>NC_064246.1:20864745-22194745 GCF_003254725.2 Canis lupus dingo | reverse complement strand
TGGCATCACACATGTGCGTCTACACCTCCTTTCCTTCCCCCCTCCCCCAAGCCCTGCCCCACAGCCCTCCCCCATTCACTCACTCAGAGCCTGTTCCCTCTGGCCTGAGAGCCCAGCGCAGATGACTGAGACTCAGGAGCTCGCCGGGGTGGGAGGGAGGGGGGCAGCCTTTGCCTGCAGCCCCTTTGTGCTTCTCTGTGTCCCAGGACTGAGAACCAGAGGGGAGAAGTAGCGTGCCCCACGTCCTGGGCACCGGAACCTGTAGCTGGGGTCTTTGCTGCCCTTGAAGCCTTGCCCATGTGCCTTGTCCTTGCAGACATTTCCTGGGCCCCCCAGACGACACCCAGTCCCTCTGCTCCATCCTCCTCAGATGCTGCGGTCCATCTGCACAGATGGTCTTTGCTCTCAGGAGACAGGACACCCCCGCTACCCCGGAGGGAATTTTGGAGGTATCCCCAGTGCCGGACACAGTGCCTGTGCAGAATAAATCTTAATTGGACTAAATCAAACCATTCTTTGCCAGGCCCCCACCCCGCCTTTCAGCTTCCAGGGGTGGGAGTGTGGTTCCCTCTCTGGAGTCAGAGAGGAGCGATCAGAAACTCCTGGGCTTCCCAGAGGTGGTAACGGAGCCCCAGCCCTAATTCTGGCTCTGCTGGCTGTTCAGGTCCCCCCCCCCCCCCCACCGACCAGCCAGAGTGCTAACCGGGAAGTGCAGAAATCACTGCGCACAGGAGCCTGTGGCAGCGAGGGGAAGATGGATGGAGAGCCAGGAGAGTGATGGGCCAATTAGGGCAGGTGAGGAATGAGCGGTGTTTCTACAGATGTTTATTTACTGAGCTGGAGTCAGTAGACAGGTGCGTGGATCAGTCCCTCTCTGGTGCGTGGCTTGAACTCTGGTCGAGAGAGGCCTCCGGTGCCCCCACCACTGAGAAGACTCAGGAGGGACCTGCTCGTCCCCCCCTGCCCTGCCCCTTCCCTGGGGTAGGCCTGCTGGGGGAGCTTCCAGAGGCTTCTGTGACTCAGGACCTGTATGGGGAGCTATGCCCCATAGGAGGGGAGGCCGAGTGTCCCAGGGCTCATCCCCCATGAACTCTTTTGTCCTTCCTCACCTCGTCCCTCATCTCCTGGGCTCAGGCCTCCAGCCTACAGGGAAGTGCGCTGTTCTGAGAGGCCAGGGCCCTGGCTGTGGGACTCTCTGTTGGCCTCAGTCAGCACTGATGACTCGCTGAGATGGTGCAGGTAAAACCACATAGACTCCAGGCCCACCTCTCATGTTAGGCAGATCGGAGATAGACAGGAAGAGACAGGAAGGCTGAGGCCCAGGCAAGGAAGGCAGTGATGGGGCTGGGATACAAGCCTGCATCTTCTCATCCGCAGGCCAGTGCTGTCTCCTCTTGTGAGCCCTGCTGCCCATTTCCTTGGGGCCTCAGTTTCTCCATTTGCACAAGAAGGTTTCCTGAAAGAGCATTGGTGTCCCTTGGCCACCAGCTCCTCAGTGAAGTGGACCAGAAGGTCCATGGCTGTTGAGAGGTGCAGGACCTCACCCATGGGCCCTGGATGAGCACCAGAGTGGGGACAAAGGCAGGGCTGGAGAGCTGCCAATCAACCTCCACCTGGGACCCCCTTCCTGGGCCCGTCTACGCTGCGGGTGAGGGCAGTCACCACCCAGTGGCTAGGTGGAGCAGGGATGATGGGGAGAAGATCCTGGGCCCTTGGCTCAAAGAAGACAGGAGGCCCTCCGTCCCCCTCCTGGCTTGACGTTTTTCCCCGGATAGAGAGAGAGAACACAGAGAAAAACCTTCTGTCTTCCTTCCTGACCCTGCTTAGGCAAGGAGGGGCCAGCTGCGAGGATTGAGGAGCCGATGAGCATTGTCCAAGAAAACGTGGTCTGCCTGTGACAGGTGCTCAGTCTGGGACTGCTGGGGAAGGCACAAGGCTGCCCTCCCCAAGGTCAGGCCCCTGGCTGGGGACACAGGACGGCTACCTCACAGTCAGCCTGCCCGGCAGGAGCCAACCGGCAAGGACTGCCCTTCCTGCAAGACCTGCCCTTCCCCCTCATCTCCCTCTGTCCCCCTGTCTGTCCTTCTCCCTCCAGGATACAGGAGCACATCCTGGGAGGCATGAAAGGGACAGAGCCCGGTTCAAGGTCACACAGAAACTCCGTAGCAGAGCCAAGACCAGAGGATGGGCAGGTCTCGTCTGTTCCCTGGAGCACTCGTGAAGTGTCCCGCACCTCACAGCAGGATCTGGGAGAAAGACACAGCCTCGTGCAGCAGGCAGCCTCGGGCCTTGGAGCCTGCTGGGCTCAGGGCCAAGTCACATCTCCTGCTTTGCAGTGGGAGGACGCGGCCTGAGCTCTGAAGGGTGCTTCTGGGAAATGGCCTTTGCTCCACCGGGTCTTCAGGAAAATGCTAGAGATGACTGGCACCAGCTACGCAGTGGAGCCCATGGGAAAAGTCTTCGGAACAATCGAGCAGTAGGAGAATCAGAGGGAAAAGCTGGAGAAAAGTGGAGGGTGCTTCTCATACTCCCCTCCATGGCCCTGTCCTTGCAGGCATCTCGGGGACCCTCGGGCCCCTGTTTCTGGGAGTATGCTGCATCACCCTCACCTTTATGTCACTGGGTCTCTGCTTCTGTGACCTTTGCCATTAAACAAGCTCTTCCTCTCTAGCAGTGGCTGCTGGTGACTTTCCATCGTTGACCGTATCATTGTGGCCCCCACCTGTTAACCCCCCTGAGCCCAGTTTTTGAGTCAAGGGGATGAAGGATGCAGACCTGGAAGTGATGTGAGGCAGCTTGAGAGGGAGCAAACCCCCGAGTGAAATCACCTAGAATGGGAACCTTTCCCTTGGCCGCACCATGTGACCCGGGCGACTCCTCCCCATCCTTCAGCAGGTGACGGAGGCATCACCTCCTCCGGGAAGCCCTCGCTGACCTCCCAGACTGGGAAAATCCAGCAGAATATCTGCTCTTGGAGCATCATGTAAATCTCTTTCCTAGAACTAATCCCAGGTAGAATTTTACATTTATTTGTGTGGTCATTTGATTAATGCCTACTTCTCCCCCAAAGACCTCTCTTTGTAGAAGCAGGGCAGGGGCCATTTTCATTCAGAACTGCATGTCCTGGACCTTTGCATGGGGCCTGGCAGATGAGCCATGATAAGTATCTGTTGAACATGTAAATGAGTGACGGAGTCAAGAACACATGGTCAAGGAGGAGGTCCAAGAAGGCTCCCTGGACTTTGGTGGCATTGTGGGAGTCTGGGCTGGCAAGAAGAAAATTCATGCTGGATTAAAAAGAGCTCCACAGAGCCAAACCAGACCCTGGGGTGGGAGCTATAATTAGGGTTGGCTTGGTGAGTTGGCGAGAGATGTCTCCAGGGCCAACTCAATTCACTGCCCCACCTTCTAATCTCAGAGAAATGTGTCTATTCTAGTCTCCAAGGTTCCCAGACTCCCCCCAGACCAGGCTCCTAGCCCTGGTTCCATCCCTAAAATTACTAGTCCCCTTGGAGTAGCCAAGGAGAGAGGCTCATCCACAGGACAGGATGACCTGTCCTCTGAGTCTTCGGGGCCCTTCTGTATCAGACACTAGTATGAGACACAAAGATCTGTACATTTGGGGCTCATTCCCACAGGTCCATCTATAGCCTTGTCTCCAGACTTCCTTGCATCCATCCATCCAATCCTGATCTTTCCATGACCTTGGCCAACCAGCTGAGCCATTTACCAATGTCCAAGAGTCCATGTATATGTGTATCACAGCCTAACCCCCTCCTACATACTGGATGACCAAATGCACCACATGCAAATGTGCCCAAGGGAGGATTTGCCTTCCACACGTTCCTTCTGACCACCCGAGTAGGAGTGTGGTACAGGAGCTGAACTGACACGCTGGACGGGTCCACTGATCCCAATGTTTTCTTGCTCCATCAGTTCTACTTAGAGAATTTCCTATGTGACCCTAAGTCTGAATTGAGGGTGATTGTGTTGGTGCAATGAGATGTTAGGCCACTTTGTCATGTAATTCCCTTGGGAATCTTAGTATGTGTGATGCTTCTGCAAGCCAGGAGAATTTACCACCCCACCAACCACCAGCAATGAGTTCCCTGTAGCTGTGTAACTGATGAGTGACCCAGGACCCGGGGTCCTTCCTGGGGGTCTGCCTTCTAAGGTAGGTCTGGCACTTTGCCTGGTCTTACCTGGAAGCAGAACCTGAGAAAGGGCTTCCTGGAGGTGGTGTGGGGGAGAGTGACTCCAGGGAGCATGTGCCAGGGCCAGAGTAAGCAAAAGAGGGAAGAAGGGAGCTAATATGATGAAGCGTTATCAAACCGGTAACTGCTACAGGTAATTGGGACTCCATCTAAGAAGCCCTATGAAATGGTTCAGAACTATCTTTGAACACAATAAACATGGGAAATATTTGCCAGGCACCTTCCAGGTTCCAGTAGTCGAGGGTGGCCATATGGGCATTCAGTGACCTCTAAGCACAGACGCATGCACGCACGCACACACACACACACACACACACACACTCATCCACGTGCAGGAATGGCATGTGGGTTCCTGCAGGTGTCCCACACCATGGCGCGGGGGCACTGCTTACATTTGGAGGGAGTCGCCATCAAGGTGCACTTGTGGGCAGCCGGTCAGACCTGTGCAGAATGGATTGCCCCAACTGTGGCTACAGCGAGAGGTGTAGCCGGGTGAATCGAGGTGTCTGACACAGTTGCCTGCTTCCAGGTGTGGAGGCAGACCTCAAGCTAGATGTTGTCAGCGAAGACAAAGGCAGGGCCCGTGGGCTGCCAGACAAGCACAGCCTGCAACCCCAGGCCTTCCTGGGTCTGTCCACCCCCGTGACTGTGACGCCGCTGTGCAAAGAAGCCCCAAGAGTTACCCGGGGATGGGGGAGGGTAGCCAGAGGCTGGCCGTAGGGTCTGCACTAGCTTGGGGGCAGGCCTGGGGGAGGTGACAGTGAAGTTCACAGGGAGGGGGACCCACTCCTGACTTTGAAAATCGGTCCCGTTGTACCGGTCTCATCATAACAAACAGAGCCTGGTCCGGAGCTGCTAGTGAGGCCCACACGTCAGCGGGGAGACCAGGAGAGACTCAGAAAGGCCTCCCCTCCTGCCAAAGCAGGCCTGTCCCGTCGGCAGGAAGTAACCCAGCACTAACCGAGCCACCTGGCCAGGCTCTGAGTAGGCACCCAATTAATGACGGTTGTTACTATTCTAACAGGAGGGGATAGTAGACAGGGGGTTCCTGCAGTCCAGAGAATGATGTTCACTGCTAAGAAGAGAGAGACAGCACGGGCCCACATCCTGAGAACCTCCGGTGGTGGGGCCCTGGCTCCCGAGGGCCCACCATGACGTGCCCAGCCAGCAGACCCTCCCTGCCCACGCCACTGCCCGCCAATGCCAGAGGAGACTGGCGTCAGAGAGAAGGGGGCCTTCTCCACCCCGGGTGCCAAAGATGAGGAGGAAGAGAAGACTGGCACTGGATTAAATGGGAACCTGCAGGTTTGAAAAGAACAGCACTGGCTTTTCAAGAATAGGAATGAGGCCATTTCACAAAACAAGCCAGGAGGACATGGTTAATGGAGCCCGCTGCTCCAGGGTGGGGGTGCTAACAGAGCGCAGGCAGTTCTTGGGGAAGAGCTTACACCATGTCATCTCTGCAACCCCATGAGCTAAGACTCCTCACTAAATATCGCTAACAGTTAATTGATCAATCAACCAATTAATCAATCCGTATGTTCAGAGTACCTGCTAGGGCTCACCCCTTTACCAGGCAGCCTGGATATGCATCGTCAGGGAATGTGGCCTGGTGCCTCCGAGCTCCCAGTCTACCTGGAGAGGGCATCTGGCCCCATACATTAGATGTGGGCCCGGCAGCCCGGGTATCTGAGCATCCTGAAGAGTGAGGGGCCACTGGGGTAGCTTCTTATGGCACTAAATTCCAGAAACCCATCTGAAGAGTGATGAGGGTCCGGGGGGGTGGGTGAGATCTGTAGGGCACACCCAGGGTGGCAGTGGGAGGTGACGTGTCCCCAGTCTTGCAGCAAAGTGCAGCTGAGCCAGGCTGGTCCACCAAACTCCATGGTCCCTGGTTCAGCCATCTCCAGTGGAGCTGGTCATGGCACCTCACCCTGCCCTGTAATCTAGGCCTTCTTTTCTCTCAGCCTCCAGAAGCCAAATGATGGGTGGGCAGACAGCCTGTGGATTCAGGGAGGCCAGAGTCTGTATCTGTCCTATTCCCAATCCCGCCTCGCAGCTTCTCCAGAATGCGACTATCCCCTCATCTCCCGCTGACAAACTGGGAAAAATAGATGTGAAATATAGGAAGCAAGGGGTTAACAATCTTACCATAACAAACTCTGTAAGTTAAGGGAAGAAAACAAAGAATTTGCACATTGACATGGCCAATGAACCAGAAGAAATTTTTCAAAAATCGACTTCACTAGTAATCCAAGAAATGTGAATTCGAACAATCACAAGATGCAATTTCTCGCCTAGCTAATTGATAAAGCCCCTCTAAGTTCTATGTGGGTTTGAGTGTCAGGGAAATAGCCTTGTGGGGCAAGTGGCTGGCTCTGTTCCATGGAGCGTGTGACTCCATCTCCGAGTTGTGAGGTTGAGCCCCACATTGGGCGTAGAGATTACTTAAAAATAAAATCTTAAAAAAGAAGGCAAAGACAAAGAGCCTTATGGTGGTACACGGTGGGTACAAGGGAACAAAGGCGCCGCCTTCCGAGGGCAATTGTACCAAAAGATCTGAAAATCTTTAAAATGTGCACACTTCTTAAGATCCAGTGATCTTATTCTTATGTAAATGTATCCGGAGCCACCTGGGTGGCTCGGTTGGTCTGGTTGGTTGGTCTTTGGGCACCTGCCTTTGGCTCAGGTTGTGATCCTGGGATCCAGGATTGAGTCCCTCATTGGGCTCCCTGCAAGGAGCCTGCTTCTCCCTCTGCCCCTGTCTCTGCCTCTCTCTCTCTCTCTCTGTGTGTGTCTTTTATGAATAAATAAAAAAATCTTTAAAAAAATGTATCCAAAGAAAGGTCTCAAGGTGTTTCTCTACATGCTGATTAGGGTTATCACTAATGCCTGACAGCAAAGGATTAGTCAACTGAATCGTGGTACCTGCCTACACTGGGACACCATGAGCCGTGAAGAATGTCGTATACACATGTTCATGTGTCTAGACCACCTTTAGGAAGACTCAAGAAACTGGTAGCAACAGTGGGCCCTTTTGGAGGAGAATGAGGAGTGGGGAGTAGGGTTGGAAAGGAAATTTATTTTCCATTCAAACCTTCCCCATATTGTTTGAATCATGAATCAGGTGCACCCATTACCCATAAGAAATAAAATCAAATTAATATTTAAAAGACAAAATGATCTAGAAATGTATTTTTGTCAGAAAAACAATTAAAATAGACTTTGGATGGCTATCCTCCTACACGTGAACCATGCATATTGCAGAGAAAGGAATTCCCACTCTCTCCCCTGCTCTGGCTCTTCCTCTCACCTCTTTTCCTCTCTTCCACCCAGAAGGGAAGAGGAAATAGTCACGGAAGAACAAGTTTGAGGCACCGAAAACCCACAAGTATCTGTGTGGGTTCTCTATGTCCTGCTAGCTGCAGAAGGTGGGCTGCTCCTGCCCTGGAGAGGCCGCTGTCTCAGATTTGGGGGGAAAGGGGCAGAAAGCCCCTCAAAGGCTTCCAAGCCTGGAATCTCTGTCCGAACCCTTGTCGGAGTTCCACACAGATTAATACCTTCATAAATACAGTGGCATGTGGAGTCCCATCGACTGCTGTGCTTTGGACACAAATTCCATGTGGGTTGAGGATGGAGGGGGATGACGACCTGGGAATGTCTGCATGCTTGGTTCTATCTGGTATCAGAAGAGCCTAGAAAGCCCAGACTCTTCACACAAGGCTCAGAACAATTCTCTCTGGGCAGTGGGACCATAGGATATTTTAATCGTCATGTTTCCGCTAATCTGCATTTTCTAATCTTTCCATTATTTGGTAATTTAAAAATGTTTTTCCGGGAAAAAAAGGGGGGCAGGGGGAACAGTTCCCTCTCAGACAGTCTTACTGAACCCAGGGCCTTGGCAATGGTTTTTACAAGATAGACACCTGCTCCCACAACTTCCTTTTAATCAGGTCATCGAATTCTCCTAAGAAGTCTTTTGTGGACATCAAATTGCCTCTGTGCTTGGAGGGGATTAGGAAATGCCAGTTTTGATCCCAGGGGATTGGTTTTTGGAAGAACCATGACTTCTGAAGTGCAGAGGGGCTGAGAGAGGGCGTTCGAGTCAACACATATTAATGCCTGACATTTGTACAGCATCCTGTGATTTACAGAGAGCATCCACATCCATTATCCCCTTTGATCCTCCCAGAAACCCTGGGAGAGAGGCAGGGCTTCCTCTGGGAAAGGGAAAGGAATTATTAGTGGTCCCATTTGACTCATGGGGAAACTGAGGCACCCGGAGGTTAATTGTCTGAGGTGGTAAAGCCAGACTATACATGTCAGCCGTCTGGCTCTGCACTCTACACCCTTACCCTAGATTCCTCCCCAGGCTTGAGCCTCAGTCTCCCTATCTGACAAATGGGGGGAAAATATGACCTATTTTCTTAGGGCCTAGGGTCATTGTGAGGATTAATTGAATTGATGCATGGCATGTCTTAAGACCACGTTGGGCATATGGTAAATGCGGAATAAATTAACTCATTAAAGGTGGCAAACAACAGGTGTGTGCCACTCCAAGTGCTAGGCTCGGTCTACCAATCTGCCCCTGCGCATTTGCTGAGTGCTTCCTCTGCAAAGGGCTCTTAGGGGACAGACGATTGAACAGGACACAGGGCTGCCTGTGAAGGGATTTGCTCTCTAGCAAGACTGAGAGGCACATACCCACTCCAACCCTACAACAACCAAGGCTTTGAGAGCTCGTGGTAGGGGCTTTATTCTTCTTCTGGGGGAAGGGTTCAGGGAAGGCTTCCTGGAGGAGTGCTGGGGCTCCTGGCCCATATGATCCTCCAGTGTCCAAAATGGTTTCCCAAATTGGGGTGTGCAGGGTGGCCTGACATCTGGCCCATTCCTGGCCACACCTCCCACCACAAAGCAGTAGGTAAACCACGGCTTGGGACAGGCTGCTCCCTGGGGTAGCTTTTCCTATTGCAAACCAGGTGGCCAGGCTGGATGGAGTGACAAAGAGTCTGTGCGGGTAGATAAAGAGGACAGAAAAAGCACAAATGGCCTCTCCCTGCCCCTTCCTGCCCCAATCTCTGCCAGCCCGGCAGGATTTCCAAAGTCAGGGCTCCCCTGTTTGGGCACCCAAGTCTGGATGGAACTTCTCTGTGCAGAGAGAGACGAAGAGCTGATGGAGTCGGCTTTGCCTTCCTGGGCCCACCAGCCACGCTGCTGCTGGCCTCAGTACAGGCGCTACACTGGCCTTTCAGGACCGGCTATCAGGAAAGGCTCCCAAGGGCTGAATGCCACGTGGGGGAAGTGCCGGGTTCCCTCATCAGTGACCACCGAGGAGTCCTTAGATCCAGGGAGACACACAACATACTCGCAATCACCTTAATGTTGCTGCTTCTCTGCCAAGCCCAGAGGTTTGTCCTGCTTGCAGGCCAGTGACCTGGAGCTAGTTGGCTAACATCACCTGCAGGATGTGTGGGAAGGATCAAGTTGACACCTGTCGTCCTGGCACAACGAGTTCCCCCTGCCAGTCTCAAATCAAAACTGTTCTGGTTCGGATAATAAAGTATGTTGTCTCCCTGTGTTACCCATGACACGGGTATAGTCATGCTACCGTGCTTCCCTGGGGATCCAACAAAGTAATTCACGGGAAAGGCTTTGTGCTTTGTCAACTGTGATACATCCTGTCATGTCCAGAATTAAAATCAGTGTTGTGTTGGGACACCTGGGTAGCTCAGGGGTTAAGCATCTGCCTTCGGCTCAGGGCGTGATCCCAGGGTCCTGGGATTGAGTCTCGCATCGGGCTCCCCGCGAGGAGAAAGAAAATCAGTATTGTGTTTTTAAAAAATCACTGTCTTAATTTAATCTTTTAAATTTAATCTTAAAAAGGGGAACCTTTTGTATGAGAATCACTAAGGTTCCTTTGGCTAATTCTGCTGGCACTTCTTCTTACCAAGAATATTCCGGGCTGTGATCTCAGCCTTATTGGCAGCTTCTCACTTCAGGCAAATTAAACCAAGATGCCCTAGAAGCAAAGGGACCCATGCTGGGCCCTAGGACCTAAGAGATCATTGTCTTGCAACCGCCTCATGTTTTACATTGGCCTTGCAGAAAATTCCACAATCTACTAGTGTCTGGAGTGTTCAAAGTCCAGTTCCCCTCACCAGCACTCCCCGCTAGAGCCAGGTTGAATTCAGCCGACTGTTGAATTTTCAGAAATTTTGAGAGCCAGTTGACCATAGGATGGAACTGGAGGGTATTATGCTGAGTGAAGTAAGCCAGTCGGAGAAGGACAAACATTATATGTTCTCATTCATTTGGGGAATATAAATAATAGTGAAAGGGAATATAAGGGAAGGGGGAAGAAATGTGTGGGAAATATCAGAAAGGGAGACAGAACGTAAAGACTGCTAACTCTGGGAAACGAACTAGGGGTGTTGGAAGGGGAGGAGGGCGGGGGGTGGGAGTGAATGGGTGACGGGCACTGGGGGTTATTCTGTATGTTAGTAAATTGAACACCAATAAAAAAAAAAAAAAAAAAAAAAGAAAGTTGGACATGGGCCACGGGGACATATTTACACCATGGAAATCAGCAAACATTACAAAGAGGGGCTCTTTCTCCCTTTCTTCCTTTCTTCTTCCTTTTCTTTTTTTCCTGGAGAGCTGGTTGTTACATACTTAGAGCACAGCACTGCCGTGGGCTCACAAAGCAGCAATCAGCGATGGAAGTTTAAGAAGAAGGTCCTATTTTAACCCCATGACTAACATGTTGACTGCCTAATTTCATCTCCTCTCCTCCTGCTTTCTTTCCAGCCCTGGGCCGGTGAGAGCCCTCTTTGCCGAGGAACCAAGGTGGGAGCTTGTCATTTGATGATGTCTAACTGCAGTCTGGGGACTTTGCAGGGTTCAGAGGTCTGAATTAATGGGCCAGGCCTCTGTGGTGCCCCGTGTCTGCTTGCTGCCCCTGCCTCGGCCCTCCTGCCTGCCCATGTGTCCACACTGTCTGGGACTCACAGGATGTCCCTGCGGGCGCAGCAACTCAAACAAATGAGCCACCCACAGGGGTGCCTGGGTGTTTCCTGTCTGTATGCAAAGTCTGGGGAAGCAGCGGCCCACGCCTACCACCCCATCCTGGGCCCCTGACCCTGGAGATGGGGGTCACACAGGGTGGAAGGGAGGAGCCCCTGGCTTGGGTCCCGTTTCCCTAGTGCTTCTCTGCGGAACTCTGTCTGCCTTTCTGTAAAACTAGAGGAAGGAGGAGACAATCTCTCAGCAGTCACCACTGGGATTCCTCTTGGGGACAGCCCTGTACTTATTTGGAAAAAAGTTGTTGGTCTGCTTCTCAGGGTGAGGAATAAGACCTCGAGGAACAAGTTAATGTCATAAATTGTGGTCATGGAACTGCCTCCCCATGAACCCGGGGCCTATTCATGTGTCGTGCCTGGTGAGGAAGCCGAGTTTGTGAGACCTGGGGCAGGAGCTGGGGTGGAGCTTAAAAGCTCTGCATAATTATAGGCAGAAAATGTCAGGTCCTGGGGGGAACATGGAGGGTGGGCAGGCTTGTGATGAGGAAGCTCAGGGAGCTGACCCTGGGTCAGGAAAGAGGAGATTAAAAAAAAAACAAAACCAAAAATAGGGGACCCAGTGGTACCAAGACAGAGGAAGGGAAAGAAGACTCGGTTAATGGGTCTTTTCTTCTAGATTTCTATGGCTCTGTAACATCCTATGGTTGCACCCAGTGAAGACTCTGTCCTGACCTCTAGCCCCAGATTGTTTCTACACTTTCACATGAGCAGAATCATACAGGTGACCTGTTGCTTCTAGCCTCCTTCACTCCACATTTTCTCCGTCGGATTCAGCCGTGTTGTTGCATGCAGCTGTGGCTTCTTCTTTCTCTTTTCTGTAGAATCTTACTTACCTAGTGTGCATGGGAGGACATGGCAGGGGGAGTTGTCATTTCTGACCATTACGGATTGTACCGCTCTGAGCGTTCTTTCTTTGAACACGCACACGTCTCTCTGTTGGGTATATACCCAGGAGTGGAATCACTGGATCAGAGTAAGCCTGTGTTCAGCTTTAGGGGCTACTGCAAAACAGTGTTTTACATAGTTGAACAAGTTCACTCCCCACCAGTGGGAGGGAGAGACCCAGCTGCTCCACGTCCCAATCCACACCGATATAGGTCTGTCTCTTTCCCTACAGTCACACTGGTGGATCTGAGGGAGTGACTGTTATCACACTCATGACATCTCCAGTGAAGTCCATGCTGCCCACTGATGCCCTTGGATGAGCGACTCTTTGGGGGAAGTCAAAGGGGTGCCCAGCTCAGCCCTAAATGAGCCACTGAGGGAAGATAGAGGTTGTTCTCAGGTGAAAGGGGAAGCTGACCTCTCCAGTCCAGGGGGAGCTGGCCCCATGAACCGCCCCCCTTACACTCTCCAAGGGGCCCAGAACTTCCCATTCCCATCACAAGTTGGTATTTAGGAAACTGCCTTCTGGCTCCCCCATTCCCCCGGTCTGTGGGCTATCCCATCTCTGTGTCTCCTCATTGACCACAACCTCTGCCACCCCAGCACCAGGCCAAGAGTATGAAACAACAGTGGTCAACCTCAGTTACTCCAGTCCCCAGCAGGATATATAGCCCGAAAGTCCAGCGGGCCCTCAGCCTACATTAATAAAGGCATGGTGCACAGAGCAAGGAGGAGACAGACCCATTCTCCTCCAGGGCTCAGGTCCCAGCTCCCCTCTGTTTGGGGGACACACAGAAGATGTCCATGGTGGAGTAGCCAGGAGAAGACAAGACTCGAGCCAAACAGTTGAGAAACATTTCCTAGGCTCCTTCTGAGTGCCAGACTCTGTAGGGGGTGCTGCAGGATACCTCTGAAAAGAGGGGTCAGGATCATGCCTCGTGGGGTTTCGAGTCTAGCAATAGTTTTATTTTTTAATTTTATTAAAATATTTTATTTATTTATTTATTTATTTATTTATTTATTTATGAGACACACACAGAGAGAGGCAGAGACACAGGCAGAGGGAGATGCAGGCTCCCTGCAGGGAGCCCAATGCAGGACTCGATCCCGGGACCCGGGACCATGACCTGAGCCAAAGGCAGACGCTCAACCACTGAGCCATCCAGGTGCCCTTCTAGCAATAGTTTTAAAAATCCAGAATAAGATAACTTCAGGAATTATCAAGAGCTGTGAGGAAGTGGAAGGTGAATGACGGTGGTAGGAAGGCATCTTCAAGCAGGTGGATCAAGGGAACCCTGTCAGAGGTGCCGGAGGGAGGATGAGAGCAGGACCCAGACATAACCATCTGGGGAAAAGCACTCCAGGCAGAAGGAGCAGCAAGTGCAAAATCTTAAGGCAGGAAAGGGCGGAGAGTTTTCTAGAAACTAACAGAGGATGAGCGGAGCTGCAGGTAGGGGTGTGGAGAGAGTGGCGAGGGAGGAAGTGGAGACGGTAGTGAGGAGCTGGATTGAACAGAGCCTCAAAGGCCACCCCAAATGGCCAAATTCTATTTGGCTAAATAAAGAAGCTAAATTGTATTCTAAGCACAACCAAAACCTCTGAAACATTTAGAGAAGGTGGGGCAGACATGCTTCACTCCCTACCTTGGCCCCCCAGCCCCACCCCCACTGCTCCCTCTAACCCCCTTTGACATCAACATCGCTGCACACCTCTGGTTCCAGCCTCAGCCTGGCGGGCCTCCCCCTGACTGGATGCCCCCTCAAGCACATGCATCTCACCCCCACACATGCCATTCCGCTCCAGGGCCCTCTTGGATGCTGGGGGAGCCCCCTGAGCCTGCACAGGAGCTTAGCCATAAGAGCAGGGGAGTTAACCCCCCCAAAAAACCACCCTAAGCCAACAGGGACAGGGCCAGTGGATAAATGGAAGCAGTCTGCATGTTTCTGGGGTGATCCAACAGAATGGAGCCCCTGTGCCTCCCAGAGGCAACTACCATAACACACGGCTGTGTTGTGTCCTCTTCTTCCCCCTTCTCTCTCCAAAGACTTCAGTGATGCCGCCTGGGGCCACCTCCCCGGGCCCCAATCCACTACCCGCTGCCAAGCCTTTGGCCCAGCCCCCGCTTTGGGGGCAACGTCTGTAACAGATGAGTCCACGATGCCATCTGACCGACGCCTTTATTTCTGGGTGGAGCAGGGCACGAGGAGGGAGCCTGGTGGGAGCCGTCCTGGGATCCTGGGGGAGGCTGTGGGGGCCCGGGCGGTGGAGGCAGAGGTGCTGCTGGCGAGCAGGGGTGGGCTTCAGGCTGTGTCTTGAAAGCCAGAAGATAAGACTTGATCATGGTTCCAACGTGCTCCACCGACCAAATGTTAAGGCTCCAGGAGACTTGGGCGACACCCTCGGGTGTGAAAGATCATCTCAGAGACTAAGAGGAAGGACAGGCTTTGTAGGCCCCGGCGGCGGAGAAGGGGATGTGCCAGGTGCCAACTGTTTGCCACGCGCACTTCATGTCCGCTGCCCCGGGTGGCTGCCGGGCACTTGATTGAGACGTGCTTGGTAAATGGAAATGCCCCACCAGATGTTGAAGGTTTTCCATTTTTTAAAAAGTGTGTAAAATGTCTCACTAACGCTTCCTTGCATTGATTACATTTTACAGTAATGTTTTGGATGTATCCGGTGAAATAAAATAGAGCATCGAAATCAATTTTACCTGTTTCTTTTCACGTGTCTGATAGGCCACGAGGGGGTAGAAAGGCTACGTGTCCCACGTTATGTTTCTGCCAGCTGGCACTGGGCGAAAGGTTGGATGTCCACACCGCACCCGTGCAGACTGGCCCTGCCCCTTTCCAGACGGCAGGCTGAGGTTCAGGGCTGTGCAGTACCTTGGCCGAAGTCCCAAAGTCCATGCTGTTCCTGCACCATGTGGCGTTGCCTTAAGAGGTGGTGGGTTTTGTGTCTGAGAGCTATTCGAATCCCAGTGTAAGGGTTCAAGTGCAGGGTAGAGGGTACATTTGGGGGGGGGGGGGCTGACCTTGAAGACGGCACCCAGCCCTGAGACCGTGCTTCAGGGTGGTGGGCAGTAGAGTGGGTTAGGGACGTTTCTCCCTCTTCCACTGTCCCTCAGAGGGCTCCTGACTCCACAGCTGGGACTCAGCCCTACCTTCCCACCCACTGGACTACACCCACTCTCTCCCCACCATCAGTCTCCCACATAATTGATGGGAGCCATCAAAGTTAATTAATGCTGTAGTTACAGAGCCATCCCAATGTAATTACTGTGTAATTGGATTATAACTTAGATAATTTCCCACAAAGCGCCTCCTGCTTATGCGAGAAAGCCAGGGCTTTTTAACCCAGTGATTGAGGGGGGCGTTGGGGCCAGATGGGGAGACTGGGAGACCGTGGAAGGTTGCATCGTGTCGCTGTGAGGAGGGCACAGCCGGTGGGACTCAGAGGCCCATCGGAGGCCTGGAGGTGAGAGAGGCCATGGGGGTGAGGACTATTCTACTCTCTGAGCCTCAAGCCTTCCTACGACCGGCTGGGCCACCCCCAGCTTCCTGGATGCTTCTGCCTCCACTCACGGGGACGCCTGGCATGCGTCCCAGCTGCCACCTCACGCGGTGTCCAGTCGGTGCACCTGCCCCACGGCGGCCCGCCCCTTGAGCGGGGAAGCCGGACTTCACACGGCACGGCTCTGCTCCCCTGGTGCCTGGCACAGTCATCAGGCAGGAATCAGAGTGGGACGGGCCAGGGAGAGAAGCAAAGACAGGGCGGTGCCACCGTGTCACTGTCTTGGAACTTGTTCTGAGCAGCTGGCAGGTGACACCCACCCTCCACTGCCAGCCTCGTGGATCTGGGTGAGGCCAGCGGTGCGGTGCTTCGTGGGGAGCCCATCCTGCGCAGCCAGGCCAGCCTTCACAGCCCCGCTGGTGCTGGCCGCGCGTGACCTCAGGCAGGCCACACCTGAGCGTCCTTACCGGCCGAAGAGGAGGAATAATAGCATTATGCCTTTGCCGTCTGTGGCTGTAAGCAGAACAGGATTTCCTAGAAGGCCGAAGGGGCACTCAGGAGGCCAGGGGCCAGCGTGGGGAACAGATTTCCAAGGGATACGAGAAGGCAGCAAACAGCAGTGACCTGGTGCTGCATAGTGCCACTCACGCCCCAGGAGCCAGCAGGTGGTGAGACAGGGGGACTCAGGCTCTCTGCCAGCCCTCTACCGAGGTCAAATCTCCCACAGGTGGCTGCTCCTGCAGCTTCTCTCTACAGGTTCATCAGCCCTCCCTGCCTCCGACCCCTCGGGGTGGGATGGAAGAGCTCCCACGGGTGATGGCCTCAGGCACAGGTCACCCTTGCTGGCTCCTTAGCCCTGTGTGTACAGACACATTGTGCCCACTACACTCTCCTCATGGCACCCAGGAGTGTGACGTCTGTCTCCTCCCAGAACCCCAGGACGTGGAGCCTCCCACCACTGCTCTGACAACGTCACCTGCCCTTCTACCCCAGCTTCACCCACTGAGGATCCAAAGTAGGGAGAGGGTCTCATCAGTCTGCTTGGATCTCTGCTGGCCTCCTGACTGTCCCAGCCTAGGGTGGGACAAGGAAAGATTCATCCCCTCGGTGTCTGACCATGAGTGCCTAGAATTGCCCTTCTTCTAAGACTTGGCACAATAAAGATGGGTTGTTGCCCAAAGAGGGGCTACTGGGAAGGGTATGTCTGTGGGCATTACCCGTGCCTCCTCTTGTTGACGGCACGTAGGAAATTGTGTGTATGAAATGCTCAGCCTGCTGCCTGGACGCAGTAAGTGATAGCTGATGACACTGGGCTAATTCAGAGGAGTCCTGGCCCTCCTCATGGCCAGATATCCCCAAATAAACCTCATTCCTGGAGACGGCCACAGCCAGCCTCTGTCCCTTGCTGCCCTGGGATCCTGGCTCCCTTGGCAGGCCACTGCTTGCTGCATGCTGCTGGCCTGGCACATATTCGAGAAAGACTCAGGACCTGCCTGTGTGGAGCATCCAGCCTTTTATTTGGTGTAGGCCCCTTGTGGAGAGATGTTTTCATCCCACAGGTGGGTATTTAACAGCCTCTATGTGCCAGGCTGTGTACTGGGCACTAGGATAGAACAGATCAAGACCAACAGAGAAGTCCAGCCCTCAGAGCAACAGATGCTGAACATCTGGTCACAGGTGATGTCTGATACAGGGTGACGTCCACACTGTGACCTGAGGGATGAATAGGAGCTTAGAAGATGTCTGATGTCTGATGGCCCAAGTCTCCCGCCAACCCCCGTAAAGGTATGCATTTCTCCAGTATCTTCTTTCTACTGTGTGCCCTTCCAATCCTCTAGGGGCAGTCCCAGCTGCTTATAAATGAGCCAGCTACAGCTGCCCACTACAGCACTAGAGACGCTTAGAGAAGGGAACATGCCCTGTGGGCTTCCTGGCGGAGGCTGAGGTTTGAAAGGACAGGGGAAGTGACCAGGCCCAGAGGCTTCCACTCAATGCTGTCTGAGCCACCAGCCATTCCCTGTTATTGGGAAGATTCCCTGAGGGCCCTAGAAATGATCTGCAAGGAGCCCTTGGGGTCGTTCGCGGGGCAAGGGGCTGCCTCTAGAGGTTGGCACAGGCTTGGCCAGCACTCCCTAACCCACAGGCTGGATCCAGTAGGTGCCACTTGAACCAGTAGGCCCGAATTCAGTTGGCTGTCTCCGTGTGCAGCGCGCATCTTCCGACCCCATCCTCCTGCCTGTGGACATCTGCATGAATGTGTGTTAGCTTTAGCCAGGCTTCTTCAACCAGAGAATTTCTAGGTTTCACTTTTTAATCCAGTCTTTACTGGGCTTTCTTGTATAGCCGAGTTATTTTCTCTCTTTGAAAACAATATGCTTGGAGACTGTTCTATTTAAGTTCAGAGCTTCCATGAGTAATGTTTACATGGGTTATATTTAGATACATTTAGATATGGTGTGTCCCAGGTCCCCATCTGCCTCATGTCAGCTTCCCCCTAAGCAGAGCCTGAGGCAGGGATTCAGATGGAATCCCTGAATGGAAGGGAGATGGAAGATGGTGGAAGTTGGTGCTTCTTGGGGAAAACCTGCATGAAGGGGTGCAATGGGATAGGGAGGGGTGGGAGAGACAGAAAGGTCTGGCCTGGCCTGGCCTGGCCTGACTGGGAAGCTCTGAAGCGTAGCTCACTGCACAGCAAAGTGGTTCTATCTGAGGCAGGGATCGGCCTTCTGTTCCCTCATTGGCAAATCACTGGAAAGAGGCACCGGGAGGAGGAGGAAGGGCTGTTGCCTTCCAAGCTCTGTCATTGGCAGCTCTGGTTTGTTCACAGAAGTCTTTGGAGTTGTCACCACTGGTCACAGCGGCTGAGGAACAGGTGCACCTGTAGCATCTTTTCACCACACTGGATCCCCATATTATTTCTTCCCATGTGCAGGAAAGACCCTATTTGTTTATCACCCTACCAAAGGAGCAGAAAACAAAAACAAAAACCAATTCCAGCTGCTAGTCTGGAGCCAGTACAGAGTGAAAGCAAACAGTGCAGAGAAAGAAAATGAATGCTAGAAAGAACCAGGCGTGCTCCCTGAGTGCCTCAGAGAAACCCCAAGTTGGCTGCAAGTCCCTCCCTTACTGAGGGGCCAGTGGGAGGAGCCTGGGGTCTGGCCCTGGGACTCATTTCCCTAGCAGCAAAATTCAGAAGGGGGGTGCAACTGGCCCATCCCACACTGTGGGTGGGCAGGACAGGCCCCCACAGATACAGGCAGGTAGCCCTACTCTCCAGTGACCCCCTACTGCTCACAACCTAAGGAGTCAGAGAGGGGGCTCGTGTGGTCCTGGGTGCTGAGGGCCGTGGTTTCCTGGGTGGCCCTGACCTTGGAGTCACTCTTGGTGTGCCCTCTGCACCAGTCCCTGGATCCTGCTGGGAACACTACCCCCCATGCTCCAGATAGGCCCCCACACTTGGCATCACCCACAGCTCCATTTCCGCTCCCCCAGAGGGATGCTGAGCCCAGCCCAGGGCAGGCAGAGATGTCCAGAAGGGGTGCAGGGGCAGACCTGGGTTTCTGGGGGGTGAGTCCACCCACGTTCCTATGCACAACGGTGTGTAAGACACTGTGCAGGCTGCAGAGCTTCAGAGGAGCATTATCTCCTCTGGGCCTCCTGGAGTCTTCAGTTTAATTAGGGAATAATATCCCATTATTCTCAATGTCCGTACAGCTCCATACGGTTTACCAAGACCCTTCACACATCCACACACCATCTCTGCAATCCTTTCAAAAACATGCAGATGGAGGACTCTTACTCCCATTTTGCGGACGAGGGAAAATGAGACCCACAGGTCCATGGGCACCCAGTTAATAGACAGCCAGACTAGACTCAGAATCAAACTTTCAGGCATTAAAGTCTCCTGCTTGCCACTGAGCCACACTGAAATAGGGATTAATGAGGCTGGTGTCCTGGAGGCAGTGAAGCAATGTCCTAAGTTATCTCGAGGGGCCTGGACTTTCTTCTTTAATAACAGTGTTAGCAAAGTCAGAGGCATGTGGAGCATGCCGTTCTGCAAACTGCTTTTTTTTTTTTCTTAACAATATCTTGTGAACATTTCCCCATGTCGTTAAATATTCTTTTACTGGGCCATCATTTTTAATGGCTGTATGGTATTCCATCACATGAATGCGCCATAATTTATTTAACCAATCTCTGTGCTGGACCTTTAAGCTGTTTCCAGTTTGGGGCCCTCATAAACAAGGCTGTGATGAGCATCCTCGTACATAAATCCTCACACACATTTCAAATTGCATCCTTACACCCCAAAGGATGCATTCTTCTAAAAAAAAAAAAAAAAGATTTTTGTTGTCTAGGACCACATTTCCTGAGGTTGTTCATTTCCCTCATCCACAAAGATGGTAAAACACACAAAATCAAATTGAATTGTTGAAAAAAAAATGCATCATGGCCCCAAATCAGCAGGTAATCGATTATGTGACATTGGCAGGTCACATCCCCTCCCTGGTCCTCTGTAAATGCACGTATCAGATGACACAGGCTGGTCCCTACGTTTCCTTCTGCTTCCCTCACCCTTCCTTGCAGGGCACAGGGAGAGCCCCAGAAGGTCTGCTGCACTGTCTTCCCAGACAGCAGGCCCCAGTATTCCAGTACAAAGGACAGGAGAAGCTATAGGGACATCTGGACATCATAGACCGATGCAGCCACAGCACCAGGTCTTCCCCACTCCCCCTGTTGCTCTTTGAAATTCCTATCTTTGGGAGCAGATGGGTAGAGATTGGCACCTGTGAGTAGGGATCTGCCCCCAGGTATGTGGGGTGGGGGGTGGAAGCAGGTGGCACCGGCCCTGATTTTCTGATTCTGATAAGTGGGACTCTGGCCAAGTGATGCCTCGATTCCCAGGCCGCAGAGCAGGAGTAGTGACACGTGCCGCATTTGTCCGTCGGCTTGTTCACCGGCTGACCCAAATGCGTCCCTGCTTAGTGCTGGGCCGCGTGCTGGATGCTGGGCACCCAACAGTGAGCAAACAGTAAGCTCTTGAGGCGCCAACACCCCAGAGGCAGACAGGCACTCCAGGGACAGTTGCTCAACGAATAAATAGAGACGTACACATTTGCTAAGTGCTCTAAAGAGGTGCGGGAGCTGTAAGAACATGAAATGGGGAATGCAAAATGAGCCCCGCAAGGAAGGTCAGGGAAGGTTTTCCAGAAGTGAAGTTTATGATGAGATAGAAAGAATAAGGAGACAATGATGAAACTTGGGGAAAAGCCATTCCAGGCAGGGGGAAACAGCATGTAAAAGTGGGGTTCGCTTGGGTGGCTCAGCATTTGAGCATCTGCCTTCGGCTCAGGGTAAGATCTCGGGATCCGGAGATCGAATCCCACGTCGGGCTCCCTGCATGGAGCCTGCTTCTCCCTCTGCCTGTGTCTCTGCCTCTTTCTCTGTGTCTCATGAATAAATAAATAATCTTAAAAAAAAAAAAAAAGGCCCAGTGGCAGAAGGGGGTGTGGAACCATCGAGCCCCTCCGAAGCCAGGGGCCCCCAGTGTGGACAACTTGTCATTCTATGAGCTGTCGCTTGAGGACCTTGCTTGGAAAAGCGGCTTTGCCACCAGCCTGGGTTAAACAACGTGCATGCGCACGCGCACACACACACACACACACACGCTTGCTTTCCTCGCTCACGCATGCAAAGGGCAGCTTTTGGAAAATTGGCGCTGGAGGCCACAGGTGACTTTCCAGCCCAGCCTGAGTGCTTCTCCAACCCTGCTGGCCGAGTTCTGGCCTCAAGCAGACTCTTGGGGGCAGCTCAACAGCCTGGACAAGGTCCCGACCCCAAGCTGGTGCCTCCACATGGTCCTTCACCCTGGCCATGACCCTGAGAGGAGCACACACCCCAGTGGGGCAGATGGAAAAACCAGGCACAGGCACAGAGCCACACGGCAGGCAGGTGGACAGAGGGTTTCAGCCCAGGCCTGCCGCCACCCGCCCAGGGCCTGTTAGGCTAAGGTGCTACTGGGACACGCAGGTAAGGGCCACGGGGCTGGAATCAGGCAAGAAGGGGCGAGCATGGACGGCCTGGCTGGGGCTGATGACCGGGCTGGGCCTGATAGCTTGCCTTGGCTAATCAGTCCTGCGGCAGTGCTCTGCCTCCACTTACCCTTTTGTCCATCAAGATGGAAAATCGTGCACTCGCAAAGAGGGGCGAGGGTCCTAAGGGAGGGTGTTTCGGATGAAAACAAAAGCCTGCTAAAAAGCTGCGGCCGGTGTGATCGGCGTGGTTTTTAATGTCATTAATAATAATGCTTGCCGTAAATCATGAGGCCGCCAGCCCACGTCCAAGTGGAGGGGTGACTACTAATTTTCCCTCTCACCTGGGTGGCGCTTGGGGCGCCCCAAGTCTTCTCCCATCCATCACCCTTTTAATCATCCCACAGCCGGGCCTGCGAGGGAGGCCCTGCCGGGGGCGGTAGGAGCCCAGGCCTCAGGGTCAGCGGTGTTCCCCCTCCCCCGGGAATAGATAAAACCCTGAGTCCCAGGGAGGTAGGACTCCCCCAGAAAGGGGGAGTAAGGGCTAGACTTGGGCCACGCCTCCTGATTCTGAAGGCAAGCAGGCCCTCACCCCCACCGCATTCATCCAGAAGAACCAGCACGCCAGCCTGGGTTCTCCTGGAGGGGACACCGTGCTGCCTGCAGTGAGATCTTGAGCCCCAGGGCAGAGCAGCAGGTGGAGGATATGCACCTCTCTGCTCTCTTTTTCCCACTTACTTCTCCTTTTCCACATGGAAAAGGCCCTGAGCATGGCAGAAATGTGGGGGGGAAACTAAGACTCACCTTCCCAGTTCCAAACAAATTCCTCAGACCCTTACCTCAGGGTTTCTGCCTCAGTTTACCCACCTCTGTAATGGACCTGGAGACCCTTGCTCCCTTAGGAAAGGGAAGACAGTCAAAGGGATCCCAGACTGAAGGTTGAATAGGAGAAAGCTAAATGCTGCCCGCAGCCCCTTCCCCCTCCTGCCCCCATAGACACTGCTGGTCATAGAAGGGAGGGCGGCCTGAATGGGTCCAGCTCCTCTGCTCTGGGTCTGGCCTCCTGAGAACACCGTCCTAACAGGCTCCGGTGTCCCCTGCAAAGGTTTCTCCCTCCTACACCCTTCCTGTAAGGCCCAAGCTCTGTGGGCACCCTATGGTCACTGCTTCTGCCCCCTTTCCTCTCTTGGTTCCTGAGTCCAGACTTGTTGGTACCCTTCCCTGAACCCAGCACCACCCACAAATATGCACCCCCACACACCCCCGCTGGAGGCCTTAGTTTTCCTCGGGCCCAAAGGACAGGAGTCCAAACTCCTGGGCCCGTGCTCCAGACTTCTGCAGTGAGTGGTTAGTCCCTAACTAGCAAGCACCCTACCCCTCTCAGGCCCAGTTCTCCGGCCGGAGGGAAAGACTCCTCCCAAGTCACCCCTCTGCCCTTGCAGTCCCTGCCTGGAAGCCCAGCCTTCCATCTCTGTGCACTCAAATCTTTCCCTTCCTCCGGCCTCACCCATTGCCCCACACGGATCCCCACACAGACACTGCCCGTGAACCCCCAGAGCTCTTGATCTTCCCTCTCCATGGCACCTCCATTTTCAACTGGTCTTTGCCCCATGTGTCTGCTCCCCCCTGGGCCCCCAGCATTTGTCTGCTCTACCCTCCCCCAGGCTGGGAGCTCCTGAGAGAGAAGTCCTGTGTAGTCCAGGGGCCCTCATTCAGGAGCTTGCACACCAAAGGGACTATCTGTTGCATCAAACTTACATTAACCTGTCCCCAAACCCTGCAATGCCACTCCTAGGTGCACACCCAGCAGCCATACATGCACATGATCTCCAAAATCTGTGTCCTAGTATGTTCTGAGCCACAGAATGCAACAGCTAAAAATGGGAAATGAGTCACATGTCCGTGAACAGAAGAGGGGGCACGCTGTGGAATATTGCACAGCCGTGAAACCCCGTGAACAGCGGCTATGCGTGGCACGCTCAAGGCTCCCAGTCAACGCTGGGCCACAGAAGTGGGACACAGATGCGAATGTACTAGATGATTCCAATTATGCAAAGCTCTACACCAGACTGTGCTGATCTGAGACGACAGAGTCTGAACAGTGGCTTACTTTGTGGAAAGGGAAACGTCAGGGAAGAAGCAGGAGTGGAGCTTCTGGGGTGCCGGCAATGCACAATTTCTTTAGCTGGGAGGTGGTTTTAAAACACTAAACTGTGTCAGGCAAAGCACCTGACCTCTGAGGCTTTCACTTTTCCAGATCCGTAAGGGACATGATGCCTACTCCCAACTTCCTCCAGCTTCCTCCAATGAGAATGCCCTGGGGCTGGGGTAGAATGGAGAATGCCCAAGGCCTGAGAGGTTTCTGGAAAACCTCCACCTTTCCCTGGACCTGGGAGAGCCCCCAACATAAAGCCAGTCTATCTTGAAATTGTTCTGGGCAGGTTGCTGGTGAGTCCTGTCCGGCCACCGATGGGCGGACATTTGCCTGCCAAATGACCTGGTGGCCGGACACACTGCTCAGCTGCTCCCGCTCTCTGGGCCCAGTGGTATACTGGTGTTTAACAACCGGTGATGGGAGGGAGCGGGCGGAAATGCCCTGATTTACAGCATCTGCCAATTTCCATGGTGCAAACACCCCCACCACAGCTGATTTCAAGCTGCCAGCATGATATCACTGAACAGGGCGCCAGGAAGACATGTGCACACCTGGTTCTTGCAGGCCGGTGTAAACCGTAAACCAGCTCCAGTATAGCATGGGGTTAATCCTCCCAGGGTGCAGCTTCCCTGGCCCAGTATCGAGGTGGGGGGGGTGTCCGGGGGTCTGGGGAGGAAAGCTGTCAGAGAGGCTCCTTCCTAGCACCCCTCAGCTTCCCCTCCAGAAAGGCCACTCTCTCTCCCTCGTCACGTTCCATCTTCCCACCATTCTCTATGTCCTGGCTCAGACACTCCCTCTCTCTTGAGTGTATGCACACCTTGCTACATCCTTACACATAGTCCCTTTATTAAATGCTCCTCAAGGGCCATCTGTTTCCTGCCAGGACACTGACAAGTACCCCAAAGGAAACCTATTTACCCATTAGGTTGATCCAACATAGAACATGCTTTGGGAAAGAATGAGTTCCCTGTCAGTAGAGGTAATCAAGTCGAGGATTGTCTGGCATGCTATCAAAGAGACCTCAGCATTGCTCAGGGGCTCGATAAGTAGATGTCTATAGTCCGCACCCCCTGAAAGCCCCTCCTCTTGTGCCAGCCTTGCAAAAAAAGCATCCAGCCCCAGTCCTCTGCATCCATGATTTAATCACTCAATCACAGTCGCCAATCAGTGCACTGGGCCAGGTCCTGTCACTGCCTCTTACTGTCAGCCTCAGGGGCAGCTGCACCCCAGGCATTGAGAAACACAAGCTGGTTCAGAACAGGAGGGATGTTTCCTTCTCCACGTTCCTCCTCCTTTGCCTCCAATCCAGCAGAGAACATTCAAGGCAGTAGAGGGGCCACTAGGGAGATCAGTGCTCCCAAGTTAGGATTAGAGACCCAGGATGGAAAATGCCATTTTAAGATGGGGAAGCTAATTCCTGGAGGGGACAGCACATGTTCCAAGGTTCCATAGAAAAATTGATGCTCTGCTTTCCTGACACCTGGCCAAAGACGCTTTTCTCCAATGAATTACCAGGCGCCTTTGCCAAAAGTCAATTGGCACGATCCACGAGAGAAAGAATTGATAAGCTGGATGTGATTAAAATTGAAAGCTTCTGCCCTGTGAAAGACACTGTCAAGAGAATGAAAAGAAAAGCCTCAGACCCGGAGAAAATATTTGCTGAAGGCACATCTGGTAAAGGACCGTTATCCAAGTATACCAAGGACTCTTAAAACTCAACGGTAAGAAAATGAACAGCCTGATTTTAAAATGGGCAAAAGACCTGCATAGACATCTCACCAAAGAAATACACCGATAGAAAATAAACATATGAAAACAGGCTCCACATCACGTATCATCAAGGAAATGCAGATTGAAGCAACGAGACACCGCTACACACCTATTGCAATGGCCAAAATCCAGAACCCGGACAACACCTAACACTGGTGTGTGGAGCACAGAACTCTCAATCACTGCTGGCGGGCATGCAAAACGGCACAGCCTCCTTGGAAGACACTTTGGCAGTTTCTTAGACGACTGAGCATACTCTGGCCATGTGACCCCGTAGTTGCACTCCTTGGTATTTACGGAAATGAATTGAAAACACGTACCAAAGCCTGCGCATGGATGTTTATCTGCAGCTCCACTCACAATCGCCAAAACGTGGAAACAGCCAAGATACGTTTCAATAGATGAATGGATAAACTGTGGTACATTATTCAGTGTAAAAAAAAAAAGAAAAAGAGCTATCAAGGCATGAAAAGACATGGAGGAATCATAAATACATATTAGTAAATGAAAGAAGCCAATCTGAAAAGGCTACGTACTGTAGGATTCCAACTATATGACATTCTGGAAAAGGCAAAGCTATAAGGGCAGTAAAAAAAAAAAAAAAAAAAAAAAATCAATGGTTGCCAAAGGTTAAGAGGAAGGAAGGGATGGATAGGTGGAGCTCAGAGAAATTTTAGGGCAATGAAACTACTCTGTGTGATACTGTAATGGTGCAGATGTATCATTATACGTGTCATTGTACTGTAATGGTGGATGCATGTCATTATAAGTTTGACCAAACCCATAAAGTGTTCATCAAGAGTGAACCCTAATGTAAACTGTGGCCTCTGGACGATAATTCTGCGTAAGTGTAGGTTCATTAATCTTAACAAATATACCGGCTTGGTGGGGGATGTTGATAATGTGTGGGGCAGTGGGTATATGGGAAATCTTTGCATAGATTTAGCTGCCACCAAAAAAAAAAAAAAAAAAGATTTAGCTGCCACCTATGTGTGCATCTAATTCTGTTTGCTCTCTTTTGTTTTGTTTATCTATGTTTTGGTTACGGTAGCTATTTGGTAACGCTTGAAAACTGTAGTGTGAGTCATCCAAGTTTGTTCTTCTTTTTCCAAATAGCTTTGGCTATTCTGTGTTCTTTGCATTCCCATATACATTCCAGAATCAGCCTCTCAGTATTAATGAAAAAGTACGATGCAATTTGTATTGGTATTAAATCCATAGATTGAGAAGAAGTAACTTCTTTACAATATTGAGTCTTCTGATCCATGAACATGTTACATCTATTTATTGAGATCTTCTTTGATCATCAAACTTGTAGTATTCGGCATGTAAATCTTGCATATATCTTCTTAGATTAATTTCCAAGTATTTTATATTATGTTATTCTAAATAGATTTTTTTATTTTAATTTTTTTAATTTTTATTTATTTATGATAGTCACAGAGAGAGAGAGAGAGAGAGGCAGAGACACAGGCAGAGGGAGAAGCAGGCTCCATGCACCGGGAGCCCGACGTGGGATTCGATTCTGGGTCTCTAGGATCGCGCCCTGGGCCAAAGGCAGGCACCAAACCGCTGCGCCACCCAGGGATCCCCTAAATAGATTTTTTAAATTATAATTTCCAGCTGTGCATTGCCAGTACATAGAAATACAACAGATGTTTATCAACTTTTTGTGCTGCAATCCTGCTAAATTTATATGCTAGTTCTAGAAGCTTTTTGATACATTCTGTTATGATTTTATATGTAGGCAATTACACCATTTGCAAAAAAAGACTTTTTTTTTCCCTTTCCAAACTTTTATTTTCTTTTCTTGCCTAATTGCACTGTTTAGGTCTTCCAATATAATGTTGATTAGAAATGGTATAGGTGGACATTCTTGCCTTGTTCTGACCTTCTGGAGAGAGGTTTTATCTTTCACCATTAATTATGCTGGTAGCCCTTTGTTAGGTTGAGGAAGTTCTTTTCTATTTCTACATTGCTAAGAATTTTTATCATGGCTGAACATTAAATTTTGTTAAATGATTTTTCTGTATCTATTGAGATGATCACATGGTTTTCCTAGTTTAGTCTCTTGATCCAGTGAACTGCACTGATTGATTCTCTAATGTTGAACCAACCTTACATTTCTGGGATAAACTTCACTTGCTCATGATATAACTGTTTCATAGATTTTAAAAATCAACTCACTAAAATTTTGTTAAGGGTTTTTGCATCTTATGTTCATGGGAGATATTGGTTTAAATTTTTCTTGTGCTTTAATGCGTTTGTCTGTATCAGTATAATACATCATCACAGAATGAGTTGGGAACGTTCCCCATTCCTGTCAAGTAATTTTTGATTGGATGCCAGATATTATAAGTTTCACATTGCAGAGAGTTAGTCTTGCTGTAATCCTTTATAAATGTTGGTCTTTGTCTTGGTATGCAGTTAGGTTGTTTGCACACTCTTTTGATCCTTAAAGTCTCTTTTCTAGCTTAATTAAGTGCCTGTTATGCTGAGCTTACTCATACTAATTCATGACCCTGACCAGTCGGAACTTCAAATCTTCCAGCCTATGATAAGCTTTGGGAATTGACCAGCTCACTGGTCACTCTTTGGTCACCTTCTGGAGTTCCATCCTAAATCTGAACACTAGGATTTAGCAACATAATCTAGGGGATTCCTATGGAGATTTCCAAAACTCTTTCTCATCATAGCTTCCTATCTCCAGTTCTCTGCCCCACAAATCCCAGCTGTCTCAGGCTGCTTGGATGTCAACCTGCTGCCTCCATTGAGAGAGTCCATGGGCTCTCCGTGGATTCCCCTCCCCACACTGCAGTCTGAAAAGAGCCTCTAGGCTGAAAGCTGGAGTGACCATGGGATCCACCATTTGTTTCCCCTTTTTCAAGAATCATAGTCAGGAGCTGCCTATTTTCCGGTGTCGGAAAACAGTTATATTTCATAGGTCCTGTCCAGCTCCGTAGGTGTATAGGAGGAAGGGTAATTCCAGTCTCAGTAGCTCCATCATGGCTGGAAGAGGAGGCTCCCTTCCCCTGTAGTAGTCCTTCCCATCTGCTGCCCTTCTCTCAGCAGAAGACACCCTCTTTTCCCAAAGCCTGAGCACACTGCAGCCGAGAAGGCCCTACATGACCAGGAAATGGCCATGGAAGCCCTGTGCCCTCCAGCAGCCTCCCTCTCCAACCTCTGCCCTCCTTCCTCCTTCCTACCTAAGTCTCCTTGGGACCTCAAGCCTGATTCATCTTTTCAAAACTAACAGGTTTTGGCCCTTTTGTGTCACACATTGACCTGGGCATTTTTCCTAAAATCATCATTTTAAAACTTCACAGTATTTCTCTAAGGATTAAAGCTACTACTGTTTATCTAGCAGGTGCTCTGTGCTAGGGCATCAGGCTGGGCATGTTACACACATTGCCAAGAGCCCGATGATACCATACCCATGAGCTCCATTTTACGGATGTGGAAGCCGAGAGGCAGAGAGGTTGAGTTCTTGCCGGAGGTCTCCAGGCTAAGTTTGGGGGTACTTTTTAAGAAGCACTGGGCCTCTGGCCCTAGGTCACCCTTCACACCAGGCTGGCTCACCCACTGCCCCCTGGCCAAGGCTGCTGAGTTTAGAGTCCTTGAGGCCTGGTTCCTCCGGGACCCTTTGCTCTTAGCCTGCTCTTAGCTCCCCAGCTCCACAGCTTTGCCTTCCCAGGGAGGGGAGCTTGGAGAGAAAAAGTGGTCATTGAGATTTTCTGGCTCTGTGGCCCTTTCCCCCACTAGCCCAGCCTTCAGCACCAGTGCCCAAAGGCCCTAAGGAGCCCCGCCCCACTCTAATCCCCTGTGACCAACTTGGTTAGTTCCAGTGCCTGCACTCACACTTCGGGCAGACCACAGGTCACAGGCCAGCTTCTACCCCTGCCCTCTTCTCAGCCCACCCTGAGCCCCCAGGGCAGGATTTGTGAGGACCTTGTGAGAATTATCAGAGCTCACAGCTGAAAGGTGGAGGCATCCCTGGGGAATTTCCTGGGACCTCAAGGATCTCTGGAAAACCACTGCCCCCAGAAACTGAAACTTGGTTCCAGCTGCTAATAACAAAGAAAATAATCCCTAACATGGTGAACCTACCCCACTTACCTCTCTACTCCTGGATCTGGGGCCAGTTCCCTGGGGAAAGCTGTTCTTGGATGGAGGGAAGAGAGCATGCAAGCCAAGGGCCAGCCACAAGCTCCTCTCCCTCCTGTCCCCATGGCCTCATCACTTTGAGCCCCAGCCCCTTCCCACTCAGCTGGCACCCGGCAGGGAGGACATGATGACAGTACATCGGGGGCAGGGCCAACTTTGGGACCCAGAATCTCTGGGTTTCTAATCCAGGGCACCAAACCCAAATGAGCCCAGAGGTGCACAGAGCTTGCCTGAGAAGTCAAATGAAGCCCTTCAATTGGATAATGCTTTCGCCTCCTCAGTGTGAGACACAATGACAGCAGTAGTGGCTTCACTTTCTAAGTCCTGCCGTACCCCAGGCGCTTTGCACACTCGCTGCTAAGGCTCGCAGCCTGCAGCATCAAAGATACGGTACCATTTGGCCAAAGAGGAAACTGAGGTGTGGACTCCCAGGTCACCTGGCCAGGTCCCTTTCCCTCACCAGGGAAAGAGTGAAACTGGGCTTGAAGCCTGGGAGTCCCTGCCTGTTTTCCTTGCACTTCTCGGCTGTGCACACAGCCACCCTCCTCCTTTGTCCAGCTACTCACAGGGACTGTGAGGGAGGCAGAGTTGGCATCAGCATGCCTTCCAGCCAATGGGGAAACTGAGGCACCTGGCCCAAAGTCTCCCAGAGCCCAGACTATGACCTAGGCTTGCTCTACCCCTGAGAGTGACCTCTCTCCCACACACATGCATGGGTGTGGAGTTTTGTTGCTCCCATGGAAACTTGACCCTCATTATGGAGGCCAAGGGTTTAGAAAGAAACCAACACACGGTCAGGTCTAGCTTCACAGACATTTGCTTTTGGGCGGAGGGCGGGGAGGGGGGCAGTCAGTAGGACCCACACCTCACAGGGCACACATTGCTCTAGACTCTAGCAAGCCCTTTTTCATGCCTCGTTAAATCTGATCCAAGCATAAGGCAGGTAAGGATCATTTTACCCATTTTATAGATAAGGAGCCTGAGTGACGTAGGGCCCTCTGATCATCAAACATCCCGTGTGCAGCCCTAAGAGGAGGCATATTTGCAGGTGGCCAGATGATAAACTGTCACGGGGCCCCCTACCTCTAAAAGCTCTTGGTCCAGAAGGCACTAATGATCTGGGGATGTGGGCACTGTGGGGCCTTCCCAGTCAGGGCTGGGACCCAAATAGGGTAGGGCGTGCAGGGAGCCCCATGTAGCCGCCAGGCCTCTCTCCCAAGCATGCTAATTGGGGCTGAACGGGGTCACAGGGGCCACGGTGCCCCACCAGAGCTAGTGTTTGGAGCCAAGCAGGGGGCAAGCAGCCTTTGTGTCTGGCCTCAGAGCAGAGGTTGTCCATGGGGGCCTGCAATCTGAGCTAATGAGATGGCTTCTGGGCCTAACTTGGAGCAGCTGAGGCTACAGCAACACCAGTGGCAGAGGACAGGTGGCCTGGGGCCCCGTGCGAGGCCAGCACAAGTGTCCTCTTCCATGCCAGGTCAACAGGTGCCACCGGGACTCTCCCACAGATGAGGAGGCATGGTGGCCCTGCATGTACAGTCAGTGTTATCCCCATTTAAAAGATAAGCCAAAGGTCAGAGAGGTTGTGTCTTGGCCAGCAACACAGCTGGCCAGAGGCAGACCACAGATCCAAAGCACATCTGCCTCGGTTTGCTCCTGCCCCTAGCCGACCCTCAGTCCTCACCTGTGTGGTGATAGCATATCTCTTGATCAGCACTCACCCTGGGCCAGACACTGTGCCCAGACACTTTACATTTATTACCTCATTAAATTCTCACAATCAGACCACTAGTCTCCCCTTTTAGAGACATGGACATGGAGCACAGAAAGGCTAAGTAATTTGCCGAGTGTCACACAGCTAGGGATGTTAGAGCAGAGACAAGCCCCGACAGTCCAGGGGGTGTGTGAAGGAGGCTGGAGCGGGGCCCCGTGTCAGGCCGCCAGGCGGGGTGAAGGTAGGGGAAGAGTGGGTGACAGTGCCCAGAGGGGCGTGAATCCCCGGGGACTTCCTAGAGGAGGGGGCCAGCGTGGCAGTCCATGGCACCACCTCCCAGCCCACCACCTCTCTCCTCCCGGCTCTCCCAGACTCCAGCAGCAAAATACACCTTCCAGGTTTGGCATCCAAACCCAGAGGGTCGAGATCCTGTGTTTCCACAGCAACCGTATCCTTACCAGCATCCAATAAGGACATTATTTGGCTGCGATGAGCACACATGATCTTTTGATTATTGCTCAAGATATTATGGGGCAGCCCTTTCCTCTCGTCTCCAAGGGCCCCGTGCCTCCTTGGAAAAATGGATGCTGCCCTCCCCAAAAAAGTGAAAGGATGGTAAAGGAGCAAAGTCCTCACGTGAGACAGAGAGAGATGGAGGGGAAAAAAAATCAATGTTTGCATTAATGGAGTTGCCTGTTCGGCGTTTCTCCTCTTTTATAGATTTAGATAACGTGCCTGTCAGGGATATCTTCGTTTCCCAGAGCAAAGAAATTAATTACTCACTAATGGCGCAATTCAGAAATTCATTTGCTCCACCGTCTCAAATATGTCATTATTAATCAATTGGCAGCATGGGGCTGGTGGGGAGACGTGTCCATTAGGGTCTGGGCGCTCGGGCCGACCTGGGGCTGGAGGGCTCAGGCCTGGATGCTGCAGGAATAGCACTCGGCTGGCGCCCATAGGTGGCCTCCGGCAAGACCTCTGGGTGTCAGGTTTCCAGGCTGCACGCTGAGGAGGGTTGGACTTCAGTAGAACTTCTCGAACCTCTTGCAACTGCAGAGTCCACTTGACACGACAGCAAGCAGAACCCGGCACCCAAGACACACAGGCTGGGGCAGGTGTGGGGGGGTCGGGGTGCCGGAGCCCCTTACTCCTCCCTGGTGCCCAGGGCTTGGAAGAGCACCATGGAAAGCCCCAAGGAAGAGGGTCTCTGCCTGACTTCCTGGCTTTCTGGGGTGGGGACCCCAGGGCCTTACGGCCTCAATGAGGCATCCCTGGTTCTTCGCCCCTCATTCCTACTTTAGCTCCAGCCCGACTCCGAGAGCTGTAAGGGCAGCTCCGAGAGGGCTAGGCCCGTCTTGCTCCTGCACCATCAGCGCCTGCGACGGGGTTTGGCATACAGTAGGCGCTCAATAAGTGTCTGTTGTGTGAATAGCGGTTTGGCTAAAGCATCCAGCTGGGAGAGAAGAGCCCCCCCTGGAATCCGGGCACCGCGGCCCTGGCTCTCACCCACCACCTCCCACTCTGACAATCTGTACCTCCCTGGTTCTCCTCAGTCGCCAGCAAGCTCCGCTCCGCTTCTCCTTACCAGTCTTGGGCAGCGTGCCCGTCGTTATTCCCATCCTACAGCCAAGGAAGTCTGGCTCCAGAGTCCACACCTGCACCACGCACGTGGCTCGGGGGCGGGAGGTGAGGTGCCACTCACCCGACAGTGCCTGGGGTGGACTCAGCCCAGACCCCGCTGGAGGGCAAGGCCCATGGTGTACAGGACGATCCCTTAGCCTGGTGGCGTTCCGGACGAGCAGCAGGGACACCGGGATCTGAGAGTTGGAAGGAATGACCTCGTCATTTCACAGATGGGAAACTGAGGCACAGAGGGGGAGGGTTCACCAAGACCACCAACAAAGGGAGATAGGGATTCCCTAGGGAGGATCCTAAGAGATAAATTGTCCCCTGCTCCAGGTGCCCCTGAGCTCGGCACCCTTGGGTCCTGGGGGCTCACGAGAAGCTGGACTGGGGGCAGGGAGACCCTCTGGTGCCAGGAGGTCAGAGGGCGCTGAGTCAGAAAGCAGAAGCAGCTGGGAAAGAGCAGGACCGGAGACGGCTCCCCGGGGGGTTTGCGGGTCTTGGGAGAAGCACGGAAGAGCTTCGTGGTGGTGCAGGAGCTGCTCCCCTTCCCAGCCTCGCCCCTGCTTGTGAGAGAAGAGCCTTGGGCTCTTCTAGGGAATCAGCACTTACTGAACACCTGCTACGTGCCTGCTGCGTGACCTTTGTCACTCTGCTTGGCCTTCAGCCCCACCGCATTCACAGATGAGGAAACCAAGGCCCCAAGAGGGAAGGGGCTTGCTCAGAAGCACCGCTGGGCACAGGGCCCTGGTGCAGGGGAGGTAGGGGGCTGGCTAGGGAGAAGGTGCCAGAAGGTTCGGAGAAGAGAAAGGACGTTCAGCTTGGCTTCCCAGGCGATGCCAACTGTCCACAGCCGCTGTCCCCCCAGGACAAATGATAATTACGGCCTGCGTCAGTGGGTACCCGCAGTGGCCGTCCGTGCCCAGGGCCCAGGGCAGGGGAAGGGAGCAGGCATTCTGCACCAGCACCGCGGCCGCCACCGCTGGGAGAGCTGCGTCCCGGCCCCAGCTCTGCCCAGCATCTGGACGGACTTCGGCCAAGTGAGTCCCTGTCCCCTCGTCAGAGGACTCGGGAAGGGCTTGGTGAGAGAGCCTGGGGGAGAGGGGTGCCGCCTACCCCTACTCCCCGCAGCTTCCCTGGCGCCCTGGAGACGGCCTGGCCCTGGTGGGAGGTCACCACTCCCTGACGATGACACCATCCCTGGCGGGCTGTGGAGGACCAGGGACGTTACCCTCCGGGCAGCCTCAGGAGGGTGATTGGAGCACCAGAGAGTCCCCGTGACCCGCCCCAGGCCACACAGCAACCCCAAGTCCGGAGGGAGACACTAGATCTCCTGTGGTCACCTCCCCCTGACCCCGACCGCCCCCGGCCTCTCCTCCCCCTCCCGCCTCCCCTTCTCTCCCCACCTCCTCTCTCTGCCTGTCACACCTTCTGTCTCTCCTTGTCTCTCTCGGTCTCTGCATCTCTATATGACGCTGTGGTTCTGTCTCCAACGCTCCCTCTTCCTCTCTCTCCTTCTCTGTGGTCCTTGAACCTTCTCCAGTGGCTGGACATGGAAGGTGGGGGATCCTCTAAGTGTGCCACTCATGTGGTCGCCCACCGTCCAGCCAGGCCGAGCCAAGACCCGCCAAGGGCCCCTGCCCGTCCACCCCCTGCCCCCGAGACCCCGCGTGGAAGCAGAGGGCCTGAGGAGGTGCACTGTGTCCACGGGTGCCTATGGGGGGGTCACGAAACCCCTAGTGCCCGTCCCCTACCCCCTATGGGACAGAACTTACCAGCACAAGGGCAACAAGGGCTTAATAGCCTCTTGGCACAGACCTACACCAAGGCTCTGGGCCAAGACCTTCAGGGCACAGCCTGCTTCACCGTACACCGTGCGCTGGCTGGGTGGACACCATGACTTCCAGTTGGGTTCAGTTAGTTGGGTTTGGGCAGCGGTGGGTGAGCTGGAGTGTGAAAGGTGGAGTCAAGTGACAAAGAACAGAAGTAGGGGGAGTTCAGCATGAAGGGGTTAGGTTGGGCTTGGCCTGGCTTGGGTTGGGGGCTTGCCCAGGGGAAAGTCTCTGAGGTTCTGTTTGTGTTTGCGGAGGCATAGCAGCCCTGGGGACCCCATGCATGTGGCTCCCTGTTCCTTACTTAGCGCTTATTTCAGCAGCACTGGGCTCAGCCCCAGGGAAAACAGAAAGTGATTAAATGTGTGTTGATCCAACCACCTTGGGAAAGCTCTCGGAAATCCTCCTGGCCGGGCCCTTCCAACTGCACAGGCGTGGCTCCTCTCGCCAGGCCCCCTTCGCAGGCTCCCCCTGCTTGCTGAGGGGGGTCTCCCTTGGACAATCGATCGCACCCGGCACCTTGAGGCACCGCTGGGAGAGGGGTCTCTGAGGATGGAGGGTCCGAGGTACCGCACGGACTCGTGCAGGAGTCAGGGGCCAGGTGAGAGGACCGGCAAGCCACGTCATGAGTGAAGACCATTACACGTGGGGGGCATCCTCCCCGCTGCACTCTGCACAATGTGCGTGTCCCGGGGTGAGCATCCTGAGCCTTGGAGGAGTCTATGTAATCCAATCAGGTAGCTCCTGCTCAGGGTCTCTCCATGTGGCCCTTTTCATGAAGATGCTGCTTTTTCACTGGGGACTTTGGGACAAGGTGCTCTAACCCCAGTATGAGCCCTGTGGGGATCTCTCCTCCGTGGTGGTCTGGGGACGGGGGTGACATTTGGAAAATCCAAGGGCTCCTGGATACCCGGTAGTCACGAAGTGAAGGAAATTCCCCACCTCCTCTCGGTGAAAGCTACTTTCAAGTTTGGGGATGCGCCCCCAGGCCCACACTGAGGTTGTGAGACTGCCTGTCTCTAGGACTCACTTGCCTCATCTGCACCACGCGCAGAGAGAAGGAAGGAGTGAGCGAGCGATCTTTCCAGCTCCTTCTGTGGCCAATAGCCTCGGAAGTCCCACCGCCCACCTGGTGCCCACCACAGAGCGAGAGCTAGTGTTAGCACTGCGGGAGGACCAGCACTTGTGTCGCTACTCACGATACACCCCACAGCCACGTGTCACCCTCTGTCCACAGCGGTAGGGCGGCTACTAGTAAATCCATTTTGTGGACTGTGGCATCTGAGGCTCAGAGAGGTTGAGCAGCCTGCCCAAGGATGCACAGCAACAAGAGTTGCACCAGGGTGCTCAGATTCTCAAGATGCCGTTCCTTTGATAGCACGGTGCTGCATCCTGCTGGGATTATTATCTTGCCAAGAGGAGGATACGCCTTATATCTCTAGTAATGAATTCCTTGGTCTCACTGGCTACTCCTCAGCCACTCCAGGGCTTAGGAAATACCGGCTGATGAGTGATGCCGAGCTCTCCCCCAGAGGTTGCCAGAGCTCTGTTCCTCTGCAATCCACGGAGCTGGGTGCTGGCCTCCTGCCCCCTCCCTCCATGCCTTTACTTCCTCAAGCCTGAGGTCTGCCTCACTGCCCTCTCGGGGAGGAGGGAAGGTATAAAGGTGAGTGAGATCAGAAGCGGCAGTAGCCAGGTGAGCTGGCGAGCCCTCTCTTCATCTGCCTCCCCGCCTCCCCCCAGGGACCAGGTGGCGGGCCCTGTCTGCAGAGCAGCCGGGCCTCTGGCCTCAGGCCCTGGCATCTGCAGACCCTCACCCCACCATCGCAACCGTGTGACCACCAGCTCAGAGATGCAGCCAAGGAAATAGGCTCAGCTTATCAAGGAAGAGCCAGCTTTCCCTGCACGGCTGAATGTGGGAGAGTAACCACTGCATGTCCAAGCACAAACATGCACACACACACACACACACACACACACACACACACATTCCAAACAACCCGACCAGCTTCCCAGGGAGTTGGGCCCAGGTATGGGATTCCTGCCTTCTCATACACATCATAAATGGTGATCCTAAAAAAGTAGAGCAAAAAGTTATAGGGAGGTGTGTTTGGGCTCCGCATAAGAGAGCTCATTCTAAGAATTGGAAAGGTCCCACTGTTGAATGGACTGCATTGGAAGTAGTGAGCAACCCATCTCTGGAGGTGTGCAAGCTGATGTTGTCCTACTTGTCAGAAGGTCAATGGAAAGGATTCCTGCACTCCAGAGGTATTGACCTAGAGATCCCTCTGGTCAATCAGTGCTCTGTGATTCTGGGGCAGTGGGTTGTGGAAGAAAAGTGCCAGAAGCTAGGACATGGCCTTCCAGTCCCAACATTTCAGTAGCCGTGTGATCCCAGGTAAGCCCCAGACCCTCTCTCTGAGCCTCAGCTCCTCCACTGTAGCATCAAGTAGATGAATACATGGCCTTCAGACCATGCTCTGGGGACCCTGTGGCTCCCTGGAGCTGCCTCAGAGATGCCACAGGGGTGACATAAGGGCAAAAGGAACAGCATTCTGGATCCCGCAGCAAATCCAAGAGCAGTGTCTATGCAGCATTGAACAAGACCTCATCCCAACCAAGGGCCCCTGCTGCGACAGGTCTTGAAACCTCAGAACACAGGATTGAAGACACCCTCCAAGCTCTGGCGTCTGGACTCACAATTTCATTTCAGACATGCTGACTGACTTTCACCAGTTAAGCCTCAGGAGCCCCTTGATGCCTCACCCTGGGCTCCACAGGGACACAGAGAGGTCCAAGCCTGGTCTGGGGGATCCATCCCTTCATCTGCATTAAGTGTCCCACTGGCCTCCAGGGAGCACCCTGAGCTGTGACTAGGAGAGTCGCTGGCCTCAGGGCGTTGGGGTGCGGCTGGGGCAAAGTCTTTTTCTCTGTTCTCTGGGGTGGGTGCAGTGACCCCAGGGGAGAAGAGAAGGCCCCATCCATCCGCTTACACAGATGTGGGAAAGCCGTCCTTGGGTGCGTCCAGAGAGATGAGTGTGTGGCTTCCCTCTGGGGGAGCTGCTGTTTACCAGGGACAGCTTTCCTTCTGGTGGGACCAGGAGTCTGGAGAGCGAGGTCAACCCACACGATTTGCAGAAGGGCTCTGGGCCAGCTGGGCCAACGCAGAACAGGCTTCACCGGTTTAGCAGCTACTGACTCCCAGGTGCGGACGTGGGACATTGAGTTAACCTGTGGATCTTCCCTGTCTCTCCTGAGCCTCCAGGTGAGCGGCAAAATGTGCCAAACAGGGTGGACCCTTAGGGCAGGAGACAAGTGGCAACCAGACACGGACTCTTCCTTCTACAGTCATACTGACGTCAGGTTCTAGAATCCAGCATGTGCGGTGCTCGTGCTCTATGTGTTGAAGGGAGAGAGACCCCCGGGACTGGAAACCATCAGGGAGGGTGGTCTAGTTACCCATTTCTGCATAATAATCTGCCCTAAAACTTGAGGCTTCAGAACAACAATTCATTATTGTTATATCTCAGTATACTGGGGGTCAGACACGGTGTAGTGGGGGTGACTGGTCTTTGCTCCCTGACGTCTGTGGCCTGGGATAACCCAAATGGCTGGGAGCTGGAACAGGCCCGGCATCTTTTTATCTGCATATAGCCTCACCACCTGGCTAGCTTGGGCTTCCTCACAACATGGCTATGTCAGCGTGGTCAAAACCTCTTATACGGCAGCCCATGGCTCCAGGAAGCCAGGGTGGGAACCGCCAGTGTCTTTAGGGCTCAGGGCCTAAATCCCCCACAGTGTCATACCCGCTGCCCCCCTCAATCGAAGCAGCCACAGGCCAGCCAAGGTAGGGGGCATACCCACTGCTCAGTAGGAAGAGGGTCAAAGGCTTCAGGCTCTAGTTAATCCACCACAGATGATATATGTTTTCCGAGGCTGCTGTAACACAGTCCCACAAATTTAGTGGCTTAAAATCACAACCACTTCTTATCTCACAATTTTGAGGGTCAGAAGTTCAGACACAGCAGAGCTCCACTGGTCGTCTGCTCTGAGATACAAGAAACCAAATCTAAGGCATCATCGGGGCCATGCTCCTTCCTCAGGGTCCTGAGGATGAATGTGCTTCGAAGTTCATTCAGGTTGTGGGCAGAGTTGCAGGTCCGCATAGTTGTAGGGTTGAGATCCCGGTTTTCTCACCACCTCTTCTCACCCTCTAGAGGCTATCTGCACTCCTCGGCCCATGGTCTCCTTCCTCTACGTTGGAGGCCAGCGACGGAGGACCAAGTCCGGAATCTCCACCTCTCCTTCTGCTCCACCTGCCTGCCACCTTCCTCTTCCACCTCATATCCCTGACCAACTCTTCTGCTTTCAAAGGCTTCCATGATTGCACTGGCCATACCCCCGTAATCCAGGATAATCCCCGTATTCTAAGGCCAGCTGGATAGTAAATTTAATTCCATCTGTGAAGTCCCTTCACATCAGTAACTGGATCTGTGTGTAATTGAGTAGCCAGGGGCAGGAATCTTGGGGGACATCTTTAGTGTCTTGCCACCACAGATGGCTTCCTAGAGAGATAAAGAGTTGGTTGGGCTCTGTAAGGTGGTAGGACCTGGAGGGGTACAGAGAATGGGGCATCCCTGGTTGGGGGTGGTGGTGAACAGAGCCAAACACAGGGCTGGCAGGACTGTCACGGCCCTCTGGGCAGAAGTTCACCATGTGGGACGCTGTCAGGGGACCAGGAGGAGAAGCCGGGCCAGAGGCAGGGCAAGGAGAGGCAGGGCTCCCAAAGCGTCCATGCTGGAGAATTCGGACTGCAGGGGTAACCAGCACTCTGGTTCAGAGCTCACTAACTGGGATTTCGTGTACCCCTCTGGGGACACGATGGGATTCAGGATGCCCTAAAATTTTGCAGAAAACACTATGCTTCCATAGACACATGTGCTTCTCTAGGAAGAAGCTTTCATCCCGTTCCCTGAGGAGCCCATGCCCTGCAAGGGGCACAGAGCATGGATTATTGGCCTTTGGCCTTTCATGCTATTGATTTTTATCAGAGGCCATCTATGAGACCCACATGCCGGGCCCTGGGGAGGCCCGCATGGACAAGAAAGCCCCAGCTCTTGCCCTTGGTGGGCTTACAGTCCGTAGGGTATGGACAAGTGCTTGGGTGTGACAGTTCAGAGTGATGTGTGCTGACATGGGAAGGACGGAGCATTCCAGGAGCCGGTTAGAGGCACACTAACCCAGCCTCAGGAGTTGGGGGGTTCCCTGGAGAAAGTGAGACCTGAGGGTGAAAGAATCAGCCAGTGTGAGGTGGCAAGTAGAAGACATGAGGAAGGGCCCCAAAATTCTAGAGGAGAAGGAACACAGGGCCCCTGGGGGAATGCTGCTGCTCCGCTCTTCTCCTGGGACTGCTGAGCGCTTCCTCCCACTAGCTCTGGGTCCAGGTGGGTCCACTCAGTCCATCCCCACTGGTCCACACCTGGCAGGCGAGGAACGATGGCAAGTTTATTTCACTTGTGCTGTGTGACCTTGAGCAAGCCCGTGCCCGCCTCTGGGCCCCCACCAGTTGAATAAAGCAGTCAGAAAGTTCCTGAAGGCTCTGGAACTCTATCTGTGACCTTGTTCAGTCAAAAGAGTGCTCTTTGGGGACTGCCCTGGCCCTCTTCTAATCCCACCAGAAGAGCAGAGCAAGATGAGCTGGGCTTGTGGAGGGAGAGAGGAGGCCAGGCTGTGACCTGGTGGGCCGAGGGGGGTGGGGGAGGCAGTCTGCTCCCACCTTCCAGCCCAAACCCACCACTAATGAGGCCTGTCTTTGGAGTAATTAGCCGCAATCACAGCGCAGAGCATTAGGCAGACAAGGCCTTGGTGCGGCAGCTCCCAGAATGCAGGAGCCCAGGGCTTTGAACACTGCATTACGGTGGGGGATGCGTCCTAATGTCACTTAATTACCCCAGACAGCCTTAGATGTAATCGAGCCTGGATGGGCTGGCGGGAGCGGGTACAGACGTCCAGAGGAGGCTGATGCATTTATAATGATGCCACTTTGCAAGACAAATCTGGCCTTGGTGGGCTGAGCAGAGCACGAAGTGGGGGTGGGAGGGAGGAGGCTGCGGTGGCATCCAGACAACAACCCCTTCACTTCTCAAAGCCTTGGAAGCCGTGACCCTATCTTGGCCAGATGCCTGCGCTGATCTGCCCCAGGCAGCAGGACTTGCGGGGAGGGGAGGAGTCCTTACTTCCCATCTCCCATCCAAGAGGCTGTGGGGGTCAAGGTCTTCCTCTTCCTTCCATTGCGTTGCCTGCCTGATGATGAATGATGGATCAAGGGGGATCCTGGGGATCCATTGGATCACGGGGCACAGGGAGGGTCGATGGACATCGCAGACCGTCCAGAGGGGGTGCCCCCGAGGATGCTGGAGATGAGTTTGGGAGAAAGCCCCAGTGGCAGGAGGAAGAGCTCTGAGGCATGAAATCTAGACCTGAGTTCCAAGGGCAGACTCTCCAGACAGTGCTCCTGTCAAAGCCTGTCCTTCTAGAGGCGGAGGGCCAGCACTGCAGGAAGCTGGGTTCTCTGAAAGGCCCTTGAAGGCCCAGCTCAGCTGCCTGGCCTGCGAAGGCCCCAGTCGGCTGTGCTGAGGACCACTGATCACCCTGAATGATGAGGAGCCCCTAACAGAAGGGAAGGGGCAACCACCTCTGGGGCCTCCTCTCTCTCCTGCCGCCGAGCCTGAATCCTGCATGCCCACCCCAGGCCAGACCAACTCCCTGGGCCCGTGGGAGGTGAAGTGTCAGTGGCCAGGACTGAGGTGACACTGCCCTAGGCTTGAGGAGGCCAAGGACTCACCGGCCGTTCCCTCCTTCGAGCCCCCGCTCCCTTCTGGGCCTGACATATTCTCCACACCCAAGGATCACTAGCATAGGTTCTTCCAACAACCCCAGGAATGGCTGCCACGGAAGGAAAAGCTTCTTGGGAAGGTTCCCCTTGAATAATAACAGGGGAGCATTGACTATGTGACCCAGGTGGGGGCCTCATGCAGGGATTAGTTCAAAATGCCGAGTAGAATAGGCAACTATAAGAGGCATTTGGGCTAATGCTTCCCTTAGATTATCAGACAGGGCTGGGAGGGGCTTGGAAGACCACCTGCATTTGGGGCGTGAGCAAAGGCTCAGGGGTTGGGGAAGGTGGACAGAAGGCTGGGGCTGCAGAGTGAGAAGGAAGAGAAGGTACAGACCGATGGTCACGGCCTTGAATGCTCACAAGAAGTTGGGACCACACCCTCTGCCCGTCCTCCTCTCCGGCCCCCGCCAGTGGGGACAGTGATATACTCTGAGGTCTGTCTTTCTCTTCTCCCACCCTTGGGCCACCTAGGACCTCTTCAGGAATCTCTGCCCCTACTTGCTATGCAGCCTTGACCAATTTGCCATCTCTCTCTGGGCCTGTGCCTTTCCACTCAGATCATGAGCAGGCTGGACTGTAGGGTTGCTGTGTCCCCTTTAACAGACCTTTGTCTGCCAATCACCAAATGGGGCTAAATCAGGCACTGGCTTTCCCTGGGATCCCTGTCCCTGCACCCCAGAGTCCACATGACCCCTCCCTGGGTACCTAGCAGTCACTGTGACCCACAGTGACATTGAGGGACGTGCTCTTCTCTCCCCTGCCCAATGGGCCGTGTGCCAACACCTGCCTTCTCCCCGCTGTCATCTGTCACTGTCTTGGTGTGTCGGTGGGAAGACAGCTTCATTAGCTCCTCCTGAGCCATCCGTCCCCTGGTGCAGAGACAAATGAAGCCCTCCCACCCCCTTCAGGCTGGGAGGGCTCAGAACCTGAAGGGCAGTTTCTAAAGGGCCGCCCTGCCTTCTCTGCTCCCCGTACAGCTCTCCCACCTGAGGCCATAGGCTTCTCCCAAGGCACAGGGATGAGTCCCCAGCAGCTCCCTCACCACCTGACACCATGCCCAGAGCCCCACCAGGAGAGGCCACTGAGGCACTTCTGTCCCCACAAGTCCACAGCAAGGCAGACGCCCTGGCCTAGGGAGGTCAGGCGCAGGCCTGGAGCCAAGAGTCAAAGGCGCTCCCTTCTCTGCTATGGGCTCCAGGCACCTGGTTCCCCCCCCAACCCTGGGCCTCAGTTTCACCATCTTGAAATGAAGGACTTAATCTAGAACCTAGATCATCAAGCCCTTTAATCTGCGATAGTATGAGGTTCCATGGGAGTCTCTGGGGTTCAGAGCTTGTGGAGGGAGGAAGCGCTCTGTAGCCCACTCCGTCTGTAGGAACTGAGGCCACCAGGTACCCGGCTCAGTTTCCCAGCACAGCAGTTAACCACATGGCTCTCTCCCTCCAAACCACTGCTTGGAAAATGGTCCCCATTTTGGAACTTCCAGTTACCAGCCATGGCCCCAGGGGCAGTGGGCAGAGTGGAAGCCAAGCCTTACATTAGCATCTGGGTTCATAACAGGCCCCAGAAGGAGAGTGGTTTCTTCGCAAGGATCCTTCTAGACCCGCAGCCAAAGATCCTGCCCCACCTGGTGAGACAGGGAGGGGACGCATGATGCCCACCTCTGGACCATCTTGAGTTGCCCACAGGTTCGATGGAGAAAAGAAGAATCACCCCATCCCCACCTGCCTGCTTGCCCCAAAGGAGGAAACCCCCCTGGTTTTCAGAGGGAGGAGGGAGCGGTGGTTGCCCTGTACCGTATAGTGTGCGAGGAAACTCTTCCATCTCCATTGATAAAATCACACTGGATCCTCCAAGGTTGAGCCCCACAGAGAGAACCTCTTCATGGAGCAGTCTGGGCTTTAGTGGGGGCGGGGGGTGGATGGAAAGCTCCCTATGGGGTCCCTAACACTGAAGCTGAGGCAGGGCCATGATTGCTGTACAATGAGAACCACTCCAGCAGGTCAAACCCCAAAGGCTCTGAGCAAACAGGCAGATGGAGGCCTGGGTGCATGACCCCGCATGGCTTGGCCTTCCCAGGGCGCAGGAGGCAGGGCCCTGTGTCTCCGTGACTGTGACCTTGCTCGCTCATTCCATCATGGAGTGGGAGCCCCAGAAGGATTCGGTCTCAGCGAGGGGCCGCAAGTCACACCTGTCCTCCCTCAGAGCGACTCTTCCCTCACTCCTAATCTGGAAAAAGCAATAGTGGCTTCATGAAAAGACTTGGGTGGATCAAAATACCACCAGGACACACCCAGGCCCCATTCGCAGCCTCGAGCAGCTCTGGTGAGCCGCCGATGGGTGGGCCCCGAGGAGCAAGGAAGGCCTTCCCCTGGGACTCTGCACCTGCGTCTCAGCGCGTGTAAGGCCCCCCTGCCCCGCGAGGGGCCCGGACAGCCCACTGTCTCAGACGTTAGCAGGAGTCGGGCCCTGGGGATGGCAGAGGCTCAGGGGTGAGAGAGGAGAGTGTGTCTGGGACCGGTGAGGAGGTTCTCCTGGCTGGAATGAGTGGAAGGGGATCAGAGAGGGCCTTCAGGGCCTGGTCAAGGACTTTCAAACTTGATCCTATAAGCAGAGGGAATCTGTTAAAAGCTTTTGGTGGCAGGAAGGGCCAGAGCTGGGAGGGCCCTGGAGGACGTCTGACCCAGCCCTCCTGTCACAGGTGGGAAGCCTGACGAGGGCCTGGCACAAAGTCACCCAGGGTGTCTAGAACCGGGGCCTGCACTGTTCAGTTCTGCGCAGGAGGTAACCCTGCTCCATGCAGAGGAGGAGCGCTCCCGCCACTCCAGCCCTGGGATCTCTGTCCCCTTGGGGCTGCTCCCCCGCCCCCACCAGCTTCCCATCAGGAGGAGGTCTGGGCTCCAGCACCCAGTTTCCCTGCTAGGAAGCCCTGGTTGGGGCAGGCGGGGGCAGTGGGGAGAGGGGCTATTATCAGGGGGCCCAGATGTAAAATGAATGCCTGTGATATTTATCCCTGTCATCACTAATAATAAATGGCCTGATTTGTCAAGCAGGGACAGATTCAAAGATGTCAATTAGGAAGGGGAAAAAAGCCCAGCTGTACTGTATTTATCTGCCCTGCAGATGCTCGGTGGAGGAGAGGGCTCCCGGCGGGGAGGGGGGCCTGAACCCCCCCCCATCCCCCATCCCGCTGCCCCTTGCCTTCCACCTCCCTCACCTTCTCGCCCCTCTCGCTCTTCCCCCTCTGGTTTTGGCCTCGTGTCTTACCTCTTGCTTGTCTCTGTCTTCTCTCGCCTTCACCTCTCGCCCGGCCCTCCCCCAGTGCCCTGGACCGTCCACCTCTCCTGTCAGTCTCTGGCTTGTCACTACCCTCTCTCTGCCTGCCTGCCGCCTCCGCTACGTTCCTCAATCTCCTCTTCCAGCTTCCCCTGCCCTGAACCTTTGGTTTCTCTGACCCTGGTCATTCCCAACCAGCTTCCTTTGTGATTGGGGTTCACAAAGCCTGTTCTGGATCCAGAGGGGTAAGTGGATGTAAGCCATTGAAGGAAAACTGTGAAGGCCACAAATCCAAAGGTTTTTACTTCAACTACAGAGTAAGCCAAACTTTTAGAGGTTTTTGCTTTGAGAGATAAACTAAAATAAGACCCCAGGGAATCAGTTTGATTCAATCCCTGAAAAATAGATTAAAATTGAAACTAGTGCCCGAATCTAAGCAGAAACTTCTCCATACTGCACCCCACCACCACCCCCAGCCCTGAACCAATCATGTCTGAGACCTGGGGCACCCAGGACAGGACTCTCTGGTGGCCAAGGAGTTCTAAATAGCACTCAGAGTCCTCCTCCTAGATCTTGGATCTCTCCAATCAAGGAGTCACAGAGAAACGTCCCCAGGGTGGACACCAGCCCCACAAGGGCCCTGCACTCTAAAGGGATTCCAGGAAGGATGTGAGGACTTGTCCATTGTGCATGGAACGAAGGTGTTCTCCACTCACTGGCATCGTGGGAACTTGTTGGCCTCCTCTAGAGAATACCTCTTGCTCAGACATCCCAAGCTGGGGCACACAACCCTTGCTAGAAGCCATAGTTTCCTCTCTGAACAAGAGTGAAAACGTTCCCTGAATGGTTCTCTGGAAATGAGTCCTGAGCTGCTGGCGTAAGCAGACATCCCTCCACCCCAGCCCCACAGTCTCTCCGGCCCAGGATGATTTCACACTGCAGAACACCAAGACTGCCCCCCGACGGGGGATGAGGGCTGGGTTTACCCTGGCTGAGACCAGGGGCTAGATTGCAGCCCATGCCAGGGTGGGTCAGTCCATGGTCAGGGGACAAGGGGAAGCCTCATGGTCCCCGGAAGACCCCTGGTATTGCCAGTCTGGCCAGAGCCAGCTTCCCTGAGCCTCTGTGTGTGGACAGGAGGCCCTTTAGCCATATCCTGAGGTGTCCCTTGCATCCGTAAGGAAATGAGGAAACCTGACCCAGTGGGTCATAACACTTCAGGTGACCACCCCACCTCCTGGTTTAATAACCACCAATCTCATCCTCTTCTGCCTTCTTCCTGCCCCCTAGGAGCCAGCTGAGAGCATCCCCTACTGATGTCTCTGAGAGAGAACTTTGGTCTCCCATCTAAGGGCTCCCCTGGAGCTCTTCGTCCCCAGAGGCCCAGCTGCACCATGCATGCTGGGTCATGATGACATCTGTGGCTTCTCCAACAGCCATGATCCCTGAGACCCTTTGCAAGAGCCCCGGGGTCATGGGTCAAGCCACCTGACCTTATTCCCCGTGCGCCACCACTGGCGAAGCCTCCGACTGGTGGTCTGTAACTTTCAAAGCCATTCCACACTCGTGATCTTTTCCCCCCTCACAATCTTATCTGATTCTCAAATTCTCTCCAGGAAGAGAACGAGGTGATGTGGTTTCATCCCCATATGCAGATGAGGAATCTGTCATTCATTCTGAGCCTGAATTAGAATCCACGCTCCTTGCCCTGTGGTCCTTCCTCTGCTCCACGTCTTCAGGTTCGGTGTGAGGATGATTACATGATGACAGATGATATCCGAGGTTGATCTTTGAATCCTTAGGGAGACAGGTGTCACACACATAGAAGTGATTGTCGCAGCCAGGATCTATGTGAACAGATTTATAAAGTCACTTGCCAGTGGCTCAGTTGGAGCTCGCAAAGTCCAGAAACGCTATGGGTGTCTGTCTTCATATCCCAAGGACATGGTGAGCCACTGAAAGCCGCTCTAACCTGTGTTCCGCAAGCCTTTACCTTGCCGCCTCTTTTTTAGTAGCATCGGAATAATAATAAAATAATGACGACAATAAACATTTATTGGCCACAGAATATGTTCAAGGCAGTGGGCTAAATACATCCCCCGTCTTATTGTGCTTGTTGATCACAACAACCTCATAGTTCAGGCACTATAATCTCCCCCTTTCTAGAAGAGGAGACTGACATTCAGGGGTGTTAAGTAATTCGCCCAAGGACTCGGCCCGTAAGCGGCAATCAGCACTTGAACTCAGATCTGTATTTCTCCAGAGCCGGAGCTGAGGACCAAATTTTCCCCTCCCTCCTGTCTTGAGGCCCAGGGCTGAGGCTGAGGGTTGGGTGAAGGTGCCCATGGAGGCAGTTCTTCCCTGGGCAGCTGACCTCAGGGTCCATTCAACCAGGAGGTCGATGACTGAGTCTTAGTGCCGGGAATTCTCTGCTCGGCCACTGAAGCAGATGCTGTGGGTGCTCACCCCACGTGCACCCCCCTTACCATTTCAGAGCTCACTGGCCCAGCTGCCGACTGATACCATCTTCATTTCTTGGCCAGAGGATTTTCTCTGACTGCTGGGGTCCTCTTGGCTGCCTGTGTAGGGAAGACCAGAAATGTCAGGGAATCAACACCCCCTGGGAGCGGCCTTCACCCCTGCTGGGAGTTAGGACATAAACGCCCCCGCTCCCTGGCTCCTTGGGCAGTCCAACAGTGGGCCATGGTCCATTCCGGGTCTCAGAGCATCCCTGCAGGACTGGGTGCCACTCACCCACCGTGGTAACTGGCTCGATAATGGCCCACGGCCTTTCTTTCCCTACCGGTGTCCCTGCCCTGAAATACGTGTCTTGGCGTGGGCTTCTGGAGGAACCCAAACTAACCCCCTTCCTCCCTACTCTCAGCAGTGTCCCCAGTACCCAGAGCAGGAAAGCGGCACGGGCTGGGGCGGGGTGGAGGGAGTCTGATTAGAGTGTAGATTCCATTTTCCTTCCCAAATCCACTGATGGCTCCCCAGTGCCCTCCGGATGGGGTCCAGAGTCTCTAAGCCGGCGTGCTCCAGCCCCTGCCCTCCTCACCTTTGATGTACCTCTTCCCAAGAGGCTCCAGCCACGACATAGTCTCACTCCTGCTGGGCGCTGCCCACACAGCTCCCTCCTGCTGGCCTCCTCAGAGCCCCTCCTTTCCACCTGGTGAACACCTGCTCCTCTTTCAAGACTCCGCTCAAGGGTCACTTCCTCCAGGGAAGTCACTCCTGAACCCCCACCCCTCCCCGTGCCTGCCCCAGGGAAGCGAACCCAGGGAAAGGATCCCTCCTGCGGGGATCCCCCAGCAGACCTGAGCCTGCCTCTGTCCCAGGGCCTCCCCATGATCCCTTGAGGGACGTATCTGTGTATACAGGGCTGACTTGCACCCCAAATGCTGAACTCCTCGAGGGCGGGGGCCGGTCTCATTCATCTTTCGTCGTCAGGCCCGCCCCTACTAGATGTCTGTTAAATGAGTGACAGTCTGTCTGAGATGAGAGGAGGGGAGGGCACAGGCAGCTTGGCAGGCTTGTTTGCTACTGTGATCATCTCAGAACCTGTCCCTGCTCCAGTAGCCTGACAGCTGGGCCCAGTTGGTCATACGGCCCCATGGCCCTCTCCCCCTTCCCCTCAGCCAACTTCTAAACTGTTCTGTACCCACCGCATTCCAGGTGATCAGTGGAGAGGGCCTCAGAATCTGACCTAGATTTAAGCTCACCTGGGACCTTCAGCAGGTTACTCGGCCTCTATGTTCCCATCTGAGCCTCAGTTTCCCCAACTGTAACAAGGGGAATAATACAACCATCTGCCCTCTGGGAGCGCTGTAAACATTCAAGATGATACTCACGGAAGGCCCAGCACATCTCTTGGAATGTGGGGGTGCTCTCCATCAGCGACTGCACAGGATATGGGAGATTTCTGTCAAGGTCTGCGGGCCGCTCCATTTCACAGATGGGCAAACTCAGGCCCAGAGAATGATCGTCCCCCACAAGGTCACAGAGCCTGTCAGGGATAGAACTGGAGTTCTGAGCTCCTTGGCCGTGCTCTTTCCTTTGCCCCAGGTGGCTTCTTTGCAGCCATCCTCGTTTAGCTAAAATAGTTAGAAATGTCTTCTTTTCCCATCTGTCTGCACAGGGGGTCCCTGCCCAGAGTTACCAGTGGCTCCTCATCTAGTACCCCAACCTGCCAGGTCTTCCCCACCCCTGGCTGCCCACACCTGCTCATACACCCCTACCTTCACCAGCCAAGACTTACGGTCTCCCCAGGTTGTGGAATTGGGACTGCGAGGCCGAGGGGCCTGAGAGGGGCTGAGGGCAGGGGGCTGGAGGACTGGGAGGTCTCTCTCCCATGATTCCTCCTCCCAAGACTGCAAGCTGTCTCAGCAGGAAGTCCAGACACCAGACAGGCTGGGGGATGGGGTGACCCCATATTCATTCTGCCAACATCTGCGGACCTCCCACAATGTCCTAGGCTCTGTGCGAGGCTTTGGGGGATCCAGAGCTAACCCAGTCACTATCTGCACCCCACGAGGCTCAGGGTCAGGGCAGAGGAGCAAGCAGGCAAAGAAGGACCTGCTTGTGTGAGAGCAAAGGCCCCTCAAGGTGAACCCCAGGCACGTGGGAGTGCGGACAGCAGCTCCCTCCAGGGCTCACAGGCCACTCCCACCTGGGTGTCTCACTAGTTAGTGCCCCACTAACAGATCTGAACACGGGGCCTAGCAACAAATTCTGGGTCCCCTAGGGAACATCTGTGATTGGATGGACTGGCAGAGAGGAGCCCACTTATGGAGAAGGAGGTTGGGGGACCGTCAGCTCCCCTCCCCCATTCTTCCTCCCCTCCCCTCCCCCACAGCCCCGCTCCTGCCCCTCCCCTTCTCGAGAGTCCTATTAATAACTTGTGATACCATTAGCTTTTGCTGTCACCAGCACTGACAACTCAGAAGCCCCCGAGAGCTGTCTGCAAAGACACAATAAATGAGAACTCTTAATTAACACCTTCCTTAACTAAATAAATTAATTTTATGCGGTCATGATGTCAGCGATGTGACTTGCTGATGACAGAGGCGACTTGGAGAGACTTGGCAAGGGCTGCAGGGCAGGAGCGGCGTGTTAACCTCCACGAGTGTCAGGGGGGCAGCAGGTCCAGGGGGTGAGAGCCTGGCCTGCTGGCCGGGGACCCCAGGACCAGGCAGCGGTCAGGCGAGCTGGTGGCCTTGCAGCAGATGGGAAGGGCCTTTCCAGCTTCCCCTCCCCCGAGTGGCCTTGGCAACCTGCTTAGCTCCTCTGGGTCTGATTTCCTCATCTGTAAAATGGGCATCCTCTCTCTTCATGCCTCTTTCTTGGGACCATGGAGAAGACCAAAAGGTGGTGGGTAGAAAGGGGTTCCACAAACTATGAAGAGCTGTGCGCATGTGAGGCAGGATAACACCCCCTTGAACTGCTGGGGAGTTAGTGCCAGCAGGAAAGTTCTGCTTCCCCGCACCCCCACACAGGAAGATAACGCTCCCCAGGAGCCCTGAGCCTCCCGAGGACTCCCCGAAACAAGGAGGACACGGCCCAGAGCAACGCCCCCCGAAAGCCTCCGGTGCCCACCCGCTCGGCTAGTGCTTAGAGCCAACGGGGCCAGGGTGGCACGCTCTCCTCGCTGGCTCCCAGCAGACAGACAATCTGCCCTGGCCCCAGGCTGACCTGCCCGCACCTGCGGGAGCCTCAGATCCAGCCCTGGGCTGAGGGCCGGAATCAGCCCAAGCTCTGACTTCAACTCTGACCCTGAGAACTCAGCCTCTGCTCTGCCCAGGCCCTGACCGAGTTCCTCATTTAGGCCCCAGCATGGGGCCCCAGCTGTTGGAGCCACCCCCTGGCTCCAACCCCTGGCCAAGCCCCCCGTCCAGCCCACCCTGACGTCCCTCAGCCCCTCTGCCAGCCCATGTCCTGGCTGCATGCCAGGCCCGGACACTCTCCGCCCCAGCCCCTCAGGCCCATACTGTGCTCCCACCCACACCAGCTCGCCCTGGGGGTAGTGGAGAGGGCCCCCCTTCCCGTGGTTCACACCGCTGGCACCTTCCACCCTCCTGCCCATCATGTCCCTCCAACACTTGCATGTCATTAGCCACTCTCCCCAGGGAGCGCCATTCCCAGGGATCTGAGCACAGAGACGACAAGCAATTCACCAAGGGCCACACAGCATGGTTGTGGCGGAGCAAGGGCCCAGGCAGTCACCTAGAGAATTCCTGTCTGCCTCTGAGAAGGAGGCAGAGGTCACTGTCCTCGCTTCCCTGAGCCTGGAGGACAGGGGTTCTCATTCACTCATTCATTCATTCACTCCCTCAACCGTTTACTGAGTACCCGCGACACACGCGGCACATGGCACAGTGGGCGAGGTGGTCACAGCAGACACGGCCCCTGCTCCCCCGGGGCTCACAGGCTGCGCAAAGATAAGGCTTGTTTCCTGGAAACTGCACCAAATGTTTCACAGATGCTACTTCTCTTCCTCCCAACACACGCACACTTGACACACACACACACACACACACACACACACACACAGGCAGGCAAAGTGAGGACGCGCCTTCAAAGAAGCATGTGAGGGAAGCTGAGCTCAGGGAGCTCCTCCAGCCGCTGCGATGGGCACAGGGGTCAGGGGAGGTCGCAGGCTCTCTCTCCGTCAGTGGTGCCACCAGGAAAGAGGCCCTCGCTGGCTGTGGGAACACGGAGTGCTGCGCTGGTGACTGGGCCCATGTGGGGAGGGAACGAGCCACGATGCTCTCGCATCTCCGGGCCCAGGGCTGACCGTCGGTGACCCGGCCCGGAGGAGGAGTAGCCGGGAGCAGAAGCAGGGCCAGGGCTGCAGAAGAGCGGCCACCAGGCCCTCCCGCGGGGGGGCCTCTGAGCCGGGTGGCGTCGAGAGGCAGAGACCAGGGCCCAGGGCTGGACACGCCAGGCTTGTGGATGCAGAACCGTACTGCCCGGGCTTCTTGGCCTCACGGAGCATCCCCCATCCCCGACTCCAGTTCTCCTTACGTCCTGGAGGCCTCCTCAAACTTGACACAATCAGAGTCTGGACCCTTCTCTCTGGGAAGCAGCAGAGCCTAGCACGAGTCCCTGTTGCATGGGAGCAGCTGTGTGACATCGGTCAAGACACCTAACTTGGTGCACTTCAGTGTCCCCATCTAAGAAGTGTGGCTAATCGTGCCCTTCTCAAAAGGCTGTGGTGGCATTAGGGACGGTCACTGTTCTTGGCTCAGGGTTGGGGACATTGGGAGTTCCCCCATCTTTCCATCCCTTGCCTGCCACGAAGCCAGCCTTCTGGCCCCAGAGCCCCAGGGACACAACCTCCCAGAGTGGGAAGTGGCCTCGGGGGTGCCCGATGTGCCTTTGCCCCAAACCCCTCCATAGCCTCCCTTCAGGGGGTCCTTGGCTTCAGCTTGTATGCCCCAAGGGACGGAGCACTCACTGTCCAAGGCAGACCTGCGAGGGAGCTCGGCGTGAGGGGTGGGTCTCCTACTAGGCTGGAACGTGACTCCTTGGAACAAGCCCATGTCCCAAGGAGCCCGTACCTGCCCCGCTCTTGGTGACCCCCAGAGCCACCTACAGCCATCACCAGAGTCCATGCCTCCGAGTTCAGCTTCTCTGGCCTTTCAATCAGGGTGCCTTGGAGAAAGTCAATCCGAGGACAAGACAACCCAGGGAGTCACTCCCCTTCCCCTCACCCCTCTATCTTCCCCCTCTTGTCCCCAGTAGTCACGCTGAGCTCTCCTGATGCCCCAGGGCCTCCACTCACATGAAACCAGAGCATTACAGCCCTAACCAGTGTCCCTTCTGTGCTTCCATTTTGGAAGCCGGGACTGTTGATCTAATTCACCCAAAAGAATGATTCCTAATGGTGGCATTATGGATGTCAGGGCAGCTTGGTGGGATTTGCAGATAAGAGCCTTCTTCTTCTTCTTCTTCATTTTTTTTTTTTTTTAGATTTTATTTATTTGCTTTGAGAGAGAGAGAGAGAGCATAAGTAGGAGAGTGGCAGAGGGAGAAGGAGAGAGTCCCAAGCAGACTCTGCACTGAGCATGGAGCCCAACCCGGGGCTCAATCTCAAGACCCTGAGATCATGACCTGAGCTGAAACCAGGAGTCAGATGCTCAACCAACTGAGGCACCCAGGCAGCCTGACAAGAGCCTTCTTAATGCCCCCCACCCCCAGTCATCCCAGCCTGAGGGCTGCTATGCTTCCCTTCGGGGTGAGATTTTTCCCACACACGGAGCGGTGGGCATTCTTTGGAACCTGAAGCCTGCTCTTCAGCGGGAGGGCTTAGCCAAAGCAGCTGGGACAGCTGCGGCTTTAAGAATAACTCGGGAGCCTGCAGGAGGGAGGAGCAGAGGGGATTGATTTTTGGGTCCTCTTGGAGACTGGGATCTGAAATCAATCTGGCAATTAATAGGCCAGGTGTGAAGTGGCTGCTGGATTTCAGGCTCCTCCACCCCCTACCCCCACCCCCAGGTTCCTCTCCTTTCCTGAAGGGGAGACTCTGCTGCCTCTGCTCCCTGCCTCCCAGGGCCCTGGTCATAGCTGCTGAGGACTCTGGCTGGTTGTACCTCTTTCAGGGCACGGTCACCTATGCAGGGCTCTATGGTGGGCTGAGGGGAGGAGGCTCAGCTGGCTGGGTGAGGTGAGGGAGCAGGGGACCCCCCACCCAGGCCTCCATCACAGAGGTTGGGCAGCCTGGGCTCCCGAGCATCACGCTGGCCACATCGGAGCAACCTCCAGGGCCCTTTCCGGCATCACCACCTCCACATCCGCGTCCTAGGTAGGGAGGAAGATATAGCAGGGGTTCCCTGGATGGAATTTGCTGAGGGCCAATTCAGGGGTTGCAGAGAGCTGTCTGTCCCACGTCCTCCACCTGCCCTGCTGACCAAGCCTGGGGGTGGCTGGCAACTGAAACAATTCAGCTCAGCATCCCACCAGCCACCCCAACTCCAGCCCTCTCGCACTTAGAAAACAGAGCAGCTTGTCAGGACTGCCTAAAGGGGGAAGGGATGGGGTGGAGACGTGGGGACTGTCCCGCGAGAGCCACGGGCACTGCCTTGAAAAAGCTCAGGATAACGTCCCTCTCCTGTGCTGTGTGAACCTGGGTGATTCCCCTCCCCTCTCTGAGCCTCCAGGCCCCACCTGCATCAGGAGGGTTGGAGCAGAGGATCTGGTCTGGTGGGTGGGGCAGCGGCGGGAACTTCCAGGGCTTAGGCCCTGACACTAGGGCTTTCCAGTGTGGGCAGCGGGCGGTGGGCTTTACCAAGTTCAGCATCCCGCAGGCCCCAGAAAAAGTAGGCTAGTGACAGCCAGGTTCCCCCATAGGTGAGGATTCATTTGAGGTCATGCACCCCAGATCCTGGGCTCCAGCTCTCTGCCCTCTCTCCTGAGCCTGGGCTGGGGGAGGAGGCCAGCACCTAGAAGAGCTCAGCCAACCCTGAGCTGCTGCACGCCGGGGCCCAGGGCCACCACGGTGAGGGGCGATGGGGCTCTGGGGCCTCCAGAGCAGAGTAGATGGGCCTTGAGAGTACTCTGTCTCCTAAGGGCTTCAAGGGCCTCTCCTTGGGGCTGGTGGCAGCAGTCTCCACCCATAAGCAGGAGCCCAGGGGCCCAGAAATTCAAATCACAGGCCTCCACCGCCTCTCCTGACCCCAGATGGATCCCTTGAGTTACCCCCACCCCCCAAAACATGATCTGAGGAAGCCCAGGCTAGACCCTCACCTGCTGATTCCCCTTCCTGAACCCTGATTCTAGAGCTTAGTCACCTCCTGGCGGAGGCCAAAGATAAGCGCCAAGGGGACTTGCTCTGGGAGGAAGCAGGAAGGGTGCCTTCTTCTTCTAAAGATTATTTATTTATTTATTTATTTATTTATTTATTTATCAGAGAGTGAGAGAGAGCGCGTGCGCACAAGCAGCAGGAGCAAGCAGAGGGAGAAGCAGACTCCCCACTGAGCAGGGAGCCCGATGTGAGGCTCAATCCCAGGAGTCTGCTATCATGACCTGAGTCAAAGGCAGAGGTTTAACCAACTGCGCCACCCAGGCACCCCCTTCTTCTTCTTTAAAGACCCAGTAGCTTAGGTGTAAACCAGAAGCATCTGACTCCTCCTCTTGTCCCTTATCTCTTTCTTGTCTCCTCCTCCTCCTCTCCCTCCTCCCTGCCCACCTAGTGAAAGATAGAATCATTCTAATGCAGCTAACTATGCCCTTTGCCAGATGGCACACAGATGGTCAGAAGAGATCCATCCACCTACCCACACATCACCCATCCATCCACCCACCTACACATCCATCCACCCATGTACCCGTCCACCCATCCATCCACTCATCTATCCGTCCATCCACCCATCCATTGACCCACCCATCAACCCATCCATCCACTTATCCATCCATCCATCCATCCATCCACTCATCCGTCCATCTATCCATCCATCCATCCTTCCATCCATCCAACCAACCACCCATCCATCCAGTGTGCCCTCTGCCAATAGTGTCGGACCATGGGCCAGGCAGACCAAAAAGGAATCCAACTGCCTCCACCCCCAGGAAACTCCAGACCAACTACCCTGGGGCAGAGCAGCCTGGGCAAGGCCCCACTGCACCCAGGCACCAGCATCTACTCTTCCCAAAGAGATAAGGATAAAGTCAACCAGTCACCAATACCCACCACTCAAGCATAGCCGAGAAGATATCACCTAGAACAAGCCCTCCATTGGACAGGAGAAAAGCAGCAGGCCCGGTGAAGAGGATAGTGTGAGTGGGGGTCAGGAGGAGGATAAGCAAGTCGGAGTACAGTGCCTGAGGGCGGGATGGGGGTCAGAACGGCCCAGCTAGAGAACTGCCGTGCAGGGGGTCTTGCAGGGGTGGACAGGATGGGGCTGCCCCCTCCGCTATCACCCACATTCCGTCACCAGCTCCTCTCTGGCCTGCACCCGTGCAGGGGTCACCCCAGACGCACCAATCTGCATCTCTTCCTTTCTGTGCAGGAGGCCCCCCTCTCGGGCCAGTTGGCTGGCAGTCGATAGAGGCATTCACAACCCCCATCACAGCTCCATCGCCCACATTTCTTTCCCTCATTTTTCTTGCTAAGAGACAGTTTTTAAAAATGAGTCCCCGAGCTCAGCCCTTTCCAGCCTCGTTAACTTCGTGCCCCACCTCATTTGTTCGGGGGACCTACTTTCCCCTCGCCCGCTGCAGCCTTCCTCCCGCCAGCTATATTGGGATCTCTGTTCTGTCCTCAATAACCTTGTGCGCCACTCGCAGTTCTGCGGCTGTTTGTCCCTGCCAAGGAAGTCTGGACTCGCAGGGACCGCAGAGGTCATCTGTTCACCTCCCACCCCCTCCTCATGCCCGAAACTGGAATCCTTTTCCCAGCATCCCTGCCCAAGGTTATCCGGGCCCAACTGCATTCCTCCAAGGACAGGCTGCCTACCGTCCCCCAGACAGCCTTGCTGCTGCAGGGCAGCTCTCAGAGGGCCCGGGCACTTCCAGAAAGGAGGAACCCACCCGAGGCTCCTTGCTGTGGTTCCCTCGGCGTGTTTCATCTGCACCCTACCATCAGCCTCCAAGAGCAGGGCCCATGGCATGTGTTTCTTGGGTGTCCCTCGGGCCACATGTTCGCTGGACACCTTGGATGTACAGGACATGTCCTTTGCTTGCAGTCCCGCCGGTGGTAGGACTCGTGCACCTGTTCCCATGCCTCTGGCAGCCACTGGGGTTGGTGCTGACCTGGAAACTTTTTCCTCGTTTCAGTTGAGAATTGCCTCTTGCCCTTCCCCATTCCTGGAGCTGGCTCTGCCTTCAGGAGTCCCCGGAGCAAGGAGAATGCCTTTTCTGTGGGACAGCCCTTCAGATGTTTCAGAGCAACCATCACATTCCCTCCAGGTGCGATGCCGGATCGCCTCCAGTCATCCAGCCTCTGGCCTAGGCTTTGTGGCCCAGGAACCACCCACTCCCCTCCAGGTGACCCATGGCAGTTTACCGGTGTCCGTCTCCGTCCATGGGTGTGGGCCCTCTGGCCATGGTCTGAGCAGAGCCAGCGGACGCCCTGGAGCTTTGGCAGCACTGCTCACGCCGCTGCCTCACGTGCTCCTGTCTCCCCCAGGAGAGCCAGGCCCTGAGCAGCCTCACCCACTCTCCATCCCAAGAGCACAAAGCACATAGGGACACCTTCTCACCCATGAACCCCCAAGAGGTCTACACCTGGCATCTCCACACCTCACTTTCCTCTCGCTCCCCACCCCCGCTATGGGGCCGTGCCCACGTACACCGTGGGTGCGCTCTGAGCAGGCTCTCCAGCCTCCCGACTCTCACCCAGCCAAGGCTGCCGGCCACCTCTCTTGCTTTTGTGATGCACAGCCCCACTCCAACCCTCCGACTCTCAAGGCACTCTTGCCCCAGCGGGCTCTCGGGCTCCCACTCTACCCCTGCTGTGCAGACCTTCCTTCAGTGGGTTTGCACCCTCAGCCCACCCCTCCTCACCCTGCACTGGCCCTGACTCATGCCTGGTTGCAAAGACCTTCTGGCCGGGCTGTCCCCCAGTCTACCTAATAGCACCTGCTGAACTGTGAACAGGGCTTTCGTCACTCTTTGAAGCCCAACTCCTCCTTCAAGATCAAGCCCCAACTCTTGTCTTCCAGAAAGCATTGTACCATGTCCCTATGTCACTCAGGTGCCTGCACAGCCGTGTTCCCTTATAGCTACAGTGACCTTGCTCACACCCTCCAGATGGCACTGCTCAGACAGGGATGAAGACACGGCCCTCCATGGGCAGCCCGGAGCAGATCATGTGGCCGGGCACCCAGGGCCCAGGGGGGGAAGGCCATCAGACGGGGCTCCTCGGGATTTGGGCTGAGGATACGGTGAATTAGAGCAAGAGTGCATAGCAAGAAGGATGAACAGGCAAATGGGGGGAAGCTGTCCCGGGAAATGGGGAAAGGGAGGAGGACAGAGAGACCCCTGAGAGAAGCAGCCCAGAGCGGCTGGCCCCCGGCCACCTGACGTCCCTGCCAGGGAACCCCTGTATCTCATGGCCCCTAGAATGAACTTGGGGCCCACAGACTAAGTGTTCAGCAGATTCCTTCTACTGACCGGGGGCCATCTAAGCCGCCCCTTGGCCCCTTTGTGGAGAAAAGAGCTAAGGAGCCAGGCAACCTGAGAACACGAGGCCGGGCATGGAGGGGGACCATTCAGTACAGGGACTGTCACAGGGTTGTGCTCCCTCAGGGGCCCATCAGGAATACCTGTTGTGGCCCTGAATTCAGGCCCCATGTCCCCAGGAGGTCCTAGCAGCTGGGACCCTATCACAACTGGGGGTGAGGCTGAGGATCTCTGGGGGATGTTGAGGCAGGAAGAAGACCGAGAAGCATGGCCTGACCAGACTCCATTGTTGACTAAGGAGGATACCAAGGCCCAGGGAGGGCCTTGCTGAGGCCAAAGGTGAGATGGCCAGGCAGGGCAGGCACAAACGCTGGCTCCCGATGGAGGCTTGATGTTTCCAGCACATCTCGCAGCCTCTCTGGGGAGATTTGGTTTCCTCCCTGGCTTCTGCACGACCTTGGGCTGGTCACCTCCACTCCCCCCATCTGGTCTCCTCCTGCATCTTAAAGAGGCCTGAAGCTCAGCATCAGGGATGTGGACTCAGAAGTGTCCAGCCACTGCCTGGAACCAGGCTGTTGCAGCGGGAGCAGGGCTGGGTGACCTTCCAGAGCCAGCACCCCTGCACCTCTGCCAGGTTGCTCAGACAAGAGGGCGCCAGGGGCCTGGGCCGGAGGTGTCCACTCAGACTTGTCACCTCCAGGGCACCCGTGCCCAGCTGATCACCTCCCCAGCCCCCTGCTCTCCGAGGCGTCAGATCCCCGGTGCTCCAGAACAAGCCTCTCTGGCAGCTTTTCATCCCAGCCTATCGTCTCTGTTGCTCCATCCTGGTTCCGGGGCAGGGGTGTATGTCTGTGTGCATGATGGTGTGAAAGCATGGGGGTCTGAAGGTGGGTGTGGGTGTGTGAAGGGGTGTGTGTGTGTGTGTGTGTAGATGGAGGTAAGTGTGTGCAGCTGTGCATGTGTGTGCATTGATGAAAGTGGGTGTGGGTGAAAGTGTGTGTGCAGATGGAAGTGGGTGTAGGTGTGTGCAGCTGTGCATGCATGTGCATTGATGAAAGTGGATGTGGGTGGAGGTGTGTGTGTGGATGGAGGGGTGTGGGTGTGTGGGTGGAGGTGAGTGTGGGTGTGTGCAGCTGTGCAGCTGTGTGCATGCACAAAGATGTGTGTTTGGGGGGAATGCAGGTAGGTGTGAGTGTCTGAATGGGGGGGCTGCATACCTGGGATGGCAGCCACAAGGGAGCATGGCTATCGCTCAGGGTGTGCCCGGCAAAGGAGCAAGGCTGGGGGATCCAGCCCCCAGAGAGCGAGAACGAGGCAGGAACTAGTCCTGCAGCCACTGTGCCCTCCCGAGGGGTCTGAGCCACCCAGCGAGTGGCTGGAGGGCAGAGCGGCAAGGAGGGCTCCAGGCTGTGAGGGCCAGTGGTCTTCCGAGGTCCGTGTCAAGGTCGGCATGGGCCTGAGCTGCCCGGCTCCTGGGTGGGGGTCCCCTTCCTTAGACCATCTGCTCCATATCCCCCGAGTCTGCTGAGTGACGGGCAGCAGCCTGGGCCCACTACGGGGAGCCCAGGCCCCCGGCTCTGCCCCTCTGAGGACTGAGGTCTAAAAGGAGCGCTCTGCACCCCCGACGGCCCCCTCAGCCTGCCCCTCTCACTGTGAAGAGCCACCTCGCACAGACTGAGGCTCCCACCTGCCCCCCCCCCGACCAACCCCCCCCCCCACCTCCTCCTTCCTCGGCAGGAAGCTAGGGCCGGAGGAGGCAGGGGGAGGTGGAGCACAGCCAGGGCCCTGGCAGGGGATGGCGGACAGACAGCCGGGGAAGGCCTCGCATCCCTCTCCCCGCCTGAGAAAGAGGGAGGCTCTTGCTCCCTGCCCCTCTGTACCACCCTCCCCACCCCAGGGTACCCCCTCCTTGCACTGTCCCCATGTGGACCCAGAAGGAGACTAAAAGTCTAGAAGTTAATCCCTGGCCAGGAGGAGAAAGCAGAGGCTGATGCTCCTAGTCAGAGGGTGGTGGGTAACGATGGGTGCAATCTCTCCAGCCACCCAGCCACCCCCGTCCCCATGTTACAGAAAGAAAAAGAGTCCTCAGGGAAGGGAAGCAAGGGGGCAGGGCCTCTAGCTGGCCTGGCCTATCATCATGAAGAATTCCTGGTCGAGAGGCCTCCATGTCTGTCCTTCCCAGCTAGTCGGGCTACAGTGCCAGGGAAGGAGGTGTTCCAGAACATTCCTGCTGGCCTCCGAGGTCCTTGTGAGGACCAGAGCTGTGCTAGCTTGGGAGGGGTGATCCCCCCAACACATCCTTGTCCCAGTTTGCCCACGACTTCCCAGGTTTTAGCACTGACGGTCCCACATCCCTGGGAACCCTGTAGTCCCAGGCAAACCAGGACGGTTGGTCACCCTACTCCAACCAACAGGGGACATCGCTCAGTGGCTTCCATGTACTTTGGGGCCAGACCGGAGTCACAGAGGACGGGGAAGTCTCAGAGGCCACCAGCTTAACCTCTCTCCTCTGAGCTCGTTCCTACCAGCCTCTGCTTGAATGCCCCCAGCTCCCGGGAGCTCACCACCACATTAGGAACCTTACTTTGTTATGGAGCATCTCCACATGCGAGAATGTTCTTCTTACAGAAGGCTGACAGCTGCCTTCCTGTGGCTTCTCCCCCTCCCGACCCCCGCCTTTCTCCCACTCCCGAGAACACCCAGAAGACATGTGCCTCCTTCCAGGTCCTTGCCCTTCAGACACTTGAAAGCTGTGATCACACCGCCCGGGGCATCTTGGGCCTGTCTTCTCCAGTGAGTGATTTCCAGGCCTTCTCCCTTCATCCAGCCTGGGTGTGCTGCTGATGGACAGACAGCAGCCCCGGGGGCCCATCTCATGGCCCCACTCCCACCATGCCATCCCCGTGCCCTTCCCCTGCCTCGTGCCCTCCCAGGACCCCCACTTCCAACCTCCCCATCTGCAGAATCCATTGGGCCCTGGCTGCACCCCCCTGAAATTTCACACACATTAATGGAGCACCTACTGTGTACCAGCCCCAGTTGGAGTTTAAGAGATGAGGGGAGGTCTGGGGGGCTGTGAGGCTGTCTCAGGGATGGGCACCTGAGCCGTCTCCAGGCTCCAGGTCACTCTGAACCAGGTGAAGGGGGAAGAGGGGGCTCTAAAGAGGGGTGCAAATCCACAGCTTGGAGAGCAGGGCACCCTAAGTGCAGCGGGAGCCATTGGGAGCAGCAGGGTAGGCATGCAGCCCCTAGGGGAGGCGACAGGCCCGTCCTCCCCCAGGCTTCACCCGCTGGCCTGTCACGTTCCTCCCTGAGATCTAGACTGAGGCAGCCTCTCCCTCCTGCCCTGCATCCCCCGTCACCTCCACACCGTAAACCTGTCTTGTAAAAGCCGGTGGAAGGCCTGGCCGTCAGCCACAAAAGCCTTCCCGGGCCTTCTCTGGTCGCGCGTGGCTCCTGGAGAAAGCAGGAGGGGGCAGGAGGCTGGCATCCGCTGCTCGGCAAATCTATCAAAGACACTTTCTATCCCTTCCCGACATTCCTCGGTAAAAGCCACTCGGCTGCGTTTACAAATTACAGAACTCATTTGATGTCAGGGCCCTGGCTAATGGCCTGGGCAAATCCAGCAGGAACAGATGGGCCCCTCCCGCTCGGCTCCCGCCTGGCTGTGCCACCTTGAGTCACGGTGTCTCAGCCTCGCCTCCTTGTCTGTAAGGTGGGGGTGCAGGTGGCTGTGTGGCTCGATGGTATCCCACGTGGGGGCCGGCTCGGAGCAGGTCCCTAGTAAAGGACGGTGGCGAGGATGTGCATGGAGGCCTGTGTGAGGCCGCAGCCTGGGGACAGGCGACGGGGGTCAGAACCCAAGGCCTGGGGTTTCCAGCCCCTGACTGTTATCTCTCTGCCAGGCAGGCCTCCTGCATCACTGGGCCTCTGTGGGTGAGGAGGCCTGGAAACAACCAGGCTTATGCACAAAGGGGGATCCTCCTCCTCCTCTTCCTCCTCCCCTTCCTCCTCTTATACAGCAAACTTTAGAACCTGTCCCCTTGTCCTCTCTGAGCCTTCCCACATCAAGACTGTTCTAGCCCTTAGAAGTGCATCTTAGAAGTTCAAGCACTCCGTGAACTGATTGGTTGAGCTTCTCTAGATCCTGGGTTAAGAAGGATTCTGAGGCTGCTTCCAGTTGATGAGTGATGTATGCCATTGGCCTTGGCCGGTGTGAGGTGGCCCCGAGTATGGCCCCGAGTATGGCCCCGTGCTTTGCCATCCTTTCCCCTTCCAACCCCCGTAGCTGATAGTCAAGAAGGTGCATGGGGAGTTAAGAAAGGGGGTGATGTTCCCTGAGCACCCGCTGTGTGTTAACATGCCGGCCACCATGTCCATACACCATCCCCTCCCGACAACCCCAACCGTTTGACAAAAGCTCTGAGGTTAGAGCAGTCACCCAGCAAGCTGTGGCTCCCAGGAGCCATCGCACTGGATTCCGGGGTGTCAAAGGACATAGGACAACCGAGGAGCAGATCCTTGGAGCGGAGGAGCCCGGACGTGCCGTGTGCGGATGGAATGGCACAGCAGGAGGCCGCGGGCACCTCACAGAGAGGGGATGAATCGTCATGGGCGGGAAGCTTCCCCTGGCAGGAGTTTCTTATTTATCACTTGAGAAGTACAACAGAGCAAATTGTTAGTAGTTCTGGAAAAGCCAATCGTCCTCCAATTTGAGCCACGCCGGGAACTTTTCAGGGGGCTTTCATGTGTGCGACTTTGTCGGAGCTGCTGAGAGGCCCTATGCAGGGCGGCGGTGGCTTGGTCTGCCCCAGCTCATCGAGGAGGGAGGGAGGCGATGGGAGGCGATGGGACCTACACCCCCAACTCGTGGTGCCACCGATCAGGGACATGTTCCCAAGCTTCTTAGCTTACCTTCTGGAGGAAGGGCATCGTGCCCCCGCCTTCCTCCTCCTCCCCATCCCTCTCACCCCGACTCTTATGGTGTCCAGGGCTTTCCATGCACCACCTCTAACCCTCACAAAAGCCACGTGCAGGGGGAGCTCTCATCAGCCCCACTGCACAGATGAGGAAACTGAGGCTCAGAGCAGTTGGGGCGTCAACGCCAGCACGGCGACTCCAAAGCCCTGAGCAGCCGCCAGCGTTGGGGGGGTGGCTCGGAGAAGCAGGGCCGCCCGAGGATGGCACGCCACACCTGCTGCGGTCCATGCTTCAAAAAGGAAAGAAAAAAATGTGCTCTCTTGGCCCTAAGCCTGCTGCCTGCTGGCCCACCGCCCGTCTCAAGTCAGGGAAGGTCCTGTCGGGGCCAAATCCTGTCACTGGAACGTTCTCGGGACAGAGACAGTCACCAGCCGGAAGGGTTGGGGGTTAGACATCTCCCTCCGGGGGCCCCCGAGTAAAGTCTGTGGGCAGGAGGACAAATAAGAGCATCACTACTCTGTCATCCTTTTGCTGCTGCCATGCTGAGTGTCAGCCCGGTCGCGCACAGCACACGGTGGACCCCCCGGAGAGTCTGATGGACACGGGGTCCGATGACCCAATGGCCGAAGGAAGGAGGCAGCACCTGTCCTCTCTGCTCCCTCCTCTGGAATTGGGGATCACGACCACTCCCCCCCAAGGCTGCTGGGGAGCCCGTCCACAGCACACCGAGTGTGCTCCATCAACAGGAGCTATTATTTCTGGGAAAGAACTTACCCTCTTGGAGATCACAAATTAATCGCCTCTCCCTCGTCAGCCTTCACCCCCCCACTCCTGGATGAACCACAGGTCAGCCCACAGCCCCAGAAACTCAATCACTGTCTGATAAAGTCCAGGGCTTTTGTGTAGTTGCATGCCTGCCCCTCCATGCACACGCACACGCACACGCACACACATCGGGAGCAGATGTTCTAGAAAATCGAGGTGGCCTGGATTTGAAAGGCTCTGCATGTATTTCTGAGTTTTGTCTCAGAAGATGAAGTGATTGGGCGTGACACAAATCAATGTAAATATCAATGTCCGGGGGCCTGGCCAGCCTACGGTGTGAGGGAGGTGACAGTGGTGTCAGCCTCCTGCGTGACTGCAGCCGCTGTCCCTCCCCAGGAAGATCCGGGAAGCCGGCAAAGGGGAGGGGGTCCCCAGCATGCTCATGCCCAGTCCCCTCCTGTGGCCTCGTGAGGAAGGCGCTGGGGTGACCAGTCTGATCCCCTCCCGGGGCCGCCCCGGCTGGTTCTCTGCATCACGGAGAACCTCCGTTCTTTCTGGGCAGAAATGGGCCCAGGGATGCCTCTTGCTCCAGGTCTGGGCCGTACTGGGTCACTTGAAGCATCTCCCCCATGGAGCTCCACGTCCCCAGAGTCCTTTTCAGAGTGGCCCGCCACCTGCCCCGTGCCAGGCACAGGGGCCCAGCCATGCCCGCAGCCCTGCCCTGAAGGGGAGCCTGCCCCACTGGGTCACCGCAGGAACCGGTTCCGGTTGTACCCAGGGCCCCAGCGGAGTCCTGCCACTAGAAGGGCCTCGAATAGGGACCTGGCCTCATCAGGCGGCGTGGCATGGCTGAGACAGGTGAGTCCATGTGACGTAGAGGTGGAGGGAGGCAGAGAAACCACCTGGGCAAAGGCCTGGAAGTGGAAGAGAATAAGACAAAATCAAAAAGATAAGAAAGGAAGAAAGAAAGAAAGAAAGAAAGAAAGAAAGAAAGAAAGAAAGAAAGAAAGAAAGAAAGAAAGAAAAGAAAGCAAGCTACATGCTGGGGTGCGGAGTCACTGCAGGCCCCATGCTGGGGGCAGGGGCTGAACCTCATCCCAGGTTCCTGGCTCCCCTCACCCCATCTCTGATCACCCACAACCACACGCGGGGTTTCTTTCACACACACGCTCCCCTTGCAGATCGATTCATGCAAACGGGCACCTGCCCATCCAGCAGGTGCGGCAGGACCCAGAGTCCCCATTTAGACTACACCCGGGACCTCCACATGACCCTGTCCTGGTTCCACTCCCTGACAGCCCCCACATACACAGAGCAGCCTCAGTCAGGAGCCAGCACCTATGGCTCCTACCTACCTACCTCAAAGCAACACTGCACAAATACACAGACGCTGCTGTCACCAGCAACTTACTGAACTTGGCAGTGGACAAGGACAAGGTTGAGGGCAGTCATCAAGAGCTAAACCTTAGCAACTTGCATTTCACCCCAGAAAAGAGACAACGCAGGCACTTGAGGCCGGTGGTTTTGGATCCACTCCAGCCCCTTCCGGAAGCCAAGCTCTCTGCAGCCTGTCCTGAGTCTCCATCACCACCTCCGCCAAGTAGGCTGCCCTCCTCTCTCCATGGCCCTGGTTGCCTGTGTCCGTATTTATTTATTTATTTATTTATTTATTTATTTATTTATTTATTTATTTTATTTTTCTTGTGTCCGCATTTTAAAGTCTGAACCATAAACTTCATTGATCCTCAAGGGTCTGCAGACCTGGACTGAGACTGCCCCGCCCCGCAGTCTGGGCGAGAGTCCCAGTGAACAATTCAAAATGAGCTCAAAGGCCATTACCCCCAATAAGCGGCCTAGCCTCTTGCTTCTCTAATTTGAGAGAGATGTAGAAAGACAAGGGGTGCGGTGGCAGTGAGGACGAAGAGATAGAGAGACGTGGAGGCAGAGGGGGAGATAAATGTGGATTCATGGCTCACTGCTTCTCTGTGTCCCTTACTAGGCATCCCGTCTGTCTTGCCCTGCCTAGCACCCAGGACACAGGGACCCAGAGCAGGGGCCAATGAATATTTTAAATGAAGGAAGGAGAAGGATCATAAAGCAGAGAAAGAAGAATGAGAAGAAAAGGCCAATAGCAGAGTAGCAGGTGGAGAGAGTTGCTGGGTCCCTCTCTCCATCCCATCATGTCTGTATATTTTTTGTGACAGGAGAGGCTATGTGGCAGGCCTGACCCTTCTACCCAGGACATGAGGTGGCTGTGGCAAAAGGGAAGCCAGACGCTAAGTTCCTTGCTCACCCCTCCCCAGCCTCCCTGGCTAGCCCAGCGCCCACAACCACAGCCGCCCTCCACCGGGCCGGGGAGCCAGGCCGGGGCCCAGTCCTCTGGGCTCTACACCACCCATGTGCCGAGCAAACAAAGCGTCCACGTGGGCATGTATGACTTATGGCTTTAATCTCTCTGATAGAAGGCCTTTAAAGATTATTTCAGGGATGAAAAAAAATAATCCTGGGTAATGAATCACGGCCTTAAGAAGCTGATAAGCAGGGAAACTGGCAAGGCCCGAGTTCCTGATTTAATTAAAGTCTCATGGAGACTCCCTGAAACAAAATCCATTGTAGCCATCAAGGTGATAAAAAGACTGCAGTTTACTTTAACTCACTTCCTCGTGAATCCTCTTCCCGGTGGAGGGGACCGATGAGGGGGCCGTGTCTTCGGGACACAGGGCTGCATCACTGCGGAGGGCCCCGTGTCGGGCTGCAAGGGACCCCTGGGGAATAGGAGGTGGCTCATGGAGCCCAAGAGCTAGAGCAGATCGGAGCCTGGAGGACACAAGGTCGTAAGCTCAGAGAGTAGGACACTGTGTGTCCTTAGGTCCCTCGCTGGCCCTTTCTGGAACTCAGTTTCCAAACTATCACCCAGGGTGCAGGAGATGAGTCCAGCTGGTGTCTGAGAGGCACTTCGAGCTGCCCTGCAGGGTCCTAAGCCCCACATTTCCTGAGGAGGTGAGGAGAAATGGGTGGTATCTCCACGGGGGAGGCCTTTTTCTCTGGACCCTGCCCACAGCGCCAGCCTCCCCCAGCCTGGTTCCCCCTCCCTCTCCGTCCTCCCTGGTCCCACTCCCACACACAATTACCTGGTAAAAGTGTAGTTGCCAACACTCTTGGGGACACACTCTTGGGAACACACTCTTGGGACACACTACTGGTCCAGTGAGGGGGCGAGTGGAGCATATGGGTCCAGCCCGAATACACCACGGAGGGCAGGGCCCCCAAAGCAGGCAAGAGCCGTGGAGTCTTCCCAGCTCTGCCTCTAGGCTCTGCGAAGGCTCCAGAGAGAAGCCAAGTGGACTTGGAAGGACAGGATAGAGCCCGTGAGAACGTGACAACAGTGGCCAGTGGTCTGTACACCCTCGGGGTGAAAGACAGCTGCGCGGGTGAGTGCGTGGCTGGATGGGTGGATAGACAGGTAGAGGACGGATGAGCCAATGGCTGCATGGACAGATGGACAGCATCCAGGGGAGGTGACCGTGAGCCGAAGCTGGGTCTCGTGCCCTGGTGCCAGCTCCCTGTCTGAAGCCCTCAGCCCTGGCAGCCTGGGCCCGTGCCCCGCACTCGGTGCAGACGTGTGAGTGAGCTGCCATGTCACCCATCAGGGCCAACGCCCAGTGTCAGGGGTGCCGGAGAAATTTGAATTTTAGATTAATTATGAATAATGTTTAACAAAACTTTGTCCCAAAGACTGTATTTAGTTGCTCCATAGTGCAACCCTCCACGGAGTGGCCCCTGGGCCCTGTGCCTGGCAAAGGCCTGCTCCAGAGACAGGCCCCCCCCACAGGCTGGGCCCCGAGGCCCCGGGACCCCCTGACTAGTGAGTGTCTAAGGAGAGAAGATTCCAGAGAGAAACTGCAGGCTGAGATGTGGCGGTGCCAAGGCCGGCACCCCAGAAAGTCCTCGGGCCCAGGTCGGGGCTACAGGTGGGGCTGCCGGGGGCTGGCTGCCACCTAGCGGCCAGTGTCAGGACGGCAGGCTGCGGCGCCCCGGGAAGATGGGCAGGTAAGTGGCCCCCCAAAACAGCCTCCTTGTGCACGGTTAGGGTCCTCATGCACTTGGCAGGAAAGGAAACTGAAGTGTCAGGTCACCTAAACCCATACCCGGACCCTAGCATGGGCGTAGCTGGGTCTCCACCTCCAGGTACCCCCTTGTCCTGTTCACAGCCACTGCGTGGGTCCCCAAGGCCCACCCCGTCACGTGCATCTCCCGCCCATCAGCCTTCATCAGTAGCCCCCTGTTTTCGAGGCCATAAAGCGAGGCCTCTCTGCACTGATGTTCAGAGCCTCCTCAACCAGCCCGAACTTCATTTCCCTGACTTTTTCTCGCCTTCTAAAATCCTCCTGTGTTCCACCTCCTGGAAACTTCCCAGCCCTCCTCTGGCTCCTTCTCGCCAGGCTCCTCATCTCTGAGGCTGCTGTGCCCCCCTCCTTCGTCTGCCCTGAGGCTGTTTCCAGTCTCCACGTGCTGGGCCCTGACCTCCCAAAGCCGCAGAGGGGCCCCTCATGCCCTTAATAAGCTCATCTATCCCATACCTGCGAGTTCCATCCACCAGCAACTCCAACATGCATTCCCGGGCCCAAGCCTCTCCCCTGAACTCCAGACTCACACTGTGCACCGTCCACCTCCTGAGAGTCCTCCCCCGGGACCCCAACAGGCCGCTCACACTGAAACGATCAGCACCCCAGGCCTCCCTCCGAAACCCGCTCACCCTCGGCCTTTCCCGTCCCAGTGGCACCTCTGCCTCTCTAATTAGGCCAATCTCTTTTGCATACGCCCCACATCCACTCCCCCACTCCATGTTGTTGGCGCTGCTTCCAGTATCCAGGGAAGTCTGACCACTCCTCACCCTCTCTGCTGCCACCCCCCGCCCCCCGAGGAAGCCTACTTTGCAGGGGCCCACGGCCAAGGGCAGCCTCCTGTGCCCACCTGGGCCACTGCACAGGCCCCTCACTTCCTCACTCATTGTCCCCGGCAGTCCCGGCTCCCATTCACGCATTCATTCATTGAAGGTTGGGCAAGGCCCCGCCATCGGGAAGCTTCCATGGGGCGAGGGCAGGGGATGGGATGGTGGTGCAGAAGGCAGGTAGTAAGCAGCCAGTGAGACACGACTATTACTTCACTGCCATCAAGATCGCTGCGCCAAAGCAGAGATGGAGGGAGTCACACAGCAAAGACAGTGGAACCCAGGTGGTCTGAGGCATGGAAAAGGCTTCCCTGAGGAAGGGCGTTGAATCTGTGTTCTCAGAAATTAGTCTGCGTCACGTGGACAAAGAGAAGGAGGGTGGGGAGGTGGGGGGTAAAGATGCACTAGGAGGGAGACAGAGGTGGGAGGAAGGGGGCCCAGAGAAGGAGGGTGTGGTGTGTGCTGAGACCCGAAGCCGGGCGGGCTAAGACCCTTCTGGCCCTGTGGGCCCTGGAGGCACTTACTGTTTTACTCTGAGGGCTACCAGGAGCACCCCTCAGGGTGGGGGGCTCCAGACCCATCGTTCGGGGTCCCGGACCCCTCCATACCTGATTGCCCACCTGCCCCTGATTCTGGCCACACAGGGGCAGTGAGGAGTTAGTGAGACACCAGAGACAGAAGTATTACATCAGGCTGGAGACCAAAGTCCTCCTGGAAACCCCAGGCTCAGAGAGCCTGCCTCTCCAGGGTCCCCAGGGGCCTCCCTGTCCCTGTCACTTGGTGAGGGTAGAGGCCCCTGTGCCAGCCCCACGCGGCCCAACATGGGATTGTGAGGGCCAGGCTGGCCTTCCCAGAGGCAGGGGCTGGATTGAAGGTATTCCCAGGCCCACCCACACAAAGGAGGGATCTGGGGTTGCCACAAGATGCCCAGGGAGTAAGGGAGCCCTTTTCAAGGGGCCTGGGTGTTCCCCCAGGGGTCGCAGGCTGACTTACAGGTGCTATGTGGGGTCAGGGAAGGCTCCCTGGAGGAGGGGACGGGAGAGAGTAGAGGAAGTGGCAGGAACAAAGCCGGCAAGTTTCGAGCAGGGCCTGCATCTCCCTGGCGTGCACAGCACCCGCCCTCAGGGTGGGCTCAGGTACTTGGTGTGGAAAGATGGTTGGATTGAGTCGGGTTTGACTCTCAGAGGTGGAGGGAGGTGGGAAGGACAGATGTGCCAGATGGGGATGATGGCTGAAGCGCGTACTAATTCAGGGTGCAGGTATCAGTTGGGGATGGGGGCACTGACGCCCTTGTCACTGCCTCTGTCTAGCATGGTGTGGCTGTACCCATGGAGCACACATGAAGGGAAAACTCTCTCCCAGCAGGCCCAGCAGATCCCAAGAACCCAGGCTCCCGGTCCGGGGCAGAGTGGGTGTTACCAGGGGCCGGGAGCAGTGCGGGAGACAGTAGCTCTTGTCGGGGTGCCTCCCAGGGAGGAGCAGATGATGGACCAAGGCAGAGGGTAGGCTCCAGGACGTCCAATAGGCAACATGAGGTCTCAGAAGCACTGGCTCAGAGATAGGGGTGCCTGGGATTCCATCCTGCCTCTGTGCCCCTCAGGGCCTCAGTGGCCCCACCTACCAACCGGATAGGGCCATGAGTGGATGGGGGTGACAGTGGCAGACACAGCCCTGGGCATGAATGCCAGGCCGTCTTGAGGGGGCTCTTGATGAGGCTAGGGGTGAAGCCAAGACTTATTTGAGGTCCCTGCCTTCCTTCTACAGGAAGGATCAAGAAGGACAGGGAGCCCTCCTTTGTCTGGCCTCCTCCCCGGAACCCACAATGACCCCTTTGTCTCTCACCTGCCCAGCCCAGGCCTGCCCGACCCAGGCGAGAGCTGGTTGTGTGTTTCTCCACCTACACGAACTCAGGAGGAGGCTGGCTCTGGACTCCTGAGGCCTTCCCAGGTGTCCGCTCCTGAAGGAACTCCAAGGAACCCTTTGGTGCTGGTTGTGCTCAGCAGAAGGAAGACCAAGGACATCTTTCCCATCATCGAAGATCTAAGAGGGCACTAGGACTGGAGCCTAGTCTGTTCCTGGTCCTTGTCTCTAGGGGAAGAAGTGGGACCGCCCCCAGGTCTTGCAGATGAGCGTGAAGAGGTGCCTAGGGTAGCCCAGGGCCTACGACTTCTCCCTGGACATGGGGCTTAGCCCAGGCTAGCCCAGAACTAGCGCCCAGGTCAGCCCAGTGCCACACAGGAACCCAGAACTCACACACACGGTCGTCCAGAGACACATGACACCCTAGAACATTTGGGTTAGTTTGGAACACCTGTCAGCCCCAGGCTGGCCCAGGACTCAGAGGTCAGTTCAGAGCACACAAGTGAGGCCGGGTTAGCCTCTGACACATAGATTTCCTTGGCACATCCAGGATGGATGACAACAAATAAATTGGTCCAGAAGAATAGTTTTTCAGGGGCACCTGGGTGGCTCAGTGAGCTAAGCGACTGCCTTCGGTCCAGCTCATGATCCCAGGGTCCTGGGATCCAGCCCCACATCAGGCTCCCCGCTCAGCAGAGAATCTGCTTCTCCCTCTGTTCCCCCACCACCCCGCCCTGTTCATGCTCTCTCTTTCTCAAATAAATAAATAAATAAATAAATTCTTTTTTTAAAAAAAGAAGAATTTTTCAAAACTTTTTAAAGCAGTGGAATTCCTCTTCAAATAAAATCTCGCCCAGAGCCCAAAGTATAAAACCAACCAAGCAGAGCTGCTGTGGTTGGGGTTGGAGGGGTGGGGGGTGCAGGGCGTGCAATGGCATGCTGGGAAACGTGCAACCCTCGGAGGCCAGGGAATAGCTCTGGCTCAGAGCATTTGGCGATTTCCTTGATGCAAATCCTCCCACCACCACCTCTGCAGGTACCAGCTGCCCGTAATTACCTCCACGAGCCTGTGAGCCAGCGCCAGCACCCAGACCTACCTAGGGGACCCCCTGGGCTCTTCTGGGGACACCCCAGGACTCGGAGGATCTCAATGCCGAGGACCCCGGATCCAAGACACAGAGGTTGGCCCAAGCCTGGGGGTGGACTATGCAATTTCAGGCTTTCGAAGCCTGAGGGGAAGCCAGAAAAATGTTTCCCAATCCCTGGCAAGCATGGGGCAAGTGGGAAGTGAGGTCAGTGGGGGAGACCTGGCCTCAAGAATTGCCCACGTGGAATGTGAACTGGGGCAACCACTCTGGAAAAGTGTGTGGAGGTTCTTCAGAGAGTTAAAAATAGACCTGCTCTATGACCCAGCAAAGATTTCCCCAAAGATACAGATGCAGTGAAACGCCGGGACACCTGCACCCCGATGTTTATAGCAGTGATGACCACAGTAGCCAAACTGTGGAAGGAGCCTCGGTATCCATCGAACGATGATGGATAAAGAAGATGTGGTCATGTATACAATGGAATATTCCTCAACCATCAGAAACAACAAATACTTTGATGTGGATGGACCTGGAGGGTATTATGGTGAGTGAAGCAAGTCATTTGGAGAAGGACAAACATTATATGGTCTCATTCATTCAGGGAATATAAAAAATAGTGAAAGGGGGTTATAGGGGAAAGGAGGGAAAATGAGTGGGAAATACCAGTGAGGGTGACAAAACATGAGAGTCTCCTAACTCTGGGAAACGATCAAGGGGTGGTGGAAAGGGAGGTGGGCGGAGGACAGGGTGCCTGGGTGACGGGCACTGAGGGGGGCACTCGACGGGATGAGCGCTGGGTGATATGCTATATGTTGGCAAATCGACTCCAATAAAAAATATACAAAAAAGAAAAAAAAGAACTGCCCATATGACTTTGACCAAGTTCTTTCTGGCTTCTGGGTCTCAGTCTCCCCATCTGTGCAAATGAGAGACATGAGGGCCACGGGGCCCTCCTCTGGTCTCTGGAAATCAGCTGAGCTTGCCTTTGTCACTTGCTGCCTCTGCCTCCTTCCCAAGCCCGGCACCTCATCCCAGCAGTGCCCCGGGCACTGGGTCACTCTCCCTCCACCCCTTGCACACCTGTCCTCAGCCAGCTGGCATCCACGGGGGTGTGTGGAGCTGGACACAGGGCATGCGTCCTCCTTTGTCAGAAGTGAGTCCTACATGTGCCTGCAGCAGCCCCACAAGCCTGGCCTGATCGATCATCTGAAGGAGCGACAGGAGGGTAGCTCCTCACAAGCAGCTCAGAACACTAGGAGAGCCAATCTAGACTTTTCTTTTTCGGTTGAAAATAAGAAAGCACCTGGTTCACAATGGCAGGTCAGCACTAGACCTGGGTCTGTCCCCAAGATGAATGTTCTCTTCCCCATAGGCCCCTTGGTGGCCTCACCTGCTCCCCGCCCTCGGGGCCTCCAGGAGGGGTTGTTAATAAGGATGCCAGGTCCCTAGGTGTAAGTGGGGACTGTCCCAGGCAAACTGGGCCATGCTTCAACCCTACCTTGGGAAAGCTCCCGGAAGAGTTGGTTGAGAACCAGCACGGTGTGAGGTGCAAGGGCACCTGTAACAAAGAGAAGACATCATCCTGCCCCAGAGGTGCACACCGGTGCCCAGAGGCCCCCACCCCCCACACACGTTTCCTGTACCCATCACGCTGTGCCCTCTGCGCGGACCAAATACGGAGATGTCAACCAAGCGGCAGGAAGGCGCTGATTTTCTAGAGGAAGGGGTTTGATTTAGGTCTTGGGCAGCATGCCTGCTGAGGTGGAGAGGAAGAGGGAGATCCCAGCCGGCAGAGGGCCCCCCACATACGAACACTCAGTGGTGGGAACCTGCACCCCACCTGCCAAGGAGGCAAAGCAAGGGGTTTGTGAAAACGGGAAAGTGAATGATGAAGCTAGAGAAGCACATAGCCTATACGCATACCCACGGATGAATCAAATCCAGACTATTAAAAAAAAAAAACAAAAAACCTCCAAATCAGAGAGAAAAAACCAACAACCAGCCCAATAAAACTTGACATGAACAGGCGCTGTTCAGTGAACACATGTCCAGCTGTCCAGCGAGCACGTGGGAAGTTCCCAACCCCATCACTCCTTGGGGAAATACAGGTTAAAACCACAATGAGATCCCATTACACTCCCACCACGATGGCTGAAGTTAAAAAGGAATCTGGCTCCCGGAGTCGACGAGAACGTGCAGCTACCAGAACTCTCTCGCACGCTGCCAGCGGGAATGTTAAGAACCACTTGGGAAACTGCTTGGCGGGATTGACGGAAACTAAAACACACGCCCGTGTCCTGACCTGGCGGTGCCACTCACAAGCATTCGCCCAAGAGAAATGAAAGCGGGTGACCATCGAAGGTGGTGGTGACACAAGCGGTCATCGCAGCTTCTACCATGAGAGCCCAGAGCTGAGGGCCTCTCTAATGCCCATCGGCCGTGGGGCGGATGAGTAAGTGGGGGCACCCAACCTTCAACGAAATACTACGCAGCGATGAAGAAGAACAACCAGTTGTGATGCACGTAGCTGTGAGGTGGATCTCAGAACGCGGAACGGAAGGAGGACAGAGAAACTAATTTGGGGGATTGAGGTCTGAAGAGGGGTCACCTCTGGGAGATTATTGACTGGCAAGGGACCCAGGGGAACCTCCTGGGCTGCTGGAACTCTCTGTACCTTGATCGATGAGCCATTTACCCATGTAGAAGTCCATGGAGCTATGCACACTTAAGATTTGAGCACTTTATCCTAAGAAATACCCCCGCAATAAAGTGGATTTTTTTTTTAAGATTTTATTTATTTATTCATGACAGACACACAGAGAGAGAGAGAGAGAGGCAGAGACACAGGCAGAGGGAGAAGCAGGCTCCATGCAGGGAGCCCAATGTGGGACTCGATCCCGGGTCTCCAGGATCATACCCCAGGCCAAAGGCGGCACCAAACTGCTGGGCCATCGGGGCTGTCCTAAAGTGGATTTTTTTAATCCCTCTAGATGAAGTTCAAGAGTGGAATGGAGAGGGCCAGGGAGGGCAGGGCGAGCACTTGGGAGGCTTTTGCAACAGCCCAGGTGCGAGAGAATGAGTAAGCCAGCAGCAAACAGGTGCCAGGCGTAGGCTCAGCCAGTCTCGCTGCAGGAGGCCAGAGGGAGATGTCAGCAGTGTGGGCGGCTGGCAGAGATTTCTGGAAAGAGAAGGAAGGCCTCGACCAGAGGCAGAGGAGAGGACTCCTTGAGGCACTTGAAGGTGTCAGCACGCCCAGGTGTCATCTGGAACAGGCTCCGCGCTACCCGCCTCAGAGGGGGTGAGCCCCCAACACCGGCAGGCTCAACAAGAATGGTCAGACCCATTTGCTGGGCCTTTCTGACGTCTGCAATGCCCTGTGGCGGGAGCTTTACTGGAGCTCTCTCCTCAAGCTCCGGGAAGGAGGCCTCAGTCTTCCTATTTCACGGACGTGCACACTGAGGCTCGGAGGGCTGAGCAGTGGCACCAGCACCCCAATCTGTTAGGCCACCTTGCTAACAACCATGACACACCCAATGCAGATGACCTGCTGGCAGGGACAGCTTGGCATCGGTGGGGGGGCCACCAGGCAGAAGCAAGCCGGGGCAACGGGCCTGGGAATCTGTGGCTCCTCGGACCGCCCAGGGGTCCTGGGCACGTCCAGGTTTGGGAATGGATGGGTCGTGTGACAACGGCAGTAACTCTGAGCAGGGGCGTGGAGCAGAGGCGGCCTGGGAAGGCATCGGGCACAGTCCTGGGCCCCCTCCCCTCACGATGGACCTCCCGGTGGGTGCTGTCGTCCCCAACTCACAGAGGAGGAGCCGGAAGCCAGGAGTGGGCAGCCAGGGAACCAACCGCAGAGGTCCCCAAGTCCAGCCTGTCACGTTCACCTGTCACACGTCCCCCTGGGTCCCGGGCACCCAGTGGATGGGGCAGACGTGGCCACTGCTGAGAGACAGCAGAGAATGAGGCGGGAGCAGGGATGAACAGAGACGCCAAGGAAGTGAGAAATGCCGCAGACGGAGCGGGCGGGCAGGGAAGCAGGTGGCGCCGAGGCGGGAGACGGAGCAGATGTTCCCAGCAGCTGTGAACTCCCAAGACGGACGCTCCGACTGTCCCCTGCACCCGCGCGGTGGCCACCCTGGTCCGCTGGGGGAGGATCAGCAGCAGGCTGGGCCAGACTCCCAGAGAGACCCCCACCCAGACCGTGCGCCCTGGGCCTCAGTGTTCTCATCTGGGCAATGGACCTCACACACCTGCCAGCACTGTCAGGCTCTGAGCCACCAAGGCATCTCCCCCGCACCCAGCCGCCACCGCCCACCCGCCCGGCCCCCGCTCCCAGCTCCCCGTGGGAGCTGCAGCCCACTCGCCGCCACCCTCCCGGGACCTCCAGCTTCCTTCCCGGAGGAGGAGATTAGCGTGGCCCCTGCGCGGGGATGAGTCGCAAAGTCTTGAAGTAGTCCAGAGTTTAAAAGCACAGAAATAAAACCAAAAGGCGAGGCCAGAGACGGCCTGCAGCCTCTTGGTTGTCCCCAGGCAGACCCTCACTGCCTGTCCTGGAGCGCAGTCGGTGCCTTGCGGCGTGACAGTAGGGTGGGGAGGGTGCCGGGGGACCCATCAACATATTGTACCACCACCCCCAGCCCCAGGACTTCCTGGCCTCCAACCCAGCTTTGCCACTTCACAGCTGTGTGGCCCGAGGCAGGTAACCCAACCCCTCTGAGTTGCTCATCGGTAAGGTGCAGATGAGCTCGCCCACTTTTCAGAGCTGGGGTGAGAACTGGCTGACCCTGCAGCTGCGGGGCCCCCACCCGTGGTCCAAGGTGACCCTGCAGCTGCGGGACCCCCACCCGGAGCCCAGCACTCCGTGGTCCAAGGACAACCACGTAGCTGAAGGGACCACAGACAGGGCTGCCCCTGCCCCTCACGTCCACCTACGGAGGGCAGCTGGAAAGCAGACCACACAGCCCTGAGGGCTAAGACGGCAGGGAGCCCACGCTTCTGGCTCCCAGGCCAATGCTCCCTGGTCCCCCAAAGTCACTCCTATCTCCCCCGGAGATGCGACAAATGCCTGCTTAAGTGGGCGCAGGAAAGCGCTTCACGGGGCTCTGGAACCGCCGCTGTGTTGTTGAGGGTGAAATATCAGCTTGCCCCGGGCCCCAAGTGGGGCACCTGCCTGAGAAGGTGCGGCCGAGGTGGGACCCAGGCTCCGGGGGCCCCGCTCCCCCTGCCTGCTGACCATCAGGCCCCCCATTCCCTGGCAGAGACTCCAGGCTTGATTAAGCTGTCACGGCCACTTGCAACGTCACTTCAAATAGAGTCCAAAAGGGACAAAGGCTACAGGAACCACAGGTCCCTGAAACAGGCTGAACCTGAGGTCAACGGCCTCCTTGGGTCTCTAATTCCAGCCAGCTGCGCTGTGGATGCTCAGCCCGCCCAACCTCACACGGGGGAGGGGACACTTTACAGGCCCTGATGGATTAAATCGATAAACCACCAATGCCAATCTGGCCAAGGGCCAGCTCTTCACAGTGCTCCGTGCTGAGGGGAGGACTGCACGAACCACTGCGGCAGAAGGGAGGAGAGACAGAGGAGGAAAAGAAGGAAGAGAAAGGCCAGCCAGGGAGGGGGCTTGGAAGCAGGCAGCATGTCCTGGCCTCCAGACCTCCTCTCTGGACCACATCATGACCCATATCTGCAGCATCCCCTGGGGTCCCGTTATCGGCCTCTCTTTCCCACTTCCTGTCAATATGGCTTCAAGCAAAGTCCTCTATCAGTCATTTACACTATAGTAAGAATTTGAAGCTGGACCAGACTGCAGAGATGCCCTGATCCCATGTCATTTGGGCGAGGATCAGCAGCTGAGGCTAGGAGAGCTAAATGCCCCTAGGCATCCGTGGCCAAGCTGAAAATTTCTGAGCACTGGGCCTATACCATGGTCTTTGTGCTGCACAACCTCCTCATGCCAAGGTCTTGCTTTGGTGAAGAGTCAAAGTGTCTAACTTGGTGGAGAATAAAGGCATATATACTAGTGCTGGCCAAGGCTGGCTACCAGAGCAGGAGTCCTGCAGGGTCCCCTTCTTCAGGGTCCTTGGGTCTGGGCAGTGTGGGGCCCTGGCAAAGCCCCAGGCAAGCAGCCCTGCTCACCTTCTATTCTGGATTCTCAGGGGACCTGGTTGTCAGGAAATCTGTACCTTAAGGGAGGCTGTGTGGCCTGGGGCCAGCCTGGTCTCTTCTGAGCCTCATTTTCTCTGTCTGCTCACAGGGGACTCAGAACTGACAATCTGTAAGTGACTCTCTAGCTCAGACACTCTCTTCATCAGGGTCTGTGAGGGGAGAACTGCATCTTTGACAAGCCTGGGGTCTAGAGTGCCTAGAGGCACTCTAGCCACCCCCAAACTGCTGGATGGGCCCTGGGGTTCCACCATGAACCCCGAGCACCCTTCATTTTCCCACCTATAAAATGGAGAAATAGCAAGTGTGGATCTCACATGTGGGAGGCTCTGCACTTCCAGAGCCTCAGAAGAGGAAAGGGGGAGCCTCTGCGGGGACCAGGGGACATAGGCAACAACCTGGGGGCCCCTGATGCCAGGCTGGATGCTGGGCCCTGCCCCGCTGGTCCAAGAAACACCAGCAACCCAGCAACCTCTGGTCTGCTGGAGAGATTTTCCCAGCATTCACTTCCCCTGGGACCTTGAGGAAGAGCTTCCCCATGGCATGTCCCTGCAGCCCTCCCCTGTAAGTGGCTCTGAAGCCCTATGACCCAACTCTAGGGACCGTGACAGCATTTTCCTCCCGCCCCTCTCTCTCACTGGGGTTTGTTGAGTCTTCACACATGCCTACCAACCACTATGAGGGACACAGGGGATACACGGGGAAGCGCCAGCCGTCAGGAGGCTGCGTCCCCCCCCTGGGTAGACAGAAGGTAAAGAAATGAGAGAGGTTTAATGTCAACACGCATGAGGATGTTAAAATAAATGGCCCCATGGCCCAGATGCCTCAGCAGGGAAAGCAGACCCAGAGCCCTGCCGTCCTCTAGTTCCTGACCTTGGCAGACAAGTCTCATAGACCCCACAACTCTTTCCAGCTGAGCCTGGAGGCAGCCTCCCTGCTCCTTCCTTTCTGCTGCTCCGGGCACCCGCCAGCCTGGTCACTGGAGTCAGCAAGCGAAACGGGGTTCACGTGTCCCCAGAGGCCTGAGGGTTACAGCTGAGCCGGCTACAGGAGGCTTCCTAGAGGGAGACGTCTTCACCTAGGCCTTGGAAGAAGAACCCGGGTAGTTGGAGGGAACAGAGAGGATGTTCCAGGTGGCAGGAGCAGCGTAAGTCGAGATCTGGAGAGAAAAACCTGCACAGCGTATTCAAGGACAGTGAGGTCAGGCGTCCGGCAGAGGAGAGGGAGGCGGAGGGGCAGGTGGGGCGGGGCGCCCAAAGCCAGGCCGGTGCCTCCCCTCTCCCCACTCTGCCTGGTGGAACCTGGAGCCCCATCGCCTTCTGAACCCACTCCCCAGCCTGGAGCGGCGCTGGGGGAGCCTGGGGTGAGCAAGGGGCGCTGTGTGCCAAGGAAATTTTCGACCTCATTAGAATGACATGTCAGTGCCCACCCTGAGTTGCAGGGTAGATGCCTGGGATGCATAAGCCATCTCCTCCAGCCCCGCGGCAAGGGTGATTTACAGCCACGTCCAGTCCGGTCCAGCCACTGGTCCAGGGACAGCCACACCACAGGGAGAGGTGCCCTCCATCCCTGCCTACTGGAGACCAAGTGCAGGACGGCGGGCTCAGACGCCGGGGCTTCTAGGGTCCTAGGATGCAAGGGGTACACGGACCAAGGACAGGTGCACGATGCCACTCCTTTCCCTACCCCTGGGGCCCGTCCCCAGGAGACAACTCTCCACCCACACTTTCCTTCAGAATCTATCTTGGTTTCCACCTCTAACAGGGAGTCACCAGGATTTATCCGAAAGACCTGACCAACTGCGTCAAATGGCAGGAAACCTGTTCAGAGGTCCCACCCAATGCTGATACGCTAAGGGACTTGGGCAAGCCATCCCTCTACTCAGGACTCAGTTTCTCCATCTGTCACCAAAGAAGTCAGACAAGAGAGCCTCTGGGCCTCCAGCAATAACTCTCCCATCACTTCTGTCTGGAGGAGGCCAGCTGTCTGGCTGGCACAGGGCTATGGAATCATCTGGAGTCCGTACCCTGTCCTGGTGCACTCAGAGCCTAGCCCAGGGGCTGACCGCAACCTGAGAAGGGTCAAAGGCCCAGAACCTTGGGCTTCCATAGCTGGAGGGGCCTTCAAAGACCCTACGGTCCAAACTCTGCCTTTCCCAGATGGATAACGGAGGCTCAGAGAACGCATTGACTTGCCCAAGGCGGCACAGCAAGCCCCCCACCGCCAGGACTTGAACCTCAGTTGAGATCTTGGAGATGTGGCTCATGGGTACAAAGGCTGTTCGTACTGTCCCATCTGTGCCACTCGCAGGGAGTCCCTGGGGTGAAGGGAGGGTCACTGGGCCCTGGTGGGTGGGGCCCACAAGAGAAACAGAAGAAATAGCCCCCGCCTGCCAAGCACCTGCAGTCAAGACAAGAGGAGGAGATTCTAGTGGGAAACAGGAGCCAGGGAGTGTACTCGCCCACCTAAGGTGCTCCCGTCAGCTCCCCACTGCTGTCAATTCCACCGTAAATGAAGTGTCCCTTTGGGTTAAAAACTGCCCTCTTTATAGAGGAGGTTACAAAATAATTTCCTAGCATCTCAGTATAAATGAATTTGTCAGAAGTTCTTCTGAAAAATTCTTGGGGCAACAGGGGCCCAAGATCAAAGAAAGGATCCAAGGAGAAAGACCCCTACTTCCTCTTGGGATGCAGACAAAAGCTTCTAGAATTCTCTCCCCATGGGCAGCCCTGTGGCCTCATATGTTGGTTGACAGCTTGCCCCAGCACAGACAGACAGACACACACACACACACACACACACACACACACACACACACACACGTCTCATGGCCAAGGCCAGAGTGAAAGCACCAGCCTAGCAGAGACCTTCTCAGGACCAGAGCAGACTTTTTCAGGGGTGGGGAGCTGCATGACCCTGGGGGCGCCCACGCTGAAGCGGTGGAATGAAGAGGGGACTTGTCCATCCCCGAGAGGCCGGGACACTGGACCACTCCCCGTCCTTCCCTTCCTCCCCCACGAGCTGGCCTGAGTGCAAGTCCATCGTGTCCTCCCTGCTGCTCCTCTGGCCTGCTACCGGGGCCCCAGCCTTCGAGGGTGCTGTTTGAGTGGCCGGGGCAGGGGTGGCCCCTCGCAGGGGCTGATAGCCCCCTTCCTCAGAGCTCCAGGGCCCCTGAGCCCCCGCCGATCAGGCCTCGGCCCACTCCTGGTGGCGGGACCCCTCGTCAGCACTCACGGGGGCACAAGGAGCCGTGGCCTGTGATCTGGAAAAGGACAGCCAGGTCCTCCCTCCCCGGGCAGCCTCCCACGTGCCTGGCCTCGGTTCCCACGTGTCCACTTGGCTCCCCACCTTCGTGCTTCTGCTTCATGCCCTGTGTCCCACCTCCTCTCCTTCTGCCCCTCACTCCCTTCACCTGCCCCCTCCCGTCCCCCTGTGCCAGCCCCAGCCCTTCGGGAGCTTCCAGAACTGCTGGATGGTGTGATGAGGGTAACTCTCAGTGCTCCCCAGTGGAGCCCACTGGGCCTCCTCCCCTCCATCCCCTCCTCTCACCTCATCTGTCTCTGGGTGCCCAGCCCTGCAGGCCCGAAGGCAGGCAAGAGAGGGGAGAGGAAGCCACACTCCGCCCAGGCACTTCCCTCAAACATCCAAGGTGGGTTTTACTTTCCCCATTTTACCTACAAGGAAGCAGAGGCCCAGAGACACGAAGAGACCACCCGGCCCAGCTGCAGCCTAAACCCAGGTCTGCCCGCCTCCAAAGCCCAGGGCCTTTCTTATCTCCACTTCAGCGAGCCAGACAGCTGGGCTGACGGCCAGCCAGGGCTTGAACCTGCAGCCCTTGGGGGTCTGAGCCAGGAGGTGCTCACGAAGGCGTAAGGCACCATCGGACCCACCGCTGGGGTCGCCCAGTGCCAGGCCCCAAACAGAAAGTCAAGGCTGAGGTTCCCTGGGCTGCAGGAGTGGGAGGGAGCCCCGCAGGAGGAGGGCAGCCAGTAGAGGCTGGAGATGAGCCCGGGGGAGCCAGGCAGCACCTGCTGGGGCTGGGCTGGGGAGTCCCCAACAGTGTCAGACAGGGGAGCCTGGGGCTGTGGGCTGGGGTGCTGGTCACACCGCCTTCCCCGGCTCTGTTACCCCCAGTGCTCAGCCAGTGGCCAGGGGCAGCCTGGCAGAGGAAAGGGCTATAAGTCCTAAGGGGCAGCTGCTGGGCGAGGACAGCCAACCATCTCTTGGGGCAGCTTCTCTTGAAGAGAGGCGGGAAGGGCACCCCTCCAAAGCTGCCACACTGACTTCCTGGGGCAGAGTCCTTGCAGGCGTTGGTAGCTCCACCTCACACAGAAGAAGGGGTCCCTCTCCCTCACCCCAGTCCCTCCTGGGGCAGCGCCAGCAGTGCTCAGCACCTCATCTCCCCCACTCCCCCACCTGGGGGGACAGGACAGTAGAATTGGCCCCAAAGCAGTGCTCCTGGCTGGGGCAGGGATAGCGGGGCCTCAGAGCAGGGCCCCACCTGCTGAGGCCAGCCTGTGCCTCAGGCTCTGTTCCCACAGGTCCTGGCAGGAGCCCCCGACCTACCAGAGGCCCAGAGACTCATCACTGTCACCACTAGGTGGGTCCTGGTCCCTGGCCACCCCAGGTGGGGCTTCCCGTGGCGCACCTGCAGACAGCCTCCTACCTGGGGGACAGCCACCTGGGGCGGGGTTGGGGCCAGGCACTGAGGCACCCCCAGCTGGATCCAGGTGCTGAGGGCTTGGAAATTCTCTTCTCCTCCTATTGTAGGTTCTGTTTTCTTCCCTGCTGATCCCTTCCTCGGGCAGGCTTTTCCTGAGGTGGGCAACAGGCCCGGCAGCTCCAGGCTGCATCCCAGCAGCATCCCACCAAGAAGAAACACCCTCTTTCCTAATCCAGTGAAAACCCAGGCTGGGCTTCCACTGGCCGGGCCTGAGGCCTGGAGGTGGAAGGGGCCCACGAGAACAACAGGGCCTGGGGATCCCTGGGTGGCTCAGCGGCTTGGCTCCTGCCTTTGGCCCAGGACGTGATCCTGGAGTCCCGGGATCGAGTCCTGCATCAGGCTCCCTGCATGGAGCCTGCTTCTCCCTCTGCCCATGTCTCTGCCTCTCTCTCTCTCTCTCTTTGTCTCTCATGAATAAGTGGATAAAATCTTTAAAAAAAAAAAAAAACAGGGACTGAGATGAGGTGGGTGAGGAGGGGGACCAAGGAAAATCCACATGTTGGAAGCCAAAGAAGGTGGAGGGGCCATGGGAAGTCATCCTGGCAGCAGCCCGGTTCCCTGGCCAACACCAGCAGTCACAGGCAGGGACAGAGTGGCACCCCCAGGCTTGTCCAGCAAAGCGGGCGGAGACCAGAAAAGGTCAACGTCTCAGAGGCCAAGGAAAGATCAGGTTTCCAGAAAGAAGGCATGGTCACGTCAGCTGTGGCCACAAAGCGTCCACTAGATTGGGCACCAATGGTCGCAAGCGACTGTGGCAAGAATGGACACTACAGGGCAGCCCGGGGGGCTCAGAGGTTTAGCGCCGCCTTCAGCCCAGGGTGTGATCCTGGAGTCCTGGGATCGAGTCCCACGTCAGGCTCCGGCATGGAGCCTGCTTCTCCCTTTGCCTGTGTCTCTGCCTCTCTGTGTCTATCATGAATAAACAGATAAAATCTTTAAAAAAATAAATAAATAAAACCATTGGACACTACATGATCTGCTGCCACCAAGGGGACACCATCCAGGACCATCCAGGGGTGGGGCTGGGGGGGGATCCTGGGAGGAGAGAGTGTTGGGGGGCAGTGGGGACCCTGATGGGGAGCAGGAGGCAGGGAGGGGATGAGTGCAGCAGGGGAGCAGCGGGGGACAGAGCAGGGAAGACCCAGGAGGAAACGACAAAGGGAAGGAGACGGAAAAACTGCTGCCACAGAGCTCTCCCTGCCCACCCCCCACCCCCCCCATGCCGAAAGTTAAAAATAGGTTGCTGGTGAAAGACAGACAGAATGAGAGCAGGCATCTGAGGCAAGAGGCAGGGGAGCTGGACCAGGGTGAGCACCCGCAGGCCTCAGCCAGGACGCCTGGCGCTGGTCTCTCCCGCCCGGGCCCCCACCCGGGGCTGAGGACCTGCTCCTACCGCGGGAAGGACGCACCCCTGCTGCGTCGGGCTGGCTCTGGGCACCCAGACCCGGCAGGGTGGATTACAACCCCACTGCTCAGAAGGGAAAACTGAGGCCAGTGGGATTCCTGGGGCTCAGAAGTAAAGGTGCAGCCCCCCGCCACCCTCACCACCACACCGCCCGCCTCCGAGGGCCCTCGCAGGCTGGCACCCAGCATCAGGGACGGCAGAGGAGAGGGTGGGGGCACGAGTCACAGGAGATCGGGCCACACGGGCGGGTGGGTGGCCTCCGCCTTCCTGCGTTGGCAGCTCTGGTGGGGGCACCTGAGCCCGGGGGTGGGGTGGGGGTGCGAGCTCTCGGCCCAGTGCTCCGCAAGAGGCAGACAGGGGCGCTGAGAACCGGGAGCTCTTTCTGTTCCCAGCCCGGCCTGCCCCTAAGCAGCTGGTGGCCCGGTTAGACGCCCCTTCCCCGGGCCTAACTCCCTCCTAACCCCGTGCCCTTCCTGCCTCCCTCCCGGGCGCCTGGAGGAACTAATTAGTGGTTGGTTTGCAGAGGCAAAGCCCCCGGAACACGGAGGTGATCAGCCTCGGCCGAGACGTCGGGGCGGGCTTCTCTGCCCAACTTGAGGGCGTCATTACCTGTGTTAGCAGACAGCGTGACTATTGGATGCTGGAATAATCTCATAGGTTTGTAAACAGCCTTTCTTCCAAGGCTCTGAGAGCTTCCCGTAGCCAGGAGGTCAACACCACGGCAGGGAGAAGCGTGGCCCTCCACGCTCCCCTGAGGCACAGAGAGGGGAGGCCTCTCGCCCAGGGCCGCACAGCAAATCAGCGACAGGGCGGGAGTCCGTGTTCACGGTCTGCTGGGGCCCCGGGGCGGGGGTCCCACCTTCTGTGTCCTCGCCAATTCTCTAGGTCTCTCTCCAGCCATCTCAGGACAAGCCCACCCCTGATACTTGTCTCGTGTTTTCTATCAGTTTTGATCCCCGGGTTCGGGCAGGGCTGTGGGATTATTGCTCCCATAATGCAGGTGAGGCTCAGAGAAGTGAAACCCCTTCCTAAAGATCACACAGCAACGGCAGGGAGAGCCCCGAAATCCAGGTGTGTGGACTCCCCATCTGGTGGGCAGGAGGAAAACGAGGAGGAACGAGGTGGCCCAGCTGGCGAGGAGACCCCCAGGGGCCGACTGAAGGCGGGCAGCTCCCCTCTTTGTGCCTCTATTTCTACAGCTGCTGCAGAGGGATGGGGCTGGGCATCAGCCCTGGGGTTCCCTCTGAATCTGAGGCCGCTGAGGTCTGGCCCCTGAGTCAGGCCCACTGGAGCCCCCACCCCCAGGGCGTTGGGGTGAGGGTGGGGCAAGCCCTGCGGCCCCGACACGTCTGGGGGGTCCACCCACTGCAGAGGGGAGAACCCAGCCAGAAGGCTGGAGGCCCGGCCTCGTATCACGGCCGGCAGTGATCTTGGGCCAGTCCCTTACCTTCCACTCATCTGCTCCTCATCTATTGCATACAGGACCACCTAGGTGTCCCTTCTGGCCCTGGGGAATCATGACAGATGCTCCCCGGGGAGCAGCTCACGCTTGGCTGGCTTGGGCACCCAGACATGGATGAACATCGGCCCCCCAGCCTCTCCGGGCCACCAGGCTACAGAGAGACACCAAGGAGGCCCTGTTCATCTTCTTGCAAAGCCACTGTCCCCAGAGCTCTGGCCCAGGGTGGCCAGCTCCAAACAGCACTAGCAGCCCAAATCCCTGGTTAAGGAAGACAGATGGGCTCCCCTGGGCTGCAGGGGAGGTAGGAGGTGAGTAGGACTGGAGCCGGGGGATCAGTCAGATGGAGGCGGTGGTGCTCGAGGGGGACAAATGATGAGGAGAGGGACGACGGTCCCCAGGCCTCCTCCCGAGAAGCTGCCTTCAGGGCACCCAGGACTGCCGCCTCATAGGCTCTCGGAGTGGGTGCAGCCCCATCCCCACCCTTCTGACCTTAGGGAAGGACCAGCAGGTCTGATCTCAGCCCAATGGCCCAGAAGAGTTGGGGGAAGGAAGCTAGTCCTGACTCCCCATCACCGGGCACAGCGCTTCAGTTTGTCAGGATCTCCCCAGACCATCTCCCTGGAGTCTCCGTGAGAGCAGTCCTCTCACTTCGTTTCACAGCTGGAGAAACTGAGGCCCGGAAAGGGCTGGAGACTCTTACCCCATCACCCCGGATGGGCCTGAGCTTGGCCACGGACTTGCTGGCTGCCCCCACCCCTGGCTCCCAGTCTGTAACCTGAGTGAGCAGGAGGCCCTGCGAGGAGGGATGCTCCCTCAAGGCCTCAAGGCCCGAGAGAACCGGCCCTCTGGCCCCCATGTTGATAACAGATGGGCCCTTCCATGGGGTGGGGGAGGAAGGTGAGGAAGGGGGGGAACATATCTTCTCCGAAGGATGTATTACAAGGTCAACTAAAGGGGACTGTGTCCGCCCCCCATGGACCAAGTCAATGCGGTGTAAGTTGGATTCCAAGAGATGCCAGCAGCCCAGTGGCCCCTGATTCCTTCACACGGAAAATGGGGCTAGACAGTCCCCCTGGGGCACAGGGACAGGAAAGCAGGGAAAGGGCAGAATTGGCCAGAAGGCTTGGGCTTGGCGTGTTGTTGGGACAGGTTAGCCAAAGGGGATGCCCCTCCCACCACCACCACCTCCACCCTCCCTGGGCACCCGTGGGAACTGGGAAAGAGACAGCTCCCTCCTCCACCCAACACAGGCCAGAGGCTCCCCCCAGCACCCCTGCACCTGAGCCCACTGCCCTCACCCCATTCTGTGGCGCCCTGCGGGGAGGACTGCAGGGAGGCAGTGCCTCTGCGGTGCAGGACAGGGACTTCAGGGCTTCGGGAATGCTGTTCTGCAATTCAGTGCCTCTGAGCCATGGTCTCCTGACCTGTGAATGAGAGACGAGACCTCCCTCGTGGGCTTCCTGAGATTAGGACAGCATGTGAAGTGTCTGGCACCTGCTAAACTCTCCACCGCTCCTACCTGTACGGCCGGGCCTTAGCCAAGCTCATGTCCTCATTGCTTTACCCCAGGCTCTCATTAAGGGTCTCCTGGCTGATGGCCTGATGCCAGCCCTTGCTCCCTCCCCTCATTTGTCTCCTGTACACACTGCCATGGTGAGCTTCCTGAAATGCCCACCCAGGGTGGCTCAGCGGTTTAGCGCCACCTTTGGCCCAGGTTGTGATCCTGGAGACCCGGGATCGAGTCCCGTGTCGGGCTCCCTGCATGGAGCCTGCTTCTCCCTCTGCCTGTGTCTCTGCGCCTGTCTCTGTCTCTGTCTCTCATGAATAAATACATGAAATTTTTTTAAAAAATGTTTTAAAAAAAATGCTCACCCAAGTCCGGCCATTTCTGGGCTTAAAAAATCAGTCCTTGATGTGAGATGAAACTAAAGAATGATTTTGAACTTCGTTCAGATGTGGTCACGATTATGTTTAAAAAAAAAAAAAAAAGAGTCCCTAGCTTTTAGAAATGATATGTGATTTGCCTCAAAATAATCTGAGGGTTGGGGGAGAGCTGAAAGGAGCCTGGCAATTCGTTCATTGTCGAGCCAACCAGGTGGTGTGTCTATGAGGACCATTATACCAGCTCCCTGCTTTTGTGTGTGTTTGAAATTTCCTATAATAAGAAGTTTTCAAAACGTGGAGGGAGAATGGATGAAAACATGCCAGAATGTGATCATTGTTGGTGGGCACAAGGGAGTCATTATACCACATACTTTGGGGTATATTTGTACATTTTCACAATGAAAAGTTGTTTCGCTATTGTGTTCCTAAAGGCAATTCTGTGTGCCCCTCCTTGTGCCCCAGGATGGAGCTCCTTAGCACGGCTCCCGGGTCCTCTAGGACCTGTGCCTACAGCCCCACCACACTCGTCACTGTCCCAGCTCCCTGCCCCCAGTTCCTGCCTGTACCTCATACTCTGGGATCGGGAACTGCAGTCAGCAGCCAGACACTCTGGCCCATGTCCTGCCCCCATGCACCATGCTCTGTCCCCTTGATGGCACACCTCGAAGCCCCATCGGCCAAGGGGTCTTAGTTGAGCCCCAAAATGGCCTTCTCTAAGGAACAGGCCCAACTTCTCCTCTGGCCTCCACCCGGATGGAAGTCCTCCCTGCTTCCTTGCAGTCCCTACCATCCACGCCACGCAGCCAGGGACCCAGGCTTCAAGGGGCAGGGTTTATCTCTGTCTTCATGCACCCAGAGCCTAGCACCAAGCCTGAAGCTCAGTTATTGTCCATGGAGTATCTATCGGGAGGTCCCATGTAACCCCAGACATCATCTGGCTGCCCAAATCCCAAAGAACTGGGATCATTTCCTGAGGTCACCCTGCCCCCTATTGGTGGAAAGCAGCTTTGCAGGGATGGGTGGAAGCAAAACTGGATTCCTGGCACCCTCAAAGCCCGTAGGTCATGCAGCAGAGCTCTGACTAGGCTCAGACATGGGGGAAGCCCGCCAGAGAAACACGCAGAGCCCAATACCGTCAGCCTCTTCTTCCCACCCCTCGGGCCTCCCATGTCAACCCACTGAAGACCTTCCTTAGGAACATACGCTCCCTCAGGCCACCTGACTTTTGCTTGGCCCCTCAAGCGCATACCTTGTCTCTCCCTGGACCTGGCCAGCTCCTGGCGAGTCTTCAAGGCATACCCTGAACATCCCTCCATGTGGACACCTCACTGTCGCCCACGTGCAGAGTTACTGTGTCACTCTACTACAGCCCAACCACATCCCTCAAGGGTAGCACTTGTCGCCTGTGTTACTGGGGTAACCACCTCCTTGCCCGGACCAGAGTCCTTGAGAGAGGATACTTGGTCTCAGTGTGGCAGAGACCCACTAAGAACTGAACTCGTGGGTTTGGTTTCTACCACTATTGCCAAAGCTCCCTGCTGCCCTTGGGGAGGAAGGCTGACTCATCAGACAGGAGGAGGTGGCAATTTTTATCTCCCTTAGGAAGAAACCAAGACTTCCTATTTCTAATGTCGAGAACTATCCTGTCCAGTATGGCAGCCACCAGTCCCATGTGGCCCTCAGACAGCTGAAGGTGGCTGACCTGCCCCCTCCCTCATCAGCAAGGACTTCTGCTCAGACGGCTGGAGCCATCCCAGAATGGAGTACTTAAGGCAGTGAGCACCCTATAACTGGGGGCATTCAGTGCTCCCTGGGGACACCTCCTAAAAATCAGCGGCCACCTCCAAGTGTGCTCAGGACTCTCGGGTGACTCCTAAGCTGTCCTTCAGACCTCCTGCCATTCAACAACATTTCGTGAGTGCCTGTCTGAGCCAAGTGCTAAGCTGAGCACCAGCAATATAATGGGGAGGGACCATTTGATCTCTGGGGGACAAAAATCATCACTGTCGCCACCACCCTGATTGAGAACCACTGTCCCAGCCCTTTCTGCTAGGTAAGCATGGACCCTGGGAGAGATGGGTGGCAAAGAGGCATTTGTGTTGGGGATAAAGGAAGGGAGCGGCCCCCTGCAGGTGGCTGGTTTCAGGATTTCCACTGGGCAGATTCCTCTGTCCTTGCCCACCGGCGCTGAGGCTGTGCGCCCCTGGAGAATTGCTGAGAGGGTCCTCGGGGAGCAGCCCCAGTTGCTGGGGGACAGGACACCCCCCACTTTGGCCTCAGAAAAGACGTGTTGCTAGAACAGAAGCTTGGCAACAGAGCAGGGACCCAAGCCCGGACAGCAGCGCCCCCTGTGGCAGACGTTGAGGCGGGCAACCTGGAAAAGGAAGCAAGACTCTAGGCTCCTGGAGAATGGAGGCTTTCCTTTAGGATGCCGTAAGCCCCTGGGGTTCGTGTCCACCCAGGGACACGGGGGGGAGGGGGAGCCCCCCAGAATATGTATTGCACTTCCAGCCATTTTCAGGGGTGGGTCTCTATCACACTCTAACTTGAGAATATTTTAGGTGACACTACCTGTGCATCCCAAGGGTGTGAAGCCTTTATACCTGCAACTATCATCTCAGTATCCCTTTCCCCTCCTTCCTGCCACTGGTCACAGTGCTCAGCATGGAGAAATCAAACAAGAATAGGTGAGGATGGAAAGGAAGGAGGGAGGGAAGGAAACTCGTCCTTGATTATCATGCAGCTGGGAAGATGGTGCCTGAAAACAGACACAGCCACCAGAATTATGAACTCAGAGAAGCTTAGAGCTGGAAGGGATCTAGGGCCACAAGTGGAGAGCTCTGCCCCATGCAGCTATCCCTCCAGCAGCCCTAATGGGGTCGGTGCACTCAGCTGCTGCCATGCAGGGTCAACAGAGCCCTCTGCTCTTGATGGAAGCCCATCCCATGTGGGACAGGCATGGCCGGGTTAGAGTTCTGCTAACCCACAGAAAAACATTAGAACTGAATAGACAGAGCATTGGTGTGACTGCAGACAAGGTACAAAATTCATGCCCCACATACACACCCAACAATAGCCAATTAGAAATGTAATGGGAAAAATATCCTATGCACAATGGCCAACCAAGACTATAAAAAACCTAAGAGTAAACTTAATGAGAAATGTCCAAGTCCTATGCAAGGAACACAATAAAACTTTACTGAAGGACATAAAGAAGGCTTGAATAAATGGAGTGATATATCATGCTCCAGATGGGAAGACTCGATAATAGGAAGATGTCAATTCTTCCCAAATTAAATCTATAAATTCAATGCATTTCCAATCAGAACCCTAAAGGGATTTTTATAGAACTTGACAGGCTGGTTTTAAAGCTCACTGGAAAGAATAAACAAGGAAGAATCACCAAGAACATTTTTGAGAAAAGAAGAAAAATGAGATGAGACTTGACCTACCAGATATCAAAACATGCTGTAAAGCTAGAGTAATTAAAACGGGGCAGAGTTGATGCATCAAAGGAACAGAACAAAGACTCCAGAAGCCATGCTATGGGGAGCATGGGAATTGGGCAGTATGCAGGAGCAGCATTCAGGCAGGAGGACATGATGGGCTAGTTGGGATACCAACAAATAGTGTGAGAATTTTCCTTACCCCCTTGGAAAATGAAACAGTAAGTATTGCTATTGTTGTTGTTGTTGCTATTAGCGTTACTATATCTCACATGATGCCCCAAAGTCCATTCTAGAGAGATCAATAACCTGAACACTTTTTACCATCTGTCCGATATTTGTTCATCTCGGTGTAAGGAAGTTCTTTCTAAGCTAGACATGAAATCCAGAAACCACAAAGGAAAAGTCAGACAGATCCAACTATCTAAAAATTTAATGTTTCAGGGACCTGGGTGGCTCAATCGGTTAAGCGTCCGACACTTGACGTTGGCTCAGGTCATGATCTCGGGTTGTGAGATCGAGCCCCAGGTCAGGTTCTGCACTAGGCATGGAGCCTGCTTGGGATTTTCTCTCTTCCTCTCCCTCTGCCTCTCCCCTTGCTCCCCTCCCACCCACCCACCCATCCCCACCCCACCCCACCCGCCGCCAGTGTAACATTTCGCAGTGTCACTAAGCTAAAAAGCAAATGAGATTCAGAGAAATATTTACAACATCTGTAATAAATGAGGGGCTATTGTCCTACAAATCAATAAGAAAGGACTATCTTGAATTAAGAAAAAAAAAAAAAAGATTGCAGGCAGGTTGGTGGCAAAGGGAGGAAAGTCTAGGGCATGTGCGTTGAAGAGGAGGTCACCGAGGGCCATGGGCTGAGTCCACCAGGGACCCCTGAGACACCGTGTAGAACACACCAGGATTGCTCACCCAGGGGGCAAGGAGGCGGATTTTACGCAGTAAGCCCTGGTCCACATTGGTAGAGAGCCAGGTATTACCCTCCTACTCCATCTGTCTAGACAGAGCTTGTTCTAGGGACCGAGAACGTCCTCAGGCAGAGGGAGCAGAGAATAACAGTGGGCAGACTGCGCAGGGGACCTTCCTGTGGTTGAGAGGACACAGGCACGGTGCCAGGCACTTGTCACGGAATATCTCATTTAGTCATTGCAAAAACCCTAAAAGGCAACTATTATTACTATTACTCCCATTGCACAGTTGAGTAAACCGAAGCTCCAAAAGTGAATTTGCCCAAGATCCCACAGTTAGGCCAATGGAGGAGCGGGACCTCAGGGCAGGTGCTGCTCCAGTTCCTGTGGTTGCCTCTGCGTAGTGACCCTCAGAGGGCACAGAGCGGCGTGGAAAGGTGCCTCTTACCTTTCTCTTTATGCCCAGCCGTATTACCAAGGCTGGGGTGGATTTACTGAAGAAAACAGATTCTGAGCCTCAGGGCCCTTCACCTGAATGGGATCCATCCAGGAACCAATCTGGTCCTGTGTGTTTATGAAATTTGCAAGAGAAAGATGTTTTGATATTTTAGATACAGTGGGCTAAGGCCCTAGTCTTTTGTCTCTCAGTGGAGTCCCCTGATGTTGCTCATCTCAAGTTGGGTTGTGTTAGACTAGATGCCCCATGGGCTTGGGGACCTGGTGAAGGGCAAGCTGAGTTGGGGAAAATGCTTAATTTGGGTTCAGGAGGATAGGTACACATATGTGATTCTCAGTGACTTCCATCTAGATCAGCTATTGGTGGCCATTCTGGTTGTAGGAACACCTTCCAGAAATAGTCCTACCTCCTGCTGGATTGACTCATCAGGTGAAGACAAAATGATGCAGGGTCAGACACCATGACACGAATGCATCCCTTGGCCCCTGGCAAGGGGCATGTGGCTAATGCGGGAGAAGAAGGCTCCTTATGTACACAGCCAGCATCTAACCTCTAGAACATTCTTGCAGTTGTCAGTTGTATAGTATTTTCATTTTCAAGCATTTTCCTTTTCCTTGACTTCTGGTAGAAAGAGACATCTTCTCAGAGCTCCTGGGTGGCTGATTCAGTTAAGCATCTGACTCTTGGTTTTGGCTCAGGTCATGATCTCGTCCTGAGATTGAGCCCACATTGGGCTCCACACTGGGCATGGAATCTGCTTAAGATTCTCTCTGCCTCAAAAAAAAAAAAAAAAAAAAAAAAGATTCTCTCTCCCTCTGCCCCCTTCTCTCTCTCTCTCTCTCTCTCTCAAATAAATAAATAAATCTTTAAAAAAGACATCTTCTCCCTTCATATTAGCAAAATCTCAATAATTTAACATATTCAGTTATAAATACATGGTTATTTTTTTTGTATTGCACAGATAGAATGCATCAAAATTTCATTGTTGGTCAGATCCAGCTAGCAAGTCTGTACGTGTGTGAGGTCAGTTTACACATCTAAACTATGAACAAAATAATCAGCTAACATAATTACCACAATTTACCTTCCTATTCTCTTTTTTAAAATGCTAATGAAAACTATCATCGTATGAAGCAATCAAAATGTAGATGAAATTGTAGGAAATAAAAACTATTAGAGATGTGTGTCAGGCACCTAATTAAAATATTATATTATTTCTATGAACTCTGTGATGTTTATGGTAGTTCTTTTAAATTTGCAATTTGTTTTGTGACTGCCTTTCTCCTTTTGAATAAAAATTCATATTTGAGCTTAAATTCATGCAGGGAGATTTTTTTCCGGACTTTGTGTTATTTTGCCTAAAGAGGGCCTCCACAATTACATACACATTAGACTTATACAAAAATTCTGGATCTGCCCCTACTTCTTGGAAGAGGTAATTTATTAAGTCATATTAATGGAGGGATGAAATTCTAGGAGTAGAATAGTAGGATCAGAAGACAGCCCCCAAAAATCCAGACATTATGAACATCTAGACTCAATAAGGGGGGCTCAAAAGTTTCCCTGGGCCAGACCATGCCCCTGGAGCCTCCATATGCCTGACCCACTGTCCCACATGATGTGGCATCCCATGAGCCAGCAATCAACTTCTTTAGGTACTCCACCATGGAGGTGGTGAACTCAATGGTCCTTCATGCAACTCATCAGGTATTTCCAGCATCACTTCCCAGGCAGAGGGTAGAACTGCACTTCTCCATTCCATCTGAAGCTGGGCACAGCCACATGAGCTAAAACTTAAGATCCAATGCTAATCCATCACATCCCCATCCCACCTCTCTAGTGATTAGTAATTGTGGAAATATAGAAGACAAGAAACCTCCACTGGCCTAGGTTCCTCTGTGATTACAATGGATAGACTCCATTGGGTGGAGCTAACCTGCATTGGGTATTGTGAAAGAAAGAAGCTTTTCTTATGTTGAGCCACTGAGATTTGGGGGCTTATCCATTACTGCAGCATAACTCACCTCATCCTGACAGAGGTGTTAAATGGAGGAGCTCAGGCTGCTTAGCCCAATGTGAGGCCTTCAGACTACTTGTTAGGATGTCTGTTCATATTCTACCCCCAGAGAGCATGGCTCATGAGTCAAAGCATACCCTGCTGGGGCGAAAGGGGCTGCAAGGGATGTGTGACACTTCCAACAGGAAGATGACAGGGCATTTTCACTTTTACCAGGACATTGCTCTTAACCCTTCCGCACTCAACATGTGGACGGCTGGATAAACATTCCTGCTCAAAAAAAGGGAAGGAGAAGGAGGCATGCAGTAGTCAGTGGGCCTTAGCAATTCTGAAATCCAGCAGGGCATGATCATCATAAGATCCTGGATCGTCCTGCCCCCGGGCAGCCCAGTCCTGCTCCAGGGAGTCAATCTTCCATAGCTCTCGGCTTAGGACACTAAGTTCTCATAAGAAATGCTCCTATTTGAAATACAGTAGCTTTTTCAGTCTGAATCCCACTCCTCGAGGACTTTTCCTTTTCAATTGTCTCTATCTTTTTCAGTCTGAGTGGGTAGTGCTATTACCAATACAATACTCTAAAAAATTGTGTGAGGTTCTTATGAATCTTATGGAGGTTTATTGTAGTAGACAAAACTTCCAGCCACAAATCTCCTTCAGAGAGGCCCTGCTCTACCTTGGGTTGTGAGTCAGGGCACTGCAGAACCATGTCCTCAGGATTTTTAACAGCCTTCCTGATTGGAAAAGTTGGTCTAAGAGTCATATCCTAAAGATTCTTCTAGAAGACCTGTTGTCTATCTGAAAGTATGACACACAGCCTTAAATCTCTCTAAGGTCGTGACAAAGAGTCTTACAACTGCACCCCTGACTTGATTTTTACAGTGAAGTCATTTCTTACTTTGAGAATCTTTGGCTAGCTGGAAAAGCTGTGCTGGGCCCTCCCTGTTTTCTCTAAACTCTGCTCAAAAACCAAACAGGTCAGAGCACCTGGCTGGCTCATTTGGTAGTGCATGCAACTCTTGATCTTGGAATCATGAGTTCAAGCCCCACAGTGGGTAGAGAGATTGCTTAAAAAAAAAAAAAAAAAAGAACCAATCAGCTCACTATTCCCTCTTTTTTTCAGTGTTATCACAGGAGCTAGCAAGCTCAGCACATGCTCAATAGGTACCCCTTCTCTCTTCCAGGTGACTTCAAGAGACAATCTTCCTTAGTCCTCTTTTTTTCCAATAATTTCTTCACTGTTGCTTTTTTTTTAATTTTTAAAATTAAAATATAACACATATATAAAATAGTTCATAACTCATAGAGGTAGAGCTTGAAGAATTTTCCCTGGCTGACATACCCACATACCCAATACACAGTCAGAAAGAAAACATTACCAGAAGCCCACTTACAATTTTTCTGACACTAACTTCATTGGGAAATGATTGTCCTAACATTTCACACTCTAGATCCGTTTTTTTAAATCTAAGTATACTGAGATATAATTTACCTATTCATACTTTTTGGCAAAGGCATCCAGTCATTTGATCACACCACAATCAAAATATAAAATATCTTAATTACCTACCAAAAAAGTTTCCTTGTGCCCCTCAGTAGTCTGATTCCACCCCCACCCCCTGCAGCCCCTCACAGTCAACCATGAATCTTTGCCTAGTGTATTTTTCAGAATGTTATATAAATGGGATAATATTATAGAAAGTAGACATTTGAGCTGCTGTCACTTAGTGTAACACGTTTGGGATTCATCCACTGCCCTGAATGTGTACTCATTTCTTCCACAGTGTCCTTTGTTGGTAGAAATTTTATATGTTGGGATACTGGCTTATCTCTTTTTTTCTCTGCCTTATAACTTTGTGCTTTTGAAGATTTATCTGATAATTTCCCTGCCATGACAATATTCTTCCTTTTCTTCAGTTAACTTTATGGTTAGATAAATGTAAGACCTAAATGTGAAAGCTCTCCTTTTATGTGAAGTTAGTTTACAGATGGCCAAATGGGAGAATATATTTGCCATAACAAAAACGGACAAGCAATTAACATCTAGATATAAACTCCTGCAAATCAACTAAAAAAGAGAATACTGTGAATTCTTAAAAAAAAAAAAAAAGTAAGATTAGAAGGCACTTTACAAGCAATAAGCCCCAAGTGCTAATAAGCATATGAAGAGGTGCTCAGAATCATTAGTAATCCGAAAACGCAAAGTAAAACAGTGAGCTATCATTATGCCTGTTAACTTGGCAAAAATTAAAAAGCTAGATAATGCCAAGTGTGAGTATTATGTGCAAGTAATGTAGGGGAACAGGAACCCTTCCTCACATGATGCACGTGACATAAGGACCAACACAGCCACTATCCACAGCATCTGAAACTATTTGGGATATATACCCATGAGGGAATTACTGGGTTTATAGAAGAGATAGATAGATAATAGATAGATAGATAGATAGATAGATAGATAGATAGATAGATAGATAGACAGATAGATATTTATATTTACATATTTATATAGATTTAGATTTCAGTTGCCTAAGAAACTGCCCACAAGCCAGAGACCTACTAAGCTGGAAGAGATACTCACTGCAAAATCATCTTTGTTGTTCTGTTCTCTGTGTGTTACACACTCACATGCTAGGGGGTGGGTAGTGGTGGTGGTGGTGGCAGGTTGTTGGACGCTACCTGAGTCCAACACTGGAGGAATGATTACCCATTCTGGGTGCTCACCATGGAATACTGAGCAGCAGTTGGAAGCTATCGATTAAAGATACGTATAGCAAAAATGGGTGAAAGAAACAGAATGAGACAGGGCACACAGATTCATTTACAAAAGATAAAAATACATACAGATGAAACAATAGCACATGTAAAACACATAAAACAAAAATACATATTAACACATTAGAGTTCACAGAGTAACACATTGGGAGGAGAGGAGTAAAAGTGAGATGAAGGGATGAAGGTTAATGGGGAAAAAATGTTTTTGAACATTAGAGGACTTGTATTACATGACTCCAAGACTTACACAGCTACAGTAATCAAGACGTATGGCGTTACCATCAAGATGGACAAATAGATCAATGGAACAGGATAGAGTCTACATATTAAGGCCAATTATAAATAAACCACATGTATACCTTCCACAGAGTTTTTACAAAGGTATAAAAGCAATTCAGTGGAGAAGGGAAGAATTGAACACTCACACACAGAAAGCGAATTTGGATCCATAACTCCAAGCATAGGGAAAACTAGCTGAAAAATGATCATAGACCTAAATGCAAAACCAAAAACTAAAAAACACAAGAGAAAACATCACAAAACATAACAAAAATCTTTGTGACATTAGGTTAGGCAAAGATTTCTTAGCAGCAACACCAAAATACTAATCCATAGAAGCAACAGTTGATAAATTGGATTTTATTAAAATTAAGGGCATTTATTTGCTCTTTGAAAGACCGAGTGAAACACAAAGAAAAAAAAAGCTGGCAAACTATATCTTTCATGAAGTGCTCACATCCAGAATAAAGAACTGTCAAAACCCAGGAAGAACACAAACAACTCAAAAAGGGGGGGGGGGGGGGCAGGAAATTTGAAGGCAAATCATCAGATTTACCAATGACAAATAAACACCAGAACAAGTGCTCAATATCATTAGCCATTAAGGAAACTCAAAGGAAAACTACAGTCAGATAACCAGTTAGAATGACTGAAGTGAAAGAGACTGACCATAACAAATATTGGTGCTCCTGTGAGGTGTGTAGGGAACCTGGAACTCTCAGACACTGCTGGTGGGGACATGAAACGGTGCAGCCACTTTGGGAAGCAGCCTGGCAGTTTCCTTACAAGTTATACATACTCGGGGCAGCCTGGGTGGCTCAGAGGTTTAGCGCCTGCCTTCGGCCCAGGGCGCGATCCTGGAGTCCTGGGATCGAGTCCCGTGTCAGGCTCCCGGCATGGAGCCTGCTTCTCTCTCTCTCTCTCTCTCTCTCTCTCTCTCTCTCTCTATGTCTATGTCTATCATGGATAAATAAATAAAATCTTAAAAAAAAAAGTTATACATACTCGGGGCAGCCTGGGTGGCTCAGCAGTTTAGCGCAGCCTTTGGCCCAGGGCCTGCCTGATCCTGGAGTCCTGGGATCGAGTCGGCGGCGGACTCCCTGCATGGAGCCTGCTTCTCCCTCTGCCTGTGTCTCTGCCTCTCTCTCTCTCTGTCTCTCATGAATAAATAAAATCTTTAAAAAAAAAAACAAGTTAAACATACGCTCTGCCCTATGACCTAGCCATTCCACTCCTAGACATTTACCCAAGAAAAAGGAAAGCATCTAAATGGACTTGGACGGGAAGGTGCACAGCAGCTTTATGTGTAATAGTGAAAAACTGCAAACAACCCAAAATGTCCATCAACAAGTGAACAGATCAACAAATTGTGGTATATCGATACAATGTAACACTACAGAATAAATCTTACTTAGCCCTAGAAAGGAAGAAACTATTGATACATGCAACCACAGGGGCGAACCTCAAAGTAATTATGTTGAGTCCTAAGAAGCCAGACACAAGAGCATACATTGCACGGTTTGCATTTACATAAAATCCTAGGAAATGCAACCTAACGCATGGTGACCGGAAGCAGAGGAAGGGTCGCCAGGGAGGGAAGGGAACGTGCAGGGACGCGGGACGCGGGGTGTGTAAGAGCTTGCACGAGAGCTCACAACTGCCAAAGGCATCAAACTGTGCACTTTAGTTAGGTCACCACGTGAACCTGGTGCTTTTAAAAAATAAAGAGGTAATGTCGCGTCCGGGGGGACACGGCCCCGTGAGCGGCAGAGCGCAGATCTGACGCAGAAGTCCGCGCCCCGGGGCCGCCCCCCCGGCCCCCGAGCTCCCGGGAAACGGAGCCCGGAAGAAAGTGCTGGAAGGGGCAGAGGCCGAGGTAGCGATTGCCCGCCCTCCCCGCGGCCCCGCCCCGCCCCGCCCTCCCCGCGGCCCGGCCCCGCCCCCTCGGCCCGGCCCCGCCCCGCCCTCCCCGCGGCCCTGCCGCCCGCCGCCACCTGCCGCTCCGCCGCGTCCGCACCTGCGCCCGGTCCGCACCTGCGCCGCGCCCGCCATGGTGAGGGGTCGGGGCGCGCGGGGTCCGGGGGAGGAAGGGCGGACCGCGGGCCGGATCGCGGGGCCGGATCGCGGGGCCGGACCGCGGGGCCGGACCGCGGGGGCCCGTCCCTGCGAGCCCCTCGCCCGCCCCCGGGCTCCGGGAGCCGTTTCCCCGCCCCGCTGCCACCCGCGCCCCCGGCGGTGGCCCAGCGCGAGCTGAGCCCGGGAGAGCGGCGGTGGCGAGAGCGGCGGTGGCGCGGCCGGGTGACAGCGAGCCACAGCCCGGCCCGGCCCTGCTCCCGCCCGTGTCCCGGGGCGCCCCGCTGCTGCACGCGGGGCGTGGTTTTGGGTGGGGGTGGAGAGGCAGCTGGTGAGCCCGCAGACACACACCCCCACCCCCCCAACCGCCGAGGCCGGTTCTCTTGCACGGTGAGGGGAGGGCGCGTCTGTGTGTCTGAGTGTGAGTAGCGGGGTGGTCGGTTCTGTGCTCCTCTGCCTTCCGGGCCCGCCCTCCGTGCACCCGGGCCTCAGAGCCTGCCCCCGTGCCTCGCTTGAGGCCAGGGGGGCCTGATTGCACGGGGTCAGCGCTCCTGCAGGCGGGGTGTCCCCCAGGAGGGCCCTGGCCCTCTGCTCGGGCCCTACTTCAACACCCTTACCCTCGGGGAGGTGAAGGGGAGCCCTGGCAGGGGAGGAGAGGAGCCTCTAGACCCAGGACGGCTCTTCTAAACAGCCTGTCTCTGGTCCCGAAGCCTCAGGAGCAGTCAGGACTGCGGTGACAGCTGAGAAGGCACTTGGAAAGCTGTGGCTTGGAGGGACGGCCAGAGGCCAGTTGTGTGGTGCACAGAGGCCCCAAAGATGCAGGGCAGGGTGGGTAATCAGTAACCCGAGCGAGTGCACACTCCCCCAGATGGCCTGGGCCAGGCCTGACCTGTGATTTACTAAGCAAACACTGCCCCTTCCCCCACTTGGATTCCAGCTCTCAGAGGGGCTGGGCATGTCCGCCCCAGGCTGTGAAACTTGGGGGATCCTGGAGGACTCTCAAGGGCAAGGGGTACCTCCTAGGAGCTCACCGGTACCCACCTACTTCTTTCTGGGCCAGAGAACTAATAAGCAGTGGGTTCTGATGCCTGGGCTGACATCATTCATCAGGTTGCCTGGATACACTGACCAGGCTTATCAGCCACTGAGAAAGGGCCAGCTCTGGAATGGAGCAGGGGTTGGGCACAGGATGCAGATCTCACAGAGCCAAGCTCAAGCCAGATCAGTCAGGAGAAAACAAGTGTTTTCAGGAGGGAGGGAAAGATTGACTTAGAGGAGGCTGCAATGCTTTCCAGTTGGACCCCAGGCCTGCAAGGCCTATCAAGCCAGCCGGCCCCAGGGAGTCTCCTTTAACGGATGCAGATGGCACCCCCTTAGTAACAGGGGAATTTACTGAAGTGTCCCACTGGCTCCTCTTGCTGATCTGAAAGTGGAAGTTCTGGGTCCCTTCTGGCTCTGGAGCCCAGGGAGGTGAGTGCCCCAGGGCCACCTCACTGGAGAATGGCAGATCTGGGGCCTGAACCAGTCCTGCCAACTCCCCCCAGGGCTGCTTGTGAAGCTAAATTAACCTCCCTCCCATCCTCCACCCCACTTAGTGGCTCGCTTTCCCTCAGCCCTCTGGAGTTTCTGTTTCAGCAGTTTCAGTGCTGGGATCCCTGATGCAGTGCCTAGGTCTGGATCCACCCCCCCAGGAACAGAACCGGCTTTTGCCTCCTTCTGTGCCTGAGGGTTCCACTCTTGGCCCATACCCTGCAGGTCTGGGCTGCCTCGAGGGCACTTTGCACACACAGTAGGTCAACAGGCTGAGGCACTAGGTTTGCCAGTCGCCCTCGGCCAGGTTAACTTCCACTTTGGGTCTGAGCTCTGGCTCAGGCTCCCCAGGCTGACGGAGTAGAAGAGAAGGTGGGGATCTGGAACCCCTAGGCCTGGCAGCTAGTACTGAGGCTGCATGGGGGCATGATGAACACCCACTGGGAGGTAGTTCCAGGGAGTGTCAGAGGTGGTGTGGCCAAGAATCAGCTGGAAGGTGTGGTCAGTGCTGGCTCCTTTCCCTGGGGGGCCTGGGATGCAGACTCAGACCCGCTTTGAGAATGATGCCTGTGCTCACGGGCTGAGGGGGATGTGCGTGTGTGTTTGTGTGGGGGAACCGTGCTCTTTTTCCCTTTCCAGGCCTAGATTCCTTGAGTAGAAGGGTGGCCATGGGGGTGAACTGGATACAGTCCACAGCAGGAAAAGGAGGCTTAGACCGTCGTGGGTACTCTTTCTGAAAAGTTGGGTAGTAACACATTTGCATCTGGGCTTGGTTTTGCTTTTACTCTCATTATCGTAAGAAACCTATGGGGCGGGGCTCTGTCGGGCTTTGGGAGCAGGGGTTGGGGGGTTGCTGAGCCCCAGTGACTTACATCACACCTCAGGATTTTCTGACCTCTGAGCAAAGTGTCAAAACCTAAGAACCTATCAGTATGTGAGCCAGGGCCCCACCTCCAGGGCCGGGTGCCACCGTCAACAACTCCCTGTGGTTGCTTTAGGCTGTGCCCCCCCAGAGCACCCGCGGAGGTTGCCTGAATGCCCCTCGTGACCAGGGCCCTCCCCTGGGTCCTGTAGAAAGAAGGCCCGTGGGCCTCTGTTGCCTCTCCTAGGCTGGCAAAGCGCACAGGCTAAGTGCTGAGGAGAGGGACCAGCTGCTGCCAAACCTGAGGGCTGTGGGGTGGAACGAGGTGGAGGGCCGAGACGCCATCTTCAAGCAGTTCCATTTCAAAGACTTCAATCGGGTATGTCAGCGGATGGGACAGTGTCTGAGACTGGGGCGGATGGGGTTCTCTCCCTCAAAGCCCTGCTACCCAAACTACCCTAGTCAGGTTGACTTCGAGTGTCACCCCTGGGGAGTGGGAAGCTGGGATCTGGGTTCTCCATATACCTGGAACTCTTAGAAACGATCCTCAGAGGAGATGGGTCAAGTAGGATACAGAGGTACATTTTAGCAGATAACCAAAATCTGGCCAAGACTCAACACCTCTGCGGTGTTTCCACCGTAAGGCAGGGTCCTAGAACAAGACGTTCCTCCTACTGAAGGGCCACCTTGAGCTGCAGTGCAGAACCAGCCATGGGTTGCTAGGGGGTGACTGAAGCTGGCCAGTCCGGCTCCCGCACCTAGGCCCTGCACCACCGGCCTCCCTCTCAGAGTGCTAACCTGCGTCTCACTTCACCACCGCAGGCTTTTGGCTTCATGACGAGGGTGGCCCTGCAGGCTGAGAAACTGGACCACCATCCTGAATGGTTTAACGTGTACAACAAGGTGAGCGGTGCGTGCCTGCCGTGGCCGGCCCGGCTGAGTTCTGAGGGCCCTTCCTAGGGCTTCCCTCAGCGCCTCCCAACCAAAGTTTGCCTGTCTGCCCCTCCTGGTCCTTTGGGCTCTTTCCTAGAATCATCAGGAACACCCCTGCCAAACAGTCAGGCTCACTACAAATTAAAGAATTGCACGTGGAAACACTGAGAGGACTCGCGGGCGGGGTGGACAATAAGTAGACGATAAGAAGGCGGAGCCCACAGAAGGCAAGGCTGTGGGGAGGGGCCACGGTCCCTGCTGATAGCTCCCAATGGGTTAGATCCTCCTGGAGGTGCGGGGGAATGAAGAAGTAGGAACCTGAGCTAAGAATGAAAAAGTAGGAACCACGCTCCACAAGCAGACAGGACTGACTGCGGGCGAATGCGCGCGGCCATTCAACAGCCACCACGTGCCAAGACGGGAGGGTTTGCACTGCTGCTAGTGACTCTTGGGAGGAGCCCCCAGGGGAGAGAGGGGTGCCAGGGCCCGTATCTCTGGTTTGATTCCAGGTCCACATCACCCTGAGCACCCACGAGTGTGCCGGCCTTTCGGAACGGGACATAAACCTGGCCAGCTTCATCGAACAAGTAGCGGTGTCCATGACCTAGGCCCCTGCCTTCCTCTCTGAACGCTTCAGGGGAAGGGGGTGACTGAACTGGGAACCCAGGGAGGGAATCGGGGAGCCCTGAGATGTCGCTGCAGCCAGAACTGCCGAGTGGACCCTGCTGTGGAAGGAGATGCCAGCGCCAGCACCAGCACCGACCTTTCTTCCCCACACCCCTCTTCATCCCCAGCGCTCTGTCACACGCTCGCTCAGCACCATCTTCCCTTGCTGCAAGACTTCCCGGCACAGTAACGGTCTCCTTGCCAGGCCGTGTCCTGCTCCCTAACACATTTCCCAGGAAGCGGTGTCTGAGATGCACACTGTCTTATCTTAGAAACCAGAACCTAAAGTCAACCCCTTTGTGTGTGACAGAAACACCTGTGCTTTTATGCCTCAAATAAAACTGTTTCACTTGGCCTCAGGCTCTAGAACCTTCTTTTCCACAGGTCAGTCCAAATTGGAGTCAACAGGCATTTAAAGCCCTTACTCCGTGGGAGGCACTGTTTGAGGCACTGGAGGGGAAAGTGGGACCTGACCACCCTGTCTTCATGGAGTTCATGGTCATGTAGGGGAATTATGCAGGACGCGGTTAACCACCACTAGGCAGGATGAATGACGTCAATGCTAGAGGCAAGGGTAAGAAATGAGCTAAGGGAACATGAAGTGATTGACAGGGGTGTCTGGAGGCTTCAGTGACTTGTGCCTTGAAGATCAGAATGGGATTCTTGAGGCAGGGATGGCTGAAGGGGCGCCATGAATAAAAGTAAAGGACATCTGTATTTATGTGTGGCGGTCTGAGGCTGCATTATGCCCTTCCTGGTCCGCAACATCCCATGGGGAGACTTCTAATCCTGATAGCTTCTTACGGTTTTTTAGAGACTTAGCCAGAGTCTCCAGGTATGCTTGCCCTTACTGTGTAAGGGAAAGGACAAAAATCCTAGCTTAGGAGGTGACGGGTTAGTTACCATCTGAGCAGTTAAAGAGCAGATTCCTACAGATCAGTCCTCCAACCTAGGATAGACGATTCCACCTCCAGGATAGACTGTTCCCACTAATATGCTGTAACTGGGAGGAGTGGGGGGCAGAGAGCACAGTCTCCTCTCTCTCCAGTGCATGCCACATGGGTGGCATTCCGCATATGCCATTATGCAAGATTTGGTTGAAGCCCGTCTCCCGATGGCTTCTCATCTATGATCCCCTAACCTGAAGCTGCCTGCATTCTAAGCTGACTTGCAAATGCCAGGATCTCTTGAAGCAGACATTTAGCAACATCACAACCTAGTCACCCTGAATGAGTTGGTCCTACAACAAGGGCCAGAAAAGAGGCAGAGGTTGGTGTCTGAGAAACAAGCATACGGTTGGTAAGAGGTACCAGCAGGATCTAAGGATTAACAACACCTATGTCAACGGCAGGTTCTCAGAAAACTTACTATCAAAACCAGGGAGATTCGGATGGTGATCTCCCACTGCTCCACTTCTGACTTCACTTTTCCTAAGTGAGCTTGGTTCTGATGACTGCGGATTAGGGGACAGAAGCCACCAGACATGCAATTATGGAGCACGTGTTAGGTCACCTTCCTGCCTCTGCTTACCCTGGATCAGGGGTTGAGAGACACCAACCTAGAGGATGCTACAGTTCTATGAAGGACTTTTCTGTGGGCCAAAGACACAAGCAATACTTTTTCAGAAATGTTTGTTCTACAATTCATGCAAATAACTGAAGCTATAGAGAAGATGTTATGGGGAGATTGTGGGAAAAAAAAAAAAGCCCAAGGCAAAGGATGGCAATTAAGACTCCAACTGGGAGGCACCTGGGTGGCTTAGTCGGTTAAGCATCTGCTTACAGTTCAGATCATGATCCCGGGGTCCTGGGATCGAGTCCTGCATTGGGCTCCCTGCTTCTCCCTCTCCCTTTGCCTGCCACTCCCCCGCTTGTGCTCACAGCTGCACTCTGTCAAATAAATAAAATCTTAAAAAAAAAAAAAACATAATAAAAAGACTCCAACTCAAGAAAAGGCTCTCAAACAGCTGACTTTTGCTCACCCCAGCTGTAGTTGGTAGCTGTCAAGTCAGGCCTCTGTCAATACTTCTGCCATTGCTGGGTCTGGCTACAGGTGACTCATTGCTACCAAGAACCCACAGAGGAGGCAAGAGGGTTCAAGGCTGTAAGTAGCAGGAATAAGCATCCAAACACCAATTCTTGGATGGGGGGACCAGGCCTCCTAACCAAGCATAACCTGGCTTCATCCTCTAGCATTAACCCCAAAGCAAGTAGGTGCTCAGGAAATTCGAGTCATATAGCAGAAAACTAGCAGAGATGACATCCCTTGGTTCTGGCAAAGTCCACAAATGGGTTGAAAAGCTGGGTTACCTGAGTGACAGCCTCCGGGACCTTTGGAAAGACTTCTTACTTGGAATGGAACAAGATGCCCAGAAGTTTCATGTGCAGAGAGATTTGGAGGGTTCCACTGGCTCCCACACCAGATGCAGGCTTGAAGCCAGTGCCCGGCTGGCTAGAGCCCACCCAGGAGGGTTCAATCCATCACTAAGGTATATGCAGAAGCAGATGGCGAAGAGGGAAGACAACACAAGGCAGGGCCCATGCCCTGGGGAACCAAAGCCCTCCTCCAAGCAGGTATGCCCACCGCCCCTGGTGACACCCCTGTGAAGGTGCCCTAATATCCGTGGCCGCACACAACCATTTCACCACGAGGGGGCGCTCTCCCACCAGCGGCCACCGCCCCACCTGGGACCTCCCACCTGCCCCCAAATAAGCAAACGAATCCAGCCAGCTCGTCAGTTAAGATTTCAGTCGTTTAATTACTGAATTGCTTTTTTAAGATATTATTGCTGCAATTAGGAAGGGAGCACTGAGCTGGGAAGAAGGAGGTTAAATACAGAAAAGATTTAAAAGAGGCAAGTACCATTTCCAAGTATAAAACTGGTAATATTAAAAGTGACAAGGCAGTACAGTCACAACTACTTACTCAACATAGAAACCAGACAGTACAGCTTCTGCAGAGGCCAATGCGACATCTGCTAGCATATGACCTCGTGGAGACATTCGGCCTGCCTCTGCCAGACTAGGTGTTCCTATGCACAGATACACATAGAGTGGAAAGCCCACAAGTGTTGAGTCAAACTAAGGCTTGTGATCAAAGTGGCTACAGTAGGTCCCTTTGAAAAACACCACTGTCCCCGGGGCCAGCAGTGCTGTCACAGCAGAGGAAGGGTCTGCAGACACTGGAAGCAACAGCACGTTCTAGGGGGCACCTGCTTCTCCATTTTAGCAGCCAGCAAGCCACAGTGGGGCCTGCTGGGTGGTTCTGGATCCCTGGTCTTCCTCCAACACCATCAATGTGCCGGAGACCCAAGGGCATTCACACACGGCTCTGGCCACAGCTCCTCTCTCGGGAGGTGCCCACCAGTTGAATGACTGGAAGGAGCATAGCTCCCGTGTCCAAAGGATCTTAGACACACACACACACACTCACACACACACACACACACACACACACACACACACACCCCTTCCTGGAACCGACCACCCCAGGAGGCACACACACACACACACACACACACACACATCAGCCCTGCAGTGACCCGGCCAGTGACTCACAGTTATTGTGGAGGAAGTACAGTGCTAAAGACCACTTCAGACAAACCCACTAGGGAGCCTGGGGGAGTCTGGTCATCTCGGCCCTCCCGGCAGCATCCCCAGTGAGGGAGGCCAGAGGCCAGCAGTCTGAAGAGGTTGAATGGTTCAGGAGTCCCTGAGAAGGGGAATGGAACACAGGAGATTTTCTCCTGACTTACCCTAAAGGCCTCCCCCACCCAAATAAAAATCTCCAGACAGCCCCATTTCCCCTGGGGCCTGGGTCAGGAGGAGCCCAGCACTGCTCACTGCTGAGGGAAAAGGCACACAGTATGTCATCTTCAGGGGAAGACAGTGGCTCCACCTAGATCAAGGCCCCTGAACAGGGGCAAAGAGGGGAGGGAGTGGGTGCAGGGATTGGTCCGTCCCTGCACCACCCTGAGCAACTAGTCTGATGGAGGAATCCCAGGCCCAGGCCCCACTGACAGTTGCCATCGTGCTTTCCTATTCCAAAGTTTGTCTCATGCTAGCCGGGGCTGAGAACTGCCCAGTACCTGAGGGTAAACTGCCACAGTACCTTTGGGAGCTGAACATACGGAAAGAGGCAGGAGGGACGCACGAATGGGGAGAGAAGGTTCCTGGCCTGGAAGGCTCTCTCACACCCTCCTCGCACCCACCTCAGGTAAGTCAAGGCAACTTGTGAAGGTGCTCTGAGCGGTTCCTTCAAGCAGACCTATTCTCATGCATGATGGCTCATGGCAGTGCGGGAGCGGAGGACCACTCCGGGGTGGAGACATCTATTTGAATGTGACACTCAGAGAACTTTAGTAAAGGCTCTGGTTTCTGGTCAGCAGCAGCCTAGGACAGGGCGCTGGTGTGCTCTAAACACGGCCGACACAGAGCAGGACCAGGGCCCAAAGTCCTGCGCTCTCTGGAAACCACGTTCCCTTCCTGATCCAGGGGAACAGCACACCAATGTGAGGACAATTTCGCACACAAATCTCCAAAGACGGTGGCAACCAAATATCCAAGGGGGAACCACAAAAGAGGGCCGCACCAAAGCCTGCCTTAAGACACCGAGCACATACATATACTTGGCCATTCCAATCCTGCAAAACAGGAACAGCGGCCTATCCATCCGTGTCTCAGAAAGAGAAACTGAGTTGCACTAAACATGACTCTATGAGACAACTCACCTACTCAGAGAGGAGGCTGAGGAGGCCTTGTGCTTAGAGGGTACCTAACTCCCACCCTGTTACAAGGACGCTTCCTGTCCAATCAGCTTCACCAATCTGCCTGAGAGAAGAAAGAAAACCTTCTTTAGCACAAAAACGATACTCCAGCCTCCCTAAGGACTCAGGACAGGTCACAGCTGCCACACAAAGATTAAGTCAAGTTGAAAGCGAGAAGGTTAGAAAAGGAAATGGCTAAAACAATTCCTAGGGTAACATCTGGGAACAGGGAAAAATAATTAGGTATTGGACTCCTTCGGGGTCTCCATATTAAAAAACCACAAAGGATGAGAGGAGGAACAAGAATCCTGAGGATCAAGCCGTCTCATGGTCTGTCTCGTCGTGCTCTACGGAGCAAGACCAAATGCTGAACCTGTGTGTGGCCTGTTCCACACCCCGGGAACCTCTGCAGGCCAGGAGCCCCTCAGGGTCACAGTGTATCCAGGCTCAGCGGGGTTTCGGAGAACCATTCATCTGGCTGCTTGGAGTCACAGTGTCCGTGCTGAAGAGGCTGTCCAAGAAGACCGAGGACAATTCTGCGACCAGGTTCCTGTCAACTGTCGTCTGGGCCATGCCATAGATCGCACCCTACAAATCCAGTGAGAGGTCGTTACTGGCGGTGACGGGTACCGGGGCAGACATGAAGCTGTGGCTCCCATCTCCCCCTTCATACCGTCTCCATCTTCTGTGTCCCTCCCCTCCCAAGCTCCATGCCCACCCCAGGCAGTTCTTCACAAGTAAGTGCCAGTCTGCCTTTCTGCCCAAAGGAACTGGCCTATGTCAAAGATTCCAGAGAAAACAGGCTTATTGTCCTTCCTGTGTCATAATTTTCTTCTCAATAAGGCACGACCACACCTGCCTTTGTATAGCACTTTCAAGTTACCAGGTGCTTTTCTATACAGCACACCTCACTCAAGACCAAACAGCTTGGGAGTGGGTGAGGCAGAGGTCATCTGCTCAAAGGAAGAAGGTTTGTGGAGATGGGACAGAGGCAGGAACAGACTAGAGGCCACTTGGTTCTTCCAAACCCCCCATGGCACCTAAACTTCCACAAGAAAAATATTTGAAGTGTCCCTACCATTCCTGTGGTCTTTGCTTTCGGATTCTTCATGATTTGAGTGACCGACTCCCGGATGTCCTTTAAGAACTGTATGGCTACTCGCTTCCGGGTGTGCACCAGTGTGATGCAGAAATGAATACTATGGGCAAAGAGACAGACAGGTGAACCTCGGGGAAGAAAACAAAGTTCTAAAAGAAAGCAGCCCTCCCACACTGGAGTTTAGCACTCACTTCTTTGTGTTATCTGTGACAAGCGTTCCCAATCCTGGGAATCAGGGCTCTCAAATACATGGGCTGTCAAGCATGGGCTGGCACGAGGGCTTAGGCCTCAGCATGAGCAAGAACATCCTGACAGGAGGAACACAGCTGCCTGTTCTGTCCTGCTCCCCCCTCCCAAGACAGCCAATGGCTATGCCTTCAGCCACATGACCACCAAGGAGATGCTTCCCTTGTATTTCCTTGTAGACGATAAACCCTTAAGGGTGTAGGGCCAGAGGGGTTTTGAAGGACTCCAAGGCAAGGCAGCAGCTCTCCCTCCCCCGGAGGGATGCTGGGGTACAGAAGGACGGTGAAGGGCAGCCTCATTAGCTTAGTGGTTTAGCGCCGCCTTCGGCCCAGGGTGTGATCCTGGAGACCGGGGATCGAGTCCCATGTCAGGCTCCCTGCATGGAACCTGCTTCTCCCTCTGCCTGTCTCTCTCTCTCTCTAATAAATAAATAAAATCTTAAAAAAAAAAAAAGGACTGTGAAGAGGAAGCAGCAGAGTCCAGATGGGCCTGGCAATGGCGCCACAAGTGAAACACTGGACAGTGGACAGACCTCTGCCATCCGGTGAGGTGTTTCTTTACAGGCATCATGGAAAATTAATTACAAAATATTATAGAAGAGAGCAGTGGGCCTGAACAGTGAGAGGCCCTATGGAAAGTTCTGGACTAAGTATGATTCAGGGAACGAGTCCATGTGCAAGAGCAATCGGATGGTGGTGTACAAGGTGGGGCAGGGAAGAGGGCGGGGGCAGGGCCAGAGGGTAGCCATAGAGCCATAAAGCTAACCGTTTCCTTCTGACACTAAGGAATTCTGAGGGGGGGCGGCGGTGAGAGGAAATGGCACCTCACCAGCAGTCTCTAGGCTGCAGGTCAGCCTGCTACCCAAGCGCTTGGGCGGGAAGTCCTGGGGCCCAGGAAGGATAGGAGGCTCCTCTCGCTTACCTGGGCGGGAACTGCAGCTGGTTCAAGTTCCACCCCTTAGCCGTCATCAGGTTGAACAGTCGGTAGATGTCAAAGTCTCGGGAGCCCAGAGCAATTACTGACAACTGAGGATTCCCAAAAACAAAGATGCCTTTGATAGTTTCCAGTCTTAAACAAAAAAAGACAGAAAGGAAATTCAGCCACGGATGCTGCTCAGGTCATCATCTCTTTAATCATGCAATGTCTCTCCTATGACACTACCTCATCTTTTAAGGGCTTCAGCTCGTTCACCTTTTAAAACCAGGTGGTGAGACGGAGATCAGTGGTTCCTAGTTCCTAAACATGACAGATGTTCAAAGGCCCAGACCCCATTGAGCTCCAATGAGACACAATCACCAGCTCGTACCCTGTCTGCCCAGCTCCCAAATTATGATATGCCCCACGGGCATCTGAGGCATAAAAGATGCATTTTAGAAAAAATCCTGGCAAAATAACCCCTCCATTGCTGCAATTTAAAAAGTCGTATGTGTAATCTCTAAAGCAAGAAATGGTAGAGCAGTTCTCAACAGATGGGTGGATCAGCTGGGTAAATGCAGGCTTTTTTTGAATGACATATGCCTACTAGTCGCTTTCATTTGCCCTCCAGATTCTGAAAAAGCCTCCCCAGTCCAGGTGAGCCACAGAGACAGGCAGGGGACACATGAACAGGTGGGTCAGACAAACGTACAGCCTCATTCTAGCCTCATCTCAACCCTGCATTTCCCCCCTCGCCCTCCCCGTTCCCTCTGCCTCATCTCCGGTGCTTTTACACCAGAGACTCTCCGAGGGTGGGCCCTAGACCAGCAGCTTCAGAATCGACTGGGTGCTTCCCAGAAGTGCAAGTCCCCACATTCCCATTCCAGATGAACTGAATGAGAATTCTAAGAGTGGGGCCCAGCAACCTGGGTCGTAACAGGTCCTCCAGATGCTTAGAAGACATGCTCGAGTTTGAGAAACGCTGTCTTAAGCATTAAACTGCACATTGTATCAGCATCTGGTAAGAGCTGCCAGTTGTAAAGACATCCTTTGGACACGATGGCCTACAGATGAAGCCTAGATCTGACCCTCCAGGGCACAGCAGAGCAAGGAAGCTTCTCCTCCCAGGCCACTACCACATACCACACGTCTAAGCTGCTGTCCTAAGCCCTTGGTCCCTAGGGGATGGGGAGTGGGCTGGGCATAGGGGTGCTTGGCCAGGCGACGGCTCAAGCCCAGGAGCAGACAAAGCCAAAGACGAGGCCGAACCAGTCCTCCACACATACTCTGACTTGAGGAAGCGAGTAGTTTTGATGATCTGTTTGGTGGCTTCAACATAGCCGCTCTCACCGAAGTGCATCAAGGCAGCCCAACAGGCCGCGCTAATGCCTCCGGGCCGTGAGCCCGCGATGGTCGGGGAAGCGTAGATGCCGCCCTGCCAGTCAGTCGCCACGAAGAACTGATGGCTCCTGTACTTCTTGTCACTGTATAACAGCACGGAAGAGCCTTTGGGGGCGTAGCCATACTGAGGGGGAGAAGCACACAGGTGAGAGCACAGTTCTGCAGGGCGGGCCTGCCCCACACTCCTCATGCAAACTCCTCCTTGTGCCCATTTCTCACTGCTTCCCACTCACGTGGAGAATTCAAACTCAGAATGTTAAGTGTGGAGGGAACTGAAGGAATGGGGTTTAAACTCTCTCTCTGAGGGATGAGGTGTCTGAGGCCCCCCTCACCCAGCACATGGTTTCTCTTATGTAAAACATGACTCCAGGGTGGTACGTCAGGATGGAAGCAAAGATAAATTTCCACTGGAAACCAGGAAAAGGGTGGAATTCACATCACTTGGAGCAATTAAAATAATGATCTCACTCCCTTCCTAACTCTTTTGCTTAGTATTGTACTTCCTTTTTAAGAACATCATGGCGTTCAGAATCTACAAGCTACTGAATCAAGCTTAAAAATAACCTACGTGCTTGGTTTCCTTATAGAAATGTGCCCTCCTAATGAACTCTCGCTGCTGCAAACATGGAACTAACTTTACCCCCTGACCCACACCAGGAGAGGTGTAGGAAGGACGAGGGCACAGGGGTTGCCCAGGTACCATGGTAAAATCAGATCAGATCCTGATGGAAGATTTGCGTGCATCACTTAGTCTGAAAAACAGGTCTCCAACCATACTTGAGATTAAAACAAGCTCTGCATAATCAGAACAAAGCACACATTCCTCAGGCTGCTACTCCTTCTCCCACAGCTGTGTGTAGTTTCAAAGAGTTCCTGACCAACCTAGACTCTCTTCAGGTCCACCAGGGGTGGTGGCATCGGAACATTCCTGAGCACAAAGTTCTGCCCCTTTTCCAAAGGACTCCTCCCTTGGCTAGCTCCTGTCACATGGGGCAGGAGCCCCCATAGCGTGGAAGCCACAGCACTAGCATACGTCCTCTTAGGAATTCCACTATTAACTTCACTACTCATTCCCCCCACCCTAAAGAATCTCAAAGCTTCAGGGAACATTTTTCTACGGGCCACTGTACTAGCATGTCCCAGCTACATACAGTCAATGGATACGGAAAGCCATATGCCACAAAAATAACAAGTCCCTTTTCAATATTACCTGTCACCTATAACACCATACTTTGTCCCCTGAACTAGCTACGCTGATGAGAGCAAAGAGCCAGATTTTTTTTCTTTTCTATTTATTTATTTATTTACTTACTTATGATAGACATAGAGAGAGAGAGAGGCAGAGACACAGGAGGAGGGAGAAGCAGGCTCCATGCCGGAAGCCCGACGTGGGACTCGATCCCAGGACTCCAGGATCGCGCCCTGGGCAAAAGGCAGGCGCCAAACCGCTGAGCCACCCAGGGATCCCCCAAAGAGCCAGATTTAATTTTACATTTTGGGCAGAATTTAATGCTTGAATTTATCTTGTTGATAGTAGTCTAAATAATCAACTGCCCACTTTGATTAACATTTGGTCCCTTCCCTGTCTCACCTTGTGGGTATCAGCTGAAATGCTGGTCACACCTTTCACCCGGAAATCAAATGGTTGCTCCAGTGGGTATCCTGCTTTCTCCATAAAGACGATGAGGAAGCCCCCCAGACAAGCATCTACATGAAGAGGTATTTTATATCGGACAGCCAGCTAGTTCCAAAAAACAAAGACCACAAGAGAATTTTATTTATAGCCGCATAACAAAAACTTTGCAAGACACAGGTGGAAAAATGTACTGTAACCACAAGGCCACTGTATACTACATCTTTCATATTTAAAAAAAATGGCTAGTTTTGGCATTCCTCATAAGCTCATCTTCCAAATGTATTTAAGTTTCAAAATAGTTCATATGAAATGTAGTATTTTATATTTAAATACCCAGGACCTCAAGTTCCCTATAAAATGGAGCCGGAAACAGCAAGCCTCTGATGTAGGGGTGGGGAGGGTCCTGCCTTAATAACTGTGGGTGACGAGGAGAGCGCGCAATGGGGGCAGCACTGCTGGCTACCACCCTCTGGTAGGTCGGCTTCTCCATGCGGCTCAAGAAATGTCAATAGGCTTTCAGAATATCCAGTTTCCACAGCTGTCTTCCTCGTGCTGCCCCTCCCCCCAGCTAGGAACTTCCTGAGGCCCCAAATAGAGCTGTCAGGCTTCCTATGGGGATCAGGAAATTTGTGCACAAATCTAAACTCAAACTCGCTTCTTCTTGCTGAGTACCACACCATTAGATTCCATTTTTAAATCTCAACTTGACTGCCTAGCAACCCATTTCTCTGGCGTACCTTGGCCACTTCAGGGACGGGATCTATGACACCATGAGGAAACTGGGGGGTAGAACAGACAAGCATGGCCGTGTTCCTGGAGATGGCTCTCCTCATTGCCTAGGGGTTTAAAGTTGAAAGGAAAACAAGAAGCCACGTCAGAATTACTCTTCGTGCTGCTGCCAAGAGCACCCCAGACTACCAGCTTAGGGTTTGCACTCCTGTAGCGCTATCTCCACCTCTCCAACCCGGGAGAAGACCACCAGCACCAGCACCACCACCACGGTGGCAGGACGCAAACACGGCCAGAGGGCGTCTATCTGGGGAAAACAGTCTGAGGCCACAACACAGCAAATCATGGTGGGAGGAAAAAGAGCATTGGGCTAAGAGGCTGAGGAGTCTGTGCAAGTCCCAGCCCCACTTACTAGTGTAGAAACTTGGGGCAGACTACTGAACTCCCCCCAGACTGCTTCCTCACCTGTGTACTGCCAAACTACTGATGGCTTCTACAGCCTTCCTGGGCTGTCCTAAGACTCAGATGCCATTCTTCCAGCAAGTTCTCCACACAGGCACAATATAAAAAATAATGACTAACGGACTTCTATTCAGTCTTAGAAAAGAAAGCTTGCCATTTGTGAGGATGTGGATGAATTTGGAGGATTCAGTGAAGTAAGCCAGGCACAGAGTGACAAATGCTGCATGTTCTCACACATACGGCAGCTACGACAGCCAAACTGAGAGCAGAGAGTAGAATGGCAGTTGCTGGGGGCTGAAGATGAGGGGCACCAAGTTTCAGTGATGCCTGACAGGAAGTTCTGCCCCGCTCATGGATGGCCGTGTGACCAAGCCTAACAATACAGCACTGTGTGCCTGAAATCAGCTAGAGGTCAAGAGAGTAGTCTTACATATTCTAGCCCAGAAAAAAAGAAAAAAAGAAAGAAGATGGTAACTATTTGAGAAGATGGAATGCATGCTCAATAGCATGACTGTGGTGATGAGTCTGCAATGCATACACATATCAGAACATCAAGATGGCACCTTAGATATATACAGTTTTGTTTTCTTTTTGTCAATTTGTCAATTAATATGTCAATAAAGATGGCGGGCAGAAATAACGTTAGTGCTAATAAACTGGGTAGCTTAGTTCTGAAAAAATACAATTACTATTATTTCAGCATTGAAATTCAGATATTGTTTTGGGCCAATGAAAACCATAGGGAGAGCCCTGGGGCAAGTCAGTCCATGCTCATTTTACAGAGAGGAGAAAGAGATGTTGCTGAAGCAAAACCCAGGTGTGCAAAGTCCCAAGTCAGGGACTGAATCATCCTGCTATCACAGTTCATGAATTTAGGAAAACACAGAGCCGTACTCAATCACCACTGGTGGCAGCTTGTCGGCTCTGGTGCCTACAGTCAAAGGCCTTTGGGGTCTGTCTGTGTGTGACGCTGGAAAAAGCCAGTCAGCCAGGTGCATCCCTGCTCCTCACAGTCCACAGCACAGAGAGGCCCTTCAGGGCAACTCACCCGAACATCCACCTCCATCATTTTGTTCAGTGGAACCCGTATAATCTTCATCCCGAAATAATTGGCTGCTTTGTCAAATGCAGCATGGGCACTCTGGGGGGCCACACTAAATGACAGAGAAGAGGAGGAAAAGGACATTCAGATAAAAAATAGGATTCAAGAGACAGTCTAGTTAGCAGCTCATTTAAACCGTGAGCAGTAAACTTCTAATTATTTTTCCTCACATTTTTACAAGTGTTTATATTGTTTTACTTTTCTCTTTAAAAACAAACAAGAAGCCAACTGCTTTTATGTAGAAATCTTCCCCCTATGATTTAGGAAATCCAAAGCATAAATTAGGGCTGACATGTAGAACACTAGGGACTGGGAATTGGGATCAGATCAGCATCAGGCAGAGCCTTATCATGCTGGCCATCCAAAGCCAGGGAGACGTTGGGAGCACGAGGTCTCACACGATACATGGCCAAGCAGGAACCTAAGACTGCTTATATCACGTCAGTGGTTCCTTCCATCTTGGAAAGCCCACAAGCCTGTGAGAAACTGTAATTCCCATTGTTCCTACACACTTGGAAGCAGCACTTCAAATAACACTGAAATGGGGGTGCCCGGTTGGCTCAGTCAGTAGAAAATGCAACTCTCTTTTGTGAGTTCAAGCCCTACACCTGGGCATAGAGATTACTTAGAAAAAAAAAAAAAAAACAGCACTAAAAAGGAGACAGAGTCATTGTTAAGTATTTGCTTTCAGACTTCTCTCAATTATTGCACTCTCAAAATCAATGTTCCCTTTAAGGAAGGAAAGACTCTATCACTAAGCACCAAGCACTAAGATTTTTGTATGGAGAAAGATGGTAGCCTGACTTTTTCTCTTAGGCTAATTATGAAGCCCAGCATGAGATGACATGCAACCCTCAGTTACTGATACCTGTGGGCAAACAGTAACCCAGAGGATCTAGTATAAATACTCTGGGCAAAGAAAGGGCCCAGAGAAAAAAATGCAGCCAAATATCAAAGTTATATCCACAGGGTGGCATGACAGATAAATCTCAAAAGGATTTTAAAAAAATTTTCCTCCCAGAAAATAGCCCTCAGGTTCAAATTTTCTTATTAGGGAGCACTCTGAGGCAGCCTATTTTATTTAAGTAACTTTCACTGAACTTAAAGCAATGAGAGAGTTTTCTGCAGGCTCTAGATTATTTATAATAAACTCCACAGAATTCAAAGATGTAGTCCTGTTACTCTGTCACTTTTAGAAAAAGGATCTCATTCTTGCTTTCAGTACATACCACATATAAACTTGGGGGTTGGGAAAGGGCATGACCTTTAAAATTAACTGGCTGATCCACTGAGGATTCTGTGGAATGTGAAGGGATAAGGGTTGAGCGCACAGGACAGGATGAATGAGCCAGAGGAAGAGGGAAGAAAGACATAGTAGAAAACAGATGGTCAGGTTGTTTCCAACCGCAGTCCTCCAAACACATAAACCCGAAAGCCACACATACGTACATTTCTGGAGTTTTGATCCCATTCTCAAAAGCCAGGTCCCGGTAAGCTTTGCAGGCCATCAGTATGCTTTCTGTCCCCCCAGAGGTCACCTGTAAGAAAGAAGAGACGCCATTCATGGAGTGGAGTGAGGAGCAGCTATCAGCATGCATGTCCCACCTTCATCTTGGTGATGTCTGATGCAGCAGCAGATAAGGTCTAGGATGCCCTCTGAAGAGCAGACACTGCTGTGTCTTCCGGAAGGAAATGTGGCTTTATCGGCTAAGCCCAATCTTGGTTCGGAAGAGTAAAAACTACAAAATAAGACTGAGCAGAATCATAACACCATATGGAAAAATGCACCATCTCCCCAGATGTCAGCAGTGCATGGTCGGTTTACACTTCTGCTACTCGTCCGGTTGCAGGTAGGATAGAACATTTTACACCACCCAACAGCATCAGGATTACAGACTTTGATTTAAATTTCCAATGCTCACTGCAGAATGAAATTGCAAAGTCACAATTCTAGTAAACTACACGATAGCTCAGAAGACCAAGAAGAGAACATTCCAAAGTGAACTGTGGTTTTGACAAGTTTGAATGAGAAAAGCAGAAGCCTCTACTTAGAAGTCTGTTACCTTACTTAACTGAAATCAAAACAAAAATCCTAGCATTTTTAAATGGAGTAAAATGTCTTCCTAAAGCTAGGCCTAGCCCCTGTTGTAGGTGAATTTCTTTATCAGGGTTGAAACCTAAATACCCAAAGGTCATTTCACATGCCTGACTTCCTTCACTGGACTACAAACCCATGAAGGTGGGGACCAATCCGTTCATGACAATATTCCAAGCATTAGCCTAAAGGCTGACACCTAACAGAACCTCAGCTAACATTTCTCAAAGCCTGATTTGACTCTCCGTAAACCATGACCAACACAGGCACATCATACCCATTGGGCTACCTTTTGATGACATCTAAGAATGAATCCTTTTAGGGGCACCTGGGTGGCTCAGTCGGTTAAGCAACCAACTTGACCTCAGCTCAGGTCATGATCTCAGGGTTGTGAGATTGAGCCTGCATTGGGCACTGAGCTTAGCATGAGTCTCCTTGAGATTGTCTCTCTCAAGTGAAAAAATAAATCTTAAAAAAAAAAAAAAAAAGAAAGAAGACATCATTTCAGAACAAACCAAAAAAGCCACAGCACTGAGCTAGGTAGCCATTTTCTGAGATTTCTCATCTCCGAAGATTCATGTAAGTTTAGATAACATTCTCATTGTACAGGTGAGAAAACTGAGCCCCTAAGAAGACTAAAATAATTCACCCAATGCCATCCCTTAGCATCTGTTGATAAAAAGCAAAACTCTCTACATTTGTGTATTTAGTGGAGCTTAACATGAGATGGAATGAGAGAGGGGGATTTCTGGAATTTCCTATGATACCCACATAGAGGACAAACACCATTGGCTACAAAATCCCAGAGGTCAGGAGTTACATGGAAGATTACTGAGAGAAGTTAGTCATACTGTGATTCAGGAAGTCTTCAGGAAACACATGACCATCACCCACAAGTTAATACTCTGAACTTGGGCACAGGACGCCTGTTTGTAGTCTCTGCACTTTTATGCTGGAGAAGATGAAAATGCTTATAGTGGAGGTCAGCTCTGAGAATCAGCAGCTTGCCCTGTGGTCTAGCATAAAACCTCAGACTGTCACATGAGGAGCCAAACAAGTGTGAAGCAAGTCAGAAGAGGACCAGCAACGTCCAAGTCTCCAGTGCGTCAGCCTCTAGGTCCAGTAATGACCTAAGCAAAAGGATTTCCAAACCCCTAGTCACTCAGCACACACGCCCTATTTCTAGTCCAATAACTAATCAAATCAACATCATTATTTGTTAGGCAAACAGCAGTGTACTTTTGACTGTAAAAGCAGGAATACCTCAATTTTTATTTTTATTTCCGATCCCCAAATTCTGTGTTTAGACGTGCTGCTAACCTCCCCCATGGCCCTCCACCTTCTGAGCCCAGAGAAAAATGGAAATTTAATTGTGAAATAAATCAGAAGGTGAGAGCTTCAGTAAGTACTTGGTACTTTAGTCAGCTTCTTCTGACATTTAGAAAAAACTCTTGCTATAATATGTCAGAGAACAAGAGTAGAACACAGCTGTTTGGAGAATTTTCTTTCAGATGTTGTTTGGACCCTTTGTACAGCCAAGACTGTTCCCCGTGACAACAGAAGTTCTTTCAGTATATGAAATCACCTCTCATCCATTTTAACTGAGGCAACTGAAGTTAGTAGCAGGAAAGAGAGTTTAGAACAAAGAACAAGAAGAGTACAAGACCTTAGCTAGGAATATGCTCCAGCCCACCCAGCCATGTGGCTCTGTCCTATTTCCCACCTCTGAACTCTGAACATTTTTCACCAGAAGCAGCACATCAAGACAGAGACAGAGAGATGGAAGAGAGAAAGACTGAGAAGAGTGAGAGAAACAGAAACAAAAATTATCCAGAGGTAATTAAATCTCTTGTGAAAGTCAAAGTATTACTAAAGACTAGGGATCTCACACTCCATCCTTCTCCCGACCCCTGACACAACCACTAAGAGAAATTGTACCGGGAGAGGCACTGTTTAACTGTAGCAATGCAAAAACACCCCTAGGTTGGACTTTGGCATTAAGATGGGAGACTGAACCTACCTTGCAGCTACCTTCTCTCCCCCCATACTTAAAAAAAAGAAGAAACACAATTGCAGAAACCTGCAGTAACAGCCACCAAACAAATGAACAGAGAAAATCTGATGCAGCAAACCTCAAATACTGGCAATAAAAAAGAGACAAGTTTCTAAAGCAGTGGAGAGCAAAACACAGGTTCTAATCCCTCCTTTAAGCCCTGAAAATTGTCTGGCGAGCCAGCAAAACCCTGAGGATTCTCATTAATACCCCCCAAATCTTCAGAGAAGCTAGTGGAGGAGGTTCTTTATCTTCCAATCAGTGAATGGGAGGTGAGGCGGCTAGGGAGAAACAAGCAAAATGGGGAGAGAGAACATTGGGATGGACCCCTTCAAAGTGAAGGCTTCAGGGATACAGGATGGGTTAAAGACCTAAAGCCCAAAGGGTATTACTATCTTCCAATAAGGCGGAGTGAACCCTCAGAGACAACCTTTAACAAAATCCCAGAAGAGACCCACACGTTCCAGTGTAGGTGGAACCAAGTGGCCCTCAACCAAATGCCCTGATGAGAAATCAGCCAGCACGTGTCAGAACAAAACAGGATTTTCTGATGGCATGAGCCATAATGAAAGAAAATGGCATGGTAACTGCGCAAACACAGAGAAAGAAAAGAAAAAAGGAGCATGCAAAATAAAAGCCTAACTCAAAAGACAAGAGTCTGAGGAGGGGAAGGGAACTCCTGACTGCTGTTTGTCATTACAGGACAACATGATAAGACCACGAATTCAAGAAAACAAGGGCTGAGAGACTGGACACCAAAACAAAAGAATGACACCGCAGACCTTAAACAGAGTAGCCAATGACCCTAACACAGGATTAGTAAGGACACAAGGAACAGAATAAACACTGCCAAGAATAAAGATCAGGACTTAGAGGAAAGGTTTCAGGCAAGTTTAGCAAATCCAAGGGCAACTGGGGCTCAGTGGTTGAGTGTCTGCCTTCAGCTCAGGTCATGATCCCGGGGTCCTGGGATCGAGTCCCACATCAGGCAGGCTGCCTGCTTCTCCCTCTACCTGTGTCTCTGCCTCTTTCTCTGTGTCTCTCATGAATAAATAAATAAAATCTTTTTTTAAAAAAGTTTAGCGAACCCAGATTAAAAAAACTGAAAGGGGACTGCCACTCCATACCTGGAGAGCTGTGTCCATCTAGCTAGACATAGAAAACCAAACGGTGTTCAAAGAAGGACAGGCATGGTTGCAAATCTGTGAAATCATATTCTCTAAGAATAGCTGAGTAGCCTAGGAAAAAAGTGAGGAAGAGAAGATCCAGAAGGAAAGAAGAATAAAGTGGACAAAGGTCACATGGAAAAAAAAAATCACAGAACTCCTATTTCCAGCAATATATATTATACAGCTTGGGCAGCCTGCTTCCCATGGGAAACAACTAAAAAGCCTCATAAAACATTCTTTTTTTTTTTACATCTACCACTGAGTGAACTAAAGGAATATACTGAACCTAAACAAAGCTAAATCAAGAATCTTACCATATAACTGAGAGCCAAAGCTGGTTTCAACTTTGAGGGTTGCTGCCAACCTCTAGGGAATACCAACTCCCATTGTGACAAATGAATAGGAGGTTAATTTAGGGTCTTCCTAAGGTAAGGAGTCTAATAGGAGACAGCTGGAGAACTTGGGATCTACACCCTATTCTCAGGGGAACAAGAAATAAACTACTGGTGTAGAAGGAGACAGCAAGAAAAACTGCTTTCTCAATCCAGATGTTCAGATAAAGAAAAATAAGAATCTCTCAAGAATAGATCACAAGACAGCTTTCACACAGGTCTGCGCTGAACTCCTACTACCTCTGTAGTACGAGAAACAGCAAGCTGAGCATCAGACTCAAATAGGTTCCAGCGTGACAGCACCTCCCAGCAAGTCTTTGGCAACTGGCAGAAGTCATTAACATCTTCTCTGCAAGAACTTAACTTCCATCTTGGCCTCAAAGATAAGTCCCAGGAAGATAAGTGGCTCACAGTAAAAAAAAAAAAAAAAGTCAAATATAAGGACACGAGACAACAGGAGAGAAACCAGCAGATACAGACACACAAGGCTCATGAGTAATGGAATTATCAGACACAGAATATAAAATAATTACATGCAATATATTTAAATAAGCAAAACATAAGCCAAAGAAAGGAACAATGAACCACCATGCAGTGACACCTGGCTGGCTCAGTCCATAAGCCCATGTTAGGCATAAACCTTACTTTAATAATAATATCATTATTATTAATAATAATAAAATAATAACTTGAGCAAAAGCCTAGTCTAAAAAAAAAAAGAACCACTATGCAGATTAAAACAAAATTCTCAAAAATGAAGAATACAGTAAATAAAATTTAAAAACCCAATGGAGGGATCCCTGGGTGGCGCAGCGGTTTGGCGCCTGTCTTTGGCCCAGGGCGCGATCCTGGAGACCCGGGATCGAATCCCACGTCGGGCTCCCGGTGCATGGGGCCTGCTCCTCCCTCTGCCTGTGTCTCTGCCTCTCTCTCTCTCTGTGTGACTATTATAAATAAATAAAAATTAAAAAAAAAAAAAACCAATGGAGCAACTGAAGTGCAGAGGTGACAAAGCTAAAGAGGGAATCCATGAAACCCCTGTACTTATCTCCCAGCTCCAATAACGATCACCTCACAGCCCATCTTTCCTCTACCCACAAATGCTCTGGACGCCACTGCTACTGAGAATACCAGCTTTTTTTCTTTTTTTAAAAGATTTTATTTATTTATTCATGAGAGACAGAGAGACAGAGAGAGAGAGGCAGAGACACAGGCGGAGGGAGAAGCAGGCTCCATGCAGGGAGCCCGACGCGGGACTCGATCCCGGGTCTCCAGGATCACACCCTGGGCCAAAGGCAGGCGCTAAACCGCTGAGCCACCCAGGGATCCCCACACCAGCTGTCTTAATAGCTAATTAAACATCAACCAGATAGGTGTTAGCCCTTTCCACTCTAGCCCTCAAGTCTCTCAACCTCTTTTGTGTTGCTTGTCTCTCTGGTTGATTTTTTATAAGTCTTGTTCTTTAAATTTGACTTAGGATCCATGTAAGTATTTTACATAGTTCTAAAGGAAACAGGGCTCTTTGGACAAATGGCTGAATTGGAATCTGAAAATGCATAAGGTAAACCTGGAATATTTCATAAAATAAAAATATCTTGGCAAAAAAAAAAAAAGAAAGAAAGAAAGAAAGAAAGCAAGCAAGCTAGCTTTCAAAGTCTACTTGAATCATACAAAAGGACCCAGGCACCAAAATTAAGAGGCTCCCACTGGTTAAAATGTGCTAATTTGAGCAACAGAGTAGCAGCTACAATTGATTGAAGCACATGGAATATTCTGGAATTTTCCACCTCACTGTTGACTGACATTTGAATTACTTCCAGTTTTCAACATCATGGGCAATGCTGCTATGAATATCCATCTATCCTAATACACACACACACACCAGTTTTTCTAGGGTATACCCTGAGTAGTGAAATTTCAGGGTCATGAGATACATATAACTTCAACTTCACTAGATGAAACCAAACTGTTCTGGGATTGCTTAACTGATGGTCTCTTAAAAGCTCAGAGTCTATGGCATAGGAGAATACCTACATACTCTAAGTCTACTGGATGCATCAAAGAGGGAGGGGGAGAAAGAAAGGAGCAGACACAGTAGATGTACAAAATATTTACAGTTACTGAATCCAGGGTGTTCTGTATTCTAGCAACTTCATGTTGAAAGTTTTTCAAAATACAAAACTGACAAGAAAAAAGATCTTAAAAAATATATGGTAAAATACTGATGCTCTAAAAATGACAAAAGGCGGCACTTGTGTGGCTCAGTTGGTTAAGCGACTGCTCAGGTCATGATCTCAGAATCCTGGGATGGAGCCCCGCATCAGACTCCCTGCTCAGTGGGGAGTCTACTTCTCCCTCTCCCTCTGCTCCTCCCTCTCCCTCCCGGCTTATGCTCCTTCTCTCAAATAAATAAAGAAAATCTTAAAAAATAAAATAACTTAAAAATGACAACAGTTAACATTTTTATATTCTCTTAATCTAAACCTTCCTAGCAATAATCACATATTACTTGTATAACAAATTGTTTTCAACAAACTCTTCTATTTTAAGATAAAGACATGAGGTTATTGGAGGCCACCTGCATATACTTACACACCCACAGGAGTCCGGCCCCCCATTAAACAGGGAACAAGCTATCCTCACGATCTCTGCCTCAATCTTGCGCAGTCCTGGGAAGATATCTGGGTGCAATGGATTGCTCCAGGCAAAATCTCCATAAGCCTGCAATGAAATGCAAGCAGATACGAAGTAGGATGAATACATAGTAGGGACAAGTAATCATACATGAGACAAAAGTTTCTAGGTATCAGGCACAACACTAGAAACCGGAAAAATGGTAAGATATGGTTCCCACTGTAAAGAAGATCAAATTACAGTGGAGAAGGACACACAATTAAGTTATTTTACAGTGTGGTAAGAGAGGAAGTATAAATGTGGTTACAAGCACATACAAAAACACCAAACGGACCCAGTTTGCAATCTTAGCTTTGACTATTACTTCTCACTGTGTAATTTCAGGTCAAATAACCTCTCTGAGGTTCAGTGTCCTCGTGTGCTCAAAGGATAATCAGGGTACTTACCTGATAGGGTTCTAGCCCTAAGTAAATAACAGAAGGCATGCAAAGCCCTTAGGGGAGCATCTGGCACAAAGCAGCTATTGTTCTAAGTGCGATATCAGAAGTACACAACTGAACAAACACCCAAGTGCTCTGAGATGTCTCCACAGCTAAACGTTGATAGAGCAATAAGAATTTGTTATTTAGAAGATCTGGAATGAAGGAGGGGGAGAAACATGGCAAGAGAGAGGTACACTCAGTGAAGAGAAAAGGTGGAAGTGTTTACATGGGAAAGTAACAGAGGTGGTTGAAAAACACAGGTGGGAGCTGGCTCATGATGGAGCTTGCATCTTGTGCTAGGTAAGCAGTGTGGGTTTTATCCTGTAGACAGTGGGAAGCCACTGAAAGATTTTTAAGCAGCAAAGTATGATCAGAGCATTATATGAAGATATAGCTGAGCCAAACCTGTAACATTAATAAGGTATGAGCAGTTTTATAGTTACACAGAGACCTTGGAGACTGTAAGTCTAGTGCCAATTTTATATGACAAAGTGGGGTTTAAGAAATAAATTTGATTAGCAAAGGAAGAAGCTATAGGTAACTCTAAAGTCAACAACAACAAAAAATAATAATAATAAAAACACAAGAATTATTTCAATTGTAAGTGAGCCAACTGCTCATTCTCAGATCATTTGACCTGAGACTTGGGTAGTACAGGAAATGATGACCAAGGATCTGTTCCTCATCTCTTCTCATCAAACAAAGTATGTCTTGGCATTAATAACCTCAAATGAAAAAAAAAAAAAAAAGCCTCAAATGATGGGGGACTGACTACCTTCCCTAGTAATCTGCCTTATACCCAGAGCACCTATAAAGTCTGAAACATAAGTAATATTGTACTTTTTTTACGGACCACAGATGTCTCTACCTATTTATCTACATGTAGGTAAAGAAAAACTTTCTAAACTTCTTTTTCACAGTAAACTTTCCTTAAGTAATTTTTTTAATTACAAAAGTGAGGAGAAAAAAATGAGGCAGCATAAATGTCAGAGACCACATACACTCCCTTGGAGTGCTGGCATTCACCTTCACGAGGAGTTCGGTGAGCTCCTCCGCCCCGCTGTACACTGCTCCAGACGCTTTGCCCTCCTGCCAGAAGATGTCTGTAAAGAAAGTTAAGACCACTGAGTCAGGAGGAAGGAACTTCTCAAAGTACGAGGAAACACTTCTGGGTACAAAAGAAAAAAAATCAAGTGGAAACCCAAAGGTCTTTTTATATTAAATTAAAAAAAGAATTCCAATAAAGACCTACCATAGCAAAATAAAGATGAAAGATATTCTATTACTATCAACAACAGTGTAAAAATATATTAACAGCATCCAGGTATAATAAAATTCAATAATGATGTTGTCATCATCCCCAACTGGGGATGTCATCATCCCCAACTGCCTTCTACCAGTAGAAAATTGTTCCTTTACCTATACTCATTTTCTGGTCTCTGTAGAGCTAACTTGAATTTTTTTTTTTTTTTTTTTGCAACAGCTTCCTTCTTCTCCCTTTCCTATCTAGTCAAAGGAAGTGTGTGAACTGTTATGAGCAGAGTTGGCAGAGAACAGCAAGGCCAAGTGTGAAATTTCAGTACACTATCATCAGAGTTGGAGCCAGGGAACTGAATCCCTGACCAAACCACAATGATGTAAGTACCATCAGCACCCTGGTTTCAGCGGACCTGCCCCCACACAGGACCCTAGAAACCCAACCACAATTTCCTATCTGAGGTGCTTCTCCAAAGACAGTCTACGTTCTATCAACACATCTGCTGATCAGGTATCTCAGGTCCTTTTGCCACAACATGGCTGTGCCCTCCTGAGAGTGGGCAGTGTGACAAAGCTATTACAGATATATTAATAGGAAACTGTAGCCACGGGCTCTACAAAGGCAAGATCTTCAGCTCCAACAAGAGAGCAGAGGACTGAGTAGTGAACATCCAGACAGGCCCCTCATCCTCCAGCAATCTGCCAAGGTCTGGCTTGCAGCCAGTAGGACTTTCTTTTTTTTTTTTTTTTTCCAGTAGGACTTTCTTTCCTTAGAGGACACTGAACTGTAACAGGCATTTCTTCGGACAAGAGGCCCCCAGCCTCTCAAAAAATAGAATACATGGTTTCATTTCCTGTTCTTTAACTGGTGCTATTGACAATGACTTGAAAAAGGAAATATGGTGGCGGCAACATGCCCTCACAATCATGGAAATCTTTAACATCCAAGTCTCAGAGGGCTGATCCCTGCTTTATATCCCCCAAAATCCTGGACTGCAGCTAATTTTATACCATCCAATGTCAAAATCTCAACACTCATCAATTAGAAATTTTTAAGTGTATTTGTTGAAATGCAATGTGGTATCCTGGATTGAAGCCTGGTACAGAAAAAAGGACAGTAGTGGAAAAACTGGTGAAATAGGAATAGAATTTGTAGTTTAGTCAACTACTGTTTCAACAAATGCATCATCATCACTTTAGATGTTAACATCAGGAGAAGCCATAAATTCTCTACAAATTCTCTATAAATCTAAAATTATGACAAACCAAAAAGCCTATTTCCTAAAAGTATTTGTAATATGATTTTAATCTGTAACAAACCTGTGTTTTTCTAAATAGTCAGCACTTATCTGAGCACTTACTATATGTCAGGTATTATACATTTATATGTACGACCTAATTTAATCTCTGTAATCTTTTCAATTAAGTTATATCATTATCCCCCCCATCGTAGAAAGACAGAAACCGAGACATAGCGTAAGTAATTCACCCCAAGGTCACACTTTAAGTGGTGCAACCAGGATGTGAATCCAGTCTGATTCCATGGGCTATATTCTTTTTTAAAGATTTATTTTTTGGGGCAGCCCGGGTGGCTCAGTGGTTTAGCACTGCCTTCGGCCCAGGGCGTGATCCTGGAGTCCCGAGACCGAGTCCCACGTCAGGCTCCCTGCATGGAGCCTGCTTCTCCCTCTGCCTGTGTCTCTGTCCCTCTCTCTCTCAGTGTCTCTCATGAATAAATGGGTGGAATCTTAAAAAAATAAAAATAAAAATAAAAAAATAAAAATAAAAACAATAAAAGATTTATTTTTTTATTTTTAAGTAATCTCCATACCCAATGTAGGACCTGAATTTACAACCCTGAGATCAAGAGTCACATGTTCCTCCGACTGAGCCAGCCAGGGCTACACTCTTAAACATTAAGCTGGCTGGTATATTTACCTTCCCTTAAATGTTCGTGCATATGTATGTGTGTGTACATGTGTGTGTTTACGACACAAAAAAACACTATTAAAATTCTGACTTAAATATGATTTTTATATTAAGAAATTCAGTCTCTGAAAGAGGATGAATATAGAAGTTCCATGGATGAAGCATTCTTACAACAATTCTTACAATTCTTACAACATTCTCACAATTCTAACAACATTCAACGATGACCAAACCAGCCACGTCAAGAGAGCAGCAGCCTGTGTTTGCCTAGAATCATACCCATAGAGCTGTATTCCTTGAGCTTCTCCAGAACTGCAGATGCACTCAGACCTTGAGAGGGCAGAGCTTTCACATACTCTTTGTCCACTTTCAGGAATGACATGTTCTTGCTAATATCATCCTTGGTCTTGTTCACCTTATCTTGGATCTGCAAAGGTAAGAACATTAAAAAGTTAACAGGAGATGGAAGAACACAGACCAGGGAGCAGAAGAACTAGGTACGACTCCAAGTCAAGTGCTCAAGGCTGGGCACCATACCCGTGCTACAGAGAGCGGATGGTAGTTTTTCCTTAAAGAGATGGGGTGACGTTTTGGCCACTCAGCTATTTTTTGGCACGGGCAGCAATCTCTTAGAAGTCTGAAAAGTCAACACTCTCTCTGAAAGTCGAAGATGTGTTCAATTTCCCCTGTCCCTTTCCCCTGCCATGCTGACATCGCCCCTGCTATACTGGGTCTGCAGGTACCAAGTGTCAGCACCTGAGCACAGTATTTGGACCTTGTTCCTGTCCTGGCAGCAGCCACAGATGGTGTGCTAAAGAAACACAGGTGGAGCCAGGAGTCATAGCCAGAAAACAGGCCAAGCAGCAGTAGGAGGGATACAGGTGATAAGCTCCATCACCAGACATGCACAGAGCACTCCCAGAATGTGGACGCCCTGCACAACTCTCCACCTGCGAGCATGAGACATCCCGGGGGTGCCGGTGACACCGCATGCTACCTCCTCAGGGTGTCCCCTACCTATACTCCTTGACCTTTAAGTGCTAAGGGGAGCGATGGTCATTTCTGCTACAGTTTATCAACTTTGGGCATTTGTACTTCATCCTCATCCTCACTGTTGCAGCATCTGGGCCGAGTGCCTTCCCTCCCTAGTTGCTGAACTACCCCCGTGGGCCAGGGACACACAGCAAACAAAACACACTAGACAGTACTCTGTGGTACTGGCAAGGGTGGCAGGACTTGTCACCTGTCTCCCTGGGCAGTATGAGTGAGAACAACTCCTATTCTCATGATGCATATTTTTAGCAGCAGAGACAGAAAACGAAAGTCAGGTAATAGAGAGTGCTGGGGGTACAGAGCAGAGTTTAAGAACACAACAGACCCGAGGAGGGGCTGCGATCCCTACTCAGGCAGTGCCGGGGGCGGTGGGGTAGGTGCGGAAGAGTTGGCTACAGGTCACAATCTGTGTGCATTACAGCGAGACGGTGTCAGCGACCCGTGTGAAAAGTTTGAGGCCCAATCTGACCCCAGACGTTTCGACTTTCCCATCTCTAGCTGTGGAGGATGAGAACACAAGAGGGCCCTCCCAGATGTGGCCCTCAGTGAAACGGCAGGGCAAGCCGCGCCTGCGAAACATGCCCGCGACAGTCCAATGGGCAGGCAGCGGCAGGCAGCACAGGCCGCACTCCCAGGGCCGGGCTGAGGCATGTGATGGGCATGAAAGTATTTTTAAGGTTGTACAAGAAGGGCTATGCTGCACAAATGGTGAGCTCGCCATGGGAACAAACCATGGAAGCCGAGCTTCCATGCAAAGACTGTGATGCTGCAATAAAATAAAAAAGACACCAAATGATAATGAGCCGTATTAGAAAGCACAGCAGGTACCTTTCCCCTAATTCCTGCCTCAGAGCCTCTATCACATTTTAATTTCTTCACAGCAACTTCTGCAAAATGAAATTCTTACGTATTTGTTCACTTATCTATTTTCTGTTTTTCCTGTGAAATGTAAGCTCCACAGAGCAGGGACTCACTCGGTGAGCATACCTGACGCCAAGTGCATGCCCACTAACCATGTGCTGAGTAAGTGTGTGTAAGGAAACAGATGACACAGAGACATACGCACTCACTCAACACAAAGAATGCGTCTCTGAGCCTCAAAATCTGCTCCTAAAAAATGAAAGGTGGTTATATAGCTCCTAAGTGCCTTCTAATTCTGTTATTTTATAAATTTAAGAATGAGTTCTGGAACCCTGGCATTTATTTGTCTCAAAATCTGAAACCGAAGGAGAAATGTGTGAAGAAAAAGAGCAGAAAAATACAGTGCATGAGAAGGGGAAATATTAGTATCCTCTGAGATCCAGTCCACCATCTACACCTGCCCTCTCCCTACCCCTTAACTCTGGAATGACTCAAGGAGATTCCATTTTAGGGTTAAGATGATTGAGGGTCAAATCAAAGCCTATCTATTCCCATTCCCCTTTTATAACCCAATAACTACTTCTACTTCCCTACGGGAAATGAACCTAAAAAGAAATCCATAGTTATGGGAGAGTTAGCCCAGGAGTCTGAATGGATTTTGATCAAAGGCTAAAGATGACTGACATCTCTTCTGGTCTGGGCAGGAAAGGGGAAAAGGGAAAGGGAATTGAAAGCCAAAAGTGAAAGAACGCTTGAAGGACAACTGAGGGGCAGGCAGGGCACTGAGGGAGATGAGGACATCAGGACTCTTGCACCTTCCTTAGAGCTTGCATGGGACCTGCCCTGGTTATCTTCATCTGTGATAAAGGACCGATGGGAAGGGTACAGAGGTGACTGTCTTGTCCTCAGCATGGGTGAGGGGACAGAGGACACAGTGAAGGGAACACAGCATGCTGCAGACAGGTACAAAGAGCAAGAGAACAGTGCTCGCTGTGTTTCTAAAGACAGGATCCTAAAACTACAGCCAAAATCTGGCCACTGCCTGTTTTGTAAAGGAAATTTCAATGGAACACAGCCAGGCTCATCCCTTTACCTATCTATCGCCCTGTGCTGCTTTCCCGCTCCAGGGGGCAGACTTGAAGACTTCTGACAGACAGGGGATGGTCTGCAAAGCCTAGAATGTTTCCTATCTGGTCCTTCACAGAGAAAGTCTGCCAACCACATTAAGTGCCCAATCCCCAGACACATATCTCGAGTCAATGCAGACAAATGTTGCTCTGAAGAATCATGCCACTTCAATCAGGTTTTCTAATCTCAACTTCTTCCTTAATAGACTGTCACCTTTCTTCTTCGGTCAAATATGTTGGAGATAGGTTTGAGTTTCTTAATCTTGGCACTTTCTACATTTTGAGCCAGATCATTCTTAGCCGGGCCCTGTAGGATGTTTAGTAGCACCCCATCCTCAATCCACTAAATGCCAAAAGCACCCCCCTCCAGTTGTGACAACCAAAAGTGTCCTCAAACACTGTCAGATGTTCCTGGGAAGTGAGGGACAAAAATCACCCCTTGCCCTTAGGAATTTGCACTAGGTTTAATAAAAAGAAGAGGTCATGATCATGGGGATGGTGGTAGGGAAGGAAGATCTACGGATTCCACTTACCTTGCGACCAATAATAGGCATCTTCCTGATGAGCTTAAAACATCTCTTTTTAAACCTAGACCATAAACCTAAAAGAAATAAAGAGTTCTGTTATCCAAATAAATTCCCATGGATATGAGCTACTACCATAATGTATGAACTACTCAATGTGCCTTCTGCAATCTCACCTGCCTTCTAATGGCAAAGGTAGTTTCTTACTGTTAAAAACAAAACAAAACAAAACAAAACAAACAAAAAAACAAACTTGAAATTTAAATTGTCAAGTAAGGAATATATTTACACGGCTCAAAAATTTTTAAAAATTGGTGCGCCTGGGTGGTTCAGTCAGTTAGGCACCTGATTCCTGGTTTGGCTCTGATCAAGATTTCAGGGTTGAGATCAAGCCCCATGTCACTCCACACTCAGCACAGAGTCTGCTTCAGATTTTCTCTCCCTCCTCCTCTGCTTCTCCCCCTGCTCATGCTGTCTAAAATAAATAGAATCTTTGAAAAAAAAATTTTAATTAACAAACACACAGAGTTGTAAGTTTCTCTCTCATCTATTCCCCAGATTTTCATCCTACCCTCAGGTAAACACTACTACTACTCACTTCTAGAATACCTATCTAGAATTTCTTTATGCTTATACAAGCAATAATGAAGATAAACTTACTTGTCCCACCTTTTAAATAAAAGGTAGCATATGCTAACACTATACTAGATCTTGACTTTCTACTTAGGCATATTCTCTTAAAGCTCAGGGCTTCCTCATTCATTTTTTAAGAGTGTATTTATTTGAGAGACACAGGAAGCACAAGTGAGAGGAAGAAGCAGACTCCCCACTGAGCAAGGAGCCCAATGTGGGATTGGATCCTGACTCTGGGATCATGACCTGAGCCAAAGGCAGATATTTGACTGACTGAGCCACACAGGTGCCCCCTCATTCATCTTTATAGCTCTCAAGTAGTCCATTATATGGATATATCATAACTGATTTAACCTGCCCCTTCCTGATGGACGCTTCGGTTATTTCTAGTAATTCCTATTACCAACAGCAGTGAATCAATAACCCTGCAGCACACACCTGAGCGTGTACCTACAGCATGAATTCCCAGAAACAGAATGCTGGGTCAAATGACATGTATTTCAGAGCTGGTGACCTTCCCAAGGTTTCAGATGCCCAACACCTCTCTTCCTTCCCACAAAACAAATGACCAAGCCATGCTTTCCTTCAGGATCTATGCTCTAGTCTCTCATTCAACACACACCTGACAACATTTCAACATCTTTTGGACTTCAAAAGGCTTTCAGTATCATGGACACCAATCAGACTCCTTTCTGTCAGGCAGTGCACAGGACAAATATGGAATCCTATCTATTGCACTAATTATAAATACATGGCATCTAAATAGACCATCATAACATTTAATGAATTCACATTCTATACAGAAGGCACCACCAACCATCCAGAGGCAACTAAAGATCAAGCATCAGTAACTTGCTGAAGGCCACACAACACATCAGTGTCAGAGCAGGGATTTCACTGAAATCTTAATTTTCCTAGTCCTAGACCCCCGGGACTCTACGCTGCCTCAAATGCACAACAAGAATTATGTTATCTCAAATGAGTCTATAAGAAATCTAGACTTAACTTCTGCGCAGGCAGGAAATGATTATGATCTTCTACTACATTTCTAGAAGATGTGGGCATTCTAACTTCCCTGGCCAGTGGAGCACTCTTTAACAAGCACAGACTGTCTGTGCCTCATCAGCACTGATTACACGATGTCTTGCATCTTTATTGGTTGTTCTTGCTTGGGCTCCAACCCTGCCTTTCCACCTCACCCATAGTGCCTACCTAGAGTCAACACTTCATAATGTCTGGGACAGGACCAGGTGACTGAGACCCGGACTGAGTAAGAAGACAAAGGGATTAAAATCACTTGTTTGTAGAACTTTTTGGTTTAAATTTTGGAGTATTTCCTTTCAGTCCTATGTTCCACACACTGAAACACACAGCTACAATCTTGTAGTATGTACAATGCTGTCTTCTCGTCACAGCATTTTCTATGTTAAAATTTCTTCCTAAACAGAGTTTTAAATATTACCATAATAGTCCAACAAATGAGTATAACATAGTGCTAAATATTCAAGCTCCTTATTATTTGACCATTTCTAACAATGTTAAAGCTGTAAAGATTCAGAACAACTTCATAAGAGATGAAGTAATTAACTAATGAGGCAGAAAGAGGTTGAAAACTCAGTAAATGGAGTCACTTATTCAGAAGTACAATAATGTGGCTAGGTGGAGGAGGATAGAATGGACAGTGTACAAGCTGCGAGATTAAACAAGACAGGGAAAAAGAAGAAAATCCAACATCAGAGATAGAGAAATTAGAAATGAAAAGATCATGTGGTCATGAACTAAAAAGATGATCTCAAAAGTCAAAAGTCCCTAGAGGTACAGAAAGAAAAGAAATTACAATGTTACTGATAGTGTTTTGAGGTAATAAAATAGGAAATGCAGCGTGAGGACAATATATGGCTCTCTACAGTTTACAAATTCCTTTCGCACAAACGATACCTCTCGATACTTGTATTACCCTATGACTAAGTAAGGCGGGTGACACTTCTACCCATCTTACTATTAGGACACAGGCCAAGAGAGCTTAAGGGTGTTGCTCAAAGTGCCACAGCTAGAAACTGGGAGAGTGTATCACCTCCTCCCACCACATAATGCTGATTTCTGTTCATGAACTATGAACAGTCCCACAGGTGAAATCAACGTTGAGGAGTAATGACATGTGCTGATAATCGCAGATTGGAATTAAGGAAGAGATAACGTGGCGGACAGCTGCTGACCCCTGCCCATGCTCCCACCCTCATCTTCCTGCCCCTTCCAGTTTTTATCTGCCCCAGTGTCCATCCTGTGTTCTAGAATTATCCTCTCCTCGTAGAAGTGTATTCAGAGTTTGAAGATCAGCAAAATTTACCACTAGCCCAGACTTTGAGACTCCTGGGGCAATTTGCTAAAAATAACTCAATTGTTGAGTGATAAGTATAATACTTCTCTCTGAGAAAGGTAGTGAAAAAACAGCAATGCTATCAAAGTTATCTCCAATCTCTACATGGAAGACATTTTGATCTGTGTCTAAAATTCAAGTTAGAAGTTACAAAATAAAAAGTGTGTTGTGAAAAAAAAAAAAGTGTGTTGTGTGTATGTGTGTTAAGCTGTAGGAAATTGCTGATATTCAAAAAATTTTCACCTTCAAAAACACTTTGTATGGTTTGAGACTGGTTTCAGATATAGAAAAGGATACATATATGTAAATAGTGGTTGGCTGTAGGCAGCAAGAGTTGCATTTAGTTCTTATGGGTTACCTGTATTGCCTAATTTTTTGTAATGAACATATACTATATTTGTAATAAGAAAAAATGTTATTAAAAAGGTCTTAAATAGCTCGGAGTTGGGCTTACAACAATTTACATGGCGCATACTTATAACACACACTGCTACTAGTAATTTTCTCACGGAATACTCAGAGGCCAGCATATTCTATTTGGAACACTAAAAGCAGGTAAGTACATACCAGGGCCTAAGGTGGCTGTGCTTCTACTACCAGGTGGGCAAAGTGCACACAGGCACCCTGGCCTGTAGAATTAAAGACAGAACTTGATACTTAAAGCTATTATTAATCATAGCAAGGAAATAAAAATCTCAAGATCTGTAACCATGTGGGTTTTTACAAATGCACCACCCTAAAAGAAAAAGTACATAGAAGAAGCACTGGTGTGAGGGGCTAATGGAGAGTTATCATTCAATGGATACAGAGTTGCAGTGTGCAATGCTGACAAAGTTCTAGAGATGGATGGTAGGGATGGCTGTGTAGCAATGTGAATGTACTGAAAAAAGGGATAAAACAGTCAATTTTATGTACATGTATTTTTATCACAATAAAAAATAAAGAGAAAGAAAAGTCTATTTATCACTATTCCTTAGAGTCCTCTGGAGTAAGAGGACTCACCTGGAAGGACAACATGGTGGGCTTCCCAGGAAAGGACAAGCCTGAGCAGAAAGCTATGGGTCGTGTCCCTTTCCAAACCATGAAGCAGATGCAGCAGAAGGGTTAGTCACCAGAGTTTATGAGGAAAATCTTATGAGGACTAGGAGAACTGAGGATTTTTACAGCTGCAGTAGACTCAAATTTACACAGGGCAATCAGGTCTCATTTCCAGTTTCATTAAGTGCAATGTTTACTGTGCCATAACTGCACGGTTCCTGGACCAGCTCAGGGCCTATCTGCAGGGTAAATAGATAAAACTGAATCTGGCTCCTAAGTTAACATTCCTGGGGGGAGAAGAAAAACAGAAACAATACAGGTAAAGAGCCCCTTCCAACAGATATTACCAGGGAAGCAACCAGTCATGGACATTTTAAACAAATGAGACAGGACAAGCAATTCTCTTCAATGTTACTGGTTTTTTATCCCAAGGAAGTTAACTCCAGTTCCCTCCACTAAGGGTGGCGAAGGAGTGCAGAGCAGTGTTATAAAACACCCACTGTCCTCCTTTACTTAGGAAGCACAACTTGCAGGGGAACACAACTCACAAGGAGGTTTGGCAGGGGAGGAAGGGTGGACAGGACCTTAGGAAGGATGGAGGATTTATAAACTCACCACCAAGAGACTTCTCACCTTCCTCTGCACTCCATGAGAGGTGGCCTCCCCTGCCACCCACATCAATTTGGCTCTCCGAGTCACTACCCAGGATGTGCAAAATGCTGTCCCCCAACATCAGAAGTACAATTCCAAGAGGACAGGAACCCTAGATGACTTGTGTAGATATCCCCAGAGCCCAGCACAGTGCTTGGCACACAGCAGATATCCACACAGTCACTGCATGAGTGCTGTTCCAATTTCACATAATCTGTATCAAAAGGATGGCCTAAAATGAAAGTAATAAATTCCTGCTTGGGGAACTCCAGGAGATACAATTATGTTCCAAGCAAGAAATGAAAAATGAGAAAGGTTTTAAGCTATACTCTGAAATACCAGTGGACCCTTACAATGATGAATTTCTCAGGAGTTTTTATGCAAGCTGGAAATCCAGAAAAATCAAGAAGTAATAATAGTTACATTAAAGTTGTTATTATAACTTTATGTAGAGAGTCCTACTATAATTTTACAGTCAGAAGACAACTATTCCACTTCCCATTTAAATAGATTCTAAAAATCAGAACCAAACCAGAAGGCAAGAAGTTATTAGTCTAATCCATCAGCCATACGTTCTAAAGCTGGTGAGACTCCACTATACCTGTCCAGAGGAAAGGGGGCAGTATACTTACTCTCTGGCTGGAAGACAAAATCGTACACCCAGACTATCAGCAGGGTGCAGAGGACACTCCAGGCAATCAGCTGCCAGGGCTCATACTTGGTGCAATGTCCATTTACATAATTCTTGGCCTTTGTAGAATACACTTCCAAAATCTCAAAGTAGGGCTCAAAAGCCTTCTAGAAATACAAGAGGGAGGAAAAAAAGAAAGAAAAACATTATATTCAGAGAGAAAGAAATCTGTTCTTCATTTGTTCCTCAGCTCTAATTTTTCAAGGGCAAGGCCATTCATGATCTGGCCCCACCTCAGCAGCAATAATCTTATCATCCTCTACAGTCCTCAAAGCTTCTGTTCCAGTCACCCTGGTGTGCACTGCCCCTTGCGAGTCAGGTGGACTTTGACAAGGTTTTTGATCTTCTGACAAGTCTATAAAATAAAAGGTTCAGTTGGTTCATCATTTCAGCCCTGAAGCTTCACCATGAGTATACAGTACTCATCACCCCGCTCTCCTTCTCTACTTTATTTGAATCCTTCCCATCCTCTAACTCAGGGGTCAGCAGATTGTTTCTGTAGAAGGCCAGAGAGGAAACAGTCCAGGTATTACAGGCCAGCTAGTCTCTGTTACAACTACTCAACTCTGCTGCTAGGGCACAAACGCTGCCACAGACAACGGGAAACCAATGACTACAGCCAAAGTGAATCACAGATGCTAAAAATTTGAACTGCATATAATTTCATACATCACAAAATATTCTTTTTATAAAAATAATTTTAAAAACGTAAAATATCATTCTTAGCCGATGGGCTGTACCAAAACAGGCAGCAGGCCAGATTTGGACCATGCACCAGTCTGCCAATCTCCGTTCTCGTGCCCAACTTGACTAAAAAACTCTGAGAGCCACAGATTATATCTTATCTCTCTGTATCACACAATATCTGGCACAAGGAAGAAAAAAGTCCTCTCATCGGAAAATCTACCCGACTACCCCACTCATGAGAATTCATCTCTCCCATTAAACTCGCCTGAAGTATCTCCTTGTGCCACCACACAGAGCCTATCACCAGTCAGCCTACTCATCTGTTTTTATCTTCCGCACTACGTGGTTGAGTCCTTGAACACTGATCAGACCTTAGTCATCATTTCAAGCCCCCACAGTGTCCAGTACAAAACAAGTTCATCTGATGGTAGTCTGTTCTTCACTCACTTCTTCAATGTTTACTAAGCGTCACCAGTGGTTAAGGCATTAGCCTGGGGGAGCCTTACAATAAACATCACAAGTTTTTGCCTTCACTGAGCTTACAATCTTATAGGAAAGGGGCAGGAGTGTGTGTGTATGTGTGTGTGCCTATGTGTACACTTGGGTGGCTCAGTTAAGTGTCTGCCTTTGGCTCAGGTCATTACCTTAGGGTCCTGGGATCAAGTCCCACATCAGGTTCCCTGCTCTGTGGGGAGCCTACTTTATCCCTCTCCCTCTGTCCTCCACCCCCACCCCCAGCCCCTGCTCATGCTCTCTCTCTCTCTCAAAGTCTTTAAAAAAAAGGATTTAAGTAAAATGCTGACAGACCACTAAGGGAGGCCTGTTTAATTCTAACCTGACAGAAGAAAGGGAAGATACAGTTAAAAGGGTAAAGGAACTATTGAAGAAAATTCTCTTGGCAGAAGTTAAATGAAAAAAAAAAGTCATACCAGGAAGAGAGAAAAGTAGCTGCAAATGCATAAGAAAGTCTAGAAATGGCAAAAATGTTCTGTGTAGTAAGAGCAGCGATGACAACGGGGACCTCTCCGTGTCATCAGTGCTAGATCCCCAGCACACAGAGAGCACTCCATGAACATTTGAACCGTGGCCAGCAGTACAAGCGTGACCAAGCACAGGTGTGAACACAAGTCAAAGAACGGAGGCTGGCAGAAATACACTAGGTCCAGATTAAAAATGGTCTTAAAAAAAACATGGAGAGTGGGAATATAAATTGATAGGCACTTTTTGTAAAGCAATTTGTCAGTGTCTATTACATTTTTTAAATGTACATTCATTTGGACCCACATATTCCACTTTTTGGTATCTACATGCTTCAATGTGTACAGGATCAAGGACATTCACTTCAGTATTCTTTGTAACAGTGAAATATAAATATCATAAATGCCCACTCATGGAGAAATTATTAGTCTATAATACACCCACTTTATGTATTCATACTACGTAGCATTTAAAAATATAAATAAATAAATAAATCTAAATGAACTACATAGACAAATTTCTAGAACATAATGTTGAGTGTAAAAAAAAAAGAAAAGAAAAAAGAAAGAAAGAAAGAAAGAAAAAGAAAAGGCAAAAACAACAGCAGCAAACAAAAGGCATGAGTTGTTAATCAGGAGAGTACTTTTTTTTTTTTTTTTTTTTAAGATAACTACATGGGAGATAAAGGGAAGGAAGACAGAGGTCAGAAACATAAATTTCAGTTAAGAGGACTGCTGAAACAGTCCAGAGGAGAAACAAACTAGGCTTGGCAGGATGACATGGGGACTGAAAAGCAGTACAGATTAAAAACCCTTTTTGGAAGCAGCACAAACGGGGTTTGCTAACTTCAGATACAGGAAGCATAGAGTAGGAAGAGGATAGGTAATTCCAAATGTTCAAGTTCAAATTTGAGAGAGTGGGTGAGTGGTGTCACCACTAACCACGGTAGACTAGAAGAGAAAGGGAAGCTGAAGAAGGTAAAGGAGATTTTGAGATATAGATGATACTGGTTTGAGTTATGCTGCTGTTAGATATCTACCTGCGGTGTTCCAGCAGGAGCGTGAAAGCTTAGGAGGACAGGTACTGAACAAATGTCTACTGAAAACACTTTTCTAACTTTAGCAATTAGGCTGCAGTATAAGGTCATTAACATCAGGCAAGTACTGGGTTCCCTAGAGGGCTATCCATGGAAACACAGCTTATTGCCACCCCTCAAGGTTCTTGGCCATTCCCCAGAGCCCACTGTTGCTACCAACAACCTCAATCCTACATGGGAGTGACAGTGCTGGTCAGAACCCAGGGAAGACCAGAGGAGTCTACCCATCATCAGACATGTTACATCATGATTGCCATCATTATAAAAAAATCTTGTAGTGTTAAGACTATGATCAAACCAAATGGTTAAATTGTGTATATAGGGTGCCTGGCTGGCTCAGTCAGCAGAGCATGTGACTCTTGATCTCAGGGTAGTGAGTTCGAGCCCCACGCTGGGAATGAAGCCTGCTTTAAAAAATAATAAATAAATAAATAGCGCATATGAATGGGATGACAGAAGAAATAATCATGCAGATTAGCTTTGCCTCTGGTGATACTAGTTCCTAATTCACCCAGAAAATAAAGGTTACCTAGTTCAAAAGATGTCTGTAAATATTATCAACCTTTCGTACACGGGATAAAAAGTAATATAATTAGCATCCAGGAGAGAGCAAAGAATCAGCTAAATGCAAACTATGTCAATTTTTACACAGCCTATTATGACATGAAGGCATTTCTTGCTAACATTTATAAAATTACATTCAGCAAGAACATATTTTCTTGGTAATTGCTCTAAGATGATAATGGGAGTCCTTAAATTCCAAGCCCTTAAATGTATCTCCTTAGGAAGAGATCTATGCCTATATTCTCCTTCTCCAAAGACAGAATGACGTTGTCCTTGGATAGGTCCTAGCAAACTGTTTGAATAGACAACTAACTGGTCACAGAAATTACATGTCCTGGCCTCAGCCCAAGGCCCTTCTGGTTACTACAAACAACCTAGGCTCTGTCCCCAATGAATAAGCACCTCACGGCACTAACACTCAATGCTTTATAGGGCTCTGTGGGCTAATCCACATTGTCTCCTTGGAAAAAAGAAGGAGGCAGCTCCTTGGGGCCTTGCACAGGGCACGAGCCCCAGGCTGGAGCCTGACGCAACACTGCAACCCCAGAGAAGCATACGATCCCAATGCTGAAGGGAACCCTAGAGATCAAGTCCATATTCTCACTTCACAAACAAAGGCCCACGGTGAGACAGTGCTCCTAAGCCCAGCCAAGACCCAGGGTTCCATGTTTTTTCCATTCTTCATTCTAAGTGTCCACAGTTAGAGGAACACTTAACACATCACCATTCGGTGTCATCCTGAGTTTCCTTCTCACAATTTATGTTCTTGGCAGAATCTGTCCTGGATACATGTACAGATCAGAACAAACTTTAACAAACTATATGACTACCGATATAAACACATCTAGACAGAAACAGCACAAGAACGTAATATAATTATAATTGCTATTTCCCACCATGTTTTCTTACTTACAGAAATACATTTTTTGGTCTATATATACCTGCATATGTATTAATAGTTACAATACTTAGGCTTTTATTTATTTCAATTTAATCTACATAATGTCTCAGGAAATAGAAGAACCATGAACAGTCGTCTATGAAGGCCACTAGCTTGTTGTGCCCCTCCAGACAAATATTTCCCCCACCTGTACATCCACTCTTCTAGACTGCATCTGTGCATCTAGAAGAAGGGACACAGAATAACTGTCACAGAACAAATAAACTGTGTCTGTGTAAAATGTGTATCTGCGGGTGTGTGTGGGTGTCTATCTCCAACCCTTAACAGTTTTGGTAAAATTTCCACAAGTAAAGCAGCAGTCCTTCTTCTAGGGTTTATTACCAGACTGAAAATGTATTCCTCTGGAGGAAAACCAAAACAAAACATTTTGCCCACTAAATGTATATAAAATGATGACAAAGGATATCCAGTTTCATTACTTCTTTTTAAAGTACAGTATTAAAATGGAAAAGATAAACCTCAGTAGGATGAAGATTCAAAATATTAAGTGCTTTAAGGAGCTTATGTCAAATAAAGATGAGTAAACTAACTGGCCTTTCTCTTCTTACTTATTCCATTCCCCATCTAATGATTAGGGTTTAGCTGACGCCTACAAGACATCAAAATAGTACTCAATAATCCTAATCATTATCATACAAAAGGCAGCTGCTGGGATTTATGGGAATTTAATGGCCCTCCTAGTTCCAATCACATTGAACTCTTTCAACTCCTGAATCACTTCAAGGGACCAAGACACTTTCAAAAAAGTAACGCAATAGGGGTGCCTGGGTGGCTCAGTCCGTTAAGCATCTGTCTTTGGCTCAGGTCATGAACCCAGGGTCCTGGGATTGAGCCTCACATTGGGGGTCCCTGCTCGGTGGGGAGTCTGCTTCTCCCTCTCCCTCTGCCATTCCCCTGTGTTCTCTCTGTCAAATAAATAAAAAGAAAATCTTTAAGAAAAAAAATAAAGTAACACAATAACAGAGGTCTACAAATTTTGTAAATTTGGGCATCTTACTTTTTATTTTTTCATGTATTTAAAAAAATTTTTTTAGAGAGGTTAGAGGAGTTGGGAAGGCACAGAGGGAGAGGGAGAGAGAAAATCCCAAGCAGGCTCCATACCCAGTGTAGAGCCTGACAGGGGCTTCATCTCACAACCCTGAGATCATGACTTGAACCAAAATCAAGAGTCAGACACTTAACCAACTGAGCCACTCAGGCATTCCTGCATGTTAACTTTTTAGACCATGAGGTTAACTAGACCTCTAGTACACACAGTAACAGAAAGATATGAAACCAAAACAAAGGTTTCCAAAATAAAAACTAACACCTGATCACTTGTAATGCATTTACATTTTTTTCTATTTCCTCTTTTTTTTTTTTAAGATTTTTATTCATTTATTCATGAGAGACACACACAGAGAGAGGCAGAGACACAGGCAGAGGGAAAAGCAGGCTCCATGCAGGAAGCCCGACGCGGGACTCGATCCCGAGACTTGAGGATCACGCCCCGGGCCAAAGGCAGTCGCCAAACCACTGAGCCACCCAGGGATCCCCTATTTCCTCTTTTTTAAAATGTTTGAAACACTAAACTGATTCTGCATCCCTCTAAATGGATCACCACCTTCAGGTTTAAAGTGGTGCCTTAAAAAAATAAATAAAAAAATAAAATAAAATAAAATAAAATAAAATAAAATAAAATAAAATAAAATAAAGTGGTGCCTTACTGTGATCCTACTCCTGGCTTCTTTAAATTTAGAATGCAGTTGTGTAATGCAATGAACGGTATTAATATGGAGGTATTTTGTACTTCACACAACCTGTGCTTTTTACACTTATGATTTATTCTCTTAACATTTTTGTGAGGCCAAGATTATTTCCTGACCAACCTACTATACACATGGTGCTATTTTATAGGAATCAGAGATCACCAATTTATTTCACTTAAAACTTTCTCTTCCCTTCAAAACTCAAAAATTAAGTGACCACCTGATCACAGAGAGAACAGAACGAAGAAAAAAAGGCCAAAGGTGCCATGACAAACACGCACAGGAAAGGGCGAAGCACTGAAAAGCATTAACTCATCTGTAGAGAATACACAGTGATATTTATATAACTTAAAATCTTCACTAGCTTTCATGTTATTTTCTGTGTGCTTCATAACCTCACAAGGTTCTCAGGTGAAGAATGAACAGTTCCATGGGGCACCTGGATGGCTCAGGAGGTTAAGCATTTGCCTTCAGCTCAGGTCATGATCTCAGGGTCCTGGGATGGTGCCCTGCATCAGGCTCCCTGCTCAGCGGGGACTCTGCTTCTCCCTCTGCCCCTCCCCCTGCTTGTGCTCTCTCACACTCTAATAAATAAGTAAAACCTTTAAAAAAAAATAGAATGGTTTCACTTCGTATATCGTAAAGAGTGGAATCAAGAAAGATTAGTTTTGCTCTATAGCAAAGTCAGGACAACATAGGACTTCACACTCAGAGTTGAATTCTAAGATGTCTGAGAACATCTCTCTGGGTTCCACATTATATACATCTAAACATTAACCAGAGGAATATGAACTCAAAGAAGAGTACACTCAAAGAAACCAAAATGCTGTGAGGCCAAGCAGAGGAACCAGCAAGTTACTCCAATGTACGTCCTCTTTCCTGATCCTCCCACATCAAAGAAAATCAGGCTAAAGATCAAAGAAAACCATTCCCACTGTCAGAATGATTGACTATACTAATAATTTCTGAACAGAGACATGGATTCCTTGCCAAAGAAAATGTAGCAATTTTGCTCAGTTGATTATTACCCAGCACAAAGTCTACTAAGGTTTTCTGGGCAAAACTAAAGTGCCCATGGACTAGCTTCCCTAGTTCTCTTTGGCTCCAGTAACAATAACTTGGGCCTCTCAAAATGCTTGCTCATCCGAGAGGACTGCTGGCCACAACACAGACCTGGGTTCAAGTGTAAGCCTGTCACTCACAGGAGGAAAGATTCAGAACACTGATTCCTAACAATATCACTACAGATCCACTGTGAAACTGGGATTCTGGGAAAGTTACTTTTCTACAAAAGGTTCACCTCCCTATCACAGCACAATGACTTCTTTGCATTTCTACTATGCCAAATATCCAGTATGCCTCACTGCAGGTTATTTCTCAAGAGTCAACCAGGGCCAAACTGCATTAGCCAACTGCAGCTCTGTGAGTTAATGCGTTCCAGAGGCAAAGCACTCAACCCAGGTTGGGGAAGAATAACCAAATAATTGTTCCATACCTGATCTCTCTTCTGGTACCAAGTGCTGAGAAGAATGCAAACAACAGCAAAGGCTAATTTTTCAATCTCCTACACCACCTTCAACATGGCAGGAACACAACATTTATTTATTCAACTACAGTGAAATAATTATAATACTGCATACACTTAGGACTGCTTTGTAGGATCCTCGGGAAGAGTCCACCTTGCCTCTCCCACATCTCTCCTGGTGGCAGTGGCTCAAACTCGCAGAGGACAAGGGCTGGTATTTGGAACCAGACTGCACACACAGGCACCGTTTAGATGAACTCACAAGATACATCATGTCATCGGTCGCCAGAGCCAACAGGGAGGTTAAAGACCAGTACATGACCACTCTCCATCCCTCACAGATGAACACACTGAGGTCCAAAGATCACGCAGCTTCCCCATCCACTTCTTTTTTAGAGGAATCACCCAATAATTGACTTAACATATTGCTGAGATTCAATCACCAAACTCAGAGGCTATCCGTCTTTTAGATGAGTGGTAAAGGCATTCCCAAACATTCTGAAAAGTGTTAGTGAGGGCCCAGCCACGTCAGTCCACAAGACCAACTCACTGCTCCTGGCTAGTATTTATTCCTAAGCCAAATACTATGAAAATCAAAATCTCCCACCCTCCAATGCTGCAGAGAAAAGGGGATTTGTTTTCCTCTTCCTTTCACTTGACATCTAATACAACTACACATGTTACCACGCAACAGTTTTTCCAGGAGAGCCAGAAATCCGAGCTTAAAAGCAGGAATGGGCTAGTGAGGAAAAGAAAACCCGCCCAAGTTCACCCACTGCCTTAATGTCTTAAGATCAGATGGTATCTAAAGCCTAGGACTCAGGTTAAGGAGTGGAGTTAAAAATACAGAAGACCCCAAAGAGTTAATATAGTCCTTCTTACTTCACTTCTGCCCTAAAAACACAAAAAAACAAAGCAAATTAAATCTGGTTCTCTTTCATATCACATTCCAGAGAACTTCAAAGTGCAAAGTAAACAGGTAAGAAAACACTATTGTTTTTAGAGCCTTAAAAGGCATTAAAGTTTATCAGCAAAACCAGATCACAAGCCCAAAGGAAAAACTCCCTTGGGTCATTAAAGAAGTTAAGAACTGAGCAACAAAACCAAACAGCCATCTGACTGCATTACAGAAATGTTCAAAGGGCCTGAATCATCATTTCTTAGATGGTAAAGAGCAAACCACGTACCTCCTCCAAAATTCCACTATGTGAATCAAGTTCATCTTAATGAGCTTAACAGTCCACGTTTCCCCTTCTAGCCACGTCTCGAGTGAGGTACACACTCAGTACTACTCCACAAACACTTAAAAAGTCTGATTGCTCTATGCTTAGCACCAGAGCCTTCAGGCAAAGCACCTGCCCATCACTGAGACACAATCTTGGCCTCAGAAAGGGGACAGACGTTCAATATTCTCAAGTTATTAGAAGTGTACTCTTGGAAAAAAATCAAAGCTTCTGAGCTCATAAACACTGACAGCCCTAAACGTTGCCAAATGGGTCTGTAAATTCTGTGTTTATTTACTTGTGGGCAGGGCAAGGCATCAAGTGAAAACTGATGCTGATTCTGTCACTGAAGACTTGGAGCCCTTCTCCTGTAATGCATCAAGAAAGGCATCTTTCTTGGAGAGAAAGGGAGTTTCAGCTAGGAGAGAATGCTGACATGCAGGAAACCAAGCTCAGTAAGCAGAGGAACAGGCTGAGGGATGCTGAGATAAGAGCAATTACAGGTTTCCTTGCTAAATACATGGTCACCCAGGGGCAGGGAGGGAAGATGTGGGGGGAAAGGTCTATTCAAACTTGATGCCTTGCACTCCCAGAGCCTCTTATGGTAAGTAGCTAAATGTGCGCATATACAGAAGTTACCTTTCAAAGTACAAAAGGAGTTCACTATCCTATGGGCGGTTAATGGGAACTCCTTAGATTATAAGCAAGGACCAGCAGAAATAATCCCATAGGCTTCACACAGAAAGGAGAAGTCTTGGCTTCCCTGAGCATACCGCAGCTGGGGAAGAAGTCATATGGGTTTTTCTCCTTCCTAATAGTATTTCTACCTTTGTCATCTAGACTTTCCAAATTATATTTATAGAAATATCTATTTCAACAGTCATGCTGCTATCAGAGATAAGAAACACTGAGTATATGCTGGGAAGTGTAACCTAAATTAAGCTGCAAAGGCTACTTCCCTGGAGATTTCTAACATGTAATCTTATTCAAAAGCACAAACCAGAGACCTATCCCTGGGCCTCTGACTGGCCCTCAACTGATAGAAACACCCTCTGGAAAATCTACCTTCAAAATCTAGTTACAAGAGAGCTACTTTTTAAAACTGAAGTAAGACTCTAAATTTAACATTAACATTTGGAAGTTTCTGACTTTTTTGATAATCTGTTGAAAGTGCAGAAGATGTGTTCTTCCAATGGAAAACTATACATGATCGAGGCCCTCCCCCTAAGTTACCTGATTCTAAGGAAGTAATTTTACAACCCTGGAAGTTCTAAATAATTACAGCAATTCAAACTATTCTTCACCTATAAACATGTAAAATCTGCCAAGTCTGATAAAGGTTCAAGTGACTTCCCTCTCCACGAGGGAAGAAACCAGTTTGGGTACTGTTTCCATATTCATTTTAATATCCCTGATCTATAAATGTGTCTGTTCTTTGCATTTTTCCTTTGACCTGTTATAACATCTGCCTGGTTTCCTCATTATAAGCAAGATAAAAATTTTCACATGTTCATTTTATATTTGTATCAGCATCATGATTTTACCTTTTTTTTGAAAATCATCTTTTAACAAAAGCTAGGTCCCCAAACTCCCCCACCAAAAAATGGGAACATGAAATGTGCAAATAATTACAAAGGGTTCAGGACATCCTGAAGGCCAGTCATTGGGGCCCATATTCCCCAGGTTAATGTCACCCTCTTTATTTTTTTTAAGATTTTTATTTATTTACTTATGAGAGACAGAGAGAAGGCAGAGACACAGGCAGAGGGAGAAGCAGGCTCCTTGCAGAGAGCTTGATGCGGGACTCGATCCCAGAACCCCGAGATCACGCCCTGAGCCAAGGGCAGATGCTCAACCACTGAGCCACCCAGGCGCCCCAATACCCCCTCTTTAAAATGAATAATAATGTAGCTGTAATATGACAAAGTATCCTATTATATGTAGAGCAAACCCAAGCCCTGTATGTTGCCTATAGATGAGAACTATTACCCATTACTTAAAATTCTCCAGGAAGAGCCTTATGACTATAACAAAAAATGAAATTCTGATCCAAGTTACAATAAGGATGAACCTTCAAAACATCACGCTAAGTGAAAAAAGCTAATCACAAAAGACCAGACATCATAGGACTCCACTTATTTGAAGTGTTCTGAATAAGGAAATCTACAGACAAAAAGTAGTTTGGGGGTCACCTAGGGCTAGCAGACCAGGAGGACATAAGGAAGGGACTGCTAGGGTTTGGGGTCTCTTCTGAAAATGTTCTAAAACTGTGGTGATGGTTGCACAATTCTGCAAACATAGTAAAAACCAATGAGCTGTATGCTTTAAAAAAAAAAAAAAAAAAAAAAAGGCATTATGACCCAGCAGTTCCATTATGTCTACCAAATGTTTTCTCAACTAAGACCAACCACCCACCAAGATTCACTGGCTTTCTTTAAAGAAAACAAAACCAAAAAAAAAAAAAAAAAAAAAAAAAAAAACCCAAAACCCAAAGGCCTTTCTGAAAAAAGTTTCCATATGGGCCAAAACCAGCAGAAACTCTGCAATTCCAGGAACAGAGAGTAAAGCTTTGGACTCCAAATGAAAGCAATCCTAAGTATCTAAAAATAACTTAAGAAATTGTAGAGCAATTATATATAAACTAGACAATGTAGGTCATTATTGTCTAAGGTATACATTTTTAAGAGTCTATAAACAGAATTACTAAGTGCTAAAATGATGAAATTTTTTTAAAACTTCCTTGGCAGCTCACAAGCATGCACTCTACTCCAGCCCACTACACAGGATATCAAAAAAGGACAGCCAGCTCTAAGTGTTGTTCTGAACTGACACTCATCACTACTCCTATGGACTCTGAGCATCCTGTTACTGGTGTTCTACAGGCAGCTGTGGTGCCCTCGAAAGTCTGGACTGGTAATCAGAGGCTTCTACTCTAATTTTAGCTCTGTGTGACCTCTGGCACAGGAGCCTCTGTGCAGCTGGATTTTGCTCATCTGCAAAAACAGATGCCATTGTTATAATTCAACAAAAAGTTCATAAGGCAAAAAAGAGATACTCCCTTCAATCAACCTACAGGGTTGCTGTGAATATCCAATGCAGTAAGGTAATAACAGATCGACTGCAGATAATAACTACTAAATATTTAATGACCTGAATCTCTGATGATAAACATTTTTCCTTTCCTCTTCAGTAAGCAACGAGGAAAAGTAAGCTTTGTAATAACTCAAGCAAAGTCCCACAGGCAGAGCCTGAAGAGGCTTTAAGTGGTTTGCTGCCCATGTCTACTTGTGTTTTCTTAGAGATGATCGTAATGCTCATCACAAGCTGCTCCTCAGTTTAATGAGACAGATATTAAATCAACTCTCAGCCTTCAACTAGCTAATTCAATCAGAAGGTTGCAAGTGCTCTCTTACCTACAAAGCAGGATTACATTGGTTACCTACTCATGTTTACAGATCATAAGCCTGATTTCAGGCATCTGGATAGACTGCTGTTGACTGCTATAGTTATGACTCTTGGGAAAGCATCTGAAACCACAAGTTTATCAAAAAGGGCTGGGTTGAACACATACCCTTAGGCCGCTGTCTGCCCTGGTTGCAATGCAGCTAGACAAGGAGCAGCCCCCCACCCCTACCTGCCACAGCATGCTTGTGTTCATCCTCCAGACCTTCCTACTAGGGTCTGAAAAGAGAATTTTCTACTTGCCTCAACTGTCTCAGCACTAGTAAGACTAGAATTCAAGATGATTCTAAAAGGGAATACATCAGTCCTATCTCCCAAAATGCATTTCAGAGGAATACATTTAAATGCTTTCAGAAAAACCTCCAGGAAAAAAGGTCTCCCTAATAAGGAGTGCAAAGTGTAAATATACCACAATAGCTGCATAGGTCTCAAAGAGTTCCAGAGGACTATGGTTTTACCTTTGAATTAACTGCTACAAATGGTGATTTACAAATCTAAACTCTGCCCCTAATAGAGAACCATGGTTGCTCTCTTTCCCTCAAATGTCTATTAATAGTTAGAGACGTGATAAATAAGGACTCGGTAGGCATTCACTCTCCAGGGAAATCACAGAAAAAAGGAAGGGCACTCCACACTTTAAAAGTGCCAACCCTACCTTTAGGAAAGAGTTCTCAATGCTATCTCCCACGTCTAGTGTGCAGATAACAGAAATACAAGGTTTGCTCCCCAAAAGCTAAAAGCGCAAGTTATGCATTAAGAAAACCCTGTGGGAGTATAAATCGGTACAGCCACTTGGGAAACCTGTCAGACAGTAGGACTCAGGACCTGGCAATGTTATGTTTACCCAAAGACATGTCCAAGAATGTAGCAGTGTTATTCAAAACGGCCAACAATTAGAAACAGAAATGCTCATCAACTATAGAATGAATAAACTGCGGTATTTTATACAGGTAAAACTACGCAGCCCCAATTTTTAAAATCACTGCCACATAAGAGCATGGCTGAATGTCACAGATCCGGCAAAAAGGACACTCGCAAATGAAAATATACTGTATGTTTCCATTTGTATAAGGTTCAAAAATCAGCAAAACGAATCTGTAGTGAGAAGGATAACCTTTTGTGGGTACCAAATGGGAGGGATAGGAGGACTTGCCCAGATGCTGGACATTTTTGGTATCTGGGCAACAAGTAGTACATCCACGTGCAAATATTATCAGCCTATACAATTAAGACTTGTGCCCTTTACTGTTAATGCAAGTTATACCTCAAAAAAGAAAACTCTACTGTTTTTTTTTAATTCAAAAGTGATTTATCCACTTTATGGGATAATAGGCCACATAAATAATAGTGTGCCAGAAGAACAGACCAGAAGGAAGACTGTTCTGCAGTTTCTCCCTGTGCAACAGGCAAGTCATTCATTCATCAAACATTTACAGGTTGCCCATTTCATGACAAAAAGCTCACATAAGTATATTAAGTCAAAAAGCACTGAGATTAAAAGTGCAACTTACTAGGTAAGATGTAACAATTTTAAGTCTGTATGCACCTAGCAACAAAATCTCAAAATACGTACAATAAGATCTAATAGAGCTACACAGAAATACATAATTGAGAAAGCGTAGGACTAGAAGAGGCATCCACAAAACAGGAAATCCAAATAGTCAATATACAATGAAAAGGACACTTAACTTCATCAGTAATCAGGGAAATGCATATGGGAATCAATTAGCTCTCACTCTACTGGATAGGCAAAAAAATAAAAAGCCTTGTATACACCGAGTTTGTCAAACTGTGTAGGAACAAGAAGTCTTACACAACACTGTTGCTAGGAGTATAAACTGTATCAACTTCTTCTGAAAAGTCTGGCATTATTTAGTGAAGTCACAATGCAGCAATTGTATTCCCAGGAATAAATCCCAGAAAAACTTAGACTTTTAATCACATGTCATATACAAGAAAGTTCATTACAGTAATGTTCAAAAAAGCCTCAAACTGGAAACCACCCAAGTGTCCATCACCATGGATTGGATAATTGTGGTAGTAATACAGTAAAATATTATGCAACAATGAAAATGAATGAACTAAAATTCATGAACTACACATAACATGGATGAATCTCACAAATATTGAGCAACATAGCAAACTCACAAAAAATACATAGAAACTGATTTAGAGGAAGTTAAAAAATGAACAAAATTAAACTTAAGGGCATATACATAGATGGTAACACTTTTTTTTTTCAACACAGCAAGAGAGTGTTCCAAAAATCAGAACCGTTACACCTAGAGGGGAGGAAAGGAGATATAATCAGGGTGAGGCACATGAGACTAGGGGTAAATATTCTATTTCTTAACCTAGGGGATAGATGTATGACTGTTTTATTGTTTTTCTTAAAAATGTAGGTATGTGCCTTATAATAGCTCTCTATATGTATTAATGAATTTCACATGAAAACTATTAATTACAAAGGAGGACAATCCCTTCTCCTTGCTTTTCCTCTTCCTACCAAATAAAACATGAACCTAACAGCTCAAGCTCAGAGCAGCTATCCTGGACCAGAAGGGGATGCACCGTGTGTGGAGCCTAGGAATGGCCGTATCAGCCAGGAAGGGTCTACTCTGGGTTTCTCTTACTTTAGAGAAATTCATTTCTACCTTTTAAAAATCTCTATTACTTTAGTTTTTCTCTTCTTTACAACCAAACCTAACCCTATTGGATATGTTCGGTGATCTGGACAAATGAAACACTTCCTACAATTAAAGCTGTCCAACAATGGAAAGAACTCCCTGAGAAAGCATTCTGCACCCACCCCTGGCAGAGCACGGTGGAAAGGATTTCCACACAGCAAGGGAAGTTGGGCTGCAGGATTTCTAAAAGCCCTTCAGGCAATTAAGATTCTAAGGCTACTCCTGGAAAAAAGCAGCTCCATCCAGCCTTGCCAAAGCCGTGGCAACACTTTGCCTCTGAATCTATCCTTCTGTTATCAGTGAGAACATTCCTTTTCTAGAACATTCCATGTTCTATCTGTTCTTCAAGATTCTGCTAACAAGCTACCTTTTCCTATGTGCCTTTCAGAACCAACCTGACCTCAACTTTAGCATGCTGGCTATGCTCCCTTGGCTCCTCCAGATCCTCCACCCAACCTTCTCCACTTCTCTGTGCCTCACAGGCCTCTAGCGTTCTATGAATTAAATCACCCAGGCCCTTACTTATCCTCTGGTTTCCAGTTGGGTTTGGCAGATGAAAGGCTCCAGCATTAGATCAGAAGGTGGGAAAAGAAAGAGTCTGAGCTATGTACTCCCCTTGATTCCCTTCCTGCTAGGCTCCCAGTTAGCAGTGGCAGCATTTCTATAGGTTACTCTCTCCTCCAGCTAAACTTCCAAGGTTCCATAAGCTACTCCCTCTTTGCCCCTTCAGGCCTAAGAATGATAATAGCTCTTAGCCCTGAGGTGTCTCACCACCCTTACAGGTCTCTTAACTCTGCCCAGCTTTGTAAATAGCCTTTTATCTTCTCAATCACACTACTGGTGGGTGCCAGGAGATAACTGATAGGTCCAACCAACTCTTCAGCCTGCACTATTCCATCTTCCCAGATGCCTATTTCCCCTCACCCCCTAGCATGGTTTTTCTCTCAGTAATTGTGTTCTGTATGTTTCTTTATACAGACTGATTCACTAAAAATCAATTCCCTATGGAAAATTCTTAATCCCAAAACGATTCCCAGTTCTGCCACCAATGTGTACAAACTGTATATAACAGTATATTGGGCAAAGCCTAATTAAGAAAGCAAATGTTACTAAAAATTTCCTGACACACAGACTGCAAAGCCAAGCCAAATACTGGGATTTGAGGTTTATCTATTTATAACCCCTCCTTCCTTTAGACTGATGGCTAGAGAAATTATTAAACTGGTTATTATCATTTTGCTTTACTAGTAAGACTGGAACAGTGCCAAATATAGTGCTCATCTCACAAGGGCCATACAAATGGTCAATAAAATTTTAAAGGTCCTATCAGTTCCCATGAATTTTCCCTTCCTTCTAGACAATCTTACAAATAAGACACCAGATTCAAATACTAGAAATGAGCTTTTAGTGTCCATCTTTTGGTTTATTGCTCAAATCCCAGCTGACATTCAGAAAGAAAGCATGCCTGATAAAGATTTGAGGCTCAAAGATAAAGCTCTAAGATCTGGAAAGATTCCATTTTGAACCTAACAGACAAAACTGAGACAGGCTTACTGTTTCCAAATCAAGAGTGCTGCAGAAATATTGCAAAGGAAAGCATTTCTTAAGCTTCTACTGTGTTACAGAAGATTATGCTGCATACCGTCCAATATATACATTCCAAAGCAGCAGGACTTGATCCATGGGCAAAATAACCCCAAGTAATACTGTAACAGACCCACTAAACTCAAAAAAAAAAAAAAAAAAAGGCTCATTCTCCCACCCATATGAAAGCAAGGGCTACCCAGATGCTATGACCTATTTTAAGGAACCCTAGACCAGGGTTTCTCAACCCAAGCACTACTGACTTTTAGGCCACATAATTCTTGGTGGTGGAGGGCTGTGTGCATAGTAGGACATTGAGTTGCAGCATTCCTGACCTCTAGCACTCAAGTATGACAACCAAAAATGTCTCCAGACATTACCAAATGTTCCTGGGGAGCAAAATCACAGTTAAGAACCTTGACCCTAGATAAACTATCACTCAAACCCCACCCAGCACTACCATGGAGTGTATGATTCACCAGGTGGGAAAAGAGAAAAGCCACCCAAAGCAGTAGACTTAGCTTTATAAAGTACTCTGCTCTTAAATGCTGTCTTTGACAACTTACAAAGTGACACCATTCCCTAGCAAAGTGAATGGTTGCCAAAGTGGAGAGTTAACTGCTAAAAAAAAATTTTCAGACTTGAAATCCTTCTGAAAGCATCGCAAGTCTCCAACTAACACTCTTACCTTTTTTATTCTCGAGACACAGGTGGACAGTATTACAGTTCATGACATGAGTGAGCAAATGGAAAAAGCCAGGCAAACCACCCTTATCAAACGAGGGCAAAGCTAAGGGCTGGATGGCACTGAAGACAGACAGCCCAAGCTCTGTGGTCTGGAATTTGAGGCTTGTTATGTACAGACTCCAGTTCATCTTCATGCATTAGTGTCACAGTACCCTGTCCACACAAGTAGTTTCCAACCCTATCAAACTCAATGACCTCTTTTTAGAACAAATATTTTATATGCCCCTTTATCATTCTGAAACAGAATTCAAAGACTACCTCTATGAGCATAATTTTTAAAATTTCAAAATGATGCCCTAATTTCTAAGTAAGAGAAAATAAATGAAAAGACCTGGAAAATAAAACATACTTTCAGGCAAGACCATACTAGAAAACAAAAGGACCCCCACAGCCGTGCTTCCAAAGTGGCCCCTCAGAGGGCAGAACTATTCCACCCCCCACCCCCACCGCCCCACTCCACACAAACCCTCTCCCATCAGTCACAAAGCTCAGCAACCTCTGTCTCTTAAGGACAATGTGGCCCAGAGACAGCATCACAGAGCAGGTAAGAAGGAGGGATTTGAAGTCAGACCAGTCGTAGTAAAAACTCGGCTCCACCACCTCATAGCTGCGGTACCCTCCTTAAGCCTGGTTTTTCACCCACAAAAGGAGGATGCCAGCATATTTTTCAAAGGGTTTTTGTGAAAATTAAATGAACATGTAGCATATCTATTTCTTGCACCTAACATGTGAAATCTGCTCAATGACTGTTAGCTATTAGACTTATATTATTATTCTTGGATCCACCTTGGATTGTGTCCTAGCTTATGCCCATTGTATTCCCCCAGCAGAAAGGATGGATGACAGGATATCCATTCATCAGAGATGCTCTAAAAAGGATTCACATACAACACAAGTAAGAAGTTGCATCATACAGCCGCTAAGATTGCTTCTACTTCTGAGGCTCTACAATACACTGCCTTGCATGGAGATAGCTTTTATTAACTGAAGTCCTTTCTTCCCAGTTAGAGGGCCCAGAATATGATGTCTCACACTTCATACAAAGTAGCTAAAGAATGCAGATAATGATGGTTTACTGCACCCCCCCCCCCCCCCCCCCCCCGCGACAACCTGGGCCTGGCCACTAGTTCTTTACCATTTGGCCTCAAAGAGCACAGCACGGGCACAGAAGGGATGACAACTTCTCCAGAAAAGCTCCTCAAGAAATATGTTCAGTATCCTCAGATCCTGAGTATTCTTGAGAGCCAGTCATTATCTGTGAATTAATTCCTTACACCAACAAGCAAATCAACAACCTAAATATTCTAGATCATCAAATGAAGAAATGAAAAGTAATGGTGGTGGCTACAGAAATACTTCAAAACAGGGATCCCTGGGTGGCGCAGAGGTTTGGCGCCTGCCTTTGGCCCGGGGCGCGATCCTGGAGACCCGGGATCGAATCCCATGTCGGGCTCCTGGTGCATGGAGCTTGCTTCTCCCTCTGCCTGTGTCTCTGCCTCTGTCTCTCTCTCTCTCTCTCTCTCTCTGTGACTATCATAAATAAATAAAGAAAAAAAAATATTTAAAGAAATACTTCAAAACAAAACGGATACCCAAGGTAATATTCTGAATAAAAAAAGCACTGACTGGTCAGACTGTTTAAGAGAGCCCACAGGCCCAAGAAGTCCCAAGCACATCTCTGGGTATGAAGGTGTAGCCTACTTACACCCAAGACGGAAACCTTAACTTACACAAACATACTGATCTGTAAGAGGAAAAACAAATTGCCAATTGTTACAAATCATTCTGCATTGGCCCACTTAGGTGGTTATTTCTGAGTAGTGTAATTATTGGGGGTTGTTTCCTTTTGTTTATGTATAGTTCTCAATTTTTCTAACACATGGTTCCTGAAATAAGAATTTAAAATCACATAAGGCTATTTATCATCTCTACTGACAATCCATGAAATTTGAGGCAAGAGGCTATTTTAAGCGAACTCTTTATCAGGATCTGTGAATAAGCAAAGTATTTACCTAGGTCTCAAAAGTCATCCTTGCTCTCTGCCTCAGAACAGAACTTAGTTTCCTTCTTTATCCCTCCCACACACCTTATAGGTTTTGCCACCACAGAAAGTCAGCACTGGGTATAAGAAACCCCCAGGTTTTTTTTACTAGGTTGGTTTTTTGGGTTTTGTTTTGTTTTGTTTTTCAATTTCCCAGTGACCACTACCAGCTCTCTGGGGTAGTGAGATAAGGAGAGGGACAAAAACTGTTCTGAAATCAATGTTTTTGTACAAAGAGACATGAGACTCAGAGAAAATCAGCTTATTAAAAACAAAATGCTCTTTTTCAAGATAGCATTGGAAAGCCATGAGCTCCCTGCAATACTCACAATGAAGAGCCTCTATGGAATCATAAATGCTCCAAGAATAAAACCTCATTTTGGTAAACACTCATTTGGCAATGCTATTCTCCTTGCTCAGATGATAGTAATAATAATAATAATAATAATAATAATAATAATAATAATAATAAAAACTGCACAAAAAGATCTGGAGAGAAAAAAGTGTCTTCCAAAGCAGGCATATTCTTCAGCGTAACCAAAGAGCTTAAATTCAAATGAGTTTAACTCCACAAGCATTTGCTAAGCACTTACTATACACAGAGCACCATGACAGTTGTTTATTCATCTTTCAACAAATAATGACATGATGACTGCTTTCTGAGGAATCGTAACTCTAGTCTGGGAGGCAAACACTTATAAACGAATAAATGGAAGCCCCAGGCAAAATTTAATAGAAGTTTTTAAACTGTTCTGGAAGTATGGGAAGGGAAAGATTAAAATCAACTGCAAGAATTCTGTAAAAGATTCTTCATATCCATTCAATATAAATATACTCATGTATTTAGTACAGTCATTTAGCCATCCCAACCAGTAACCCCGAAATTAAAAGGCAGCAGAAACGCTCAGCGACCAGAAGCAAGCATCAGAAGTGAGATCTACAAGCTCAGATCCTTTGATCTAAAAATAAAACTCAAGAGACGAGCTCCTCATCTTGGGGGCGGGGTGGGGGGGTGGGGTGGGGGGGATGTTTGGGAAAGACTCACCAACATCAGAAGGTCCGTACCGGGCATCGTCCTCCCTCGGCCGTGCTCGCGGCGCCTCCCCTCTGCAAAAGGGAACCGGGTTTGTTTACTTCCAAAGCTTTAAACCGTCTCCCGGCCCGCCTAGAGTCCCGGCAGCAGTCTAGAAATGGTTCTCTCCCTCCTTTGAGAGCTCCGATTTCACTCGCAGCTAGGGCGCCCCGCCCCCAGCACCCGAGCCGCCCAATCAGGGCCCTGCTGCACCCTGCTCCCCTCCCACGGCTGACCCGACGAATCCGGACCCAGCCTCCCGCCCAGCGAGCCCCCCAGGTGGACGCCCGGGGAAGCGCCCCGCCCGCCGCCACCTCCGCGCGCAGCCCGGGGAGCCCGGCCCCGCAGCGCAGCCCGGCGGAGCATCCGACGCCCCGAGGAGCCCGGCCCCGCAGCGCAGCCCAGCGGAGCATCGGACGCCCCGGGAGCCCGGCCCCGCAGCGCAGCCCAGCGGAGCATCGGACGCCCCGGGAGCCCGGCCCCGCAGCGCAGCCCAGCGGAGCATCGGACGCCCCGGGAGCCCGGCCCCGCAGCGCAGCCCAGCGGAGCATCCGACGCCCCGGGAGCCCGGCCCCGCAGAGCAGCCCGGCAGAGCATCGGACGCCCCGGGGAGCCCGGCCCCGCAGCGCAGCTGGACGGAGGATCGGACGCCCCCGGAGCCCGGCCCCGCAGCGCAGCCCAGCGGAGCATCGGACGCCCCGGGAGCCCGGCCCCGCAGCGCAGCCCAGCGGAGCATCCGACGCCCCGGGAGCCCGGCCCCGCAGCGCAGCCCGGCGGAGCATCGGACGCCCCGGGACCCCGGCCCCGCAGCGCAGCCCGGCTGAGGACCTGACGCCCCGGGAGCCCGGCCCCGCAGCGCAGCCCGGCGGAGCATCCGACGCCCTAAGGAGCCCGGGTCCGCAGCGCAGCCCGGCGGAGCATCCGACGCCCCGGGAGCCCGGCCCCGCAGAGCAGCCCGGCAGAGCATCGGACGCCCCGGGGAGCCCGGCCCCGCAGAGCAGCCCAGCGGAGCATCCGACGCCCCGGGAGCCCGGCCCCGCAGAGCAGCCCGGCAGAGCATCGGACGCCCCGGGGAGCCCGGCCCCGCAGCGCAGCTGGACGGAGGATCGGACGCCCCCGGAGCCCGGCCCCGCAGCGCAGCCCAGCGGAGCATCCGACGCCCTAAGGAGCCCGGCCCCGCAGCGCAGCCCGGCGTTGGATAGGACGCCCCGAGGAGCCCGGCCCCGCAGCGCAGGCGGACGGAGGATCGGACGCCCCGGGAGCCCGGCCCGCAGCGCAGGCGGGCCGAGGATCGACGCCCCGGGCGGCCCGGCCCCGCCCCGTGGCCCCCACCCGCAGCCCTTCCTCCCTTCGCAGGCATCAGCGCATCCCGGCGGCCCCGTCCGCTCCCACCGCGCGGAGCGGCCCCGGAGGCCTCCCGCACCGGTCGCCGGCTCCCGCCCCTCCCCCGCGCCGCCCTCCCAGCCCGCGGGGCTCGGCGCGCCCACCCCAGCCCGCGCCCCCGGCCGCCCGCCCGCCCCCCGCCCACCCCGGAGCCCTCCGCCCCAGCCCGACCTTCCCCCTTCCGGAGCCGCGGCGGCCCCCGCCTCTGCCCTGCCCCGAGTCCGCCGCCCCGCTCCTTCTCCCCGCAGCCTCTCCCTGTCGCCGGCCCGGCTCCTCCTCTCCACGCGACCGACTCGCGGGCGGCGGAGCGCGGGCTCCCCCTGCAGCCGCCGCCGCCGAGATTGGAGGTCCCACCGCCCGCGGGCCCGCCCGCCCCGCCCCGCCCCGCCCCGCCCCGCCCCGCCCCTCCCGGAAATGGCTCCCCGGCCCCGGCGTGCGCGGCCCCGGCGTCGAGCGCGCGCACGCTCCGGCCTGAGGCGGGCCGGGGAAGGGGCGGGGCGGGGGCGGGGCGGGGGCGGGGCCTTCCCTCCGGGCCCCACCGCGCGTGCGCGCCGCCTGCTGGCCGGGCCGGGGGCCGGCACCTGGGGAGCCCTCCGGGGAGGGTGGAGCCGCCCCCCTCCCTGTCAGGTAGCCCCAGCTCCCCCCTCAGGTTGCACTTTATAGAAACCAACTTAGGGTCACGCTCGGTCCCTTGGAGCCCTTGAGGGACTCAGCCTGCGGAGCACCGCACACACTGAGCCAGAGCGGCCGCTCAGGACGGGTCTTCTCTAGAGAGACCTTTGAGATTTTAACAGGTGACTGAGCCTTGCCCCTTCTCTCTTTCCTGGGGATTTCCTCGAGGTCAATAATGCCAGAAGAAAATCTACACGAAAAGCCCCTAAATGGAATTCACCCTCCCCATCCTCCCCTTCCCCCCTCGGACATGATGAACAGGACCGAGGTGTTGGGCAAAAAAAATTGTTACCCATATTACTTTATTCTCATGAGCAATGTTGGGAAGCATCTAATATTCGAGGGGAAATGCCCCCCAGGACCACAGATGTCACCCTTTATTTTCAGATGAAATAGTTAAACCTCAAATACGTTTTTCATGACTTGCCTGGAGAATACTAATTCAGCAGAAGCAAAGTTCCCCGGAGCACAGTTACACGGAACTGATCAGTGATCAGCACGCGGTGTTTTTTTTTTTTTTTTCAACAGATTTAAAAATGACACCCAGATGGAATCTTGAAATCTTAACAAAGATGACCCTAATGACGGTACCCAGTTCCATCCCCTTGCAAATGTTGTCAGTGTCATCGCTGCCATCATTACCCCCAACCAGTGCTTTCAGGATGAAATCCCTTGTTAGCACAACAGCCCTCCTCTGCACACCCCCTCAGCACTTCCTGACCTCCCAGCCAGGATGGCGAAGACCCTGAAAGAGTCAAGCAGGTTGTGTCTGGGCTTCCCCACCCCACTGGAAGCCCCAGACATCTCTGCCACTCAGAGCTCCTGAATCAGGCGCTGACACCCCCAGACCCTGACCCCTCTTGCGGCTATCCCCCAGCAGGCATCCATTCTGTGTGGAAGGGTCAGAAGAGGTTCTCGGGCTTCCAGCCAATGTCCACTCATCAAGAGTTACTTCAGAATTCTAGGAATGATCTCCTCCACTCTGCTCTTCCCACTTCCACCCCCTCTGCTTTATTTCTTCTTCAGATCCTAGGGTCTGACGTCTCCTTCTTAGCTACCACCTCCCATCCTTTCAAGTTAAATCTCTGTGCCAGCTGATCGCAGGACAGGGTCCATCTCTGATTCTTGCCTACACTTCTGTGGTACAACTTCACTGCTCCTCATGCTCACCAGGCAGTCTGCTCATTTTTCCCAGGTGGACCAACCAATTCAACTATATTGACTAATCCTTATTGTTGTGGACTAAATGTTTGTCTGCCCCCCACCCCCACCACCAAATTTGTATGTTGAAGCCCTACCCCCTAGTGTGATGGTAGGGCCTCTGGAAAGTCATTAGGTTTAGATGAGAGCATGAGGACAGAAATCCCATAATAGGATAAGTGTCTTTTTAAGAAAAGGAAGAGACCAGAGCTCCCTTTCTCTCTCTCTCTCTCTCTCTCTCTCTCTCTCCACTCACACACAAAGAGGAGGTCATGTGAGCACACCATGAAGTGGCAACAGTTTGCAAGCTGGAAAGAAGAATCTTCCTTAAAACCTGAACCTGCCAGCAGCTTTATCTTGTGTTTTGTTATAACAGCCCAAGCTGACTAAGAAACTTTCTTTGCCAAGAACAACACGAGGTACCTTTACATCCAAAGCTCTCTTTAGGTCCTAACTTGCCCAGATCAGGTGATTCTCATTACCCCCTAACTTATAAATCAGGGAACCAAGGCCCAGAGAAAGTGAAGATCATTCTAAAGACTCACAGAAGATTGAGGTGGAGTTTGAATAGAAAATTAAGGTTTGGGACACCTGGGTGGCTTGGTCAGCTAGACATCTGCCTTCAGCTCAGGTCATGATCCAGGGGTCTTGGGATCCAGCCCCACATCAGGCTCCCTGCTCAGCAGGGAGGCTTTTTCTCCCTCTCATCCGTGCTCATGCTCACTCTTGAGCACTCTCTCTCTCTCTCAAATAAATAATCTTTTTTAAAAAGTGAAGGCTTCAGATTTTGTAGGGAGAACCTAAAGTATGCTGGTTGATTTATTAAACTCAAAGAATGTTAGAGGTAGAGAAGGCTTCTATTATTTGCCAGCTGAACCCCATAGTATATGCATAAAGAAATTGAGGCCCAGAAAGGAACATGATTCTTGGCAGTTCCTGGCAAAGCCCAGAGGGTGTGTGTGTGTGTGTGTGTGTGTGTGTGTGTGAGAGAGAGAGAGAGAGAGAGAGAGAAAGAAAGAAAGAGAGATACAGAAATACAGAGAGACACTTCAGGCCCCCTGCTTCTTGGTCCACTCCCCCCTCCCTAACGACAGAGTAAGATCAGGAATTTACACGAGAAGCATCAAGTAGAAAGTGGACAGTGATAAAAGATGGATGGGGATTCAGGGAGATAATTTCAGCCTTCACAGGGGAATCACATTTTACCAACATGGAACAAAATCCCCACAGCCTCTTGGTCTTAGGAGTCCTATAGCTATATTGGTGGTCCCTTGGGAGAAAGCTAGAGCTGAGAACAAAGGAGCTAGAAATAAAAGAATAATACTGCAGAGGGAAGAGAGATATGAAAAAACAAGAAGCATTGGCTAAGGAGGGGACATAAGCCAACCTCCTTCCCCTCTCCCCACCTCAGACACTCCTGCAGTAGGGGCTTCAGAAGAAGAGGCTGAGGGCACCTGGGTGGCTCAGTGGTTGAGCATCTGCCTTTGGCTCAGGTCGTGATTCCGGGGTTCAGCATTGGGCTCCCCATGGGGAGCCTGCTTCTCCCTCTGCCTATGTCTCTGCCTCTCTGTGTGTGTCTCTCATGAATAAATAAATAAAATTAAAAAAAAAAAAGAAGGAGAGGCTGAGCTGGCTAGTGGGAGGTTGAGGTGGGGTTGCCTGGGGCTTCTATACCCAGAGTGTGACCTCCCCAGGGGCCGCACTGGCATCACCCAGAAGCTTACTAGAAATGCAGGTTCTTGGAGCCCCCACTCCAGATGATGAATCTGAATCTACATTTCCACAAGGTCCCCGGGTGATGTACGTGCGTGATAAAGTTTGAGAAGTGCTTCCCTGGACACCCTGCTTACAGAGAGAACACAGTGTTTTTATTAGGAATATGTGTTTGCTTGGGATGATTTAGGGAGGTTGATGACTCTTTAGGGAGCTGAAGAAAACTAATGTTCCCCAGGTTGGCCTCTGGTGCCTTCCAGGATAACAAAACACTGGGAAGGACTGGAAATATCTATAGAGAACCGGTGAGGGACTGCAATTTGTGCTGATGACAGAGGGCTTGGGGTGGCAGGGGCCAGGGTGAGAAGGAATATGGTCTGGGATTTTTTTTTTCTCCCTACATGGTTTCTTTTACAATTCATGCCAGCAAATCTGGTCCTGCTTAAAATGGCAGCTGTCCATGGCCAAGTCAGCAACACCCCTCCCTCCATCCAGGAGCATACACGCCCCTCTCTAAAATCAGGAACGTGCTACCCACACCTCCTTTCCTGTCTCTGACACCTCCCCACCCAACTGAGGACTGTCTGTGGAATCTCACCTTGAGACAGGGCTGTGGGCAGATGTTCTTGCAGCTCTGAGCCCCTCCTGGAAAGGAATGGCCACAGGAAAGCCCCCTGCAGGAACTCTGTTCATAGAGCCTAAAATGCCTTCCCCACGGAGAGGCAGGAAACCAGCCAACAGCAACAGGTTGGGATGACGCAACAGTACTGGCCTTGACAAGGTGAGCTAAGGGCCTGCCAGACGTGGGAGCACCTGAGCCAGGGAGCATGTGCCCAGAGATTGCCACCCGGGATAGACAGCAAGGTGCACTGGCTCAGTGAGGTATGTGTCCCAGGTGCCAATTCAGCCAAAAGTCAGAGTGGCCAAACTCTGAGAAACAAGGGTCATTTCCTAAGGAAGCCCACTTTTTCCTGAGGAAGCCACCCATTGCTGGCCAGACAGCACAATCACTGCTAGCAAAGCATCAAAACCAGAGTGACTGCTTAGCAGAAGCCAAATAAATACACACTTCCTTGCAGAAGGAAACCAGCTGCGGCCTGTGGTGACCAGAACAGCTTTGAAGGCAGACAGACGCACTGGCCTCTACTCAGAGGTCACTGCATGGCTCTGGACAAGTCAGCCTGATGGCCTGAGCCTGGGCTTCCTTGGTTGTAAAACAAAGGTGGCTAGCATCTACCGCAGGGCTACGGTGTCCCTCAGGAGGCAGACACATGTACCCAGCACAGGGCCAGGCCTACAGGAGGCACTCCAGAACATGAGTCTAATGTGTTCCACGCATGTCTAGGATGAGTTCAGGGAAGTTTCCAATCAGCGCTCTGTGACTGGCTCAACCAAGCCCAGCCCCCTGCCTCGGTCTGGCTTCATTCCTCATCAGGACCTGATCCTGACAGTTGGTCAGTCTTTCTAACATGTCCCTGGCCCCATAGGGCACTCTGAGCCTTTTCAAGGCTTGTCCAAGAACCTCAGATGTACTATGGTCCTCCTGCAGGTTTTGTTGTTTATAGATCGGTACATTCCAAACCAACCAGACCCAAGACTCCCTATTTATGGGAGTTACAAAATATATTTTTTATAAACAGGGGATATACCTACCTGTACATATAATTCTTTTGCAAAGCAGCACAGTGTTCTAACCTTAAAAGTGAAATCCAGGGCAATAAAATCATACAGACGTCGGAAGATGCATGAACTTACAATGGGTAACTATGTTTTTAAGAGGAAACAATAATTATTTGAATATTGCTTTCACTTTTTTCCTGACATTTGAAAAAAAAGGGCTAAATTAGGATCTTGATATAATTATGTACAATCATTACAAACTGAAAAGTTACAAACGCAGACCAGTATGGAGGTGTCGCCTTGGTGACTCAATTACTACGTAAGCAGCATTGTCCTGGTTATATGATTTTTCCGCAATGGTAGAGTAAGAGTTGTAAAGTTTCAAACAAAGTAAGTCAACTTACATGCAACTTTCCATATGGTGATTGCACTCCAGGAAGCATGTATAATAAAACCATGTTTTTAAAGAAATGCACTTGTTATATGAAAGTCAACTTGAGGGATGCCTGGCTAGCTCGGTGGTTGAACATCTGCCTTGGCTCAGGGCGTGATCTTGGGGTCCTGGGATCAAGTCCCACATTGGGCTCCCCACAAGAAGCCTGCTTCTCCCTCTGCCTCTCACTCTGTGTCTCTCATGAATAAATAAATAAAATCTTTAAAAAAAGGAAAGTCAAATTGAGGGGTGCCTGACTGATACAGTTGGGTAAGTATCTACTTGGTTTTGGTTCAGGTCATGATCTCAGGGTTGTGATCTCAGTGTCATGAGATGGTGACCCACAGCAGGCTCCACACTCAGCATGGAGTCTGCTTGAGACTCTCTCTCTCTCCCTCTACCCCTCCCCTTCCCACTCTCTCAAATAAATCAATACATCTTAAAAAAAAAGAGAAGAAAGAAAGAAAGAAAGAAAGAAAGAAAGAAAGAAAGAAAGAAAGAAAGAAAGAAAGAAAGAAAGTCAAAATTTTGGCTCATGTGACCATGATCTGGTTTTCTACCTACATGAATGTTCTAGCAAGATGTTATTAAAAAGTTGTGCAGGACTCAGGGGAAATTCTTCACTGTGAGGGGCTGGCCTTGCAATGTCTGCAGAGCAAGATTGGCAAATGCCAGGGGAATTAACCTCATCATGTGAAAACCAAAATTTTTTAAAATTTTTGGGATGTGCCCTTGGGAGCAGAGCCATCCCACTAAGACCTGCTGCTGTGGCTTGATAACAAGAATGCACATGAGTGTGGGCCTCATTTTAGTATCTACAGCTGAGTATCTGCAAACTGGAAGGGACCTGAGCACCAACCAGGCCCAGCCTTCCCAGGTAGCCCTGCATATCAGCATCTCCAAGAACCTTTGCAGAATCTGCATGTCAGGGCTTTCCTGCAGACCCAGTGGAAGAGGGGTGGGGCCCAGACATCTGTATTTCAAACACAGGTAAGTGTTGCCAAGTTCTATCCATTCTCATCAGTTTCTATGCATTGGTCCCACAGCTAGTGGAGACTGAACCTAGAGTTCCTGACACCTCAGCTCCAGAAGCCCAGGTTCAGGAATTATAGTGAAATCTCTGGGTTCTTGTGCCAACTTTGTTACTCACGCACTGTGTGGCCTCAGGTAAACCATTTACCCTCTTTGGGTCTCAATATCCACACCTCAAAATTGGATAGGAAGATGAAGCCGCTCTCCAACTCTGTCAGTCTAGAATTCTCTATGCCTCACTTGGGTGATACTTCCCAGAAGCCTTTGTTTGTAAACTCCACCTCTCTTTCCCCAGGTTCCCAGGAAAGGCCCTCGATCATGCAGTTATTTGGTTAGGGAGGGTGTTCATCTGAGTCCTGTATGGAGGGTGAGCAGTGTGGCCAGAATGCCCAGGGTGGCCAGGCCTCCCCCACCAGTGTTGACACAGATGCAATGCAATGAAGAGGCCCAGGTAATATAAGTCCCGTGTAAACAGAGGACCAAGGGGGTAATTATGAACCTTGGCCTGTGGTTACTTCTTGCCTGGCCCTGCAGAACCAGTTCCCAGGCTGACTCACTCCAGGGAGCTTTGTATATATCCTGAGCTCAGGGGTCAGGGGATGAAGAGAAAACATCCATCTCCACAAGCAAATGAAAACCTTGGTCTTTAAAAATGGAATTACTTTTCTCTAGGAGGTTTTATAAAAACCAAGGGCAGTCATTCTCCATGGTCAGGGGAGTTGAGCTGGCTGAGGGATCAAGGACAGCTTGAGCTGAGTGCAGAGGAGTTAACCATGCCGAGAGTGTTCTAGCTGAGGGTGCTGTATGTGCCAAGGCCGAGTGGCAGGAGCAGAAAGGGGTGCAGGTCCATAGGGACCATTGTGCAGCACAGGTGCACAGAATGTATATGCCTTCAGGGGCCCAAGTAGGTGATGTGACCGCCTCAGGCTCATTCATTATATCATTCATTCATTCATTCATTCATTCAATACTAGGTTGCTATATCCCACGTGGGAGATGTATCATTGAACAAAACAAAGATCCCTTCCCTAAAACAACTTGCATTCTAGCAGAAGGAGTCAGACAAACAAACACAATAAATAAACTACAATGTTACACTAGAAAGTGCCAAGGACTAAGGGAAAAAGGCAGTCTGGGAAACAGAAAGTGTGGGGCATGGGGTAAGGTGTCATTGGTGTTATATTGTAGATAGAATGGTAGAGTAGGCCCAACGTTTCAATTTTTCAAGGAAAGTTATAAATCCAGACTTTTTGGTAAAATCTCTCAATATTAAAATTGTGATGTCCTAGAGGCCTGCTGGAATCAGTGATTACTTTCTTCTCTTTGCTAGGACTCCTTTAGTGCTTTATGTCAAACAATGCAAATAGTTTCAGTGCCCCAAGAGATGGAGCCCACTCAAAGGGCTTGTCACTGCCCCAAAGAAGCAACATTCAGAGACTACCCATGAGCTTTTCCTTTTTTTCAGATGCCCAAGCTATTCTGATCTCCCTGTTTCTTAGGGAAGACACAGGAGGTGCCCACAGCCTGCCTCTTGCCCAACCTCTGTTGGGGAGACTGTCAATCCAGAGGGGAATGATGTGCTGTGCTAACACTCAAGCACACTCTTGATCTCTTCTAGGTGCTAGGAGACAAATGCAGCATATAGATCACTCTTTATCCTCAGTTAGGAACAGGAAATAGCAAGCCAGCGTGAATTCTGGACAGAAAGAGCTCAAAAATCTTGTAGGACTATGTTGTTTTCTTACACCAATTTCCATAATTCATCTTGTGACCATGATGTAACCTGCTGAATGGCTGCTGTGTGTTAATTCCATCTCCGCCAACCCCATGCCCCCAAGAGAGAGAGAAAAAAATCTGCAGTTGTACGGTGATTGTCAAGAGACCTAAAAGGACATAAAGGGGAATATGACCAAGGAACTTCCAGAACTTTGAGCGACTTATTCAATTGTTTTGAAGTTTTGTCTCTTAATTGAAATATATCCTATCTACAGATAAGTCCACAAATCAAAGACTAAGTTTTGATGAATCTTCAGGGAGTGAACATCAGTGTTCAGCACAGAGCATTGCTGAGGTGCATAGCTGCCTCAGTCGATGAAGTATGTGACTCTTGATTTCGGAGTTTGGACACAGACATGTATGGGGAGAATGCCCTAGAAGATAAAGACAGAGGTTGAGATGATGCTTTTCCAAGCCAAACAACGCCAAGGATTGCCAGCAAAGTACCAGTCTAGGGGAGAGCCATGGGACAGATTCTTCCTCACAGTATTCAGAAGGAGTCAGTCCTGCTGACAGCTTGATCTCAGGTTTCTAGTCTCCAGGACTGTGAGACAATACATTTCTGTTGATCAAGCCACCCAGGTTATGGTCCTTTGTTATAGCAGCCCCTGCAAATTAATACACTGAGATTCCCAAACTCATTCTAACCTTCAGTAGGTTGACACAGGAGGAATGGGAAGGGCAGGGTGACCTGTCCATTCCTAGTAGCCTCATGCTCCCTCTGAGCCAAGTGTCAAAGCAGTGATTAGAGTGGGGAAGCTCCCAGTGGCCCTGGAGACCAGGGCTAATCCTGAAGCTAATCCTTGAGGTGACTGCTATATTTAATTTTGGAGCACAAACCAATACCTGCTACTTTGGAATACCTTTCCTTAGGAGCCACTACAAAAGGAAACCACTCACAGGGACATAGTTCAAATGCCCATCCTTTCTATCCACCTTTTCATGTATTTCAAGAATTGCAAATATTGAAACTATTTCCGTTGGCTGCACATTCAAACATCTAACTCACGGCTCCTTGGTTATCACATCATCGTAGACCCAATTAAACTCATTTCATTTGACTATTCTTGCAAGTCTCTACAAACCATTCCCCTCCCTTAAAGCAAGTTATTTATAGCTAGTAGACCTACTCCCCACCTGAGCTGTCCCCCTCCAGGGAAGCCTAACAAAGTTTCTAGTTGGGAACAGAAGGCCCTGAGGGTATTGCCCAATGTTGTCTCAGGACACAACCTTAAAACCATAAAAACAAGTCAACACTAAGGCCTACTGGCAGAGAATCAGTTACAGGATATGCAGGAACAAGGGTCGGCAGAGTTTGCCTGGGTTATATCCCAGACCATGTGGAAACCACTTACCTGGTAAGTCTTCCATAAATGGCAACCCATAGCAATAATCATCTTTCAATAGATGTACTGATGTATCTGTGAATTAGATAACATCTGGATAAGATGACCTCTGAGGGAAGACGCCATACAAAGTTCAGTTAACAGAATACTTTTCTTCAACTTGACCCCACAGTGTCCCTTATTATCATCAGCCTCTGCCTCTCTCTGCCTTCATCTCCCCCATTTCTGCCTCACACTGAGACCTTATTTCCCAGGCATAGAGTGACCATATTGTCTGTTATCCAATATGAGATACTTCTGAGATGGACGACATATTAAGTTTTCTGAAACATAGGGTACAAACTGGACTGTTTTACCCCATCTCGGACTTCTGGTCTCCTTAGCCACGTGAAATTAGAGTTCCTGTAACCTGCCATGCACTCTTGAATCCCCAGACTTTTGCACATGCTCTCCTCTTCTGGTCTACTTGGAGCACATTCCATAACCCACTCTTCTGCGGAGCCTTCTGCAAGACTCCTAGGTGGGCTTGGGCTTTCCTTCCCCTGTGTCTTCACTGTCCCCAGGATGTATCACATTCTGTCTTTCTTTCCCTGGCTCCCCACAAGACCTGTAGCCTCTTGAGGACAGGTATTATATATTTTCACCTTTGTGTTTTCTATTCCATGTTGCAGGTACGCAATATGTGTCTAATCAATGATTTTTGTAATAAGCCTGGAGAAGAGGTTGATGTGTCCACCAACTTCAACTGTCTAAAGGGTTGTGATTACAAAGAGGACCTAGACTTGACTTATAAGACCATGAGGGAAGGACAAGAATACTGACAGCCTGAAGGAAATATATTTCAGCTCAATATTAAGAAGAACTTTCTAGCCAATAGGCCTACACAAAATCAACAGGCAGCTTTGAACAGTAGAGAGCTCCCTGCCACTAGGACTGTTTTGTTGACAGATACTAGTATATACTTGGTAGGAATTTTGAGGTAAGGATTCGGGTGTGTAGTGAGTGAATGGCCTGGATAACTACCTTATACTCTGATTCATGCATCCATTCATTCATGAGTATTTACTGGGCACCTGGCATTGCACCAGGAGCTCAATGAATTAGCACAGAACAAACACACCCACGTAACCACCATGCAGAGTGAGAGCAGAGCCTATGCTAGCTGATGCACAAGGCAGATTCCGCCTCCCACCTGTCAGAGCTTTGCAGAAGAGAGACACGCAATCGTGTGAATTACGGGGTGTCAAAAGAGAGCATGAGGGGACAACTGGGGCTCTCTGGGAGTCAGAGAGATATTTAACTTGAGCAAGGATGAATGGGAGGAAGCTTGTGTGGTTCCATGACCTTAGACTTTTCTAGAGAGCTCAGGCTTCTTCCCTCTTCTGTGATGCCTGCTCTTCCAGTTGGGTGACCTTCCTGAGTGCTGGCTTAGACCAGTCTATACCCGTCAGTTCCAGAGCTCAGATTTCTGCTCAGCTGACAGGTAACCAGGTAACTTTGATCATCCCAGGGGAGCCATGTGTGGTCTTTAGTCATGCCCTTTCTTTCGTTCTCTCTTTTCTAAAAGACCACCAGAAGGCTAGGCACACAGACTTTGGGACAATAGAGGCACTGGCCATGCCATGACAGGTGAACCCCCGGAGCCTGGCAGGCTCTCCACTTTCAGGGCAGCCATCAAAGCACCCAGTGGTCCTGGCCACAATCCTGAACTCTGTGTACAAAGAAGAAAAGACATAGCAGGTGAGCCAAGAGGCATGGGATCACAGGATTTTCTCCTGCACTATTGGGGGATAGCACTAGGATAACATAGCAGCTATTCATGAAATGCTCACATGACTTGGGCAAACAATAATAATAATAATAAAAATATCATGCCTCAAGCTATGCAATGGGCCAGGCACCCTGCTGGGTGATTATATACGTATTATCTTACTTAAGCATCAGACAGCCCCATAAGGGGCAGAATTATTATTATCTTTACTTTACAGAAGAGGAAACTGAGGCCAAGAAGTTGTCAAAACTTATCTGAGATCACATAGCTAGGGAATGGCAGGTCCAAGGGTCTACAGAGCCTATGCTTCTGGCCTCTGTTGTGTTGACCTTGCGTGGAGATAAATGAAAGCCCAACAAAGCAGAGTGGATCAAAATGAGCTCTCTTGTTTGAAGTCCAAAAGTAGGTGAGTAAGCCCTCAGCAGAGTAGAAGTTTAGCAGAAGAAAGATCTAAAACTGAGTTCACAGCATATACAAAGTCAAAGAAAAATAACAAACCAGAAAAAAAGGTCTTCTTACTCATGTTACAAAGGGATAACCTCTCTAATATGTAAATGCATATATTCAATTAAGAAGAATTAACAAACAGAAAACGTGGATAAAAGATATGAACAGGAATTGCAAGAAACATACTCAAATTGCACTTAAGCATAGGAAAAGATGCTCCACCTGACTGAAGAAATGCAAATTGGGGTACCTGGGTGGCTCAGTGGTTGAGCAGCTGCCTTCAGCTCAGGTCGTGATCCTGGAGTCCTGGGATCACATAGGGAGCCTGCTTCTCCCTCTGCCAACGTCTCTGCCTCTGTGTGTCTCTCGTGAATAAATAAGTAAAATATTTTTTAAAAAAGAAATGTAAATTAAAGCCAAATGAAGGTAGCATGGGTCTCCCACAAACTTGAAGAACGTGTGGGATGCAGCTATTATGGCCTTAAAGGTAGAATATATTTGAAAAGAAGGAAACAGAAAGTCAATGACTTAAGTACCCCATCAAGAAATTATAAAAAGAACACAAATTAGACCCAAAGAAAGTAGAAGAAATTAAAGAGGGCCAAATCTAAAAAATTTGTTCTTTGAGAAAAAAAAACTGATAAAAATAATAACCCTTGACAGGATTGATCAAGGAAGAGAGAGAGAACAAATCCAGTCCAATCTCTGGAATGAAACGAGAGTATCACCATAGTTCCTAGAGACAATACAAAGATACGACCCACACTATAAACTTGAAAATGTCAATGTTCTGGAGAAATTCCTCTAAAAACACCATAGATGCCAACACCAAAATGACAGTAATGTTAGAATTATCTGATGAAGATTTTATAGCAGTCATGATAAAAAAAAAATGTTTCAATGAGCAATTAGGAACACGCTTGAGATAAGTGAGGGGAAAAAATAGAAAGCTTTAGCAAAGATATAGAAGCTATAAAGAACGAAATGGAAATTTTAGAAATATTTGCAACACTTGTAATTTAGGATTTCTCTGATCATTAATTTCCCCATCTCTAGGGTTAAATGAGATAACATATCTAAAAGGATTGGCACAGTGCCTGGCACATAGCAAGTGCTCCATAAAATTTTATATTGCTGCTCTTGTAACAGAGGCATCCAAGCAGGAGGACCAAACTCTGATGCATTTCCAGGCAGACAGACCCTCCTGCCTTGAACACTCCATAAGGAAGATGTCAGAAGGGTTTGCTTAGCAATTAGGTTATCAACCTTACAAACCAGTATTGAAGGCATTCCCTAAGGTACTCCTTTCACCCTCACAGCGGCAACCTGTATGCAGTGCCCATGCTGGGTTCTGAAGAATACAATGGAAGGGATAAGAGGTACAATCAGAAGGGGAAGATGGACTTTAGTTTCAGTGGCAACAGCTCACATGATGGGAAACCCCCCAAGAGTTTGCTGGAAGCAGCAGGAAGGGACAGGGCAGAAAGAAAGAAAGCTTTCTCTTCTTTCAAACACGGTATTGTTTACCATAATAGCAGCCAGGATTCCCAGAAGCAAGGGAGAGGGGGCTTGCAGAATGGTTTCAACGGGGTCACCTCATTCCTGCAGAGACAGGCCCAGGAAAAGCTACACTTACAAAGAGACCATTCTGACCTGCACGGATGGAGGGACATCTGGGCCAAGGCCAAGATCAGGGACGACCCCGCAATGGGACGCCACCGTCCTTTGAATCCCCACCCTCAGCTGGGAGAAGCAGAACTTTTGAAGGAGGTAGGTTTGTTCTAGCTTTCCTCCTTCCTGTTCTTCCTTCCTAGCAGAAGACAACGCATCAAGCACTTTCCCTTAGTTTACAGAACCTGTTTACACCCCTCACAGCGCCTGATCTCATCACACACCATGGCTGAGGGATATCCTCACTTCATTTTACTGGTGTCCCAGTGGAGTCTCAGAGCCATCAGGTGAATTACCCAAGGCAGTTTTCGGACTACGGACTCATCCCACCTATATACCTATATATAGTATAAAATCCTACTCCATCAAGACACCAATATATTTTTTAAGATTTTATTTATTTATTCATGAGACACACAGAGAGAGAGAGAGAGAGGCAGAGACACAGGCAGAGGGAGATGCAGGCTCCATGCAGGGAGCCCGATGTGGGACTCATCCCGGGACTCCAGGGTCATGCCCTGGGCCAAAGGCAAATGCTAAACCACTGAGCCACCCAGGGATCCCCCAAGACACCAATATTAATGAGCATTATTATTACTATTTTTGAGCATCTCGGGTGTGCCAGGTAAAAGCCAGGTACCTGGCTTCCCTGAGCTCACTTGTCCTTCAGAAAGACACCAGGAGTAGAGGCGGCTGCAGGCTCCGAGAAGGCATGAATGGTAGGCGCTCCTACTTAGTGCCTGGCACTGTCCTAAACACTTCAATATGCACGAAGTCACTCAGTCTTCCCAGCAGTCCCGTGAGAGTAAGTGTAAGTCACACATCTGTTTCAGAGATATGGGAACTGAAGGTCAGAGACATCAGGTAATCCACTGGAGGCCACACAGCTCAGAAGTGGCAGCACTGGTATTCAAACCGAGCCTTCTTACCACTGTTCTGTGTCTCTGGCAGGACGAGTGGCTTAGCACTAGGTGGCACATCTAGGAAGTGTCAGAATCAGATTGAAACCTCTGCCCAACTGAAAACCAGGGTCTTCCCACCCAACTATCCTGCCTAGAGTAGGGCTGGATGATCTGGGTCACTTGGGCAGCCTCCCTCCTCCCCAGCTAAGGGACAGCTGTCTGCAAATCCATCCCCAGAAACAGGATGTGTGGGGGCAAGAGCCCTCTATGGTGGCATCAGGCCCAGGCAGGCTGACAGAGCTGGGACCCAGCTCCATCAACCTCTTTGCCAGTTTTTGTCTCCCTGCCCGCTGCTTGTGGCCCAAATCAGCCCCGGACTCTCATCATCTCCCTTGGCCCCCACTGAAAATGCTGACTGCCAGGTGGAGTGGGAACTTGGAAGAAACCTGGAGGGATCAGAGGAGCTGTGTGGGGGTGAGGAGAGGGGTGCTGGAGAGCGGTTCTGGAGTTGTGGGGAAGGGGTAACCTAGCAACCACTGGCTCACATGGTCACAAAGCCAGCAGGCTTGCCCACAGAAGCAGCGAGCCTTCCTGTTGATGTAGCTCCCCTTGCTCCTCTGCTCAGGCAGCAGGGACTTCTCACACACAGACTGTAGCAGGCATTTGCCTCGGTGAGTCGAGATCCATGGAGAGATCAATCTCCTGCGGAGGGAAACGGACACTAGAGCCGGACTGGGGGCCGGGGGGCACCTACAGAGGTCAAGATGGGGCAAGGAAAGTTCTGTCTCAGGATTGATGTGAGCGTTCAGACCCCTTCTGTCCAGCTGGTTGGGGACCAGGCAGAGAGAGAAGTGAGGACAGAGGTGGACACAGTGGAGCCCAGCCTGGCCCACTCTGGAAAAGGCTGGCCTGACCCAGTCCGTGTTGACCTCTACTGCAGCTACAGGTTGTGACCCAATTGTGGCTTATAAAATCAATTTAATGGGTCATATCTAAGATTTACAGAATGAAAACCAAAAGTAGGATGAAAATAGCACTGTGCATCGTAGGGTAGGTATTGCTTTAGGATGTTCCTGCCTCAGTTTCACATACACACCAATGTGTGCACACACGTGTGTAGATCATGATCTGATCCACGAATGAGTGTCTTACGATGATCACAGTCAAAAGCATTTGAAAGTCTGTGTTCTAACAAGTACTTTTTCCTGTAGGCAGATGGGTTTGGGCTTCCAAATGGCCTGTCCGCAAGCCTGCAGCATGTAAGTGCTCTAGAGCCCAGCCCCCGTCATCCAGGATGTCCAAAGCTTCCTTCAAAGGAAGTTCTACCAACTGTTTTTCTCTTTAGAGAAAAGATCGGGGGAGACTTGGAGTCAGGATGCCTGGGGTCCTTGTGTGACCTCAGGTCTCCCCTTCCCCCATCTCAAGGACTGCTGCCTCTCACTTCCACCTGAACCTGACAGCAGCTGGCCCTGGGCATGTCTGGGGTCCTTTGCAGATTTTGTAAACTCGAGGGTTCATTTTCAGAATGCACTGACTCCCGGTCCCAAACCCATCCCTAGCACCTGCAAGCCCTGCACTTTGGAGAGATATAGACGGGTAGATTGATAGATCTATATATGCATGTGTATGTATATGTGTCTGTTTATGCGTATCTATATATCCAGCTACATTCAGGTCCATCGATTCAGACCAATCACAATTCTTGACTTTAACACCTATCAGCTTTCATCCACTTCACTGAATCAGAACTATTTCATATTATAATGAGCACCAGCAAACGGGCCTCTCAAACCAAGAGTTAGAATAGCACCATTAACACATCTTATGTGCTCCCCTCCCTCCCATCCCCCATCCCTGACTTCCCTCAAAAAGAGCCACTAGCTGAATTTTGTGTTTAGCATTTTCTTGCCTTTTTTCCCCTCCCTTATCACATTTATGATAATTTTGCTTTCCTTTGAGCTTCACTTTTAAGAAGGAATCTCAGGCTATGTGGCCCTCTGGGCCTTGCTTTCCTTGACCTCACATAATATTTGTCAGGTTCATCTACGTGGTTCTGGGTAGCTCTGGTTCATTTTCATTGCAGTACGATGTTCAATTGCCCACATGTAGCACCGCTCACTCACCCCTTCTTTCTGCCATTGGACACTTGGGAAGTTGCCAGGACTTTGCTAATTCGAACAATGTTAGTCTGAATATATTACAAACAGCCCCAGTCATATGACTGCAAGAGCTTCTCTTGGGTATATGTCTGGGAGACGAATTGCTGAGCGCTACAGCTTGCAAATGTTCAATTTTACCACACACTGCCAATTTTTCTCCTCTAAGTGTCTGTTCCGGTTTACACTCCCACCGCCAGCGTATGAGATTTCCTGTTATCCATCTTCAACACCAGTGTTAAGTGTACTAGTCTTTATTCTATTAGAAAGTCGACGATGGCCACAGACGTGAAGACCCAGTTGGCTGAACATCCATTGATGAGGTAAGACCCCAAGTGCCCACCCTGCTGATCCGAGCGGGTGGGGGGAAGGCAGGGCAGGCTGGGAGACAAAAGTGGCGTGGCGGGAACCCAACAGATGGAGGGTCCAGGAGAGGCAGCCCTTCCTCACCTTCGGCTGCCATCAGCCAAGCCCCCAGTGGGTTCTTAGGCCTGAGTTAGCACAGGTCACAAACTGGGTCTCTCCCTGGAGGGAGGAGGACATGGTGGCAGGGAACAGAAGCACCTGCGTGAGAATTCCTAGATTTTTAAGGGGCGACTTCCTCTGTCAGTTGGGGTAGGGAGGCCACGTAACTGCAACTTTCAGAGAAGGTTTGCTTTATTTCTTTAAGTCCCAGATGCCTTAGAGGCCAATGGAGGACGGCACAGAAAACTCAGGGGCCTGGTCAGCGAAATCCTCAGAGGGCCCCGAGGCCCTTGCTTAGCATATCCAGAGCCCACCTCTTCTCCAGAGGGCCTCCCTTCAGCCAGGGCCACCGGGAAAAGGGAATGCAGACAGCCAGCAGGCAGGTGGTCCCACCAGGCCCCAGCGGAGATCACCCCACCTCTGGATCCATGCTGGAGCGACCCCGGGCTCCTCCAGAGGCAGGGCCTGGCATCCTCAGGAGAGGGAAGGGGTGCAGGGTGGAGGACAGACAACCTGAGAAACGTGTCTCCAGTGAAGCCGACAAGAGCTTGACGCTTCCCTGCAGCGTTGGGACTCTGAATGCTGCCCCACCAGCTCTGCATCTCCTGGGAGGGGCTCCCGAGGGAAGAGGACGTGCTGGCGCCATCTGGCCTTGGTGCTCCAGCTTCAGCCCCTGGACGCGAAGTCTGGGCCAAGACTGCCTGGAGGGGGGGCCCGGGGGCAGGGGGACTGCCCATAGCTGGCTTCTCCTGGGCTGCCAACAGTTGGCTTGGGGTGAGGTCCTCATTGTGTCTGCCCCTGCCCCTGGAGGTGTATATAAGGTACCTTTGCTCCAACCCAGGTATTTGGAGAGTAGGTGGGTCTATGGCTTCTTTTTAGGGCTTTAGAGAGGGTTTCTGGGAGAAAACTGAGGTCTTGGGAGATGCTATCTGAGTTCTCTCCAATAGATCCTAGCTCCCTGCTAAGGCATCTTATGAAGACAGAAGCTCCCTGGGACTGGATTGGACTAGTTGGGAGAGGACCCCAGGAGAGGCCTGGCTTTGGGAGCCATGGGGTGGAAGTGAACTCCTGGAAACCAATTTCAGAGTGTCTCAGGAATAGACTCCATCTGAGCCCTGAGTTCTGAGCTGGGTGGGCACTGATGCCAGGAAGCTCCATTAATTTCTCCTTGACTTTCTCCTTCAGTCCAAGGGCTGAGCTGAAGCCTGAAAAGAAGTCAGGGCACAGGCCAAGGAGCCACGGGGACAACGGGCCACAGAAAGAACTGATGATCCCAGGGATCGTGGATTTCCAGCTGATCCAAACAGCACTGAAGACCCCCAAGCCCCAGACCCCTGGGGCCTACCGCTTTGGCCGCCTCAGCCACCACTCCTTCTTCTCCCGGCACCACCCTCACCCACAACGTGTGACCCACATCCAAGGTAGGCCCTGGGGAGGTAGGGGCCTGACTGGAGGTGGTGGGGCGGTTCTGATGACCAGAAAAGTAGGATCCAGCCTCTGTTTCCAAGCTGAGGCCCAGAGAGGATGGGGATTTGGTCAGGGAGAGAGAACTGCTTGGCCACTTGCAAGCACTCAATCAAGTGAAGACTTGACCTGGGGAAGCAGGCTCTGAGGCTGACTGTGCAGCCCTAGACCATTCCTTCATTGCTGATCCTCCCATTTTACAAATCAGATAAAGGGATGAATGTTCTGCCCCAGAAATGCACTCTGTTCTCTAACTCAGGCCAATTCATCCACTTAGCCATCTGTCCATCAGATATCTGTTGAGTGCAAACAATGGATCAATCACTTATTTAGGCCCTAGGGATATGACAGTGAGTGAAACAGTTCCTAACCTTGTGGAGCTGACTCTGCTGGGAAAGGCTAGGAAATAGATGAGGTGTCAGAGTGTAGGAAGTGCCAAGGCTCTAGAAGGGAGGAGACCTGATCAATAGCATGGCATCTAAGCCAAGAACTAAAGGGGAGAGGGCATTGAACTGTGTGGCTAGTGGAGGAAAGAATGTCCCAGGCAGAGGGAACAGCAAGTACAAAGGCCCCAAGGCACACATTCTGGCTCTGCTGGAGGAGCAGCAAGGAAGCCAGTGTGGCTGGAGCTGAGTAAAGAGGGGGAGAAAGGGGATACTCCAGAGAGGTGGTGGGAGTCCAGATTATGTGGGCCTTAGAGGTCACTCCACTTACCATTAAGCCATCTCGCTGAATGGATGGGAGCCACTGGAAGGTGGAAAGCAAAAAACTGACGGGAGTGACATGTTGGCTGCTGTCTGGAGGGGGATATAGACCAAGGAGGTAGCAATGGAAGAGCAAGTGACCCTGCTCTAGAGCTATACAGAGGTGGAACCAACAGGATTTGCAGACTGGTTAAAAATAGTAGGAAAGGCAGAGGAAAGTCAATGATGACTCCCAGGTGCTGGGCCTGAATGATTAGAAAACCAGAATCACATTAACTGAGGCAAAAAAATGCCTGAAGGAAGGATCAGTGCAGGGCAAGGGAAGGGTTGGAAATTGGGTGGGAATCTGGGAGATGTGAGATTCCACACATCTTTCAGGCTTCGGGGTAGAAGTAAAGTAGGCAGTTGGAGCCGGAGTTCAGGCGAGAGATGCCAATCTGGCCACCACTCAAGGAGGGACGGCATTGGAAGTGCCATGCCTGGATGGGCAAGCCAAGAGCCCGTGTAGATGCAGGAGAGGAGAGTCTGGCGCTGAGCCCAGGGACCCCAAGCCTGAGAGGGCGAGGAGGTGAGAAGGAAGGAACAGAGGAGGTGAGGAGCAGCCTGTGAGTTAGGAGGGACCATGGGAATGAGCCCCCCACCCCCACCAGCCAAAAAGGAGAATGTTTCAGGAAGGACAGAGTGAGCCAGCATGCCAGGACCTAACCAGCCTGGTCCTCGAAGCTTCACCGTGTATGCTAATACACGGTCACACAGACCTGAAGCCAGAAGGGTCCTCATGTGTAAGCAGCTCGCCACCATCTCTGGGCTGCCCTGCAGAGGCTGACAGATGGCAAGGAGTTTTATCCAAGGGGTCTGGCTAAACCTTGCTCCTTTTGATTTGAGCCCAGGCCTTTCTGGTCACAGACTATGGCTCCATGCCCCATCCCCGTGTCCTCCTCTTCAAGCTGCCCACCTCCATGTGCTCACACCTGCAGTTCCTCATTCTGTCATAGAAAATCAGAAGGACGCCAGGACTAGAGTCCTATCTCACCTCTCCCTGACTCGCTGGGTGACCCTGAGCACTGCCTATCACTGTTCATTCTTAGTGTCCCCCTGGGTAAGGCCTCTGTGGCCGGAGGGCCCAGCTCTAGCGACCTATGGGAGGGAAGAAGTGGGGTCCATACTCTCCCTGCCCACCAGCCTCCTCCCAGCCTCCTGGTGTTCCTGGGGTCCACCCAGGCCCTCCTTCCCACAGCCTCTCACCCTTCGCAGATCTCACCGGGAAGCCCGTCTGTGTCGTCAGAGACGAGTTCTCTGTGGCCCCCTTGCCTCAAGCCACACTTTTATCCCGCTGTCTGATGGGGTTGCCCACCATCTCTGTCCCCATCGGAGACCCGCAGTCTAATCGGGAACCCCGGCTTTCTTCTGGTGGGTACTTGTTGGGCACCAGCCCCTCTCCCCAGGGGCTGCCCTCCCTCAAGGCAGGTCCCTGGGAAGGAAAGAGCCAGCGCTCTTAGGTCGGTGGGGTCCCCTGCGGTTTTCCTCATTTCCTCAGACAGCAGCATCTGCACTATTCCCCACCCCCCAGGTCCTCAGAAATGGGGCCCCTACTCAGATTTGAGGTGTTTGAGGCATGATAACAGAGGACAGACAGAGTGGGGCAACAGTCATGTGACTTACAGCCACAGACAGGATTGATATGGGAAATGTCGAGTAGCTTGTAGGCTTGGGCACCAGCCCGTCGGAGCAGTTGGCCAGAGATGGAGCTGGAGCTGAAGCAGCAGCTTTCTGGCAGCCCCTGCGCTTCCCCTTCCCCTCCGTCAGGGTCCAGGGGAAGCCCACTGGTGGGGACCAGGACAGCTGTGCAGGGCAGAGCAGCTTGGGAAGCTAGCCGCAGCGCATCTCCCCAACTTCGCCAAGAGCAGTTCGGTATCTGAGGGACTGGCACATTGCAGAAACTGAGGCTCAGTGCTGGCCTCAGGTGCATAAAAGAGGCGCAGCTACACTAATCCGCACACATGTTGGCGCAGGTAGCCAAGCATCCCCAGCAGCTTCCAGGGAAGCCACAGGCTAGGATCAACATCAGCCCCCTCGAGTAGTGACCACGCTCACCCCCTCAATGGCGAGATTCCTGCTTCTCCTCTCAAGGTCACCGCCTCCCCCTTTCCCTTTAAGATACAAGGCAGGCGGAAGGCTGGGGAGGTGAGCAGGCTCTTCCCACCCCCACCCCCCACTCCCAGGCCTCTCAATGCCAGGTACCACAGGGAAGGCAGGAGGACCCCGGGTTTCAGCTGGCAATGTCTTCCCAGAGGCATGGAAGAAGGAGTTGAGAGACCTGGCTTCCCGGGTGGCCGTCTTCACCAAGGAGAATGAGCTGAAGAGCAAAGAGGTGGGTGCAGAACACAGGAGCCGTCTGGGAAGAGATCCAAAGGGTCCATGAAAGCCCTCCCAAGTGGGTTCCCCCTCGTGGGCAGTAGAACTAGTGTCCACAAGAGGTGCTGCTGTTGGCCCAGGAGGAGGGGGCTGCAGAACATCCACCTCCCCACCCGAGGAGGGTCCAGCAAGGGCTCAAAAGAGAAGAGAAGGTGGCTAGGTGGGGAGATCCAAGAAGGGTGCATAACAGAGGTGGGATGGGCAGATGGGGACGGGGAGGCGTTCCTAATGGACACATGCAGCTCAGAAGCTGGGAAATGCAGGACATGCTTAAAGAGGGCAACATAAGCGGGCAGCCATGTGGGGTTGGGGGTGGGGGGGAAGGTAAGAAGGGGTTGACTTTGCATGTGGGCAAAAAGGAGGAGCTTGCTCTTCATTTCTGAACTTCCTGTAGCACCCAGTCTCATAGGGAATAGAGAATCACTGAAGGATTTCAAACAGGATGGGGTGACTTCGTGGGTGCTATCTGCTGATAATCCAGTAAAGACAACTGGGAGGCAGCATGGAAGTAGTTGGTACTGGATGCAGGACAGGTCTGGCCCTTGGGACAGTCTGGCCCTGCCCTGCTCTTGGGCAGCAGAGTTCTCATTTCTGATTTGTGGCCTACTCACTGCAATGCTCACGGCAACTCGGCTAAGCTCTCGGGGTCTCAGTTTTCTTATCTTTAAAATGGGGACAAGTATAGGGTCACCTGGGTGACTGAGTGGGCTGAGCATCCACCTCTTGATCTCAGGACCCTGGGATCGAGCCCCACGTCGGGCTCTGCATTCAGCGGGGAGTCTGCTTCTCTCCCTCCTCCTCTGCCCCACCCCTGCTCCCACGCACATACTCTCTCACTTGCTTTCTCTAAAATAAAAAAAAAGTGAAAATATAAACAAATAAATGTGGGGAGAAGTATACTAGCAGTCTCAATTGGGGTTGCAGGGGTAGGAGGTCCCAGGCCTCATACCAATAGGCCTAGCTCAGGAGGTTTTCCCAGGGCAAAGAATGGATGCCAAGTTCTAGGGGACAAATCTGAGGGGTAGCTGAGCTGGAGTTAAGGTAGGAAATGGGGGTCTTGGCCTAAAATACTGCTTTCCAATCTCTGATGGGTGCAGGGGTGAGGGGAAGGGAGGGCAGGTCTCCCTAGGAGGAATAATGAAGACTTCAGAGGACCACCAGGGTCTCCAGCATTGAAGAAGTTCCAGAAGGAAGCATTTTGGATGGGGAGAGTCCCTGGCTGGGGAGAGGGGTCCAGAACAGGGTGGGGCTGGCCTGGTCATCCTCCCAGGTCCCTGCAATGTTGCGATGCTGGGATTGCAGGAGGGGAGGTGAAGCCCCAGAGGTGTGACTGGGCCTCCTTCTCTTCCCCTTCTTCCTCGAGCCTCTCTCCCTCTCCCTCTCTCTCTCTCTCTCTCAATCTCTCTCTCACTGCCTGGAGTCTCTGGCCACTTTGCTCCCAGCAGAAGGAGGAGCCTCAGCGGGAGCAAGGGGCAAAGTACTCGGCCGAGACTGGGAGGCTCATCCCCACTTCCACCCGAGTCATTGGTCGCCGCCACTCCCGCCAGGGCCCACGGATGTATTCTTCTGGCAAAGATGAAGGAGTCCAGACTGTCTTCCTAAAGGATCATGAGCTGCTGGTAAGGCCCTGGGAACGCTGGGAGCTACGGCCCAACAGAGGCCTGGTCTGAGGGCAGAGAACATGTGGTCGCTGCTCCCAGGCTCCCAGCAGTCCCAGCTAGGACGCTTACAAACTGCTTTAAAGTGTGGCCTCTCAGGGTGCCTGGGTGGCTCAGTCAGTTGATTGCCCAACTCTTTTTTTTTAAGATTTTATTTATTTTTTCATGAGAGACACACACACAGAAAGAGAGAGAGAGAGAGGCAGAGACACAGGCAGAGGGAGAAGCAGGCTCCATGCAGGGATCCTGACGTGGGACTCGATCCTGGGACTCCAGGATCACATCCCGGGCCGAAGGCGGGGGCTAAACCGCTGAGCCACCCAGGGATCCCAATTGCCCAACTCTTGATTTCAGCTCAGGTCATGATTTCAGGGTCATGGGATCAAGATCCTCTCTCCTTCTCCCTCTGCCTTCTCCCCATCTCTCTCTCTCTTAAAAAAAAAAAATTAATTAATTTAAAAAAAAAACAAAAAACAGGGATCCCTGGGTGGCGCAGCGGTTTGGCGCCTGCCTTTGGCCCAGGGCGTGATCCTGGAGACCCGGGATCGAATCCCATGTTGGGCTCCCGGTGAATGGAGCCTGCTTCTCCCTCTGCCTGTGTCTCTGCCTCTCTCTCTCTCTCTGTGACTATCATAAATTAAAAAAAAAAAAAAAAAGGTGTGGCCTCTCCCAGGATACTTGTACCTGAGGCTATCAGCCTCAGAAACTCCTGACCTGGGAGTCAAGCACCTGGATCCGATCCTCTGCCGTGTCCAGGTTTCTGCGGGGAGCTCTCCCTCTCTTTTAACGCCTTCCCCCGACTTGGGGCTTTAGCTCCACGATCTACACAAGCTGGGAGCATGCACATGTTGTCTTGAAGGGCTATCCTAGCTGTGGCACTGGATGAGTTCAGGAAGGGAGCTACGGCGGCTGGATGACATTCATAGAAGAACGTCCTGCCTAGTGTGTCCCCGAACCACACCCGGGTGTGCTGCAGCCTGCGGCCAGCCCTGCCAGTCCCAGCCCAGTCTCCCCACACTGTGCAGGGTTTGGTGGGTGCCACAGTGAAGCACAGACCTATCTTCTGATGTTTAAGTTTCACCGGCCAAGGCCTGAGATGAGTCCGTGACCGATGCTGGTGGGTTAAGGCTACCTGTGGTTCCTTTTAAAATGCATACATGTTCTCCAGGGAAGGTTAGTCCCCGAGCCAGCATCTTGACACCCTCCCTGTGACCCGTGCTTTCAAGCATGCAGTCCCTTTGGAGACTTACAACGGTCCAGTGAAGTGGATAGCAGACAGGGCCCAGAATCCCCATTCCACAGATGGGGAGGCTAAGGCCCTGCTAGGTGACATTCTGTGGCCCAGGTCCCCAGAGAGGGAGCAGCATAGCGGAGACTAGAACGACACTTTCTCCACCATAGGGCGGCCTCATCTTGCCTGGAATTAGGTTCTCGGGTCCTGTGGGGAGGGGGCCCCGGGCAGGTAAGTCAGACGGGGAGAATGGAGAAGGGCCCAGGGGCAGACCCAGGGGGCGGGGGGAGTCACTGCAACAGGTGGGTATCTGGGGCTGAGGGGGCACCTTAGCAGCCAGAGGCCCGGGAAGGGGTTCAGCCCGGTTCCTGTTCTGCCAAGGATGAGGCCGACCTGCTGGGGACTGACAGGCCCCCTCAGGTCCTGGGAAGACCGACTGCCAAGCACTAAGGGGACCCTGCTTTCCTAGGACTCCAGGGGCTACACCTCCTACCACGGGTCCCAACTCCAGGCAACCGTAGCCACAGCCACCGTCAGCAGCCTGGCCTAGGGAGCCCCCGTAGCCCATGCTGCTACACAGAGCTGGAGCTCCCCCCGATGATACGAGACTGGAGGCTGCAGGGGAAAGAGGGCCCGGCGGTGGCAGAGATGCCAGAGGCTGAGGAAGCGGCCGAGGGTGAAGCGTTCATGCTGCTTGGCGGGATGGAGCCCCACGCGGGGTCATCTGCAGCATCAGCCAGCCCTGACCCCCAGCCCGCCCGCTGGGATCTCCCCACCTCTGTGCTAGTGTCTCCAGACCCTGGGAGCTCCAGGGTGGGGAGGCCCGTGGGGTCCCTGAAACCCCCACGCCAAGGACCCAGGGATCCGGGACTCGGTGGGTCTCCGAGCAGCCAGCTCTGACTTTGCCTTCCCAGTGAGGGACTTTGGGGGTACAATCAGCCCACGCAGGGCTCAGGGATGAGGGATCCACATACGTGATATGGAGCTTTGTTGTGTCACACTCTCCCTGCTGGGGTCGTCCTCTTTCAAGGCCTCAGATTCCTCATTTGTCCAGTGAGGAGGTTAAGACTCTTCCACTGGGGGAGAGAAAGTGCTGTGTAAAATGCAAAGTCACAGGGCAGGGACGATGGTGGGGACCAGTTTAGCCAAGCATGTGGTTCTCAGAGCACATGTTGTAGGAGCAGGGCCTGTGCTGCTGGCTGGGACGTGTCATCCAGGCTCACTGACCCGGGGCCTGTCCTCCTGCCCGCAGGTCCTGGAGCTCCTTTGTCAGATCCTGCAGACAGACTCCCTGAGCGCTATCCAGTTCTGGCTACTTTACGCTCCCCCAAAAGGTGAGGACACAGCCGGGGCCCAGAGCTTTCTCGGAGTGGAGGCTGCGGAGGGCCTTGTTCTCTGGATGTCACTGGGCTCCCAGCCAGGGCCTTCCTTCTGGGCCCCGAATGCACCTGTCTCCAGCGGGATAGGGCCGCTGCTCCCTCCTCGCCCTTCCTCGGCAGGATTTCCTCGACCCTGCTTCTTGGAGGGGACTTTATACTGACCACTGACCACCCTTGGCACCCAGGAGGGAAAAATCCAAAGATATATTTAGCAGACATGCCCCCCTCACCTACCACTGCGGGAAGCGTACACACACACACACACACACACACACACACACACACACACACAGGAACCGTGAAAGGACGTCCTTGTACACACTGGAATGGTGGGCAGAAGGTTTATCTGGGTGGGAGGCTGAGGGGTGGTGATGGGAGCTGGAGACAGTGGGGGAGGAGGGGAGGGGGAGGGCAGGAGGCAGGTGTCCAGGGGGCTTTGCAGAGAGAGCCCAGAGGCATGACCACTGGGTGGGCCAGCAGGTGCCGAGAACAAGGAACATGCATGTGATTGTGTGGTGAGAGAAAGGTGGGGAGGGGCTGGGTGCTCTGCACACACAGGGGCCAAGATAGAACAGGGGCCTCCCCAAAGTGGACCTGGAAGCAAAATGAGAGATGGTTAGAGAGAGCTGCCCTGGGCCAGGGTTGGGCAGAAGAGCCGAGGCCCTGCTTCCAGCTTGTCCCTAGCGGGGACAGGACAGGGTGGGTCCGGCCACTGAGGACCATGCCCCCTGGCTGTGCTTACAGAGAAAGACCTGGCCCTGGGACTCCTGCAAACAGCCGTGGCTCAGCAATTTCCACAGCCCCTAGCCTCTATCCCGTTGGAAAAACTTCTCCATCAGCTCCAGGAATTCCAAGAGCCATCTCAAGAGAAGAAACAGCCGCCCTACAGGTGAGCTTCACACCCCTCACCTGCCCCTCTGTTCCCAGAGCTCTTCCCTCCCATTCAGCCACTTGTCCTCCCCGGTGAGGCCGGGTGGTCTGGAAACGGGATCCAGGCACTGGGCTCACTGAGCCTGTGCTGGAGGAGGAGGCCCAGCGCCCTCCCCGAGGGACCCTCCGGTTCAGCCCCTGCTGCCTGAGGGCCCCTCTGGCAGCCCACATGTCGGCGGCTGACTATGGGGGATGCCCGAGGGGTGACCTGTGTCAGCTGTAGCAAGACAGGGCCGGAGAAGCCACAGCTAGCCCTCCAGCTCTTAGTCTCGGGGAAGGCCAGTAGAGAGGGGAAGCTGAAACAGGGGAGCAGAAGTACCGTCACGGACGGCTGGAGGACACAGGGGGAAGGTACAGTGGGAAGCCCTCACCAAGCAGGTGGGTAGGGCTAGGGTGTCAGCAAGGGACCTGGCAATAGTGTGGCAACTGTTCTGCCGGACACCACTGGAGTCCACACAACCACCCAAAGAGGCAGCGTTACCCCCATTTCACAGATTAGAAAACTCAGCAACAGCTGAGACTACCTAGAGTCACCTGGCTAGTCGGAAGAGCTGGGATCCAGCCTAACTTCCAAGCCCAGCAGCACCCAGATTTGCCAGAGACCCTGTTAAAAATGCAGATTCCTGGAGATTCTAACAGCAGGTGGGGGATGAGCCAGGGGATGCATCACTTTGACAATCTCCCTGGTTTTCCCCGATAGAGCTTTGCGGAACGTGGCTGGGACAGGTAGGATTTGAAGGAGCAAATGAGAGGTTGGGGACCGTCAGGAAGCGAAGGCAGGAACGCGCTCAGTCTAGGAAATGTTAAGTTTGGGGGTGGCTGCAGCTTGGTGAGAGGGGGCAGGTGCTTGTGCTCATTTAGGTTTGTTGAGGGCCTGGGTTCTTGCTCTGGCCCTAAACTGGGTTCTCTTTTCTGCTTTGAGAGACCAGAGAAGCTTGGGAGGAAGGCAGGCTTCGCTGTGACCTCGGGCGAGCCACTGCCCCCACCATGGGCCTCAGCTGCTCCCCTCAAAACCACTCTCCTAGCGTTGTAGGGAGGACAGTTAGACCGAGTGCATAAAAAGGCCTGCTTTGGTGCAAAGCGGAAGTCCTCCGTTAGGGCAGCAGGAGCTCCAGCTTCTCCACTCACAGGAGAAGGCTTCCTCTCTGCCAGGAAGCAGGAGCCAAGCACGGCCGGGGCGGGCTGGGGCGGGGGCCTCCCTTACCGCTCCTGGGGCAAGAGGGCCCAGGAGGTTCCTCGTGGTCACGGCAGGCAGTGGAGTCACAGCTGTCTGTCGAGGTCCCACTTGGGGGTGGTGCCAGCAGGGGCCAGGCGCCTTGGGCTCTTGGGCTCCCTGGAGCACTTGTTTCCCCACCGCACCCACCCTGCCACTCTGCTGCAGTGGGCTCCAGCCTCACATTCCCTTTGTGTCCCTTATAGCCAATCCCCGAAGAAGACGAAGACCCCACCACTACCCAAAGGCGACCAACCAGGTAAGATTCTATGCAGCAGATCATCCCAGGGGCTCTCCCCCCCACCCTCACCCCCACCCCTAGGCCCACCCTGGCTGTATGCCTCGGGGGATTCGAGGACACTGGAGATGAGTCTCTGCCCCAGGAAGCTGCTCATTCCACCCATTCATCTATTCACTCATCCATTCAACAGAGACTTCCTTAGCAGCTGTGAGCTAGGCTCTGGGGAAGAGTCCAGACAAGTTCCTGCTGCTATGGAGCTCACATCCTAGTGAGGAGGAGTGCAGACAGCAAATCCAAACATCGGAGGGGGATAGGTACTGGTAGGAAAATAAAGCAGGGGAAGTGAGGGGCAGTAAGAAGGACTGGCAGGGGGGATCCCTGGGTGGCGCAGCGGTTTGGCGCCTGCCTTTGGCCCAGGGCGCGATCCTGGAGACCCGGGATCGAATCCCACGTCGGGCTCCCGGTGCATGGAGCCTGCTTCTCCCTCTGCCTGTGTCTCTGCCTCTCTCTCTCTCTCTGTGACTATCATAAATAAATTAAAAAAAATTAAAAAAAAAAAAAAAAAAAAAAAAAAAGAAGGACTGGCAGGGTGGGGAGAGGGCTCCTTGGCCTGAACGACAGGTAGTTCCAGCCCAGGGCGGGCCTCCGGAGAGCCCAGAAATAAGGCTCTAACCTGTCAGCTGTGTGGCTGAAAGCATACTTAGGCCAAGGTGGCTGGGGCCTTATGGGTCAGGCTGGTGGTAAGAAATGAGGTGGGCAGGGCCAGCCTGGGTCTCACCCAGATGACATGGGGGTGCACTGGAGGCTTATAAGAGGGCCTGGTGTCCAGACAAGTTCCCCTCTGGCTACCAGGTAGAGGAAGGACTACTGGGGGCAAGAGGGGCTGAGGGGAGACCAGGCAGGAGGCTGCTGCATCCTCCTGGTGTCTTCGGCCAGGGCAGGGGCAGAGAAGAGGACAGCTACCCACCACGTACCGTATTCTCTGCCACTAGACTGTAAGGCATCCCAGGTGAGCATCCGGCACAGGTAGGCACTCCCTAGGTATTTGTTGTCTGGATGTAGAAAGAAGAGGTGGAGGTGAAGCTCAGAGAAGGGAGTCAGCTCCTCCCGGGTCACCAGCAGCACCCAGCTGGGCTTGACCCACTTCTGCCTGGGGCCTCGCGGGGAGAAGACGTCCATTTAGATCCCTAGAGCAGCTCCCAGCTAGGGACCTGGCCCATCCCTGTCCTCTGCTGACGGATGTCTTCCCTTCTCCCAGAGTACATCGGGAGAGCACAAATTCTCCGGATGCATCTGAACCAGAACACAGAAGACAGAAATTCAAAGCCAAAGGCAGAATGCGGAGTCTGAGTCCCTTTGGCCACCTTGCTCAGGAGCTGTCCCCAGGTTCGGGGCTGCTCCCAGTTCACCCACCTCAACAGCAACACCGACTTTCCTATCACACGGAACCTATTAAAAGGCTGCCTTCCCCCTAAGAGGACAATTCCACTCCACTCTCTATAGGAGGTCTGTACTTGGGGGTTTATTCCAGGAGCGAGGATGGGCTGCACGGAACCGTCCGGCTCCCTTGGAGAAAGCCCAAGTGCTACCACCCACACGGGGCTTACCTGCTGGTTCTATGTTCCTAAGAGCTGAAGGGCAGCCTGAGGAAGAAGCTCTGTCCCACCCAGGCCAAGACACACAGGGGATCCGGGTAGGTTAGAGCAGATGTCAGGAGCCCACAGGCCTCCGAAAAGTAACTGTCACTACCCACTGTTGAATTCCTGCCAGTACCATATTCAATTCCCCCAAATATTCGATTCCCCCAAAGCTCTGTGAGGTAGACTATTAATATCATCACTCCCATGTTACAGGTGAGTACATCGAGGCTCAAATGGGGGAACTAACTCGTTCAAAGCCACACAGTGAGTGGCAGAGCCAGGACCCAAATCCAGCATGTCTGGCTCGGGAACCCTGCTCTTTCTTCCCCGCTGTGCTCTACCCCTCACCCAAGGTGGTGGCTGCAGTCTGAAAATCATAAGCATTAGCAAAATGGTGGTTGGCAAGATCAAGGAGGAAAGAGATACTCCATAAATGTGACCCAGTTGGGGTTTTTTTGTCCTTTAAAATCTAGAGAAGATAGCCTTTGACCCTCTTGGAAGTCCAGTGTGTTCCTTGAGATTTCTGCAGATTCCCTGGAAAGCCAGGGTGGGGAGATATGGGAGGCATTGAGCATCCCCCGTGTCATGGTCACCTGTGGCTCCGAGCTGCTACTTCCACTGAGTGAGGTCCTCAGACTATGGCTCCCTCCTGTGCTGGCAACACCGCTCTACCTCACAGCAACTCAGATTCGGTCCCTCTGGGTTTTCTCAAACACCCCACACAAAACCTATATGTGCAGCAGCGTTCAGCCCAGATCAGGGGCTGGATGGGGATTTGCTATGAGTCCAGCCAACAGCTTCACATCAACATTAAACCATCTTGTGTTCTTAAAATCCCCTCTCCCACTGAGGATGTTCCCCCGGCAGCAGCATCTCTTATTACAGCCCTGTGCCTTGTGACATCGCTGGCTTCGGCCTCCCTGTGCTCACCCCTGTCACCAGTTTTCCAGAAAAGCCCACCAGAAAGCCCACAGAAAGTTCACCAGAAAGCCCACATTCATTTGTCTTCTCCTTATTCCCCTCCTCTTTTTTTATTGTGGTAAAATCCACATAACATAAAATTTAGCCATTTTAGCCATGTGTCAAGTATACAGTTCGGTGGAATTAAGTACACTCACGTCGTTGTGCAAATATCGCCACCATCTGTCCACAGAACTCACATCCTCTTACAAAACTGAAACTCTGTGCACCTTAAACACTGACTGCATTTCCCTTCCTTCGCCCCCAGCAACCACCTGCCTCCTCTCCGTCCCCGTGAACCAGACTGCTCTGGCTGTTTTATGTCAGTAGGGCCACAAACTATTTGTCTTTTTGTGACTGGCTTAGTTCACAGAGTAGGATGTCCTCGAGACTCCCCCACGTTTGTAGTGTGCGTAGGAATTTTCTCTCACACTGATTTTTTTTTTTTCCAACGCACCAGCTCGGCTTCCCGCCAGCCCCATTCCCAGACTCTCCAGCCCCACGTTGGCCTGTCCAGCCCCATCAAGGCGCCGACCTAGAGGTCCATTCTTGAAAAAGGGTCCTTGCCCCTTGGCAGTTGTAGGTATGACAGTCTCTCTCTCTTCCATTAGGAATAATTTTTAACAATCCACATTGTAAAAAATCCTAGAAGACACCTGCTTCCAGAATAAATCATACTTGTTGGCACGAAAAAACCCCACCTGGCCCTTTTGCTCATCCTTCTATCTTCCCTTGAACTGATTAGGGAGTATTGCTGAGTGGTTAATAATTGCGGTCACAGATTCTCATGATTTTCTTATTCCAAAGAGCGTACCTCTCCTCAGAGCGGCTCAGCCTGTCCCGCAGATTGATTGATTGATTTTGCTTTTGCAACTCCCTGCAAAATGCTTGTGGCACTGCCTGGCCTTTGCAGCCACTGTCATTGTGCTTAAAGACAGGGTGGGCTGGGCCTGGCTTCTTACTCCTGTATCTTGAGGGTGGATGGCAAACAGTTCGTTCTCTGCAGCCCTGAGGTCTTTCGGGACAAAGGAAGATCAAGGGGCTGAGCCGAAGCGTGCACACATAAACACCGTGCGGAAAGAGCGCCGAGATGCACACTGGTGGGAAACTGCTGTCTTGCAGACACGTGGGAGGGCTGAGCTGTGCCTGTACAGACGACCTGACCTCAGGTGACACTCACGACAGCCTGTAAGGCAGGCATCATTATCCACATCCAAGGCTTCGAGCAAAAGTAACACATCAGAGCTCACGTAGCCCATAAATCGGGGATCAGACGCAGGGCCACGGGGCTTCTCAGTCGGCTCTGTCCTTTCTGCTACACTGCCCTCTTGCAGGCCACCTCCCCACCCCGCTGCCACAGCCACTTCACCCACCCTTCCTCCCCGGTCTTCCTCCCCCATCTCTCAGAGAGGGAGCACGTCAGGGTTTGCTCTCACTCACTCCTTGACTCTTCGCAGTCCCTCCTCAGGCCCACGTCCTCTTTCCAGGTTTTAAGGGAATTACTGTTGAACCCCAGGGGGCTAGCGAGCTGGGATAACTTGAAGGTTCCAGAACCATAGCAAAGCACTGATCAGAGAAGTTGCTGGCCTTCTTGGAAACGGCAGTGGCATCCAGCCTACCTCCTCGTCACCTGCACTGGGCTACCTGTGCCCTCAGATCCTACATGGGTTGGAGGCCAGACTGTTCCCAGGTGGAAGCCCCAGGGGCTGTGCAGTCTCTATGCTTTGCTTTGCAGCGCCCCCTGTCTGCAGTGGCTGGGCGCCTATTTGGCTATTATGGTGTCAGGAAGTCATGGCCACTTCTGGGTTGTTCTTAAGTTTCCCCTGGCACCAGGCCCTGAAATTTCCCCCTCCCCACTGCCTCTCTGCCTGAAGCATGAAGACAGATTTTCCCTTTCCAATCTTCTTCCCCATGGCTCTGGGTCCTTCTTGGGATCTAATCTCCTTAGCTACTGTGCTAGCCTTTGTTTGGGGCTGCCCAGAATGTCCCCCACCCTCCTTCTAGGGTGGGCCTGAAACTAGCTCCATCCAGCCACAACACCCCATCCCTGGTGTGCACGGTGATCTGGAGTAGAATAAGTATATGACCCAAGCTGGGCCAGTCACAGACTGTCCTTGGACTTGAGGGGGAGGAGGGGTTATTGGCTTTTGACAGGATGCCATCATTGGTCATCATCATCCCAAGGGGACAAAGCATCAGTCACACCCGCTGCCCCTGACTGTCCCCCATCCTTCCCCATTATCCGAGTCCATAAAATTACTTCCTGTAGTTGATTTTTATGCATTTTTACATCATACTGACCACCTTACCCATTGTCAAGAGTATGGTTGGGTGATAACACATGCATGTTGTGCAACCATCACCACATCCACCCACAGAACTCTCTTGATCTTGCGAAACTGAAACTCTACAGCCATTAAACACGAACTCCCCGTCCCCTCCCCTCAGCCCCTGACAACCATCCTTCTTCGAAACTCTCTATAGATTTGTCTATTCCGGGTACCTCATGTAAGTGGAGTCATGTAGCATTTGGCCTTTCAGTGTCTGTCTCGTTTCACTAAGCACAGTGTCCCCAAGTTTCGTCCATGTGGTAGCACACATCAGAATTTCCTTCCTTTTTTAAGCTGAATAATATTTCACTGAATGTCCATGTCGCATTTTGTTTATCTATTCATCCATCTGTGGACACCTTTGGGTTGTGAATAGTGCTGCCAAGAACACAAGTGCACAAAAGTAGTTGATTTTTATGTCACATGACGCAAGGGAGCCTGGATCATTTAAGGTCATACAACTAGTAAGTGGAGCCCCTGGGATTAAAATCTAGGTTTGTCAGACTCCAGAGTCACGGACAAGAGCCCTTGGCTCCCAAGCTTGAACCATTCTCATTCCCCCATCACAAATTTCTTACAACTGTTCCTAAAGTTTCCTTTAATGTACCTTTTTAATACTTCTCCTTGAATATAGTTTTTATCTAAGCAATACGATCCCATGGCATCATGTTTTTGATGTTATTTATTAAAGTTCCTCATACACAATGAGGATAAATATAAGTGTATCAGAATTGTTCCTCCACGTACCACCTAAATTCATCTATCGTACCACCAGAGTTTGCCACACTTTGGAAATGTTGCCTAGAACATATTGCAGTTCGAAGAAGAGAGAGCCACCCCTGGGACTCCTGGCTTAAAGACACATGTGGGGGTCACCTCCTTGCCCAGTTTTCTAGCTCAACAACCACCCCCTCTCCCACCTCACTCCCCTTAAATAGATAAGGATAGGCTGGAGACTCACGGCAAAGGCAGGGAAAGCTCGAATCCTCACTAGCAATGCCTTAGAATCCCATCGTTGGACACCTCAGAAGTTCTGTAACAGCCTTCCCAGCCCATTGGAAGCCTTCACCGGAGCTCCCCAGACATGATACCCAACTTCACCTTGGACAACGGTAGTAACAGAGATCTCACTACATTTCCTGGCTTTTCAACCCTGAGTTCTGTCCCCAGAACCACCAAGATCATGTCTTTCCAGGCTACCTGATTTTGTGCTTGTCAAAACTCTTTTGTAAAAAGTCTCAATCAGACCACACCTCTCTTCCAATATTTATATCTTTTTTTTTCTTGTCCAACTGCATTAGCTAATACTTCCAGAGAATAATGTTAAATAATAATGATGACAGGGTTTCCTGGGGGGCTCAGTCACTTAAGCTCCCAACTCTTGATTTCAGCTCCAGTCATGCTCTCAGGGTTGTGAGATCAAGCCTGGCATCAGGCTCCACGTCAGTGGGGAGTCTGCTTGAGATTCTCTCTCTCTCCGTCTGCACCCCCCCCCCATGAACACAGGCATATGCTCTCTTTCTCTGTCTAAAATAAATAAATAAATCTTTAATTAATAATAATAGTGCCAGTGGGCATTTTAATAGTATTTAATGAGAATCATTCTCATTTTTCATCATTAAACATGTTTACCTATGAAGGATCTATAAACTGAAATAATCACATATTCATAAAGTTATGTCAAGAAGCCTCCTCCAGGGCAGCCCAGGTGGCTCAGTGGTTTAGCGCCACCTTCAGCCCAGGGCGTGATCCTGGAGACCTGGGTCGAGTCCCGCGTCGGGCTCCCTGCATGGAGCCTGCTTCTCCCTCTGCCTGTGTCTCTGCCTCTCTCTCTCTGTGTCTCTCATGAATAAATAATTTTTTTTTTTTTAAAGAGAAGTATCCTCCAGTTCTTAAGTGTTTTTTTTTTCTTTTTTTTTCCACTATGCGACCAGTTCTTAAGTGTTTAACCCATACTGGAATCTAATGAGGTAGATACTATGACTGTTACGACAATTTTACACATAAGGAGCTGAAAAAAAGAAGTGACTTGGTCAAAGTTATACAAGTAATAAGAATCAGATTCAGGATTTAAACTTGGCAGCTTGAATGGGTAGAGCCCAGCCTCCTGACCCTACACGCCCCATAATTTTACATAGTAGAGAGTGTTATTAGTGCAATTTCACGGGCGAGAAATCAGAAGAGGGGTTAAGTGATTCATCCAAGGTCAAACAGCTTGCTCGTATATCCTTCTCTCGCGGTGATAGGGCGATCTTAGAGTTCACCTCTACTGCACGTTGGGTTAATTTCTTCCGCATGCTGTGTGATTTTTCTCACATCTGTCTTCCACTTCACTATCATGTCAACTACGCCCTTGATATTACTCTACTGTAACCATGACCTCCATAGCGTTATTTTTGTCCTTGGCTCCCTTTCTTCATCCCCACAGCCTCCTTCCGACTCATTCTGTTGCTTTGTCTCAACTTCAAGCTCTTGTTTCAAAGAGCCCAAGTCATCTTTAATTTCTTGAGAATGCAAAACATTTCTTATCTAATATTTTCTTCAGTTCCTGGGGTTGTCTTCTTCCAGAATGCAGGCTTCATCTTCCCTTTGCATATTATCCTCTCTCTCTCTCCCTCTCTCTCTCTTGCTCTCTCTCTCTCTCCCTCTCTCTCTCTCTTTCTTTCCTTTCTTCTTTGGTTCCTTCCTCCTTTCTTCTTTTTCCTGTAGAATTCTTGCACAGGCACCATACCAGTTACTTTGCTCTTGCTTACATTGGATCTGGAACATTTGCAAAGCCTTCCCTTTGCAAAAAGGGTGCAATTCTCCTTTTTGTTTACTTGGGCCCCGTATGCATCCTCCCCTCTGAACATTAGCTTGAGGGCTGAGTGTCGCTGGTGTATATTCCCTAATTCTCTCTTCAACTTGCCTGGGACAGAGAGGTTGGAAAAGATTGGGTCCCAGGAAGCCAGTAAATCAGTTAGGTCTCTGTTCTCTTCATCTATAGGTTTTTAAAAATAAACTTAATTTTCAAACTTAATTTCAAACTTAATTTTCATGTTTTAGGTTTACAGAAAATTTGTGAAAGTAGTACAGAGAGTTCCCATGAAGTTTCTCCCACTAGTGTTTTTATACGATAGCTTCATTGAGATCTAATTCACAACTACAAAATCCACCTACTTCTACAGTTCAACGGTTTTTAGTATTCATTCACAGAGTTGTGCAACACAGACAATTCTAGAACACTCATCACTCCAAACAGAAACTCTAGTACTTTCCGTCTCCCTCAGCATTCCGGCTGCCCTGTGCAACCCACTGAACTGTTTTCTGTGTCTCTGGATCTGCCTATTCTTGACTTTCTCGTATAAATGGAATCATAACATATGTGCTTTTGTGTCTGACCTCTTCCATTTAGCATAATGTTATCAAGATCCAACCATGTTGTAGTGTGTCACAGTATTTTATTCCTTTTATGGCCAAATACTATTCTTTTCTACGGACATACCACACATTTCCCCATTCATCAGCCGATGGACATTTGGATTGTTTCTACCTTTTGGCTTTTGTGAATAACACTGCTAGGAACATTCATGTACAAGTTTTTGCGTGTGCATATGTTTCAGTTCTTCTGAGCAGCTACCTAGGAGTGCAATGGCTGGGTCATAGGATAACTCCATGTTTAACCCTTTCAGGAACAGCCAGACTATTTTCCAGAGCAACGGTACCATTTTATAGTCCCACCAGCAGCGTAGGAGGGCTTGAATTTCTCCACATTCTGTCAACACTTGATATCTGTCTTTTTTATACTTATAGCTATCTTAGTGAGTTGAAGTGTTATCTTACTGTAGCTTTTTTTTTTTTTTTTTTGACAGAGAGCAAGCAAGAGCATGCTCCACACCCAGCATGGAGCCCAGTGCAGGGCTCTATCCCATGACCCAGAGCCCATGACCTGAGCTGAAATCTAGAGTTAGATGCTTAACCAACTGAGCCACCCAGGTGCCCCTCTTACTGTGGTTTAATGTGCATTTCCCTGATGGCTCATGATGTGGGGCATTTTTTCATGTGCTTATTCCATTTGTGTATCTGCTTTGAAAAAACATGTTTGTTCAGATGTAATTTTGTTTTTAAAACAATGAAGCTCCTGTTTTGTGTATGAGGATATCCTTTCCTAACCCAGAACTCTACTAGTCCTATAACGGTTGCCCTGCAAAAGCCCACCACCCACTTAGGTCGGAGGGCCTCCAGTTTTTATTTGCTTTTGCTGTGGTCCAGCACTTTGCTCATTCCACTCCACTCAGCCTCTGTTCGCCATCCGAGATTATGAACACAGAGTACTTAAATTGGTTGCATATTTTCTCCCTGCCACCTGGGGGTGGAGAAAGTGCCTCTCAGCAGTTCTTCTGTCTCCATCTGAGATCCTCTTTATCCTTAATGGGTGACAAATACCTGGTGCCATCTGGACACCCACGAGTCTACATTCTCTTTCCACCAAACTGGGGAGACCCTGAGAGATTTTTAGGCTTCTCTTTGCCCAACTTCTATCCTGGCACCACTTTCACAAAACAAGGCACGTATCTGTTCCTGGAATCCTTATTCGGTTGGGGCCAAATCATGGCATCTCTGGGGTCATCTTCATGAAGCACGTGGTTTTGGTTGAGACCCTCGCTGAGTGTCCAGTGACCCATTCCTTACTACTTGTACTTCTTTTGGGCCATCTCAATATGCAAAAGGAAATAAAGAGAGCAACGGAGATGCTGTGATGCTAATTGTGTCCTATTTTTGGCTTGACTTGGGTGTGGAGTAAAAACCCGACCAGGATTTTAAGAGTGTGAAAATCAGCTGGGACTGCAAACAACATAAGTGGTCCTGCGGTGCATCAGGCTAGAGGACAGATGCAGACCAGACAACTGTCACGTTAACAGGAAATGCTGGTTTGCCCCAGGTCATGCAATACTTGTGAGTAATCGCACCCTCTTTGAGTGACACTTTTTTACCGATGAGCCCCCCAGAGCTATGTTGCTATTTAGACTTACTCCTGGGGATAGCCAGTTGCTAAGCCGCCCTTGCCCCTGTCCCCTGGTTAATCCCTGTTTCTCCTCATCCTCCCTCAGAAACAGTCACCAATCCAGAACTGTCCTCTAACCTACTTCCCTCGGGCCTTTCCAGAATTCTTCAGTGGGAACCCTGAGAAAAAGGCACAACCTTGCCTCTTGTCCAGTGACATTCCATACTTCCTTGCTGCCTTAAGTCAATAAATTTGATTTTATTGAACCACAGGCTTGTCCTCTGCAGTCTGTGGCTGCTTAGACTGTAAAAGTTAGTATTAAATTGGGGAAGCCCAGTTCTGGTTTTTTCCATTCAGCTCTGGTTTGCCATCAGAGATAATTAACCCAGAGTAATAATTGTTTAGATTTTTCCTTCCTGCCAGTAGAAAGAAGGAAAATCATGTCTATTAAATCTGCTTTCTCAGATCTGTTCACCTCTGCTAAGATAGGGGTGGATGCCCATGCAGGATGGCGGGCAATCATCTAGCTCCAACCATGGACAGCACTTGGGTGTAAGGCTGGTGATCAGTGCGCACATCCCAGGGCCTCTCCCCAAACCCTGCCAGGAAACAGACACGGTGGCCCTTGGCCTTGCCCTCAACTGGGGGTCTGTCCCAGGGGAAGTCCCTCCTAGCCTTGGGCCTTTACTCACCCCTCCCTCGGGTCATCAAGGCCACTTCTTCCCACCTGGACAGTCTACAATTCTAAGTTCAAACTATGGAATGAAGTGGGGCTCCCAGTAATAAAAATCCCTAACATTTATCAAAGGCTTTCCACGTCCCTGGCACCGTGCTTAGCATTTTACGCTCATTATCCTATTAGTCCTTAGAGCAATGAGATTAAATATTATTATCCCATTTTTAGGTGCTGGAACTGAAGCAGAGAGGGATTAAGTGATTCGGCATAGTCAGTGAGGGGCGGCTCCTGCATTTAGTCAGCAGAGCACCTGTCTCCCTAAGTATCGAGGATAGAGCAGAAACAACAGGGGAGACTGGGTGGCTCAAGTGGTTAACTATCCAACTCTTGAGTTTGACTCAGGTTATGATCTCAGGGTCAGGGATAAAGCCCCCACATCAGGCTCCGTGCTCAGTGGGGAGTCTGCTTGAGATTCTCTCTCTCCCTCTCCCCCAACCCCTCCACTGCTCCCTCCCTAAAATAAATAATCTTAAGGGAAAAAAAGAATTGCACTGCACTCAGAGAGGAAGCATGCAGAGCAAGACAGGAGGGACTTCAAGAAAAGGTACTGGTGGCTCTAGAAGGGTGCAGCGAAGCCCATCTTTGCCACCTCAGCAGACCAGAGACGGCATGTGGCCAGAGGACCAAACCTAGACCACTGGTAGGTGCATTTGATCTTTGGAGTATATTTCTTGCTAAAATTTAAAAATCAGAATTTGGGGTGTCTCTTGAAAACATCAGAAGCTACGAAAACACTGGATCCTTGTTCTGCCTGGCCTGAGTCCTCCTTCGCCGTAGTCCCTACCTTCATTCACAAGGTTCGTCCTGAGTCTGGGAGCCCTGCTCCTGCCACACATGCTGTCCACTGTGGGCTGCTCTGCTGCTTCTGTCCACTCCACTCTGCAGCTCCCCATCCCCTTCTTCTCTGCACCCACACAGCTATGGCCTCAAGGCTCGGAAAGAGTCCGGCATGCTCTTGGCTGGGACAACTGCCCAGGGAACTTTTAGTTTAATGCCCAGCCCTAGAGGGTGGATAGTCTCGCCCAGTCACGCATCAGGGAAACTCTGCGTGAAGTGTATTTCGCTGCATTCTAAATCACAGAAAATGAGCAGCAGGAGATCCAGTTCCACCCACTGCAAATGTGTTGATGGACCGCCTGGTTTTATCTGGTGGCTGGGCCGATGGTGCCCTGACCACGTTCTCGGCCTGCAGTTACATGGCAGGCTGGAAGGACAGAGTTGGTGGCTTTAGAGCCAGGCTCAGGCCCTCATCGTGTGGCCTTCTGCAGCTACTCCATTACTCTCTTGGCTTCTGCTTCCACAGACTTCCCAGCCAGAGCATTAGATTCATCAGTAAGTAGATTATCTGGGCTCAAGCCCTTGTTGTGAACACTGTCACTTACTGGATAACTTACTGTCCTGCATACAGGATTCCAGGTTTTGTCCGCCACATGGTCTCTCCTCAGCTGCCTAGCTGGAGACTAGCTCTACTGTTTACTGGCTGTGTGACTTTAGGCAAGTGAGTCAACCCCTCTGAGTCTCAGCGCTTCCTCTATGAAATGGGTGTGATGAACCAACTTCATAGGGTAGTTGTAGGGATTTAGTGACACACCAGGAGAAAGGCATAGCAGTGCCTGACACATAGTACGCATTTGATGTCTCTTTTTTTTTTTTTCTTCTTTTGCTGCCCAGGGAACAGGTATTCTGAAGACTGAGATCTCTAATTTAGGAGGTGTGACTGTGACACCTCTGCCCCATTCACATCACACACACCATGCCCCACTGGTCCAATGCACAAGCATTATGTAAGGTGAATACTCTCAGAATATGGGTTTAAAAAAGTATTCCTGCAGAGATACCAAAGATTGAAGATAATGCTAGTAACATAAGGCCAACGAAACTACAGCATTTCCCCTATGCCTGGCATAAGCTTTTCAATCAGCACATTACAGGGGTAAGAGGAGGCAGGCTGATCAGAGAGCGAAAACATTTCCAGGTTTGAAAAATGCTTGAATTTGAAGTCCAAGTGAGTTAATTTGTAGATTGTGCTTAGAGTAGAGCCTGGCACACAGTAAGGGCCGTGTTAGCTATCATTATCGTAGACTAGAGAAATAAATGGAAGAACTAATAAAAAGTACACATTGGTGAGAACACAAGAATTTGTGTTCCTACTTTCCTAGAAGGAGACTGATGGTTCTGTAGCCATGGTAAAGAGATTTTTTTTAAGGTACTGTAACTTTATAAAGGCTTGCCTAAATCAAGAAGCAACACACACACACACAAACCTAATTTATGCAAACTAAAAATGTATATAAATAGCACAATACTGTGATACTGGATCATGATACATTACCTGTACACTAACTACTACTGTTATTCATAGACCTTTGGGACGTTCTGTCTTATGCCCACCAAGACATCAGTTAAGTCTTTAAAATCTTCTCTTTCTCCTGTATGGGAGGGTATTTCTAGACACTAATTTTCCCATCTAATATTTGAATATAGGAAACCGATTCCACAAGGTGCTTCAATTGATGAGACCTCAAGTGCTGTTTTTCTCTCTTGAATTTTTGGACAGTAACCAGTCCATGGGGACCACACACAAATACTATGACAGAAGAGTTGTTACATTAAGTCTTGATGGGATCTGAGTGGTGACGAAGCTTTATGACATGCTTGAGCAACGCACTGAAGGGGATCCCACCTGAGTTAATACTTTGTCCAGCCACTGTAGAGGTCCATTCAGATGAAGTTCAATCCAGCAGGGAGTGCTCATTACCATCTGCCTTCAGTATTCTGCTCCCCATCCATGTCGATAAATGTTAGCAATATATTCCCCTACACACAAGCACCCATTTCTGGAGATTAATCTAGAATGAAAACCACATTACTATTGCCATGTCTTTTTCTTGACAACTCTTTATACAGTGACAGGCTGACACTTATAAAAGCATGTCATGGCCACTCTGCATACCATCTCCACAGCGACCCCATGAAAGGATCAGAGCAGAGGCGGTTGTGGTTTTCCCTGTCTTGCAGGTGACCAGTGACAGGTGACCGGTGACACAAAGATAGGCAAAGTTGGACTAGAACCTGGGTCTTCTCCCAGACCAGTATACTGTCTCCTACATCCTGCTGACCACTTAGCAAGACCATCAGCTGCTATGGTGATGGAATGTGCTAGGCTGCTGGGAACATCACTACGAACATCAGATTGTAGCCAAGCAGACAGTAAATTCAAAAAGTTCTGGTAATGTCATCTGGATGTCTAAGACTTCTCTAAGAGTTTTGAGAGAAGATGATGAAGCCAAAATTTAGAATACTCAGGCTGTAGTCCTATTACACCATTGGAGACACTAAAATCTGAACGACCTTTCAGGATCAACCTCTTTCAACTGCCTTAATGGGGAAATATCCAACAAGTGCCCTCAGAATGTGGTTTTGGTACCTTTTTCACAAAGATGCACTTCTGGAAATGTCTCCTAAGAAAAACCAGGTAAGCACAAACAGATTTACCTTACATCATTGTTTCATTGTTTACGATACGAAAATTTAGAAACACCGTCCATTTACAGTACTAGAGGATTTGGTTAAATGATTGGCCATATGATAGGGTGTGAGGTGTCTTTGAGGATGAAGGTGCAGCTTGACTTATTTCAGGTTGGAAAGATGTGCTTCTATTGTTGCAGGGGCAGTGAGAGAGGGAAACAATAAATTTTTTTAAATTTTTTTATTTATTCATGAGAGACACACAGAGAGAGGCAGAGACACAGGCAGAGGGAGAAGCAGGCTCCACGCAGGGACCCCGATGCGGGACTCGATCCTGGGACCTCAGGATCATGACCTGAGCCAAAGGCAGACGTTCAACCACTGAGCCACCCAGGAGTCCCAAGGGAAGCAAGTTTCTGATGACATGCATGGTAATGTCCAGGGCTGTGTGTGTACATATACACATGTGTGCACAGATCTGCATATGCCTAGAAGGATAACCAAGTGGTTAACAGTGGTGATTGATAAGTAGAAAAAATGGATTTTTTTTCTCATTAGGTTTTTAGATTTGATTTCAATCATGAGCATGTAATTTCTTATGCAATCTTTTTTCAAAAGATTTTATTTATTCATGAGAGACACAGAGAGAGAGGCAGAGACACAGGCAGAGGGAGAAGCAGGCTCCTAGTAGGGATCCTGATGTGGGACTCGATCCCAGCGCCCAGGGATCAGGACCTGAGCCAAAGGTAGACGCTCAGCCACTGAGCCACCCAGGCGTCCCTCTTATGTAATTTTTTAAAGAAAAAGACTTGAGGTGTAGAACCTGGGGTTTCCTAGGCAGTGGAAGCAAGGTCCCTGGGCACTGCCCCAGCCATAATCCCCCCTTACTTCCCTATACTCTCATCCCCGGCCACACCTCTGTGAGGTGGGGGGCAGGTGCTCCTCACAGTGGCCCTTGGAGTCTCAGATCAGATGGTGCAGAAGGCCCATCCCCTGCCTCTCTCTGGTCCAGGGGACTTAGCCACGTCCTTTCTTTCACTCCTTGGCCTGAGAGGGACAGGCCAGAGGCCCTGGGGCTGGACCCCACCAGGGTTCCCATTCCAGCTCGGAATGCCTTCCTTGGGCAGATCCCTTTACCTCTCAGTACATCAGTGGCCACACGTATAAAGTGGGAGGATGAAATTATTCAGTGAAAGCATCTTGCAGAGTGGCCAACTACAGTGTCAGACCCAAGTACAGATTAACACATGTGCAGAAAACAGCACCCCGGGGTCCAGCCCGGAGCACCTACCCAGCACAGAGTCCCACGTGGCCGCGCTGGGAGCCTCTGGCCCCCTGCCACGGCATCCCAGGACAGATATCCAGCCCTCATAGTCCGATTTCCAGGGCTCCTGCACACAGAATGTCGGGGGCCTCTGCCTTTGCTCCCCACCCTCACCCCTCTCTGCCCCTCAGGTTAACCTGGATGCAGAATTTGGCTCCGACACGAACCGAGACAAGGAATACGATCATAACATGCATTTGGGATCTCTGGGGGTGCTGTAGATGTGTGGGTCCCAGGGAAGAGCTGTGCTGTCAGCCCTAGCACTCTACCCCGGGCCCGCGTCCCTCCCGCCCCTTCCCCCATGGCCATCCCCCCTTCGGCCCTGCAGAAGCCCTTAGGTATCACCCCTCCCCAGCTCCCAAGCTCTGGCGGTCCCTCCAGTGATGGGGGACACTTGCCTTGTGTCGTCGTCTCCCCGAGTGGCATTACCAAAGCCACCCCCTCTGTCTCTCAGAGGTAGGCAAAACAATCCATCCCCCCACCCCATTCTTTTCCCCCAGGATTTGCTGCTGGGCCGGGGCCTTGACACCCCCAGAGGGTAGCCCACTAGGAATCTTTGCGGGGCTGGAAGCCTCTCGCACTGACCTGTGTCCCCCTTCCACCTCCTCCGTCCCCACAGGGTGGCCTTGTCCCAGGTCCCCCTGCTCCCCCTCCCCAGTCCCTCTGGCTGGGCACAGCCGCCTCCACCTGGTCAGGGGCCTCTCTGCCCCAGGCCCTTGGCGGTGACTGCCGACACATGGCCGGATCGCTGCTGCAGGCGGGCAGGGCAAAGTGGCCGAGGCTGGACCTGCGGGCCCTGAGGGACACCCACCTCCTGGAACCCTGCCCCACACTGAACACAGCCAGGGCCACACCTGCCACCTGCTGTGTCACAGACCTCAGAGGGCCGAGTCCCACCCTGGCTCCCGGCATCAGCAGCTTCCCCTTCTGGCTCCTTCCTCTCTCCCTGTACCTCCCCCATCCACCCAGCCCCTCTTCTTTCTTGGTGGCTTTTCTCCACTCAGCGTATGGCTCCTTCATAACCACTCATCAGTGTGTCATGGGTGGAAAGGCCCAGTGAAGGCGTGTGATTTGCCCCAGGTCACACAGTGGGCTCCATCTCAGTTTTCTGGATTATTGACCGGCATGTTACTTTTTTTTTTTTTTTTTTCTGAATTTCTTGGCCAGTTTGTCACTTTTCTAGGGCTGCCATAACAAAGTACCACAAGCTGGGTGACTTCAACAACAGAAATGTATTGTCTTCCGGTTCTAGAGGCCAGAAGTCTGAGAACAAGGTGTCAGTGGGGTGGGTTCCTGCTGAGGCCTGCGTGAGAGTCTGGTCCAGGCGCTCCTCTCGCTTTGGTGGTTTGATGGCAATCACTGGCATTCCCTGGTATAAAGATGTCTCATCCAATCTCCACCTTCGTGTTCACATGGCCTCTCCCTAATGTGCGTCTCTGTGCCCAAATTTCTCCTTTTTGTAAGGATCCCAGTCACGTGGATTAGAGGCCCCTTCTACTCTGGTATGGCCTCATGTTACCTAAGTACGTCTACAAAGATGCTATTTCCAATTAAGGACACCCTCTGGGGTATTGGTGTTAGGTGTTCAACACGGGGGTGGGGACACAATTCAACCCATGGTGGGGTCACAATTCAATCCATAACACACGTGTGAGGTCTTCCCAGGCCCAGCTGGCACTTGCTGTCAATTCACGGCCAGCAGTGTCCCACACTGGCCAAACACACTCTGCCTAAGTGACTGATTTTTAACTGTCGGGGACCTGCCGGGTCCCCACCTAGACCATCTGCTCCCCGTTGATGGCTCTCTCCCTTGGCCATCCTTCCAACCTCCTAATAAGACACCCCTAATAAGCTGAGAACCCGGGCCTTCCGATGTCTCTGCTCCAGGGCTCCCGACACCGCCGACCTAGCGTGCCTGCCATGTAGCTCTCAACCGTGCTGCAAGAGCACGGGCACCTCATTCGCCCAAGGGCTCAGACCCCTGGGCTTTACCTTTGACCCCACAGCCGATCCATCTCCAAGCTCTGACTCTTGCTTCCCGCCACCTGTGTCGCTACCACCTGGTCCAGGCCACCAGGGTTTCTGGGCCGATGGCTTGCTCCCGTGTCCCTTACAATGTAAACTATACCTCATCATTCTTTTGCCCAGCACTCGGTCCCAGCCACGGGCCCAGCTGTTGTCCCACTTCTTAGTGGGGGCCTCCCCTGCTTCTCTCCAAAGATGCGTGGGTGTCCAAGCAGGTCAGGGAGCCAGTCCCGTCCCCACTGCAGAGTACCTGCTCATGCTGTTCCCGCCGCCCGCAGTGATGCTCTTCCAGCACGTGCCTGCTGCTCCTTCTTATCCTCGGGTCTCAGCAAGTCACCGCCCCCTCTGAGAGACCCCCTACCATCCTACCCAAGGACAGCTGACCCCTTTCTTCCTCACCACGTCACCTGTGTACCTCCTCCCCGCACTCCCACCATCTGTAAGGACATTCCTGACTTCATCCCTGAAGAAGATGTGCTTCCACCTTCCCCATCAAACTGTGAGCTCCGTGCAGGGAAGGACCCCATCTGTCTTGTGCACCTCTGCGTGGCCCCTGCCCCCGAGGAGCCCCAGCCCAGGAGAGGGGATAGCCAGGCGGAACTCACGAGACATGAGGATGCGAAGGCAGGCTCCTAAAACCAGCTCTGCACATGCACGGGTTTGGGGTGGGGTGGCAAACTCACTTGCACTTCCCTGGGGAGGCAACAGCTGGGCCTAGTCCAAAGAGAAGAGTATGGAAAAGGCAGGGGAGCCCAGGTGTGAGCCCAGGCCTGCAGAGGCAGGGACCACCTCTGGTCCCCAGAGACACCCCCCATGTGGTGGGGCTGCAGTGATGAATGTGCATCCGGCTGGGCCCGGATGTGTCTGCCCAGGTGGACGCGAGCACATGGGCACAGAAACTGCAAACCAAAGCCCAGCAAGGGAGGGAGGGATTCCAAGCCTGGAGCCTGAGGCTGGAGTCAGAGGTCCTGCACCCCCAGAGGAACGGGTTTTCCTCAAGCCTGTCCCCACATGCATGGTGGGGTTCCCGGACAGCTATCTGCTTCCTCTCAGCAAGGACAGGCTGTGGGGCCCGGATTATCTGGATGATGGTTCCACGTGAGTGAGCAGGAGCCCTAAAATGAGAGAGGTCCCCCTCGGGGGGCTGCCCCAGAAACGGACTCCTGTTCTCCGTGGGTGCCCTTCACAGGGGTGCTGAGCGGACGGCCCAGCTGGATGTGGAGGTCCCCCACCGCCTCTGCTGTGGCCATGGCAGCGTCGGCCAGCCCCATGCACCCCCGTGTCTGCAGCTGCAGGAGGGGGAGGCGGAACCCCAGGGCCGGGGCCCTTTGGTCCACACCAGGGCCTGACGGAAACTCTGGGCTCCGTGCACCTGCCCACAACCAGCCAGCGCTTACTGTGTGCTGGGGGTGCCAGGCTCCAAGCTGCCGCTCAGGGCTCCTGGGGGCGCTGGCGGAAGCTGACAGGTCACACCCAAGACAGACACCCCGGGTGCTATCAGAGCGCAAAGAAGGGGAGGCTGGGGCTGCCAGCGGCGTCCGAGGGGAGTGAGGGAGCTCGACTAGATAACGGGGAGACAAGGCTTTAGGCAAGAGTACCCTTTCTGCCCTCACTTTGGCCAGCAATATGGTCTATCTTCTTTCCCAAGGAACCCTGGGATGGAAGGAGACACATTACGTCGGGCTCCCTGCATGGAGCCTGCTTCTCCTCTGCCTGTGTCTCTGCCTTTCTCTCTCTCTCTCTCTCTCTGTCTATCATGAATAAATAAATAAAATCTTTAAAAAAGGGTGGGGGGGATCCCTGGGTGACTCAGCGGTTTAGCGCCGCCTTCAGCCCGGGGTGTGATCCTGGAGACCCGGGATCGAGTCCCACATCTGGCTCTCCCTGCATGGAGCCTGCTTCTCCCTCTGCCTGTGTCTCTGCCTCTCTCTCTCTCTCTCTCTGTCTCTCTCATGAATAAATAAATAAAATCTTAAAAAAAAAAAAAAGGAAAGAGACACATTAGACAGAACTTGCTGCCCTGTTCAAGCGTGGGGCCTGCGCTGGGCTCAGAAAGGAAAGAGCAGGCCCCTGTGGCTGCTCGGGCTCCAGTGGTGGGAGAGGGAAAGGCGCGCAGGCCAGGCTGGCCTCCTGGGCACTCAGCAGGGGCCATGGGGGCTGCATGGAGGAAGAAGCCTGGGCCATGCCAAAACTGTTCCTGGTCCTGCAAAGCCCGAGCTCAGTCAGAGCCCCTCTCAGCCCTATGAGGGGAGACTGAGGCTCAGAGAAGGGGCTCCAGCAAATGGGTGGTGGGCTGGGATTTGGCGCTAGCGGTGGCTCCATAGACAACACTCGCCCTGCCGGTAGCACGGCCCCCCGAGTGGATGGCACTACGGAGGACAGGACTGTGGCAGAGGGGCTCTCTGGGCTCCTTCGGCCACAGCCAGAGGGCAGAGCCGGAGCCGGAAGGAAAGGCCAGTCAGGTGCGGGGGTAGGGAGCGCTCTGGAGGCCACACTGACCAGGAAGGCGGGTAGACATTGCCAGATGTTGCGAGGGGCTGGTGGCCCAAGAGTGGGAGGGAGGCTTCAGGAAGCCGGGTCTCTGCTGGCGAGCTCGGGGTGCCACTTCCTGCAGCCCTGCTTCTTTCTGGCCGCCGGGGCAGGATGTGGGCCCTCACCCTGGCTGGACCACCTTCCCTCTAGCTTTCACGGGGAGCACTTCAGTGGCCCCCCACCTTGTCCTGGTGGGGCTCCACTGTGTGCCCAGGGTGCAGGGCCCGCCTTCAAGGCCACCAGCTCCTCCCCCCTGCACCAGGTCAATGTGGAAGTGCCCCACACCACGCAGGCTGAGGCCCTCCCTCCCACGGGCCCCGCGACATGTTGGACCCTCACCACCAAGTTCCCAGAGTCACAGAAATAGCTGTGAACTAGGTGACGGAGCCCTAAATCTTGGCCTGGACCCTACCCCCAAAGATTTGCGTTGGGAATAATCATTTGTTCTCTCTTGGCCTCAGTTTCCCTAGTTGTAGAAGGAGATCAGAACTGTCTACACCTTCGCCTGCTGCTAATCTTGTACAAACTGAGGGCCTAAGTGCCCTCTTACTGATACCGCCAGTGTCGGGCTCCTCCAAGGAAGATGCTATCTCCCCGGGGCTGAAACCAGCTCCAAGGCCCAGTGGGCAGCCCTCCTCCCCTGGCTTCTGGTCGCCTCTTGGTTTCCAGAGCTCCCCCTCCCCAGGAGGGCCTAGTGAGAGGATGTGAGCCCTGTGGGACCTTGAAGGGAGGCAGAGACCCCACCATCACTGTTTATCCCGCAAATACTGCATCTATTGAGATGAAGAGCCTCCCTGAAGGGGCGCGAGGTCTGGGGGGCGGACAGGCCTTCAGCAACCAGAGATAAACTCACAGGCACACCAAGGGCTCTGAAGCAGAGGCTGGCGGAAGGCGGCCTAAGGAAGGCCAGCGGGGCCTCGGCAGCCGCAGAAAGGACTTGGTCTTCTCCCCAAAGATGCTAGAAGCCACCAAATAGCTTCTAGCCAGGCCCACATGAGGCAGAACTGAATGAGCCCCAAGCCAGACTCCCCAACCCCCAGCAGGTCTCCTGGGTATTATTATTCATCACCACATTTTTTGGAACAATAATAATCCCTCACCTGCTCAGCACATTCATAGACATGGCTTCCTTTGCTCCAAGTCAATCTCGTGAACAGCTCCATACTCCCATTTTGCAGATGAGGGAGCTGAGGCAGGAAGAGAGGGGAGCGTGGCTGGGCAGGCGGCACGTGGGCCCCAGAGCCGAGGGCGGAACGGCACCTCCTGCCTCTTTGCACTTGTCCCGGGACTCTGAGCTTCCTGAGCAGGTGCCTTCCTGCCTCTGCCTCTCTGGGGAGACTGAGGCTCTGCCGGCCCTGGGCGGTGCCCCCCTCCCGGGGAGGCCTGGGAGCAGGAGCTGGCCCTGCTCCTAGGAGAGGAAGGCGCAGTCTGAGCAGCCCTGGCTGGCCTTCCAAGTGCTGTCCTGCATCATGCCAGCCAGGGCCAGGGCAGCAGGGAGTCCCGGAGGCCCTGCTGCTCTCTTTGCTGAGGCAAGGGGTAGGGAGAGAAAAGCACAAATGCAGAAAGAACTGCCCTGCTGGCAGCCTACAGCCTTGGTAGGCAGAGTCAAATATGTTAACAATTATAAGGAATAATTAGTACTTATAAAGCACTTCTGTGCCAGACACAGCACTCAGCACCTTACATAATGATCAGCAATCTGATAGGTAAGAATTACGCCTATTTTGCTGATGAGAGGGTCTAAGTCCCAGAGAGGTAAAATGACTTCCCCAAGTCCTCCCAGGTGGTAAACAGCGATGCTGGGAATCCAGTGAATCCCCGTCTGATTGGGGGAGGGGAGACATTTTCCACCAGGAACACAGTGCAGCCTGTCCTCAGGGCCCCGGGGTGGACAGTGTGTCTCCCATTGCCTTGGTTCAGTGATTTGACATTTTTTAAAAGATTTTACTTACCTATTTTGAGATAGAGTGAGAGCATGCACACACAAGCAGGGGGAGGAGTAGAGGGGGAGGGGCAGGGAGAGGGAGGGGGAAAGAATCTCAAGCAGACCCCACGACCTGAGCTGAAATCAAGAGTCGGACGCTTAACTTACTGAGCCACCAGGCATCTCAATTTAACTTTTTTTAACTGAGATATGGTTTGCACGCAAGAAAATTCATTTTAAAATGTGTGACAAATGTGTGCAACCACCAACACGTGATAGCATCTGGGGGCTCAGCAGTTGAGCATCTGCCTTCACACTCAAGGTGTGATCCTGGGGTCCTGGGATCAAGTCCCACATCGGGCTCCCTGCAAAGAGCCTGCTTCTCCCTCTGCCTGTGTCTCTGCCTCTCTCTGTGTGTCTCTCATGAATAAATAAATAAAATCTTTAAACAAAAATCTGTCAAAATGTTTTCCAAAGTGCCTGTAGCACTTTGCATTCCCAGCCACACGTATGAGTTCCGTTTGCCCAATGCCGCCCCGGCACGGGATGCAATCCATTCTTTCCATTTTAACTGTTACAACAGGTGTGGTTTGAATTTGTGTCTCACTGACTCAGGACATGGCGCGTCCTCTTCATGTGCTTGTTGTTGTACATCTCCTCTGGTAAAGCATCTGAGTCCTTTGCCTATTTTTTATTGGGTCGTGTGAGTGTTCATTATGTTTTTTGGACAACACAGGTCCAATTTCAGATATAGGTTGTAGAAAGATTTTTCTCATGTTTTGTCTTTCTCACCACTGTCGTTTGAAGAATAGAAGCTCTTAGTTTTGACCTAGTCCAATTTGTCCATCCTTCCTTTTGTGGTGAGGGCCCTCCCTGTAGTCTCTGCTTGACCCAAAGTCACAAAGTCTTTTTTTAATTAATTAATTTAATTAATTTAATTTAATTTTTATTAGAGAGAGAGAGAGAATGAGCACAGAAAGAGAGAGAAGCAGACTCCCCACTGAGCAGATAGCCTCACATGGGGCTTGATCCAAGGACTCTGGGAGCATGACCTCAGCCAAAGGCAGATGCTTATCCAACTAAGCCACCCAGGTGCCCCACAAAGGTATCTTTTTTTATGTTTCTTTCTAGAAGTGTTATAGTTCCAGTTAACACCTTTAAAGTAGATTGTCCATTTGGTCTGATCTCTGTATAGGATATGAGAGCTGAGGTTTATTTTTTCATCTGGAACTTCCAATTTTCTGGGACCATTGACTGAAAAGACTATTCAATCCTAACTGAATTATCCCGGCACCACGGTCTTGTGGGTGACTTTCTGGATTCTCTATTCTGTTCTGCTGTTCTATGTTGGTTCTTACACTAAACCACGTTGTCTGATGACTGCTGCTTCACCAAAGGCTGAAATCAGATAGTGTGAGATCTGCCACTTGGTGCTTTTCCAGAATAGTTTTGGCTATTCTAGATCCTCTTTATTTCCATAAACATCATATAATGACTTTGTCAAATTCTAAAACAAATAAAAAACAGTCTGCTGGGATTTTGATTGGAATACCATTAACTGTGTAGGTCACCATGGGGAGAACTGACATCTTACCAACGCTGAGACTTGGGATTCATGAACAGTCTACCTTCAGGTATTCTTATGGTTTTCCTCTGAGAGGTATTTCGTGTCCCTGATGCACTGTAAATGGGTATTGTTTTCTTATTTTTAAAAAATATTTAATTTAATTCATGAGAGACAGAGAGAGAGAGAGAGAGAGAGGCAGAGACACAGGCAGAGGGAGAAGCAGGCTCCCTGCGGGGAGCCCCAATGCAGGACTCGATCCCAGGACCCCAGGATCACGACCTGAGCCAAAGGCTCAATCACTCACACTCAATCACTGAGCCATCCAGGCACCCCAAGGTATTGCTTTCTTATTTTGCGCTTTCCAACTTGGCTGGAGCCCAGAAGAGTGATCTCTTTGGCCTCTTGTCCTGCTCTATATCTTTCTTGCGTGCAACCAGCAGAGGCCTGTGGACAAGAGCAGGTATAGGCTGCCTCCTTTGTGCACAGGGCACCCGATGATACCAAATGTCACACTAATCTTTAGAAATTTGTTAAAACTCCGCTTGTATTTTCTTATCTGCTCCTATGTTGGCCACTTCCTCCCATGCTCTGTCTCTGTAGAACAGCATATGTATCCTCTCTGCTGACAGGGGCTTGTTGCTCTTTGGAATTTAGTTCACCTGCCTGCCTTGCAACTGCACCCCTATGATAAGCTAAAAAAAATACTACTTTGTAGGGGCTCCTGGTTGGCTCATTCGGTTATGCATCTGACTCCTGGTTTTAGCTCAGATCCTGATCCCAGGAGCATGAGATTGAGCCCCACACACTCAGCCTGGAGTCTGTTTGAGTTTCTCTCCCCCTCTCCTTCTCCTCCTCCCTGCCCCCACCTCGCTCTCTAAAATAAATTCTTTAAAAAAATTTTTTTAAAGTACCACTTTGTAGACTACCAGGCTGTTTCTTTTTCTTGCTGTTAGGGTGGGACTGATGTTCTCTTGTAGTGCTTTACGTCCTAAGCAGGATATGGGTACCTTTTGGTCCAGGCTGTGGCTTAGGCTGCCCAGGTTGGGGCCCACAGCCCCTGCAGGGGACAGGCCACAGGGAAACCAGAGAAGGGGCAGGACTCCACAGGTAGGGGTCTGGGGGCTTTCTCAGGAACCCAAACTCTGACTCTGGCCCACTCCTGTGCACTTCTGTGCACACCCAATGGCTCACCTGGCCCTCCCAGCAGAGCGGGTCCTCTACACTCCACAGCAGGGGTACCCCAGGAATGATGCTGTCCCTAGGAGACACCTTCTCCATCGTCCCTTGCATTTCCTGGTTGTATGGTTTCCTGAGTTTTCACAGGTAGGCAGGGCCAATGCTTTCACTGCCATTTTTCAGATGCACAAATGGGGTCATGTCCCTCAGAATCTAGGGCCCAAAGGCTCTCTAGAGTGGTCTCACTCCCACACTAGACTCTGTGGGGCCCTAAGAGTCAGTGGAGGTTCCTCAGGGCTGGTTTCTGGGTCCCTCTCCCTGGACTCAAGCACCACAGGCCTGTTTTGAGATACGGCACTGCCAGAGATGGCTAAACACGGCTTCCTGACGGCGTTAAAATTACCAAGTCAGCCCAGTGGCGCTGCCCCTCATCCTGGTGATGGCAACTCTATGAAGGGTTCCTATGGCAGCCCAGGCTCAGTGTGGCGACAGACTGGCATTGTCTGCCATGGCACACAATGGGGGCGCATCGGCATGCATGCCCACGCGTGATCCCTGCCAGCTGTCAGAGCTGGGGCGCTGGGGCTCTCAGAGGCTCCCACTCTGCCCACCATGCCAAGGGCACATGCTCACCGGGGCCCCAGGATCCTGCCCTTTGCAGGCCACATTCTGGGTGCCTTAGCCCACAGAATTCCCTGCCTGAACAGTCACGAGGGCAACTGTGGGGCCTATGTTCACATCTCCCAAGACTGCCCCCCCCTAAGGTGTGACAGGTCACTATGTGCACTCCTAGGCTCCAGTGGTGGTTGTTTAGCTCAGGTGATTCTCAGGGGGATGCTGTTTGCACATGGATATAACTGGAGCTTGGACTTGCAGGCCAGACTGTCGTCACACAGGCAATGTGAGGCCTGGAGGGGGTCTCTGTGCCTGGTTCTGAGCCCCACAACTGGCAGGGACAGGCCTGGGAAGAGTGGTGTGGGCGGGGGCGGGGGGCACAGCACCTGTGGCTCAGTCGGTTAAGCGTCCAACTCTTGATGTCGGCTCAGGTTGCGATCTCAGGGCTGTGAGATCGAGCCCCCTATCCGTGTCTGAGCCTATAGGAACCTGTGTAGGATTCTCCCTCTGTCTCTGCCCCACCACCCCCGCCCCTAGAAGAGCATGGTGGTGGGTTAGTGACGTGTGACACAAGCAAGCTGTGAGGCACGGATGGGTGGTTTTAAGTCACAGGTGCTCTAGGTCAGCCCGCCCGCTCACTGGGCTGTGTCACTTTCCTTCCCCCTCCCGCGTGGCACTCTCCTTCAGCCTGGACTTTTCTGGGGAGAGAGCACTCGCCCCCCCTCTACGGAAGCCACCTCTTGCCTGCTCGAACAGCTCTGCTAGTTAGAACATTCTCGCCAAAGCACACCCCAAACCACCTCCCAGGCACTTCCACCCTTTGGCTCAAGTTCTGGACGGTGACCTGCTCAAGGCCACAGAGCTACTCGATGCTAGAACCCCGAGGCCCCCGGCTCTGTTCCTGCCTCTCCACACTGAGCTCCAGGGAGCCCCAGAATGAGTGAGGTCAAGGCAGAGAGGCTGAGGGTCTATGGCCCTGGGCCCCCCACCCACCCCCTACCCCCTCCATCATCTTGCCCAGCAGAGCACATGAGAAAGTTGCTTCAGTATCTTTTTCCTCTGAAACAGAGAGAACAAGAAAAAACACAACACAACATTTTGAGGTCCAACAAAACACCAAGGACAATGTTAATAAATACATGAAAGTGTAAAGATCTGGATCTCCAAGGCACAAGAATTTATACCCCTAACACAGGCAGGCTGGGTCTCACAGGAATGATGCAGCGTGTGCCCCAGCATCCCGGGGGGCGGGGGTGGCAGCAGGCAGAGAGGACATGTGAGGAGCCCCCTCCAGGGCCTCTATTCTCCAGGGGTTGCAGGCAGGGACCCACTGCTCCTAGTCCTCTTGCCTGGCTCAGAATAGCCCCCCTGCCCCAGGGAAGGAAGACTGGCAACCACCTCTGTCATCTTCTGAGGAGCCTGGGAGACCCTCTGCACCGCTGGGAGTAAGGACCACTGGGAGAAATCCTGGGAACCCAAGTGGCTTCCTGAGAACCAGAGGGTCTAGAGAAGTTACCTGCCTTTGGAAGTAACACGGAGGGCGGCTGAGGCCCCACAGCCCTGTGGGCCATGTCCTCTCAGGATGGGGCAAAGGCTCACATCCTGCCTGGGGAACCGGGCCCTGGGGGCGGGGGTGGGGGGAGACTCTGGTCCTCAGCCTGGGGACCTGACCATACCCCCTTGCCCTAGCACCACAAATGTCTGGCCCAGCCCAAGCCAGGTGGGAGAAAACCCTGGACCCCAGCAGGAGCGCTCTTTGGCAGAGAGCAGTGACCAATGGGGCACAACCTGAGAACTCATATTTCACTGTCCCACAAAGTCACCTTTCAGGTCAGCCTCCCCTCATGCCACAGCATGATGACCAAAGTTGACACTCCCTGTTCAGCCGGTGGTCTAGCACCAGTTGTGACCCCCCAGGATGATGAAGACACGCATTCCAGAGTGCCCAGAGCCCCCTTCTCTGGGGTGGGCTGGGTGAGGCTGGGGAGCACCAGAAGTAACATGAAATGCCATCTGCAAGGGCAGAGGTGGCCACCAACACTGAGCTGCATTCCACCTCTTGGCCTCAACTGGAGGGGCTGTGTGGTGCCCCTGTTGTGAAGAGCTGGGCCTGAGATGAGCTTGCCTCCCACCCACCCCAGTCCAGCAGCCAGAGCCTCGTGACCACGTGCACCCCAACCCTGAGAGTGCTCCTCCTCACGTCCCCTGGTCCCACTTGACCTCTCTGAGCAGAGGGGCCAGATAGACAGGGTCTCCACAGCGGTCCCCACACGTTCCGGCAAAGGCAGGCAGCCGAAGAGGATCCAGTGTGGGGCCCCCCCAGTGTGGCTGTGAGGAGGAGACGCTAGCTGGCCCTCAGTCCTGCCAGGAGATAAGACAGGAGCCCCTGAGAGGTTCGATTGTGTCACCCTGGCTGCTGGCTGAGGTATCTCTGGTTAGGGCTTTCCCTGATCTTTTTCTTCCTCGCACGCCCGCTTTGCGGGGTGAAGTGTCACAGCCCCAAACTAGAACAACAAGAAGGCAAATAATTTAAAAGGAAGTCTGTGTTTGCCCCTGCCCCGCTGTGTGTCCTCTGAGCTGGCGGTCTCTGAGGCAGCACACAGTGTAAACTTGACTGGCGGGATAGGCATGGTGGGGCTCATGTCACCAAGGAGGTGGCAGGGAGGCTGGTGCCTGGGTGTTTCGGGTCTTCCCTGAGCTCCCCTCCATCCTCGGAGACCGACGTAGGTGCCAGGGTCCAGCCCCAAGGCTGTCCCCGGGGGGTGCTGGGGGAAGTGCCCCACGATGCTCTAGGGCGCAGTTTCTGGGAAGTAAAGCGGTGCTGGGTCACTGGGGAGCTGGTGCCCAGAGGTCTTGGGAGTTGGGTGGGTTGGCCATGCTGATGGTCATCTGATCCCGTTGGCCCCGCAGTCGGCTCCACAGTATCTGGAGGGGACCTAGGTCCCGGTAAAGGGCTCCCGGGAGTGGAGAAGGGTGGTGGTGAGGCCAGGCTAGGGGCCGGGCTGGTGTCAGGGCCCAGGGCCTTCTTGGTACAGGACTCACAGCACAGCCGGTGGTAGCCGGGGATGGAGCAGTAGCGATCGAGTACTTCCAACTGGCAGAAGATGGACCGGTCCCTCTCGCAGGGCTCCGCTGCACACACAGCACAAGGACCAGCGTGGGGGGGATGCCTCTGCCTCCCACTCAGCCCAGCAACGGCAGGCCCTCTAGCTCCTGCCCTAGCTGGACTTGCTCTGAAGCTCTTCCCCAGAGGGCACCACAGGGCCGCCTAAACAGAGAGACTGGCCCGAGTAAGCAGAGGAAGAGGAACTAAGGTTCTCTAGAGTAGTGGTTCTCAAAGTAGGGACCCCACACATGAAGCATCATCCCCTGAAAGCCTGTTGGAAATGCCAATTCTTAGGCCCCATCCAGACCTACCAAATCAGAAGTTCTGGGGGTGGGGCTCGGCTCTGGGTTTTAACAAAACCTTCAAGGAGATTCCAACGCATGGAGAAATCTGAGAACCACGGCCCTATATCATTAGTCGCCAGACCTGGCTGCAAAGTGGAATCGCCCAGGAGCTTTAACAGCGAGCCAGCGCCCACCTCCCACACCCAGGGAGACTGGACGGTTGGTGTGGCCTGGGCACTGGGTGGATCTGCAGCAAAGCTTGGAAACCCCACTCTCGATGAAGTGGGAACCCTCGCCCCCTCCCGATCAACCCAAAGGAACTGATCCACTCGGGCCAGGGCCAGGCAGGTGCCTGGTAACCCACACCTGTGACCAGCAGATGAACCATGTCAACAACATTTGGAACAGCTCCACCAATAAAGCTGGAATCTAGCAGATCTGGGTTCCAACTGAGGTGCTCCACTTAAAAAGTGTGAGCCCTTGGGCATGTCACTTAAACTCTCCAACCCTCAGTTTCTTTTCCTATAAAATGGAGATAATGCTGGACATCTACCGGTGAATAATAACATTATGATCATAAATAGCATTTATAAAGTTCCTGGCATACAGGGGTGCCCTCTATACGAGTTTCATTTGTTTTGGTTCAAATATCATCTAAAAATGTTCTTGTGTTTCTGTGACAATTCCAGATAGATCTCTCCAGACAACGTAAAGGCAGGAACTTTGCTTTCTATTAATTTTTGCTGGGGAAGGGGTTGGGGTAGGGGGCTGGTGGGATGGAATGGGGGTTGGGTGCTTAGGTGCTGGTTTAGGGGAACAGGAGAGAGATTAGGGGGAAAAATTGGATAGCCAGTGGCCTCTAGATGGCACCAGAATTCCAGGACGGGAATCCCGAGCCCATCTTCTGCTTAGGGCAGAAAAGGGAAGGAAACCTGGCACTTGTGCAGCCGGCACAGGAGTGAAGCAAGGCTAGAGCCAAAAGATACTCTGAGGATATCTAGTGAGACCCCTTTCTTACAGATGAGGTCACTAAGCTCAGAGAAGTTTAAGGATTTGCACAGGGTCACATAGCTAGTTAGTCCTCCACTAAAAGGGTCATGATTTTTCTACTCCTCATGTCAGACACTGGTCCTTGAGAAGGTGAGGAAGGAAAAGAGAGAAAGAATCTAGAAAGGAAGCCCAGAACACAGGGCCAGGTTCATAGCAGGTGCTCAGTCAATATTAATGGACGGATTGGTGGATGCATCGAAGGGTAGATGGAGATGGATGGATGGATGGATGGACGGATGGATGGATGGAGAGGTAGGTAGGTGGATAGATGGATGAATGGAAAGGTGGGAGGATGGACCAATGCACTCTTGATCATGAGGCAGAGAGAAAGTACTACTACTATTTCTGTTGTTAGCTGACAGCTAGGCAGGAGTGCGTGCATTATCTTATTTAATTCTCTCCACAGCCCTATGAAGACAGCTCAGATCTGTAACTGCTTATCCCCAAATCTTGAAATCAGAAGTGATTCATAATTCAGAACTTTCGAAGTGAGTGAAGTAATATTCATGTTACAGAACACCCCTATGGGGAGTGGGACGTCCCCCTGTAACTGTGGCAATGTTTCAATAGCAAAATAACTGATTTCCTGGTAAGGCCAGTTCTGCTGCCAAATGAGTCTGCACCAAATTTAGGGAAACACTTGCAGCTTTCAACATTCTGGAAGTGCAGATAAGGGCCTGTGGACCAGCGTGGGCAGGACCCCCAGCTCACAGCTGAGGAATCTGAGGCTCCAGGAGGCTAAGATCACGTGGACAGAGACTGGAAGCTGGGGCTGCTCCACCGCATGGCCCATGCTTGTGAATGGTGACCACGGGAAGGTCTGGGGTGTGGGGGAGGGTTCCAGAGATACAGAGATACACTTACTTGATGATATCTTGTTAATGGGATGTAGGGGCCCTGACTGTGGCAGCCACTGTCCTTTTGGGGTCACAAGTTCTCGAATGTCAGCGCTCACTCTGGAGTTCTGGAGATTTCCTGTGAGCGGAGAGAAGCAGCTCTAGCATTTGGCATTTTGTGGGGGGAAAGAATGCAAGCCGGGCTGGGTTCAGGGCTCGGACAGAGGAGCTGGGCCTTGCCCCCCCCATCCTATCTGGCTTACCTGCACAGGCCGGCAGGCTGCAGACCTGAACGGTGTCTGGCCTGTCCCCCTCACACTGCCCGAGACTGTTGGCATTGGTCCGGCACACCACCTGCCGCTGCTGGATGCCCTCCCCGCAGGTAGCAGAGCACTGTGGGCCAGGCCACCGTGGCCGGGGAAGGAAAGGGGGAGAGACAAGAGGAAGGGGGCAGTGAGCTCCAGAGGCCAACCAATGCCCAGGACAGCACCAGAAGGCGGTGCTGAGTGTCTCCTTGACCAGAGGGACGCGCAGACTGCTCTAAGTGCCTCACCAGGACAGAACACCGACGGTCGGTACTCCTGTACCGGGTGCTGAACAGCACCGCCCTCAGCTCAGAGCCCCCTGACCCCTTTTGTCACCTAAACAGTTAATCCTGGCTCAGGAGGGGACCTTAGGGACCCCACTCCAGCACCTCTACCTGTGCCCACCCTCTGGTCTGCGCCCAGGGCCTTAAATATTCTGTGGATCATTCTGGCAAACTCCCTTGTTGCGATCCACCAGCCTGAGGGGCCTAGGGCAGGTCCACTCACTTGACGTTACCTTAGCAATGGGATGCAGGGACCGGGATTGTGACACCTGCTAAACTGAGAGAGCTGGGTGACAGGGACACTGCGGACCCCCTCTACCTCTGACATTCAATGACTCTGTGACTCAATGTACCCAAACTCAGCTGGCAGAGGCAGGTTCAAAAGTGTCTTCCTTCCGGAAAGGGAAAGGCTTTGGGAGCAAAGGGGCTCAAAAGACAAATAAACAAATAACGCCTTTACATTAGGGACAAGAAAATAAAATTTACATGAGTTGTACGGGGATTTTTGGTTATTTTAAAAATACTCTTTATTATGTAATATTTCCAGCATACAGAAACATGAGGAAGTTGGGCACGAGAGCCTGTTCAAATACCACCACCAGCTTTCATCGATCAGCATTCTGGCACATGTTCAAATACCGTGCCGTGCCTTTTCAAACTTTAAGTGCGTGGTCTCCCATTGGAAGTGATTTTTCTTCATACGCCCGTGCTTTTTCTCACCTGTTTTTCTGAGGTTTATCTATCTTGGTTAAGTACAGTTCAAGCTTACTTATTTTTCTCAATCTCTGCTATTTTGTTGTATGAATGGACCTTGATTTGTTTGGTCCAGTCTCCTGCGGATGGGCATTTAGGACATTGCCTGAAATTCTGCTATTATGATGAGCGTTGTCGTGCTTATCTTTGTGACCAAATGAGATTCTGAAAATTATGGTAAAACATATATATCATAACACTATTATAGCCATTTTTAAGTGTGTGCAGTTCAGTGGCATTAAGCACCACCCTCACCACCTCCAGGTCCAGCACTTTTTTCTTCTCTCTAAACTGAAACCCTGTCCCCAGCAAACACTAAGTCCCTCACCCCCCGCCCCCAGCCCCAGGCACCCACCCTCCTACTCTGGGTCTCTAGGAACGGGACTACTCTAGGTAAGTGGAATCATAGAGTGTGTGTCATTTTGCGTCTGGCTTGTTTCACTTAGCGTGACGCCTTCAAGAAGCCCTCCCGGATACGTTACCCCCATATACTTCTGCACGGCTCCATCTGCAACCTGTAAACGCTTTTGTAATTGGTTTGCTTATCTCTGCTGTCTCTCTTAGTGGACTGTAAGCTACACGAGGACAAGAATCGTGTCTATCTAGTCGATGATGGATTCCAGGATTCCCAATACAGTACGCCTGGCATGTAGTTGGCACTCAGTAAATATTTCTCAAATGCAAGAAAGTGCTTCAGTTTGCTCACTCATGTCACGAGGATATTAGCCCATGCCTCCCAGTTGTGATCCAGTTCTAGGTCGAAGCAAACGGTGAAAGACTACAAAGGCCTGGCCCAGAAACGTGGCCCAGCATACGTAGGAGCCACTGGACTGAGTTTTGAGAAAAATCAGGTTGGACCAGATCCGATGTGGGGAGAGAAATTCAGTCAGAGACTCTCTACCTGCTGGCACCTCTTAGTTGCCCCCCACCCAGATCCACCTTTTCCCCGACTCCCCAGAGAAGGTGCCCACTGGCCCAGCTCCTCCCCCACTCCAAGAACAACTCACCTGGGACCAGGCGCCCGTGCGCCACTGGGCTGGACAGGGCACGCGGAGGCAGGGCCGCCGGGCCTCGGGCCGGTCCCCAGGGCAGGCCTTGGCCGGCATGGCCTTGTGGGTACCATTGGAAAGGGGTAGCAGGCACTGCACCCCCCGGGTCTGCACCCCCAGCTTCCCACAGCTCCGGCTACAGGCACCCCACTCCTCTGTCACCCACCTGGAGACAGACAAGGCAAAAGGTGGAGGGGAGGGGGGACTAGAGGGACACTTCCTCCCAGGGTCACTCCCCGCACCCCCAACCCCCTAACCTCACCACCCTGAATTGCTGCGGGCAGGAGCTGGGGACTGGGTTTGAGCTTCAAAGTGCCAAGACCACATGGTCCTGGCTCTCCAGCTGCCAGGGTGTGCGGCCTCAGGGAGGTCACTTACATCCTCTGTTTCCTCATCTGGAAAATGGGTATAAGGCATATCTTTCTATCTGGCACCCTGTAGCCTCTTTGATCCAGTGACCCCATCTTTCATCAGGATTCCTTCAACACCTTGTAAATAGCTAAGTGTCTCCCCTGGGCAGGTGCTATCGCAAGTGCTGAGCTACAGCAGTACGCAAGACAGACGAGAGTCACAGCTTGTGGAGTTGAAGCCCCTCCCCTGTGACTCTTGGGACAATTAAAGGACTGTGGACTTACAGCACTTGGCAGAGTGCACGCCTGCAGTAGGTGTGTACTATTATTGGGGTACTATTATTATAATACGGTTGCTATTATTTTTTTCCTTATTTTTTTAAAATTTTATTTAAATTCAATCTGCCAACATATAGTAAAACACCCAGGGCTCATCTCATCGTGTGCCCTCCTTAATTGCAGGAAACAGGATTATGACCATCAGCACCTACAAGGTTTGGGTGCTGACCTGCTAAGCTGGCAAGCTCCAAGCCACAGAGCAACTCCCAAGAGCACCAGAGGCAGACACTGCTGGCTGAGTTAGACAAAGACCAGAAGGCTCTCACAGTGGGGCAGGAGGGACCCCATCCCCACTCCCTTCTTCCCCAAGATATCTTTTAGTGAATGAGGGCTCTTTCAGCCAACTCCTTCCTTTAAAAGACAACAACAAAAAGTCCCCAAGCGTCACTTGGCATTTCACAGACGAGAAGCCAGGATGACAGCAGAGTGGGCGCCGCATGCGCTGCGACCACAGACGGTGGTGGGCAAAGCGGCCTGCAGACAGTGGGAATGGGAAGCACAGAGGGCTGAGTGGCGGGGGTATCCCGGCTGGGGGCTAGGCACAGGGGGGCTGGCACAGGGAGGCCACCGTGGGCTCTGTGCTGGTCACCAGCTCCTGCCCCGGCCCCGAGGCTCCCCCTGCCTGAGGGAGCAGAGCTGCTGTGGGCCAGCAAGGCCAAGTTGGACTGCTTGGACCCCGATGAGGCAGGGAAATGGACACGGCCTCTGCATGTGGGCCGAGGAGGTGCTGGGCCATCTCTGTGACACGCTGAAGGCCAGACCTCGAATCCCCGACAAGTCACCGCTTTTCTTCTCCCCAAAGCGCCCTCCAAATCACCCCGAGAACGTGACCTTGTGCTCCAATGAGCCTGTCTCCCTGGCCAGGGAACCCAGTCAGGGCCTAGGCTATGGCTGGCGGCTGGTGTCAGCACCCTGGGCTATGGCCTGGAGCCCAGAAGCACCGAATCAAGTTCACCTCACAGTCCCCTCGGATCACTGAGGGAAAGCCGTGTCCCCAATGTGGGCCTCAGTTTCCCCACTGTAAAAGAATGCTGGAAGGGGCAGAACAAAGGAAGCATCGGGCTTCTTCTGGGAGTGGAAGTTAACCTAGAAACCCCATAGGGGACAGACGGGCAAGGAGGGCAGAGCTGGCCCAGGGCAGTCTGGTGTGCGGGCCGTGTGCCTCTAGCCCTGAGGCCAGAGGAAGCAGGCCCAGCAGCATCTCCTCCCAACTAAGGGTCAGCAATGCCCCTGGGAACAGGTCAGGCTCCTAGTCCCTCCCCTGGGGCACTCACGCGGGCTGGGCACATGGGTGCTGGTTGCAGCGCCGGCGGATGGGCTTGGGCCTCCTCCTGTGGTCGCACAGGTGCCGCTGGACCATGTGGTGGTCTCGTCGGCGCCGACAGCCATATTTGGTAAACTGGATCCCTGTGGGGAGGGCAGGCTGAGTTGGGCCGGGTCCCGCCAGGCCCCCACTGCTCTGCTGGGGCCTCCTGGGCTGGCAAACTCTGGAGAGCCTGGGGGGCCAATCCTACCTCCGTCTGTGACTTTGCACCCTCCTGCCCTGGTCACTTTCTGAAGCCTTCCTTGATCTACCCATCTCCTGTGTCCCTAGTGTAGTGCAGGGTGCAAGAGGAGGGGACCCAGCTCTGGACAGCCATTGCTCCGCATAGCTGGGGAGCCCTTACAGGGCACAGGCCCTGCCCTGGTGCTGCTAGCACTCTCAGCCCCTGACCCAAGGCCCTGCCCAGACAGGCTGTCACACCAAGAGATCTTTAAGGAGAAAGTGGGGCACAAGTTAGGGACACATCAAGCGGAGGCGATAGTGCCCTCCCCACCACTTCTCTTCCTCCCCTGAAAAGCCCTGGGCTGCCCCCACGAGGCTGCCAGATGGTTGGACAGGTCATTACCTCCTCCGCAGGCCTTGGTGCAGGGGGCCCAGCTCTTGAGCGCCCACTCGTATGTGTCCGTCTCCTCCAGAAGCACGTTGTTGCTCCCGATAAGGGGCAGCAGGTCCTCGTGGATGATGTACTTGTAGGCCAGGCTGCTGCGGGGACCACCCTCAGCTGGGGGGAGCACCTGAGGGGAGGCAGAGCAACTGGCACAGGCCTGGAGAGCAGGGAGGCAAGCCCAGCATGCAGGGTGGTGGGCAGGGAGGTGGAGTCAAAGGAAAGGATGTGGGGTCAGCAGCAAGTATGGCCTGGGAGACCATTCACACCAGCAAGCCATGTGGCAGGCATGGGACAGCCAGCCCGAGGACGGCCTGTGTGCTCGTGGATAACCTTCCCTCCCACAGACCTAAGTTCTAGTGAGGGCAGGAACCATTTCTGTTGGTCTGTCATCCTCACCAGGGCAGCCACACTACCTGCCTCCAGAAGATGGAGGCAGACGGTCTATAAGCTAGACTCTTATCAGATACATGGTGGCAAATAGTTTCTCTCATCCTGTTCAGCTTGTCTTCTCACTGTCGTCATCGTGCCTTCCAATGCACAAGAGTTCTCAGTTTCCGGGAAGACCCATTCACCTATTGTTCTTTTGCTGCTCACGCTTTGGGTATCGCAACTAAGATCCAAGACTGTACAATTGATCCTGCTATTTTCTCTACGAGATCTATGGTTTTAGCTCTTGTACTTAGGCTTTTGATCTAGTTTGAGCTCTTTTTTGGATATGGTGTGAGGTAGGGGCTCAATTTCATTCTTTTACATGTGGATAATCCAGTTGCCCCAGTGCTGTTAGTTAAAGAGATTATTTTTGCCCACTGAGTGGTCTTGGCACCCTTGTTGAAAATCATTGGCTATAGGAGTATGGGTGGTCATTACATACAAGGTGAATGCAAATATATGTAGATTGAATTCATATGCTGACACCAAGAGGTTTCAGATCCTGCCCTCGAGGACCTCCCCAGCTAGTGAGGGTAGCACCAGGAACAAAGCCTGTCCACGGTCTCCCTGCCACCAGCCAGTGTCAAGAGCACTTCAGACAAAGCTCCTCCTGGTCTGATCTCCTGTATTAACAGTCCCTCCTCCATAAGCCCTGGTCTATGGTCTAGGAAGAGGGGGTATGGGCAGAGGCAGACCCCAGCAAGGACAATGAGGCTGGCAGCATGAGACAGCACCCCTCCTCCACCAAGGTCACTTGTTGGCAATGCCATAATACAAACGGACACTGGATGATGCCAGGATGACAGAGTGAACCAACCCAGGTGCCTCCTGCTCATTTCTAGGCCCTATTTCTGACGCTGCATTAAGGAGACACCCTCTAACAGCAAGACAATCATTTCTCTCTCCCTCATTTGCCACCCTGCCTGCCTTTAAACACAAAAGGCACTTCGGCCCTGGCCTTGCCCAGGCTCCTGAAGACATTGCAATAGGAAGACCTCCGCCAGGCCTGTGCTGGCTCAACAGTGAAGACAGTGAGCTGGGAGACGGGACTGGGCTGGGGCAGCAGGGGAGTGGATGGGGGCCATCATGCAAGGTAGGGCTCACCAGGACAGCAATGGCTTCAGGCAGGGGCCCGCTGGTCTTGAGGCGTTCCTTGGCATCCTCCACCACGTATTCCCACTCCAGGCCCATTGCAGTAAAGGTCCGGCTCATTGCTTCCTTGCCCTTGGGGTTGAGGATGAAGCTGCCTGTGACCTGGTTCTTCACCGCTGGCCATGGGGAGAGGGTCACACAGATTTCTATTCCCCTTCACAGGAGCACTAGGGGCTTCCAGACTTTCCTAGTGAACCCCTCAGGGCTCCCTATGACCTGTCACTCCTTTCCTCCAGAGCCTTCCCCACTCAGATGAGTCACCACACTGGCTGAACTCAGCATCCCTGCCTCTGGACCCTGGCGCAACCCATTCCTCCCACCTTGTCTTCCCTTCCTCCTGCCTGCCTAATCTTCATTCATACGTAAGGCTCAGTACAATTCTCCCCTCCTCCAGGAAGCCTTCTTTGAGAGCCCAGTCCTCAGGGATTTGTACTCCCTAAAACTTCTATAGCAGAGAGCTAAGGCTAAGAGTAGAGGCTCTAGAGTCAGACTGATCTGGGGAAGTTACTTAGCTTCCCTGTGTTGCCTCAGTTTCACCATCCATAAAATGGGAATCATGATTATCCCTAGCTCACAGGGCTGCTGCCCCATGAGGCTAACCGCAGTACTCCACCCCCACTACCCACCATGGGGCTCCTGGGACAATTAAAGGAGTTCAAACGTGTAAAGAACGAGGCAGAGTGCATGGTATGCAGCTGGCAATCAATAAACGGTAGGCACACACTATTACTGTCATGAGAACAGTCCCTGACATTTAGCATTGTTGCCATCATAGATGTCCTGTCTCCCTACCACCCGCAGCCTGTCAGGGTATCTCCTCCATCCTGGTGTCCTTGGGGCCTGACACAGAGTGAGCATTTTAAAAATATCTGTGACTGCCTACGCCTTAAAGTCCCAGTCAGTGATTAACTCGCAGCTTGATATTGAAAGGTGCCCAGTGGCAGGTGGGTAGGAGGTGTGCCGGTGCAGACAGCCTGGCCTTGGCCACCCTGGAAGCAGCAGGTTGGGGAAGGACTACAGCCTGGGACCCAAGCCCCTCAGCCCCGTAGAAGAGCAAACGCCCCCAAGCCTGACAGTGTCCCCACCTACTGAGGATGAAAACCATTCTGCATAATTATGATACCACGAGAGCCAACTAACCACGCTCTGGTCACTCTGCTACCTGCCTCAGTGGCATCCTCACACACATCCTGAGGTTGGTGCTACTATTAGCCCAGATGGAAAGTCAGAAGCCCATGAGGGGCAAGGGTTTGTCCTGGACACACAGAGCACTGGTGACCCAGCTGAGGACCAGCCTTCCTGCTGAGCGAGAGGAGGACAGATCCCCTTCCACCTGTCATTGTCTGATCTCTCTCAGCTCCCAGAATCCCCAGACCTAGATCCAGAGCTGGGCAGCTCCTCAGGCCAGGCCTGGTCTCAAGTCTTCCCGCCACCCTGTGTGCTCCCACACCTCACAGCAACTGCCGTGCGCACCCCTGGCTGCACCCCCCCCTCCTTCCAGGGGCAGTGGGCTGGACTCAGCATGGGCTTGACCACCCAGGTGCACCTGTGAGTCCTGGCCCGACTGCTGGCCCATTGTGTACCCCGAGCAACTACAGACATCCCTCGTTTCGCTTTATTGTGCTTTGCAGATACTGCACTTTTTGCAAACGGAGAATCTGTGGCAACCTTGCATCAAGCAAGTCTACTGGAGCCGTTTTTCCAACAGCATTTGCCCATTTCATGTCTCTGAGTCCCATTTTGATAATTCTTGCAATATTTCAAACCTTTTCATTAGGATACTTGTTACAGTGATCTGCGGTCAGTGATACTTGATGTTAGTGTTGGTAATTGTTTGGGGCGCCATGAACGCTGCCCACATAGCACAGTGAACGTAACGGATAAATGTCGTATATGTACCGACTGCTCCACTGACAGGCTATTCCCCTGTCTCTATCCCTGTCTGCTCATTCCCTGAAACACAATATCGAAATCAGGTCAATCAATAACCCTACGATGGCCACTAAGTGTTCAAGTGAAAGGAAGAGTCACCTTCTCTCCCTTTAAATCAAAACCTTCATATGATTAAGCTTAGCACAAAAGGCATGTCGAAATCGGAGATGGGTCAAAAGCCAGGCGTGTTGTGCTGAACAGTCAGCCGAGTTGTGAAGGGAAAGGGAACATTCTTGAAGGAAACTGAAGATGCAACTCCAGTGAACACAGGAATGATAAGAAAGCGAAGCAGCCTCATTGCTGATATAGGTCAAGTGGTCTGAAGGGAAGATGAAACCAGCCATGACATTCCCTTAACCCAAAGCCTAACCCGGAACAAGGCCCTAATGTTCTTCTGTTCTGTAAAGGCTGAGAGAGGAGAGGAAGCTGCAGAAAAGTCAGAAGCTGGGGAGGATGGTTCTTGAGGTTTAAGAAGCCGTCTCCGTAACATGTGCCGGGGGAGGCAGCAGGTGCTGACGTAAAAGCTGCAGCAAGTTAACCAGAAGATTCAGCTGAGATCAGTCATGAAGGTGGCTGCACTAAACAACAGATTTTCAATGTGGATGAGACCATCTCCTTTTCAAAGATGCCATTTAGGCCTTTCACGGCTGGAGAGGTGCCTCCGTTGGATCATCACCAGGGTGACAGGAGGTAATGGATGAAAAACACCAGCTCCAGGCCCAGCGCAGGGGTGACAGCAGCAACAGGATTCTCTTCCCTTCCTTTCAAAGGATCCACATCCCCAGATTCCAGGGCCCTGGCCTTCACTGCCAACACTGCCACCTATCCTGGACTTCTCCAGAGAGCAAGTACCATGACAGGCACGTGTGCGCACACACGCACACGCATACACACTCTCACCCATTTTTACCAGGGTCCCACCCTGTCCCTCACACATGCGTAATCACATGATGCGAGCCAACATCAGGCCGCAGTCCCAGTTCCCTCCCTGCCCAGCCCCTGAGGAGCTCCAGCCCCCCAGGGAGCTCACCCAGTACACACACAGGCGAGAGTGCCTGCTGCACTGAAGCTGCCCTGGATTCTGGGAGCCTCTGCCCCGGCCCCCATGGAAGCCCTTGTGCAGAGGATGGAGGAGCTAGACTTCTACAGGCAGCGAGTAGGGGCCAGGTAGGGGCCAGGTAGGGGACCAGGTAAGGGGCAGGGTAGGGGGCAGGTAGGGGCCTGGAAGGGGTGGAAGGAGCTGGCCCAGGAGGCCCAAGGGGAAGGGCAGAGCAGATGGAGTGTCTGCAAGTTCCACCCTCCTCTTGGAGTAAATGACCCTTCTCTACTCACCCTTCCCCTCTCCTAGCCCCTGTTCCATCCAGCAAAATACCCAGAGCCACACAGGCAGGGCAGGGAGTTGGCCAAGCCAAGCCCTCCAAACTCACACTCCCTGCGCAGAGCTGTGTGGGCAGCAAGGGCATGGGGCTGGGAGACAGGAGACCCCGGCCCAGACTGGCTCACCGTGTGGGTGAATCAGGGGACACAGAAGGCCCATGAGCCACTGTGGGCCTCAGTTTCCCCTTGTGCCTCTTGCCTATTTGCCTGTCAGGTGCCTTCCAGAGCAAGTTAGGTATCTATTACAGTTGTGCCAATGTCGCTGTATTCCCCAGAGGGTGCGATCTCTCCCAGACACTTTAAAATATTTTCTATTATTTTGGTGACGACCTAAAAATATAAATATCAGCGTTTTGTAATATATGAGCCTATCCAAAGAGGTTATGTTTTATGTTCGTGTTTATGAAACACTGGTGATAAGCAGTGTGACCCAGTGGGCATTAACAGGTAAGAGGGGCCTCTGGAACATGCTAAGGCCCAGTGACATCAAGGCACACATGCCCCCTGTAAGGGGTCTGAACACAGACAAGTGTGGGAGAACCTAGATACTACCCAATGTCAGGGCGGCAGCCTTCTCCCTGCTTGCCCCCTGGATCCCTGCTCCAAACCATCCTTACGTGTTTTGAATTGAAATATAATTCACATACCACACGGTCCGCCCTTTAAAGTGTCTAAGTCAGTGACTACTGGGCCACTATCCAATTCCAAGACACTTTATCACCCCCATTTGCAGACATTGCCATCCCCCTCCCATCAGCCCCTGAGCACCACTCATCTGCTCTCCTGTCTCCCTGGATTTGTCTGTTCTGGACACATTCATTTTTTAACCACCAACTTAGTTTCAGCACAAACAGAACACAGCAAACAAAGGAACACAAGACTCTGTCCCAATACCTTTACGTTCTCAATTTGAATTGTGTCGATTTGTTGGGGGGGGGGTGCTAATTTTTCATCTCTCTTGGTTTTATAGCTGTATAACTATGATAAGGCGTGGCCTAATGATTGTGTTTAAGTGCCATTACGTTAAGGATAGTTTAAGGGTCCGTGTGGCAGACTGCAAAAACGGCTACAAATTCCTCCTCTTCCCATGTGCACGCCTGTGCTCTGGCGGTACCACACTTCCCACCAAGAGATCTTCTGTTTCTACCCCTTGAGTCTGGGCTTGGCCTTGAGACTGGCTTGGGCCAACGGGATATCACAAAGCATGATGCAAGCAGGGACCTGGCAACTGTATGCACATGGGGGCTTGCCTGCCCTTGCCCACCCTCAGGACCGTGTGACAGGCTCCATGGGAATAATGCCAGGCTAGCCTGCTGGGGACGTGGCCCCGTCCCCTCTGCCCCCGTCACCCCAGCTGACAGCCAGTACCAATCAGGATCTACAGACCCACCAAATGCTGCCGTGGCATGAGTGAGTCCAGGCAGAGGAGCAGAAGCTGCACACGCTGCACCCAGTCCAACCTGACGGCCCACAGGACCATGAGCCAATAGAAACTCTTGTTGTTCGAAACCACAGAGTTTGGGGATGATGTGTTATAGAGCAAAAGGAGACTGATACATTCTATAAAAATGGTTTTTCTTTAAAAGGTGAGCACAAGTAGCACCTGGGTGGCTCAGTGGTTGAGCATCTGCCTTTGGCTCAGGTTGCGATCCTGGGTCTTGGGATTGAGTCCCTCATCGGACTCCCTCCAGAAAGCCTGCTTCTCCCTCTGCCTGTGCTCTGCCTCTCCCTGTGTGTCTCTCATGAATAAATAAATGAAATCTTTAAAAGAAAAAAACTGTGCACAATTAATCAACAGTGGCTGCCCCTCAGGAAAGAAACTGTACCTCCGAGGGCAGAGGTGGGGCGGGGGGGATCTTCACTGGATCCCCTTTCGCATCTGAAATTTGAACCCTGGAATGGGTTTCTCTTCAACATAAGTAAAACACAAAGAAACACAAAAATTTCAAAATTATTTTGAAATCTCCCCTGCATGAGGATCCTCCTCCTCTGCTCTCCTGCTCCCCCACACCTGAGGGCAAGCCCTTTCCTGCTCCCCCACACCTGAGGGCAGGCCCTCTCCTGCTCCCCCACACCTGAGGACAGGCCCTCTCCTGCTCCCCATACCTGAGGGCAAGCTCTCTCCTGCTCCCCCACACCTGAAGGCAGGCCCTTTCCTGCTCCCCCACACCTGAAGGCAGGCCCTCTCCTGCTCCCCACGCCTGAGGGCAGGCCCTTTCCTGCTCCCCCACACCTGAGGGCAGGCCCTCTCCTGCTCCCCCACACCTGAGGGCAAGCTCTCTCCTGCTCCCCCACACCTGAAGGCAGGCCCTCTCCTGCTCCCCACGCCTGAGGGCAGGCCCTTTCCTGCTCCCCCACACCTGAGGGCAGGCCCTCTCCTGCTCCCCATACCTGAGGGCAAGCTCTCTCCTGCTCCCCCACACCTGAGGGCAGGCCCTCTCCTACTCCCCACACCTGAGGGAGCCCCCTCTCCTGGCTCCTCGACACTCACCAATGCGGTGTGGAACCTTCTCCAGCTCCTCTATCTGGATGTGCCTGGCACCAGCTGGGATCTGTACCAGTTTGAGAGCTCCTGCGGCACAGGAAGATGGGCGAGCACCCTGAGCTGTGGCCCCGCTGCCCAGCATACCCCACCACCCCTGCCCCTCACACACCCAAGAACCTGTTTCCTCATCTGTAAAATAGGAATGGGCCCTTGTCCACAAGGTGCTGAGAGGTCAAATGAAATGCATCGCTCAATGCTCCCTCGAATCTAAGGGCCGCGTTGTGGGGGTTTGTGGGAAAGCCCGCATGGGCACTAGTTACCTATTTTTCCCCACCCTCTTGAGCCTCCTTTTCTCTCTTTTTGTCCCCTCCCCCTTTCCTCTCAGGCCTTAAGAGATTTAGATGAAGGTCTGGCATGGCTCCTCTGGGCCCTCTCACCCTCCCTATCCCAGGCCTGGAAACAACCTCTCTCAAAGCCTGGCCCCTTAGAGAGGCAGGCAAAGCTGTGACACTCCCAAAGGGGAAATGGACCTAATTCATCCTAGGGTATAAAGGACGAGTATCAGCCAAGTGTGGCCAGATTGAAGGAGGGGAAGGAATTCAAGGAACTAAGGTACCAGGAGTTCAAAGCAGGAGGCACCACAAGGTTCCCAAAACAATGGAGAAACAGAAGAGAAAAAAATGTTCCAGTCCAGAGGCAAGCTCCAGGTGCCTCCCTCGCCCCGAACTGTGGCCCAGCAGAGGAAGAAGGGTCCAGCCTGAGGGACTCAGGCTCAAGGGAACCTGGCTAGGCCGGAACTCCAGCCCCAACCTGCTCACCTGCCTGCTTGGAGGCCTTGCCCAGTGTCCCCTTCACAGTCCTGCAGTGAGAGTTGTCCCCTCCACAGACCCCGCACTTGTCATCTGCCTTCATGGATCCCACCTCCTTGTCACAGCCGACGGGCTGAGGCAGAGGTAGGGTCAGCAGGAGAAGGCTCCCATGCCCCCCGCCACCACCCCCAGGCTGGCAGCCCCTGGCTCCCTCCCCAGGCCCTACTCGTTGACCATGGACCAAGAGGCATTCCTGGACAGGTCTCTGTCACAAACTCGCCATGTGACAGGTCTTAAACTTGGCCTCTCCTCTTCCCTTAAACTTGGTCTTAAACTTGGCCTCTCCTCTTCCCTTAAATGGGGCTGGGTGATGACCCACTTCTAGAATCCCGGGCTTATGCTGAGGACCAAGGGTCTTGTGGGTGGGGAAGGTGAGGAGATGCCTGTCTCCCTAGGGAGCAGAAAAAGGGGCAGGCAGTGCAGCACTCAGGTGTCCCCGGGGAAGGCAGAGGCGGACAGCCCAGACCTACCACACACTCGCCGCGGGCACAGACGCTATATGGGTCCCGGTAGCTGCAGCGTGTCCCATCGTGGACCACCTGATTCATGAAGACCACGTCCCCGGTGTCCTCCGATTGGCAGATCAGCTCACACTTCTGGGCATCTGTGGAGAAAGGGACCATGCTGAATTCCCAGCACCGAGGAGAAAACGGGCTGGCCCAGGACAGCAGCGCCAGGCCCAAGCAGGAAGCTCCTGGACCAGCTCTGGGCACTGGGTGGGGAGCTCTGGAGAGAGGGGGGGGTGTGGCTTAAAATCCCTGCTGTGTCACTTATTAGCCCCGTGACCCTGAGCAAATCATCCAACCTCTCTGAGCCTCAGTTCCTTATTTATTATCCTTGATCAGTAAAATGCCACAGCAGGATCTTAAAGAAAAGCAAGTGAGGGGCACCTGGGTGGCTCAGTGTTGAGCATCTGCCTTTGGCTCAGGTCGTGATCCTGGGGCCCTGAGATGGAGTCTCGTATAGGGCTCCCTGCTTGGAGCCTGCTTCTCCCTCTGCCTATGTCTCTGCCTCTCTCTCTGTGTCTCCCATGAATAAATAAACAGAATCTTAAAAAAAAAAAAAAAAAAAAAAAAGAAAATTGAGTGATAATACTAATAGCAATAATAATAAGCCAACACTTAGTGAATGCTTACTTTGTACCAGATACTTCCAAAACCTTTACATACCTTTTTCCCCCTCTTTCTTTTAGAAGTAGGCTCTAGGCCTAATGTGGGGCTTGAACCCACGATTCTGAGATCAAGAGTCACCTACTCTACCAACTGGTCCTGCCAGGTGCCCCTACACACTGTTGATGTAAAACTTTAAATGTTTTTTGTGAATTAGCTCATTTAAATTTTGCAATACCCCAAGGAAGGAAGTTCTAGCATTATGGAGGAGGAGACCAAGGACCAGAGAGGTTAAGAAATTTGCTCAAGAAAAAAAAAAAAAAAAAAAAGAAATTTGCTCAAGGCCACAGAGCCACACACTAAGTAGAAGAGCCAGGATTCTGAGCCAGGCAGTCTGGCTTGAGTCTCACGCTGACCTCTCCATACGCTTCACCAGCCACATGAATGATGGTGTACCTTAACATGTTCATAAACTTTAGGTGGCTGTGTGAAAGGAAGGCAGGACAGTGGTCTGGGTTTGCAAAATGAAGCAGCAGTGAGAGAGGAAAGGAGGTCTTTTCTAGTTCTAACAATTAATTATTCTGTTCCCTATCTGGGCTATTGATGTCCTGAAAAGAAAGTCCCAGAGAACATATAGACACTTGCTGTATTTCTTAGAAAAAAAGGGAAGCTGGGGCTTAGCTAACTTTCTGGACTTTGTCTAAAAGTCCTGGGAAAATCCAAAGACCAGTTGCCCCATGGGCCTGGAAGCTTCCACCCACCCACCCAATCCCCTTACACTGGCTTGTTTGGACTTGAATGGATCTGCAAAGCTTTCAAAGCCAGCCACCCCCTCAGCCAAAATTTCTATGAAACGATCTGGTCCCCGGGCCCCCCAGGATACATCTTGCCTCAGTGCTCAGTGCTCAAGTCCAGAGCCATAGCATCTAATACCACTTTGGATTTCATGCACAGGAGCCCGATTCCTGGTGGGACCTGGGCCAAGGGGAGAGGGATAGGGGACTCTAACCCTCTGAAAGACACGTAGGACGCTGACCAGTACACTCCAGGCAGGGAGCTTTCTAGGCAGCCATGGAAGCCAGCCCATAGTGGCAAGGGAGTGGCCAACCCCTAGGGTGGGAGGAATTCAAACCAGAAGGAAGGCACTCTCTGTCATCATGTTCCAGAGAAGTATGCGCACTGGTGGGCAATTCACAGGCCTCTGAGGTCCCTTCCAACCTGAAGATTGTCATTCTAAATGTGAGTTGAACAACCAAGGGTCTTGTAATTAATACTTTGGAACCAGGGCTACAAAGAGGTGGCCCTGGGCTCAGGAGAGAACAGGCCTTTCTAGTAGGTGCCATCCGAGGCTGAGGGCTGCATGGTGGGGGTTGAGCATCTGTCCAGCAAAGGGTGGCGGAAAGACAGGCAGGGGGAGTGGACACAGAGGACTGCTGAGGGCCCTTCCAGTCTGAAATCCCTAAGATGCTGTGAATCCCACCCTTCATTGGCCACTTCTTCTCTGCCACTAGGAGAGCCATCAGTGGGAAGCCTCCAGAGCAGACCGGTACTGGCCCTGGCACTTGGTCTCAAAATTCAGTTCCCCTGCCTGAGTCCTGAGGCCCGTGTCTGCCCCAGAGCAGCCTGGAGGGAGTCAGTATAAGGATCCCAGAGGCTCTCATCTGCCTGCCTTTTAACTCCTTTTCATTAACACTAAAACAGTAGCACTGTCAGTAAAACCTAAAAATGCTGTGTGTGATAGGACAGAGCCTCTCAGGACGGTGGCTACACAGAGCCAGGGTACCTCCACCTGCATAGTGTCTTCCCATACAGGTAAGGACCGGTGTAAGAGGCACCGACCCCAACAGCCAGCACTGCTGCCAGCCTCTGGGCACCTCTGGGTGAAGGGCCCCTGGTTCAAGATATTTTCCTTGTCAGAAAACAGTCCCCATACGTATACAAATCAGGGATGGCTTTAATGAGGACAGCTGGCCCCACGGCACACAAGACAAGGGCCTGCACAAAGGTATGTGGCAAGCCTGCCAACCACATGTCCCTTTTGGCACCCTACTGTCCCTCCAACCTCCACTGGTGGCCCCAGGCATGGGAAGCCCGCCTGGGAAGACACAGACACAGCAGATGCCCAAGGACACAGCGGGTGGGGGCGGAGGCAGGACCCACTCACCATCTTCAGGCTCATAGGGGATCCAGCTGTGCTTGGCATTCTGGTGGATGTAGTAGGAGTTGCGCTTGGCACATTGCTGGGCCCGGAAGTCCTCGTAGGGCCCCGGACACTCCTCGCTGTTGCACACCTGGTATTGGAACATGGGCCCGGAACACAGGCGGCCTCCGTAGGCTGGGCTGGGGCAGGCACAGAGAGACCAGTGACTTGCTGGAAGGCTGGGGAGGGCCAGGCTTCCCTCATGGCCGCTTGGGGGCAGCTCAGCCTTTTAGAGGAACATAAAGAGGCTCTTCTAACTTATAAACTAGAGAGGGACCCCCATGGTGGGGGCTGCTGTGCACACAGCCCTTCTAGATTCCTCTTGCTCCACCCACCCCTTGGGCATATGTCACCTGTCCCACCGTGTGTGCGTGTGTGTGGAAGGGAGAGGGGGAGAGCCAAGAACCAGGGCAGGCAGGGGACGAGTGGTGTCAGGGACAAGGATGACTAAGTCACTCCGATGGGGCTGGAAGAGAAAGCAGTCTTATTCATCTTTGCGAACGCTTTCAACCACCGCACAGGGCCTGGCATACCATAGGCACTCAAAACGTGCCTCAACAATACTGATTTGCATCCGCTTCTGCTTCACGTCATAATAAACTAAGGAGGGGTAAAGAGAGACACGGGTCTGGAGCGAGAAGGCCCCCGCTGGATCTGCCCCCAAGCCCTGCCTATGCAGATCTCAGGTAGGTCATTTAGTCTTGCTGAGCCTTAATTTCCCCTTTAAAGGTGACACCGGGATACCTCTTCCCTTATCTACCTCCTGGTGTGTCTGTGAAGAATAAATAAAAAAAGGTATTTAAAGCAATCTGTATTCTCTTCTCCATTAGGGAGAGGACTGGGTGGGATTACGGATGCAAACTATGGAAGCACAGGCTCCCGGTACTCTGCTCCCAGACCCGGGAGCATCTCATGGGTGTGTGCGCTGAAGTGCTCAGCGTCCCACCTGGCATGGACAGCGAGCTCGATCCACGCTAACAATTATAACAGCAGCTGCCATTCATTAGCGCTAAATCTGGCCTGGGCAGAGCGCTGAGAGTACACATATTATTTCACTTAAGCCTCATAAAATAAAAAATTCTTATTACAGAGGAGTTTGCTGGATGGCAGCTTTGATCAAGGGGAGAGCCATCCGTCATGACTGGAAGGTGGCTTACTCAGAGTGGGCCCCACTGGGCCCTTCTCCAGCCCAGGCTGTCACACTCCCAACAGGTGGAAGTTATAGGGCCGTGCATTTGGGCTCATGTCTGTAAAAGGTCAGCACAGCCAGTGGACAAAGGAACAGCCTGCTCCAAGTGGTGGTGAGCTTCCCATCCCTGGAGGTAAACAACAGAGGATGGAGGGCCCCTGCTGAGGATGTAAAGGAGGGCAGCCACTACCAAGCCACAGCATCCAAGGGCCCTGCTGTTCTGTAGAGGCTGGGCACCCCTGGTTCCTGGAGCCCACTGACCCACCCGGCCACCCCACCAGCCCCCATCTAGCCTGAGGCTATTCTGACCAGGTCACTTCAGCCTGAGAGAGGGAGACCACAGCCAGCTGGCACTTGGAAGTTTCATAACCATAGGAGGGAATAAAAGGAGAGAAACAGATGCTCCCCCAGAATGCTGGGGGAATGTGAGTGGGGCAGTGAAAGGCAGGATTTGATGTCAGAAAGAGGGAAGTAGGGGCACCTGGGTGGCTCAGTGGTTGAGCATCTGCCTTCAGCTCAGGGCATGATCCCGGGGTCCTGGGATCAAGTCCCACATCGGGCTCCCTGCATGGAGCCTGCTTCTCCCTCTGCCTGTGTCTCTGTCTCTCATGAATAAATTTTTTTTTTTAAAAAGGTAAGTGAAGAAAAAATTAATGGAAATTCTGCTCCATGTGGTAAGAAAACAAACATGACTACTGAGCATTTAGATCAAGGTTTTCTCAAAGCTCGGCCAGAGGATCAGGGTCACGGGCAGACGCGTTAAATTAGCAGAGTCCCGGGCCCACTCAGAATCTTCTGCACATGAGGGTTGGAGAATCACTGGTTCAGACCTATTCTCGGATGCCCCGCCTGATGGGCCATGTCAGGCCTGGGTGGAAGTGATCCAGCCCCACCTCCCAACAATTCGGGGTTCTCAGCCTTAGAATACCAACCCAGCTTCAGGGCCGTTGTCTCTAGTGTCTAGCCTCCTCCCCCCATGGCTTCCTCTCCCAGCCCCTCAGGCCTAGGGAATGGGGGGATCCCCTGCCCTGCCCACCTCAGCCAAGAGCACTCACGGGGGATTGTCACAGCTCCGGCTGCGGGATCGAACCCCGCCCCCACACGACCGTGAACATGACCCGAACTTGGTCCAGGAGCTCCAGCCTCCATCCTGGCCGTAAGTCAGCTCCAGCGATTTCCAGATGCAGTGACCCTTGAAGCACCACTGGGATGGAGCAGAGGGAACGAGGTTACCCGAGGGCCACTGCCACCCAGCCTGCTATGGAGATGCCCCGACTGTGCACATGGCACAGCTGGTGGGCACCACAGCTGAGTCCAGAGGGAGGGACACTAAGAGTACAAGCCTCGAGGTTTCTCAGAAGCCACCTCTACCCTGAGCTGAGTGACCTTCAGCAAAGGGTCCCCCTTTCTGAGCCTATCCCTCCACTGTACAATGTGTGGCTAGCACACCTGCCCACGGAGCTGCTGGGAGCCCCCAAGGAGATCATGCTTGGCACACACAGCCCTCCAAACTGGCAGCCAATGACGGCACTAACTGCAGTTATTTGGTTTACCCCTCCTGGAGGGAAAAAAGAGCTGATGGGGGGTAGAAGACACAATCTTCCCATGCCATCTAGAGTCGATATCTTGGCTCTGTACCTCAAAATCCCCATCCAGGGGCCACAGGCAGGCATGTCTGTGGGAGGCAAGCCCTAGCCCCACAGGGGGGTCTATCCATGCATAAATGGAGGGAGTATATGAATGGAATCCACAAGGCCAGGGTTTGAATCCCAGCTCAGCCATTACTAGCTGTGTGTGGCTTTGGCATAATGTCACCTTGCTGGGCCTCTGTTTGCTCACCTGTTAAATAGGACTGTTCAAAGAACTGGAAGCAAGAACACCTACAAAGGCCTTAGCTCAGGGCCAGGCACCAAGGCAGGCTCAACCCAAGTAACTCCCTTCCCTTCTCCTGCAGGGCATCATGTAAGAAATACAGCAAAGCTCCGTGGGTCTTATTTAAGAGGTGACTGAGTGGTTCTCAGCCCTGGAGACTTTTAAAACTCTAGATGTCTTGACTTCATTTCAGACCAACTGAGTCATAATCTCTAGGGGGAGGGATTAAAAAAAAAAAAAAAACTGGCAGCCCGGGTGGCTCAGTGGTTTAGCACCGCCTTCAGCCCAGGGCCTGATCCTGGGGACCTGGAATCGAGTCCCATGTCGGGCTCCCTGCATGGAGCCTGCTTTTCCCTCTGCCTCTCTCTGTGTCTCTCATGAATAAATAAATAAAATCTTTAAAAAAAAATTAAAGCAGCAGTACTATACATACCATAAAATTCACTCAGGTCAAGCGTGCAAGTCAATGACTTTTCACAATTTACAGCATTGTGCAACTGTCATCACATCTAATTTTAGAGCATTTCCATCACCCCAAAGAGATCTCTCGTGCCCATCTGCAGTCACTCCCTGCCCTGGGGCGGTGGGGGCTTTTAAAGTTCCCCAGATGGTTCCAAAATGCAGCCAAAACTGTGAGCCATGAATTAATTGTCATGTAAAATTGTGACGGAAGGACCTGGAACTCTAGAAATAACCTGAAGCAGGTATACCGAGTTGTCCAGGATAAGAGCCCGCCAGATGTAGAGCCTACTGGGCCCTGTGCAAGGCCGTGGGAAGCCCCATCCATCTGTGAAGGAGCAGCGCCCCCACATGTGTTGAGTGGATGAAGCCTGGCAGGGGCAGAGGGCAGGGGGCAGGGACAGGGGGCAAGTTAGGGGGCAGGGGACAGGGACAGGCAGGTCCCACGACTGGGCTCAGAGCTGATGGTGAGTAAGCCTCGAGCCTCACAACGCCCTGCTTCTTCCCAGAGCTCTCTGCTCTGACATGACTTCAGAACTCTGAGGAATGGAAAGGCCACTTGGTCAGGGGACAGCAGGACCCGGAGGAGTGCTGTGAATGGCCCAAGGTCACCACAGAGGTCAGGCTTGGGGCTAGCAGTAGACCAGAGGTGGGTTACAGACCCCAGGTCAGGGCTCTCACACCCGGCTATGAGGGCCCCCTGACAAATGAAGCCCTGGCACCCACACACACTCCGGGGGGAAAGGCACAACAGCAAATATGCGAAAGCGTGTGTCTGGGGCAGGGGAGGCAACAGGTGTGGATGTGGGAGAAACAGCACAGCAGGCCAGGGAGGGCAGGCAGGACACCTGGGGTCTCCCTTCACCCCTTCTTTGACTCCACAAGTTCCTTCACCTGCCTGGGCCTCATTCTTCTCATCTGTAAAATGGGAATAGCCCTTCCTGCCAGATGGGCTAGGAGATCATGCCAAGCTCTGCATATGGAGGAAGCAAGGGATTGTGGTATGGGAGAGAGGGTGCAAACATATGAGATTATGGGGGGACTCTGCACACCAGCTGCACACACGGCGGGGGACACGGGCTCCCTGGGGGCCTGCACAGTCCTGCTGTAGCCCCGGGCCCACAGGTACCTGGCCGGGTGCACACTCGGTCCCATCCAAGGGGGGCCCCTTCTTGGTCTTGCAGAAGTACGGGTTGTCAGGGTGGCTGCACCATAGCTGCTTACAGGGCTCGAAGGTCTGGAACTGTGTGGTAAGAGGAAGTGGTCACTGGGCACAATTCGTCCAGAGGGAGAGAGAGGAAGATGTGGACACTGGGGCCAGGACATGGTGGGGGGAGGCAAGAGGGTCCACACCCTCAAGCTGGCCCCACTCCAAGTCCCCGTGGCCTCCAGGGACCCCTCCTCTCTCCAGCAGGGCACCAAGAAGGGGCAGGCCATTGCCCGCACACCCCCTGTTGTTTCCCCAGGCCCTCCTCACTCCCTGAGTCTGCAGAAGAAACTGTGCCACTGGGCAGGGACCAGGGTTGGAGGCTCTGGGGACGCCTGGGCCGGCTAATGCCCCTCGAGCCCAGTGCACATCAGGGCCCTCAAGGGGCTGCCGGTTTAGCCCAGACTCCAATGCACCCAGGTGAGGTCAGGACCCCCACCCCACTCTGGTCTCCCCAGGCTGTGCCAGAGCTTGGTGACCTCCTGTCTCACACTGTCCAGGAGAGCTCCAGGTTGTTCTCTCTCCTATCATCCCCCGCCAGCCAGACTAGTGTCCTACAGATACAGCCTCGGGCATTGAAATCCCACATCCCAAGCTGTTTCTCCAGTCCCAGCTCAGAAACTATGTGTCCCAGCGTGGCCTGGGCAGTAGGAAGGTGACCATACACTGGCACTCCTGGTCCTGCAGATCTGAGGAGTGGGGTGCATTCCTGAATGGGAGGTTTGAAGCACTCGAGTCCCCAAGGCCTGACCCTTCAGAAAGACCCATGACCCCGGATGTGAGCCTGTGCCTGGGACCTGTGAGGTCCTCTCCTGGGGGTCTCGAGCCCACCCCCAGCGCCAGGCTCTCCCCTGCCCTGTCCTGCAGGGCGAGGAAGGGCTATGCTCCCTTGGATCTGTCTCCTAGGCATGGGGTAGGAGGAGCATACAATTGACCCCCTGGAAAGAGAATATGGGAGGACACAAGAGATTTCCACTAGGGGGACAAATCAGTCCAAAACATCCTGTCAGATCCCTGAAGAGTAGATAGGGGCAACTATTCCTCCATTGGGCCAGAGCCCAACACCTGACAGAGGGACCACCAGGCAGATAAGCTCCCCAGGAAGCAGTCCAGCCAGGATCCCATCAGCCACCTGCCCTCTCTCTTCTACTCTGTTCCATCTTTCCCAGGACTAAAGCATCCTCCAGCCACTGCATACACCTGCCTCCAAAGGTGGGACTGGGTGGGGCAGGTATGCAGCAGAAGGTGGCAGGGCCGGGCTCTGGTCACCCTGCATTCCCCCATGGCAGGTGGCATCAGGCTGTGAGCCCATCACCAGGCCACCCGGCCAGCTGGGAGGAGGGAGCTCTGTGGATGCCCAGCCTGGGTCACAGAAGGACATGGCCCTGGCACCCCAGCAGGCAGAGGCTGCTGGGAACTCACCGCAGAACAGGTGTGGTATCCAGAGCCGAAGTCAAAGCGGCATTGCTCGTCCATCGAGTAGTCAATGCCCGGCAGCTCTGGGGGCCGGGGCCAAGCAGGCGCAAAGGGGTCATCGAGGAGGCAGTCGTAGGAGCTGCAGGTGGAGACAAGAAGGAGAGCCAGGCTGAGGCAGGGGTTCCTACGCTTCTGTTTTTCCAGAGCTGGGGGTTTAAGGAGCAAAGATGGCCTGCAGGAATCAGCCCCTGCTACCCTCTGCTAGGAGCTGTGTCTTCCTGGGAGGAAGGGATGGTTCCCGGAGGGCTCACTGCACTAAGGGAAGGAAAGTCAGCCTGCCACATACTCTGGGGGCCCTGGCTGGCTGCCGCATGACGCTAATGACAGTGTCTCTGCCACACCTGCCCCCATCCAAATCCACTCTGCACCCATTCTTGGCCTTGAGCTCCAGAGTCTAAAGCTTATCCTGGGCCTCAACATCCCTGGAGACCCAGGAGCCAAGCAGCAAAGCTGGGAGCTGAGCATGTGTCAGGGACAAGGTGGTACCGGAGAGAAGATGGCTGGGAGTGGGGGATGGAGTGGCAGGCTGCATGCTCCCCTGTCCCCAGCCCGGAGCCGGAGGTGACCTACGGGAGGTAGCGGCTGAGCTCCACTTTGCTGCAGCGGGACCAGTGGAAACGGTGGAAGGCAGCCTGCACCAGGGGTGCCATGACGCTGCCCAGGCTGGTCTCATCTGCACAGCCATTCCCCTGACCGTCGTGCTCCATGCCGAGCCTAGAGGGCGGGGGTGGGGTACAGAAGGGAGCTGGAGTCACGCCAGGGAGCCCGTCCCTGTGAAAACAGGCAGGTGGGCCAGCAATAGGACAGCATGCACCGACCAGGCTTCCGACTGTTGCTCAGGGCCTCAGTTTCCCCACCATGCAGGAGGAAAGACCACCCCTCTGAGTGGATGCTGAGGCCCCACCCTGCTTCCCAGGAGGGCTGGTTCCATTCTGCCCTCCTGCCCCCTCCTCCATCCCACCCACATCCTCAGTTTCCAAGGCCAGCTCAAGCCCCATTCCCAGCCCAGACACCCTCCCTGGCCACCCCTGACCCAAGGGCTGACCTCCCACAGCAGGGGCCACCTATTAACAACGTACACGCCATACACGTCTCCCCACCAGGCCCAAGGCCTGCAGGTGCAAGGACCAGGTCTCTTTTAGTCCAATTCAACCTCATTTACTGAGTGTGTCCACGTGCCAACTTTTAAGCTTCTCCAAGACCCCGAGGTACGGAGCACAGAGCTTTGTGCATGGTACGCACCCACCCCGTGGCAAAGTTCAAATTGTAACATCTGTTTCTCATCATTAATATTTAATGTCAAAGCCCAGAGGTTGTAAATTCTCAAATACTCCCAGGTGGCCGCATCTGGCCTTGACCACCAGACAGACGCACAGACCTCTAAGGCTGTCCTGGTCTCTCCACAGAAGGCTCTGCTCTGCGAGGAGTGGACACCACCCTCACCCCCCCACCCCCACCTGCCACACACAGGAGGACAAATTCCTGACTCTGAAGTATGTGGAACCAGGGGCTTCCGGGAAAGGAAGGGACCCCTGAAGGGTCCCGTATGTCAGCCTCCACGTTGTAGAGGAGGAAGCCGGGGGGCCCCTGAGGGACAGAGCTAGCATGAGGTCCACAGGGGCCTCCTGCACTGACAGAGCTGGCGAGAACAGGGGGGCAGCCCACAGGAGGTGGTAGGCTCCCTCTGGGCTGGCCCACCCCACTCCGTCCTGGGTCCTGCCCCCTGCAGGAAAGAACCCTCACTGTGTGTGTGTGCACGTGCTGGGGGCCCGGGAGTGCGACCCTCGGTTCTGCCCAGGGAGCAGACGAGGCCAGGAGGCATGACTGCAGCCTGTGCACATCACCAAAGACAACCTGGATGACCGTGGCTCACTTGCTTTCTCCGGGAACGTAGCCCCCTGGCCTACTCCCCGCTGCAGTCCGTTCCTACAACACGGCCCGGCACACAGTAGGTGCTCAAGTAATAGTGGTTGAATGAATGAATGGATGTGTTCTAAACAAAATCCAGGCCCAAAGATCAAGCAAGCCAGCTGCCAGCCTGGCCCGAGGCCTAAGCCCATGAGCGCCTGTCTCCGATGGGCGCAGGCCAGCGCTCCAGTGTGTCCTGAGCAGTGGTATGGGCTGGAACGGCTCTCGGAAGGGCCTCAGGTTGTGGATGGGATGAGGGACAGAGGTCACCCAGGGAACAGACCACCTCCTCTGATGGGACGCTGCACTGACCTGCCCAAAGGCAGGGCCACATCAGGTTCTCCACGGCCCTGGGATGTGGGGGCTGTACCCCAGGCAGGCCCAGATCTGCCATCTGGGCCCCTGGGCTCCCTCTCCATCAGGGCTGGGCATCACCACTTGGGCATCTCCTCTGGCATCTCCCGGGACTCTGGGACAGGGGCCTGATCTGGGTTTAAGCCCCTCACACCCACAGGACTCCTTGGATCTCCCAGCACGGCCCACCCTCCTGGGTGCCGCTTGCACACACTTACACGTGGCCAGTCTCGTGGGCCACCACAAAGGCTGAGGAGAAGCCATCCTCGTGGTTGAGGGTACAGCTTCTCAGGGGGTGGCACATGCCAGTCACAGGCGCATACCCTGCCAGGGAGAGAGGGCACAGAGAGGTCACAGGAAGGTGAAGCAGGACTCAACGAGGTCTGTGTCCAGCAAGCCACCATAGGGACATGCTGACGTGGTCACTGCCAGAGAGGGCTTGGAGGAAGAAGGATCTTTGCAAAGTCCACCCCCCACCCAACAGTAGAGCAACCTGAGCCCAAGGCTCCCACATCCTAACGCTCTTCAGCTCCCCTCGGGGCCTCTGCAGTTTCTATGCTTGTCAGCCTTTCCTCTAATCAAGACAGTGAGACTTCCAGATGCCCCAAGCCTGCGCACCGCCAACTTCCACGCTGCAACCCCCCAGCCAGCCAGTCAGTTGGTCAACAAACACACTCCATTCACAGCCACTCGTGGGCTCAACCAAGACAGCAGGGACCAGAATGAGGACCCATTCACTTCCCCTGGTCCCCAAGAAACCAATTCAAGTTTGGCCACCTGTCTGGCCAGGTCCCATCTCCAGAGTCCCATGACTCTGTTGACAGAGGCCCTTGCCCCTCAAACCTCCTTGGAGTGGCTCCAGAGAGCCCAGCCCCGGACCTCGGCCTCTGCCTGCAGCTGCTCACCCCCGGCCACAGCTAATACAGTACCTTGCATACCTGAGGGCCCGAAGTCTTGCCGGGTGAGGAAGACGACGTGGTCGTGGTGCTCTGCGTGGCTGGGGTCCTGGCGCTGCTGAGAGTGCGCCCAGCGACACACCTGCTCCAGGCTGCGAGAGGGGTTCCCACGCTCGATCAGGCTCAGAGACTGGGGGCCAAGAACATCAACAGAGGGGTGATCACCAGAGCCGCCAGACCGTAGGGGGCACCCGCCACTCCCCTCCCACTGGCAGAGGACACTGAGGCCCAAGGGTCCCTGGGTCCTCAATAGTCCTGACTCCAGCCCTCCAGCACACAGCCCTCCCACTTTAGGGAGAGGTCACGCTCCAGGCCCTGTGCCAGGACACCTGAAGCCTGAGACCTCAACACGCATTCTCTCTCTCATCCCTCAACTGACTTGCTGAGCACTTCTATGCTTTACCACCGTCTCAGGTAATCCTCACAAAAGCCCCTGAAGGCAAGTCCTGTTGCTACCCCATTTCAGGGAAAAGAAAAGTCCAAGATTGCAGAGCCCAGGGCTGCAGCATCCAACCAGAGCAGGGCTTGTCTCGGCCACTGCCCCACCCTGAGCCCATCTCCACCTGGATTCCTCAAGGAGAGGGCTCTCCAGCTGCAAGGTTGCAGGACGGTCCACTTACTAGTTTGGAGGGAATCTCCCAGTTCTTACTTAACATCCCCAAATGCCTCTTCCCTGAAGCCTTGGTTATAATGGTCTCAGGGTTCTGATCGTGGAAACAAAATGCTTCCTGAATGCTGACCAACCCCACGCCATTCCACAGCCAGTGCAATGCATCGGCCCCACACCCCTTCTTCCTCCAACCCCTGCCTGTTGGTGAGGAAGGGTTACCTGTCGGTAGCCGACCATAATCAAGCGGACCAGCGCGATGTTTATGTGGGTGCCCAGAGACTCATCATGGTAAATCTCATCCACCTGCAAGGAGGAAAGAGCATGTGCTTTTAGGGGAAGCAAATGTGTGTTAAGAGCCTACCACACAGGGATCCCTGGGTGGCGCAGTGGTTTGGCGCCTGCCTTTGGCCCAGGGCGCGATCCTGGAGACCCGGGATCGAATCCCACATCGGGCTCCCAGTGCATGGAGCCTGCTTCTCCCTCTGCCTGTGTCTCTGCCTCTCTCTCTCTGACTATCATAAATAAATAAAAAAAAAATTTAAAAAAAAAAAAAAAGAGCCTACCACACAGCAGGTCTGAGCCAGGCACCAGGGAATGACCATGCTATCTGGATTGATCCTCAACATGGCCTTAGCAAGGCAGCCATTCTTATCCCTACTGAACCGATGAAGAAACTGAGGCAGGGAGGCAAAAAAGGCCTTCCCGGGGCACGCAGCTAAGAAGCTGCGGAGTTAGGATTCAAATCCTGGCCCAGCTGGCTCCACCTACGCACTCTCTCCATGAAGCCAAGCGTGAGGGGACCTGGCCTCAAACTCAGCCCTCTAAGATTCATCTTTCCATGGCTTGGACGAGTCCTTCCACAAATGTCATCTGGCCCCAGCTGCTCATCCTCACATCCCTGTGTACCTCTCCAGTTGCCACTGGAATCATCTGGCCGATGCCCCTGGCGCTGCTCTGTGGTGCCCAGGGAACTTTTCCAGGACAAATCCAAGGAGGGAGAGAAACCAAGGGCCTTAGAAATGCAGAGTCTCAGGCCCACCTCCCAAGTCAAAGTCTGCAATATGACCACAAGCCCCAGTGATTCTCAGCCATGGTCAAGTTTGAGGAGAATGGCATTGGAGAACTCCCTTCTCCCACAGGCCCAGGAACTGTGGGGCAATGCCACACACAGCCCACCAAAGAATGCTGTCCTCCCCACCCCCCTAATCAGGAGACCCCAGAAGACATTCCATGACAGATGTATAAACCTCTGCCTATCCACACCCAAGGACAGGGAGCTCACCCCCACCCCCAAGAGCCCATCTCCTGAGGATGCCCCTTGAATAATTCCAGCTTTTTAAAAAGGTTTTATTTATGTATTAGAGAGAGAGAGAGAGAGAGAGAGCATGAGCACAATCAGGGGGAGGGGCAAAGAGAGAGAGAGGGAGAAGCAGGCTTCCCACTGAGCAGGGAGCTTGATTGACCAGGGCTCCATCTCAGGACTCTGGGATCATGACCTGAGCCAAAGGCAGACGCTTAACATACTGAGCCACCCAGGTGCTCCTCAGCTTTTTTGTTTTAACTAACTTATTTTCTGAATATAAAACATTTCACCCTATAAACTTTGAAGAGTCTAAAAAAGGTGCAAGAAAAAAATCTACCATCAGCCAGATCGATGTATGATAACCACAGTTAGCATGCTGCTTGCCATGTGTGTGTATGTGCATCGGGCTCATTTCACAAAACAGCAATCATACCAAATATACTGTTTATATGTTGCTCGTTTCATGAAACATTATTCGGTATGTTTAAAAGCATCATCTGCGATGTCTGCACGTGATGGGCCACAACTTATATAACTAATTGCCTAGTTGGCCATAACCCCAGAGAGGAGTGGCTTGCTCAGCAAGTCAGCATCAGCACACAGCATGGTTACGTAATACAGCTACTGGGGCCAGGGTCCTGGGTTCAAATCCCACCTCTGCCCTGGATGCCGGGTGGCTCGAGGCACATTAGGCAACTCCTGAGGACCTCTGTTTCTGTTTCTGTAGAATGGGGATCGTCATGGCTGTCATAGCACTGGCATGTGGACATCTCATGCCAACTCAACATCTGGGAACGATGAGTGGGCCACACAAACAGAGAGGCAGAAGTGGATCCCAGCCTCTGACCCCCTACCCACACGTCTTTCCTGGCTGGATGGAGTTTCATACATAGCCCTCTTCTCACCGCTTCCGTCTCTCTGTGCCCCTCAGCCCATGAGCAAAGAAACCAGCCTACAACCCACAAAGGGACCGCTGTCTACCAAATGGAGAGGAGCAGCGCTGCCAACCCTATATATGAGACTCCCACAGGGAGAGGAAAGCCAGGAGGCGACCGGAGGCCTGCTCCTGGGCCAGCCAAAGACAGAGCAGGCTGGGCAGCAGAGCTTGGCAGCAGAAGCCGTGTGTACCACAGAGCCCCCACCCACTCCCCCAGAACTGGAAGCTGCCCCAAATCTGAGCATGCAGACTTTAGAGCAGCCTGTGTCAGGCTTCCTTCCACCAGGGCCTACCTGGCACCCATGTCTGGACCCAACTGAGACCAAAGTCCACAGCAGGCCTCCCGATACCCCAGCATAGGGAATGACAGAAAGTCCAATGGGCAGTGACACTTCCTTCCACCCTCCTCCCCTCCACAGCCCACATCACGGGGGCGGTAGTGCCCAAATGTGTAAGGAGATGATATCCTTCTCAATCTACGTGTCCCTGACTTATCCCAGGAGAACTGTGGTGGAGGCGGGGGTGGGGGGCACATGTGGTGGGGGACCAATCGGCCACACGTACATTTCCTCCCTAACAGAATTCCAACCTAAGAATTCTTTGCTGTTCTGCTGAATTAATAATCAGCCTGCAACAGAATTTTACTCTTAAATAACCTTCGCATCTCAGCCCCTCCAACTCAGAACATGGCCGTCCTTCTCCATGGGTTATGGTCAACGTCTCAGACCTCCCTGATGTGCCCTGTACACATGCAGACCAAAGACAGGGTGATAAGCAAGGCATGGTCTACACAGCCACATCTGCACCCCACATGGATACATGTAAACCTACCACCTGCCCTGGGGCAGGGAAAGAGAGCAGTCCCTGGAATGCTTGGGTGGAGGCATCTGCAGGGCCGCTGGGCATTTGGAAATTCTCAGGCCTGTCGTCTTCCTGCCCGTCTCTCTCCAAAGCGGGCCAGGCAGATTGCTGCTGGAATCCGGCCGTACCCTTCATTACTGTCCCCACATTCAGCAGGTCAAACCCACCCACCAAAACCTCCAGTGACTTCTGCTCCAACAGCTGGCATCTTCAGCCCAAGACACTGGGAGGTACTCACAGAGGGACGGAGGAGGAGGCCGCTGCCTCTCTGAACAGGAGGGAGAATCAGAGCCCGAGCGTCCAACACTGGTGGGGAGGGAGTGGGACCTCCTGATGCCACCTCCCACTCCCAGGGAACTGGCCTAAATGCAATATGGAGCAAGCAGTAAGGGACACGCCATCTGGAGGGACCTTGCTCAGCACAGCACAGGACTCTGAAATAATCTGGAGGCCAAATGCTTCAGGTGACTGGTGTACCCAGACCCCAGGGGTTGGGGGAAAGGGAGATGGTGTACACATGGGTGGGAAGGGTCCGGGAGGGCTTGCTGGAGGTCATGGGCCCTTTACAGGAGATGGACAGAGGTTCAGAGCAAGAGAGAGAAAAGTAGGAGTCATGTGGAGGCATCAAGAGAGCCCCGAGGCCTGTGGGAATCAGGGCAGCAGAGGCCAGCCCCTCGTGTGATGGGGAATTTCTTCCCAGCCTGCGCTTGTACACTTTCAGCAACGTGTACGCGCAGCCTGTTAGAAAGTTCTGGGCGCCATGAGCCCCATTCGACCTTCCCACCTGCCTCCTCTGCTGGCCTCAAGTCTCTCTGGTCCCACTGAGCACAGCTGCTCCATTCCTGGGGAGAGATGGGAGCCATGGTCTCGGGGGATCTTCTCTCCGTGGCTCATGTCAGCCAAAGAGAAAACCTTCCAGGCGGCAAAGGAGGGGATGGGCCACTTGCCAAGGAAGGGCCATCTGGTTAGGAGTAGGTTTTCAACAGTGACAAGGGGAGACACTGAAGTAATACCATCAGAGCACCCAGATAAAGAACCATCTGCCCGCGATCCTGGCCCAGCAGACCAGCTTTCAAGAACCACGATGAAAGACGACTTATCAAGGAAACGGAACCTGAGACAGTTACGCAGACCCCACCAAAGGGTTTGTAGCCAGGGAAGATGGAAAGTGATCCCCAAAAGGTGGCCCAAGGCGCAAGAGTGGATGAATAGCTCTGAGGGGTGATAGCACCGTTCAGCAGTGAGTGACAGTCTAGTCTTTTTCTTTTACTACATAAGGGTGATAAAAATTAAAGTAATTCTATTTTATGACTATTCCATCATTTTAAAAAAAAGGTGGGAAAAAATAATAAATAAATAAAATAATTAAATAAATAAAATAAAATAAAATAAAGGTGGGGTTGGCCCTGCCATTCCACATCTCTGAGGCCCTGGCACGTTCTTTTGCACACACCCCTACCACCCCCAGCCCTTGAGGAGGACCTCAGGGCTTTGATTCAGCTGAAGCTGTCCTGACCGTGTGCACAGGCCAAGGAGGTGGCTGGACAGGGTTCCCATGTCCACCCAGAACTGCAGAAGCCGCCTGGCACAGGTTCTGGCCACAGCCACGAGCTGGTGCTGGAACCACAGCCAGGAGGTGCAGCTACCTGAGAGGCCCAAAACCCCTGGAACACACACACAGGAGGCCCCCTGACCAGCTCCGGTCTAGCTGTGCACTCAAGGACTGGCTCTGTCAGCCTCTGCCCCTCACAGCTGCCTCCCAAATGCCAGAGGTAAGGCCAGTACGCCAGCTCTGGGGGGACCAGGAATCGCTTCCCGTGCTTGTGGGCACCAACGTGACGGCAGCAAGACACACCCACGGGGCAGAAAAGAACACTGTGTCTGGTCTCCTTGCTTCCCCACCTCGGCCAGCCAAGTTCAACGTCATCTGCCAAGACCCCCCGGTTAGGGTTCCACCTCACGTGTTGGCTTGGGATGCCCACTGGGTATGTGCTAGAAAAACAAGCAAAGGTCAGGACTCTCTCTCTCTCTGGCCAAGGGGAGACAAAATAGAAGAAGGGAGAAGCTACGTGATAATGAAGCAGAAGCTAGAAACCCCTAGGGTTGGAGGAAGAGCTGCTATTCGCTAAACACCTACGACATGCCAGGCACCATGCTGAGGGCTTGCACACGACCTCTTTTCAACCTTATGGAGAGAGGAATTGTTCCCCTTTCACAGGTAAGAAAGCCAGGGTTCAGAGAGGGTAAGTAACTTGCCCGTGGCCACCTAGCTGGAAAGTGGGAGGGCTCAGTTTAAACTCAGATCTTCGTGACTCTTGGCCATTACACCCAGCTGCTTTCCAGAACCAGCCCCTGTGGCAGGCTAGCTGGAGTGGGCTTTCTCTGGCCTGGGAGAGAAGGTAGGAAAATGGGTTTCCACATCCAGTCAACAGCAACACAGCCAGCCAGGGAGTCATTGCAAGAGCCCCTTCTCTGTTTTCCTGTAACCCTGCATGGGCAGGCCCCCTGGGGGCCTTGTGGTCAAGCCCGGGCAGCAGGAAGAAGGGAAAGAGCGTCTAATGGGGTGGGAGCTCTGAATCTGTTTTCCTGTCCAAAGGGAGGGTCAGACTCTGGGTGGCTACAGCAGAAATGCCAGGCCTCTGTCTACGGCTGGAGGGCAGAGCTAGGCCCCTGGGGAGCCCATAGGAGGGCAGCTGGCAGCCTTCTCTTCTGGACCAGGCCAAGATGGGCTTCTCCTCGTCAGTGTGGAGACAGGGTCCAGCCGAGAATGCTCCCTCGCCAGCCCCGAGTTCCCACACTGCTAGGGAACACTGCTCCCGAGAGCTCTGGGACAGCATGTCCCCCTGCTTGCTCAGCCAGGTTGAGGCAGGTCCCAAACAGGGAGGGGCCGTGCTGGGAAAGCATGACCCCGAGGTCTCTAGCCCATCCCCTGTGCAGGAGAGGGCACGAACTGCTTCTCAAGGGCTGGTGCGACCACAGCCCCTGCCCGCCCCATGGAACCTCCCAGCAACCTGCCCGGAAGGAAGTACTATCCCAACTTTTCTTCTTAATTAGTTTACTTTGATTTTAGAATAGCTTCAGATTTGTGGAAAATCTGCAACCATAGTCCAGAGAATTCCCCTGTTTCCCCTATGATTAACATCTGCCATGACCATGGTACCTTTGTCACAACTGCTGAACCAACAGGACATATTATTATTAACCAAAGCCCATATCTGTTTCAGATCTCCCCGATCTTCTCCTAATATCCTTTGTTTTTGCTCTGAGAACACATCCAGGGCACCAGGTTACATTTGGCCACTGCATCTCCTTGGGCTGCTCCAGATTGTTCCTCTCTGACAGTTCCTCAGACTTTTCCCGGGTTTTGATGACCCAAACAGTTTCGAGGAATACCGGTGAGGGGTTTTGCAGGCTGTCCTTCTGTTTGGGTACGTCTGATATTTGTCTCCTGATTAGAAGGGGGGTGGGGGGCAGCGCACAGGCCTAGGGGAGGAAGGTCACAGAAGTGAAGTGCCACCTTCCCCACATGATGTCAAGGGTACCTGGTGCCAACAGGACCCGTCCCTGACGAGGCTGACCTTCGACTGCCTGCTGGGACAGTATCAGCCCCCATGCCGTGCTCTTCAGAACAAAGTCACTGTGCACAGCCCAGCAAAACAGCTTTTAAGAACCATGATGCAGGAGCAGAGGTAAAACTCACCTCCTAGAGGACAGAGTACATCAGTTATTTAGAGTTCTTCTCCTCCTATCTGCTTATTTATTCTGTCATTTATCAGTATGAACCTGTGATATAATTAGGTTATAATATAAGATGGGTTATATATAATTCGATGCCACATTATCTATTTTGTTGCTCAAATTGAAATTGTCCCAGCTTTGGCCACCAGGAGCTCTCTCAGGTGGCCTGTGTCCCTTTGAACACACTCTCGCTGTTGACTCTGGGGCGTTTTATTTTTGTTTCTTGAGCCCCTCCTTACGTTCTGGCACTACAGGGTCTTCATCCTGGACATTCTCGCTCGGGTCTAAGAGTCAGCCATTCTTCAAAGGTGCTCCAAGCAGGATGGCACATGACCCGTCTTCCTAACAGGGGACAAGCAGGCCCACAGCGACAGTGGAGCCTGCATGAGCTCAGCAGCCAGATTCGGAGCTCATGTCCAGCCTCTGCTCATGCACCTTCCCTGGTCACGTATGACCTCTGAGGCCGAACAGAACGGAGACAGCACTGCTTGAAGGAGAGACCTGGCCACAATCACCTGTCCTGCTCTTTCTCAGTCCCAGACCCTGGGACTAGCCCTTTGTCTCCCAGACCTGGACCTTCCAACCAGAGGGCACACAGCGACTCTGCAGACCAAGTGCTCCAACAAGCTCTGCATTGCATGTATCTGAGATGCTCCCCTTCCCCCGTTTGCAATCGCAGCGGGTCAGGTGGCAGTTACAGCATGTTGTCACCATTCATGCAAGCAAAAATCTCATGTTATTCCTGGTGGCTTCAAAGGCCACCACAACCCCTTGACATTGCTGGCGGTCAGCCACTTTAGGAGCTATCTGAAAAAGGAATGCAAATCCTGGTTGCCTGAAAACCTCCATTGCCACCTTCCAGTAAAATCAAGAAGGCACCCACATCAAAGCTCGCAGAACAGGTCCTGGCTTGCAGGAAATCCCAATGATAAGAGTGGGGCACTCCTGCAGCATCGCCCATACTCCAGATGGCATAGGAGACAATGCTGTGTGGAGAAGCACACACTTTGGTGGCTCTGTGCTGAAAGTGACTTGGACAAGGAATACTCTGAACGGAAGACGTTAAGGGAATACCTTACTTTCTCACACTATCCTACCTACGTATGTACTCAAGTAACATATGATAAAAATCTAAGTCCCAATTAAGTGAAAAAAGCTTTTCCAGTGAGTACAAATAAAACTCTAAGTGATAAGAAAACATCATTATCAGAGTTTAAAGGGTAGCACTTTTTCTGTTGTTGTTGGGTTTTGTTTTTTGTTTTTTTGTTTTTTTTAGATTTATTTACTTATTTGAGAGAGAGAGAGAGAGAGCGCACGCACATGCACGAGGGGGTGCAGAGGGAGAGAGAGAATCCTGAAGCAGATTCCCTCCACTGAGCACAGAGCCCAACATGGGCCTCAATCCCAGAACCCCAAAACCCTGACCTCAGCCTAAATCAAGAGTCAGCCGCTTAACCAACTAAGCCATCCAGACACCCCCACTTTTTCTGTTTCTTAGATATGTAAAATAATAGAACATCTGATAATCGATGGGTTCAATTTTGATGATATATGGCAAGTATATGTCCACATATGATGTGTGAACTCTGGATGTGTGCACCTGATTTGGTGTGGCACATGTGGTACATGTATCTACACACACACACACACACATCTGTGTTATACATACGGATGAGTAGATGTGTGCGCATGTACACACACATGCGTGGAAACATGCACCCTATCTGTGCTGTGTGCACGGTGTGGGGGTGTATATCAGTAATACTCTGTGGCCTGCAGCCCAGAAACCCTGCCACCCCCAGCCCCCAGCATAGGGCTGACCTATGCAGTAGCCAGAGCCGGGCCCGGTTTCCACCAGACCGGGATGCTGAGCCCTGACCCGGGCGCTGCTCTCACTCCCACAGCACGTGGGCAGGCCCTGCCTCTGAGGTCACCAGAGAGATCTTGGAGGCTGAGACTGCTCTCCGAATGGTGGGAAGAATGCATTGAGTTTTCTGATTCTTTTCTCCTCCTCTCCTGGCTCAGCTGCTCCATCTTCTCCCCACAAGTTCATGACCATGGCCCTATATTTCAAAGGGCTGGGTGCAGGCTGTAAGTGGCTCTTCCAGCTGTCTCAGAACAGCATGCCCCTTCAAGGTTCCCAGAGCCCATAGGGTGGCCTGAGTGGTTCTCTGGCCATCCAGGCACTTGGCCCACCTCAGGGCCAGGCCACTTGTACGGGGTGGTTCCAGAGCACACAGGGATGGACCACCCAGCCCAACAGAGGCCCTTTCACGGGCCCTCAATGCTCAGCACTTAGGCCCCACGACTTGTCTCCACAAGGCAACAGCCTTTCTGCCCCAGGTCAGCCTGTCTGAGTGTAAAGAGAGGCCCCGTGGAGGCCTGGAAAGGCCTGAACTGCCCATGACCTCACCCGGCTGAGCCCAACTCTCCATCCGAGCGTAGACAAACAAACCTTGCAGAGAAGCCTGCGGACAGAAGGTGAGGCAAATGTTAAGCATTTGGAACAGGGCCCGGAATATGTATGTGTGCAATCTCTTGGTTGGTTTAGAACTTTTGCTTCCCACTTTGGGAGCTGAGGAGAGGTCTGGGAGGTCAGCCCAGGAATAGGATTTCAGGAGTGTGACCTCCTGTATGACAACTGAGATGCCTGGCATGAAAGGGCTCCGTCGACCATACGGCTCTCACCAGCGTGAGGGATACTCATTATTACTATGTCTCCCCTGCCAGGAACCCCAGCATCCCTGCTTCTGTGGAGCACTCTTCTCTTCCTAGGGGATCTACTCCGAAAACGCAAATGGTAGCATGTGGGAACTGGGGCTAACAGGGGAGCACAGGGCCCCTGGCCACCAGGACCACTCCGGCTGCGGGCACCCCGTGTGCCACAGGATAATGAGCAGCAACCCCAGGCTCTTTGGGGGTGTCAGAAACATCCCACCCCCTCCCGCTGGGATAACCAAAAAATATCTCCAAATCTTTCCCAGGGGCCCCTGGGAGGCAAAACTGCCCCCGTTAAGAACCACCACCACAAGGTAAGAAGATTTTGCGTTTAGTTTTGGGGGCCTCGAGTGCCCTAAAAAGCAGCAGAAGGTTTTTAGAAGAGAGACAGGAGAAGAGAACAGATTAACAAGAGAGGGAGGGGGAGGATTTGTGTCCTTCCAATGAGCAGGGAGGATGAGCTGCTCCAGAGGCTCACATATCCCCGAACGGAAAAGGTCTGGCGAAGCAATCCTCTGTCAGCACGAAAGCAGTTTTTTTGTGGTGTTCCAAACCGGCCTTTATGATGAATATTTAACACAGGTCTGTGCCAAGAGAATGCCACCCTCCCAAGCTGAGGCCACCAAAACCCTGGTCTGACAGCCATCTGGGCCAAGCTTTTCCAGCAGGGCATCTGAGAAGCCTCAGGAAGGGGCCCCCGACGCACAGGTCAGAGGGGGTAGGACCCACTCTGAGACACCAGGCAATGTCTCTCTGGCAACCACACCAACACCTCTGTGGTGTCAGCCTGGCCGGGTGGGGTGGAGGACAGGGTGGGCAGGAGCCTACCACCCCAGTGGGTAGGCTGCCAAGAAGGGCCCGGCTGTAGACTGGCTCATGAAGACCGATGAAGGGGCCTCTCTGTTTCCTCACCCTCCCTCTGCTCCAGCTCTGGGCCCTCAGAGGATCCCTGCATCCCCCTGTCCAAGGGAGTCCTCACCCGCCCCCAGAGATGCGATGTGTCACCCCAGGCAAGCAGAGGGCCCCTAACAGTGCCTGATTCTCTCCAAGGCCTTGGCAAGCAAGCCTGGCCACAGCCAGGAGCCAAGAGCAGGAAGCAAGCCCAGGGGTGAAGCCTCAGAATCCTGACTCCGATACGGAGACCCATTATGGGATGAGGCTCCTTCCACAAAGCAGCAGCAGCCTCCCTACCTCCCAGGCCAGGAGCCCATGATCTTCCTTCTCCCTCCTCCTCAGAGCTGCCTGCCCCAGGTCCTACCCAAGCAGCAGTGGGGGAGAGCACAAACTTTGGAATCAGACAGATCCGGGTTTGAATCCCAACTCTGCCTCGGATTATTCTGAGCCAAGTCACTTTGCTTCTCAAAGCCACAGTGGTCAAAGGAATGTCACTGGCACAAGGCCACAGTGAGGATTCACGGAGCCTGTCTGCGAAGTTCTCAGCCCCGTGCCTGACATGTGGTAGGTATGGGAACGATACTGTGATATTCGAGAAAGCTCAGCGTCCCTGTTTCCGAAGCCTTCCCGCTGGCCCATCACAGCCTCAGCTGACTCTGGTGTCCATCCTCTCCTCCGCTCCGCCCCCCCCCCCCCCCCCCCGCCAAATCTCAGCTCCTGAGAGGTCTCTGCCAGCCTGGCTGCCCCCTCGTTCCTGCCTCCACAACCCTGCCATGCACGCTGGCATCCTCGCCAGGCCTGCACGCTCCACCTCACCAAACCCTCCCGCCATCCAACCCCAAGGCTGGCTCAGCTCCAAACCGCCCCAGAGAGCCTCTCTCCCCAGTCCACAGGGATGGCTGCTTCCTCTAAGCATCTTCAGCACTGCCCCAAAGTATTCCGTGGGCTGAGGCTTGTTTTTACAACCAGACCAAAGCTTCTAGAATAAAAGTCTGTCATACGAGGCATACACCAGGCACTCACTAAATGCTGAATACAACTGCTCCTTTATGTTTCAAAGCTCTCAAATGGTTCCCCAGCCCTGAGGTGTGAACAAGCTTTAAGGAGAGTGACCTGGTACAGATGGGTAAACTGAGGCATGGGCAAATAAAACCCATGCAGGGCCCACCAGCAAGTGAGGAGGAGAGAGGAGGGAGTCCTGCCACCAGCTGCAGCTGCATGAATCTGTATAGCACATCCCCAGGGTAATGCAAGGGAAAAGTGAGAGGCACGATGCCCTGAGAGCTGCCGTAGGCAGGGCCTGATCAGATGGTTCTGAGTATTTTGTTATGGGCTTTGGCCCCTCCTCTGGGGTTAGCACAATGGGACCATACATCCTGGGAACCGGATCTCTCCATGATCCTACCAGACCAGCGCTGGCCCCACAAATCAGGATCAGAAATGGTCACAGGCAGGTAGGCAGGCACTCCGAGGAGACAGCAAAGGGACACCCTGTTTACTGGCTTCGTGAAATCCCTCAGGAAATTAGTGTTTCAAGCATCCCAGCCAAATAAAGTTCCCACACAATGAATGGGCTGAGCTGCTGGTCCCCTGGGAGGAGAGGTGGCCAGCCACCCATCCGCTCACCTCCATAGGCCAGAACTCTGGTTGGCTGCCCTCTGCACCTGGGGAGTCAGGACCCCACTGCTCACGTACCCCCCGTGGCAGCAGGGGTCGGCACACAACAGCTCCTCAGGGGAACGGGCCTGCCTCAACTTCCCCTTCTATTCTCACCTCCACAAGGCAAGCCAGCAATGAGCAGAAGAACCAGCCTCAAAAAAAAAAAAAAAAAAAAAGAACCAGCCTCAAGCAGCCTTCAGGGACCTCTAGAAGACATTTACTCTCCTCCCCTGCTTTCTGCTAGGTGGTAAGGAGAAAGAAAGTGGCACCAAGCTTACGGAAACAGCAGTCTCCAAGGCAGGCCCTCGGGGCGCCAGTCTTCAGTGAGGGCCAAGCAGGGAAGCTCCCTGGCCAAGGCTGTGAGTCATGGGTCAGAGGTCAAGAGAGCCTGAATGGGACAGGGGCCTGCCTTTCTCCAATAAACGTCCTCAATAAAGTCCAGGGGACATGGGGAGGGATGCCGGGGAAGGAGGACTACTAGGCAGGCAACTCCCCTCCACACCACGAACCTCAAGAACTTGGTGGCACTTCCCACTCACTCGCCACCACCCTCCACACGGCCCCAGATCTGAGAGATTCAACGAGATCCTTCTCAGCAAGTCGCATCTCAGTCTGGGCAAGCCTTTGGAAAACAGTTCCAAAAGCATACTTTGCTCTACCGAAAACAGTATCTCCTTACATGATTCACCAGCAGACCTCCACCACTTAGCTGCTTAGGACGGTCACACAGCCAGCACCCAGGGGTGTGTCCTGAGTGAGGCTGCTCCCCACCAGCTCCAGGAACAGGGACGCAGCCCATATGTCAGATGGGCCACCAGACTCCCTGCCATCCCCTGGAAGGGCGCTCTACCCGGGACCCCGGCCAGGCCTCAAACTCAAGAGAATAATTATAACATGTACTTTGATGGAAACTGCATTGTCCACAGCACACCTTTCAGCCTTATCTGAATCTGCTTCCACGGAAGCTACCTTAAAACTGAGAGCTCGACACCTGATAGCAACGTACAATCCCTGCCTAGAGATGCACAGAGTCGGGCTTCTCCTCCACCCTGTCAGCAAGGCCATTCTGTTCTCTGTTTGCACATTCATTTCAAAAAGTCCTGATTACAAATGTTTCCATTCTTGGGGTTCTCTTTTGAAAGGGTTATCACATTTGCCTGGTTCTCTCACTGATTCGGGAGTGAAGTAAAATCTTTAACACTTAAAAAAAAGAGACTTTAACACTTGTCCGTTATTTCTGAGAGTCATGTGTTTACCTTTTCCTGAAAAGTACCTTTTGGCAAACTGAAGGTCTCTGGGACTGAATAGGGCCTGGCTCACCGGCTCACACCCCTGGGGTCTTCAGCCCCTACTCTGGACCCAGACCCAGGCTCCCAGCACCCAAGGGCTCCCTAAGGCCTCCCTAGCTCCCTCTCCCTCCCCACCACTCCTGTTCTCCACCTGCTGGCTCCCGTGGCTAACCCAGCTCTCCTACTAATGGGATTAGTACTTGGCTGTCTGGCCTGAAATTCGACTAGCAGTCTAGAGTCTGGGTGGGTGGTCAGGTGCTCCAGGGAGGTGGGTCTGTCCATATTCACAGTTATCCTCTTTCTGTCACAAACAGCCCCCTGTGGCAGCCTTTGCTCCTTGCATCCCAAACCATAGGTTCCTAAAGGGACAGAAGAATTAATATCCAAACAAAGAGGGGGTGAGGGGAGCAGACACTGGGGCAGCCCTCCCCTCTCCCTGAGGCTCCTTGTGATTGGATCTAATTTCTAGCCTCCCCCTTTCCTTTACACCTTCATTGCGGACACAAATCTGCTGCCTTCCTGGTCCCTCTAAGCAGATGCTGGCTCTCTGCCTGCCCCCTAGACACCATTTGCTTCCATATTTACCCATCACCTACCAGGAGCCAGGCACTGCGCTGGGTGCAGTCAGGCTCAAAAAAGTATAAGATAAAGCCCCCATGTCAGGACCTTTCTTCAAGGGGCTTAGACAAAGAACCACTTTTATACACACACAGACCACACAACCGTAAGAACCAAGAGGGGCAGGTTCGTCACCCCAAGAGATGCCTCTGCAGATGTATGAGAAGCTCTGAAAACCCCAGTGGAAGTTTTACCGTTTTGTGGGAGACATTTACAGGCATAAGAGGACTAACCATTTGTAAGGGCATCTCCTGAGCTGGACCAGAAGAGGGGGATGATTCAAACTCTGGAAACTCTCATCAGTGAAGGCCAAGACCTAAATCTTGGCACAACCACCTTTCTGTTCTCGGTGAACACCAAAGTCCCACCTTCAGGGCCTGGGGGTCCCACCTCACACACCAACCCCAGCCCCAGCTAGCGTTCGTTGGCCAGTCTTCCCAGCCTGGGATGGGGCATTATCTCCAGATGAGGAATCTCAGGGAAGTCGAGGTAACTCCAAGGCATGTGAGCCCATCCTACCCCCCAGACCACACCTGCCTCAGGCTCTGAATGTGTCCCAGCCCTGAAGCCACTCTCCCCAGGCTCCTACCTGCTGGGGGGGCCGGCGCCCAGGGCCTATGGGCACCTCAGCACAGGTACGTACAGCTGAGACCAGGCCTCAGCCTGGGGTGGACATCAGGCCAGCACATCCACCAGAAAACATCAGGCTGGAGAGAAATAGTCTATTCTGGCCACAACAGGTGGCACCCCACCCCCCGCCCCACGACACAGGGACACTCACGATGTTCATGAGGGTGAGGATGTAGTTCTGCACGTGCTCCTTGCCATGGAAGCGCACCACCGAGTCATCCACCACCAGCAGCACCTCGATGCTGTAGCTGCCTGCCTTAGCGTGCCGCCGCTTCCTCTCTCCGTCGCCCAGCTGGTCCCCCACCAGGCCCAGCAGGTTGGGGAGGTCACCCAGGCCAAAAGCTGCCAACCAGGAGGAGAAGAGAGACAGGGGTCAGACCCACAGGAGAGGCTGCCCCTCGGATGCCACCCACCAGCCCACTCAGCCCCATCGTGTGGGTCCTTTCCCTGCCTCTGTGAAGCCAACCCAGCATGAGGCGGTTCCTTCCACACGGCTTAACTCATAGGCTGGTGCAAAGGGCTGGTGCCAGGCCACGGCTCAGTCTTTGAGGCAATGAACAGCAGAGAAGGGGGATCTGGCTGGGAGTCGCAAGCCTAGGTCCCAGTCCCCACCCAGTGCTATCTGCCCCTGTGCCCTCCCCTGGCCCATTCACTCCTCCAAGTCCCCCTCCCCTCCTGTGACACAGGGATGAGGTATCCTTGATCTCTTACCCACATGCTTGTTATAAAAGTCACAGGTGGCAGTGGGTGGACACACCTCAATTAAGGGGAAAAATCGTGGTGTCACTGCGGCCTATGCAGGGCGTTTTAAGAACCCCTGGACTAAGCTCCCCCCCAATCCCTCCCCATCACTGCCAGCAACCCAAAAGTTTACTACCACCACTTTTCCTTTTTGGCAAAAAAGCTAAATATTTCTTTAACAAGGATTTATGAACTTGTGTGATATAATCAGGGAGTTGTCAAACCTTTTCTGAAAGGACCAGAGAGTGACTTTTTTAGGCTTTGTAGGTCCTACAGTCTCCGTCTCAGCTATTCAATTTGGCATACAAGTAGCCACAGACAATATATAAGCCAACAAGTGTCTCTGTCCCCATAAAACTTAATTTGCAAACACACGTGGTGGGCTTTAGTTTGCCAACCTCCAATCTAATGGAATCCAATCCCATCCTTACAACTCTCAGGTTACTGTCCCCAATATGCTGGTCAACAAACTGAGACCCAGGGTAGCTTGCCCAGGTCTGTCTGAAATCAAGAGAGCAGACCTGGAAACATCGCATCATCATCGGTGCTGCTGCCCAGAAAGGTAGCCCCCAAAGCAGTTACCAGTCCAAAGAGACTGGAGCGACATCTGTTGGGACAACGGAGTCAAGGGTTCCTGAGGATGCTGTGGGAAAAGCTAGTGACGGGGAGCAGAATTGGCCACCCCAAAATTTGCCTCCATGGTGTAAGGACCATTTTATACTGATTATTTTTAAGAAACGGCAGACACAAGAAAAGCTCTGGAAATCGCGGATAAGTGAGGCTTTTGCAAGAGACGTTTTCCTGTAGAAGGAAAATCTCCATTTGTAAGGGTGTCTCCCTGTCTGTACCAGGAAGAGGAGGATGACTCTACATATCTCAGGAAACTCTTATCAATAAAGAAGGAAATGACTTAAATCCACGTAACAACCTTCCCCTTGTTGACTGTGCTTTTCCTGGTAACCTCCCATAACTCACTCCTCCTCCCCACCCACCAACATCTTCTTTTGTCCTTAGCTGGAGATGTTAAGGTAGTGGCTTGGACCATTTGGGGGAATTACTGGGTTTCCCTGGCTCTCTCCCACGTCTATGGGAGGTATCCATGTAATTAAACTTCTGTTTGTTTTATTCTTGTTAATCTGTCTTTTATTACAGGGTGCCTCAGCCAAGAACCTAGAAGGGTAAAGGAAAAAAATTTTTTCCTCCCCCACACCAAGAAAGCAGGATAGGAGCCTGGGGTCTCTTGAGAAGGTTTCAAAGCCTTAACATTTCATGACTTCCCCACCATCCTACCCTGAAGTTCCTTTTTTTTTTTTTTTTAAGATTTTATGTGTTTATTCATGAGAGACACACAGAGAGAGGCAGAGATACAGGCAGAGGGAGAGAGGCTCTCCCTGCAGAGAGCCTGATACGGGACCCAATCCCAGGACCCTGGAATCACACCCTGAGCCGAAGGCAGATACTCAACCACTGAGCCACCCATGCGTGTGTACTCTGAAGTTCTGATACTTGCACCATTAATTTCTAAGAATATCCAGTTATGTGAGAATCTCTCAGAGAGTGGGACAGGGGGTAAGGATAGAAAAAATGCTACCAGTGCATCCCCAGCACATATCAAGGGTTGTGGCTGCAGGACAGGCCCAAACATATAAGGTGGGTAGATGGTAGGTGAGTGATGAAGGTAGGGCCCCTGCCCTCGAGCCCACTGCCTGCCTCAGGTGACAGAGAAGGAACCAGAAGGTAACAGTGCAGTAACTTCAAGGCCTACAGGAGGACTGACCAGGGAAAGCTTCCACACTAGAGACCCAAACCAGGACAGGGGAGTTGACAGGAACTTCTGGAGCAAGCTGCTTGGAGCATGGAGAACAGAGTCCCTAGCAGAGGGAACGGTACCTGCAAAATCCATTGTGAGCAAGTATGAGGTGACACCATCCACAATGCGGGGGACCCTCGTGGAGGATTCCACAAGTGCCTCGGCAGAGACCCAAGTTTTGCCTCTTAGTTTCTATCGATACGGATGCTTCAGGAACTGAAATTTAAGGGCAGGGCAACAGGGGACCATGGGACTCTGCTACCCTTTCTTTTTATCTTCCATTCGGTTAGTGGCCTCCATGTGCAAAGGAAGGAAAGCCCTAGACTAAAGGGTTGGTAAAATGTGTGCCCACGGGGGAAACCAGAAAAGTGTGGCCAGTCCCCTGAGTGATGCACAGCCTGGCAAGCAGGGCTCACGCTGCTGTCACCCTCACTCAACCTGGCACAGGAGCTCATGGTGGCCTGGCACCTGAGCCCAGTGGTGAGTACAGCAGCCCAGGGACAAACACCTGGGAGAAAGGAGGGAGAAGCCCCAGGAAGGCCGAAGAAAAGACAAGCATTCTCTCCATGGAGCAGGGAAAATAAGTAACAGTCACTCCCAACACATGAACAGTGCCTGTAGGTTTTCAAATCATATGTAAAATGTGGAGCTTGACCCCTTACAGCTCTCCCAGCCAGGTCTGTCAAAGAGGGGCTCAGAGAGGTTGCCTGACTCATCCCAGGTCACACAGCAAGTACTGGCAACGACCCAGAATGCAAACCCAGGGCTCCCACTCTCCCACTATCACGCCCTGTCAGGGCCCACCCAGATTTCCCTCCCTGCAAAAATAGTGAGGAGCAGTGGGGAGGGCCTGCTGACATCAGCCACAAGCCCTGGAGAGGTGCCCCCCACACCCTCTTCCATCTCTCATCCTTTCAGGCCAGAAATAGGTAACCTTCCAAGAGGGGAGCTGCGGGGGGAGCCACAGGCCCCTGGGAGGCTTTCCAGAAGCCCACCCAAGAAGCCCCATGAGAATCTAAAATGGTGCAGCTGTTTTGAAAAACAGTTTGGCAGCTCTCCAAAAAGTTAAATATAGTGTTACCATAGGAACCAGCAATTCCACTCCGAGATCTATACCCAAAAGAATTGGAAACATACATCCACACAGAAACTTGTACATGAACGCTCAAAGCAGCATTATCACCATAACAAAAAAAAAAAATGGAAACAACCCAAGTGTCCATTAACAGATAAAGAGATACATACAAAATGTGGTCTATTCGTGCAATGCACGCTACACGTGCGTGAACCTTACAGGCTAAGTGACAGCGCCAGTCACAAAAGGCCACATGGTACATGATTCCCTTTATATGAGGTGTCCAGGATGGGCACATCCATGGGGAGAAGGGAGATGAGTGGCTGCCGGGGGGTGTGGAGGGGGGAAACTGGAGTGGTAACTAATTAATGGGTTCTGGGCTTTTTATGGGAGTGACAGAAATGTTCTGGAATCAGCAGTGATGGTTGCACAACACTCTAAACATAGTAAAAAACCACTGTATTGTATACCTTAAAATGATTAAGTTGGTGGATTTTATCTCGAATTAAAGCGCAGCAGCCCGAAGCCCAGCCCGAAGGCTGCCCCTGAAGGGATGAGCTGTCCTCATATCCGCGGCCTTGGCCCCCAGCCACAGAGCTGGAACCGGCCACAGGTGCATGCGGCTCCAAGGGACCCGCTCCCTCCCCATGGGGACCTGCGGGGTGGGACAGGCTCATAGAGAGCAGGGCCCAGGGCTGAAGAGGGAAGGGGCGACTTTAGGAGCATGGCAGCATCCAGGGCTCAGCCCCGGGGGCCGAGGCAGGGTCCACGGGGGAATCCCCGCGGGCTGGAAGGGGGCCGGCCGTGCCTGGACCTCCAGCCAGGGAATCTACCTGCAGGCTTTGAAGTTCGGTGTGCTGTGTGTGAGTATGCGTGTGTGTGAGTGTGCATGTGTGTGACTGTGTGTGTGATGTGTGTGAGTGTGCATGTGTGTGTCGTGTGAGTGTGTGTGAGTGTGCATGTGTGCTATGTGTGAAGTGTGTGTGCATACATGTGACTGTGTGTGTCGTGAGTGGGTGCGTGAGTGCATGTGTGTGTATGTCGTGTGAGTGTGAGGTATGTGACTGTGTTATGCGTGAGTGTGCATAAGTGTGTGAGCATGTGTGAGTGGGTGCGTGTGTGAAGTGTGTGAGTGTGCATGTGTGGGACTGTTGCCATGTGTGTGGTGTGTGACTGTGTTATGTGTGAATGTGCGTGTGTACGTGGGTGCGTGTGTGAGGTGTGTGACCGCATGTGTCATGTGTGTGAAATGTGTGACTGTGCTATGTGTGAGTGTGCATGTGTGAGTGTGTGAGTGTGTATGTGTGGCTGTGTGTTACTTGTGAGTGGGTGTGTGAGGTATGTGAGTGTGTATGTGTGTCATGTGTGAGGTGTGTGACTGTGTTACGTGTGAGTGTGCATGTGTGATTGTGTGTGAGTGGGTGCGTGTGAAGTGTATGAGTGTGCATGTGTGGCTGTGTTACTTTTGAGTGGGTGTGTGAGGTGTGTGAGTGTGCATGTGTGTGCATGTGTGTGACTGTATGTGTGTATGTGAGTGTGTGTGTGTTGTGTGAGTGTGCGTGTGTGCTATGTGTGAGTCGGTGTGTGTGTGAGGTGTGTGAGTGTACATATGTGTGACTGTATCGTGAGTGAGTGGGTACGTGTGTGAGTGCATGTGTGTGTATGTCATGTGTGTGAGGTATGTGACTGTTATGCGTGAGTATGCATAAGTGTGTGTGTGTGAGCATTGTGAGCGTGTGAGTGGGTGCGTGTGTGAGGTGTGTGAGTATGCCTATGTGTGACTGTTGTCATGTGTGAGTGTGAGGTGTGACTGTTGTGTGAATGTGCATGTGTGAGTAGGTGCATGTGTGAGGTGTGTGTGTGTATGTGTGTCATGTGTGTGAGGTGTGTGACTATGTTATGTGTGAGTGTGCATGTGTGAGGTGTGTGAGTGTGCATGTGTGTCGCGTGTGAGGTGTGTGACTGTGTTATGTGTGAGTGTGCATGTGTAAGCATGTATGAGTGGGTACATGTGTGAAGTGTATGAGTGTGCATGTGTGGCTGTGTGTGTTACTTGTGAGTGGGTGTGTGAGGTGTGTGAGTGTGTATGTGTGTCATGTGTGTGAGGTGTGTGACTGTGTGTGTTATGTGTGAGTGTGCATGTGTGAGCGTGTGTGAGTGGGTACATGTGTGAAGTGTATGAGTGTGCATGTGTGAGCATGTGTGGCTGTGTGAGTGGGTGCTGTGTGTGAGTGGTGAGTGTGTGAGGTGTGTGGGTGTGCACGTGTGTGTGAGTGTGCATGTGTGTGAGTGTGCATGTGTGAGTGGGTGAGTGTGTGGGTACACACTAGCTCCCTTCAGGAAGCCGCCGTCGAGCCCATACCCTGAGGGCCCAGAGGAGTCCCCCCACCGGAAGGTCACTTGTGCGTCGCGGATACTTCTAGAGGGGAGCCCAGGCGGCTGCAGCCCTCCGGAGGCCACAGCGCAGCTCGAAAGTCAACGTGATGGGTCACCGGATGCCCCCCTCCCTCCTTGAGGAAACCCATAACCTGGGGGTGGCAGAGCTCACGGGAAGGAGCGACAACCACGAGGACGTGGCGTCTGTCCTCCGGGAAGCCCGCAGCCTACCTGGGACAAGAAGACGGTGCCAGGAGACGTCCGGGGGGCTCCGGGAGCCAGGAGAGGGGACCCTGGGCTGGGCGGACCCTCGGGGCAGCGGAGACGGAGCACGGTGCCCGGGCTGAGGCAGATCTCTCAAAAGCCCGTTTACCGGCGGGCCTAGGCCTCTGGCATTTCTGTGTGTGCCAAGAGGTACACCCCCTCTTGGGTGTACCTCCAGACGGGATGGGACACCTTTCGGCCCAATCAAGAAGGCTAAATGGAGACGGGACACCCAGAAACGCCAATACACTCCCGGGGCTCAGACCCTCCGGTGGGCCTAAAATAACAGTGAGTGTCACGGGTTTGTAAGGAAGCCGCCCACGGCTGCTTGCCTTTCTAGGGAGGGACCAGGTGGGCCCCGGCATGGCATCTCCCACAGGCCCAGGACTTCCAGAAGGAAGCCTGAGGACGGGGAGCCCCGCCAGCCTTCCTGGGCCTCGGGGCCACCCCTGTGAGCCCAGCGGTCTGGGCTTCCCGGCCACTAACCGCGGTGGCAGATGCTGTGGTTGGCTCCAGGCCCACGGCCATGCAACAGAACTCCCACCCCCCAGGGTCTCCCCAAAAGGGGAGATTTATCGTCTTTTGATTCAGAACTGGCCTCAGATACAATGGAGCCCGGGGAGACTTGTCCTTCTTCCCAGCCACAGCGGAGAGCACAGTGCTGTCCCATCCTGGCCCCGTAATCCACCCCAGCCCCCCGAGGCTCCACCGGGTGCCTGCCCCCCACCCCAGGCCTGCAGAGCCCCCCACCACCCAGGTCAGGACTCTGGTGCTGCAGCTTCTCCTCTGGGCGACCCTGGAAGAGCAGCTGGAGCTTCAGAGGAGGCACTGTATGTGGGGACAGCTGGTCTCCACGCATTCCTTCACGCTGGGCCCAACCCCGCCGGGGCCCTGGCACGGCCAGATTCCACCCAAGCCCTTCTCATATCCTCTTGGCCAAAGGGGCTTCGTGACAAAGCTGAGTTGGACAATGCAGCTGGCCGTGGGCCCAGGGCCAGCACACGCTGCATCCACCGCTTCCTTCACACAAGCCCGGGGCCTGAGCGCTGCTGCTGCGCGGGCTCCTGTGCCAGTCACCGGGGTGCAAGGCCGCCCCTGCTCTCAGGGGCTCTCGCCCTAACCTGCCAGTAGTTACCCGAATAACAATACTGTCAAGGGGCGCTTGGGAGCATCAGTGGTTGAGCGTCTCCCTTCGGCTCGGGTCATGATTCTGGGATCCAGGATTGAGTCCCGCATCGGGCTCCCCACGGGAGCCTGCTTCTCCCACTGCCTGTCTCTGCCTCTCTCTGTGTCTCTCATGAATAAATAAATAAAATCTTTAAAAAAACCAATACTGTCATAAGAGCAATCATTTATCAAGCACCTACTAGATGCCAAGCTCCACACCGGGATTTTTATATACACTATCGCTAATATGCACAAGTTTAGAGATTAGCAATCGCCCCCACTTTACAGATTAGAAAATGAGGTTCAGAGACTTTTTTTTTTCTTTTTTACTCTGTCATTTTTCCATTTATTTAGAGAATGTCCTTCCTATGCCTGACATACAAGCACGGACTTAGTACTAAGCTTTTGATTGAGCTCATAGGTCACATAATACAATGAGATATTTCATTTATCCATTTAACAAATACTTAAGGGCTCTGTTTTAGATGTTAGGGAATACAGTAGAGAATAAAAAAAGAAAAAATCCTCTCCTCATGGATCTGTTTTGGGGTTTTTTTTGGGGGGGGGGTTGGCATTTTTTTATTGGAGTTCGATTTGCCAAAATATAGATGCTAAGTAACTCGGTTAGGGTCTCACAGCGAACCGTGTTGGACATAGGATTTAAAAATGGTCTGTTGGACACAAAGCTGACCCCGATGCCCTCGTACCTGGCAGTCCCCCTACAAATGTCCTGAGACCTTCCTTCCTGAGGCTCCCAGGGGCTGAGTTGATCTTCAGGGGAAGAGCTAACTGCAGACATTGCACTGCCTGCCAGGCGGGGAACTAGCCTTCACAAGCAACCGTAGAGCCCCTCAGCGACCTCTGGAGTCCCTAGGGTCACAGTTCAGGGGGCTCGAGTAGCTCGGCCCCCAACTCCAGCCAGCTGTAGTCGCCCCTAAAACCCACTGGGGTATTTCCGCTGGTATACACGGTCCAGTCCCACTTTACAGATGAGAAGGCCAAGGCCAGGACTCAAGAGGTGAAGGTAACCGGCAGAGGTGGAGCTCAGGGACCTGCCCAGTGCCTACCTTCGTTGTGAAGGTCCCCGCCGGGCTCAGTCCACTCCTGCCGGACCACCTCCCGGCGGTACACCACGTGCGTCCTCCCGCCGGCCTCCTTCTCCTGCTGCCCCCACTCCAGGGGTTCTATGAAGTAGTCGCTGCTGTCCGTGCGGATGAGGCCCGCCTGAACCAGGCCCGCCACAAGCGGGAGGACCACAAAGGGGGAGAGAGAAGACGTGTGAATATGCAGCACAGAACAGGCGAGCATTTGTGAATGCAAATGTGACCACACACGTGCAGACTCTTCCTCTGGGGTGGGGAGGTGGAGGGGGGACGCCGAGCAAGGGGGCCCAGGCCCATTTCCAGCAACGCAGATCCACTTCGTGTCATGTACGCAGGGTTCCATATAACATTTCATTTAAACAAAGGGTTCCAGGGGATCCCTGGGTGGCTCAGCGGTTTAGCGCCTGCCTTTGGCCCAGGGCGCGATCCTGGAGTCCCGGGATCGAGTCCTGTGTCGGGCTCCCGGCATGGAGCCTGTTTCTCCCTCCTCCTGTGTCTCTGCCTCTTTCTCTCTCTCTTTCTATGTCTATAATAAATAAATAAATAAATAAATCTTTAAAAAATATTAAAAAAAAATAAACAAAGGGTTTCAGCCCTTAAACAGGGGATGGGGAGGCAGGAAAGGCTCTGCTGCAGTAAATACACACCCGCACACACACACCGACCAGGGCACAGAATTCCAGCCCCAAAGCCCCATCCTGTAGATTTGCCTCTACCTATAGGAAGACCAGTGGTGGAAAGTTCCTACTGGTAAAGGTTAATTATCCTTTACATTGGTGCTGGTCCCCGGCTCCAATACAAAGGGCTATTATTTCAGATTTAAAGCACGTGTGTGTGTAGACCCGGGACAGCACTTAACACTCGCCGACAATGAAAGAGCCTGGATAAGAGCACAGGAATGCATGCTCTGTTTTTAATCTAATTTTTCGCCTGCATCAAAATATGCCTGTAAAAATAATCAGGTGTTGGCCTTGGAAATAAAAACATTAAAAATATAATTTTGGCCAAGGCCAGCAAATGTGTTATGAGCCCCCGGTGAAAGCAGTAATCACAGAGGCCAATGAGACATGCAAATGCAACTAGATGTGTGTGAAGACATGTTCAGGGCACAAGCTCCCACCCTCCCCCCAGCGCCAGCTCTAGGAAGCAGTCAGACCAGCCCACCCACCACAGTGCCTGGAAAATAGTAGGCAATCCTTAAGGAATATGGGGGGGGGGAGGGAGTTGTTTTGTTTTATAAGATTTTTTTAAAGATTTTATTTATTTGAGAGAGATAGTGGGCACAAATTAGGGGAGGAGAGGAGGAGAGGGAGAAGCAGGCTCCCCACTGAGCAGGGAGCCTGACAAGGGGCTCAATCCCAGGACCCTGAGATCATGACCTGAGTCAAAGGTGGACACCAAATCAACTGAGCCACCCAGGCGCCCCAAGGAATATATGTTTATTGAATTCCTTCACTCATTTGACAAGTATCTATTGAGCGCCTACTACATACCAGCCGTGCTCCAGACACTGGAGATGCAGCTGTAAACATCAGGCAGTGATTGAAAGAACCATTTTTATAAATCTATCTGACCTTCTTCACTTGAATAGGAGCTGCCTCTTTTTAAAGCAGCCATGACTTGGCACCTGGGTGGCTCAGTTGGTTAAGCATCTGCTTTTGGCAGGTCATGATCCCAGTGTCCTGGGATCAAGTCCCACATCAGGCTCCCTACTCAATGGGGAGTCTGCTTCTCCCTCTACCCCTCCCCTCTGCTTGTGCGTGCTCTCTCTCTCTCTCTCATGCTCCCTCTCTCTCAAATAAATAATCTTTTAAAAAGCAGCCATGACTTTAGGCAACCAAACTCCACCAAATTTTCCCACCTCTACCTGTTCTGAGACGACTTCTCGGGGAATATCTTCTAAAATCTACCGAGCACATGAGTCAGCCACCACCAATCCTCCTCCCACCAAAGCTACTGCAGCTCCTCAAAATTTGGCACTCCTTGCCCCATGTGGCCACCAGATCTCAGGGCCTCACACGAGGGATGCAGTCTCTGGAATGATCCGCACGGCATCGGGCTGGGCTGCAAGGCACAGCCATCCAGTTCACCCCTCCTGTCCACAACTGCGGACCACACAAGACTTTTCAAGATCACCATGCCTGCCCCAGTCTGAAGCTTCAATCCCTCAACCACCTCCCTCATCAGGGGAGCTCTGAACTTGGGCTTGGATGCCTCTAGCAACAGACAGGAGATCTCCCTCCTTCAAGATCTAACCTACTGTGTGCAGGGACCCAGGTCACGTTTTGCTGAGCTGAAACACACTCCCCTACATCCCACCCTTTGTAAACGGTTTTATTATCAGTGACATTAACCACACTATCTGCCACTTATATTTACGTATCTTTTTTCATCTTTACAACAGCCTTATAAGGTAGATACTAATAGTAGATGCATTTCACAGATAAGGAAACAGGTTCAGAAAGGTTACAAAACCCAGTCACCCAGCAAATAAGTGACAGCACAGGCCTCTCCCCAGAGAAGAGTTAGTGAATCCCTATCTCCCCATCCCGGTTACCTGGTAAGGGCAAACACCCGAACCCTGGAATATACGATCTGGGAAATAAGTTTCAAAGCTCTTTATGACTATGGATCTCACAAACCCCAAGGGGACCAAACTGGACCAAACCCCAGGAGTCAAGGATAGAACCTCCCAGCAGTGTTCTTGGTCCACTTTGCACATTGCATCTGGCTCTGACAGGCCATTCTTGCACAGGCTGGGGTGTCCCCTCAGCCTCTGAGATCCTCCTCCTGGAGAGGGGGAAGAGCAGGCGGGCTGGGCCACCAGATCAGGAAGTAGGCTGGGCAGGTCCCTGCCACAGAGCCCTCAGTTTCCCCATCTGCACCACGAGAGGTTTGGCAGACTATCTCCAGCTCTGCCCTGGCCAGGAAACCAGGCACCACTTGGGGCAGACAGACTGGCAACAGGAACTTTCTGGTTCTCTGCCTCCTTGCCAAATGACTCCTGTCTCCCAATTTATGAGATGTTTATATTTCTGAAAAGTGGTGGCTAATTTTAAAGAATCAAATCACATTTCTGTACAAGACATCAAGAAAAGGAGGAAAATAAGTTGCTGGAAAATAAATGGCAGCCCTATCTGTTTTCACCCATACCTCCACCTTCTTCTCTTGGAAACAGTAAGTAAGTAGAAATATATATTAGAAAAGTTCTTAATGCAACACAAACAACAACAAATAGCTGGTTATATCCAGTTGAGCCACATACTATGTGGGCCCTCAGGCCACTTCTCCAAATAGAAACTCTCTAACGTGCAGGCCTGGCCACCATCAGCCAAGCTCTGGACCCCTTTACTACGGCTGCTCCTGAGGGACCTTTCGTGAGACATGATTGGTTGAGGGGGGCCTGGTTGACATTTCCAATATGGCTGGTGACATCACATCAGCTGCAGGGGTAATGCCTTCCACTATATCTTCATCCTGAGGCCTCTAGGCCATGCTATCCCAGATTTTTCAGCCCTGCTTCCCTTCAGGGGAAGCCCCCAGGTCCAGAGGGTAAGTCCGGGGTGCCTGAAGGAGATAGGATCATGTGGTGATGGGGGAGGCAAGCATTGGCTTATCCTTGTATCCTGCCGTAGGTCATAACTGAGGAGGTTCAGCTGGTCATCAGTAGCTGTCTACCATCAGGATGAGGTCCCAAACATCTTAGCAGGCAACTGAAGCCACATTATTTCAGCATTAGTCCATGTGTATATATAAACATGTTTATTCTGAAATTGCATGTACTTGCACATAAACTCTGAGGCAAGGGTAGACTAAGCCAACACATCTCCTGGGAGGCCGCAGGAAGAGACCACCCCCCCACCCCGAAAGACTGAAATATGTGTGCTTGGAAGTGCCAAAGTCTGGGCTGAGACAGGAAAACACTCTGTGCCAGGTCAAGCGCAGGGACAATGAGCAAGGACCCAGCCTGGGGTCCAGGCACAGGTAAACGGCGGAGCTCTGAGAGGACAGCCTCAAGGTGCCCCCAGATTCACTAACCTTTGCAGAATGCCCAGGAGGACCTATTCCAAGATGACAGGTCCAATGAAGCCAGGTGAGGGGTAAGCCAGGTCCCCTCTTTCTTCTTCTTCCAAGGTGAGCCTATGTGGGGCCTCCCCAGAGGAGAAAGCAGCAGAGCAGGCCTCCAACCCAACCATCCCATCACCTCCCAAGGAGAGCACATTCTCGGGCCCAAACTGGTTCTGGAAATTCCATTACTAAGGTTTTACTGCCAGCTGTGCTGTCTCAGGTTCTAGACTTCCAGCAAATTCAGCTTAAAACTGTTCCACTGTAGGAAATGAAAGAAAGCCTAGCAAGTAGAGGCTGAGGTGATGTACATAGCTGGGAGTGGCAAGAGAATCTGAAATGGCTTCCCTCAGGTTCACCGCCAGCCCAGCAACCTGCTTCCACCCCCAGCCGCACTCCCTTCCTAGACCACGACACCGGCTGAAACTCAGAAAGCCCCACTGCAGGTGTCTGCGTCACTCCTACCACCGTCCTGCTCACCCAACTCCTGCCCTCTGGCTCCAGCTATTACCAAGCTTCATCAAGACCTCCAGTGCCTGGTCTCACTGCTTTGTCACTGTCGATACCACCACCTCCCCCCACCAAGTCCTCACCTCCCCTCCTACCACCTTAGACTCCTCAGTCTAGATGCATAATAATTCTGTGAACACCTATAGCTCTCTGTCTTTCCCTCCTTCCCACTGTTCCAGAAAAGCCTCTGCCCTTGTTCAACCCAAGCAGTCACCCTCTCCATGTCTGCGTACTGACGGAGAAATGCACACAGTGCCCGCTGGTGTCGTTTGAAATCAGCGGCCACAACTCTGGTGTGAGCATGATGCCAGCTGGCGATTCTCTATTGCACTTCCCTGTTATGTCTGCATCCCAGCTCTCCCAACGGCTGAGGCTCCTAACACTGTCCCCACCTCCTCCTCTCTTGTTTTTAGGGAGTAAACAAGGCCCCATCACACAGGCTGTCCCCTACCCTGCTGCCACCCTATGAACTCCCACCGCTGTGCCCTTCATCACCTCCCGCTCACCTCCATCTCACCTCCTCCACGACTTAGCTCCCACAATTAGTGCCCTGCTTCCCAGCATCACCATGCTCACCCTCTCTTGGATCATTCTTATCGGCCTGAGAACACACTCCAGGATCTCCCATCTGGGAAGCTCCCTCCCTCCCAGCCCTGGACACCGACGGCCAGAGTCTCTGCTCCCCTCCACACTGGATGCGGCCGCTGGGAACATGAACCGATGCAGCCACTTTGGAAAACAGAGTCTAGCAGCTCCACAAACTACTAAACAGTTACCACAGGACCCCACAATTCCACTCCTTGGTACACACCCGAGAGAAATGACAAGTGTCCCCACAAAAACTTGTACACGAATGTTCACCGCGGCCCTACTCCCGCTGGCCAAAAAGGAGAAACAACCCAAATGCCCATCAACAGATGAATAGATAAACAAAAACAAAAAACAAAAAAGAACTGGTCCATGCTCAAACACACATGAATCTTGGAAACATCCTACTAAGTGAAAAAGCCAGCCACAAAAGGCCACATATTATAGGATTCTATCCACATGAAATACCCAGAATAGGAAAGTCTACAGAGACTGGAAGATGAGCAGTTGCCAAGGGTCGGGGTAATAGATTGGGAGTAAGGGTGACACCAAAAGGGCACAGGGCTTCTTTCTGAAATAGTGAAAATGTTCTCAAATTGAATGTGGTGATCCTTACCCAACTCTAGGCACATCGTAAAAATTCACTGATTTGGACACCTGAAATTAGGTGAGCCACATGGCATGAGAATTGTATCTCAATAAGCTGTTAAAAAAAAAAAAAGAAACATGATACACCTTCAGGGAAATGCGAGATTTTACAGAGGCTTGTGAACAGGGACACGCACGCACCACGAGGCCACGCAGAAGGACGGTGCCCACGCATGTGCGGGCAGACAGCAGACACCCAGGCACGGAGACAACACACGCGCACTCAGACGACACTCGTGCACGAGACGTGCAGGCCGCCCGTGACCACGGAAGCGTGAGTCAGCATGGCTGGGACGGGGCCCGCGGACGCCGAGGTTCCGTGTAATTCAAACCTGATGTGGAAGCCCCAAGCCGCGGGAGCTCTGCTGCAGCTGGACGGCCAAGGCCTGGGCCCCGGCCAAGGCAAGTCTGAAAGCGGATTCTTCCCAAGCTGTGGCTCCGGGACGGGCAGGAGGAAGGAGCCCTTGGAGGACGGAGCCGAGAGCTGCCAGGCCGATCCTCAGCTGGCATGCCCTGCACGCCTGCCCCACACGGGCAGCAGGAGAACTCCCAGGACAGGCCAAAGTCTCAGAAGAAGCATCAGGAAGCAGCCAGCCCCCACCAGCTGGAGGTAGTTATCCGGGATGACCACTTGCCCCCCCCCACCCCTTCCTGGGGTCACGATCTCTGCAGGCCCCACATCCTGGGAGGCACTGGGCGAAAGGCTCGCTAGGCCCTGTCCATCTGCAGCAAGAATCCTTCTCAGGGGATGCCTGGGTGGCTCAGTGGTTGAGCGTCTGCCTCTGGCTCAGGTCGTGATCCCGAGGTCCTGGGATCGAGTCCCACGTCGGGCTCCCTGCATGAAGCCTGCTTCTGCCTCCGCCTGTGTCTCTGCTTTTCTCTGTGTGTGTCTCTCATGAATAAATAAATAAAATATTTTTTGAAAAATCCTTCTCAGGGGAGAAGCGATGTGGTAGGTGTGCTGGGTAAAGGCAGAGACGCCAGAGCCAGAATCTCTGGGGGCTGACACTCTCAAACCATCATCTTGGACAAGTTACAAAATCCCCGTGTCTCAGGATTACACCAGCACCCATCCTGTGGGCTGGCTCTGAGAAATGCACACGGAACACGCAGAACGGTCCAGCTTGCGGCAAGGACCATGCCCATGCTCCCGTTTGCTGCCAGGACTATCGTCATCACCACTCACGGTGTGCCCAGGAGTCCCAGTGGCTCAGGTAGGGAGCCTATGGCTTCAGTGCTCATAGGGATGGATGCCCAAAGGAGCAGCATTCCAGAACCATAGGACGGTTAGCCTCTAAGTCCTGCTTCCAATGTGACCTGGCTTTGACCTGCTCATATCCCTGCCCAGAAACGGGAAGAAATAGCTGAGGGAAAAAAAAAAAATACCATGGGTTGAGTATCCTTAAGGGGAAACGTCCTTAAGGAGAGGAAGTGGCTGTACTGGTTCGGGGCAATTTTAAAAATGACAGAGGACACACCAAAGGTTGGGGGAAATGCACCCAGCTGCTAGGGAGATGTCTCTGGCTGGTGAAGTTGCAGCAATTTCCCTCTCTTTAAACACTGAGGTGTTTTCTAACTTTTCTATGATTCCCCATCTGAAAAGGAAAGTCAATTCTGCACAGAATGCTGGCCTACTACAATGAGCCAGTAAACATTATATACGAAGTATCTCTTTTTTTTTTATCTTTTTATTTTTAAAGATTTTATTTATTTATTCACTAGAGACACAGAGAGAGAGAAGCAGAGACACAGGCAGAGGGAGAAGCAGACTCCACGCAGGGAGCCCGATGCGGGACTTGATCCCAGGAGCACAGGATCATACCCTGAGCCGAAGGCAGACGCTCAACTCTGAGCCACCCAGGCGTCCCTATAAGAAGTATCTTAAAGTTTAAAAAAAGGAAATAAACCCCCAATGAAGCTTTCCTTTTCTGTCACCCAGCTTCCCTGCAAGTGGTATAAAGGCTGCATCTGGGAGCCAGGCCCTGCCCAAGCCTCAGTGTCCCCATCTGAAACCAAAGGGTTACTGGCAGGAAGGGAAGTCGTGAGGCCCCGCCCACAGCAGGGCGGTAGCCTCTTCTGGTTCTGTCCTCCTCTGGCCTGGCTTTCCTGGCACCCCAGGCCTGACCCCAACTTTTCCATCAAACACACAGTAGACTTTTCCAGGAGGTCACAGCAGTGGGTGTCACCAATAGATGCCCATTAGAATCGCCAGGGGAATTTGCAGAATTACTGGTGCCAAGACCACACCCCAGACCAACGGATCAAATCTCAGTGGGTGAGGCCCAGGCATCAGGACTTTCTCTGAGCTGCCCAGGTGATTCTCTTGTGCAGCCAGGGCTGGAACCCACTGATCTAAACTCCAGAAGCTTCCCAACGATGGAATGTTTAAGGGATCACCCGTGTTTCACAGAGAGTAGTACCAACTGGGGTCAGTCGACCAGAATCCATTTGCCATAATGCAGGAAACGGGCAAGACAGGGAGGGAACCAGAGGACAATGAGAGCAGGCCCTGAATGAGGAGGGGCTGGGCAGAGAGTGTGGGCAGGCTGCATCACCGCATGCCTCTTGTGTCGTGAGCTGTCCCTGGGCTGAGCTTGACCAAGGAAGGTCCACATTGTTTGCATTTGTGCCTTAGGCGCCGTCTGAGGACCGAACCATCAACTTCCTTCGAGGGGTGACTCCACTGGGAGTGAAAAATAATTCACCAAAATTGCCCTGAGCTGGGTGGGCCAGAGGAGGGGGCTGTGATCAGCTGGGTGGCCAGCGGCAAGTCGGTGATGTCACGGCCACCCAAGCTGCGGAGTCCACAGTGCAGAGAGTGAGAACAATTAGTAGCAGTGCCTCTCTGATGACGATGAAGGTGATGATTGACTCTGTCCTCTGGCACTGTGGAGAGCAGTGGCTTAGGTCTTCAAAAGCCCGGTAGATATTTTTAAAGGAAGGGTGCTCGCTTTTTATGACACCCCCTCCCCGTACCCCCAGCAGCAGAGGTCCTGGCCCAGGGGCAGGGCAGGGCCTCATCCCTGCAGGTGCTCAGAGACTCCCCTTCTGCAGCAAACTCCCACCCTGGAGCCCAGCCAGAGTTCAGGGCAGACCTTACCAGGCTGGCAGGCACCCCCACTTTCCATTCCCTGTGCCCAGGAGCCACGTGACTCTGAAGTGTCCCCCCGCCATCACCGCCATAGCCCACCAAGCTCGGGCTGGGAGCTGTAGCTGGCCCCCTGCTTGGCCCTGAGTGCCGGCAGTGGCAGCTGCTTCAGGACAAGGAGACAGGAAGCAGCTATCAAATGCCAGGAGGCAGTGTGGCTGCCAGACCCTGAGCTGAGGAGTGGCTCCCTGCACGGAGGCCCTGCAGCCTGATCCCCAGAGCTCAGAGGCAAGGCAGCTGACTGTGGGGCAGCTCCAGGAAGAGGTGCAGCCAGTCGGGCCCCAAGCCGAGGGCCAGCCCCCAGCAGATCACTGGTCCCGGCCAGACCTCCCCTCGGATCCATCCCACATCACCCTGGCCCAGAGGGGTGCTGACTTGATTTTAAGGCATGCTTCCCCTAGATGAGGTCATGCATGTAAGAGTCTGACACACAGCAGGTCCTCTGCGAGTGATAAATGAGGGATGTGGCGGCGGCAGGGAAGGTTCCCTATGCAAGGGGACAGGCATGGGGGGATGGAAAGAGGCATGGGCCTAGTCACCCAGATTCTTGTGCTGGTCCCGGCTCCAGCCCACGAGTGGCCCCTGACCACACACGGCCTCTGGGCTTCACTGCCCTCCTCTGCATGGCGGGGAGGAACCTGGACCAGCTGGGGCACATTACTGTCCTTGCTCCTGACCTATGCTTGGCATCATGAGGTATGTTCAAGATTTCTTAAAACTCTGACACGTCACCAACCCCTGTCTGTGCTAAGCCCTGTCACAGTTACTAGCAACACAAATAAATGACCACAACCTGGCTGCTTGGGCCACTCACCAGGTTCCCGACTCCTGAACCCCTCTGCGAACGCACTTCTAAATCTCTGCCTGCTACTGGTCCTCTAGGCCTTCATCCATTCATGAGATACCTGCTGAGAGGTCCCGCTCTGGGTGCCGGGGCCACATCCCCAAATCCTTCACGTCGAGCTAACATTCTACCAAGTGGTGAGACAGGCAATCAGTAGGTAAAACTGTGGCATCCCAAATGGAAAGAGCTGTCATGAGGGCACCTGGGTGGTTCAGTGATTGAGCGTCTGCCTTTGGCTCAGGTCATGATCCCGGGGTCCTGAGATCAAGTCCCGCATCAGGGAGCCTGCTTCTCCCTCTGCCTGTGTCTCTGCCTCTCCGTGTGTCTCTCATGAATAAATAAATAAAATCTTAAAAAAAAAAAAAAAAAAAAAGGAAAGAGCCGTGGGGGAGGGGTGCTCCGAAGGAGGGCAGTCAGGGGAGCACTAAGGGAGGGGGGAAGGGAGGTCCCAGTCCCACAGGGAGGAGGGTTGGCAGCCCAGGCCTACTTGGCTCCACCCATGGGTGTGTCACGGGAGGGCTTGGATCCAACAAGACTGCCTTGGCTGCTGTTGGTGATGGACAACAAGGGCATGGATGGAGGCAGGGAGGTCGGTTAGGGAGGCCACAACAGTCATCGCAGAGAGAGGCAGTGTCTGGACCGCCCCACCACTTGTTTTTCCTGTCCAGCTCTGTTTGTTTCCCTTTTGGAATTATTAGCAACAAAACTCCCCCCCACCATACCCACCATACCCACTGCAGCCACACACAGGCCCTGTGCCCTACCTGGAACCGCATGTGCTCATGCAGGCCCTACACCTGTGTGGCTGCTGTGAGCTCCACCAGGAATGCCCCTCCAGCCCAGCCCACATGTCACCCCATCATCACTCCACCCTCTGTGCCCCCAGTGGCTCTGGCGGGGCTCTATCCCAATCCAGGGGATCTTCCTGTCTATTCCTCTTTAAAACGTGGGCTTCAGGAGGACAAGTCCCCAGTCATACCAGGGGACCAACTTTAGAATAAAACCCCCTTCAGTAAGCTTCCTTGGGGCCAAGCCTCCTTAACGAACCCCTTTGGGCATATGGCCCTTAATGAGAGACATCTGCTCCCCCATGCGGTGTGGCCCCGGCTTAGGGGGCAACATGTTTTACCTAGAGTCTCCCCATCTAGGGACAATGAATTATGAGGTGACAAAGCACCAAGCACTCAATACACCCAGGCCAGCCCGTTGGGCTACAGAACACAAGGCCCCTTTGGGCTGGAGTCGCTCATTCAGGGTGTGGGCTTCTGACAGCCTCCAGGGGCGGAAATGAACCTCTGCTGTGGGGCGGGGGTGGCTGGGGGGTACGGGCATTTGCTGGACAGATCAAAGGTATAAATATTTGGTTGGCTGAAAAGCAAAGGCTGACAAAAGGCTTCAGGCAACCTGCTGGGAACAGGGTTTGCATTCAGGCCAACTGTGCCCTGACAAACGTTTCCACCTTCAAACGTTCCTCTGAAAGGGGCCTGTTCTACGGGCCCCTCAGCCGAGTTAGGGAAAGCAGAAGAAAAGGAGACTGTAGCGTGTTTAATATTGTCTGACAAGTAACATGTACACAACAGCAGCCCAGTGCCCTACAATGTCTTAAAAATGAATAAGACAGGGCAGCCCGGGTGGCTCAGCGGTTTAGCGCCGCCTGCAGCCCAGGGCGTGATCCTGGAGACCCGGGATCGAGTCCCACATTGGGCTCCCTACATGGAGCCCGCTTCTCCCTCTGCCTGTGTCTCTGCCTCTTTCTCTCTCTGTGTCTCTCATGAATAAATAAATAAAATCTTAAAAAAAAAAAAAAAGAAAATGAATAAAACAAGTGGTAGTGTCGACTTAGGGCCGAGAAACACCAGAAGGTTTTATTTGATCTTCAAATCCCACTATCCGGGCAGCTGACAATGGCTTTTTTTATTTGGCTCCCCAGGTTTTGGGGAAAAAATGACATGTAAAAGTGGAGCACCCTGCTCTCGAAGTGGGACCCAGGCTCAGGGACCTCCAGGACACGCCCCAGAGGGCAACCGCTGCCCCAACCGCTTTAGCATTTGGGCTCAGGAGCCGTTGCCATGGCTGCTGCATCTCTGGCCAGCACAGGGCTTATGACCTGAGCCACTGTCAACATTTACTCCATCCTCATCCACTGACTCGGGAGAGGCTGAGTGGGATCGTGGGGGGAGCACTGGACGGGGAGTCAGGGGTCCTGACAGTTGCTGTGTGACCCTGGGTGAGTCCTTTCCCCTCCCTGAGCCTCTGCTTCCTCATCTGGAAAGTGAAGAGGGGATCAAGAGGCCTTGAAAGCCTCCTCTGGCCATAGCTGTCTGCACCCGGGCCAAAGTCAGGGTGATATGTGGAAATGACGCTGAGCTGAACTCATCACTGGAGGTTTTCACAACACAAGGATTATTTGTGCTAACAGGAAACCCGGCTGCCAGAGCTGAGGCAGCCTGCAAAGATTACTGTTATCATTGTCGCCCCGGTCATTGTTGTTGTTTCTCAGGCTCTGAAGGCAGGGCAAGGCCTACGCGCTGAAAACGGAATGCCAGGCCTGGCGGATGGCTTGGACACGTCCCACGGCAGGGTCTGGGGAATGCACGTATCCCCTGGGTACCCTCCAAAAGCCCTCCCCCCGGGCCTCTGCCCCACTGAGCAGGGGAGGCCGATGGAAGGCGAGCGCAGCCCCCGCCACACTCAGTGGCCCTCCCTCCAGCCAGCCTGAGGATGCCGGGGAAGGAAAATAAAACCAGCCCCCAGACCAGCCCTCACCGGCTGTGCTCAGGAGGAGCAGCAGTGAGGTGATGTCTGGCTTTCATTCCGTATCATAAATAAGTTATGAACCCGGGGCAGACGGCACGGCACAGCCGGGGGAAGACGAAGGAGGTGAAACTCTGCAAGACCAGACCACCTTGAGGACCGGGAAACTACCCAGGGCCCAGAGCCTGCACCCGCTCAGAGAGACAGGCTCCCTGACGGGACAGGGCCCTCCGGGGAGCAAGAAGAGCGCCGGAACAGGTGACCAGAGGTCTGGAAACAAACCCACTGTGCCTGCCTCACTTTCCGTATTTCTTCCAAGAGATCAACGATAGCGATAAAGGCCACCATTTACTGTTCCAGGCACTCTGGCAGCACGCGTGGTGCCAAGGAATAAAGCTACAAGGTAGGGCCCCCCCACTTTACAGATGTGGGAACTGAGGCTCAGAGGGGTCACGTGACTTGCCACAAGTCAGCGTGGGAGAACGAAGGCAAAGCTGGCGGCAGTCGTCCTGGCCCCGTCCATTTGCCTCTTTGCAGGGGGCTCGGCCTCCTCCTACCCCCAGAGGTGGCATCCAGCCCCCACCCTCGGAAAATCTGGCCTGGCCGTGTGGCTCACGGGACACAGCGAAGCAACATCACACAACTTGCCAGACTGGGCCCCCGAAGGGGTTCCAGCAGGTTCAACCGTGCTGCCTGGGGCACCGGCCTGACCCGGCCACGTGCAATGCCCGCCTTGCCCACCGGAGCCAGGGCGCGGGCGGGGGCTGCCTGGCCAGCAGACATCCCCGGATGTGGGGGTGAGGCCCGCTCGGGCCTTCCGGGCCGGTCCCCCCTCCAGCGGCGTGGTCTAGCCCCTCGGTTTCCCCACGCCGTCTTTCTGCCCAGCAAAACCCGGGCTGCCCGCCCCCAGGGAGCTGGCTGTGGCCCAGGCACCCCCGGCCGACCTCCGGCCTCCGCCTCGGTGGCCCCCAGGCCCTCACAGCCACAGCCAGGAACGGGCCGCAGGGGCTGCACTCCAAGCACGAGGGCTGCTGGCCACTTCCCGGCCCAGGACCCAAGTCAGCCTCCTGAGGGGCCCCCCCAGACAGACAATTTCTTGCTTTCATTCCACAAACATCAATTCCGAAGAGCAGACTCTGAAGAGCAAGCGTGGGCAGGCAGGCTTGTCCTGTACCCCGGGACAGGAGGTGAGCTCTGGCGACAGAAGAGATGAGGAGACCGCAGAGAGCGGGGAGGCTGACGGGCTTGAGGTCACACACCTACTGGGCCCCTGCAGCGGGGCTGTGAGGACCACAGCCGGGAGATGCACACTCAGGGGAGAGCGTGCCACAGCTGACCGGCATGTCTGCCAGGCGTGCAGGGGGGCATATGGCAGTGTGCGTGCCATGCTTGTCATCACTGGCCTGGGGCAGATGGACGGTCAGCCACAGAGAGAATGACAGATGCACTGTCCCTCCTCGTCTACTGGGCAGAGAAGATGCAAATGACCTTGGAAGCAAGTCGTCCACATTCCCTCACCAGGTCTACTCGCCCAGCAGCCACCCAGAGCCCACCCTGAGGCAGGCCTGGGGCCTAAGGACACACACCACCCTTTGGGACAGACCCCACCCCCTTGGGGAACCAAGTGGGACTGTTCCCGGTGGGAATGCAAACCGGGGCCAGGAGCAGGGTGCAGCCTTCGAAAAACTAACAGGCCTGGTGGGGTCAGGACGGGGACAAGACCTCTCTTGAGGGGGATGGGGTCAAGCCAACTAATAGGGTACTCTTGACTTCCTCTTCTTTCCCACCATCCATCCCCTCAGACCCACCAGACTCAACCAATAACCTCACACCATTCCACAGCAACAGCAGAAGCACATCAAGTACCAGGCTAACAGGCCCCTTGCACATAGGACAACTCTACGGAGTGATCTCCATTACAATCTCCACTTCATAGACGAGGAAACCGAGGCACAGAGAGGCCCAGTAACTGTCCAGGGCCACACGGCATGTAAAATCCAGAGCTGGGGTGTCAACCCAGCTATCTGGTTGCAGGGGCCATGCTCTCATCCCCTCACAAACTGCCCCACTGGCAACCCAACGCCTCCAGCTAATCATCCTGCTGTGTCGGGCCCACACGCTATATTAAATAGAACACTGCTGAAAAATAATTATTTCTAATTTCTCTTTCAAATACTCTGAGATCTTGCAAAGCAAAACTGGCACTCCCTTTAAACAGGGCACGTCCTCTCCAGTTTGCCCCAGCCTCACGCCCCCTAGTATGCCCGGCCCTTTCTCTCTCTCCCATTACTCCCTGAAGTCACGACCTCCTGTGCCTCGTGAGCCCCACCCAATGCTCCACACTTAGATAAATGAAAAGATGTACGCTGGTCTCTGGTTTCTGGGAACCGGGTGACTGAGATGGGGGATGCATCAAGCAGAGGGCAGGGGAAGGCCCTGTGGGAGGGGTGAAGGGCAGGAGCAAAGGTGGGGGGCTGCCAAGGGAGGTGTGAACACATCAGCTTGGCTGGGGTGGGGGTGGGGGGCTGCAGAGCAGAAGCCACCGTCCAGGCTGGACAGGCTGGGGGAGCAAGGAGGTGAGACCAGGCCACCCCTGTCCCTCCCAGGGCTGTCAGCACAGCTGTGTGAGGGCAGGCAGCCCACAGGCTAAGATGGATCAAGACAGGCCAGCTGGGTGGCTGGATGAAGGTACCTCTGGACTCTAGGTCTCACACTCCACATCCCCAGGGCAGGGGCGGACAGCTGGGCAGACCCGGTGGCTTCCCAAGATGCTGCCAAGCCAACCCATGCCCCAGCCAGCAAGGAGCAGCCCCCAGAGCAAGAACAGGTGCTGACAGGAACACCAGTGAGCCACCGGAAACCTGCGACAGCATCCTTGCACGGGCATCCTCCCCCAATACTAACGTACCTCTAGCTTGCAAACCTCCCGTGGTTCCCTATGGCTGCAAAGGCAAGTCTAAGCTCCACAGGGAGGCAGAGGTTTTTCCAAACTACATTTTCCCTACTCCCTCTCTGCCATGGAGAGCTGGGATGACTTGCCATTTCCTGAATCCTTCGAAGACACAGGATTTCCTTCCCTGCAGAACGCCTCCAGTTTCTACCTCTTGGCTTTACAAACTCCTGTCGCAGCTTTAAAATGCGGCCCCAGCGTCCTCTCCCCTGGGAAACCTCCCCGGGGCACCCCTCCTTCTCAATCTTCACCTCCAGGCCACCCACCCAGTGCATCATGCTTCACTACATTCCCACAAAACACTCAAATGCAGTGTGGCCTGTCCTGCTTCGTTCATACTGCGCACCGTGCACGCCTGCCTTCTCTTTAAACTGTGGGCTTCTGGAGTACACGGAGGCACGGCTGATTTCATCCCGGCACCCCCAGGACCTGGTCAAGGGCTGGGCTCTGGGCAGGGGCCCACAGATTGTTAACATAATGCTCCACTGAGCCTCTCAGTATCCCTGTCCTGGAAGGCATGTGGGGTTAGATCAGATCGGTCGTGATGCTCACACGTCCATGCGTGGAGCAATCGGCCAATCAGACTGAGAAGATTGCCAAGGCAGAGGGAAGGCAAGGGCTTGGCCAGCCCGGGGACCAGAGACGGCCTCAGACTCGCGCCAGAGAACAGTGTTCATCTACATACCGTTGCAATACAACAGACTCCAACAATATTTACAGTGTTTTGCACTATTAATAATAACTGTAATTACTGGAGTAATTACTGTAGAGAAGTAATAAATGTTAGTATTAAGAACCACGGAGACCCCACCATATACCAGACCCTGAACCTTTTTTTTTACATTCTCTTACCTAATCCTCTGAACAATCCCACAGGTGGTTGCTCTTCCCCGACTCCTTAAAGATGAGGCATCTAAGCACAGAGGGATTTAGAAACTCATTCAACGTCATGCAGCTAGTCTGGACCGGAGCAAAGAGACCCCACAGTCTCCGCCACCCTAGACTGTGTCCCTGTAATTACTAACAACACCTCTCTCAGGCCCTTCTGCTGGCCAGCCACATTTTGTAACAGCTTTATTGAAGCGCAATTCATATACCATACAATTCACCCATTTAAAGTGTAGAATTTAATGGCATTTAGTAAACGCACAGAGCCGTGCAACCACCACCACAATCAGGACATTTCATCACCCCATAATGAAAGCTGGAACCCTGTTACCATCCATCCCCATCCGCCCCCTCCCCTGCTATAATCCCATTCCGCAGACAAAGGACTGAGGCTCAGAGAGCTGGTGTGATTGGTACAACAGGCTGGGGTAAGAAGCAGGGCTGGGACTCAGGCCCCCCCTGCCCCTCCTCACACAGCCTGCCAGGGGTCTACTCTGTAACCCGTTAAATATGCAGGATCTGCAGAGGGTGGAAAATGGAACCAGATGGTGACAAAGCTTACACGTGCCTTCTGCTTCCACATCAGGCCTGTGACTCACGGAGTCGCTGAAGGCAAAAGGGGGGATGCACAGCACAGCCAAGTCCCCATCACCCCAGTGCAGGGGCAGTGAGGCCCGGGACCCAGAGAGGCAGAAATGGCAGTTGGCCAGACCCTTTCAGGCAGTCTGGGCTCTAGATTGTACGTGGGGTCTCTACTCTGCTGGCCCCATTGCTGTGCCCCACAATCTCTCCTGGACCTACAAAGAACTGGCCCCGACCCCAGGGCTCCATGTTCCTCCCAGGAATTCAGAGCATGGCTAACGGAGGTCCGTTCTATACTTGGCCCCCAGCCAACAGGCCCTCAGAGGCTGGAGGTCACAGCAGTATCGGAGGAACCACCTCACTGATTGGCTGGGCTCCCCGAGAAAGGCTCTGGACAGCGGTCTATCAGGTTGCTGCTGCTGCCTGGGCACATTCCCAGTGGGGGACCCTAAGGTCTGACAGCTGCCCCTGGCCCCGAGGGAAAACACTCTGCAGGTAGAACATGGCCTCCCCACATCTCTTATTCCCTTCCCCCAAACATTCTCAAGCCTGCCCTGGGTCAGTCATTCTTCCTGCTGGCCAGAGGCCCAGCACTTTCTTTCATGTTTATAATGTTTTAACAGTCTTGAGCCAATGCCACCTCCTTCGGGGAGCCTTCCTAGATGCCCTAACCAAAAATTGGTCCTCCTGCAGCCTCACACAGGATTGTAATGTGTCTGCTTTTACATCTGGGTCCCCATTATCCTACAAACTCATCCAGGGCAGAGGTCCTGGCTTCCTCATCCCTAAGTCGTTCGTGACCCCCCTCCCCACCGCTGTGCCACACCAGGCCCTTCAGAAGAACAGGTGGGAAGTGAGGTGAAGTACCCAATCCTCAGTGTTAGCATGAATTAACCCCAGTGCACAGAATCCTCCCAGTATCTGTCCCAGTGCCCATGGCTGAGTGACTCTATGGGATGGCAGGAGATGGCTGCCCCCCACCGCAGGTTCCAGTTGGAAATGAGGATCAAGCCCCCAGTTTAGACATGGCACTTCTCACCAGAGTAGCTAAGATCCAAATGGCTGCAGTCTGTCCACACAAAGAGGTCTTTGTTCAAGACCTCACAGTTGGAAGATTTGCTCAGCCATGAGGGCCATGCTCAGGGCTGATGTCTTTCCTCGCTGTACCTGCAATGCAACCCTGGTCTGGCACAGAGCAAATCCTAGGACCAGCCAGGGAGGGAGGTGTCAGCTATAGGTTTATTTTTTTTATTTTTATTTTTTTTTCAGCTATAGGTTTAGAGGGGTCTGGCTTCAAACTCCTTCAGCAAGGCCTGCCCGTGTCACAAAAGCACCAATGCTAGAGCTGGAAGGAGCTCTGAGCCAATCCATTCCAGCCTCTGAGATGTACCCAGGAGGCAAGTGGAGCCCAGAGAAGGCAGGCAGCTTGCTCAGGGTCACACAGCCATGTGCCTCCGACTCCTCCCAGCTAACAGGCTGCCCCACTTCCACTCTGGGCTCCCTCTCTTATCCTGCCCTTCTCTCAAGGTCAGGCCAAGGCCCACCTTTCCAGTGTATCTCCTGGGATGATCCCCTCCAGCTCTCACTCAGGCTTCCCTCTGACCAGGATACCCTTCCCACCCTCTGGCCCCAGAAAACTTCCACTCACCCTTCAAGGGCCAGTTCAAATATCACCTTCTCTGGCACCAAAGACAACATTCACTTCCATCGACAGTACCATCCCAACCATGCTTCAGAAAACCAAAAAGTTAATGCTGAAATTACTAGAGGGGTTTCTCCTGCTTGGCACCCAAGTTCCTTGAGGTCAGGGACGGGTCTCTGCAAAGCAGGGTAAAGGCAACATCTGCATACACACCACATGCAACTGAAGGGCTTTACAAACTATAAGGTCCTGTGCTACCAGAAGCTGTCTGCATTATCTTCAGATCTCCCTGCCATGGCTCAGTTTCCTGCACGTGACCCACCAGGGGCTGGGCCTGCAGTGGGAAGGGCTCCCTGTTGCTACTAGTCTGTGTGTCACTTTTTTTTTTTTTTAAGATTTTCCAGTTTTTAATTTGAGAGAGAGCGCACGTAAGCGAGAACACGAGCAGGGGGTAGGGGCAGAGGGAGAGGGAGAAGCAGACTCCCCGCTGAGCAGAAGCCTGACGCAGGGCTCAGTCCCTGGACCCTGAGATCATGACCTGAGCCAAAGGCAGTAGCTTAATCAACTGAGCCACCCAGGCGCCCCTCTATATGTCATGTTCATTTTCTTAATCCCCCTGAGGGCCTTGCCCATCGCCAATGGTCAGTACATATTTTTTTAAGAAAGAATAACTTCGGGACTTGAGGTACTGAGGAAATTGTGGTTAAAATCCAAAGACCACATACAGATAGGGAGTTAAATCTTATCAGAGATGCATTGTGGCCCATGTGTCCAAAGATGGCTCAGCTAGGTCACTATGAACAGCCCCTTGCTCTCATGGGACAGGGTAGCTTTCCAGAATGGGATGGAAACGAGGAAATCCCTGTCCCGGGGAGGTCTCTGCGCTGGGCTGTGCCTGGGCACTGGCTCGGGAGACAGCCACGAGCAGAAACGGTGGCCTGGTGGCAAGCAAAGACTGTGGACAATTACATCGTAATGGTGTTGCTCATCCACTGACCCCTTTGCTGGGGCCCCGGTGTACTTTTACAGCGGTAGCAGAAGTGGGAGATGCAGGCCTGTCACTGAACGGCCGACAGCCTCAGGGGCTGAGGGCTGTGGGAGTTCACCATGTAATTCAGTCAAGCCACTGGCCTGCACCAGGACTTTCTGTCTCTCTGTCTGCACCGACACTGGATCCCTGGGTGACTACAAGCAGCCCTTGGATTTTCAACCCAAACTGCGGCCACAGAACAGCACTAGCCAGCAGCCTTCAGCCGCACAAACCCGCTGATCCAGGGCAGGTGGCAGGCAGCCAAGGCTTGCCCTGGAGTCAGGACAAGGCCTCAGGACAACCTGGGTTTCTCAAAGTCTGCCTAACAGAACCCTTCTGTTCCAGGTAATTCCGGCATCCACTCCACTTTGAGAACCAACCACTGCCAAGACCATTCCTCTCAACAGGACCTCTATCACCTCCAGTGAGACACAAACCGCTTCTTTGGAAAGCAAAAGATGTATTCTTTTCATATATGTATCAAGGGCAGATACACATACAATTTATAAACAGATGTGCAGCACATCTGTGGTATTAAAATTTCATGGAGGAAGGCAGTTAGAGAAAAAAAAATGGCTAAAAAGACTCCTCAGGGGTGGCGGTGATAATGAAAAAAAGATCAAGAAGCACTGGCCCAAAGGTAGTGTGACATTCAGCAGGAAGACACCTGACAAGGATGGGAAGACAGTGAGAAGTGCTTGCAGCCCTGCTAGTAAAGAAAGACCCCCTCTCCCATCCCCAATCTGACTCATCCCTCACTTATGGCCAAAGCACAGAACAAGGGGGTCCTTGTGGCTGAGGTCCCGGGACACATCAGCTCATCCCTGACAAAGTAGAGGCCAGAATGCCCATCAGGGTCCTGGGACCCGTCACACAGGCTCACAAAGGCCCAAAACACGGGGGGATGGAGTCACATCCCAGCACGAGTCAAGCTGCAGATGGGGGGCCACCCCTGGCTTTCTGGTTTGCAATAGGTAGCCAATGAGCAGGGCGTCCTGAGCTTTGGAGGAAGAAACAGGTCCTGAGAAAGGGAACTCACAGGGCAGAGCACTGGGAAAGAGCAGGCTGGCCTTAGGACCAGAGACAGTGGGGGATGAGAAGGACGTAACAGTAAGAATCATAACAGCAGGGGCACCTGGCTGGCTCAGTGAGTGAAGCCTCTGCCTTCAGCTCAGGTCATAATCTCAGGGTCCTGGGATTGAGCCCCGTGTCGGGCTCCCTGCTCAGCAGGGAGTCTACTTTTCCCTCTCCCTCTGCCCCTCTCCCCACTCATGCCCATGCTCACTCTCTCAAATAAATAAATCAATAAGTCCTTAAAAAAAATCATAACAGCAGCTCATCATGACCACAGAGCCTTGACCCCATGCCAGGCAGGTGCCAACCACCAACCATCTGCCCGGTAGGGTAAGGTAGGTCCTATTATCATCACTACCACATCAGCTTCATGAGGACAAGGACCACGTGTACCCACGCCCTGTGGCGTCCCCCGGAGCCTGAACAGTGCTGAGCATAGGGGACACACCAAGTAAGTACATGCATTATGAATAAATCCTCGCTTCACGGATAAGGGAGAGCAGTGCAGAGAAGGTGAGTAATATCTCCGAAGCCTCACGGCCAACGAGTTCAGCCAGGACTGAACCCCAGCAGAGCCTGCCCTCCTTACTCCTGCATGTGTCTGGGCTCAGAGAAGCGCCCTTGGCAAGCTGTAGCTCCCCTGTGTCCATGGATGGTGAGGGAAGGAACAAGGCACCATCCTAACCAGGCCCTGCACACTTGCTAAGTGTGAACCTTGTGGCCAGTGGGGTATGCAGAGCTCATGGAGGCAATGAAGCCCGTGGCCCAAACCACACATTGTGCCCCTAGGAGTCCCAAATACAGGGGAGTCCAGGAGAAAATAGTCGGATGGGTTCAGGTAGCCTGGGCAGGGGGCAAAAGGAAGCTTGATGAAAGGCTTGTCCCTTACCAATCCGTCGCAGTTGCTGATGGCGACAGCTGCCCCCGGCATGCCCATGACATCCCCGGTGTAGACACACTCCCGCCGCAAGGGCTGACGGAATAGCTCCCGAAAGTCCTCCTGCCACTCCACCGAGGCTCCGGGCACCACCAGCCGGCGGTTGGGCCGCAGGCGCAAATGCAGTTCCTCCCCAAACACGGTAACGTTGAAATAGAGGGAGGAGCGCCCCACCCGGCCGGGCTGCAGGCTCGCTCCTTCTGGGCGCCGGAGGCTGCGGGCCACCCGGAGGTGACCGGAGGGCGACTGTGCTGCCGGTGGCCCCTCCACTACCCCACTCCCCTTGGAGGCTGCCGCTGGCCTGGAGGCTGCCGCTGGCCTGGACAGCACGTGAGAGAGGAAGCATCCCCGAAAATCTGTGCTGCATGGCACTGTCACACCATAGTCACTGAGCTTTCTGGAGAGACGTGGTTCTGCTGGAAGTAAACAAGGAGTTTTATCAACGTAGCCTGTGCAAAGGTAAGCCGGGGGTGGGGTGAGGTGGGATGGGGGGCAATTGTACGGGGGCGAGGGAGTGCTCTGCAGTCCTGAGCGTCACCTTGGAGGGACCCCTTAGCCCAAGTTCATCCAATACTCATCCAGAGCTTCTGGACTCTGCACTTGGATGAATGGGGTCCAAGTTCTCTGTGGACAAAACTTGCTCCCTGTAGTCCCCAAGGCCCTGTTAAACTTAACAGAAGAAATGAGGCCAGAGTCCTGTCTGTCACTCAAGCAACGAGCCTTCCAACGTTGGGTACTACCGAGGGATGGGCTCATGTTCCCCGAAAGCCCCCAGGGCACAGAGAGGGATGGCGGGATCTGCCCCAACTCCCTGGGCGCAGCGCGCTGAAGTCACTCGCGAGCCCAGCCTGGGGTAGGGCCCGCCTCGCCAAGCTCTCTGAACACAGCTGGCAAAACAAACACACCTAGAAACCCAGGGGATCCTGGGCACGTGTCAGGGAGAAAGGAGGAGCAGCAGAGGGGAGGGAGGCAATACAGGTTCTATATTCTTCCAAGTTTAGAAAGAGAACTTTTTAAAATAAACAGAGGCTTGCAGAGATTTCTACGTGGCCCAGCACCAAGCCCGGTAAATATAGATCTTCAAAAATAAAAGGAGACGCGTGGGGTGACCTGCCCACTCGGACTGAATTAAGTGTGAGGTCACGACCCCGTGCTCCAGGCCGCATGCCAGCAGCGAGGTCCTCACACAGCTCTCCCTGAGCCCGGCCAGGCCCAGCAGGAATGACAGCTCGCTGGCTCCCAGGCGTGGTGATTCAGGGACTGGAGTCTGAGGGATTTTCAATTCCGCATGGCTCCATCTCTCGCCTCCCTGGCCCCCTTCATGCTACTGATGAAGCCTAGAAAATGAGGTCTCCTGAAAACCCCCCATGCCGGAGGCAGTTCAGGTGGGGGAGTGCAGACTCTCCCCTGGCTTTACTCATTAAGACCCCCCCAAGATCTCTGCTACAGAGACCCCACTCCAGGTCATGAACAGAGCTCAGACAAGCAGGCACCCTGCCTGGAAATGACCAGCCCCCCCCCCCCCCCCCATGCTCACAGCCACAGCAGGTGAGGGTGCGGGGTGTCTGGTCGGTGTGTGTGAGAGGGAGAGTGTGTGCACAGAGCTCGAGAGCGCCGGAGGAGAGGGCTGTGCGTGTCTTTCCGCGCAGGAGCGTGAGTGCCAGGTGCTCCCTGGGGTGCGGGGCAACCACCTGCCAGCTTGATCCTGCGAGGCTGAGACCGTCAGACACGCGCACACCAGCTGGAGACAGTGAAGACACGGAAAGTAAAAGGCACCCAGGACAGAGCCAGACCAAGAGTGTGCGTGCATGTGTGAGTGAGACAGAGAGAGAGAATGCAAAGCAGAGAGAGTGCGAAGTACAGAGACAAAGGCCAATGTCCAGCCCCCTGAGAAGAGACTCCATAGCCCCAAAACCTCTCCCGGGGCTTCTCCCCACCGCTTGTGCCAGAAAGGAAGAGCAATCGTGGGTCAGCGCTCGCGACGTGGGGGAAGAAACGAGCTCCAGCCCCGGGCGCGCACCGCCTCCCACCGGCTGCAAGGCTGCCCCGGCTCCTCGGGGCGCCCCCCACCCCGGGCCAGCCTGACCCCCGCGCCCCGCGCCCCGCGCGCCCGCCCTGCACGCACCTGGGGTCGGGCTGCCCGCGGCGGCGCAGAGCGCACAGTGCAGGGGCAGCAGGCAGGACAGCAGCGCGCGGAGCCGAGCCATGTGGCCGCGCGGACGCGGGCCGAGGGCGCCCGAGCCGCGAGCCGCGAGCCGCGAGCCCCGAGCCCCGAGCCCCGAGCCCCGAGCCCCGAGGCTGCAGCGCGCCCCGACTGCCGAGCGCCCGCCCCGGCCTCCGCCTGCGCCGCCGCCTCCCGGACCGCGGGCTCCGCGCCCCAGGCCGCCGGCGGGAGAGCGGAGCGGCCGACGCGCCAGCGCCCCCCGTGCCGCCTGCCGCCTGCCGCCTGCCGGTCGGGCCGCCCGCGCCGGGACGCTCCGGGACGCTCCGGGACGCGGCGGGACGCGGCGGGAGCGCCGAGGGGGCGGCGGCGCGGGCCGGGCCGGGCCGGGCCGGGGGTGGGCTCGCTGGCGGGGCGGGGCGGGGCGGGAGGGCGGGCGGGGGGCGCCGCGCGGCCGGGGCGGAGCGCGGGGCCGGGGAGCGCAGCGGGCGCGCGGCCCTGCCGGATCGGAAGTGCCACGCGGAGCCAGCCGCCTGGGCTCCCCCCACCCCACCCCACCCCACCCCACCCCGGGGATGGGGGGCGGAGGGGACAGTCCGCAGCCGACTTCCTCGTCCCCTCCGCTCCCCTTCCTTGACCGCGGGGCTCCCTCTCCAGCCCCTGGGCCCAAGGGGTGTCCAACTCCATGTGGATGGGGAGACCGTGAGCACCTCTCCTCCCCGCCGGAGGGTGTCTCCTTTCTCTCCTCATGGTCTTGACGCCCTCTCTAACCTTTGACATACCCCCCCCCCATCTAACCTTTGACACACACCCCCTGGATCTACCCATTTCACAGACTACAGCTCTCTGTGCCCCCAAATGCAATGGGCGGCCTGTGTCCTAGTGGAGAGTGGGGCTCGGCAAGGTGAGGAGAGAGCCTGGGCTTGATGCTCACACAACCCTCATTGAAATCCTAGCCCTGAGCCTCCCTTAGAGTGTTAACTATAGCACTTAGTAGCTGTTCAATAAATAAATATCCTCCCCCTCTGGCACCCATAGCCCCTCCACAGCCCAAGGTGGGAAGAAACCAAGAGTCAGAGATGAGAGTGGTTTGCTGGTTTTGCAATATTCCTGAGACCAGTTCAGTAGTCAGGGCAAATAGCCCAGCTCCTGCCTGACTGTATAAATGTGTTCCCAACAATTTGCAAATGAACTGTATTTCAAGCAAGCCAGAGGTGGGAATTGGAGAAAGGAGTTGTGTGTGTGTGTGTGTGTGTGTGTGTGTGTGTGTGAGTGAGTGTATTTTAAGGAACTGTGGAATAAAGAATCTTTGTATAAAGTGCATAAAGACCCCTAATCGTTCTGCTTTTGAGTCCAGACATTTTGTTGTGGGGCCTTCTTAAAAGGAGACCAACTTGTGGGTGGAAATTCCCTAACCAGACTTCTCCTGGGAATCCCTGGATCCCCTGAGAGAGGCCTTGGCTTCCTGCACTCTTCCCCTGATGACGTGAGGCTTCCCAGTCTGCACCCTTGCTGGGCTCTGAATATGTTCCTGTCTTGTGGGCAGAGAGAGCTGGATTCCTCATCCCTGTGGCCCCCAGGCCCTGGCCCTGGGCCTCCTGAGAGGCAGTGCTGATGGAGTGAGCAAGCTTTTGTGAAAGCCGGTTCAGAGAGCTGAAGCAGTGTCCCGGGTCACACAGCTCATTTGCAACAGAGACAGATCAGAATCCAGCCCCTGGTGCTGAGCCAGAAAAAAGAGATAAGATTAGGGGTCAGTAGACTACCCTAGGCTGAACTTTGCCAAGTACAGTCTGTGTGACTGAGGGCAAGTCATTTTTCTCTTTGGGCTGCAGCACATCATCTGCCAAAGGGGAAACCATGAGACTCACAGGAATCCCAGGCAAACTCTGAGGTTCTGTGGAAATGCAGAGCATATTCTATTCCAAGCAATACCGAGACCATTCAGTTATTTGAAAATGGCACCACCAAACTGATCTATATTAAGTTCAGGAAAAATAGAGTTCCTTTTTCTCCTCTTTCTGGTCCCTTAAGATCTATGAAGTCAGGAGCCAGACTGTGGTTTTGTGTGTAGGGCAGATGGAGCAAGAATGTGAGGGGTGGGGGCACCTGCGTGGCTCAGCGGTTGAGCATCTGCCTTTGGCTCAGGTCCTGATCCCGGAATCCTGGGATTGATTCCCACTTCAGGCTCCCCACAGCCTGCTTCTCCCTCTGCCTATGTCTCTGCCTCTCTCTGTGTGTCTCTCATGAATAAATAAGCAAAATCTTTAAAAAAAAAAAAAAAAAAATGTAAGGTTGGGGGGGTGCGGCATGTGTCAGTGGGAATTTGGAGGAGAGACTGTGAAATGACCAGGCTAGAAGTGTCTCCATCTGGCCGTCCACAAATCCCCTAAATGAGCTCAAGATAAAATGACCTCCCTTCCCGAGGTCTCAGTTTTCCCAGCTGCAGTGTGGGGGCCCTGTGGGGACAGAAGAGCCAAGGCCTGTGATTGCTAATTTTCTCCCTCGCCACCCCAGCAGCTTGCCTAGCCCCCTCCCAGGGCCCCACCCCACTCTTCCTGCCTTAGACTTGGTAAGTCAAGAGGGACAAACTGCAGCTGGGACCCCAGCAGCCTGACTCATGAGCGATGGGCTGGGGCCTTCCCTGGAGCCAGTCCTGGCGAGCAGAGAGCAAAACCTCACCCGGGTTCTCTACCCCCACCCCCTTCCCTGGGGCTACGACGGTTGCTTTTGTTGGCAAGTATTGTATGTCCAAGCTCTTTTCTACTGAGGAAGCCTTTGTTAGGAAGAGGGGACAGGGGAGCATAACTCAGAGTCTGGGCAGAAGGTAGAGGAAATGGCTGGGTGGCAGGCCCCATTTCTGGAGGTGCACAGGGCCAAAGCAAAAAAATCTACAGGCATCAGCTGGGGACCCTCCTCGGAAGGCACGCTCTGGCTTCCCCGTCTCCCACCTTGGGATTCTTGCACAATGGAGTATGGCTCAGATGTTTCTCTTCCTGATGGCCCTCCAACGTTCACCCAACGCTCCTTCTGTCTGATGCCCTGGGAGAGGAGGGGGAGATGCAAACAGTTGGCACGGCACACAGTCAGCAACCCAATGGAAGACGTGACAGGTGCACGAGAAAGCCGGAAACCAGGTAAGACGGGAAAGAGAAGCATGCTCTGGACAAAGGAGCAGAGTCAGCTGTGAGTGCAACAGGGATTCCAGAAGGAGAGGGGCTCGGGGCAAGTTCAGTGGAAAACCTGTGTCCAAACCAAAGCCCACAGGCTTCAGAGCGCACCATGGTGTCTGCACAAGGTTCTCCCACCCTCATCCCCTCAGAGGCCACGTAGTTCAAGTTCAGTTTGTCTTCCTTTTTTCTTTCTAAAAGCCTTTCTGTTGAGAAAACTAGAACACACACAGAAAAGTGCCATCTGCTCGTTTTTTTACACAGGGTAGACTGAAGCTCCGAGAGCAGAGGTGACTTCCCCGAGGCCACATAGTAGGTTCGTTCGGTGGCAGGATAACACCCCAAGACTCCTGGCTCCTGGCCAGAGGATCCCAGGGCATCACCCTGTTGGTTCCTCCCACCCAGGACCTCAGGCCTTTGGCTACTCATCATTGGTTCTCACCTCATTCCTAAGAGAAGAAGAAAGGTTTGGGTCTCTTCCTCCTGACACTTGAGAGCCACAGTCTCACTAACAAGTTTCAGGTCAGTAGTTCTCAAATCAGGGTCCCCGGGACCAGCAGAATCAGCATCACTAAAAAAATTAAAATATATAAAAAATTTAAATTTAAATTTAAAAAAAGAATCAGCATCACTTAGGTGTTTGTTATAAATTTGAATTTTCAGGCTCCACCTGAGGTTCAGCCAGAATCTTGTTGGGGTGGGGCCCTGCAACCTGTGCTTTATCAAATCTTCCAGGGGATTCTAATGCACACTCAAATATGAGAATCACTATTTTAGGCGAAGCTTTGAAAATCAGGGCCAAATTAGGATGAGAACGAACTCACTGAGGATCTATGACCTGCTCCTCATTAAAGGCTGCCTCCCTCATCCCCTATCCCCAGTCCCTAAAGCCTGGCCTCAAGTCCTATCTGAATCTGGGTCTAGACAGAGCTCCAGGAGCATCCAGAGCAACCAGAGACCATGCCTTATGGTCCTTCTCCACATCACCCTTCTCCGCTCCTCCTCCCCCACCCCCTAGCATTCCCTTTGCACATTTCTTGGCGAGTGTCTAGTGACTGTATCTAGGAGACCCGGATGGGTTAAGTTAACCACAGTGATTTGTCATACATTACAGAACAGCTGACACCCCCGAGACCGGCTGAACCATGAGATCAGTTAGAAACAATGCTGTTTGTGCCCTGTGTGTAGACACTGTACAGTTGTGGTTACTGCATGTCGAGAGGGGTTCAGGGAGAGGAGGTCTCCTTGTCCTTGTAAGGAGGGATGCCAGAAAGTCCAGCTGTCCTTCAGGAATTCTGTTACTGCCATTTCCTTTCCCAAAACTGTAGATTTACAATTGCAAACCAAAGTCCAGTACAGCCCCTGACATTGGCCCCTTGGAGCTCAAGAGAGGCAGGCAGAAAGCAGAGACCGTCTCCTATTTCCTGGAGCCCCTTGGCTCGTGATAAAAGGTCTCAGAGAAATTTGGCCAGGACTCATTGCTCACAAGCCTTTCTTCAAATCCTGGCGTCCTCTTAGATGTCATGGTGGCATCCTGCAGCAAACATGGGCCAGGACCAGAAAGGATTCTGGTCCTTTCTCTATATCAGTTGGGTGACATGTAACAATATCAATTTTAAAATATGGCTTAATTTGTTACTCCACATAATATGGAATACTGAAACACACCTGTGCCTCCCTGATTAATTTGGCAGCCTAACAAAATTATCCAGCACCCATTTTCTTCCCCTTTCCACTCTGCCATGTTTGTGTTTAGTCTTGTCCTCAGGCTTGTCCCCTCTTAATCACAAAATAGCTGCATTAGCGCCAGCCCAATGCATATGTTCACCAAATGCAATGGTGACCAGAGGCAGTGGAAAAGGGAGTTTTTTTCTTGTCGTCTCTTTTTAAAATTTTATTATTATGCAAATTTTTAGACATACACAAAAGAAGACAGAGTAGTATGAAGCTACCACCTGCCCCCGACATCCCCTACATTTACCCACAACCCAGCTTCCATCATTGTTAGCACGAGATAGGTCTTGTTTCACTGTTACCCTCTCTCCCTCCATACATCCTGGGTTATTTTTTTTTAAGGTTTTATTTCTTTATTTGACGCAGAGAGAGAGAGAGAGAGCACAAGCAGGGGAGCAGCAGAGGGAGAAGGAGAAGTAGGTTTTCCACTGAACAGGGAGCCCGATGAAGAGCTCAAGTCCAGGGCCCTGGGATCACAACCTGAGCCCAAGGCAGACATTTAGCTGACTGAGCCACCCAGGCGCCCCCATCTTGGGTTATTTTAAAGCAATCTCAGACATCACCCATCATTTAGTATCAGTAGCTTTTTTTAAAGATATTTAAGGAGATTAAGACTCTTTCTTCTTTAAACAACAACAGCAACAACAAAAAGCATAATGCCTTTGTCACATCTAACGAAATTAATCACAATTTCTTAAAATGGTCTTATATGCACTCACTGTTTAAATTTCTCGATCACAAAAATTTTTGTTTTCCTTAGTTTTGTTTTAAGGTTTGTTAAAACAAAGACTTGGTTTGTTCAAATCAGGGTCCAGACAAGGTTCACACAATGTGTTTGGCTGATGTGTCTGAGAAGACTCCTGTAATCTCAGCCATGGGTGGGCAAGGTACACGTGGGGCCAAACCCAGCCCAAGGCCTGTTTTTGGACATACACCCAACCACCTTCACTTGTTTATACTTTCTCAGCTTCATTTCATGCTGCAAAGCAGAGTGGAGTTATTTCCATAGAGCCAGAATGAGCTGCAAAGACTGAAATATTTATTACTTAGTCTTTACAAGCAAGGTTTGATGACCCCTGATCCAAACAATTTCCCCTGCCTTTTTGTTCCTTTCCATGTTTTAGGTTGAAGACATTTGTCCCACAGAATTCCACATTTTCTGGTGTTCCATTTAAAGAGCCAGGTAGAAGCTTCCAGAGGCCCACCTACAACACTGTACCCTCAAGTTTTAATACCCAGAATCCTCCACAGCCAGTGCCTGACAAGAGCTGAGGCCATCCTCAGAAGCACATGGCTGCTCGTGAGATGAACGAAATTGGGTTTCTATTGGGAAGGAGGGAGGGGAATGAATGGTTAGGTTGGAAACCAAGGTGATGAGCCCAACCTTCCAAAATGGGCCAACTCAGCAAAATGCCTGAGGGGGTTGCATCTCCCTAGGGTGCCCCTAGACCCCCCAGGACACAGATTCTCCTTGCTCCATCTTCCAACTCGCCATCAGCATCTAATAAACTCCCCCTCCCCAGTTCTGTGCCCAACATCAGGGATCCGGAGGGGACCATGGCAGACCAGTCTGTATTCTGAGTCCATGTCTATGAGGGTGTTCTTGGGATGAGGGGAGGTACAGGTGCTGTGAGGGCACGGAGAAGGGATGCCAAGCCCGCGCTTGCACAGTCGGAGGAGGTAGTCAAAGGCTGGTGGGGAGGCTGGGGCAGGATCCGACCTCTTCAGGGCTGAAAAGCCCTGTTGAAGACTAGTCCATCCAGAAGGTTCTCAGCAGCCCCTGGAAGCTTCTATGAGGGGCTGGGACCAGCATTAGGCTTCAGAAAATTTAGTGAGATATAAAACCTGCTATCAGATTCCTCACTCAAGCTGACACATGAGCCAATCATGGTCGTATACTGGGGTGTTTAGACCCCAAGGGGCGAAATTGTTAGGATATAGTGTGAGAGGTGCTTATAGTAGCATGTCAAATACATATTTTTAATACATATATCCTTATGTTATATTTCATATTATATAATCTCTATTTTAATATACAATTTATGAACAAACAGGATTGCTAAAAGGGAGGTGGGTGGGGAATGGGGTAACTGGGCAACGGGCATTAAACAGGGCACATGATGTAATGAGCACTGGGCGTTATATACAACTGATGAATCACTGAACTCTACCTCTGAAACTAATAATACACCATATGTTAATTAATTGAATTAAAATTAAAATTAAAAGAATAATGTATTTACACATTATACATTATATGCTATAAAATATGTAATTATATCATGGTGTATAAAATGCATTGCTTATTATATATTTAATATAAATTTTTATTTATATATTATTATATAGTTATTAAATTATATATCAATGGAAAATATAAAGATGTCTATCTGAATTATATTTGACGTATTTCAGAAAGACAATACTCTTGTGGTCTATGTGTTTTCAGCATCCTGGGGTACATAGCAGGGTGGCATTCTAATGACGGAACTGAACCTCTGTAATGACACCTTTCTTTCTTCACCCAAAGCCACCTATTGGAGCACTCCATTTTTTTTAAAGATTTATTTATTTATTTATTTATTTATTTATTTATTTATTCATTCATTCATTCGTTCATTTATGATAGACAGAGAGAGAGAGAGAGGCAGAGACACAGGAGGAAGGAGAAGCAGGCTCCATGCCGGGAGCCCGACGCAGGACTCGATCCCGGAACTCCAGGATCACACCCTGGGCCGAAGGCAAGCGCCAAACCGCTGAGCCACCCAGGGATCCCCCCGGAGCACTCCATTTTTAAACCTGGAAAACAAGACTAGAAATCTACCTCCCATTGAGGATGGATGCACACAATACCAGATATATATCTGGAAGTCCTTTAAGAGCTGGGGCAGAGGAGGCATAATATTATTGGCATTTTGCTTCCTTCTTAGCCCTTAAAACTGGATGCCCTGAGTGATTGAAAGGCCTCCCCGTCTGCCACAGGTGGGTTGGAGGTGAACTGACATTTGCTCATTTCCAGGATGACCCGGACTCCTTCAAATGGGGATGGGCTACAGGGGGATCACAAGCACCCACACTTTGCTGTGGGATCCCTGCTTTCCATCAGCACAGAACTTTCACAAGCCCTAGCCTCAAAGTCATCATGGGTTGATCATTGTCTTGTGTCCTCCAAAGGAGGGCAAGGCCTTTATTGAGCACCGACTATGTACTGGGTGCTGTAGCAAGCACCACCCAGGGCCCAGGAAACACCTGCTCTTCCAGTTCTGCTCTCCATGTACAAACCCTGAACCCAGATCAGGTGACCTGGATGCATGCCCACTTGTGATTCCAGTGGTGAAGGTGAGGCTCTGCATCATGTCTAGCATTTGCCCAGTGAGAGAAAACCCTCAGCAGGGACGTTGGGAGGCCAGGGATCTGGTCAAAACTCTGCTGCTAACTGGCTGGGGAGCTCTGGCCCTGCTCCGTCAGCTCATGAATGAGATCACCTCGGCGGGGGGCCTCTGAGCTACCCAACACCCTCCCATGACTCAGCCTGCAGGGCTTTGCACTCAGGCTCTTTCCTGAGCCGGGGTGGGGGTGGCTTTTCCCCCCACCTCCACCTGCAAGCTGGGACTCCTCCTTCGGGTCCTTTGTCAGCAGGCACCTCATCCCAGAACCCATCAAGACACATACTTCCCAGTGAAGCATTTCTTATCAATTGTCTTAAGGGCCCGGCTCAGGTGCCATCTCACCAAGGCATGGCTCACAGTAGGTGCTCAATAAAAGTGTACCATATTGACTAGCATTGGGGTCCCCTCCCTCAGCCCTCCACACTGAGTGAGCAGTGCTCTCCAGAGGGCTAGATCATTCTTCTAACGGTTTGAACCTCTCCCCATGAAGGCTGTGAGGTAACAAAGGATAGAGGCCTTCAGAGATACTCAGGCCTTCAGAACTAAGGGAGGCTCGATTCACATCACCTCACCCAACAGCTGATGGTGACACCCTCGCGGCCACCATTAGTCACCCACCCGCCACAGGCACTTCTGTTCTTTTTATAACTCCGGGCAGCTGAGGCCAGCCGGGCCCTACACCTGCCCTAACGTTTATGCTCCACAGGCCTCCAGGATATGCTTTTTGGCAAGGCCTCCAGATCAATTAGCCAAGTCTGTGCTGAGAAGTTGGGAGGTTTGTGGGATGGGAACCGGGTCAGAAATCCCTCCCAGCCACCAAAGAGCTACTTAGGGCCAGTGGAGCTGAGCCTTGGGCGGAGGGGTGCCAAGAGCTGCGGGAAGACCAGGTCACGGAGAGAGCAAAATGCACAGAGAATGGAAAGCGCAGGGTAAAGGTCCAAATCCGGAGCGAGCTAAAAAAACACGTAGATTGCATGTTACCAGCTGTGTGCTTTCCCGAGTCGGCTCCAGCTGGCCAAGAGGAAGCTTCCTCCCACCCGGCCGCAGCTGACCTCCACCGAACGTTCCAAATAGGTCCACATACCTCTCCAGCCCCGTGGCCCAGAGAGCAGCAGCTGAGAGGTGAGCCCTCCCAGGAGGCAGCCACAGCCAGTGACCTCACTGCTCACGACTGAGCCGGGGCACCAGGGGGAGGCAGTAGGTGGGGCCCTCCATCCGTCCCTGGGGAGTGGCTTTTGGAAGGTGCACCCCTATCAAAGGGCAAATGGCCCAGAAAGCCAAACACAAGCCCCAGATTAGCGCCAAGGCTACACAGGTTTATCAGTCCCCTGAAGAAATGTCACTAGCTGCTGCCCATCATATGCTGGGGTGTCAAACAGCCCTGTGGCAGCCTGGGCTCAGACTGGATCTGCCCAGAGCTGTCAGCTGTCAGCTCCGGGGACTCCTTGGCGCTTCCTCCTCCTCCCAGCCAAAGTGACATTCAGGCCAATTGCTTCCCTCCTACCTCTAGCCCTACAGCCTCAATAACAGGAAGGACAGTGAGCGCGGCTCGCTCCTCAATCCTCCATCACCACTTGTGTGATACCATCCATGGGGTTCTTCTATCCCTCATCGTGGCCCCCACAGGGCTCTTGCTCTTCCCACTTCCAGAAAGCCATGACTGTGCAGCACCCAACCTCATCACCAGAACCGTAAAGAGCCGTGCAGGTGGGAGATGTTACCCTCCTTGTAGGCTTGCCCTGGTTCCCAGAGGAAGACACTAAACGTCTGGGTCAGAGGCCAAGGACTGAGTTGTTCACAGCACAGAGGGCAGCGGGAGATTCTTGTTCGCTCACGCCAAGTCCCGCGGGGCCCAGCTGGAGGTGGGCCCTGGTGGCTGCTGGGCCCGCAGTGCATATGCGTCACAGGGGAGGAACCCCAAGTTTAGGAAATGCCCATCTTATAAGGGAGCTGCTAGCAAACGGCCCTGCCCTGGAGAGAGGCAAGATCACTACTGGCCAGGGCCATCTGCTATGCCCTCAAAAAAGTAGTCCAGAACCAGAGCTATTCAGGAGACAAGCAGAGACTCCTTAGAATCATGTCCCAACAGATTCTATGGAAGGGACACAAGCCTGTGAGCTGAGCAGAGAGGCCCCCCATCTCCTTATGTGCAAGAGCAGTGGGAGCTACATCCCGTTCTCCCTTGGCTGAGCCCCGTCTCAGACCAGAGCATCGAGAAGCAGAGTCTGATACATCCAGGGGAAGGCTGGTGGGAGCACCAGGTACCTGGGGTCCGAGAGGGGGAAGGAGGCCACAGAAGGGGCATCGAACTGTTAAGGGAGCCCCGGGAGCCCAGCCTCTGACTTAGATGACCCGTTTGTGTGCAATCCCGAAGGACCCCTCCCCTTGGGACTTCCTTCCCTGCTTCACCCACATGACTTCCCTGGTCCTAGCAAGAGAGAAGGCCCCTGGGGACTCCGGAGCTCATCCTGCTGGTAGGAACTTGAGGGCTCCTTGGATTTAGCCCAGAGATTACAGCCTCGGGCCCCAACAGCAGACTGGCCCAGGCTCAAGCCCAGTGCTGCCTCAGACCTGGTGCAAGTCACATCACCTCTCCAGTGCCTCGCTTTCCTTCCATGTAAAATTAAAAGAACAGAGCTACCTACTCATGAGAGATCTTATAAAGATTAACCCTCCAATCCACGGGAAGTGCTAGGCTATCATGAAGTAGCAGCACCAGAAATGATGACCACCAGGTTCCCAACAATTGTTCTGGTGGGAAAACTAATGGCGGAAAGTGGAGGTGGACCGGCCAAGATCACACTGCAAGAGAACGTAAGCTCTGGTATTCCAATCGGGTGCCCTAACCTGCCCCCCGGGATGCCCGCACCCACTGGGGCTGCCCAATCCACCAACCCCACGTCCTTCCTTCCACCTCTTCTCTCCTGCCTCAAGCAGCCTGGCACCCTCCACCTTGGGTGCTTGACACCTTGCCGACAGGATTTCGCCCACTGTCCCTGGCTTGTCCCTGTCGAATGCACAATCCAGAAGGGCTTCAGGAAAGTCCATAATGCTGGCTTGCCACTTATCAGCTCATGACTTGCAGAACGACCCCGTTGAGCCTCAGTTTCCCCATATGTAAAATAGGAAAAATCACAGAGCTGGTTTATGGGACCGTGGTGAGGACGCCTAGATGCAAGGTACTTAGCAGATGCCTGGCATATAATAAGGACTCAACGAATATCAGCTTTGTATTATTATTAGCCTTCAGTATTATTATTCTAAATGAAGGCATCCAGATCTGGGGGCTCTGTGGATTCTGTGTCCCAAATGAGAGCAGGTGAAAGGGTGCTGACCATGATTAAGTGGCTCATACACATGTCTCTGTCAGAAAGGCCTGGAAGCAGAACTAGTACATGATGCCACAATGGTGGAAGGACACGGCAACCACCAGCTGGACTCAGTTGTCTGGGGTCCCTCTGGGGTACTTCACCGAAGTGAGAAGATGACAACAACATGTGCAGCCGTCTGTCAGAGGGCCCCACCAGGCTCTCTCATGCTCACAATGACCCCAGGGGATCAATACTCCTATTTACAGATGTGGAAATGTAGGCTCTGGCCCATGGTTTCACAGATCCAGAGCTAGAACCCATTCAGCAGAGCGCCCAAGGTCCCACGGAGGCAGGTGCCACAGTGGGGCCAGAGCCAGGTGGCTCTGCAGCATCTAGAGGGCCTCTGTCCTACTTCTCACAGATCAGGTTAAGCACCAGCTGGGTACAGGGCTGGGTACATGGCGGGGGTCACCAGCTTGTCCACGCTTGCCCGGGCTTCTCCGGTTTGGGCATTGACAATCCCTGTCCTGGGCACCCTGGGATGGTTGGTCACACACTTGTGGCCAAGACCCACTGGCTTCAGAACAGGGCCTATTCCCTTCCGGAGCACCCCCGAGCTCCCTCAGTGGAGCCACTCTCAGCTCCTGCTCTGCACCCCATCCCAGCTGCACCGTTGCCTAGGAGACCTCCCCACACAGGACGTGGAGGTGCTAGAAAGAGGGCTGGGTGTGGCTGAGTCTGTAGCAGGGACGTTGAGGTGAGGAAGAAGGTGAGAAGAACTATTTCTTACCCTCCCTTCTCGTGCGTGCTCCACTCCACGTACACAAGTGTCCCCAGCTCCATCTCTGCAGCTCCATGGCCTCCCTCGTGCTTCTCTTAGGCATCTTCCTCTGGCTGCTGCCCTCCTGCCTGGCTCCTGGCTGGAGGGGGACGGCAAGGATGTGACCAGCCACCAGTGCTTGGGCTCCTTCCTCGGGGACACACAGCACTTCCTGCAGCCTGATGGCCCCTGTGTCCCCTGCCACAATGCCCTGCAGCAGGGTGCCCTTCAGCACCTGCCCCTGGCACTCCCCAGCCACCAGCATTACCTCGCCAGGGCCACATCCAGCTCTTGTGAGGAAATGTCCCCAGTATTTGGCGGACAACACCCATCATGACTGGCAGGTAGGGCTGGACATGGTCCAGGTGCCAGGGGTCAATGTGACTGTGGCTGTGGCGGGCCCCCACTCCAAGGCAGCCAGTGTCAAAGCCCCAAAGATGTGCCAGGACCGGTACAACTTCAACACAAACTTGGTGGCGTATCACTTCCACAGGTTGTCAGGCACGGGGGCGGGGCCTGCTGGGTGGCTGGGGAGGGCAGGTGAAGCGCTCAATGTGGTGTCTGCTCCCAGTAGATGCTCCAAACGGTCGTTTTTGATTTGACCTTTTATCCCCCAATATCTACAGTATGCACCCTCCCCTCACTGCCAGCTCCCCTGCCTCCAAGATTCTGCACCCTGTATGCATGACTCCTAATTGGTGCCCTTCCCAAATTGGTGACACGGAGGCATGGGCGGTGGTTGGACTGGGGCTGTGTACAGGCCCTGGGAGAGATGGGGAGGTCTGGCCCCAGGCGCCAGCTGCAGGTTTAGGAAAGGGCAGACTCTCTGAGAAGACGCTGGGTGCAGTCAGGGGAGAGGCTAGGAGGAGGGGGAGGGAGCACATAAAGATGACCCCACTGGTTTTTGCCTTGGTGACTAGGGGCCAGTAGGAAGCATCCCCTGAAATGGAGAAGGGAAGTTTAGGAGGGAGAGGATAGAGCTCCTCTGGAACAAGGTGAATGTGAAGTTTCTGGGACAACCAAGGGAACCCACCCCCTCCCAACCCCCGCCTGCAGTGAGCACCCAAGCCTGGCACCCTGGGGCAAGGAGAGATCTGAGAATCATCAGCCTCAGGGTGGCAGCGGAAGCCACAGGGATTGGTGAGCTGACTCTGGGGCAAGCGCAGTCAGAAGAGAGGCTTGATGGTGAAATTACCAGAACACGGACTCCTAGTAGCTAGAGGTCTTGTCCTCTGAGTTTTCTGACTCCTGGGCAATTTACTGAGCATCTTACTGGGATAGGATTGATTTTTAACCCCTTTTGCACATAAATCTCCAGCCCCTGTGTGCCAGGGACTTAATTCCCATCCTCAAAATGCATTTGCGCAGTAGGATTCTGAGGCCTTCTGCAAATAGCACTTCCAGTGACTTCCCCTCCTCTCCAAGGTGGATGGATATGCAAATTACATCTCCATCAAGTCCCTTGCCAAACTCTAGTGTTTGGGGCTTTTTGCTTTTATCTTTTAACTTTGGGGGTGAAAAATTTCAAATATATACGAAAGCAAAAAGTATAATAAGCCTCCATGTACCCATAAGCCATTTTTAATAATTAACTTGTAGCTAATCTGCTTCATTCATACACTCCCCACTCCCCTACACACACACACACAGGCACACACAGTGCATCCTCACTGGATTATATTGAGGCAAATTATAAATAGTTCAGTATATATCTTTAAAATATAAGATCTCTTTAAAGGAAGTAAATTTTTTTTTGAAGTGTAACATATATACTGAAAAGTGTACAAAGAGCATGTGCTCAAGAAATATAAGAAATAGACACATCTAACTCATATAAGTACCTCCTAGACCAAGAAATAAAGAACTGGGTGCTGTCTAGAAGCCCCACCACGTAGTCACCCGATCCCTAAACCTTCACAAAATGACCACCTTTCTGCCCTCTGCTACCATAGATGAGTTTTCCCTATTTCGAACTTCATATACATGGAATCATACAATTTACATTCTGTTGTGCCTGGTTTCCTTCATTCAACATTTTACATGCAAGATTCATTCATAATTGTTTCCTGTACTCTTTGTTGGCTATTTTGTTTTGCAGTGTAGAATTCCACAGCATGAAAAATACTACCGTTTATTCACCCATCCTATTATAAATGGACATTTTAGTGGTTTCCATTTGGGCTGTTAGAAATAGCACTGCTATGACCATTCTAGTACACAGCTTTAATTGGGCATAGCAATCATTCCTTGGGGGCATATGCCCAGGTTTGGGATTACCTGACCATAGGATATATGTATGTTTATCTTTAAAAAATACTACTAAACACTTGTGTCAATGGTTTGACCATGGGTTGTCTGTCTTTTTCTTATGGATTAGTAGAAGCTTATTTATATTCTAGATTTTATTTTTTTATATTTTAGATATTAATCCTTTGTTGGACATGTCTATTAAAAATGGTTTCATCTGGGGTGCCTGGGTGGTTCAGTCAGTTAGGCATCTGACTCTTGACTTCAGCTCAGGTCTTGATCTCAGGGTTGTGAATCCAAGCCCCATGTTGAGCTCCATGCTGGGCTTGGAACCTACTTAATTAAAAAAAAAAAAAAAAAAAAAAAAAGTTTTTTCCTGCTCTGTGGCTTATCCTCTTTGCTTCATCCATATCTTTTCATGAACAGAAATTCTTCATTTTCATAAACTCTAAATTATAAATTTTTCCTTTAGTAAGCCCTTTTAAAATCTTACTTACTAAATCTTCCCTCACCAAGGTCTTAAAGATGATTTCTTATGTTATCTTTTAGAAGCTTTACTTTTTTTTCATTTGGTTCTATATCCATCTAGAATTTACTTTTACATGAAGTCCAGGAAGGTTCAACATGCATGTTTTTCCAATATGAGTACTCAAATTTCACATACCATTTATTGAAAAGAACATTCTTTCATTGCATTTCAGTGGCACATTTCTCAGAAATCTGGTGACCGTAAATGTGTGTCTGTTTCTGGACCCTATTCTATCATCCATTGGTCTATTTTTCTATATGTATGCCAACATCATACTGACTCAATTACTATAGCATTAAAATAAGGCTTTATATTTGGTGGTAAAAGTTCTCCATTCCAGCTTTATACTTCTTCTATATATTCTTGACTATCCTTGGCCTTTTGCATTTCCATATAAATTTTAGAATTGACCTATAAAGTTCCATATTAAAGCAGGATTTTATAGAAATGCATTATATCTATTGATCAAATTGGGGAGCAATGACTTCTCTACAACTTTGACTCTCCTAATTCATGAACATGGTATATCCCTCCATGACGTTATTTACCTCAGTACTGTTTTAAAGATTTTAAATTTTATTTTATAATCATTGCTGGCACACTGACTTGGAATCCAGGGACATTACTAATTTATTGTTAATTCAATTGTTTATTATTAGATTCTTTTTAATTTTCAATGTACTCAATATGTCATCTTCATAAAGTGATAATTTTATTTCTTACTTTCCATTCATATGCCTTTATTTCCTTTGCTTACTTGTTGTACTAACTGCAACCTCCTAACTAACCACAACCTCCAATACAATGTTGAATAAAGTTGATGAAAGGCAGCACACTTGTCTTGTTCCCATTTTCCGAGGAACAGCTTTTACTATGCCACCATTAAGTATGATGTCAGCTGCAGTTCTCATCTATTTTTAGATTATTAAGAGTTTTTATCATGAATGGGTATTAAATTGTATCAAATGCTTTTTATATACTTTTTTTAACGATGCAACATTGTCTTTTATTATGTATGGGTTTTAAAAATTACTTCCTCAATCTATCCATACACAAGCAAAAGTAAGTATACTGTTTAACATACTGGAACTTAGAAATATTGATCATTGCCTAGAGAAGGGAAAATTATCCCTAAAACATGCTTAACCAGGAGGCCAATTCATCTGCCTGCCTCCAAGAACATGAGGATGAACATGATAGACTGTCCCCCATCTGAACCTTCATTCACCATCATTCGATAACCGTTCTTCAGGCCCAGATCAACAGCACATTTCTTGTCAACAATCATTAAATGTCCAAGAAGACTTTCATCATCATCTTCTGCTACAGAGATCTGAGATATATGTTTCTTGGGTATCACCAGAAAATGAGTTGGTGCTTGAGGGGAAATGTCATGGAAAGCAAGACACTCAAAAATGATTTTGGCTGGGATTTCCTTGCGGATGATCTTTCTGAAGATCGTGTCGCCTCCAGGCTGCGGCGGCCTGAACCTTGGCGATCTCATCGGCCATTGTGGCCTCCGCCTGCATGGCCGTCCTGGGGAGAGCTGCTTTTTATAACTTGAAAAGGATCTAAAATCCAGAATATATAAACAAGTTTTACAGCTCAACAATAAGAAAAGTAACTTAAAACTTTTTAAATGAACAAGGTATTTAAATAGACATTTCTCCAAAGAAGGTACACACAATGACCAATAAGCACATGAAAAGATGTTCAACATCATTAGGAAAATGCCAATCAAAACCACAATGAGATACCCCTTCACATGCACTAGGATGGTATAATCAAAATGACAGCTACAAGTGTTAACTAGGTCGTAGAGAAATTGGAACCCTCATACACTGTTGGTGGGAATGTAAAATGGTGCAGCTACTTTGGAAAAATGGTTTGGAAGTTTCTCAAATAGTTAAACCCAGAGTTACCATATGACCCAGCAATTCCACACCTAGGTATATACCCAAGAGAAATGAAAATGTAGATCCACACAAAAACTTATACATGAATGCTGATAACTCCCTTGTTCATAATAGTCAAAAAGTGGGAACAATCCATCAACTGATCATTAAATAAACAAAATGTGGTATAACTATACAATGGAATACTATTCAGACATAAAAATAATAAAGTACTAATAAATGCTACAATATGGACAAACTTTGAAAGCCTTATGCTAATTGAATGCACCCAGACACACAAGAACACATATACTTGTCCTATGGTTCCATTTGCATGAAATTCCCAGAATAGGCAAATCTATAGATAAGGAAAGTAGATTAATTGTTGCCAGGGACAGGTAGAGGGAGGGGAGGAGAGAATGTAGAATGACTGCTAATAGATAGGAGATTTCTTTCCGGGGTAATGAAAACGTTTTGATAGTAGATAGTGGTGATGGTTGCACAACATTGTGCATGTATTTAAGACTACAAAATTTAAACTCTAAAAGAGTGACCTGGGTATCCCTGGGTGGCTCAGTGGTTTGGTGCCTGCCTTTGGCCCAGGGCATGATCCTGGAGTCCCAGGATCAAGTCCCGCATTGGGTTCCCTGCATGGAGCCTGCTTCCCCTCTGCCTGTGTCTCTGTCTCTCTCTCTCTCTCTGTACTCATGAATAAATGAATAAAGTCTTTCAATAAATAAATAAATAAATAAGTGACTTTGATGGTATGCATATCTTAATTTAAAAAAAGAGAGAGAGAAACTGTTTTATAGCCAGTGTACAGTTAAATTGACTTATAATCCAAATTATTCTTAAAAATGTCTCAGGAAGACATCACATTGGAGACAGTGACCCTGACTAAATCAGTTGATTTCTATATAAAGACAATATTTTATACAGGATCAAAAAAGAAAAAACATTTTTTTCTAGATTTGGGATTATTCAGACATTTTATTTCTTTCCCTGTAAATTTTGGTAAGCTATTGCTTTAAGGAAATGTATTGATTTTATCAAAATTGTCAAATTTATTGGTATAAAATTATTCATAATAACTTCTTATGATCTTTTTAATGTATGTAGGCTGTGTACTAATAGTACTTTTTTTTCATTCCTGATATTGTCAATTTATGTCTTTTCCTTCTCTTTGTCTGTATCAGTATTCCTAAGGGTTCATAAATTTTATTTATCATTTAAAAACCAAGCTATGGCTATTGGTTTCCTTTATTGTATATTAGCTTTCTGTTTCATTAATTTCTTCTCTTCATTATTTCCTTCTCACACTGTTTTGTTTTAATCTGTTGTCCTTTTTAGCACCTGAAGATAGTTATTTTGATTATTGATAGTAAGTCTTTCTTCTTTTGATGTATGCATTTATGACTATAAATTTTCCTCTAAGCATTATGTTAGTCACATCCCACATATTTTGGTATATCCTGTTTTTATTATCATTCAGTTGAAAGTATTTTTCAATTTATACTCTGACTTAGGGTTATTTTGAAAGAATTTAATTCCCAAACATTTGGGGATTTTCTTTTATTTTTTTGTTCATAGAATTGATTTTAGCTTAATTCACTGAGTTATAGAATATTCTCTGTAAAATTTCAACCTATTGAAATTGAATTCATTTTTAAGACTTATTTTAAGGCCCAGGATACAGCCAATTTAGAAAAATATTTAATGTGCACTGGAAAAGAAGGTGTATTTCTTTAGCACATGGATGCAGTGCACATCTATTGGGCCAAGTTTATCAATTGTGCTGTTCAAATCGTCTATATCAATACCAATTTTATTGTTGTCTACTTAGTTATAGAGAGGAGGGAGTAAATTTCACTGCAATAGTGTATTTACTCTGTCCCACTGCTTGAGTTTTCTTCTTTAGGTTCTCTTTTACATAAGAGTTGGATCTGCTCTGTCTTCCATATCTATCACTTTCTCCAATATCTTTTCTTTTTCACTTCCCTATTTATTTTTATTTCTTTTTTATTTTCTTCCTTTTCATCTATTTCTCTTATGACATTATTTGTGTTATTTGTTCACTCTTACATTCACTCTTTTTTTTTTCATTTCTGAAATGGTTTTTCCTTTTAGAAAAGTTGTTTTTCTTAACTCTACATGAGTTCTTTTCAAGTCTTCCTTTTGTGCCATCACCTCATTCACAAATCTTTATAATCCTGAGTGAAGCTTTAATTTCATAGCTTTAGTCATTAAAAAATTTTTAGCTTGTTTTAAAATATTAAATTAAAATTTTCATTTGTTTTATGGGCAAATCTCTCTAGAGGCTTTCATAGTCTGATGGCCTGTTATTGTGCTCATTAATCTTTTTTCTTTTTTTTTTTTTTTATCTCTTTTCTTATAAGGACACTGAATGGAGCTGGTTTCCTTCTCTGCAATCCCAATTCTGTTGTCCATGTTTAAGTAAGATATGCTTCCCTGTACTCCTAAGTGGGGAAAATGGGAGAGGATTTCTTGGCCAAGATTCATGACTCTAGGGCTCCATCTTCTGTTGTACTGAAAAATGTCTTTGAAATTGGTTTCAGAGGAGTTCAAGAACTGCTTGCTCTGTTACCCTTCCCTACTATGTGTGTATGTGTATGTGCGTTGTACACACAGGTGTTCACAGAAACTGGGGTCCCCTACTTTATCTGGATCTTCTCCCTACTACACCATCCTGTTGTTTACTTCCAGCCATTTTTCCTCAGCATAGGGCTTTGCCCTACAAGAGATATTTGACTGATGAGTTTCAACTATCACAGAGAGATGTCATGTGCTCTTGGGAGAATTAATTTACATCATAATTTACATAATAAAGCACTTCCCAAGGTGCCTGGCAGATAGTATTAGATATGGAATATTTATAATAGTTATAATTATTAATGCCTACCTCCTTGTACGGTACATACTAGTCCTACCCCTAAACGCAAGCTATTTCCTTGATGTGGCTCTCTTTCTTGCCTCCATACCTCTGCTCCTACTATTCCTTCCCCTGAAAGATCTCTGTAAAATCTCTGTCACCTGCCAAGCCTTCAAGAGCTTCCCATTCTGGCTATATGAGTAGGTTAACTACACCCAACCAAAAACTGGACTACTGTAGCTCATTTCTAAACCACACATACTAAACCTCCTCTAAGATTTTACATCAATGACCTAACTTTCATCTAGATTTTTTATTCTATGCCAAGCCCTTTACATATATTACTTCTTTTTTTTTTAATTCTTTTTTTTTACTTTTTTTCTTTTTATTTATTTATGATAGTCACAGAGAGACAGAGAGAGAGAGGGGGGCAGAGACATAGGCAGAGGGAGAAGCAGGCTCCATGCACTGGGAGCCTGATGTGGGATTCGATCCTAGGTCTCCAGGATCGCGCTCTGGGCCAAAGGCAGGCGCCAAACTGCTGTGCCACCCAGGGATCCCCTGCTGTGCCACCCAGGGATCCCCCATATATTACTTCTTAATCAGCACCCTGATTATAGGTATAACTGGGTAGATATAATTAGTGGCCTTATTTTACATATATGGACACTGAGGTTGAAAGAGATTAGATACTTATCCCAACATTGTTGGTTGTCATAAAAGCAGGTATTTTGACCAGGCAGTCTGGCTCCTGAGACTATAAGCTTGATCATGGTTCTACAACTCTGGATTATAGTCTCCAGGAAGGATGGAGTCCTGGCTTATATGCCTTTACACTCTCTCTGTAATCATCAGTTCCTAGCAGCACCCAGCACACAGTAGGTGTGGAGCAAAGACTTCATCAATGAGGTACAATAGAATGCGCACAGTACATTGTGTTGCTTAAATGCACAGGGATCTGGGGTTTTAGGAAGAAACTTTTCTAGCTGAAAGTCAGATGGAAAAGTCTCAGACACTGTTCAATTTCTTCCAAAGAGTCATTAGTCAGACTCTTACTCAGAATTTCTTTTTTTCTTTTTTCCATTCAGGTTTGAGCTCGGTGAGATATTTATGTTTTCACAAACCCTTGGCCACTATTAACTCATCACAAAACTCCCAGACATGGCCAGGCACAGCCCTGAGAACATTCACAAAAGCCACACCAATTTTCTAAACTCTATAATCTGAGGGACCGCCACTTTCACAGAGAAGTCCCAGACCTACTGTTCTTTAATAGAAATATCAGAAAATTGAAAGCTTGCTGATGAGTTAGAAATCCAATTTTTCCAGACATTGGAATTTCACTTGGATGTGGATTTACTAGGCAGCTGTATGTGAGCTGGACTCCTGAGAAAGCACTGGCCTTGAGCCAGAAAACCAGGGTTTGGTCCCTGCTCTGCCACTTGTTGGCTATGTAATGTTGGGCAAGTACTTCTTCTTGCTGGTTCTCTGTTTTCCCATTAAAAAAATAATTAGAGGGATAATGACATTCTGCTTAATGCCACAACATTGTTAGGCATAGCCAAATAATGTATGTGATAGTCTTTGTGAGCTAGAAAGTCTGTGCCATACAAAATCAAGAGGGTAAACTGTGGGAGCCATTTGGAAAGGCTGGGCTGCCATTTTTTCAACAGCCATGACAAGACCATTGAAGCAGATGGCTGGAGCCAAGAAGGCAGCCTGATGAAAGTGAAGAATGGAGCAAAGAAAAGAAAGGAGAAATACAGAACGAAAGAAAGAAAAGAAAGAAAAATACAGAACGGACAAAAGGAGAGACTGAGGAGCCTGATGTCTTTCCAGTTTCTACAAGTGCCAGCATTCTGGGAGATTTCCATAGTAGGCTCTCCTTATAGCAACCTCATTATTTTCATTGATTTAAAAAAGTGAGAGGGACACCTGGGTGGCTCAGCGGTTGAGCTTCTGCCTTCAGCTCAGAGTGTGATCCTGGAGTTCCAGGATCAAGTCCCACATCAGGCTTCCTATGAAGAGCCTGCTTCTCCCTCTGCCTATGTCTCTGCCTCTCTCTGTCTCTGTCTCTCACTCATAAATAAAAAAGTGAGAGACTACTTCTACTACTCATTTCCATGATATGTACATTAGCAATCTAGAGTCTTGTTTTATTAATCAATAGAGATTAACAAGGTGGGATAAACTGCAAACCAAGGGAATACCAATGCCCTTTTAGTGCCACTTAAGTTGGATGGATCTCACATAAAAATGTTGTCAGGAGGGACGCCTGGGTGGCTCAGCAGTTGAGCATCTGCCTTCGGCTCAAGGCATGATCCTGGAGTCCGGGGATCAAGTCCCACATAGGGCTCCCTGCGTGGGGCCTGCTTCTCCCTCTGCCTGTGTCTCTGCCTCTCTCTCTCTCTCTGTGTGTCTCATGAATATTTAAAAAAAAATGTCAGGAGCACCTGGGTGGTGCAGTCAGTTAAGCAACCGACTCTTGATTTTGGCTCAGGTTCTGATCTCAGGGTCATGAGATCAAGCTCAGCATGGGGCTCCATGCTCAGTAGGGAGTCTGCTTAAAATTCTCTCCGTCTGCCCTTCCTCTCATCTAAATAAAAATAAAATAAAATAAGATAATAAAATAAATTGCTTGTGCATGCTCTTTCACTCTCTCAAATAAATAAATCTTTTTTTAAAAATGTTGTCAGGAAAAAAAAATGTTGTCAGGGCATGCCTGGGTGACTCGGCGGTTGAGCATCTACCTTCAGCTCAGGGGGTGATCCCAGCCTGGTGATCGAGTCCCACATCAGACTCCCTGTGAAGAGCCTGCTTCTCCCTCTGCCTATGTCTCTGCCTCTCTCTCTGTATCTCACGAATAAATAAATAAAATCTTTTAAAAAAAAAAAAGGTTGTCAGTATGTAGCTACCACAAATCTAGTCATAGCCATCATCTACCATGGGTTTAGACCTCTTTGTTAAAACAGGAAAAAATTTCCCCTTCATCTAGCAGTGTGTGAATTAACTGGTGGTTACTATCCTTACCAGTCTTTTGAATCTTTTGGAATGAAATAGAATAGAATAGAATAGAATAGAATAGAATAGAATAGAATAGAATGAATAGTCTAGCACATAGTAGGCAATCAACCAATATTTATTTCATTCAATGCTATTTCATTCAATGCTATTGAATGAAATATTTATTGAGTAAATAATATTTGTGAGATCAAATATTATAGAATAATTATTCTTAAAATCTATCCTGCTGCAAAAACACCTAGAAAGGCTGAATTAAATAGAACGACATGTATCAGAAAGCATAGATGAGATTGAAAATAAGTAATAGATAGCCCAAGGAGTCAAAACTGAAGAAGTAAGAACAAGAGAGAAAAGCAGGGAGACCAGCTCTGGATGCCCTGAGGTACATTCCAAACCAGGAAAACCAGATCTGAGTTATAATGACGTATAATGAAATAGAAGGCAATCATGTCTTGGGGAAGGGAGAGGGGAATGGAAGCTGAGATCATCCCACATAAAACTTAAATAAATTCTCCATAAAAAAAAAAAAAAAAAAAAAAAAAAAAAAAAAAAATAAATTCTCCATAGGCTAATAATGTCAATGAAAGCATAGACTAGAAAAAGGATCTATTTACTAGGAAAGAGAATCAAGAAAGACACTTGTCTGTCTCAGTCTTAAATCTGAGTAAAAGAACAGTCTCTCCTAAAACCTAATAACCACAGACCTACCTTCTCAACATCCAAATTTACACTACTGGTATGGGGCAAAATATGCCAAGCCAACAAATGAACATAAATAGGTGGGTGGGTAAAACTGGGAGGTGCCTCACAAAAGCAAGTGGAAGCCTACTTTGAAAGAATATTCTTAGCCCAGGCTTTGCAGGATTTCCACAGATAAAGAGCAGCCAAGGGACGCCTGGGTGGCTCAGTGGTTGAGCGTCTGCCTTTGGCTCAGGTCATGATCCTGGGGTCCTGAGATGGAGTCCCGCACCAGGCTCCCTGTGGGGAGCCTGCTTTTCTCTCTCTCCCTGTGTCTCTGCCTCTCTCTGTGTCTCTTGTGAATAAATAAATAAAAACTAAAAAAAAAAAAAAATGCAGCCAAGCATGAGCACACAGTCTAAACTACAAGCAAAACACTCACAATATAAGTCAGCAAGAAGTGAGGTGAGAGTCCATTGATATAACAAGATAAATAATCAGATGCACCAAAGTCTTATTATTCTCCCATGCCTAGATGTAAAACTTGAAGTAAGTATATTTGAATGTTTTAAAACCTTTTAAAGAATATAGTCACAAAGTATAATCACAAAATTTGGAACAGAATGAAAACATAATCACAAATTTGGAACAGAATGAAACAGAGATTTTATAAATAAAAAATAAGCCATTGAAAGTAAAAATTAACTAAAGAAAAATCTGGAAGACCACACATTCTATAGGTAAGACTGAGGGAAAACCAACTCACTCATGCATTGCTGGTAGGGAGAAAACTGAATACCAACCCTATGGAGAATGTGTGCGTGTGTGTGTGTATGTGTGTGTGTGTGTATGTAAAGTATGTATAGACATGAATATATATGTGTGTGTATATATGTAAGTTGTGTGTGTGCATATATATATATTTTTTTAAATGTAGGCTCTGCACCCAGTGTGGAGCCCAACATGGGGCTTGAACTCATGACCTGAGATGACCACATTTAAAAATAAGTGTCAAGAGTTAGACACTTAACCGACTAAGCCACCCAGGTGCCCCTGTATGTGTATAGTTTTATATGTGTTATACACAACAAAATTAAATACTCATAATGTTCTGATTCAGCAAATGAGTTATGTATAGGTTATTCAATTGCAACATTGTTTGTAAGAGCAAGACTGTAAATAACTCAAATGGCCATCAATAGGAGGCTGTCCAAATTAATTATGTTTCATCTATGTAATGAAATACTAGGCAACCATTAACAAATAAGAGAATGAGGAAACTCTCTAATGTTGATAAGGAAAGATCTCCAAAACATACTATTTTAAAACAAAATAAAAGCACAAAGCAAGATGTATAAATGTTTCCTTTTATGTGAGGAAGGAAGAAAATAAGAAAACGTTTTTACTAGTATTTGCTTACATTTATGGGGCCGGGGGGAAACTCTGAGAACACACCAAAGAAACTAAAGAAGAAAAAAAGTGGCACCCATGGAGGTAGGCTAGAATGGGGCAGGAGTGAGGTTATTCACTAAATATGTTTTTATATTGTTTTTATTTTTGCATCTTGGGATATGATGATTCTCATCTAAAAACCCAATGGGTGGATTACATAGCAGATTAGACACAGAGAAAGCAAGCATTAGGGAACTGGAAGGAAGAAGTAGAGAAAACCAATGAGCACATAGTACAGAGACACAAAAGGCAGAAAACAAGAAAAAGAGTATAAGAGACAAGGAGAGAGTGGGGGTGTCTTTTGCATTTCTGATGGGCATTCCACAAGGCAAAACTAGAGAGAGCCTGGAAGTTGGGATTTATTCAAGGATGATGGCCAAGATGCTTTTCCAGAATGGTGAAAGATGCAAATCCTCAGATTCAGGAAGAATAAATCCCAAAGAGGAAAAGTTAAAAAGAAATAAGATCTAGATACATACTTTGGAGTAAGATTTCCAATATCAAAAATGAAAAGATCTTAGAAACAGTCTCTCCTCCCTCAAAAAAGATGAATTCTCTATACGGGAATAGCAGTTAAACAACAGCAACGATCAAAGCCAGGAACAGAGAAACGACCTCAAAGTGTTGAGAGGTGTCAACCAACAGGGACTTCAAAGTGTCAACTCGCTGAAACTACGATTCAAAACTAAGGGTGAAATAAAGACATTTCAAGCAAACAGAAACTGAGAGCATGTGCTGCCAGAGACGCTTCTAGTGGGTGTACCTAAAGAAAAAATAACTATCCAAGGAGGCTCGGAAATGAAAAAATAGGCAGCAAAGAAACTGACAAATGTGTGAATAAATATAAACAAATGTTGACTGTCCTTAGTAATAGCACCCATGACTAAATTGGTACAGGAAAAGCAAGAGCCAAAACCTTGTTGAAGTACCTGACAACAATAACCCTGAGATGAGAAAGGGTGATTTTAGTTAACGGCATTCTGAGATCATGAAATCCCTGGAAAGGAAAACAACGGGAAACGTTAGACCTTGCTAAGAATGCATGTTAGTGTTTTTATGGGCAACCGCTAAAGAATCAGAAAGGCTCTAAGAGTAAACCAGGATAGAGAAAAAAAATGTAACTTTTTAAAAGTTCGGTCAATCTAAAAGAAAGCAGGTAAAGCGGTGCCTGGGTGGTTCAGTTTGTTGAGCATCTGCCTTGGGCTCCGGGCATGATTTCAGGGTCCTGGGATGGAGCCCCGAGTCAGGTTCCCTGCTCAGCGGGGAATCAGCTTCTCCCTCTGCCTCTGCCCCTCCCTCTGCTCGTGCATGCTGTCTCTCAAATAAGTAGATAAAATCCTAAAAAAAGAGGAGAGATCATGGGAAGCAGGACAGTGATCAAACACATCATCGTAGAAATAAATTCTCATAAAACAGTAAATATAAATGGACTTAATGCAGGGTGGCACTGCCAGCTACTCAGATTGGGTGACATCACAAAATCTGACTAATTGTGTTTAACAGAGACCCATCTAAAACATAAAAACAAAGGGAATTTAAAAGTAAAACAAAAGATCTCCACGTAAGTACTAATCAAAAGATGGTTGGCACACCGAAAAACGGGTAAGATAGTAAACCTCATGTTATGTGTAGGTTACCACATTTAAAAATAATTATATTAAAAACGAAAGTTGGAATAGCTTTATTAATATCAGACTAAATTGATATTGGGGGAGAAAACATTATTTGGTATTAAAAAGGATTAAAGAATTTAATCCACCAGGAAGACAAAGCAATACTAAACTTGTTTAATAAAATAGCCTCAAACATGTAAAGCCAAAGTTGACAGAACTATGGTTGCAGGAGGAAATAAATCCACAGGTCTTGAACAATCTGTCTTCACAGTGGGAGACTTGAACATGATTTCCTTAGTCATGTATCAAGAGACTGTAGATTTGAACACAGTACCCTGCATCAAAAAGTCAGCCATCAGATACTCTTCTCAAGCACACAGGAACATTTACAAAAACAAACCACAGAGAAAATTTCAACCAGTATCAAAGAACGGCTGTCATCCAGACAAACATGTCCTGCTATGGCATGACTGCATTAGAAATCACTAACCATGGGCAGCCCTGGTGGCCCAGCAGTTTAGTGCCGCCTTCAGCCCAGGACATGATCCTGGAGTCCCGGGATAGAGTCCCACGTCGGGCTCCCTGCGTGGAGCCTACTTCTCCCTCTGCCTCTCTCTTTCTCTTTCTCTCTCTCTCTATCTGTCATGAATAAATAAATAAAATCTAAAAAAAATAAAAAAGAAATCACTAACCAAGTGATAGTATTTAAAACTCCATTTTCTTGAAAATGTAAAAAGCATATTTTTAAGAAATTCACAGGTTAAAGAAAAATCATCAGGACATTTGGAAAATGTTAAGAAACCAGGCAATAATGAAACTGCTTCCTACAAAACTAGAGAGAGGCAGTTTAAAAGATTTTTAGGGCAATGTAGAGACTTCAGTGTTTACATTAAAAGAGAAGAAAAATGAAAATTAATGAGCTAAGGATTAAACTCAAGAAGTTAGTAAGGGGCCCCTGGAGGGCTCAGGCGATTGAGCACCTGACTTGGTTTTGTTTCAGGTTATGATTTCATAGTCAGTCGTGGGATCCAACCCTGTGTGGACTCTACACTCGGTATGGAGTCTGTTTCAGATTCTCTCTCCCTCTCTCCGGTCCCCTGTTCACAAACTCTCTCTTTCTCTCTAAAATAAATAAATAAAATATTTTTTTAAAAGTTAGTTAAAGAAAAATAGAAGGAGCCCAAAGAATACAGGGGAAAAGGAAGGAAATGAAAAGATAAGAATGAAATTGGTCAAATGGGAAATAACGCTTCAATAAGAGGATCAATAAAGCCAAGAGCAGGTTCTTTGGAAAAAATATTAAAAAGAGAAAAATCGTTAGCAAGATCTAAAAAAAGAGAGAGGAAGAGAAACAATGATTTTTAAAAAACTGATCAAAAAGGGGGCATGGCTAAGATTCAAAGATATTTTTGCTAAGAGCAAGAGACAGAGACTACTATAAATAACTTCATGGCCACAACAGTGAACTTTCACACATATTGGAAATGTTCCTAGAAAAATGTAACTTGCCAGAAGTGATACCAGAAAAAAGCCAGAAAAGCCGAATAGAGCCATTACTGTTGAAGATATGAGCTCAGTGTTAAAAATCTGTCCAAGCACAAAACTGGGGGCCAGTCCTCCACAGAATGGAAAAAGAGGAAAGATTCCTCAGGTCTTTCCATGAGGCTGAGGAGAAAACAGCATCACCATGGCGACACATCTAGCCAGTGAGCAAGAACCCCAGAGGAAGAGGGGACCAAGAATAATCACGGGATGAAGGGAAAGCCACTGTGACTGCATTTGCTATCTTCAGAGTAAGCACAATAATTGCAATCTACACCTCTGTTTTGCTGAAGGACCTCACCGATTATGGTTTTTGTGTGTAGTCAATACAGTAGGTAGAAAAAAATACAGTAGGTAGAGTTTATGTAGTAGTTTATGTAGTAAATGCAATCAGGAACAACAGCTTCCTCATGCATTCTGTGTAGCTTTTCTGTCAAGGGTAAATATTTTGTCACCTTAGGAAAATAGACATCAAAACCATACCCACGTGCAAAAGAATGAAGTTGGACCCTTTTCCAAACACAAAAATAAACTCTAGGTGCATCATAGACCTAAATGCAAGAGGTAAAACTATGAGACTCTTGGAAGAAAGTATGGGAGTCAATCTTCATGATCTTGGGTTAGGCAAAGACCTCTCAGCGTATGAGCGTATGACATTAAAAATACAAGCAACAGAAGGACAAACACATACTTTGGACTACATGAAATTTTAAAAAGTTTTGTGCTCCGAAGGACACCCTCAAGAGAGTGAAAAGATAGTTCAGAATAGGAGAAAATGTTGGCAAATTGGAAAAGGGTCTCGGATCCAAAATATATAAAAACTATTATAAATCAACCACAAAAAGACAGATAACCCAATTCAAAAATTGGCAATGGGCTCGAATAGACATTTCTCTGAAGAACATACACAGATGAACTATGAGCAAATGAAAAGGAGGTCCCCATCATTAGTCACGGGGGAAATCCAAATGAAAACCACCCTGAGATGCCGCTTCACATCCCCGAGAATGGCTGTCATTAAAAAGTCCAATAAAAGCAACGATGTAGAGAAGTTAGAACCCTCCTACACTGCTGGTGGGAAAGTAAAATGGTGCAGCACATAGGAAAACGGTTAAACATAGAGTTCCCATGTGACCCAGCAATTGCACAATTAGGTATATACCCAAGAGAAATGAAAGGGGCACCTGGGTGGCTCAGTGGCTGAGCATCTGCCTTCAGCTCAGGGCGTGATCCCGGGGTCCTGGGGTCGAGTCTCACATCGGATCCCTGCAGGAAGCCTGCTTCTCCCTCTGCCTATGTCTCTGCCTCTCTCTGTGTGTCTCTCATAAATAAATAAATAAATAAAATCTTAAAAAAAAAAAAGAAAGAAATGAAAACCCAGGTCCACACAAAAACTTATACACAAATGTCCACAACAGCGTTATTCATAACAGCCTAAAAGTGGAAACCACCCAAACGGCCACAATTAATGAATAAACAAAATGTGGTATCTTTATCCAAGGGACTGTTATTCAGCCATGAAAAGGAATGAAAGACCGATCCATGGTACAACTTGGATGAACCCTGAAAATATGATGTTACATGAAATAAGCCAGACACGAAGGTCACCTCTTACATGATTCCATTAATATAAAATGTCCCACACGGGGCCATCCAGAGAGATAGAAAGTAGACCAGAGTCTAGTGAAACGAGCAGTGACCAGTGATACAGGATTTGTTTCTTCTTCGTGATCCCGGGGTCTTGGGATCAAGTCCCACATCTTGGGATGGAGCCCCACATCGGGCTCCCTGCTTAGCAGGGAGTCTGCTCCTCCCTCTCCCTCTGACCTTCTCCCCTGCTTGTGCTTGCTCGCTTGCTCTGTCTCTCATTAAAGAATTGTTAGAAGGCCCAAAGTCCTCCATTTGATTTTATGGTTGAGCAAATTAACCTGGCAAGGGATTCAAACTCTACTGGCAAGAGTCCAACAATTTGCCAGCGAAGCTGAGTCTAGAACTTGTTCCCTGTACTTCACCTGTCTCTACTACAGAACTAAATCCACAGTCTCAGAAAACTTTATTATTTATTTATTTATTTATTTATTTATTTATTTATTTATTTTAGTCATTTGCATGTGATTTTTATGTAAAGGTGACAGCAGCAGTAACACGGGCATTCGACAGGTATGTTTTGAATCATACTAGCTTCTAAGTATTTTTTATGTTTCTGAAAGAACCATGGCACGTCCCTATCCTTTCCTTAAACGTAGAGATGTAATTTCTTTTGTGCACTAATATCTAAATTATTCAACCCTGAAGGCCTTTCCCTCCCTGTTTAAACTTCATTTCATTCTCAATATCTGACATTGAGAGGTATCAACCTGTTTTCATCAAAAATGACAGATTTCTCTGAATGCCAGTCCAGGAATACTAATTCACCCTGGGCACTTACCCAGTAACAGTCTCTTAGAAATTCCAAATATTAAAAGAAAAAAAAAGTTCCAAAGATGTTAATATACGTCTTCCCGCTGCCATGCAAACAACAACCCAACTCCTATTCATGCCCATGTGACAAAACTAGGCACAGACAGATAGCAGGGGGTCAGGAGGCTGCAATTTCTGGTGGGGAGGGGTCCCCAAGAGGAGGAGACAGGGCCTCCAACAAGGTTGGGTAAGCCCCTGTTCCCGTAAGATCGAGGCACTTGAGGAAGGACATACACTCAAGGGATGAGCTACCCCACAGTATCACACGTGGTCTGGGGTCTGTAGCTATTTGTTCCAGTCACGTACACCAGTTGGAGTATTACATTTTGAGAATAGCGCCCCACTTACCCAGCTGTCTTCACCTCAGACCGTGTGATTTGGGCCTCCAGAAGTTGTCCTGTGAGTCACTCAACCCATGGAAACCTCACCCCACCCTGACCTCAGGTAAGACAAAAGATGAAGACCCTGGCCGCTGGGCCCACCCACATCTCTCCCCCCATTTGTTCACCCACCCACCCTGTGGCTGCCACCTCAGGCCAGGGCTGGGGAGGGGCTGGGAGCTGATGTGGCCACCTGTTCTCCGCACAAAAGGGGGGACCGGAAACCATGTCCTGGGGTACGTTGTTTGGGGTCCAGAGCTGGGATGCAGGTGTGGGTAGGAAGTGGGCCAGGAGGTTGATTTCTCATGAGCTCACACTTGCTGAGGGCCAGGAGCTGTTCCAAGCACTTCACAGGTAGTAAGTCTCTCATTCTTCACAACCAATAGGGTCTACACTCTTATTATCCTCCTTTTTAGCTGAGGAAACTGAGGTACAGAGAGGCTAAAGAAGTGCACCAGGCCACATAGCTAGGGCCCAACGGAGCCGGCCCAAGCCCAGGCAGTGGGCTCCGAAGCCCCCGCGGTGAGCTCCCACGCTGCGCCACCTCTTATGTCTCACATGTGTGGTGCCATAGATCAGAAGCAGGGGAACGGCCCTTGCGGGACTGCCCATCAAGCCCAGAACTGAATCTCAAAGTCCCCAGGCCCCTGTGTTCACTCCACACGGAGCCTCACCTGTCTGTCCAGGTCCCCACACCCCAGGGAGCTCTGCTTGTGGGATGAGACCCTGGCCCCCACAGCTTGCTTCCTGGAGGGTTGTCAGAAGGGCCGGATGAAGAGGTGAGGACAGGATGGGTGCTGGTGGGAGGGGGAGAGCAGAAGGGACCTGTGGCCACAGCAGGAGGGGCGGGACAGGAAGCAGAAGTGATATAAACAGTGGTCTGGGTGATGAGCTGGGTGGTGAGCCTGCCGGGGTGCTGACACCATTTCAGGAGCGTCTTCTGCGGAGAGAGAGCATCTGTGGAGAGCATCTCAACACGGGACCCCAGGTAGGGAGGAAGGCGGGCGTCGGGGAAGCTGGGAGCCCCTGGAGAGGGGCATGGCAGTGGGGCTGCTCCATGTCGGGAAGAGCCTGATGGAGCAGGAAGTGCTGTCACCCATGAGACTGTGCCTTGTCACTGACTCTCTGGGTGGCCTCATGCCTGCTCTGGGCCTCAGTGTCCTCATAGAGATAGTGGAGACGTTATAGGGCATCGTCAGATGCGGACAGGGAAAGGCTGCTAGTAAAGCTAGAAACAGACTGCCTGGGAGATCGTATGATGAGGACCAGGTAGAGACAGAGCTCTGTGATTAAGGTCATGAACTGTGCTGGCCTCCCAAATGGGATGACCCTAACTGGGATGACCCCAGGGCCTTCTCCTCTGGACTTCCCCAGGGCCTGTGTGTCGCCTGGAATCCTACCACCCAGTCATTCCTTCGGGTGAGGCGCAGGGTGCCCCAGCTAGAACACAGGGCTCCTGCTTTCCAGAGCCCCCCGTGTCTCAGAGAAGCTGTGATCCCTGGAAGGTGCTAGAAAGGACCAGCCTCCAAGGGGTCCAGTTTGGATAGGGGTAGAGTGTGGAGACTCCAGATGATAAACAGGTCTGGGTGAGGCTCCAGAGCCACCTCAAAATAAGGAAGAAATTTCAATTATTGTTCAACAGTAGGCCTCAGGCAGCTCGCAGGCAGTGCCAAAATTCTGCAGGGCATGGCAGAGAATGCCAGAGGAGGCGCGGGCCTCAGGAGCCCTGGAGAGGGAACGTAAAGCCCTCCCCACACAGGTGCAAGGGCATAGGCACATGCCCAGCTTCCGGGCGGGAACACGGGCTGCTGTCCTCCCCAGCGGGAAGGTAGGGACCATAAGGGCAATGCGTTCTTTCTTTCCCGATTCTGTTAAGGGCTTCATGGGAGAGAGACCGAGAATGAGAGAGGAGGGGTGGGAAAAGCATCGCTTGTTCTGGGGCTCCAGAATCCAGGCCTCTCTATGGTCGCAGATGCCTCCCTAAATGTGTTATGTCCCTCTGCTATACGCAGAGCCCTGGCCCCACCAGCAGCGTCTGTGGTCCTGGGGCCAGAGCCATCTCCCTGGATCCCCATTACGCCTTAAATAATGAAATCCCAGCGACGCCCGGATGGCTCAGCAGTCGGGTGCCTGCCTCCGGCTCAGGTTGTGATCTCAGGATCCAGGATCGGGTCCCGCGTTGGGCTCCCTGCAAGGAGCCTGCTTTTCCCTCTGCCTGTGTCTCTGCCTCTTTCTCTCTCTGTGTCTCTCATGAATAAATAAATAAATCTTTAAAAAAAAAATCATGAAATCCCAGCAAGGGGCACCTCCTGCCTGTGTGACCCCCTTGGGCAAGTCATTCCGCACCTTGGGCCCGTTTGCACGGGGGAGGGATGGGCCAGGTTTGTCAAGGCCAGCGCAGCTCTGACATTCGGTGACTTGCGAGATCTCCCCTTCCGTCTCCGCTCCATGTGCCGCGATGGCTCAGCCTCCACACCTCTCCTCTGCCCACAGCTTCCGGAGCCCAGACGCCCCCTGTCTCCGCAGCTCCATGGGTGCCCGCCTGTTCCTCCCGGGCCTCGTCCTGCTGCTGCTGCCCACGCCCACCCCAGCCCCCTGCCACACGGCCACGCGCAACGAGTGCCGGCGCAACCGCTGGTTCGTGCCTGGCTCGATGCTGGCCGGGGAGGGCATGGACGTGACCAGCCTCAAGCGCTCGGGCTCCTTCCCAGTCGACACAGAGAGCTTCCTGCGGCCCGACGGCACCTGCACCCTCTGCCGCAACACCCTACGGGGGGGTGCCCTCCAGCGCCTGCCCCTGGCACTGACCGACTGGCGCGCCCAGGGCTCGGGCTGCCAGCGCCGCGTGGTCAAGGCCAAGGCCAGCTCCACCGAGGGTGTGGCCAGGGAAGCAGCCAGCAACATCCACAACGACTGGCGCGTGGGGCTGGATGTGTCTCCCAAGCCCAACATCAATGTGCATGTGAGCATGGCCGGCTCGCACTCCCGGGTGGCCGACTTCGCTGCCCAGAAGACCCACCAGGACAGGTACAGCTTCAGCACTGACGTGGTGGAGTGTCGCTTCTACAGGTGAGCGTAGCAGGTGGGGGTGGAGGGGCTTGGGAGAAGGTGTGGGGAAACTTGGAGCGGTCTGGGAGCCCTGGAATGGCAGGGTGGGGACTCGGTGCCCCAGGAGGAGACACAACCCTGGTTCTCACACACTAGGTGGGACAGTGCCCCCAGGTCTCCTTCCCGGGGTCCCTGAACAGGAAAAGCCTCATAGAGAACAGGTGGAGGAGAAGCGAGCAAGGCTGTGCTGAGATCCCCAACACGGTGCCATTCAGATCTACGGAGTGCCCAGTCCCCTCTGTCCTGTGGGCAGGTCACCTGGCAGGAGATTTCCCATCACTGGGCCTCATGCACCCATCCGCCCACGATCATGTCTGCCACGTATCAGGCTCTGTGCTGGGAATTAGGGCTACAGTGCCAGACAGCAGCATTACACCCCACCCTCAAGGACCTGGGTCTCACACCCCAGAAACACACGGTGTCCATGGAGGACCCAAGTCACCCACCCTGATTTCTCCCACAGTGAGACAGGGTGGCCAGAGCTGTCAGGATCTCAATCTAGAGGCCAGACGGACCAAGGCCTCAGGATGTAGGTTCCAAGCCTGGAAAGTCACCATCAGTGTAGCATCATCACCTTTATAACTAAAAAAGAACAGAGAAGAAAAAACTTAATTTTGAAATGGAAAAGGAGAGATTCAGCACACGTAGGTCACCATGGAGTGACAGAATGGGTTTCCCTGGCAGCTCAGCGGCTAGAGCTTGGGCTCGGCGCCAGGCCACCTGGTTCAAGTTCTCTTTCTGTCACCTACCCGTGACCCTGGGCAATCCTGCGGGAAGGCTGATGGGGAATGCTAACCATCTGGTGTTCCTCTCCTCCTTCAGTTTCCACCTGGTACACTCTCCGCCACTGCACCCCAATTTCCAGAGGGCCCTCAGCGACCTGCCCCCCAATTTCAACACCTCCACAGAGGCTGACTACCTCAGGCTCATCTCCAACTATGGCACCCACTTCATCCGGTCCATGGAGCTGGGCGGCCGGACCCTGGCCCTCACTGCCCTGCGTACGTGTGAGCTGGCCCTGGAAGGGCTCACAGCCGATGAGGTGTCAGACTGCCTAACAGTCGAGGCCCAGGTCAGCATAAGTGACCACGCCAACCCTTCATCAGAATTCAAGGCCTGTGAGGAAAAGAAGAAGAAGCACAAGATGACAACCTCCTTCCACCAGGCCTACCAGGAACGCTTTTCCGAGATAATTGGTGGCCACCATACCTCCATGAGTGACCTGCTGTTTGGGAACCAGGCCGGGCCGGAGCAGTTCTCAGCCTGGATGGCCTCACTGCTGGACAGACCCGGCCTGGTGGACTACACCCTGGAGCCTCTGCATGTGCTCCTGGAGAGCCAGGACCCACGGCGGGAGGCGCTGAGGCAGGCTGTGAGCAAGTACGTGATGGACAGAGCCCGTTGGAAGAACTGCAGCAGGCCCTGCCCCCCGGGGCAGCAGAAGAGCCCCCACAACCCATGCCACTGTGTGTGCCACAACTCAGGGATCACCAACCAGGACTGCTGTCCCCGGCAGAGGGGCCTGGCCCACTTAGAGGTTATGAACTTCCAGGCAATGGGCCTGTGGGGAGACTACTTCACGGCCACAGATGCCTATCTGAAAGTCTTCTTTGGAGGCCAGGAGCAGAGAACCTACACGGTGTGGAACAATAATAACCCCACGTGGGTGACGCGGCTGGACTTCGGGAACGTGCTCCTATCCACGGGGGGGCCCCTGAGGGTTCAGGTCTGGGACCAAGACTATGGCTGGGATGATGACCTCCTTGGCACCTGTGACCAGAAAGCACAGTCTGGCTCACATGAGGTCAGGTGCAACCTGTCCCACGGTCACCTGAGATTCTCCTACATTGCCAAGTGCTTGCCTCACCTGACGGGGGCAACCTGCCTGGAGTATGCCCCCCATGGTCGTCTGGGAGAGCCTCCAGGAAACCGGAGTGGGCCAGTGTGGTGAGAAGAGTGGGCCTTGAGAGGACCTAGGGTGCCTAGGCCTGGACTGAATGGGGTTCTCACAGAGGGAGCCAGGGCCTATCTTCATACCCCCATTAGACAGATGGAAAACTGAGGCCTTTTTTTTTTTTCCAACGAAGTGCCTGAAAGGCCAGCCCCAAGTTTCCGGTCCAAGGTGCCTTAGCTCTCTGATACACTTGTGCCCCCAAAACGAGCTGGGGCCAGGCCACAGCCTCCAGCCCCTGTTACACGGGGTCAGGAGCTGGGCAGAAAGCCAGGAGGCCCTTCCTCTTAGGCTGCCTCATGTCATTGAAGACCTTCCCTTGGGGATCCCTGGGTGGCTCAGTGGTTTAGTGTCTGCCTTCAGCCCAGGGCGTGATCCTGGAGTCCCGGGATCCAGTCCCACATGGGGCTCCCTGCATGGAGCCTGCTTCTCCTTCTGTCTGTGTCTTTGCCTCCCTCTCTCTCTCTCTCTCTCTCTCTGTGTGTGTGTGTCTCTCATGAATAAATAAATAAATAAAATACTTTAAAAAAAAAAAAAAAAGACCTTCCCTTGCGGCCCTTGGTAGTACGGGCAATCCTTCACCCTCTGGAGTCTAACCCTGCCTGCCCGGATGGCTCTGCCTTCCCTGTCTCCTTTGCACCACCCCCCACCCCCCAGCTTTGCCCCTGAGCCAAACCGAGAACTGTCTGAACCTGCCTGGTGCGTGCACTGCCTGAAGGAGGACTAATGAACGCGATGTGATGGTGACGGTCGTGGCGTGGTCGTGGCAGAGGAGAGGATGGGGACCAAAGACGGCCCTGGAGACCAACTTCTCCATCAGCAACCCTGCACAGCCGGACAGGTGGCTCACCCCGGGGCAGGCTGGGTAATAAACAAACTGGCTTTCCCCCTTTTACTGGAAATGCGGGGACCCAAAATATTTTACTTCCCTCGTAAGTCTTGATTCAAGAAACAGCAGCACAAATTCGATGACCAAAGGCAACAGACGTTCAGCTCCCACCTGGGTGGCCACAGGGAGCGGTGGTGAGGACTACGGTGAGCTGACGGGCACGTGATTCATCTGTGCGTGTCGGGGGCGGGAGGGGGGCGGTGGGGTCTGCAGCTCTGCACCCACCAAGCACTCCCAGGCAGGAACGTTGAGTTGGGGGCTAGCAGGTCTTCTAACTTCTGCAAGTAGCCAGAAACCCCAGATCAACAACTCTAATTGTTGGCAATGCAGTGCACTTTGCAAAAATAAACCCACGGGGGCGTGGTAAAAGCCAAAGGAGAATGTGTGTGCAGGCCACGGTCCACCCAGAGCCATCGGCTTGAGAGCTGTAATTTCAACACAACCCGTCCGATGGGCTGAAGAGCTCTCCCCTGTCCCATGGCGTGAGGGGGGGAGGCGGTGGCTCCAACAAGGTGGTGCAAGGGGGAAGGCGGTGGCTCTAACAAGGTGGCACCTGAGGCCTCCTGGCCTTGGCATGAAGTAAGCCCTGGAGCCTCGGGTTCTGAAATCAAATGAAATGGTCTTTGTTTCAAGGGCTTGGGACACAGGCCTTAGAACACAGGCCCACAGGGGGTGGGTGGCGAGATTTGGGCAGCCTCCTGGAACTGGCAGGATTTGGCCGCGCGGGGCTGCCGTCAGAGGGGCTCCGAGTTGCTGGCGTGGCTTCCTGACTCTCTTTGAAACTCCCTGCAAAGTCAAGTCAGCCTTTTGAGGTCCGCGTGGACCTGACCCTCCAATGCCCAGCAGTCACATTACACTGAGCCTGATCCCCAAGTGGGGCGGGAGGGACTGGTTGGCTCTAAAAGCCTGGTTGCAGCCCATGTTCTTACACCTTTCCCTTCACAGCCACGCACACACCCAGGAACACAGGAAAAACATTGGAATGTCATGCTGGCCGCTGCACCAATCAAAAATAAACATGGGTGTGGGCCGCACCCCTCTGGGAAAGCAGGAGCAGGGCGGGCCTGGCTGGGGGGCCTGCTCTGACCAAAGAGGGGAGCTTTGTTTATGTGCCCACAGGACCAGTGACCTCCAGCCATCGCTCTGTGCCCAGTGCCTTGGTTTCCCCAAAGGCTACTCTTGATTTTTCTCCCTTCTCAGGACTGTTTGGAAGGGGGGCCGTGAGCCTTTCTAGAAGGTCAGTGCTACACATGGGGTACTGAAAGGTCATCTCGTTGCCCCTCCTGGTTTGACACATACGAAAGCTGAGGCCCAGGATGTACCCGTGGCTGCAGAAGTTACCGGCAGAGCCAGGTCTTTAGGTCCCAGCGATGCCACCCGACAGCGCCACCGAGAGCCCAACGGGCTCTGGAGAAAAGGGCCCTCGGCCAAAGGGGTGCGGGATGGCCCAGAAGGAGGAACGGCCGAGGCCGTGGAGGGCGGCTCGCCCCCGCCCTGATGGAGACCCAGTACGACAGCGCCACTTCTGCCCACGCTTGGGAGACTGTGAGCCCCAGGCCCCTTGTTTTATTTGTTTTGTTTTGTTTTGTTTTAAAGATTTTACTTATTTATTCATGAGAGACACACAAATGGAGAGAGGCAAGGACACAGGCAGAGGGAGGAGCAGGCTCCATGCAGGGAGTCCGACACGGGGACTCGATCCGGGGTCTCCAGGATCACGCCCTGGGCCGAAGGCGGCGCTAAACCGCTGAGCCACCGGGGCTGCTCATGGTTAGTGATTTCTAATGCAGTCGTGCAAACAGACCTCCCTGAAATGATTATAATTCGAATGCCTCGTTGGCTTCCGCTATGGTCTGAGTGTTCGCGTACCCTCAAAATCCATATGCTGACGTCACCAGGCCCAAGGCGGTTGTATCAGGACGGGGTGCCATGGGAGGGCTGCCGAGGTAAAAGAGGCCTCAGAGACATCCGTATGAGGACCCACGGAAGGAGGTGCTCTTCAAACAGCAAACAGGCCCGCTGAGTCCACCGACACCTTGACCTGGGGCTTCCTGCCTCCGGAAGTCAGGGAAATGTATTTCTCCTATTTGTAAGCCCCCCCCCCGTCTGTGATATTTTGTCAAAGAAGCCCCAGCAGACCCACAGGGGCCCTGGTGACACACCACCTGTGAGTCCCTTGGAAAGCAGAGCCACCCCACCCACACTCAGCAGCTGAAAATGCCTGACTCTTGCTTCCCCATCGTCCCCTGCAACCAGGAAAGGACACGCGACGGGGTCGGCCCGTAGGAGGCACCTGCCCCAGGTGTGGGGGTCCCTTCAGAAGCAGAGGTGAGCCCAAGATTTGAGGACAGGTGATGTATGTCACAGGCAACTCCACGAAGCCGGGCAGGGGAGAGGAGGAGTGAGCCAGGGAAGGGGTGGTGGCCGGCCATTCAGCAGGTCGCCACTGTGGGCCACCAGAGCCAATGAGGAACACGTACCCGAGTTATCCCAGCTCGGCATGGAGGGAGCTGGGTGTCAGCGCACCGCCTCCCATTCGGTCATTGGTTGGAGCTAAATCCTTTTTCTGCTTATTTTAAATCCAGGCTTGGCTTCTGTTTCTGGCAAAACCCTGGCCGATGACACCACCCCATCTTCTCCCTCACGGCTCAGTTGTCCCCAGCACCTGCCTCCCCCAGCCCAAGCGCATGGAGCACGAAACAGCTGGGACCCCTCGCAGGTCCCACGGTTCAGCAGGTGGTTACGGAGCACCTCCCGTCAGCCACATCCCGCAGATGTGCCATGCAGAGCACCCGCCCTCTTGCGGCCTGACAGATGGGGAGACAGATGTGCCCACGGACTGGGACCAGGGTGGCATTCAGGCCGGGGAGCTGGGGGATCTCGGCTGCATTGCTTTTCTCTCATCCCTTCCCCTAGGTCCAAGGGATCTCCTTCTCCTGAGACCTGGGGCTGGCACTGAGCACAGCCCAGTTTGGGGGCTTTGCTGAAGCAGCTCCTTCCCAGACCCTTCATCTCCCTTCCAACACACTGAGTGACCTCTGGGGCACGGCCCCCGCTGACGCAGAGGAGGACCCTCTGGAGAGCCAGCAGCGTGGGGGTAGGGAGAGCCCTGGGGAGGTGCCGGGGCCCTTGCAGCTTCGGGAGGCTGTGCATCCTCTCCACCATGTGCCTGATTGCCCCACGTCCGTCACCCACATCCTGCCTCATAACCACAGCCTCACCGGGACAGCGACATCTCCCGGACACGTCTTCCTGTGGCTTCTTCACGGATCCCTGGCTCCTGTCTGCCTCTCGGGGTCCCTGCAGCCCGCGGTCACTGTGGTGCTGGCATGCAGGCCACCTTCCCTCGGCCCACTCCCAGCCGGCCCCCACCCCCTGCCTGAGGCCCTGAGGGAGGCCCCCTCTACCTGCCCCACGGGGAAGCCAGAAGTGCCCCCGCCCCGGCCCAGAACAGCCTTCACCCAATGGCTGATGGGAGGTGGGTGGTGCAGAAACCTCCAGCCCCCTCCCCGTCGTGGGGGGGAATAACTCTGAGGGACGCAGTCGACCCTGACTCCCAGGGCCCCCCACAGGGGAAGCTCCCGTGCCCACAGTGGTGACTTGCTTGCCCGCACGTGCTCTCTTGGCTGGCCTGCCTCCTGGTCTCAATCCCTCCTTCCCCTACTGGTAGTTTCTGGAACCACTCCCCACATAGACTACCTGCCCGCGAATCCCCGCCTCAGGCTTTGCTTCCAGAGGAACCAGCTAAGGCACACATCTGACTGCGTCATTGCCTTGCCTAAAACTCTTCACTGGTTCCTTGTGGCTCCCGGAAGAAAGCTCAGACCCCCTAACGCGACCCACATGTCGGCTCCCTCTCAACTGTGCCCCTCAGCACGCCCTGCCTCACTGAGCTGCCCGCTCCTCTGCCGGCCGCGTCTCTCTCGCCCTTCCCACAGGCTGCCTCCTCTTTCTGCAACTTCTCTTCAGCTTCCAGGTCTAGGTCACGGCCCACTGTCAGGCCAAGGGTCATCTCTGTCTTAGTCACCGAGCATCAACCAGCGCAGCAGCGGCCTAACTTTGATGCTTGAAAAACATGGATGGGGCAGCCCGGGTGGCTCAGTGGTGGAGCATCTGCCTTCGGCCCAGGGCCTGATCCTGGAGACCCGGGATCAAGTCCCACGTCGGGCTACCTGCGTGGAGCCTGTTTCTCCTTCTGCCCGTGTCTCTGCCTCTCTCCCTGTGTCTCTCATGAATAAATAAATAAAATCTTTAAAAAAAAAAAAAAAAGAAAAAAGAAAAACACTGGATGGGTGATTAGCTGGGAAATGGATAAATGAATGAATGGAACCCACCAAAGAGTCTTCCGGTCCATGCTTGAACTCTCCCACAGGCAGGGGACTCATTACCTACAGAAGCAGCCCTTCTACACGTGGCAGGCTCTAAGCGCAAGCCATCACGTTAGCCGGAAACCTGCCTTCTTACAGTGCGCAGCCCTCGTTAGCGGATCAGGGGTTCTGTGGACCTAAATCTCTGGTCCTGTCGGCGACTTAGTTGGGTGGAGGGACCAGTGCGGGCCATGGCTGCCTCTCACACCTCCCTCTGTGAGGCCACCAGAGGGACCACACGCTGCCCAGTGGCGGTGCTGGCCCGGCCGTCACCTCTGCTCCTGCCAACTGACACGGGAGCCTCTCCTGGACGGGGACGGATGGCTCTTCAGTTACCTATGGCCTCTCATTCTTTTCAGTGGCCCCAGGCATAACCAAGTCGCTCCCAGCTGCGGCCGTTCTGTCTCTGGACACAGCTGGGGCTCACTTGGCCTAGGCAAGGTGTGATCCCAGGAGAGCAGCCCCACCCCTAACCTGCTCACGGGATCCCTCTCCATGACCTGCATCCTGCTCTCGGATGAGGCCTTTCCCAGCCAAGGCTTCCATAGCCCGAGCGGGCCCCCCAAGGGACTAGGACAGACTGAGCCCTTGCCTGGCTTCATTCAGTTCAGGACGGTGTGGGGGCCGGGCTGGGGGAGTGGGTCTGGCACAGCTGAGAGCCCCACCAGGTGGCTAGGGTGAGTGTCATGCACCACAGGAGATCAACCCCATCACAGACAGGACCTTCGAGAGCAGCCGAGGACTGACATCCAAGCCAGGCCACAAATGAAATGATCCCGGCCACACATTCACCCCAGATGAGCCAGAGACAGATCATATGAACCTTGATTTTGATCCAAGGTTGAGTCCCAACCTCAATTAGTTCCCTGTAGCACACTGCAATCACACACACCCCCTCCGCCCCATCCCGGGGTTCCCGGCCATAAAACAGGGGCTAGAACACTGATGTCTACACCACCTTCCAGCTTGGGCCTCAGTGGGCATGGCCGGATGGACTCAACACCTGGACCGCCCCCGGGCACACGCCCTGAGCACCACCCTCCCCCTGCTTGGAGGAAGCCCTGCCCCGCTTGCTTGCCTCTTCCCAAAGGCCCAGACACACCACCCAGCCAGCGGGACCCAGAACAGCTGCTGTTGTTCTGCAGACTGTGCTGGAATCTGCGTACGGCCGGGCTCCCTCTGCACATCTGGGACATCTAGGACCAGCATTAATCTGCACAACAGCTGGTCCCCAGCTTCCTCTTAAAAGGGCAGTGACGTCAGCTCTCTGGCAGGACACTGGCTTTTCCCTTGGGAAACCCAAACTCCCTGTGACACTGAACCATCCTGCTCCCCCCCACCCCCGGAACACGTCCTTGCCCCCCTTTTGTCCATGTTCACGGGAATCAGCACCTCTAGGACCAGGGACCTTTGCCTAAGGTCCCGCACCGCTGGCAGAGGCGGTGACCCAGGGAGGGCATCGTACTGTCGTACTGTCCACACCCACCGCTCTCCCAGGGGGACGGGGGACTTCGTGTGATTTCATTCTGGAAAGCATTTTTCCAAGCCGCAGGAATTGAGAGACTCGCTGCCTTCCCTCGCCCCTTCCCTTCCATTCCTTCCCCGTCACCAACACCACAGATGAAATGCTAACAACATTTCTGCAGCGCTTGCTGTAGCGTTTGAAGGGCCAGACACGTATTGGTGCATTTAATCCCCATCTGAGAAATGATGTCCCTTCCCCCACTTGTCCCAAACCTTCTCCGCTCGTGCCACCGTCGGACTCCTGGGATGTCGAGCGCACATTTTGCACTGTGTCCCCGTCGTCGTCGTCTTCACCACCACCTCCATGCCTCAGAGTGGCTGGACGGGACCCACTTTAGGGGGATGCCCACAGGGGGAGGAATGAATCTCTCTATGCCAATCGCTTTTTACAAACGTCATAAAATATACAGAGTATGGCATCTTTCTAACCATTTGTGGGTGCACAGTTCAGTGGTGTTGAATACAGCCACAATGTTGTGTAAGCCTATTTCTGCTTAGAACTTTTCCATTGGGGATTCCCGGGTGGCTCAGCGGTTTAGCGTCTGCCTTCGGCCCAAGAACTGATCCTGGAGACCCGGGATCGAGTCTCGTGTCGGGCTTCCTGCATGGAGCCTGCTTCTCCCTCCGCCTGTGTCTGTCTCTGTCTCTCATGAATAAATAAATATTTTAAAAAAAGAACTTTTCCATTATCTCCAGCAAAAACTCTGCGCCCTGTGAACCGTGAGCCCCCCTTCCCGCCACCCAGCCTCTGTAACTCCTGTTCTAGGTGCCTCGTATAAGTGGCATCACACAATGTTTGTCTTCTGTGTCTGGCTCCTCTCACTAAGCAGTGTTTCCAAGATCCATCCACATCACAGCTCGTGGCAGGACTTTGCTCCTTTTATGGCTAAATAATATTCCAACCAACGTGTCCATCGCTTCGTTTGTTCAGTCATCTGTCCATGGACACTTGGGTTGTTTCCACTTTTTGACCATTGTGAACAACACCGCTTAGGAACCCTGGGGTGTAAGTATCTGTTTGAGTCTCTGCTTTCGCTTCTTTTGGTACATACCGAGGCGTGGAATTGCTGGGTCACGCTGTTGTTCTATGTTTAACCTTTGAGAAACCACCAAATTGTTTCCATAGCCGGCCACTGGCGTCTTAGCCAGTCTCTGCCCTGTCCTTCCTGTGTTCGAATCAGGACTCGAACACAGATCCACCAATGGGGAGACCATCCTCACGCTCACGCAGGGGCAGGGGTAGGAAGCTGAATGGGTGGGCGCCTGTTTCTGGGTGGCGGGGTTCTCTTACCCAGTATGCTAAGTCGTCCTGTCTTATCATAACTGGATCCGTAGCCCCGAGCACGGGCCTGGCATATAAGCATTGGTGAGTGAATAGATGTTGACATACATTTCTGCCCCCAAAGGACTTATGAGCCAGGAGTGGGTGAGACAGTGAACACAGGCGCCCAGCTCCTGAGAAGGCAGGCAAGGAATGCTGAGGCTGGGCTGGGCTGGAGGGAGAGCTGTGGGTTCCCCCATCCTCACCTTCTAAGGCTTCCCCTTGTAAAGGACCAGGTTCCCTGCTGCCCCATGGTGGTGTGGGGAGCTGATATACTTGGAGAAAGGAACCCCCCAGAGCCAGCCAAGGTGCCCCTGGTCACAGACATAGGTGCATAAGAGGCACAAACGTGAGGATGGGACACTAGGGGTTTCTGTTTGCTTTTACCTTCATCTACCATGACTGAAGTGGCCGCTATGGGGCAGGCCCTGTGTAAATATGCATTATTTCATTTTGTTTTCCTAAAGCCTCACTTACAGATAAGGAAACTGAGGCTCAAGAAGGCATGGTAACTTCTTCACATTCCTGCATTGCTGGATGCCGGAAAGGGTGAGATTTGAACCAGAAGTTGTGCTCCCCACGGTCCAGAGTACACGTCCTGCACCAGCCCCCAGACCTTCGCAGGGCAACAGACCCCTAGCTGCTGCAGACCTGAGGCGATGCCCACCACCCTAAATCTCTCCTTTCCTCCCAGACAGAGCTGAGGGCTCATGGGGGGCCCCTCTTTCCTCTCTGGCTCCCCACTCCTTCGGCCCAGGTCCATCCTGCCCTGCAAGCCTACCCTGGCCATTCCCTCTGCTCTCCACGGCATTTGGAAATGATTCACACAGGCTGCCCACAGCTCTCCGGGGGCTAGAACTAGGGGCATCCTGGGTTCCCCACCCTGGGGCACTCAGTGAGCCATACCCTCAGCTCCCACACCCACTCTCTGGACCAAAAGACCATGGGGATGGCTGAATTGGGAATTCCAGGAAGCTTGAAGGAAAAGTGGGGAGCATGCATTTGCAGAGCATCTCTCTGGAGTAGCCTGCAGACACTCCTCTGTCACTCTGACCTCAGCTGGTAGGCAAAGACTCCGCAGGCAGGACAGAACAAGGGCTTGTTCAAAGCCCTGCAGACTGGCCTGGCAAGCCCACTCCCTTTCTTCCCAAGGGCCATCCTCTCCCGGACAGGAGCTGTAAAGGGAGCAGCCAGACGCTGGAGGCAGCTCAGGGGAGGGGCCGGGACCCGACTGCAGCCTGGCCGGACCCCCACTTCCCACCCCTGATGGAGTGAGCTGGGCAGAGGAGAAGTAGAAAAGCCTGTGTTTAACTGGAGCCGGCAGTCTAAACATAAACATCTGTTTGTGATTTCAAAAACAAAACAAAAATATAGTTTGCAGAACCAATTCACGGGCAAATGAGATGGCAGGGAATTCTATGACTTTGTTAAGAACCCAAAATGCTTTCAAGTCCTTTGGAAACCATTTAAACTGTGCAAATGTGCTTATTAAGCAAACCGTGCAAATTAGCTTATAAACTCTGAGTGACTCCTTGTGACTCCTCTCTGGTACTTGAAGCAGGTGCTGCAGGGACCCCAGCCAGGGCACACGGGAGCTTATTCTTGACTAGAATCTGTAGCAAATGTGAAAATAATACTAGGGCTTTCCTTGGAAACACTTCAGTGATATAGACATCATGGTCATTTCTTCCCCTAATATGTCCCCACAACTATTAAAAAAAAAAAAAACATTTGTTTATGGTCTTTGTTTTATCAATGAAACTGGGCAAAAGGGCCTTTATAGGTACCATCGGGAGGGAAGAGCATTCCCCAAGCCCTCCCAGACCAGATGTGTATGGGGGGCTACACCCTTACTTGTTAAGTGACCTGGGACAACTGGCTTCTCCAGCAACTACCCAGCCCACCATGCATCACTTGGACAGACTAACAGCTAAATCGCACGTGCGCTTCCGTGGGAAAGGACCTAACGTGGTGGCGCCTACAAACATGCCGAGTACAGCAGCATCAGAAAGGGACCCCGCTTATGGGCGGATGCCCATACTGCCTCTGGTTCCACAGACAATTGGGGAATCCTGCTGGAGCTCAAGGAGAGCATCTGGGGCAGGGGAGCGTTAGCAACTCCATTTTAGAGATGCAGAGACTGAGGCTGGGGCCATTGAAGCAATTGATCGGGCACATATTAGGTGCACAATAGCACCTGTCAGCTGAGGACTCACCCATGGAGACGCTGCACACTCATGGAGACAGAAGGACCCAGGTCCTCAGCCCACTGCTCTCCCCTCCCCTCCCAGAGACCTGCTCCCTCCTCAGCAAACCTGCCCTGGAAAAACCTCTGTAGGAAGCCAGGTCCTCAGCCAAGGAGAGAAGGGGCCTAGCAGAGGAGAACCAGCCAGTGTGCTGATGCTGACTTGACAGGGAGTCGCAGGCAGGACAGACCAGGGCCTGTCTGGACTGCAGTAACCGCGCATGCAGGAGGGAGGGAGGGACCCTGGCAACCACAAGGGAGTGGGGTCATTACACATGGCCAGCTCCTCCAGCTCCCTGGAGCTTTCATAACCCCCCCAACCTCCCCCCCACCAGGGTTTCCCGTCCAAGGGGGTTAGATGCAGCAGGTTGCTTGGGCCACTCAGAGCCCACATTCTTCAGATTCTCTCCCAAAACCCTTAAGAGGAAATTGAACCCAATGCACAAGGACATAACCTCCCTCTGTGAAATGCATAAACACACCTGTGTTCGTTCCCCTCTGGAAAAGCCGGGGAAACCGCCACCCCCACCCACCTTGCTAGAAATACCACCCAGGCACCCAGCAGAGCCCGTGCCCAGGCCGCTCCAGCAGGTGCCTTTCAGAACTGTCTGCAGCTTCTAGGACACAAGCTCTAAGCAGCTGCTTCTTTGGGTAGATGGAGCAGAGCGAGGCTTCCAGAGGCAGGTCCACATTGACATTTTCAGTCGAGGACAAAGGAACAAAATAAGGACCTGGACAGTGTGTTACAACCCCTTTGTCTACTTGAAAACCTGTCATTAACCCCCACTCCACGAATTTGTCCTTGATTTGGGGGGTTAAAATGTCCCCAGATTTCCCTGAAGATACCTCCAGCAGGCTCAGGGAATGCGTGCTGCCCCCATCTCTTACAGGTCCAGGGGTGGTTACCACTTGCCCCCATACTAGCTCCTGGCAGTCTCACTATTCCTAGCTGGTCCCCTTAACCTGCGCACACCTCTGTAAATGGTCCTTGCATTAAATTCTCATGGCAATCCAAGCTAAGGCTACCATTCATTCTCTGCCAGAATCCTGATGGCCACAGGGTCTGGCATACAGTATAAACTATTTATATTTAAAAATTAAGATTAAAAATATGCTCTGATTTCCCTTTTCCAACCCAAAGTCCTTAAGATGTCATAAATAGTGTACAGTTTTAAAATTCTATGCCAGTTCTGGAGTAAGAAGAGGTCGGTTGGAAACTGTGACAAGTCCCTGAAAGATAGAAGACCCGTGAGATGGGTCAGGCAAGGGGGAGGGCAAGCCCACAGGCCGTGTGGGTAAGGCCTCTGTGAGAGGATGAACCTGCTTTAAGGAAGCTTCCAGCTCAGAGATGCCAAGCCAGGAAGCAGGATGAAGCCTGGGCCCCCATTGTGGCATGGCTAGGAACATTCCAGCAGAGGCATCTGGAGAGTCTGACTCACCCTGGGCCCCCTAAGTAGCCTGGATCAAGTCAAGGTAGCAGTGGAGGTTACCCCATGTAGTAGCAGGGAGCAAGGCACGGAGGGCAGCACCCTGGAGTACACCTAGCACCTGGGGGCATCCCTGCCAGAAGGGCAGCCACTGGCCCGCACTGGTATCAGCATGTCCCATCCCTCCCCTGGAGTTGCCAGTTCAGGCTGTGCTAAGTAGGCACGGATCTTACAATCAGGTTAGTCTGAAATCTCAAGACAAAGATGAGCGCACAACCAAAATTCATCAGCCGCTGGGGACAACCGACAACACGAAAGACAAGCGCCCCACTCACTGAAGAACGAACACCCAAGGAACCAGGACTAACCAAATCAGCCTTCAGATAACAAGATCTTCAAAGAGATGAGGCTTTATCCAACCCCATAAAAGAATGAACTAGAAATGTTATACATTTAAAATGTGACCGGAGGGCGGGGATGGGACTAGATCCACTACATACCTCTCAGAACGGCTAACGTTACAGATACAGATGATACCAAGTGTTGGTAAAGATGTAGAGGTACTGGAACCCTCACACTCTGTTGGTGGAGATGAAACTGCTCATCAGTGTGGCAATCTCTTAAAAGGTCTAACACACACCTGGCGTGTGCGTCACTCTCCTCCTAGGTATCTAACCAAGAGAAATGAGAGCATATGCCCAGGGTGCGCCTGGGTGGCTCAGTCAGTTAAGCATCTACCTTTAGCTCAGATTATGATCTCAGGGTCCTGGGATCAAGGCCTGCATCAGGCTCCCTGCTCAGCAGGAAACCTGCTTCTCCCTCTCCTTCCACCCCTTCCCTGACCTGTGCTCTCTCCCTCTCAAACATATAAATAAAGTATTTTTAAAATAAAATAGTGACTAAGACCAGGTAGACTGAGTGAAAGAACTTGCTGTACATCTAGCCAACTACCTATCTATGAACTAAATAGATCATATTAAACATTTATATACCTATTAATCTTTTTTTAAAAGATTTTGTTCATTTATTCATGAGACACACAGAGAGAGAGGCAGAGACACAGGCAGAGGGAGAAGCAGGCTCACTCGCAGGGAGTGCGATGTGGGACTCATCCTTGGACCTCAGGACCACACCCCGAGCTGAAGGCAGATGCTGAACCGCTAAGCCATCAAGGCGCTAAGCCATCCAGGCGTCCCTAGGCCTATTAACCTAAGAAAGACAACCTGATGGAAAAATAAACCCATAAGAGAATAAATTCAAAGGGCCAATAAACATATGAAAAGACGTTCCATCTCAATAGTAATTGGAAAAGTCACATTAACATAAAAATAAGACTACTGTTTTCCTCATCAGATTGGAAAAGTTAAAAAGATGGGTGACCTCAAATGTCAGAGTAAGAAGGGGGAAGTGGGTATTGTCATAAACCGGTGGTATTTAATTCAGCCCAGAAGACGGCCTCACATAGTTCAAAGAGAATGACAGTTCCTTCAGGAGAGTGTAGACATGCTGTCCCATAGGCTCTGCGCATGGGTGACGTGAGCAGATGGTAGGAAAAGGAAGGAATCCACTAAGAGGAGATATGAAGTCACACTTAAAAGGTCCAAGTCTTAGAAAATCTGTCACTGTGACTCATAGGAAACAAGCATTTCTTGTGGGCGTTGAGGGGAACCTCTTGAAAGAACATACGGGTTTGAACAACATCGAGTCCGAGAACCGCAAGACCTTGAGGGAGGGTTTTCAGAGAAATCATCTGTCCCCCACAACGCCTGCCCCACCCAACCAGAGAGAGCTAGGGCACTCCTCCAGAAGGATTCCAATCCTTGAAAATGTCAAAGAGGATTCCACTACCAAAGAGAATCCCAATATTGCTAGCTCCGACACCCACCTCTGAAATGAGCTGGGCCTGGAATCAGACACTCTCTGGGCCTCAGTATCCCTATCTGTAAAATGGGAATCCTAAAACTACCTTGGGGTCTTGTTGGAGTACCAAATGGGATGTGACTATAAACAAAGCCAAATACAGCACCTGACTAAGTCATAGAGAACCTAATAAAATAAGCAAAGGTTATTGATCTAAGAACCAATAGGCTGAGGGCATAGAAGGACGAAGGGGACAGGCTCTAAGGGAACGCATGTGTCTGATGACATTGTGAGGCTAAAAATAATGAAACATATATGGGAAAGCAAGCGTTACCATCTTTATAAATCAAGAAGGAAAAGACAAACGCCCCAAAGAAAAAGTCAGCAAAGGACACAGACAATTCATAAAAAAACACAAGTGGCCAATACACACGAAATTAAGTTCATATTAAAAAAAACACAAAAGTAAACAAAATTATGAGATTCTATTTTGAGCCACAAAATGGCAAAAACTTTAAAAGTGTAGCAAGCAGTGCTGGCAAGAGTGGGAAACAGCATGTTCACATAGGACAGCAAAAAAGGACCTTTCTAGAGCACACACGGGAGGTGCATATTGAAAACCTTTAAAATGGGGTATTCCCTTTATTTAGAAATAATCGGAGGTTTGCACTGCCACATGCAGATTTGGGGGTATCGACTCTTTCTGTCCTCGTCTCTTCTCCACCCCTCTTATCCACAAGGCAGACAGAGCAGCGGTGTCCTGGCCACAGTCCGTACGACCCGTGGCCCCTCCTGGAGAAGGGAGGGCAGGGCAATTTTCTGGAAGCCGGGTTGTCTGCCCTCATCCAACTGCCAACAAATTTAAGAAACACTCTCTGGTCAGCTCACCCAGGGATCCGCCCTGATGCCGGCTCCCTCTGGGCCAGGCTGCCCCACACCTGCGCTGGTTGTTAGAGACGTCAGCATGGCTTCCCTAACAGCCACCTGAGACACTGAGGAGTGCCTTCGTCCCCTCGAACTGGCTCCTCCGGGAGGGAAGGAGACCTGGGGGGAGCTCAGCCTCCCGGGGAGCTGGGGGCACCCAAGGGCCTCTGGCTCCCCAGCATTACCCGCCTACTGGCTCAAGCTTCCCCGACTTCCAGGGAGTCTCCCATGTCCACGTCACTACTGTGGTGACACCTCAGCCGGACTCCTTTGCTCCGGGTCTCATATCAACAAACTCAGCAGAGACCATTCCTGCAGGAACTCCCCTGCGCTAAGGCACGGCACTGGGCCCCTACATCAGGTTTGATCTTCCCCTACAGAATAAGTATTTTAATCTCACTTATAGTGGGGACGCTTGAGACTCAGAGAGACAAGGTGACTCACCCACAATCTCAAATGTCAGGGTACGCAGGCTGAAAGCATTCTGGCTCCCGGAGCAGAGAGGGGTGTGCTTCAACAGCCAGAGGGTGGAGCGGGGGTGGGGGCTGGGGGGGATAAAGAGACTGGTTGAATTTTCATAACTGGCTGCTGACCATGCCTTACTTATGTGAGAAACAGACAAACAGCCCATTGTAAGGTAAAACCAATGTGAAGATCTGATGGTGCGGGTTCTGCTGGGGGTGAGGCTGTGGGACCCGAGGTTGGACCTGGCAAGGAAGACCTGTCAGGTAACATCTGGGTGGGCGCTCCATTTTTCCAGCTCATCCTAAACTGGTTCTTGGGATGAGCAGAGAAGCCAAAGGCCCTCTGAGGGGTCCCAGAATATGGCCAATTCCTGGAGTCTGGTCCAGGCAGGGAGAGTAAGCAGGGTCAGAAAGAACGCTGATCATTTGTGCTGTGGGGGTCCTGGGGTGAGGTGGCCTGACTCCAGGCCCCAAGGTCCATGTCCTTGGTGTTTCTTTGTTCTAGAAGCTCCATCAGACAACAGCAATGGAAGCCAGGACCCCGGGCTGAACTCTGACCTTGAACCGTACTCACTGCTCTGCGTACGGGCAGCCTGCGCCATCTCAGTTCTCGCCATACCCAGTGTGGATGACTTGTTGACTGTCTTCCCCGAAATACCACAGGCCCTGGAAGGCGGGGCTGTCCGTCACAGCCCAGTTGAATCACTGCCCACAGCCCACCTACGTGCCGTCTCCAACCTACACCCTTAGATACAGAAGCCTACATGTGCTCATTAGCACCCACAGGTACGCCCCTAAGTCGGGTAGGGTCCCAGGGAAGGCCCATCTGGTCTGGGCCCAGGGGCAAACTGATGTGGCAAGGTCCCCAGAAGACTCAGAAGCCTTTGGGAAAGAACACAGGGTAAGAGAGTGGCAGCTGGGCACATCGAGGCTGCTGGCCTAGGTGCTGGGCCCTCAAGGGGCTGGCGGAGGATAGGGCGACAGCTCAGCCAAGGGACCTAGGCAAGTTCCTCAACTACAAGTAAACGCAGACCCCAGGCCCTGTCCCACATGACACCACCTAACCTGGGCACTTGAGCAAGGGAGGGCCTCAGCGATGTCTGAAGTTCCGGAAGCAGTAGGGATGCCCCCACAGCGATGACCAGACACAGGATAAGTGAGAGACTACTCCTGAGCACCCCAAAAGGATCTGCAGGGAGACTTTGCAAAGTTGGCTAAAACTGACTGCAAGCTTACGGCATGTCAGGGGCTGTTCTGAGGTCTCACGTGTATTCACTCATTTAGTTATTATTTTTTGTATTCACTCATTTAACAGAGGCTTCCGATGCCCTGGACCATAGGAGCTACGGGCATGGGATCCAGTACTGCCACCTACCTGCCAGATGCCCTCCCACGGGCTGGACAGGCCCAGGGAGCCTGAGGGGACACACCCGTGAACACAGCATCCGCACTGCTATATCCCTACCCAGACCTTCTGACACTGGGCCAAGAAGCGTCCCCTCCAACACCACGCACACCTACGCACACACGCCGGTATGCATGTCTCTACGTTCCCATTCAGAAGCCACGTGGAGCATCCTTAGGCTCTGTCGTGCTGGGAAATAACCCCAGGAGGCCTCCCCTCCCAGGCTGGGAAGATCACCAACCCTAGCACATGGAGCTTTGGGTTCCATTCTGACCACCTCCAGCTGACCGTGGAAATACAACCCAGGGGGTCTTATTCCCCTAACGCTGGGAGAGCATGGAGAGGAGCCTGGGGTCGGTGCTCTCTGCCTCTTTACACACCAACCTCTCGATGCCATTGTGTCCAAGAATTTGGGGGCTAAAAGAGGCCAAGCAAAGCCTGCAAGAGTGAGAGGAGGGAGTAGAGCCTGAGGTTCACCCTCTGTCACAGCCCCTGAATTTCCATGTTGCTCCATGTCCCTGAACAACACGACAGTCCTTCACACTTCAGCATGAATTAGCCTGTTACATGGCTTTCTTCAAGGAGAGGCTCAGCCCCGGGCATCCAGAGTGAGACAGTCATACATTAAGGATGTGAAGAAAAAGAGGGATGTCTGGAAAAACCCACCTTCTCTGAGAACTGGTGCTTTCAACTCACCTTGCCCACCCATTACTCTGAAGGAGCATCAGTTCTAGAACGTACTACAGATATTAGAGCAGACAGGCACACTTCACATTTAGCCATTTTTAATGCTCAAAAGCTCTGTACAAAAAAAAAAAAATCACAAATGAATCCTCACAACACCCCTGTGAGGTAGGTAGGCAAGTATTATTCTCCCATTTTACAAACGGGGAAACTGAGGCAAAGAGGCGCAGCAACCGGCCAGTGGTCCCAGCACCGCTGAAAGTCAGGGCCACCCGTGAGAACACAGAGGATCCCTCCCAGTTCAGCCTAATCTCTGACCCCTCATCTAGACCTTGTCTGCAAAGAAATGAAAACTCTCTAATAGATGCAAAAATAAAAACAAAAACAAATGGGAAAAGGTAGTGAACAAACATACAGTAGTTTTGCAGAAGACTTCAGCCAAGAAGGCCAAATGTTTTCCAATAGTGGGTAGATGTGAACAACTCTGGCCTCTTCTCCCGTGACCAGAGACACGTCCACCCACCTGTTTTTCTGCAGAAGTGCACGCACCCACCCAGGGAGGGCTCCCGGGCCACCACGAGCCAGGCCAGGAGGGCGGCCTCTGCACCGGCCACAGCCCCCAGGGCTTTGGTGGACAGTGGGCCCCAGAGGAAGAAGCGCAAGACTCAAGGCCCAGCAGCCTTCCCACTGTGGGGACAGAGCTGTTCCCGAGGCTTCCCGCTCACCATGCCTCGGCCCCTCTGCTCCCTCTGGAGTGAAGCTCAGGGGTCCTCAGCAAGAATGGCCTGGAACTTCCCTTGGCCTGGAGACTCACATACTCCACTGTTCACTCAGGGTCACCCAGCAGTCCTCGGGGCTCCTGCTGTAGCGGCGGGGGACCTGGGGCCCAGCGGGGCTCCAAGGCAGGGAAGACGTGCACAGGGACCTGCCTCTGGGGGCTTGGGCTCTCTCTGCACCTCCCACCCTGGCTCCCAGGGAAATGGAGCAGGCCTCTTCCACGGGGCTGCATCCACCTAGAAAGGCCTTACCCCCGACAGGGACTCCTCCCTTCTAGCTCCTTGGGGACCTCCTCGGTCCCGCCGGCCCCAGGGGAGGGACAGGGGGAAGGGAACAAGAGGCAGAGCCTCCGCCAGACCCAGCAGGACAGTAGTTGTGCTTCTTGGAATCTCCAGGTTGGAGACAGGGCATGAGAGGCAAGGAAACTGGTACAGCTGCCGGTGAGGTGACAAATCCACCAGAGCCTGTCCACTCACTGGGGAGCCAGGGGCCCCAGGGCAGGGCTGAGGCAGCAAGTGGGGAGAGGCCGAGTGGGGAGGGCAGCAAGAGAACACAAGATGGGGAAAGCAGCTCTGCACCCAAGGCTGTGAGGACCTCACTGAGGCGGGAGAGGAGGGCGTGCATGGACATGGCGAGAGCTTTGGCTGGCACTGAGCTCCTTGGAAACCGTCTGCAGCCTGCAAGGCACACACGAGGCCTTCCCAGAGGTCCACGCGGCTGCTGTTTACAAGTATAACTGTGCGCTACTTGTCCTATAAAAAGCTGGTTTTAATAAAGGGTGCCCACCCCACCCCAGGCTCTCTGGGAAGCTGAGGAATGGGCTCCTCGGGACCACTCCCCCTGAAGAGCACCTGGTGCACCCCCAGCCTGCACGGGGCCCTGTAAGAGGGGGCGGCAGGGCCTGGGGCAGCACGTCCTACAGGAAGTCTCCGGCAGCTGAGGGCTCGGGGCTGCGGCTCTGCTCCTGCCACCTGCAGCGCAGTCTGGAGAAGGGCTGGGCCTGCACGCTCTCCAGCTCCGGGAAGCCCAGCTGATTGAGGATCTCATAGACACCGGCCTTTGATGCCACCTGGGGGAAGACAACAGAGATGGGGGCGGTACTCTCGGGGAGAGGTCACCTGCCCCCTGCCACGTCACCACACCCTCTTCCCCTCAACGGGCTGCCGAACACACAGGTGAGCCTGGGGCCCCGCACGGCCTTCTACCAGCTCTGCAACCTGAGCAAGTTTGCCTTTTGGTGACCAGGAGCTTCAGCTTCTTTATAACGGGGACAACAGTGTCTATGCCCCAGGACGATGATGGAGGGCTCCAGAAGCCCAGAAAGCACCCAGCAGACAGTAAGGAAGAAGAGTGGCACAGGAGGCCAAGTACCCCTGTGCCCATGAAGCCCGGGTATTCCCACTGAGATGCTCAGGGTCGCAGGCCCGGCTGCTCTGGGCATTACAGCCAGGACCCCACAGAGGGCTAGCGAAGGCGGCATGGGCATGGGAGCCAGCAAGAGCCCTGTGGCTGGCTGTTGCAGTTGGGGACCAGGCAGGCAGGCAGGGGCTCCCTGGACATTCTCCATCAGCCCTGTTGCCCGGTGGCCCCAGGCCTGGCACTAGATGCAACCCATTCAACAATCAGCCCCCTTCTCTCTCCAGCATCCTAGAAGATGGGGAGGATGTGCTCCACTCAGACCAGAGGTCCCAAGGCAACCCTCACCCCCACCCTCCATTCATCCCCAGGAGGGAGGGACTGAGAGCCCCTGAGGCTGGAGCCCATGCTCCTGGCTGAACCAGCTCTCTCCTTCCTTGACATCCCCCAACATGCACCACCCAGGCTCAGCTGGGGAGGGCATCGCACTCCTGCCCAGCCTCTGGTTCCCCCAATTTCCACTCTCCAAACAGAACCCAAGCATAAGTGTCCTAAGCTCCCCCCAATACCCAGGGGTCCAAAGAGGAAGCTAAGCCCAGGCCTGCTCAAGAGGATGGCCCCAATGTGGCCTTGGTGGGATCCAGCCCCTAACAGGCTTCCTGACTTTACACTCATCTGCCCAGAGACCACCCTCAAGGCTGGTCCTCACTATAAACCACCCAGCAGCCGCCAGGCACTGCAGTGGCCCCCCGCCCCGCCTCTGTTCCCTGGCAGCTCTGACCCCACCCGCACACTGCCTAGGCCCAGTGCCCCTCCTTATCCACTCTGGCTGGGGTCACCAGTCCCACCCTCCCACCCACCTGCCCCACAGGAGCTAACTCCAGCCTTGAGTGCAGATTAGAACTATCAGGGCAGGCTGGCAAGGCCAGGAGACGCCAGCATCCTGGTGGAGGGGCAATTATAGGCCGCTCTGCCAAGGGGGGAAGGAGGCCTGTCTCCTGACCTGGAGGTGCTAAGGCAGCAGCTCTGCCCCTGTAACCACCAGCTGAGCCAGAGAAGAACTAGAAGAACCAGGAGGCAATGTGGGGTGGGTGTGGAACAAAAGGCCACATCTCAGGCCAGACGTGGTGGGCTCGGAGCGGAGGGCCTGGCTCTGCTGCTGACCGAGGACAAGTGCCTCACCGGTCTGTGCTCAGTCTCCTCCACGTGAGGCAGACGGGCTCACACGGGGCCTGGCAGACGGCCCCCCACGTATCTCATGGAATCCCCATCACATCGCTCGGGGGTGGCACCTACAGAGTCAAGAGGATCTCCCCCCTAGCGCTGAGGGTCAGCTGGTCCAAGGTCATAGCTGGAAGGCGGCAGGGGACAGGCCACCACGCCACCTTGCGCCTCGCAGGGCACAGTGAGGGGTGAACACAGCGATCACAGGAAGCACCCAGAGAACGTCAGTCCCGGGGTGGGGGTGCCCAGAGCAGGGCCCAGCCTGACGCCCTGCCCCGTGCTGCTCCCCACACCCTCCCTCTCCCTTTGTCCACTCATCCCACTTTGCCCAGCCGCCGGCCAGGTGCGGACGCCGGACCGGACACCCACAGCTGAACGAGACAAGACCTCGTCGGGGAAGCCTCCTGTGGAGAGAAACGATCGCTCCGGCCACCGGGAGCCTGCGCCTCTCACCTCCCGCATCCACGAGCTGAAGGGCCTCCGCCAGGAGTCCTCCTTCTCCAGGTGGAGGTAAGCGTTGAAGAGCACCAGGTACACGTAACGCTCCAGGTACTGCAGACTCCGCAGCTGCAGCCTCCTGGCCTCCTGCTCCGATTTGGCCGCTCTCGCCTGCAGGACGGCACGGGGTGGGAGTCGGGGGGTCCTCCCCACCAAACAGGCAAGGACACACCACACACGCTCTACACACCGACACACTCACACCCCCACCGCCCTCGGCACGAGGCCGGGACAGGAGGCAGGGATTGGGACAGCACAGTCAAGGGCATCGCCCTGGCTCAGGTTACAGGGGAGCCCAGCGGATGGCAAGGAGAAGCCATCGGGGCTCCAACTGGGGGCACAGCATGGCCTCCCCGCCACCCCCGCGGCCTGGGCTCCCAGGCTTCCAGCTGCTCACAGGCAGGGCAGTGTGTCTCTGCCAGGAGGGGGACCCTCATCTTGGCCTCTGACCCCGACTGGTCCTTCACTGACTTCATTGCCCTTTTCTCAAATGGCTCAGGGGCAGGGGCAGGAGGGGGTGAATGAATACAGCCCTCCGGCCCTGGCCCTCCTCCCCCAAGGCTGGAATAGATCCTAGAAAGGTCACCAGGGCAGGGGATCAACAAGAGATACAGTGGCTGAGGAAGAAAGATGGGGGGGGCGGGTGTTGGGGTGAGGAGGAAGGCATCAATCTTTTTAACAAGCCATCTTGGGCACCTTCTAGGAGACTGGTGCCAGGTGACACACTAGAGAGATAAAGGACTGCCACATGATTAAAGACAGGCTTCCCAGAGAGGGTGGGATTTGGCGGGGCAGTGTGGGCCCGGGGTTTGGGGGCAGAGAGCAAGCAGCCCACGGGCCAGTGCAGACATGAGGACGGTGCCCAGCAGGCGGGGAACTGGAAGGGGCTGGTCTGGCCGGAACGAGGCTGGGAAGAGACAAGAAAGGGGCCTGGGCTGGCAGCCAGCTGAGGAAGCCCACCCTCTGCCCTAGCCCGGCTTCCCACCCCGGCACACAGATGCCAGGCCCCAGCCCAAACCAATCAGAGGGGAGCCCGTGAGACACGGGATGCTCCTGGGGAGACTGTGTGCAGCCAGGGGTGACTCTGTGCAGCCAGGGTGCAGCAGCATGGCATTAGCTTCTGAGAACCATTGAAGGTTTAGGGGTAGGAGTGACCGGTTAATAGAAGGCTCACAGGAAGCTAATGCTCAAGAGGAAAGGGATTTAGATGGGGTCCTCTTGGGGCTTTCTCAGTGTGGACATCATAGGCACCCCAAGACGCACAGAGTCAGCTTCCCTGCTGCACGGGTGTCCCTGCACCATGCCCGAGATGCTCCTCTGACCCAACACAGATGTGCAGCTCACCCAGACGGGGAGCCCAGGAGAAGGAACGCCACACTTCACCTCACCCCTTCTCACCGCACACCCTCCAGGCCTCCATCCGGGCCCCCAGCAGCTCTCTGTACTCCAGGAAGAAGACAGAGCACAGGGGCTGCTCCCTCAGGCACCCGGAACATCCTCAGGAGGGCTAACAGCCAGCCCTGGGCCTCCCAGAACCAGGAAGGACCCCACTCTTGCCCCCACCCCAAGCTAGGCCACAGCTGAAAGCCTACCTGGATGGGCACACCTCAGCCCAGTGCATCTCCTCTGGGCCACTGCCCCCGACATGACACGACCCACAGCCCCAAGAGCCAGGAGCCGTACTGGGACTGTCTGCAGGGCCCGTGGTCCCCCCTCTGTCTTCTGCCTCAGGTAAGAGCCTTCCTGGGGTTTGAGTAAGTGCACGGGAACCTGCACAGCCGGCCCACCCACACCATCCAGAAGGGGCTCTGGAGCACTGGGGATGGGGCGGGGGTGGAAGGTGGGCAGCGATGGGGCCCAGTCGGAGGGCTCCCCAACTGGGCTCTGGGCCTGGTTCTGCCATTTAAACTCTCAGCTCCCATGTTCCCGGAGGTAGGACTGCTCAGGTGCAGAAGGTACGAGGAAGCACCTATAAACCACGAAGAGTCACAGCAAGCCACGGAACAGCAGGGAGAGCTACAACACGAGGACGAAGAGGGCACAGGCCCCATGTCCACGGGATGTTTCTTGAGCGCTAATTGAAAGTAGTTTAAAATGGCTCTTTCCTGGCCAAACTGTGGGGGAGATTCCCTCCTTCTTCCAAGAAAAATGTTCAATAAGCTCCAGGGATGGAGACTGTTCAATAAGCAGGCAGTGGAAGGGAAGGGGGTGGAAGGGCCTCGTGCAGGGCAGCATTGCCCTCCTTAGGGATAGCGGAGCGGTGGTGTACTGGCCATACTTTGTCTCTCAGTAAAACCTTTTGTTTTTGTCCATTGCCTAATTTCTAAACAAAAAAAAAATTTTTTTTGAGCACCTGGTTGGTTGATCCTTAAGACAAGAGGCACCTGGTCCTGCTCCAGTCATCTCCTACAGCAGCCATGGGGCCATTGCCACCCTCACCTCTGCCAGAAGCCCTCACTGGCTCCTTTGCCTGTAGGATCAGGGCCTCACTTGCCTTCCATACCCTGTCCTGGGCCCCGGTCTCCCCCCCATTGCCTCCTCCTCTGTGCCCCCTCTCCTGTCAGTCTACCTTGGATACACCCACTCTTGGCCCCTTCCTCCCCTCCCCTCCTCAGATCACCTTTCTGCCCCCTCCCTCTTCCCACCGCACCTCAAATACCACCGCCTCTTTGATGCCCATCCTGGTCCGGTTACCCGCCCTGTCTCAATCCCCTGGCCCAGCTACTGTGGGTGCTCTGCAGTTGTCCTCTGTGCCACCCCCCTCCCCCAGCCCATGAGGGTCGCAGCAGGTGAGGGCTCTGGGGCTGGCCCAAGAGCACAACCACCTCAGCCTTGTCCTCTCCAAGCCCCAGCTCCCATGGGGACAGGGGCCTGCTCCTCCCAGAGACACCAGAGAGGACTGGGTCTGAGGAATATTCAGGGCAGAGAGGCTGGGTAATTCCTTCAGAGCCCTACCGGCAAGGTAGGATAGAATTATCTCTAAATTCGGACCCCAAGTAAAGGTGACACCTGACACCCCCTAGAAGGTTCCGTGGACACATCCTGCACGATCATAGTCTGTGATTTGAGATGATGGCCCATCTTCCTATCAAGGCCCTGGTTTCCTTAAAATCACCCCATGTGGGCACTGTCTGGGGAGGAGGCTAGGCCAGCCTCCTCCTGTTGATAAAAATAGTGGAGCTGTTTTTAAATGGCCTGGCAGGCTAGGCTGTCATTAGCTGTGGTGGAGCTGGACAAGCCTTGTTCATCCATTGGGACTGGGCCCTAAAATAGAAGGGGCCTAGGAAAGGTGGCCAGGGTGCTGGGCATTTCAGCTTGAGAAGCCTGCGGTCAGCCGGCGTCAACGTGGGCCGAGCATCGCCGGCGGTGGCTCTCCGGAAGCGCTGCTCTTTCTTGGCCACATGGAAGATACCCACTGAGGCAGGGCTGATGCACCTCCCCAGGTGTGTCCAGGGCCTAGCACATGCCACGTGCCAGAGTGAGCATGTCACATCCAGGACTGACTGTTAGATCCCAACATGCTCTCCTGGCAACCCTATGCAGAAGAGGGACACCCAGTTTGCAGATGAGGCTAGACAAGGTTGTTACTGCCCAGTGTCAGAGTCCCCAGGTAAGACACAAATTCCAAGTGCCCAGCTTGCTGACACCCTGGGCCCTTTCGCCTCAGTCAAGCTCAACCACACCCTGCCTCACTCTTGCCTCTATACCCTTCCCCCCAGCCCTCCTCCTGCCTGGAAAGCCCTTCCCCTTCGCCAGGTCGGGCTCTGCTCCACTTGTCCCTCCAGACCCAGGCTGAGCCCTAGCTTTCCTGAAACCTGCTCTGAGCGCTCCAGCCTCTTCTCGGCCTCTTCTGCTCCCCAAAGAGTGATCAGTCTTGAAAACAAGCCTGGGGTCAGGCTCAGATTATAAGGAGGTTTACATCTTCCCTCCTCCCCACCCCCCCAATGTCAGCGCCAGGGCGCGGACTAGGTATGTGGCAGGCACCCGGCTGGTGGATGAGCACGGTCCCCCCAGGCCACTCAGCAGGTCCATGCTTCCAATGCCATCTGGAATCTAGATTCCAGACGGGACACTGGGGACCCCACATGGTACCTCCACCCCTGGGGAATCCAGACTATGACGTGCTACTGCCTGCCTAAGGGCTCCTGGTAGGTATCGATCCAGCTCCTCAAACTCACAAAACACGTCCCAGGAGAACCTCCTGAACTCTCCCCAAACCTGCCCACCCCCGTGTCTGCCCATCTGAATGTCCCTCCTTCCCGTTGCTCAGGCCAAAACCCGGCCCTCCTCCCTGACTTTGCCCTTCCTCAGCCCCACAGCCAACCAGTCAGGGCATCTCGTCAACCACTTCAAACATTCCCAGAGGCCGCTCACCTCTTACCACCTCAGGCCAAGCCACCTCACCTCAGTGACAGCCCCTGGCTGGCCTCCCAGGCCACCTTCATCCCCAATTCGTGCAGCCTATTCTCAACAGAGCCCCAGAGGGAGCCTGCTAGAACCTGGCTCCTCTGCTCAACCCACTGCACAGGCCCCCACTGGCACTCAGAGTAGAAGCCGACGTCTGTGAAATCATTCGGGCAATCCCAGACCGGGCCCCATCCCGCCTGCCTGACCCCTGACCTCTGTAGCCTCTGACCTCCTCTCCTGCCTCTCCCTGCCCCTCAAACATACCAGGAAGCCCAGCCCCCCCCCATCTCAGGGCCTTTGCACATGCTGTATCCCTCTATCTGGATGTGAGCATGGCTCCCCCATTCGCCTCCTCAGGTCTGTGTTCAAATGCTACCTTTTCACCAAGCCCCTTCCTGACCCAGACCATTTGTAAAACTGCAATCTTGCTATCCCCACAGATGTATCTTGATGTGACACGACATGACTTTGACTTCTGTATTGTTTCTTGTGTGTCTCCCTCACTGCAGTGTGGGATCCATGGGGGCAGGAACTTCCCTGTTCCGCTCATGAGGCATCTCCAGAACTAGCACAGTGCCTGGCACTTAGGAGGGACACGGTAAATATTAGCCAAATTGGTGACTAATACTTCTGTCTCCCATTTCTGTTAAGCCCTGCATCACAGACTGCCTGGGGTTACTCAGATCAACCCTCTGCTTTCCAGAAGGGGAGACTGAGGTCAAAGAGGTGAGCCAACCCACCAGGGTCCCATGGAGAGCTGGACGCAGCACAGGCTGTGCGGAAAGAGAACCCAAGGAGAGAAACAAGAAGAGTAGGTGAGGCCAGGCTCAGGGTGTGAGTCCGTCCAAGCCAGATGACACCCCCATTACTGGAGCCTGCCTGCTGCCCTCTCCCTGACCCGCTCAGTAGGAAGGAACAGGGCCCGGCGGTCTCTGCTGTCCAGCTGGGGAGGCAGCTGACAGCCCTCGGAGATGGCCAGTCTCTAGGGGTGAGGGGCCAATCTCTAGGGCCAGTCTCTGGAGCATCGACCTCACCATCCTTCCCAAAGCGCAGTGCCACCCCCTCCTTGTCAGACCCAACCAATCAGGGCCAGCTGCTTCCGGGGGCTTCCTACAAGTCCCCGCAAACCCTGTCCTGGGGCCTGTCCTGGGGCCTCCAGCACAAGGAAGCTTTCTGTACCTCATCCCCAGAGGAGAAAAAATGGCCCTTGGCCCATAGAAAAGTAACCAGTTTTCCAAAGAACACATCTCATTCAGTACTGTCAAAGCATGAAGGGACTAAGGCTGGCACCACGGGCTTCTCTGTGTGCCATTCATCCAACAAACGTTGTTTACCCGTAGGCCAGGCTCTGGAATTCAGTGCCAAGACATGGGCCTCAGGAGCCCACTGCCCAGCACATAACCCGGTGAGCCAGCCAGGTGTCCCAGTGCCCCCGCCCACCGCACCGACACCCACTCCCATCTCACCTGGTGCCCAGGCTGTGCTCACCACCACCCTTCAAGCCAGGTGGAGAGCATCAGTGACCCCAGGTGCTAGATGGGCAAGAAAAGGCCCACACAGGCCAAAGCAATTCGCCCAGGGTTGTGCGGGGAGTCAGTTACTAGCAGAGCCAAGGCTAGAACGCGGGGGTTTCCATCCCAGACCGTGGGCATTTTTGGTTGCTGGACAAGCGCGCCCTCTCCTGGCAGACCAACAACGTGGCCCAAGAACAAAAAGGCCTAAGGAAGGTAGGAGTCAGTTTTCCTGTTTCATCATATGGTGACTTATTCAACCTTCTGTCCATTCATCCACTCACCAGACAGACGTCTGTAGAGCCCTACTTGTGCCAGGCAGGGCCTGGGAGTCAGGGTTCCAGAGAGGAGCCCTTGCACAGCAGAAGAGAGATGAGCAGCAGACAGAGGCACCCCCGCTGACAACCACAACCCTAACAAGGTCAGCAGTGAGCACACAGGCAGGGTCTCGCTGACGGGCGGTGTGCCGCGGCAGAGATCTATACCCCTCCCCAACCACTGAGACTCCCAAGCCTGATGCTGCACACTTAGAAACAAGCCTGGCCCACTGCAGGTGCTCAGTGGATGTCTGCTGTGGAATAAACCAGAAGGTCCCCCTGGAGGGTGGAAATTGTTTCAGCTCAGCCACACAAAGGGAAGGAGAGGAAAGCAAGAGGTCTCAGCCACTGCCAACATGTGCTCTACACACAGATGCGTGCACACACATATGCATGCACAAGCATGCACACAACATACGCACATACATGCGTGCACACAACGTGCACATGCATGCACATGTGCATGGATGTGCATGAGCACAACACAGGCACACAACATACACACGTGTGTGCATATATGCATACATGCACACACGTATGCACACACACACACACATACACACACATACACTGTTCTGACAGCCACTCGTCCACCCACTAGCTCTATTTTGGGCTGGGTGTGAAAGAGCCTCGGGAAGCAACCCTTTCCTCCCGTCATATTTTATGTGACAGCTCACAGAGCCCCAGGGCTGCTCTAATTGCATGACGCAGGCCCTGGAGACACATTACCTACTGGAATGAGGTCTCCAGGGAATGACTTTGGCCCAGCCAGAGCTGTGGAGAGACTGACAGGGACCCCGCCTGGGGCTCAGAGCCAGCGCTGTCTCACTCTATATTTTTCTTAAAATAATAACCTTAGCCTTTGGGGGCACCGAGCTGAATCTCTGACCTTTGGCAACTCTGCACCAAGCCAGACCGGTGTGAGCAGTAGAGGCCCCCTGGCTTCCTCACTGGCCCCTTCCTTTTTCCACCACAACAAAACTGGCCCCCTGGGTCGTGGCCGTCAGAGAGAAAAGGAACTGGCCGAGGAGCTGGAAGGGAAGTTCTGGTCCTGCCTCAAGCTGGTCATGATGTCATTGGGCCTCTGCGCCTTCCTCAGTAAAATGGTCTAGTAAAGCCCACCAACATCTCCTTACCAGCCACTCTGAGGACCAGAGGAGACTAAAACTCTAAAAGCACTGCTCAAAGTTCAAGATTGTCTCGGAAAAAAATCTCCATTTGAGACCAAAGGACATTTCATTTCTCTCGGTGTGGCTACGTTTATCTCAGTTTTTCTTCAAACGCTTTCTGAAGGGACAGACGGGAGACCCATCAGACTGTTTTAAACACAGAACACTAAGGATGAGCGTCACCAGCCCAGGCTAAGGGAAAGGCTCCTGGCATTAATGACTCTAGCAGGCCTTCCTCCAGGAGCTCTGACCTTGGTTTGTGTCACAAAATTTTTCCCCCTCCAGGCCCAGCAGGAAACAACTAATCCACCAGATGGTGTCACCACTGTGGGCTGGTGGCCATCCCAGATTCTCCTCAGCCTGGGGCCCAACCTTGTCATCTCTATCACAACCTCACCGAGTGGCTTAGTTCAAAGAGCTTTCTCTTTCTTTTTCCCTTTTGAGGTGGTTTTTTAAAATGCCCTGAGCATGCTGGCGCCCTCGCACACGCAGGGTTGATCAGGTCCTGGCCCAGTCTCACTGACGCTCCAGAGAGTGGAGGACACAACCCTGGGCTGCAGCTCAGAGGCCAGGCAGCCTGGGACGGGCCCAGGCAGACAGAGGAGCCAAGACTGTCCTACCAGGGAAGGCCTGTCTCTGTGGAAGACGTGTGTGCACGTTGGGTCCCATCCCCCCCGTCTCTACCTACGACTCGAGTCTGGGATGTGCTCTTGACCTCTGGCCTCCTCAGGCTGGGAAGACAAGGAGCACAGATTGTGGCTTCTAGTTCTCATTTTCTCCCACAGCAGCAAGGGCTCAAGGTGGGAGGGCAGTGAAACTGCCTCCTCTATCCAGGGAAGCACAGAGGCCCTGATCTGGGTGTCACACTCTGGGGTCCCACTCTCCTTCTGCCCTCCACCAGCTGTGGGCTGTTGGGCAAACCCAGTACCTCCCCTTCCTCAAATGCAAAAATGATGTTACAACCTGCCCTTCACCAGGCACAGGTACGGAGTAAGGAGGGAGCCAGACCAGGGATGTGAAAATGCACAGTCAGCCTGCTGGGGGCATCTCCCACGCTGGTTCTGAGTTAGGGCTGGGTGTGGGGGCTGGGTCCCCTGGCCTCCAGCACTGGCTGCCAGCAAGTCCCAGCTTCCCTTCGGGAGCCCCTGTGTCCTCCTTCCCCCAGCCCACCCTGGTCACCCAGACCCGCCTCACAGACCCCAAGTCCATCCAAGTCTGGAGGAGACGCAGGGCTCACCACATCAAACACGCTCCCCCTGGGCTTTAGGAAGCACCTCCCACACCTCCTTTGAACATGAGCAAGTCAAATGAAAAACCAAGCCCTGCGCCTGCCTTCCTTCCTCCATCACACCTCGGGGAAGTACCTTTCTGGAATTAATGGAGAGGGAATGAAAGCGCCAACATATCACCATTTATGCAAACCCTCAATGAAATAAAGGATCCAGGGGAGGGACGCCAGCAGCTGCGAGACTGCAGGGCCTTCTGTACCCCTGTGGCAGCACACAGCATCACCGTGTCTATACCAGCCAAATACCAAGCTGGATCTGATCAAGCCTCCGGCTCTACCCATTGACAGGAAACACAGGAGCTGTGGCACAGCGCAGTTAAACCCAGGGATGTGGGATGCCTGGGTGACATGGTGGATGAGTGCCTGGCTTTGGCTCAGGTCGTGATCCTGGCATCCTGGGATCGAGTCCCACGTCGGGCTCCCTGCATGGAGCCTGCTTCTCCCTTTGCCTGTGTCTCTGCCTCTCTCTGTGCCTCTTATGAATAAATAAATAAATAAAATCTTTTAAAAAAAACTCAGGGGTGCAATTAGCCAGGTCCAGACTATAGGATGCCTAGTGAGCAACCCGATCACCTCAGGGGCTATGTGTCAGAAGAAGAGCTGTTCTAGACTCCACGGGCCACACCAGCCAAATGTGATCTGTGGCTCTTGTTTGGATCCTGATCCAACTGCAAAGACTTTGTGAGACCACTGAGAAAATCTAAACACTGCCCAGGTATTGAGTGGTAAGAAATAACTTCTAGGTTTCAGGGACAATAATGGCTGATAATTCTCTTTTTTTAAAAGGTTTCCTCCACCTTAAGGTATGTACTGAAATACTGACAGAGGAAGGAACTGAGGCCTGGAACTTGCTTCAAAATGATCCAGAGGGTGGGGCTGGGGGCTGGATAGGCTTTAGATGAACTAAGTCTAGCTCTGATTGGTCATTCCAGAAGCTGGGAGGCAGGCACACAAAGGTTCGTGAAATTATTCTTCCAAGTTTGAAGGCTTCTGTTCGAAATTTTCCAAAATAATTTAAAAGAAAAGTAAGATCTGACCTTTCAACATTGTCAATAATCCTAATTCCATGCATCAGCCTACAGAAATTGTCTGCACCAGAGACAGAGCAACATGCAGTATGATGCTCACCACGCATCACCTGGCCAGAGAATGACAGCGAGCCATTGGGCCGCCTCTGTAGGAACAGCACATGGCCACGGGCACTTCTGCTCGGCAGACGCCGTGACCGGTAAATAGGATGATGGAAGGCTCTTTGGCAAACAGGATAAAGTGTCCCTGAGCTGAAACTATGGTCCGATGTTGTCTTTATAACAACCAACAAGCTCAAAACAGCCCCCAACCTCACCGTGCAAGCCCACAGGCAGAGGCTCCTGCACTCCGAGCCCTCCTTTCTCTTCCACAACAGGGAAGGGACCTCAAATGCTCCCACTCTTCTCTGCCAGGGACCCTGAAATCATTTTATTGCTGGAAGAAGCACACACGTCGAGTTCCAGGAACTGTTTGCTTAACTGCTAATTATTAAAGTTTAAGTTCCCCGCTGGACCTGGCAGGGGCCGGGGAAGGGAAATTCAGTATTTGGGGAACCTGGGGGGTTGCGGGCCAGGAATCTGAGGTACCACATACTGACGAGGGTTTCAGAATCCCACGGCTGTGGGCTCCCAGGAGGAAAACTTGAGATGGGCAGAATGTGGACAGGACCTAGAATGTTCCCAAGCAAACAGAGCCGATGTGGGTGATAAATCCCTGCCCGGCCTGCTCTGGGCAGACAGCTACAGGCTCCATTGGGCACCGAGTGGAGACTTCCAGCCCTCTGGTTAGAGGGCAGGGGTTTAAATAAATAGCCAGGTACCAAGGGCGAGAAACAGCTGACAATTTCAAGAGAAGTCAGTTCACTGGAGGGAAAGCAGGTGCCTTTCTGGAGCCTCAGGAAATGAGGCCCACAACCCACCAGACGACAGGGATCAAGACCCTCAGGTAAAGGGTGACATGGTCAGGGAAGAGGTTTGGGGCTGGGAGTGAGGATCGTTGCCTCTCATCCCTGCTCTGATAGCAACTCACATGGGACTCAAGACAACCAGCTCTCTGGCTCCTCTGTAAACAGAGGGGACAAATGCCCAGTAAGCCCTTGAGCACCAAAATCTGAGGGTCTCTACGGAGAACATCACAGGACACCTGGCCCTACAGTGACCCTCAGAGCTCTCCCATTAGTTTAACATGTGTCATAGGCCAACCCCATGTTTCCTGTCCCTCATGTCCTTCCCACACACAGCCCTGCCCAGGAGCAGTACTGGTCTAGCCTAGCAGGTGGGGACATGGGCAGTCAGAGAGGATGAAGGCTGCTGTCCGAACCCAGGCTCCTCCAACTCCCACGTCCGCATTCCTTCTGCCTGTCAGCCCACAACAATCCAACCATTCCCAGAGTCCACACACCCACACCGAGCAGGCCAGTAGTTGGGATTAGAAACATTAATCTACTCAAGAACTCTACCCTGAGATAATGTCCATTCTACTTTTCTGGTACTAAGACATCCTTTCTTTTATTTATTATTTATTCATGAGAGAGACAGAGAGAAAAGGCAAAGACACAGGCAGAGGGAGAAGCAGGCTCCCTCTGGGGAGCCTGATGTGGGACTTGATCCCAGGACCTCAGGATCACACCCTGAGCCAAAGGCAGACGCTCAACCACTGAGCCACCCAGGTGTCCTAGTAGTGAGGTGTTTAAATGTTTGCTTCTTTCTTTCTTTCTTTCCTTCCTTTCTCTAAAATGGACACACTGAACAAGGTTATACACTAGCAATGCTAGGAAGGTCCTTCCCCTTTTTAAAAACTGGCCTGTGACATCCCAACTACTGGGCTTAAGGTTGCTTTTACCTCTTTCTTTGTTTTCTATCAGCAGTTCCAAGACTTCTAAGATTAGTGTCCTTAGAAGAAAAGATACCAGAGGGCCCCTTCCTTCCTTCTCTCCCTCCCCACTATCTGTCCACATATAGGCACTGAGGAAAGGCCCTGAGAGGACACAGTGAGAAGGTGGCCATATGCAAGCAGGATGACAGCACTCACTAGAAACCAAGCCAGTCAGAACATTTGCCTTGGACTTTCCAGCCCCCACTATATGAGAAAATAAATTTCTGCTGTTTAAGCTATGCGGTGGCGGTATTTTGTTGTGGTAGCCCGAGCTGACTATTGCACTTAATGATGACCTCTCTCCTCTCGAGGTTTTGGTTTCATCTGCAAAAAAGTGAGCCAGTCACATTCTGTGAGGCCAGCAAGACCCTAACACCAAACCAAAGATATCAAAGGAAAAAGAGAACTACAGACCAGGGCAAGGTCTCTTAAGAATCCAATGTAAAAATCCTCAACAAACTGAATCTAGCAATGTAAAAAGATACACACCATGACCAAGTAGGATTTATCCCACTCGGATAAATGCAAGGTTGGTTTAACACCCAAAATTCAGGGACACCTGGGTGGCTCAAGTGGTTGAGTGTCTGCCTTTGGCTCAGGATGTGATCCCAGGGTTCTGGGATCGAGTCCCACATCAGGCTCCCTACATGGACCCTGCTTCTCCCTCTGCCTGTGTCTCTGCCTCTCTGTCTCTGTCTCTCTTGAATAAACTAATAAAATCTTTAAAAAAATAAAACACCCAAAGTTCAATGAAAGTAATACACCATATCAATAGAATAACGGACAAAAACCATATAATCATCTCAACAGACATGAAGAGGCATTTGGCAATATTCAACATCTCCTCACAGAAAAAAAAATTCAATAAACTAAGAATGGAAAGGAACTTTCTCAAGCTGACAAAGAACATCTAGCCACAGTTAATATCATACTTAATGTGAAAGGCTGAAGGCTTTGCCTCTAAGATCAGGAACAAGTCAAGGATATCTGTGCCAGCTACTTTTACTTAACATTCCACTAGAGGATCTAGCTAGGGTGATTAAGCAAGAAAATCAAATAAAAGGCATTAAATTTAAAAGGATTAAATTGAGAAATCAACTCTATTTACAAAAGCACAAAAGCAGTAAGCTGCTTACGAATAAATTTAACATAAGAAATATAAAACTTACACTCTGGCAACTCTCAAATATCTTGTAAAAAAGTAAACAAAAGGGGATCCCTGGGTGGCTCAGTGGTTTAGCACCTGCCTTCAGCCCAGGGCGTGATCCTGGAGTCCCGGGATCGAGTCCCGCATCAAGCTCCTGGCATGGAGCCTGCTTCTCCCTCTGCCTGTGTCTCTGCTTCTCTCTCTCTCTCTCTCTCTGTCTCTCATGAATAAATAAATAAAATCTTAAAAAAAAAAAAAAGTAAAGAAGATCTACGGAAATGTCAAGACATCTCCTGTTCATGGATCAAAAGAGTAAGTATTGTAAAAAAAAAAAAAAAAAAAGAATAACTATTGTTAAGATGGCAACACTCCCTAAATTGATCTGCATAGTCAATGTAATACCTATCAACTCTCAGCTGGCTTTTTTTTTCTTTCAGAAATTAGCAAGCTAATCCTAAATTTCATATGGAAACACAAGGGACCCAGGATAGCCAAAATAAATTCTGAAAAAGAAAGAGTTGGGAGAACTCATTTCCTAATTTCAAAATTCACTACAATATCACAGTAACTAAGACAGTATGCTACTGGCCTAGAATAGACAAATAGATCAATGGAACAGGATTGAGATCTCAGAAACAAACCCTCACATTTACAGTCAATGGATTTTTTTAGAGGAGTCAAAACAACTCCATGAGGAAAGAACAGTCTTCTCAACACATGTGCTGGGACAACTGGATATCTACATGCAAGAGAATGAAGTCGGATCTCTACCTCACACCATATATAAAAATTAACTCAAGATGAATCAAAGACTAAATGCAAGAGTTACACTATAAAACTCTTAGAAGAAAACTACTTACTTCTTAGAGGTAAATTCTCAGGACCTTAGATGAGGCACGACATCAAAACCAGAAAGTGATATAGCCATATAACAGGATACAGGTCATAAAAAGGAGTGAAATAATGATCCCTGCTAGAACACAGATGTAACTTGAAAACGTCACACTGAGGTAAAAGAAGCTGATCACAAGGACCATATATTGTATGATTCCATTTTTATGAAATGTCCAGAACAGGCAATTCCATAGAGGCAGAAAGTAGATGCACGGTTGCCTAGGGCTGGGGGAGGGGGAAACGGGGTGATGAAAACGTTCTGTATCTGGCTGTGGTGACGGCCACACAGCTCTGTGAATGTACTAAAAACCACTGACTTGCATACCTTAAATAACTGGATTGTATGGTATGTGAATTCTATTTGCATAAAGCTGTTATTAAGAAGACAGCAAGAGGGTGAGACAGGACTGCACAGATCCCCCAGTATGGCCCCCCACCAGGAGCATCCGTGTCATCTAAGAGCTCACCCAACATCCTGACCTATGGAATCAGAAACTCAGACCTGGAGCCCAGCAACGGGGGCCCTCCAGGTGACCTTGAAACTCACCACAGCTGGGGACTCCTGCTTAGACTAGATGGTTCTCAACTTTGACACTGCATTGCAATCACCTAAGGAACTTTTAAAAAAAGACCCACACCTTAGCCCCCAAGTAGACCTACCAAAGTCTTTAGGGATAGAACTCAGGCATGGTTATGTTTCAAAGCTCCTGTGTGAAACTAGGGTGCAACCCGGGTTAAAAAGGCAGAGAGAGTGAAGGCCTTCTGCTCTTCAGCCTCTTGGAGAGTTTGTCCCAGGCCCAGCTCACTAAGGCCACCTGGTGGCCATACGGAGGAATGACTGAATTTTGCTTCTGCTCCACCCCCACCCCACCTGCCACCCCCACCACCAGGGAGCGCTGGACCCACCGGTTCCAGGGATCCCTCTCCTCTCACCCCTGAGGTCAGCAACATCCTGGCCTCTGGAATGGGGGTGGGTGAACTTTTCCCAGAAAGTCATATGACGGGGCCAGGGGAACTGTGTATGACAGTGCTCTGCTGACAACTAAAAGAAAGGCACATTTTTTTCCTACACAGGATGAAATTATGGATTTTTACACAAAATTTGTACTTTTATGGAAACCTTTTAATGTTTATAATTAAATGAGTTATCCAAACACAATTTTTAACAGAAGAGGTCAATCTGGGGGCCAGCCCCAGCCCCCAGGCAGCATAGACATACGTGTAGGTCCTGAGTGGTAGGCATGGATCAATCATCAGCCATTAAAACACTGAACGGCTGCCCTGCCAGTCATTAAACAGTCACCTGCCAAGACCTTGGAGTGGCCAAGGCCAATATGACTCCTGCCAGGGACCCTCAGCACCCCCATGACCCAGAAACTGAAGGGTTAACACAGGGCAGCACTGGAGTCTAGGACAGGGTGTGTTCATTCTGACTGGCCACATGGCTGGCCGGTCCCAGGGCTGCCACAGCTGTCAAACACTCTGAACATCACTGTCACCAGAGCATGCAGCTCATCAAGCACTCCCAAATCAAGCCAGGATGAGTTGAGGCTGGGCGTGTTTCCATTTCACAGATCACTTCCAGAAGGTGCAGAAGTAACAGAACCGATGAGGGACCCCTGGCCACCTCACATCCAGTCAGCCACAAGCTCGCTGTGCACTAGGGGAGGGGCACCTGGGTCGGGGCAAGGCTCACCTGGCGGTAGGTGCAGATGATGATTTCGCGCAGGTGGTAGTGCATGGGCGTCATGGTCTCACTGACCGTGTCCAGGGCTGCGTCTACCTCCTTCTTCACATGGTGCCCGTCGGGCAGCAGCTGCACCACCTTCATCACCACCTGGGGCCCGAGGAGCAGAGAAAAGTGGGGGGTAGGTTGGACCCCCAATCCCAGCAACAGGCTCACCCCACACTAAAGGCCACCTCAAGGCCCATTTCAACAAGTGGTGCTGGGAAAACTGGATCTTCACATGCAAATTTAACTCAAACCAGATCAAAGACCTAAACACAGAGCTAAAACCATAAAACTTACAGAAGAAAATAGAGGGAAACCTTATGACATTGCATTTGGCAACGACTTCTTGGATATGACATCAGAAAGACAGGTAACAAGAGAAAGGACACCGTCCACAGTATAAAAAGGCAACCAACAGAAGGAATGGAATTATTTGCAAATCACATTATCTAATAAGGCATCAATTTCCAGAATATATTTAAAAATTCCCATAACTCAACAACAAAAAACTGAATCAAAACTGGGCAAAGAACTTGAACAGAAAACATAATAATATTTTAAAATTTTGGGATCCCTGGGTGGCTCAGCAGTTTAGTGCCTGCCTTCAGCCCAGGGCATGATCCCGCAGTCTGGGGATCGAGTCCCACGTCGGGCTCCCTGCGTGGAACCTGCTTCTCCTTCTGCCTGTGTCTCTGCCTCTCTCTCTCTCTCTCTGCATCTCTCATGAATAAATAAATAAAATCTTTTTTTAAAAAATGAAGCAGATTATCATACGATCCAGCAATTCCACTTCCAAAAGTGCAAGGAGATATTTGAACAGGCATGTGTACTCCCTTGTTCACGGCAGCATGATTCACAATCGCCAGGAGGCAACAATAACCCAAGTGTCCACTGGCAGATGAGTGGATAAACAAAATGTGGTATGTCCAACACAACAGAGTCTTACTCAGCCTTCCAAAGGAGTGAACTCTAATAGACACTCAACATGGATGAATCCTGAGGACATGATGTTGAGTGAAATAAACCAGACACAGAAGGACAAATACTGTATGATTCTACTTATATGAGGTATGTGGAACGGTCAAGCCCATAGTGGCAGAAAATAGAACCGTGGTCACCAGCGACTGGGGGCAGGGAGGGATGAGGAGTTACTGTTTTATGGGTATGATCAGTTTGCAATGAAGAGAAAGTTCTGGAGGGCTGGAGGGTGGTAACGGTTGCACGACAAAGTGAACGTACTCAATGCCACAGAACCATACACTTAAAAAATGGTTAAAATGGTAAATTACATGGTATGCGTATTTTACCACAATTTAAAAAATAAAAATCTAAGAATCAGCCAATCAGCAGGGATTAGGAAGAGAGGAGTTTCAGGGGAGGGAAGAGCATATGCGAAGGCCAAGAAGCCGAGGAAACTTGGCAAGGTTGAGGGAGAGCGCAGAGGCCAGGGTGATAGGACGGCAGGGACAGCAGGGGAAGGGAATGTGATGAGGCCAGCCATCTAGGCGGGAGCCGACCACGGCCTCGACACCAGAGAGCCACATGCCAGCTCTGAGCTCCACATCCCCCGGCCGTAGGATAGGGTCCCTGCCGCCCACTTGCAGGGTGTCTGGGATGATGGCGTGTGGCAGGCGCATAGTACAGGAAGTGTCAGTGGCCGTCCATCCAGTGCCCTGGACTGAAATGAGGGTGGAGTGGGACACGCCACAGCCCCACATCAAGGTCACCAGCCACAGCTGGGGCCCAGGCACCTGTTGGGCAGTCGTCAGCGTTACCCAGACAAAACGTGGCCAGAGGCCTCCTCCAGGGCAAGGGGCAGCCAAGGGCAGGGCCAGGCAGGGGGGTCAGTCGAGCCCCCCCTTCTCCAATAGCCATCTGCCAGGGCCCAGGGCCACGCTCACCCGGCTGCGGTTTGCTCATCTGTGAAATGGGAGCAGGGGAGCACTCAGAGGACAAGGAGGAAGATGGTGATATGAGTAAGAAGAGCTCTGAAGACCCCCCAGACCTGCAGCAACACTTGCCCTCTCCCCTCACCCAGCTATCCCCGCAGGGCCCCAAGGGGCACGCTCACCTCAAACTCGCCCTTGGTGAACTTGGCATCGGGCACACTCACGAGCTCCTCCTCGCCCACCTCGGGGAAGCCCTGAGGGAGGACAGCGGCTGGGACCGGGAGCACCTCCGTCCAGGTCGCGCCCTCCCCTGCACACCACCTCTGTCCCAGCGGCGTCCCGGGCCCGGGTGCCCCCTGCCCTGTCCACACACACCTGCATGTGCCAGAAGGCGAGCACGGCCACCACCATGGCTGTCGTGGTCCGGCCCTGGCCGCTGAGGCAGCTGAACACGAAGCCGGTGCCCGCGTCCAGGGCGAGGGCGGCCCGCAGAGCCTCGAGCAGTCGGTCAAAATCCTGGGTGGGGAGACCAGGGTGTGCGTCGGGCAGCGGGACCCCGGGCGGCCCCCACGCACCTGCCGCTCCCAACGGCAACCCCAGCGCAGCTGTCCTGGGCCGGCCAGGGCCCCGGCTGGGTCACGCTCACGGCCCAAGTCCCGCAGGTCACGCCAGACCGCGTGCTTGTAGTGAACTGTCACCTGCCTCCAGGCCCCGGTCACACACGTGAGCGCGCACGCACACACGCCGGCACACTCCACCGGGCAGGACACGAAACGTGCGTATGCCACTCCCATGTGCCGCGTCCCCAGGGGACCCCTGGCGGTGATGGTGCCTGTAAGGGACCCAAGCCCCCCCCCCACACACACACACAGCCGATCGCTGCAGCACAGGTCCACCAGGGGGCGACAAACAACCGGCAACCAGAGGATCACCCCCTGCACCTGGCAAGTCCCCACAGGCGCCCGCACAGAACCACACCCGCGTAGACACACCACCCAAACAACCGAGGCATCACACAGGCACACAGTGACCCACATGCCGTAAGTGAGGACACACACACCACGGACGTATCCATGGACCTTGAGACACCCAAACAGCCCAGACTCCCACAGAGGCACGGGCCTCCAGAGACCACACACATAACACACCAACGACCTTGGTCATACGCAAGCACTCCACGGCTCCCTCCACACACACACCACACCACATGGTTCCCCAGCCACGCACCTTTCCCCTGGTAAAGACAAGACGTGCATCACAGACTCCACACCAGTACACCCACCACACACACGTACACGCTCCACAGGGACCCCACACACCCTCCAAACATGTTTCCCCAACAAACACACATTCACTCAAACACCAGGGACGTGCTTCCCACACACACACACACACCTACCACACGTAATGAACACACAGGTGCATACGTGCCCTGCAGACACGAAGCTAGGAGTGCTGTGAATAACCCACTCGGTCGAATCGGAAGGTTCGTGGAACAGGCTCCCAGTCCCTCGGGGGAGCTGCGCCCAGGACCAAGGCCCAGGCCAGAGCAGGGGACGGCAGGAGAAGGCCTCCTCCCCCTCCCCAGAGGCCCGGCCTGCACAGCCCCCTCACCTTCTCGCAGGGGGCACAGAAGTCTGGCACAGGGATGCGGTGGTACGTGAGGCCGGGGTAGGTCCCCCGGTGCTGGCCGAAGACCTCCTGCATGGTCAGGCATGTCTGGAACCTGCGGGTCGGTGGACCGCCCGTGCCCGAGAGAGGCGTGCTCAGGTGGGCCTTCAGCTGGGACTCCAGGTGCTAGAGGAGGGTGGGACAGAGGGCTCAGGCCACTGAGGTAGCCGCCAGGCTGACAAGAGCCTGACATGACCAGGACCAGTCTTGGCTACTGGGTGCACCCCTGCCCCTTCCTGAGCCTCAGGGGTCCGACCGAGAGCCAGGGAGACAGCCAAAGTGGGAGTCCTGATTCGGTCACTCCCTGAGTCTGCTCCTCTTGAGGCCTCAGTTTCTCCAACTTACAAGAGGGGCATGGGACCTTCTGAAGATCCTCCCAGGCCAGTTTCCCAGAAGGCCTCCGAGGCAGGCATGTACAGAAGGCAGAGGGGGGGTGCCTCACCTCAAGCTGGTCAGAGGCCATGGGGGGCCCAGGACACCGCAGGCTGTGGGTGTGCCCGTCACACTCCAGCACGGCCTCCTCCCTCAGGTTGACCCATACAACATGCCGTAGCTTCCTCTTGGCATCAGTCAGGTAGGCCAGGACACTCCCCAGGGCCTGGGGGGACAGGAGGGCCATCAGTGAGTGACAGGGCTCACTCAGGCTCAACCTTCCCCCCCACCCCCCGCCCTGCCCCGACACTACGAGTGGACCTAGGGCCCCTAGGGTGGTCACCTTGGTGCTGGGCTGGGCCGTGCCATAGATGGGCATGCGGGGCACCCGTCGAAAGTTGGCCACATCCATCTCTCTGATGGTGCTGAGTGCATCTGGGGAGACAAGGTCGTCTGCCACCTGTGGGGAGAGCAGCTGACTGAGGTTCAGAGCCTGGCCCAAGGTGGGGCAGAGGAGGCGCTTTACAGTTTACAAAGTTACACTTGCACTCTTGCAACTTCATCACTGTGCTGGCGAGGAGAAAAGCGACAGCGCCCACTCTCCAGATGAGGAACCTGACGCTCAAAAATGAGAGGCTGGTGACAAAAACATCAGAACCAGGACTCCCAGGGCACCTGGGTGGCTCTGCGGTTGAGGGTCTGCCTTGGGCTCAGGTCACAACCCCGGGGTGTCGGGATCGATTCTCGCATCGGGCTCCCTGCATGGAGCCTGCTTCTCCCTCTGCCTGTGGCTCTGCCTCTCTCTCTCTCTCTCTGTGTCTTTCATGAATAAATAAAAATAAAACCTTTACAAAAAAAAAAAAAAAAACAGAACCAGGCTTCCCGCCTCCTTGCCCAGAGCACACGGGTTTGAGAATGAGGAGAGCGACTACACCAGTGGCCAAAGCTACAAACGCTCCTGGGGGCCTGATATCAACTCCACATCACTCAGAGGAAGACCCTGCCGCCCCAAAGGCCATCGCCCCTTTGCCTTCTGTGAAGGAGGGCAATGCCTAACCCGACCCATCAGGCGTCAAGGGCCCGCCAGCCCCGGGCCCACACCCATTGCCACTCCCCCAGCCAGCCAGCCACACTCACCAGAGAGCCCTTCGTGATGAGGTCCCCTGGGGCCACAGGGCCCGCGGAGTTCAGCGTCACAGGCAGGCGGTACAGCTCAGGATGGGCACACAGCCAGCGGCTGAAACTGAGGGCAAAGGCCAGCGGGTACTGCAGCCCGAGGCAGAGAGACGGGAGTTCAGGGGCACGAGGCCATCCCAAACTCTCCCAGCCTGCCCTGTGGCGGGGGAGCCCCCAGAGACACCCATCACGGTCCAGGGCAGGGATGAGGAAAGAGGGCCAGGAGGTCTGAAGCAAGATCCTTCCAGGCCCCAAAGCCCCGGCAAAGGGTACAGAGCCTGGGGCCAGGGGAGAGAGAGCTGGGTGCTCCCTCGGCCTGACCCACGGCTCTGGGACCACCACTCTAACTGGGTCTCTCCATGCGCCCCCCACACCCACCTTCCTCTGGAACCAACACAGATGTCCCCACTCCCCTCCCCAGCTCCACGGGGGACGCTGGCAGCCCCATGCCAGTCACCACGGGGGACAAGGCCGGAGGGACCCCAGGAGGATGGCTGTGGCCCTCCCCTTCCCCCAGCCCCACCTGTTCATGCAGATAGTAATTAAACAGGATCAGGTAAAAGTATTGCTCCAGGCTCTGCAGTGCCCTCTGCCGGACACCGTGCTGGCTGCTGCGGCCCTGCGAGGAGGTGACAGGGAGGGACACTGGTGGTAAAGGGCTCCTGGCACCACCCCATCCCCATCCCGTCCCCGTGCCCATCCCCGGACGGGCAGGAGGTAAGCCTCAGAAATCCCCCGGAACACAGTCTACCCCTCCTTCATAACGCAGTCCTGCGAGGCTGGAAATTCTCCCAAGTGGCTCACGCTATCCCCTTGGCTGTGATTAGTCTGTGGCACACCGAAAGCGTTGGTGGCTACCCCAGCACTACTGCTATCGGATTGGGGACCACCTCGCCCATAGGTTCTGAGCCCAGAGATAGGCTGGGACCCCCTCACCTCCACGCCCACTCTGTGCAGCAGGTCGTGCGCTTGTATAATCAAGGTGAGGAAGCAAGTCTATAAACACCCACCTCTGAGCCAGAGGCCCCCCACCCAGAACTGTGACCCCACCACAAGGAAACAAAAAGACCCTCCTCACGGTGCTCCAAGAGGGCCATTATTTTCACCCTCACTTCTGAGAAATGAAGTGACTTGCTCAATCAGGCCTCTGATGGCAAGGAGAGCTGGGTCCCCAGACAAATGTCCTAACCCCAGCCCAGTGTGCTCTGGGGGTAAGGAGCCATCAGAGAGGATCCCAAGCTCCCTCTCTCCACCTTCGCATCTCAGGGTTCTCCTGTGGGGTCACAACCACCTTCTGGAGGGCAAGTGAGGCTCATACAGGCCTGAAAGGAAGGTTATGCTCTTTGATTACATTTAACCCCATCGTTGGGAATCCAGGCTAGAGCTCGGCAAACTTCTACTTCTTTCAAAGGCCACGTAGTAAATATTCCAGGGCTTCTGCTGTACCTGCCTCACTCTGCCACTGCAGCCTGAGAGAGCCACAGACGGGACTGAAATGAATGGGCAAGGCCATGTTCTAGGAAAACTTCTTTACGAAAACAAGGTGGCCGGGCTGGATTTGGCCCATGGGTCATAGTTTGCCAACCTCTAATCTAGCTAAGAGAAAAAAAAAATCCTAAATATAAAACAGCTTTGCTTTCATGAAATTATCTTGAGGCAAAGGAATTTACACAGATGAGAAACTGGAAGCAACTCAACTGTCCAAGGCCCATCCAAGGGAACCGTGATTAGTGAGTGAATCATGGCAGGTGACATTCCAAGGACACCTGCTCTGAGCCAGGCTCCCATCGAAGGGCTTCATGGCTCATATCTCAGCTGATCCTCACAACAATTCTACGGGGTGGCTACTGTTACTGGCCCTGTTTTACAAGTGGGGAAACTGAGGCACGGAGTCGTGAAGCAGGTTGCCCACGTCCACTCACCTATATAGGTGGCAGAGGCAGGACCGGACCCCAGGTGGTCAGGCCAGAGCCCATGCTCTTAACCTAGCAGGCCAACGACGGCTGACGTCACAGAGCTAGCAAGCATGGCCATGACGAAAGCAGGGGTGGCATGGGAAGCTGAAGAGAAGGGCTACCAGCAGGCCGCAAACATGCCCTGGAGCACCCGACACAAGATCGTCACAAAGCACGTAGGAGGAAGCCAGCCCCGGATGCTCACAGCAGCTACACTGGCATTATGGGTGACTTTCTTCCCTCTCCAATTTCTCATTTTTCCATACCAGACTTTTCAAAGTTATTTTTTTTAAGTGTTAAAGAAGAAAAAGTCTCTGCCGGCCTTAGATTCCTTCCATGCACTGTCATGCGCAAACACTGTCAAGACAACCGCCTCTCCCCAGAGCGCAGGGACAGGGCGCTGAGACAGCCCAGAGCCCATCACTCTTCCAGACGCAGCGGACTGGACCAAACCCCAGCCGACCCAAAGCAACAGCAAAGCACTGATTGGCAGGAGGAGGGGAGCCAGGAGCGATCTGGGAAGTCTCTGGACCCAGAGGCCCCCCAGCACCCCTGCCAGCAGCCCCTTCCTCCATCCTGTTTATTCTGCAGCAAGGGGACCCGGCCAGGGAAAGTAAACTTCCCCTCTTCCCTGTCCTGTCCTTCCTGCAGGCCTCGCTCCTGCATCGCCCCTTCCTCTGAACACCTCTCTCCTCCGGGAGAAGCAGCAACCAGAAGAGTCTGTCGGACAGAAAGCAGCCAGCAGGCCTCACGGAGTGAGGTCGCAGGACTCAGCAACCGCAGACCGTCCGGGCCTCACCTGGGCTGGGCCCTCTGGCCGGGTGCCTTCCAGCTTCTTCTGGCGTTCCAAGACTACCTCCTTCAGGTCATGCAGCTCTGCGCAAGCGGTGAGGGCTCTGTCCACCTGGTGCCCCGACCAGGGCAGGAGGGCAGCAGGGAGGGAGCAGGGCCGGGGGAGGATGGCGGGAGGTGGAAGGGAAGAAAGGTTTGTCAAGAAGCTGCAGCTACGGGGAGGAAGCGAAGCCCACTGAGGACCCCCGCCCCCAGACCCCTGGCTCACCTCCTCCACCATCTTCCTCCCCTGAGGCACCATGTGGAGAAAGCTCTGGATCACCTGGAGCTGCTCCAGGGGCAGTGGCTTGGTCTGCAGGGGGACAGCCCTGACAAGGAAGGGGTCAGTAGCATAGGCAATACCCCCAAAGGCCTCTACCTCTGTCCCCCCACCACACTGACACTTCCCATTCACACGGCTGCCGAGAAGCCCTGGACTACAGGGTCCAAGTCTTCCTTCCCATTCAAGTTGGGGGAAGCAAGGGGCATGCTCCCCACTGGGGAAACTGAGGCCCAGAGAGGTCAAGAGACTTTTTCCATGTTACTCAGCAAGTCTGTGGCAACCCAGGAGATGAACGCCACCTGCCCCACCCCCAGCGCCGGCACTGGGCTCCTGCCACGTCCCCAGACTCCTTCCAGCCCTGCCCCCTCCGCTCCTCATCCTCACACTCACTCGGGCCTCGAGGCAGCCCCACTGTGGTGAAACAGGACGAGGGTACCCAGGGTCATTCCCAGGTTGGTCCTGCCCACGCCCGTCTGGCAGCTGAAGAGGAGAGCAGGGGGAGGCCCGTGGGCATCTCGGAGCAGCAGCAGGCTGGGGGTTTCCTGGGAAAGACCAGAACCATCAGCAACAGCATGACCTGGAAACCCCTCTGCTGGGACCAAGCCGTGGAGGTCGGGGGGATCACGACGTGGGCCTACCTGTACCCTGCAGTCTTTGGCAAGGATGGGGGGGGGTGCCTAGACAGGTGGCTCAGTCTCTCTTACCAAACTTCAAAGCCTAATCTGCCCTATTCGCACCAAGGAGCACGGCCCTGCCTCCTTCCCAGGCCCTGGCGGAGCTCAAGGAGTTGGTCTGAGAAGTGAGACTGCTCAGAGGGGACAGGCTCGTATTAACACCCCCCAAGCCCCGAAATACAAATTAAATAAGGTGGCTCTTCCACAGGGGCTGGCAAAGAAATACCACCCGCACTCAGGAAACACCAGCCCAGGAGTCTACGGATAAGAATTTTTTAGCTCCAGTAACTTGGTGTCTAGACAGGTGATTTGTCCAAAGATCACACAGCAAGTTAACAACTGAGCCTGCCCAGAACCCAGGCCTTCAGACCGTCAGCGCTGGGCTCTGGCAGCGGAGAATGTACAAATACACACTCCCACAGAGATACGGACATTCCACCTCCTACACAACACTTTGCTCTGAGGAAAGCCAGAGGCCACACTTGCCCTGAGCTTCACCATGGAGACAGGGCCCAGACCCAGACCCGCTCTGCAGGCACCTGTCCCTACTCTGTGCTCCCACCAGCCCCTCCTGCCCTGACTTACCCGGAGGACACTCACAAAGGCATCAAACTCGGCTTCCAGGGGGGCCCCTTGCTCTGGCAGGGGCAGGCGGTGATACCTGCCAGGCAAGGGGGAGAGACCCATCAGGCACAGCCCAGGCATCCCCCCCACCCCTGCATTCCTGTGGGGGAAGAGGGTGTGGGGAACTAGCCCACCCTGCACACAGTGAAACTGAGGCCACAGCTGGAGAGCAGGGCCAGAGAGCACCCATGCCCAGCACACTGGCATCCCGTGTGGCCCAAGTCACCTGGTGACCCCGGGTGGGACTGGCGCTCAGTACCTGTAGGTGGGTTGCAGGAAGAGGGGCCGCTGGAACACCTCCTTGGTCACGAGCACGTCGTCCTCGCCCCGGATGGTGACAGCGTGGGGCTCCCCCAGCAGGTCCTCAATGTTGTGGTAGACGTGATACATGTTCTCACTCAGCTGGGCAAAGTCGTGGATCTACAGGAGGAGTTGGGGTGGGGGGCCATGACTGACCTTCAGGCCCCTCCTGGCCTTCCTGGCTGAGCTCTAGAGGGACTGGACCCCACAGAGGCCACGGATGGGCCGCTCTGCCTCCAGGGGGAAGCACCTGGCCACAGGGAAGTACTCTGTGCCCTGGGAGTCCTGACAGGACGGAGGTGGCCCATGGCCTGAGGGCAGCCACCCATATACAAAATGACATGGCCCACACTGGGGCCACGGAGGAAGTGCCCCGCCCTGTGGACAGCAGGAGCCAACTAAGCCATCAGGCCGAAGGACAGGGGAAGCTCCTTCATCTGGGCACCAGAGGAGACGAGGAGGTTCCTGCCCGGGGAGTCTCTGGGGGCCCCGTGACCACACACTCCAGGTACACACCCCCACGGTGTGTCAACGGCCTCAGGAACTTGGCAGGCCTCCCATGTTGTGGGGGAGGAGAAGAGAGGCACCTCAGAAACAGACAGAGGCCCATCGGGAGCAGTGGCGGCTCATAGAGGGCTGACCCTCAGTGTTGGGGCTCCTCGTCTGATGCTACTTCCACTCCCTCCTAGACAAGGGTGCTGAGTGTGAAGGAGGTGTGCAGGGAGGGAAAGGGGCAGAGGCAAACAGAGCTGGGCCAAACAGAGGCAAAAAAAAGTCCTTCCTGGGGTGCTGGGTGGCTTGGTCGGTTAAGCTCAGGTCATGATCCCGGGGTCCTGGGATCGACCCCCATGTCGGGCTCCCTGCTCAGAGGGGAGACTGCTTCTATCTCTGCCTCTGCCACGACCCCCTGCTTATACTTCCCTGTCAAATAAATAAATAAAATCTTAAAAAAAAAAAAGTCCTTCCTCTGGCTTCCCATGAGCCTGCCTTCCAGCCAGCTGCTCGCCCAAGCCGGGGAGGGATGTGAGTGGGCATAGGCCAGTGAGGGCCGATGAGCTGCCCGCGGCCTGCCAGCAAAGGGGGGCCCCCCCACCCACATCAGTGACCCTCACCTCTTTCCGGATGGCCAGCTCTAAGCTCTCTACTTGGATCCCAGGTCCAAGGCCCTGGAGGTTCTCGTGAAGATTCTGCTTATCTCGGGGTGTGTAGGGCACGAAGTCCTCGTCGGCGCGCAGAAAGAGCACGGGCTCCTCCCGCACACAGAAGATGATGCACCCCTGCCAGGAGCCCAAGGCGGAAGAAGCTGTCACCACTGTCCAGCACGGACGCTCGACCTTCTTAGCTCTGGGCCTTTGTGCAGGCTGCTCCCCGCTCGTTGAGCGCCTGTCACCCCCCCGCCCCAGTCCCTGCAACATGAATCCTGCCCAATAAGCAAAGCTCAGTCCAAATGCCACCTGCCCCCGACTCTCCCTCTTCTCGGGCCAACAGCCCTTTGTCCGAAGCTCATGGTGGTAACTCCTACTTCATACTAACATGATCAGTGAGTACATCTCCCTTCATGGACTACAGGTTCCTTACACATCCCACTAGTCCTAGCACGAAACACTGGATCAATCAAGTGCTTGACAGACACCAGGTGAAGAAATGAATGTCCACCACCATGATGCAATCATTCATTCACTGAGCACCTTACACCCAGAGAGGTATGTGGGCAGACCCTTCCCTGTAGAACTTGCTGTCGGGCTGAGAAGACGGGACCTGCACAGAGCTAACACCCCACCCCACTCTGGTTCACTTAAGAACTCTCCAGCTAAACCTCAGGTCAAATCAGGCGTGGGCTGCCCACACTGAGCCTGCAATCACAGCGGGCCCTCAGCCTCCACCCTGCAGACACTCAAAACCCCACCTCAGCATCAGGCAGGAAAGAGCAGACATTAAAAGCAGGCATTTAGGGATGCCCGGGGCACTCAATGGTTGAGCGTTTGCCTTTGGCTCAGGGCTCAGGGCATGATCCTGGGATATCCTGGGATAGAGTCCCACATCGGACTCCCCACAGGGATCCTGTTTCTCCCTCTGCCTGTGTCTCTGCCTCTCTCTCTGTCTCTCTCATGAATAAATAAATTTTTTAAAAAAATACGCATTTAGAGTCCAGATGCCTAGTTTGGGTCTTGGGACACCATTCATAAGCTGGGCCTCATAAGCTGACACCACTCATTCATCCTCTCTGGGCCTACGTTCTTCCTCTGAAATGGGAGGAACTGCCCTGCCTTCATAGGGTTGACACAAGCATATGTCAGCTCTGGTCATCATGCTGTGGCTCTCTCATTATCACCTGTCCCCTCTTGTCACCCTGTCACCCTTCTGACTTCTCTGAGGTTCTCAAAGTTAGGTGTATAAGGGCTCCTGACCTTAGGGCCCCCATAGCCACAAATGACATGGCAATAAATATTGGCCCAGAATCTCAACCATGCCGACCACAATGATCATCATGGCATTCAATGCCCAGCAGAGCCCAGTCTGCGTCCCCAGCCACCCTCCCTATCATGTGGCCAGGGCCCTCCCGGAAGCCCCTGTGCCAGATTTGGGGGGCCGGATCCTGCCTGGAAGCGGCGCTACTTACCCTGTGTCCATCCTTCTGGAGTTTCTGGAGAACCTGCCTGAATCCAGAGAGGCTGGGTTGTCCCATGCCAAACACGGTGAGCCCACCCCGCACCTGCCGAAAGTTGGGGGCCCCACAGCCCCGCAGAGTGCCCAGCACATCCATCTTCTCAGCAACATCCCGCACCAGGAAGTAGCGTCCCTGGCAGGGGGAGAGCCACAGGGGGTTATTCAGATGGCTCAGGGACATCTTCCGTAGGTGGAGTTCTATCCCAGGCCCCAGAGGATGGGGAGCAGGGAGATGGGGCAGGGGACATGCTCTTCAAACTGTCTGTAGGCTTTTCAAAAAAAACAAACAAAATACATGACCATCTGTGATCCCAAGAAAGGTGTCATTTAGCATGGGAAAGGGAAAAACAATTCCTCCTGGTGGGGAATCAGAGAAGGCTTCACACAGGAGGCAGCATCAGAGCCAGGCCTTGAGGAGAGACCAGGGAGAGGCACTCCAGAGGAAGGAGACTGAGGCTGGCCCTAGTGTGGGGCCCAAAGCTCTCCACGAAGAAGGCAAATGTCTCCCTTGGCCAGAGAAAGGGCTTGGAGAAAGGGCCAAGTAGTGATCACAACTAAGGCCCCAGGAAACAGCTAGAGGAATCCTGCACTAGCCCCTTCCTGAGGCCCTGGAGCTCTGACGACGGACGGGGCTCCTCCCTCCCCGGCTGGCGTGGATGGATGCACTGACCACAGAGTAAAAGTCATCTGCGCTTGGAGACCTCACTTTCTAGGGTAGAGGTGAGGGGAAAAAACAGCTAAGCCAGAGAAGTTCTGGGACTCAGAGACTGGGATGGAGATCCCCAGGCTGGGGGGAGCAGGCTGGGACCCTGTCTCTGTTCTTCCTGCTGCTCAGAGGGTGTGGTGGGGGCAGGCTGGGGCCAGGCAGGGTCCTGCCAGAAGAGAAGAGCTGGGGGCTCCACGGGGCAGGGGGAGCGGCCCCCAGAAACCAGGGTGTGGGAGGAAGTGGATAAGGGCCCCAGAGGGTGGGGTGAGGACAGAAGCAGAGAAGGGAGGAGCCAGCGGGGAAAGCAGGAGGGAGGGACACTGGGAGGCAGGAGGGTGGGAAGGGATGGGAGAGGCTGAAGGGGGAGGGCCCGGGCTGACCTCACCTGCACCAGGTAGTGCTCAGGGGTGGCGTCTGACAGGCGGCCCAGCGTGTAATGGGCCTTGAGCAGCTCATCATGGATCTGGAACTCCTCCTTGCAATTATACCTGCCAGGGCAGAACAGAGCCCAAGTCAGGAAATCTTCACGATCTGACTAACCCCCATCCTCACCAGACCCCACAACAGGGCCACCCCACCCTTCCCAGGCCCTGGGCCACCCCTCTGTGGCAGAGATGGCCTGCTGTCCTCAACATCCACCCTCTCCTTCAAGAACAGAACCCTGCAATTGTGACTGGGCCATCCAGCGGGGAACTATATTTCCCAGCCTCCCTTGCAGCTATAGGATGGTCATATGGTTACGTTTTGGCCAATGGAGGGACACCTGGGTGGCTCAGTCAGTTAAGCATCTGCCTTGGGCTCAGGTCATGATCTCAGGGTCCTGGAATCAAGCCCCTACAGGGCTCTCCGCTCAGCAGAATGTCTGCTTCTCCCTCTCCCTCTGTATACCCTTTCTCTCTCTCTCTCTCTCTCTCTCTCTCTCTCCCCCTTTTTCTCTCTCTCCCTCTCCCTCTATTGCTCTCTCTCAAATATATTAAAATCTCTAAAAAGAAAAAAGTTCTAGCCAATGGGATATGAGGAAAAGTGCTATGTGTACAACTTTTGGGCCATTCGCTAAAGAAAAGGTGGGTGCCTTCTTCTCTCCTTCTCCCTGGCTAGCACCCAGAAGTGATGGCAAGAAGTTGATGCTGATGATGGTGGGGAGACAAGAGAGGAGGGGCCTGGCTGACCCAGAGCCACCATTCCAGGCTGGAGCACCTCCTGGACTCTAGTGTAGAGAGAAGCTTTGGTCTTGTTTAAGGCCTCCTATTCAAGGGTTACTTGGGTCCCAGGTGACCCTTCCATCATATTGTCTCTCAGAACAACGCCACACTGACAATCCCACAGCACAGTGAGGTGGCTCAGGACACAGGCTTTGGGGGTGTGTGACCTGGGCACGAACCCAGCTCCACCGCTCAGCAACCCTGTGGCTTTGGAGTTACTCAACTCTCTGTGGCTCCGTTTCCAGTAATCCTCACCTCCCAGGGCGGCTGTGAGAATTCAAGGCACGGCTGAACGTAAGCGCTTAGCCAAGGGCCTTGGGCACAGGGTTTATTAATAGAATTACTTTTACTAGTAGCAATGCTACCTCTACACAGGGCCATTTCAAACAAAACTAAGACGTACAAAACTAGAGTTCTGCAGATGCTAAACCAGGGTGGGTCTGTGCGCTCAAGACACGACAAGCTTCCGTGCCGATTATAACAAATGGAGAAGACACTCGCGCTTCTCTGGTGTCTGCTCCTCTGCTCCCTGCATCTAGGGATGGCTGGGCGGTGGAATGAGTGGGACAGGGGAGCACTAGGCGAGGAGTCAAGAGACTTGGGGTCCCGCTATCAGCTCTGCCTCCATCTCGCCACGTGGTGCGCAAATCCCTCTACCCCCAGGAGTTCCAGTTTGTGCTCTTAGATCCAGTTTTCACACCTGATCTAAAACGTATAAGATGAGGAGTCAGCAAACCTTTGATAACAAGAACTGGATAGTAAATAATTTTGGCTGGGGAGCCATACAGTTTCTGTTGCAACTACAAGTCTGCTACTGAGGTGTTAAGTATCCACGGATAGCATATAAGTGAATAGGACTGGCAGTGTCCCAATAAAACTTTATTTACAAAAACAGATGCCAGGCGGGATTGGGTCTGTAGGATACAGTTTGCCAAACCCCGTGTTGGGTGATCTCTAAGGTCTCTTCCCCCCAGCCATGCTGCAACCCCAGGGGTACTGTACTCATGCTGGATCCAGGAAAGACACACAGTCCCACTGTGGCAGATTTCTTCAGCAGCCCCGTGACTGTTCTGAGCCACAGCACTTGGTTAAATATCTTGCATGTCATCCCCACATAATCTGCTAAGAAAAATGAGACCCAGAGAGGGAAGAGGATTTGCCCCAGGTCACAAAGCAAGGCCCAGGACCAGTGTCTTCAACACTGCTCTCGGGGGGCCAAACCTAGATGTGTCACCCCTGGGAGAGGGAATACAGATCAGGTCTCTTCTCTTCCCCTTATCAGGAGCACAGTAATGGATTAGGACTCTAATTTTCCTGCCAGGCCTCAAAGCCAAAAGGCGGATTTATCATTCCCGGCCCTCAGGTCTCCTTACACAGAAAGTCCCATCTACTAGGTCTCTGCCAAACTTGCATGTGTGGAACACAGTTCATTCTTAGCTCACTGTGTCCTACTTCCTGCGTCCAGGAGGGGCCCAGAGGCAGATTCAACAGAAGATAAGGCTTCTCCATTCACCAGGAGACACAGCCAATGCTTCTTTTGTCCTCTTGGCCTCTGGCTCCCAGCAGCCCCTCCTTGACTGACCCCATAAGGGCAGACAGGGTTGCAGAGCCCCCTTCCAGACCCCTTTCCTCTGGGTGCATGTAGTGCACTGTCTCAAATACAGTGTCAGAACAAACCCTCAGCCTCCTCCAGGAATGTCCCTCAAGGACTTAATTAAGAGAGGTGACCAACAGCTTCCAGCTTTTTAGCTCACAGCTCTTTAACGACCTGGTATTAACCTCACTTTCGAGCCATAATTACTGGTTGTGAAAAATAAAAATCTAAGCTTTATACATCCAAGTATATAAACTCCCTTTGAAAATGTTGGGCCAAAAATTATTTTCAAAAGGGCGTCCCCCCACCAGCCACTCCTCCCTCTCCGTGCCTCATGTCCTCATGCCCATAAGTAATATGAGCCTAGAGACCCACTCAGCCACTCGCTTGCTGTGTTACTCCAGACAAACTGTTTAACCTTTCTGGGCCTCAGGATCTTCATCTAGGAAAGCAGTTTGCAGACTAAGTGCTGGGTGCTACCCCTCCTCCAGGCCGCTGCCCCAACCCTGTCTTCTAGGGACATGGTCACAGCCCCACCCCACCCCCGCCACTCACGTGATCACGACGGGGGCCACTTTGTTGGGGATGATGGACTTGGCCTTACTGTTGTGCAAGCCTGTGCTCTGGAAGGAGTGGACGCTGAGTGAGTGCGGACCGTCCATCGTGCCTCCGCCCTGGAGGCCCTCAAAGGGGGCGCCCGCCGAAACTGTCTGCTGGGCGGTACTGGCCGTTGTACCCATAGTCTGCCGGCAGCCTCAGGACCCCAAACCTGTGGAACAAGAAGCATGTGGTAGAGGAAGGGGTAGGAAAATCCAGGGCAGGAAGGGACCTGGCCCCCTCCACCTCCGCTGCACAGATACCAAGTCTGAGACCCAGAAAGGGCCAGCTGGCCTGTAGCTGGAGACAGGGCAGGTATGTGGCCTACCACGTGTTCATGAGGGCCTGCTATGGGCCTGGCCCTTTGCTGCTGTTTTCGGAGGGTCATGGATATGAAGAGACACAAAGACACAGCCCCTGACCCCTTATAGTCATACTCCCCCGGCAAAAATATGACTGTCAGAAAGGGGTTAACCCTCCACACCTGGTCAGGACCTAGGGCTGTAAGTGACTGGGTCAGGCCACCCAGAAACCAAACCCCGCTGACGGGGAGGAGTGCAAAGACCTAGGGCAGGTGCAAAGGGAAGTCAGGCTTGGCTCTGAAGAGTGTGGATGTGGGGTGCCTGGGTGGCTCAGGTGGTTAAGTGTCCGACTCGATTTCAAACACAGGTCATGATTTCAGGGTCATGAGACTGAGTCCAGGGTCAGACTCTGCACTCAGCAGGGAGTCTGCTTGAGATCCTTGCTCTCCTCTCTCTCTGCCTGTTGCCTCTCTCTCTTGCTCTAAAATAAATAAATCTTCAAAAAAAGAGAGAGAGAATGTGGATGGGAACAGGATGCTGGATGACATGCTAGCCACAAATCTCACGAAATGAGGCCAGAGACATCCAAGGGTTCAGTGAAAGCACCAGGCCCCCGAACTTGCCATCACCATCATCAATATCACCAACAGCCGAACCTTCCACCCATGTGAGGCAGGCTGGGCACCCTGGTGGACGCAGTGATCCCCACCCCACAGTGGTCTCCCCTCCCAGAGAAATACTTAAGGATGCACGCAGAAATCAGGCTTCCGGGGTGTGTGGTTAATGGAAGTGTTATTTAGGATGGCAAAACCCCGGGAACAACCTCCAGCCAACAACAGGGGCTTTGCTGAATAAAGGAGGGGGCATCACTAAGGTGAAAGGCTAAACAAAAAAAAAAAAAAAAAAGAAAGAAAGGCTAAACAGCCATTAAAAATACCACAGTGATGGATTTGAAAAGACCTCGAGGACACAGGGCTAGAAGGAACAGGTTGCAAGGCAAGAAGAGGCTACAGTCCCTTTTTAATTCATGGAAACATATCAGAGAAAAGTCTGGGGGACACAAGAGGCTAATGTGAGTTATCACCATGTGAAGAGTGTATTTCTAACTTCTCCTTTTGCTTTTTCTCCCCTGAACACTGGGTAATAAAGTTAAAGCCTACTGAGGACAAATAAGAGAACATCTAGGGAAATAGCCAGAGACCAGTGAGGAGCTGCTGGAGGGCGTGAGGAGGACTGGCCGGGGTTGGAGGACCAGCCCTGGGGAGGAGGGAAGGGGCTGGGAGTTCCTCGGGCCCCAAGGGAAGGGTGACGATGGGCAGAGACAGGCTCCAGGGCTCTGAGGGTTTAGCAGCCCTTGGCCCCAGTCGACCCTGATGATCTAGGATCAGGACAGGAGGGGGCCACCCGGCCCGCCCATCCCCAGCCCCATCTGCACCCTGACATCTCTGCACTGCAGAAGCACCAGGACGTGACCATCCGTCAGTGGTCACTGGCCCGGTGTGAGCTGCTCCGTGTGCTGGGGACGGTCTGCTCCAGCCACGCTCCCCAGCCCTCCCTCTCCACACCAGCAGCAGCACCTTGGGAAGTGGGTGGCAGAGGCAGGGACAGCGTGTTAGTGTGAAGGCTGAGCACACTGTGCCTTCTCTCCCCCAGGCCCTGAGGACCCGGGATCCCTCTCCCCAGAGCCGCTGAGACAGATGACTAGACTTACCCATCCCTCCTCGAACCTTCCCCAACCACCACCTGTCCCTGTCTTTCTCAGGTCTGGAAACGGCTCCCTCTCTCCCTCCAGCCCTGCCTCATCATCCTTGAGATCTCCCAGCAGCCATGTGACAGCTCTGTCAACATGCACACCTTGTGTTTATAAGAGCCCCACCATAGCCCATCCAATTTCTCCCTCCCTCCCCCTCTCCATCTCTGACAAAGGTGAAGGGAATGAGCCTCTGTTCCCAAACAGAAACACAGGCTGCTCAGATAGCACGAAGGGCTCCACAGTGGGCCCCAGCCTGCCACAGCAGAGCCAGAAACTTTTCTCCACTTCACTGGCTTTGGCGGGCTCCCAACACAGCTCACCAAAGTTCCCCAGACCCCTCTTAGCAGCCTGGCCCAAGGAGGAATGGACGACTACAGTCTCCTCCATGAACAGGAGCACGGGAAGCCACCCCAAGTGAGGGTAGGAAGGACAGGACGTGGGAAGGGCCTACAGAAGGCAGCAGTTGATCACAGCTGCCCAGCCCTGGCCACGTCCTGCCCCCGCCCCCGGATCGAGCTGCGGCTGACACCCCCACAGCTCCAGCTCCAGCCACCCCCATTTCTCACGGGCTCCACAGGCGACAACAGGCCCCAGCTGGGCCCTGTAAGGACAGCTGGGAGACAATACACATGTGCACAGCTGCAGGCTACAAGGGTGGGGGAAGGACAATCTCCTTTGAAAGTTGACCAGCTTCCAAACTGTCTAGAGGGTGAAGCCCCGGGATCCCCAGGCCTCCCACTCTGCAGATCTCCCCCCATCCTGAAAACCTCTCTCCACCCTGCATGGAGTAAGTCTCGCCAGCACAGGGGCCTCATCCTCCCCACATCTGCAGCCATAAAATGGCAGTAGGGATGGGACGGTCCAACAGCTTCTTCCCGATTCAATCGGATCTGACTCCTAAGACTAGAGGTCCTGGCGGTCAATGCCCAATGTCCCTAGTGCTCAAACCTCTGCTTGAGGGGAGGGTGGGGAGAGCGGGGTGGGAGGTGGGGAGACTGAAAAAAGGGGTCCATGGAACCTGGATGGTTTGTAAGCAATTATGCTGGTCCAGAACTTCCTTCGATCACAAGTGAAGGCCATCATCCCCATTGCACCCCAGGGCCTGGGACATGGTCCCTAGAGCTCACAGGCCCCTTTTTCACACTGCTGTTGTGCAGATGTCTGGAAACATGGCTTGCACACATCCCTCCTCTGAAACCACAGGGACCCGGGGCCCTGCCCACAGGCACTGGGGTGACATGACTGACCAACTTTGGGCAACTGTGTGCCCAGTGGTCCTGAGCCCCCCAGGCTCTCACAAGTGACCTTATGAGCCAGTGAATTTCGAGGACATGAGAACAAAGCGTAACCTCACTGTGCAAAGCGAGCTATAAAGATGCTGCTGTGCCATTTGCAAACTGGGGTTCTCGACACCAGAGACCAAAAGGACAATCAGGATTGGCTGGGTGTCCATGGTGCGGACGGGTGCCCATCAAAGGCACACTCCAGCTCAATGCCCCCATCCAAGCAGAGCAACAGCAGCCCTGTCACTGTTGTGTCTTTACAAAATAAAATTTAACCTCGGGTCTGGAAAGGGCTCCCTCTCTCCCTCCAGCCCTGCCTCATCATCCTTGAGATCTCCCTAACAAGGTCATAGGTTATCTTGTTAATAAAATAATAACCGATGACACGTGTTACTACACCACCAACTTGTTTTGTAGTGTTTCAGCTCTCCGAATACGACTCACTTCCTCTGTAATCCCATAGTTTGTGCACCTGAAAACATTCTGGAAAGGTGCTCCATAAGTTTCTGCCAGAGTGTGAGAGTGGCTCTTGGAGGAAAATTAAAAAAGAAAACCCTAATTTGAGGGAAGAATATTCCCCACCAAACATAGGTCCTCTTTCACCTTCTCCTTTGCTGCTGCTTGTTAACATTTCAAAGCACCCCTGAGGCAGTAGGCACCCATCAAGCCCCTGAGATCCAGGCCCAGGGCAGCCCGGGTGGCTCAGCGGTTTAGTGCTGCCTTCGGCCCAGCGCGTGATCCTGGAGACCTGGGATCGAGTCCCACGTCGGGCTCCCTGTATGGAGCCTGCTTCTCCCTCTGCCTGTGTCTCTGCCCCCCCCCCCCCGTGTCTTTCATGAATAAATAAAATCTTAAAAAAAAAAAAAAAGATCCAGGCCTTACCGCATCCATTTCCAGGGAGAATGGTTGACCTCTGCTAAGTGACAGCAGTTGACATGTGCTCCTCATCAGTTTGCCTTCCTGCCTCTTCACAGCTGCCCTGAGAGCCAGAGCATGCCCCACGCTCTCCCTCCCTTGCTCTTGGATCCCCATTCATCCACTCCACTCTCTGCCAGAGCATCCCAGACACGGCCTCCCAGACGGGGAGAGAGATGCACGGTTTCCCACGGAGGGATCAAGGACTCCAGGCCCCATTTCCCCCACAGAGACCCTCAGTGATCAGCTAGGAAGCCACAGAATCATCTGGACTACACTACCATGGCATGTGAGAAAGTCCCCCACATGGACAGACACGCATCCTCCTGCCTCCACACGCAGTCATTCCTGAGACAAAAGAAACTGCACTATGGAATTGGTGGCAGAGAGGTGACCTTGTTTCCCCAGGAACAATTCAACTTCAGGAGCTGGAACATTAGTTCTAGCTCATCCACTAACTGCCTGATGCCACAGCACAAGTGCCCGGGCTGCAGAGGGATGAGCTTTCTCGTCAATGGCAGCATTCAAGCCGAGGAGGTGCTGGCGTATGGGGGACAGACAAGAGGTTCAAAAGCAGACTCCTAAGGTCTTGGCCCCCAAACACCTCATGAGTCGAAGTCCAGTTTTTAAAAAATATTTTATTTATTTATTCATGAGAGACACAGAGAGAGAAAGAGGCAGAGACACAGGCAGAGGCAGAGACACAGGCAGAGACACAGGCAGAGACACAGGCAGAGACACAGGCAGAAGCAGGCTCCATGCGGGGATCCCGACGCAGGACCCGATCCCAGGTCTCCAGGATCACACCCTGGACCGAAGGCGGCGCTAAACCACTGAGCCACCCGGGCTGCCCAAGTCCGTTTATTTTCAGGCGGTTCTTGGTAGGACTACACTGTCTCCATTCTGGCCTCAGTTTCCCCATCTGTAATCAAAACTCACACGTCCCCTACCTTCTTTGTCCCTGTCGTGGTGCAGTAGCCATGACCTCCGGGCCTGGCAAATCCCGTGGGCTTTTCCGAAGCAGAGTCTGGCTCTTGAGACTGAAGTGGAGAGCTGCCCATCCCCGTTCCTTCCTCTGCCCTCCCTCCCCACCGGGATGGACCCCAGGCCCTGACGCAAAATCCCAAGTCCCACCTCGGGGAAAGATGTGACTACAGGCCACAGCTGTCACCACGGGCCCCCAGCAGCAGCTTCAGAGCTGGCTACGCCGCTGGAGGCCAGCGAGTCCAGCCCTCTGCCTCCACAGGTGAGGAAACAGAGGCCCAGAGAGGGAGAGCGATGTGCTCGGGTCACAAGGACGAGGCCGAAGCCGAGAGCAGCTGCCTCCCAAGCCGAGGCTCCTGGGCTGGGCCATGCCCACTCTGGCCCGAGCAAAGGGGGAGAGTCTGCTGTGAGCACAGGGAGACGGTGCCGAGCTGATACTGACCGAGTGTGTAACGACACTAGCCAAAGCACGGGGTGTGCTCCAAAGTGTGTGAGTTCCGTGCCTGCATCTGGGGGGCAAGGGGAGGGTCTCAACGGGAGGGCCGATGGGCAGATCTCCGCGTGCAGAGCACTCGACATAGAATATCTCATCTAAGGGGATCCCTGGGTGGCTCAGCGGTTTGGCGCCTGCCTTTGGCCCAGGGCACGATCCTGGAGTCCTGGGATCGAGTCTCACGTCCAGCTCCCTGCATGGAGCCTGCTTCTCCCTCTGCCTGTGTCTCTGCCTCTCTCTGTGTCTATCATGAATAAATAAATAGATCTTTTTTAAAAAAAAAAAAAGAATATCTCATCTAAGCCTGACCAAAAGAGGCACCAACTCTTACAACATGGTCCCAAGTTAACAAGAAAGCCAATGAAAAATGAACAAAAGATGGGGCATCCGGCTGGCTCAGCAGGTGGAGTATATGACTCTTGATCTTGGGGTTGTAGTTTTGAGCCTCACACTGGGTACAGAGATTACTTAAAAATAAAATCTTTGGGGGCACCTGGGTGGCTCAGTTGGTGAAGCATCTGCCTGTGGCTCAGGTCATGATCTCGGGGTCCTGGGATCAAGCCCCAGGTCAGGCTACCTGCTCAGCGAGGCATCTGCTTCTCCCTCTCCCTCTGATCCTCCCCCTGCTGTGTGTGTGTGTGTGTGTGTGTGTGTGTGTGTGTGTCTCAAATAAATGAATAAAATCTTTTAAGAATAAGATAAAATCTTTTTTTTTAAACAGGCGAAAGATTTGACAGTATGTGTGGGAGCCAAATAAGTACATAAACACACACCTAGCATCATTCATCATCAGGGAAATACATTAGAGTAACAAATACTAAAGACCAACTCCAGGGCAGCCCGGGTGGCCCAGCAGTTTAGCGCTGCCTTCAGCCCAGGGCATGATCCTGGAGACCCGGATCCCTGCGTGGAGCCTCCTTCTCCCTCTGTCTGTGGCTCTGCCTCTCTCTCTCTCTCATGAATAAATAAATAAAATCTTTGAAAAAAAAAAAGACCAACACCATTAAGCGCTGGTGAGGATGTGGAACAAAGTGGATCCCAGACACGGCTGCTGGAGTGTACGATCGTGCACCCTCTCTGGAAGAGAGCTTTACAGTCTCTCACGGTCCAGCAATTCCAGTGGGATGTGCTGCAGGTGTAAATGTGCGCACACATTTCAAGGAATTCGTACAAAAAAAAAAGGGAATCCCATTAACAATGTAATGTATTGTGTCGAGTCATGTCAAAATGATAATATGGGCTGATATATTGGGTTAATCAACGTCATTAAAATTACATTCATCTATATCCTCTCACATTCTTAACGTGACCATTTAGAATGAGGCAGGTGGTCCAGGTGACATCTGAATGGACAGTGCTGCGGAGTCTCAGGGCTCCGCAGTCCAGGGGGCATCCCGCGGCCCGCTGTGGGGGGTCGGTCAGGGTTAACCCCCAACCCTTGCCTTGGGTGAAAACTGAAGAAGCCTGTTCCAGGCCCAAGGACTCCCAGGAACCAGCGCCAGCATTCCCAGGATGCTGGGAACTCAAGGAAGCTGTCGGTGACTCTCTGATGGCCTGGCACCCAGTCGGGGACACAGTGGCTCTGACTCCGGGAAGCACGGGCTCGGGGGCCCAAGTCTGCTGACTCGCATCTCCACCACTCCTCGGGGCCCCTGGGTGTGTGGCTCACCTTCTCTGGGTGTCAGTTTCCCCTCTAAACTGAGGAGCATCCCTATGCCACCTGGGTTGGGTGGCCTAAGTGTGTAGAAAGCAAGGGCTAGCCAGCCTGACACCCAGCAGGGCCTCTGACCCCTCAGCCCCTCTTCCCCTCCCAGGGGCCCCCTCCTCATGCACTTCCCTCCCTCTCCCCGCTTCCCATGTCCCCCCCCTGCCACGGCTGGATGGGAACCTCCCTGACACGGCCGGGGCCTGACCCAGACAAGGCCTCTGGAGGGAAGGGTCAGGAGGAGTGAGCGGGCTCGGCAGTCCGCTGCCATCCGGGGCAAGCACCAGGGCAGAGCGGGCGAGGCCACAGCAGCTGCCCTACCTGGGTACCACAGGTACAGCTCCCCATTTCGCTCGGTCTGCTGGGCCGCCCAGGGAGGTTGCCATCCGCTCCTGGCCCGAACCAAGAACCAGGACAGCCCTGCTCCGGGTGGCCCCGGGCAAGCCCTCTGCCCGTTCCAGAACTCTCCCCACAGAAGACTGGGGTGTCCCCTCCAACCTCCTCCAACCTCTGCCACCACCCAGTCCAGGCCACCAGCTCCTCACGAGGCCAACTGCTGCAGCCCCCAGCAGGCCTCTCCTTCCCCCCACCTGGGCCTCCCGACATCCATCTGCCATGCGACAGCCAGAGGATCTTTAAAACCCTGAATCAGGTCACATGACTTCCTTATCTGGTCACACCGCAACATCCAGCCCCCTGTGCCGAGGAGGCCCCACCTCCCTGACCTCACTCACCCTGCGTGACCTGGCCTCCATGCTCCCGCCACTGGCCACAGGCCCCTCCTGCTTCCAGCGCCCCAGGCCCACTCCCCCTCACCAAGGCTGCGCACCTACCGCCCCTCTGCCAGGAACATTCTTCGGCTTATTCACAGGGCTGCCCCTTCTTGCAGTCTTGGCTCAAATGTCCCTCCTCTCGGAGCCGCCGGTGACGCTGTCTGCCCACAGCACCCCCCACCACAGCCTCTGTCCATCCACGAGCCCTTTCATTTCCCGGCTGCCTCACTATGGGGCTGTCCCTGTCACCTCAGTCTCCCCCAGTCCCTCAACAAGCTGGGACAGTGCCTGACTGATCCACACCGCGGCCCCAGAATCAGGACAGCGCCCGGCAGATGCTCAGGAAATATTAATGAGATGAACATATGACCAGCCTCAGGCACCTGCAGCTTCTAAAGACGCACAAAGGAGCGGGCACCTGGCCCCAAGGAGCAGGTCTCAATCCTTCACAAGACGGGGAGGGGGAAGCTGCTCCCACCCAATCCTCCTCTTGCCCCGGACTGCCCTCCTCCCTCCAGCCTCCCACATTCCACCCTCCCCTAGAGGTTAAAGCCCAGCTCCTCCAGGAAGCCCTCCCAGACTACACACCCACCCGCGCCTCTCCACACGCACGGCCCATTGTGATCATCACAAGATGGGACACTCCATTCCCTTCCACGGCACGTTTTTCCTGGCGGGGGCCATCCTGTGTCCTTCCTGGCTCCTGTCAGCTGCCTGGCTCAGGGGAGGAGCTGCACACATAATCACAGAACAAATCAGCTCCATCTCTTTACCTCCCCACCCTGCCGGGCTCACCGAGGATGGGAACAGGGGTGGCACTCAGCAACACGTAGGCACAAAAGAACAGGAAGGATGTTTACTTAAACACTGTGGTACTTAATCCTGAGTGGGAGGGACAGAGAGAGGTATTTACTTTCCTTTTGCTCATCATCGCTTCTCAGTCTCCTACAATGGACATGATTACTCCAGGAACCTTTTTTTTTTTCAGTATTATTTGTAATAGTTTAAAAGTTGGACAAAGGTCCCAGCTCCTCATCTAGGGTGCCCCCGAGGCCCCAACGATGCTCCTAGCTCTGTATCCACCGCCCCCCATGCCCTCTGCCCACTGCCATCCACGTTTCCATAATCACTCCGTGCACAGCCTGGTGGGATATTTCATGTCTTTGTGAGGTTTTTCTTCTTTGCTAATGTCAACAACCTTAAGAGGAGGTGAGACAAGGTTTATGACCCCCACTTTATAGAAGAGCCTCCAGCTAAGCAGAGCCAAAGACATGAATTCCTCCCAGGTTCCACTGCTGGATTGGAGGCAGAGTCACATGGTTTCGGCCATGTGCATCTCTGAGGGTCACCCGACCCCATCCCTCCACAACCTCCAACCCTCAAGCCTCCTTCTTTTGAAAACTTGAAGATCCAAATATGAAATAAAGCCACCAGGGCTGGGATGCCGGGTGGCTCAGTGGTTGAGCGTCCGCCTTTGGCTCAGGGTGGGATCCCAGGGTCCCAGGATCGAGTCCCACATCAGGCCCCCCATGGGGAGCCTGCTTCTCCCTCTGCCTGTGTCTCTGCCTCTCTCTCTCTCTCTCATGAATAAATAAGTAAAATCTTTTAAAAATAATAAAAAATAAAAATAAAGCCACCAGGACTCTGGAATCGCAGGAAATCTTCATCTGCTAAACTGTATGTTTCTGAAATGTCTTCTAAATTGAAGGAAAAAAAAAGATCTGAAAGTTGGGCAGCCCAGGTGGCTCAGTGGTTTAACGCCGCCTTCAGTCCAGGCCGTGATCCCGGAGACCGGGGATCGAGTCCCACGTCAGGCTCCCTGCGTGGAGCCTGCTTCTCCCTCTGCCTGTGTCTCTGCCCCTCTCTCTGTGTGTCTCTATGAATAAATAAGATAAAATCTTTAAAAAAAAAAAAAAAAGATAGATCTGAAAGTTAAAACCAGAAGGTGGAGGAATGTTTGGAAATATTACCACATACTCAGCAGGCGGACAGCCACTGTGGAATGGGCCTGGAGGTCTGGGCTTCAGCCTGCAAACTACAGGGAGCCTTTGAGGATCCCAGGTCTGGCAGGGACAAGCCATCCTTGTCACCCCCTAAGATGATGTGTTGGGGTGGCCTTGGAGCCAGGAGTGGACAGAGTGGGCATAGTGCGTGAGGGGCCAACCAAGGAGCTGTGGCAAGGGGGGGCCAGCAAGGGGCAGCAGGTCCCACCGAGGATGGAGCACCCAGGCTGGGAGAAGCTGCAGGGGGAGCGCCAGCCCCTGCCTTTGGCGAGGGGGAGAACACACCTCCAGTTCAGCTCCCCTAACAGGTGGAGGACAGAGAAGGAGCTCCCACCTGCTCTTCCTCCAGCCAAGACCTTGGCACTTGTCACCACATGCTCCTGCATGGCCCCCGAGGCTCCTGGAATTTGGAACCCTCAGGAAGGAAAAGGGTCCCTTCCAGCACCTTTAGGTGCCTGCCTCCATCCTGGGGAGCCCCCCACCTCTGATGCTCCCCTGCAGGTTAGCTCTGCTTGACTAAAAGCTCTGTCTCAGGGCGCCTGGGTGGATCACTCAGTTGAGCATCTGACTTTGGCCCCACTGCTTGTGCACAAGCACGAGCGCGCTCGCTCGCTCGCGCTCTCTCTCTCTCTCTCTCTCTTTCTCTGTCAAATAAATAAATAAAATCTTTTTTAATAAAAGGAAAGAAAGAAAGTTCTGTCTCTACAGGAGCTTGGATTGGGGAAGGGGGAAAGATTAGAATGAATTTGGGGACAGGTGGGAAATTTTGAATACAGACTACGTGCTGGATCAGTACGTTAACTCCTGGGGTGTGATGATGTTGTGGATGCCGTGTTCTTGGGAGATCCAGGCTGAAGTGTCTAGAGATGAGATGAGACACCTTGATGTCTGTCACTTGCAGATGGCCGAGAGACAGAGTCACAGAGACACAGAGACACAGAGGGCACAAGCAAATGGAGCAAATGTTAGCCACTGGTGAGCTCAGACACTAACTATATTCTCCCCCCAACTCTTCTGGAGGCTTGAAAGTTTTCCAAACAAAAAACCGAGGATGAGGGACACCTGGTTGGCTCAGCAGTTGAGCATCTACCTTTGGCTCAGGGTGTGATCCCAAGATCCGGGATCAAGTCCTGCATCGGGCTCCTTGCAGGGAGCCTGCTTCTCCCTCTGCCTGTGTCTCTGCCTCTCTCTGTGTGTCTCTCATGAACAAATGAATAAAATCTTTTTTAAAAACTGCAGATGAAAATATGTTTAAAATAAAAATTTTAAGAAGGTAAGCTGCCCTATGAGAAGCTGGTCTTCCACACACTGCCCCCCTCACCCCAGTTCTCCCCTCCAAAGAGACGAAGAGACACAGGAAGCATCTCATCTAGAGGGAGGAGGTCTGTAGGACCCCTGCAGTTCTGTTATTTTTCCGCTCTAATTAGCAGCAAGTACTGAAGAATCAAGGGGTTTCCAATAAAAGTGCAGATCTCTGGTTTCTCTTGAAGGCACCGAGGCAGGGAGGCAGTCCTGGGGCCTCGAGGGGGAGGGCGAGGTTCCCAGGGGCAGCCCTGCAATCGCTGCATCCTGTCTGCCTCTGTCACAGCACCTGCAGCCCTTCTGGGAGTCCCCTGGCCTCGCGGCCACCCTCCAGTGGCGAAGCTTGTCCTTTCCCCTGGCCCCAGCAGCCCGGACTCTGAGCCCCTCCGGAGAGGCTGGCCCACCTCCCTTGTTCTGACCACTGGGCTGCCTCCTAACCCTACACAGCTTCTCTGCATCCTCTGGCTGGTCTGGGACATGTGGCTTTCTGGTCCCTGGATAAAACTGACCTCCGTGTCGGGGAGACTTCCCGGTCCCCGAAGTGCTGGTCCAACTTCTTAGCCTGGGGGCATCCTCAGTTTGACCAAAGTGCCCCCAGGCCTCCAGCCCCTCCCTTCCTGCCATGTGTATTAATAAGCCAGGTGAGGGGGCAGGAACACACCCCCTTCCTTCCCTGCAGCTACCTGTGACCAGACCCAGCTAATGGAACATGAGGGGCAGTGTCGCGCAGCAAGTTCCAGAATCTTCCCTACGAGCCCTCCCTCTCCCCCCCTTCCTCCACCCTGCTGTCTGGAACACAGATGGGATGACTGAAGCTTCACAGCCATCTTGAACCACGAGCACATGAAGCCACACCCTCGGAATGGTGGAGGTCAAGTTCCCCAAGGAATCAGTGGCGTGGAACCACCGCGCCAGGCGTGGGCTGCGAGGCTCTGGGTTTGGACAGGACATAGAAATAAACTTCCATCTTGTGTAAACCACTGCTGTTTGGCTTGTCCTATTACTCGCAGCCAAATCTAATCCTGACTAATGCACTCCATTATTTTTAGGTTTGACCCTCAGTGACCGACAGGCCACATGGCAACAAGACAGAACTTACTTCTCTCCCTTCTTGCAGGAGAATGTCAAGTTTCCCTGCTGGTAAGAGTCAGGCAGAGCGACACCAGGATCCTGTGAGCCCAGCCCACGCGGGGGTGTGGGGGTTCACAGAATATAGAAGACATCGTCTCGGGCCCCCAGGGCCCATGGGGTCACTAAGGAAACGCACGCAGGACATGATTACAGCACCAGCCACTGCTAGATGGTGGTCCAGCAGCTCCCCCAGGTCAGCCGCAGAGGTCTAGAAAGTTCCAAGCAGCTAAATGTCTGTTCCATGCTATAGAGAGAGGCTTGGCCTCCATTGCTCCAAAAACGCAGAGAGAGACTACAAGTGTCTCCCCACCACCGGGAGTCTCTCTGTGGCCCTCTTGGCCATTCTGGAAAACAAGAAGGTGTTATCTGGATAGGAAGGGCCCTGCTGGTTGGCTTTTTCAGGGAGGAGCAAGAGGAGGGGATGTAGCACTTCCCAGGGAGGGCCCAGTCTGCTCTGGGAGGCAGTCATCCTGCTCCTGAAAGAGTCTGAGGCACCGTCCATCTCCAGGATCCATGCACCAGGGACTGGGAGAGGGGAGGCCAAAACTCAGGCGGGGAGGACCCTGGGGAGGAAACCTAGAGTTTCCTGAGACCCCACTCAGGGCCCTGGGCCTGCTGATACTCATCTGGCTGCTTCCTGGAACTGGGCCCCAAAGGGCCAGTGAGAACTTAGGCTGGACCCCACTTCTGACCTCCAGTAATGTCATGGGGGCCAGAGGCTTCCTTTCAAAGAGCCTGGAAAATCCACGGCCCAAGGACACCTGGGTGGCTCAGCGATTGAGGGTCCATCTGCCTTTGGCAGGGCGTGATCCCAGGGTCCGGGATCAAAGTCCCACATCAGGCTCCTTGTGGGGAGCTTGCTTCTCCCTCTGCCTGTCTCTGCCTCTCTCTGTGTCTCTCGTGAATAAATAAATAAAATTTAAAGATTTTATTTATTTATTTATTCACGAGAGACACACAAAGAAAGAGAGCGGCAGAGACACAGGCAGAGGGAGAAGCAGGCTCCATGCAGGGAGCCCGATGTGGGACTTGATCCTGGGACTCCAGGATCGTGCCCTGGGCCAAAGGCAGGCGCTAAACCGCCAAGATACCCAGGGATCCCAAATAAAATTTTTAAAAGAGAAAAAAAAGAAAATCCACAGCCCACTTCTGGGGTCTGTCCCCATCCTTCCACTTCTGTGGCTTCCAGTCTAGACTCTCCTGCCTGGCACTCAAGAACCCCCTTCCCGTCTTCAGCAGCCCCACTGCCTTCCACATCCCCAACATTCCAGGCAAGCCCTGGTCCCAGATACCCTATGGTACAGAGCAGAAAAAGCTCCAGTAAGTGTTTCTCGCCAGCATGGGCTTTCGGACAGGTCTCAAGTTCAGCATATCCCTCCTTGGGCCACACTTCATTGCCATCTGGAAAGTGAGGGGGCTGGACAGGATGGGAGGCTTTCAAACATTTTAGCAGCTGAGCCCTTTCAATCCTTGATGAAAGTCCAATGTGTAATGCAGCCCGATGTGCAATACAGCCAGCCGCAGAGCCACTCCGCTGGCTGCCAGCTTAGGAAGGGAGATGCAGCGTGTCCTGCCCCAGCCCCACCCGGGGCCTGCTCCCAGGGACAAACAGCTCCAAGGCCACTGGCCAGAGATGCTCAAAGCCCTCCCTTGCTCCAATCTCCCAGGACACATCCAGCCCTTCCCTGTCCCCATGCATCTGTCCTCCCTGGTCCCATAACCAGGAACACCATCCGCACCCTCACCCCCTCACTCCCTCTTCCTCCAGGGTTTGCAGCGCGCAGCCTGTGCCCCACACGACCCCAGCCTGAGCTCACTGGCCTGGTGTTTGGTAAGTACATGCTCCATCTCCCCACCCGGGATCCAGCGCTCCTCCAGAGCCCCCACAGAGCAGAATCCACAAATGTCATTTCCCTAAACAAATTTCACGCTCATGACCTCATTTCTGCTTCGGAACAATCCTCTGAGAGAGCCAGAAGCCCAGGCCACTGTGCCGTTCTGCAGATGGAAACACTGAGGCCTCTGAGAGTTCACTGGGTGACATAACAACAGAAGCCGGCCTCTGGTTCCACAGCCTGGTTCTACTGCATCAGCACCCACGCACCCTCTCCCATTCCTCCTGACACGACTCTCACTTTCCCAAGACACGATGGGAAGGTTAAACCAGGGACCTGGAGGCACAGAACAAGCTGGTCCCAGAAAAGAGGACTCCTTCCAGGGCCACAGGCTCTCATGCACCCCAGGCAGCCAGATGCCCGGGCGGGTAACAATGGAGCTAAAAATAGGGCAGGAGGCTAAGTGGCCAGCTGCCGGAAACATCTGCCTCTGCTGCAGAACAAACATGAGGGAAGTCACCATGCTGCAGGGTCCCTACCGTGGGGCAGGGGACAGCTGGGGGTGGGGGAGGGGAAAGTCAAACCTTCAGGTCTGCACCCTGGGCAGGGGCTCAGACCAGCCCCCACCCGCCCTGGGCCCCATCCCTCCCCACACACGCTATAGACACACACGTTACACCTTGTGCACCAACATGTATCTCCGAGTCAGAGTCAGATGCGCCTTTGAGACCCCAGTCTCTTCCTCTCATTTTACAGAAGAGGAAACTGAGGTCCAGAGTAGACCAAACAACTGCCCACAGTCATGGAGACAGTGGACAGCAGGGTGAGGAGCCGGGGTTCCATACCCCTCTCCTCTGCAACTCCCTGGCCATCTGCTTCCCGGAGCATGTCCATCCAGGGCCGGGAAAGACCCTGACCAGGAAGGGCCTTCCCGCTCCGCAGAATGAAGCACACCAAGCACAGGAGACAGATTAGCACAAAAAACTTCAGCTCAGGGGCGCCCGGGTGGCTCAGTGGTTGAGCACCTGCCTTTGGCTCAGGTCGTGACCCAGGGTCCTGGGATCGAGTCCCATATCAGGCACTCCATGGGGAGCCTGCTTCTCCCTCTGCCTGTGCCTCTGCCTCTTTCTCTGTGTCTCTCATGAGTAAATAAATAAATCTTTTTTAAAAAATCTTAATATAACCCATAAAGGACAAGGCTGGGCCATCTCTCAGTTGGTCCAACACAGTTTTCCTCCAGCGAGTGGCAAATGAGGTTGGAGAGCCACGCACCGGCCTCTGCTCACCTGCTGCACATCTTCCTGCCCCACTTGCTCCCTCAGCCTAGCTGACTCCCATCCCCTGAACCAGGAGCCTCCTCCACGTCCCCCAGGCCACATCGCACCATGGCCGTAGCCTCCCTGAAGCCCACTGGGCTGGGGCTGGGGCTGGCCTTCGATGGCATCCCAGTGTTTGGCACAAAGTAGCCACTTGAATGAGCAAAATTGGACAGATTTTTAAACAAAAAAACCGATGAGCTCTGTGGGTGTCCATGCTGTGAGCACAAATTAGACAAAACAGGTGGGTTTTAGCCCGGGGCCCAGAACACAAAAGGCACTCTATAAATGCAGCCCTGTTTCAAGTGCCATAAGAAAATGGGGCTGGGGTAGGGGGAGACACTGACCCCTGGGTCCCATCTGGCAGAGAAGGTTAATGAGGAAGGGACGTGAAGGCCAGAGGCTGTGGAGGCCCCTTCCGGCCAGGAAAGGGCGAAGGTAACTCTGAGGGCCCCGTTTGAGAAACAGACCCTCCCCTGTAGAATTGCCTCGCTGAGACCCCTGGTCTCTCGCGTTGACTCACACTCCCAGGGGGACAAAAAAAATGCGGCATCTAAAAAGTCCCCTGGGCTCCTCACTCACTCCTGAGGATTGAACACAGGATTGAACACATTAGTAGCTTGACCAGAATTTAAAATCACAAATGAGGGCAGCCCAGGTGGCTCAGCAATTTAGCGCTGCCTTCAGCCCAGGGCCTGATCCTGGGGTCCCGGGATCAAGTCCCGTGTTGGGCTCCCTGCATGGAGCCTGCTTCTCCCTCTGCCTGTGTCTCTGCCTCTGTGTGTGTGTGTGTGTGTGTGTGTGTGTGTGTCTTACGAATAAATAAATAAAATCTTAAAAAAAATAAAATCACAAATGATGAACTTCTAACCCCAAAGGGCTTACAGCCCCACCCCCTCACCCCAAGTTGCACTTCCAGGTATGCGTAGCGGGCTGGAGCCCGAGGGAGGCTACCACCGGATCACAGTTCTAACGGCAGTCTCCGCAGAGCCCAGGTCCCCAGTGCCTTCCAGTGTCCACAAGGTCCAGACTATTCTCAGGACAATACCAAGTATCACTGCCTTCTCGCCACGAATGAGCATGCTGATGGAGCAAAGCCACAGCAGTGGGGGACACTCAGCAAGAGGCATGGCACTGGCCCCCAACAAGGCTACCCGTCACTCATGTAACAAAAGATGCCACTATCACTTAAGAAGGTCTTTGATGAGGGGCACCTGGGTGGCTCAGTGGTTGAGCATCTGCCTTTGGCTTGGGTCATGATCCCGGGGTCCTGGGATCGAGTCCCACATCGGGCTCCCTGCATGGAGACTACTTCTCCCTCTGCCTGTGTCTCTACCTCTCTCTCTCTCTCTCTGTATGTCTCTTGTGAATAAATAAATAAAATCTTAAAAAAAAAAAAAAAGGCCTTTGATGAGGGCACCAGGCTGGCTCAATCAATAGAACACACAACTCTCCATCTCAGAGTTATGAGTTCAAGACCCACATTGGGTGTAGAGATTGCTTAAAAATAAAATAGCTTTTAAAAAGTCTTTAATGAATCAGTAAAATTAATTTCACTGAAGCAAAGGCCTTGAGTACATGTCTTTTTACTACTCTGTGAGATGACCGAGCATGTACCTGGGCAGGTGTCTGAGGGAAAGGCACCTGTGAGCCAGGCTGAGCTGTCAGCTCAACTAGCATCTTTGTTCACAGAAAGAACAGCCAGCAGACAGACAAACACCAGTTACTCAGAATTGGTTAGCTGGCAGACATTTTCTTAAAAATGAACAAGGTGAGCCTGTCCTTTCAAGGAAAACAATTGACGACATTTGTTGCCAACGATCAAGTTCGAGCTTTAAGGGAAACATCAGAACTTTGGAAAACTGGCATCAGCCGTTGTGAGTCTGACCACTTCCCCAAACATAAAGACTTTGCAATGATATGGGTGATGATGTTAACATACATAATTTCTGGATATTGCTGAAATGAAATGTGTCCACATTTGGAAGATCTGTGTAATTCCATGAATCAGCATCTTCCCGATGACTAATATGTAAATGTCACAAAATCACACCTGTGTCAAAGATCCATCCAGGCAGGACGGTCTGATGGATTTTAATGCAACAAACTATGAAAAATTCATTAATATGTTTACAGATTCTACATTTCAAATGGCCTTTAAGAAACTATCACATGTTGAATTTTTATGTAGTCTCAAAAGAAAATATCCAGAGGCTAATAAAATATTCCTCCCTTTTCCAATCACTTATCTGGGTAAAGCTAGATTTTCTTGGGGATCCCTGGGTGGCTCGGCAGTTTAGCACATGCCTTCGGCCCAGGACGTGATCCTGGGGTCTCAGGATCGAGTCCCACATTGGGACCCCTGCATGGAGCCTGCTTCTCCCTCTGCCTGTGTCTCTGCCTCTCTCTGTGTGTGTGTCTCTCATGAATAAATAAATGTTTTTAAAAATCTTAAAAAACAAAAAAGCTAGATTTTCTTCATATACTTCAATCAAAACAACATATCACAACAATTGAATACAGGAACCCAAGTGTCTGTTATTAAACCAGACATTAAAGTGATCTGCAGAGGCACCAGGCTGGCTCAGTTAGCAGAGCATGCAACTCTTGATCCAGGAGCATGAGTTTGAGCTCCGCCTTGGTGGGGAGATTACTTCAAAAAAAAATTTTTTTAATCTTTATAGTGATTTGTAAACTGCAAAACAATGCCACTCTTTCCAATGTAGTTTATTTGGGAAAACAGCTCAGTTTTCAGGAAAAAAAAAATTGTTTATGTTAACATGTAATGGGTTTGCTATTATTTTTTAAGTAAATGTATACATATATGTTTTAAAATATATTCAGTTTTAATTTCTAATATGGTAAATATCAACTTATGTATATAACCCACATAAACAGAAATGCTTTGGAGTCTTCAAATTTTAAGAGTGTAAAGGAAGGTGTCCTGAAACTAAGAAGTTTCCAAATAGCTATGATTTAACTCCCATAGTAACCCTTTGATGATCATGTATGAGCTGGTCCCATTTTGTAAGTACAGACCCTGAGGCACAGAGAGTCTGGGTGACCTCCCAAGGGCACACAGGTGGCAGAGAGCTTCCAAGTACATGCTTTCACCCTCCAAATTATCCCTCCCCTAATACCATGCTCCCGAAGGAAGTGTAGAAGGATGAATAATGACTTACTAAAAAAAAAAAAAAAAAAAAAAAAAAAAAAAAAAAAAAAAAACACACACACATAAGTGAAAGAAGACAGTTTGGGGGCAGAAAAGAACTTTCTATACAAAATGCTAGGGAAGACATACAGGTAAACATCAGTAGATCAGACTACATAAAACATGGTCAGCTTTGGGGTGCCTGGCTGGCTCAGTCGGTGGAGCTCTTGATCTCAAGGTTGTGAGTTCAAGCCCCACGTTGATTACTGGAAAAATAAAAATCTTTTTTAAAATGACCAGCTTTTGGGATCCCTGGGTGGCGCAGTGGTTTGGCGCCTGCCTTTGGCCCAGGGCACGATCCTGGAGACCCGGGATCGAATCCCACATTGGGCTCCCGGTGCATGGAGCCTGCTTCTCCCTCTGCCTGTGTCTCTGCCTCTCTCTCTCTATCATAAATAAATAAAAAATTTTTTAAAAATCTTAAAAAAAATAAATAAATAAAATGACCAGCTTTTAACCAACACAGAAAAACCACGAAGCTGAAAGGCAAATGGCAAACTGGATAAAGATATTTTTGACAGTTTTTTATTATTTATCATATTCAATACAGCTTTTTTTCCAAACCAGAAACCAAGTATATCTTGAGACTGTAACAGACCCAAGAAACCCCAAAAGCCCAATCCAGAAATACAAATGGACAATGAATGTCAGAAAAAGATGTTCAACCTTACTTGTAATTTGAAAACTGGAAACGACGAAACGCCACGTCTTGCCTATCATGGTGTCACAGGTACAACAGCAGGACACACCCTGTGTCAGCATGGGTGCCAGGATGGGTGGGCTCTCCCTGAAGCACCAGGCAGGATGCAACCTGGCACTGCTCCCTAGCAGCTAATCCGGCAATAATTCTAAAATACCTTAAGAGCACGCAACTCTTTGATCCAGCCAAGTTTCCTATCCGTTGAGTCAATGCAAATAATCAGAGATATGGCCACAAAAATGTTCGACACAGCTTTGCCTAGTTTAGCCAAAGACTGAGAACATCTTTCACATGAACAGTGGTCAAAGTCCAATGTATCGCAGACGTCATCACGCAGTCATTAAAATGGATAGAGTGTCAGATGGCCGTCACTTAACAGAATGTGGAGGGAAAGAAGCCAACATCAACAAACACTGTCTGATTCCCTTCATCTAAAACTCAAACACAGGCCGAACTAATCTATGGTGTTGGAAGTCAGACAAGATGTCCCATCTGGAGCAGGAAGGAAGGGACGGCGGTGAGGTGTGGGGATCCAGGGTTCTGGAACACTTCTGTTCCTTGACTTGGGGGGAGGCTCTGAAGGCTGTGCTCATTTTGTGTAATCAGAGCATGTACTTGCGATGGGCGTCCTTTTCTGGGCATGTGAAACTCCAACTTAGAAGTTTCAAAAATAAGAAGTAACAGTTTACTTACATAGGAAAATGTCTATTGTATGTTTAGTCACCAAAAAAAGGCAAAGTGTACACACACACACACACACACACAGAGAGGAAAAATCTCCAGAAAGATACATCTCAAAACGTGCATGGTGAACTGTCCATGGCGAGCTGTGGTTATCGCTGCAAAGTGGAGTCACAGATGGTTCTTCTAATCTTCCTGCATATCTTTATTTTCTCTGACGTTTCTTTTTTTAAGATTTATTTATTTATTTATTTATTTATTTATTTATTTATTTATTTATTTATTTGAGAGAGAGTGTCAACCAGACCCCCCCACTGAGCATGGAGCCTACCACAGGTCTTAATCCCAGGACCCAAGATCATGACCTGAGCTAAAACCAAGAGTCGGATGCTTGACTGACTGTGGCATTCAGGAACCCCTCTCTGATGTTTCTATGATGAATGAACATATATTATTAATAGAAAAAAAGAAGGAATGGGGCACCTGGGTGGCTCAGTCAGTTAAGCATCTGCCTTCAGCTCAGGTCATGATTCTGGAGTCCTGAGATCGAGTCCCATGTCCATTGGGCTCCCTGCCCAGCAGGGGGTCTGCTTCTCCCTCTGCCTCTACTTGCCACTGCCCTTATTTGTGTTCTCTCTCTCTCTCTCTCTCTGTCAAATAAATAAATATTATCTTAAAAAATTAAAATCTTTAAAAAAAGAAAAAAGAGACAAGCCCAAGAACTGCACAGTATGGCCGCTGACAACCGCAATCCGGTTTGTGTGTCAACCCTACAGCCTGAAGAGCCCCTGACCCCACTGGAAAAGCTCAGGCAACTGAGGGTGGTCCTGAATTGCCGCCAACGGCTTTTGCTAAACACTTGCCCACGGAAATCATTCGGATATAGGAATCAGAAAGCCCTGGGTAGACCCCAGCCCTGTCCCCCTACCAGAGGCCTGGGCCACCTCCTTAGCCTCAGTTTCCCTGTAGTGGAAAAAGGGTTAAATGAGGTTACAGATGTCCCAGCCTGACCCAGTCAGGGCCCAGAGCACATCTGACACACAGGTTCTCCCAGTTTCCACAGAAGAAGAAATGGGGGCCCAGGAGGCTGAGTGACAGCCCTGGGAGATGCCCAGAGAGCCTCCCCGGCCATCAGTGCCCCCACCAGACGGTGCGTGCCACACACTGGATTTGACCTCGGGTAGCCTCCCTTGGAATCCACACCCATCATCCCCATGAAACCTCCACGTGGAGGGCCACGGCAGGAAAGGTGGGTGGCGGATCCAGACAGGAAGTGACCTCGCCGGATGAATGACAGGCCAACATTCCACCGGGAGCCCCACCTGCTGGGGACCTTCGGGGTCATGGGAGCCAGGAGTGGGTGGGCACACGGAGGCCAAGGAGGAAACAGGATTTACTGCAGAAGGCCAGCCACATGGCACACTTCCCCAGGCAGGGAAGTGACTTCATTTCACAGTGTCGCCCTCACTTCCGTCCCTCACGTGGCAAGGAGTTAACCCTGAGAGGGCCATGCTTCCCTGGGCTCTTGCCAACTCCACACGAGCCAGGGCAGGAGAATCCAGGCTTTCTCCTCTCCCCCACTCCTGGTATCCCCAATCCACGGATGAGGAAACTGAGGCTCAGAGAGGCTGTCCACGAGACAGGGACTCCAGGACCTTCCCCACTACACTGAGCTGCACGGAGAAGGGAGATGTTAATTCAAGGTCAGGAACTCAGGGAAGACTTCCTGGAAGAGGAGACCACTGAGCTGCTACTTAAAAGAGGAGCAACATTTGACGGACAAGAAAAGCATTCTGCAGGGAGGAAACTGCACAGAGAAAAAGAGATGCTTGGCGCTGTACAGAGTATTAAGTCCAAGTATTATGGTACTTGTGAGGCCAGAATACAGGATGGGGTGGGGTTGGGCTGAACCCCAACTGCCTTGGAGACCGTGCCAGAGAGTCAGGATATTGCTCTATGGGGTGAGATGTGCTATGCAGACTGGGGTGTGAGTAGAGCTGCACGATGGTGCCCGTGTGTCAGCCTAAGAGGGCTGCACGGAAGAGGCAACACCCAGGGAACCACCTCAGCAAGGGCTTGTTATTACTCTGGGACCCCTGAGGCCCACAGCTCAGCAGGCCTCACCGTGCCCCCCACCTCCACCCAGGATCCCCAGCTACACTGGGCTTCTCTGTAAAGGAGAGGGAAGGAAATCCATAGTACCCACACACTGTGAGCCGAGGTGTGCATCGCATGCCAGACCGTGACACAGCAGGGCGCCGACGACACCGAAGGCGCCAGCCTCAGCGCCATGACCACCGGCTGCGTGATCTTGACAGAAACACTTCACTTCTCTGTGCCTCCGCATCCATCGGATGCAGACGGTGTGTCACGGCCACACTGACCCACGGGCAGGCGGAGTGAGCTGGCCTGGGTCACATGGCAAAGCAGCAGCAGAGCCAGGATTCAAACTCGGGCCCACCTGGCCCTCACACCCAGGCTTCTCCCAGCCCTTCAAGCAAAACAAAACCTGAAACCCAAAAGCTGGGGCTCTCCAGGCCTCTGGGCGGTTTCTGGCGGGGGAAGAGTCTTCCCACCCCAAACCTCCAGGAACCAAGGGAAGGGCAGGGAGAAAACAGTAGGGCACGGCAGGGGAAGAAAAATATTTTCAAGTTTCTCCCTCTTCCTGTTTATCTATCCTCTTGATCCAGAAGCTTCTGGTAGCTGTTTGTCCAGGGAAAGTCCTGCCAAGAGTGACATCCTGCCATCCGCCGCCCTAGGCCCAGCAGCCCCTGCCCGGCCTGCACTGGGGGCAGCGGGGACCACTTCCCTGCAGACCCTGCCTCGCCAGGGGGGCTGCTGCAGAGCTGGGCTCTCGACCGATGCTGGGGCCCAGGACTGAGGACCCGGCCAGGGAGGGGAGGCCGCTGCCACCCCCTGCTCAGCTCCAGCTGGCACCAATCAGCTCCACACTCAGCTGCAGAGAGGTGATGAGAAGGATTCAAGGAAATGAGGCCGAGCCTGGCCTGGGTGCTGCAACGGGGGTGGGAATGCAGAGCACAGGTTGTGCAGCCAGGCTGACCTGGTGTCCGATCCTGGCTGACCCCCGACTTGCTGTGTGACCTTGCCCAAGGTACCGAACTTCTCGGAGCCTAACCCCCTGATGTGTAAAATGAGGATAATATTGGAACCTGCTTCATAAGGATGTGCTGAGGATTACAGGAGACAATGTGGGGAAAGGGCTGGCACCTGGGAAATGTGAACAAATATTATCAATTCCCACTCCTACCATCAAGCTGACCCCCTCGCTCAGTCCTGAAGCTCCGAGCTACGTTTCAAATAAGCTCAGGGGTACCTGGGTGGCTTAGCAGATTAAAAGCTCCGAGGTATGTTTCAAATAAACTCAGGGGTACCTGGATGGCTTCAGCTCCGGTCATGATCTCAGGATCTCAGTCAGGATCAAGCCCCACCCTGGGCTCCCTGCTCATTGTAGGGAGTCTGCTTCTCCCTCTCCCTCTGCCCCAGCCCACTCTCCCACCTGCTTGTGCTGTCTCTCAAATAAATCAATAAAATATTTTTTAAATAAAATTAAATAAATAAAATGAGCTCAAAAGAACAATTATAGCCTCAAAAAAAAAAAAAGAATGAAATTCTGACACATGCTACAACACAGATGAGCCTTGAAGATATTATGCTAAATGTTTAAATAAGCCAGACACGAAAGGACAAACATTGTATAATTCCACCTACATGAGGGACTTAGCATAGTCAAAGCACAGAGATAGAAAGTTAGAAGGGTGGCTGCCAGGGGTCGGGGTAGGGAGGGTAATGGGAAGTTAGTGTTTAGAAGGCACAAAGTTTCAGCTTCAGAAGAGGAAAAAGTTCTGGACATGACGATAATGGCTATACAACGGCGTGAATGTACGTAATGCTATTGATCTGTACAATTAAAAATGATTAAAGGGGTACATTTTATGGTACATATATTTCATCTCAATTTTTTAAAAAGGGCTCATTCCAAAAAAAAGGGGGGGGGGTTGTGATGCCCATATTAAGATTTGTCCCTGTCCTTGGATAGTCCAGGGTCAAGAGGCAGGACAGGCATGCAAAAAGCAGAAGGTGCCACCTCCCAGGGAGCTGGTGCCATCAGAGACCCGAGTGCTGGGTGCTGAGGAAAGAGGGGCACGCATTGCCTCCTGGACCCGGCTGGGCTGGGAGGGGAGGCAGCCCCTGAGCCCACTCAGCCAGGCTCCTCCCAGGACATGATGGGGTCTGGGCGAGGCAGCCCCAGGCTCCTGCACCCACCAGGAGCACAGTAAGTGTGAGAGATGCAGGGCCCCTCTCACACCTCGTGCCTGTGTGTGCACACACTGGCACACACACACACACACACACACACACACACACTCCCAAGGCCAAAGACACCAGAGCAGCCCTCACAGGCCAATCCCACCTGTGTCTGGCCAGCCCAGGCACCAACATCCAGTAACAATGGCTCCTTATGAACCCCAGCACCCACCACCCTGGAAGGTAAACTGCAGCCTGCCCACCATCTCCAGGGCCAGCAATGGGGAAGGAGGGGTGTGAACAAGAACTGCTTACTGGACACACCCCGTGTAAGAAGACCTAGAAATATGACCCTCCAGAAGCCCCCTGACCTCTGCCTGACAACCCTACTCATAGGGCTTGGGTGAGAAGCAGGCCACCTCTAGGGAGTAGTAGGTGGGTAAGAACAGGAGTGAGAGGGCCGGTGGGGGGAGGGGTAGACTGGCTGAGGTCCATCGTGAGTCACTGTGTGACCCTGGGCAAGTCACTTCCCCTCTGGGTCTTTTGAAGACTCCTTAGCTTCCTTCTTGGTAGAATGAGCCTCTATCCCACCACCCAATGGCCATACATCCTACAGAAGTGTGTGCGTCCACCACAAGACGAGCAGGAGTGTTCAGCAGCTTTTCTCGCCATCACTAGAAGCTGGAAACACACTGAAAGTCCATCTACAGGGAAAAACCAATGTGAGGTGGTAACGCCTCTACAACGGAACACTACAGAGCAACGGAAAGGGACAACCCGCCGAGGCCTACAGGATCACAGATGAATCTTATAGAGTTGATGCCAACAGAAAGAAGCCAGAAAAATCCAGATAAAAACAGTTCACATTCTGGGGCACCTGGGTGGCTCAGCGGTTGAGCGTCTGCCTTTGGCTCAGGGTGTGATCCTGGGGTTCCAGGATCGAGTCCCACATCGGGCTCCCTGCATGGAGCCTGCTTCTCCCTCTGCCTCTCTCTCTGTGTCTCTGATGAATAAATAAATAAAATCTTTTTAACAAAAAACAGCTCATTTTCTCTGGTGCCATTTACAGAAAGTTCAAGAGCAAGTAAGACTAACCCTTGGTAGGCACTCCAAAGCACAGACACTTGAGAGTGGGGCTCAGGTAACGGACTGGGAAGAGGCCCCAGGGAACCTTCCAGGGCACTGAAAACGTTCTCTATCTTGGTCAGGGTAGGGGTCACACAGGTGAAATACACCTGCATCCTTCTCAAACTGTGCCCAATTTACCGTCTGTAAATGAGACCTCAATTTAAAATAAAATGCCTAAATAAATAAATAAATAAATAAAAAATAAATAAAAAATAAATAAATAAATAAATAAATAAATAAATAAAAATGCCAACAGCGATAACTCCTACTCTGTCTTCCTCTGAGGACCACGGTGAGGCTCTGCTGAGTGCGCATGTGGACAGGGTTGGGTGGCGATAAGAACATGGGCTGTGAGACAGAAGGACCAGGGTTCAAATCCTAAGGCTCCCTCTGACTGGGTCCATTTTTTTTTCCTTGCTCGGTTTATTTTTGGTGGTGTTGGCCAGATTTTTTATTACGGGTGTATTTGTATTTACTGTCCAAACCAGGTGAAGACGCATAAAGAAAAGGTTTATGCCCTTCCCATCCTCCTTGAGGCCACCTCTTAAAAACATCCTCCTGCAACAAGGCTTCTCAAACCCTTAAGTAGACAACACGAACACCCCTCCGGTTCATACACAGACCTCCCACCCTGTCTGCTGACAGGGCAGGCCACTGACTGCGGTACTGCTCATTCAAGTAACAGCTACTAAGCATCGACCATGTCAATCAGCCAGACACAGTCCTGTCCCTTCACGGAACCGACATTCCCACAAGAGAGAGAAAAGAGAGGGCGAGAGGGATGGAAGGACGAAGGAGTCAACCAAGAAATACAATGATGACACGTGTATACGTTATATGCATCATGACGTGGACGCCAAGGGACTGAGAAGCTCAGATGGAAAATGAGGGAAAGGACCACGGTCACGGAAGGTCTATGCTATGAGATCCGAAGACAGGGAAGGTTCCAGCCACAGGGGCAAGCACTCCAGGCAGACAGAACAGCACGGGCAAATGCCCTGGGGCAGGGGTAACTCGGAACTGAAAGGAAGAGCATGTGGTCTCCAGCGAACTGCTGCAAAATCCCCGTGCACACGGCCTTCCATCCTGATAGTGCACATCTGTAGCACAGGCCACCGAAACTCATATTGCTGAGATAGAAAGGCCTGTGCATTTAAAACCACAGTAGGGGGATCCCTGGGTGGCTCAGTGGTTTAGCGCCTGCCTTCGGCCCAGGGCGTGATCCTGGAGTCCTGGGTTCGAGTCCTGCATCGGGCTCCTTGCATGGAGCTTGCTCCTCCCTCTGCCTGTGTCTCTGCCTCTCTCTCTCTCTCTGTCTCTCATGAATAAATAAAATCTTTAAAAAATAAAAATAAAAAAATAAAACCACAGTAGACTCTGTAGTCTTATTTTTCCAAAAGGCAGTAGCATTTTGCCCAGCAGCCAGCATGGCTGAAAAGAGCCGGTTTCCTCCCATCTTCACCAGTTCAAGAAGTCATCAATCTTTGTCCTTTCCGACCATATAAAATCTCTCCACGTCCTTGTCTGTGGAGTGGGGTCGATGACAGTGCCTCTGCTCCCGGCCTCAGGATGCTACTGTGAGATTTAAGAGAGAAATAAATTCACCTAATTTGCTAAGCTCGGTTTGCACAGAGGGAGCACTCAACAAGCGGGGACAGCCTGTTACCACCATTTCTGCACAAATGCCAGGAGACACAAGTGTCACCTCCATAATCACCATACCAATCAGGCCAACTTGCTAAGGGGAGCTGTGAAGGCTCAACCCCCATGATGTGGCTTGGCGTTCCCTGGAAACAGGGACAGAGGGAGAAGGAGGCTGAAATCATGGCTCAGCATACAGCAGTGAACTGGCTGGGTGGGAGTCCAGAGACTAGTCAGGGCAACCTGAGACTCAGCTTCTTCATCTATAAAATGGGCTAACTCATACGTGCTTCCTGCAGACATTCGACGGATGCCCCTGGAGCACCTACCATGCAGGAGGAATTATTCTAGGAGCGGAAGATGCAGAACAAAATCCTGCAGCAGGCCCTGGAGACCCGTGAAGAAGGACAAACTGGTTTTAAGGCCAATGTGGAGAAGCCAGCACAGCATGCCTACAGGCTTCACTGCCCACAGAGCCTGGGCCACGGCCAAGGTAGGGAAACTGAGAGAAGCAGATTCTACAGTGGACACCTGTCATTTAGACGCCAGAAAGACACGGAATGAGCTGAGGAGGAGGGCGGGTGGGAAGCTAGCCCATTTGGTTCCTGTAGTTCCCACCTACCACCCCAAGCAAGGACCATGGGGCTCAGGCCCCACATCTGCACCACGCAGGAAGTCTGCAGGACCCACGAGGCAATGCAGGGCTGTGGGTTTTCAGGCATTGGCAACACAACTTAATCCAGACTCCACGATGTGTGCTCTGGGATCTGTGAGCTCTCTCTCTCTCTCTCTTTTTTTTTTAATCGGGATTTAATTCACATACCATAAAATTCACCCTTTTGAAGTACAATTTGGTGGCATTTCATACATTCACAAAATGTTGCGCAACCATCACCGCTGTCTGACTGCAAATATCAAACCCAAAAAGTTAAACACACAGTTACCATATGACCCAGAAATGCCATTCGAGGTATATACCCAAGAGAACTGAAAAGAGGTATCCAAACAAATGCTTGCACACCCATGTTCACAGAAGCCCCATTCACAGCTGGCGAAAGGTGGAAACAATCCAAGTGTCCCTGAACTGATACGTGGATAAACAAAATGTGGTCTCTCCATACAATGGCTTTCTTATTCAGCTATTAAAAAAAAAAAAAAAAAAAAAAAAGGAAGCATGGCTACATGCTATAGCACATGTGCACCTTGCTTGATAACATGATTCCAAGGGAAAGAAGCCAGACACAAAAAGTCACATATTATATAATCCAACAGGTGAACCCACAGAGGCAAAATGCAGATTAGCGGTTACCAGAAGCTGGGAAGAGGGGTGGAGGGCAGGGTGATCCCCAGTGACTGCTTACAAGACAGGGGGTTTCCTTTTGGGGCAAAGACAATGTTTTAGATGTTTGACATCATCAATCAAGGAAATACATATCAAAACTACCTAACGTCCATCAGGACAGCTATTATTTAAAAAAAAAAAAAAGCCACAAGTTTTATTAGCAGGATGAAGAGAAACTGGAATCCACACACGTGGTCAGCAGGGATGTAAAATGATGCAGCCGCTCTGGAAAAGGGTACCGAAGTCCCTCAAAAAATTTAAATAGAATTTACCATAAGATCCAACAATCACACTTCTGTGGACATTTACCCAAAAGAATTAAAACCAGGATCGCAAACAGATATTCACATACCCACGTTCACTGTGGACAATTCACAATAGCCAAGAGGTGGAAGCAACCCAGATGCTCACTGACGGATGAACGGATAAAGATGTGGTCTGTACGTACAACAGAGTATCATTCAGTCTTAAGAAAGAAGGAAATTCTGCAATGTGCCACAAGGTAGATGAACCTTGAGAACATTATGCAAAGTAAAATAAGCCAGTCACAGACAGACGAATGCTACAGATTCCATTTATATGAGGTACCTAAAGTAGACAAATTCATACACTCGCAGAGTGGAATGGTGGTACCAGGGGCCAGCGGGAGGGGAAACGGGGCTAGTCATCCACAGGCATAGTTTCAGTGAAGCAAATATGAGTAAGTCTAGAGATCTGCTGAACAACATTGTCTCTATAGTCATCCTGTACTGTACACTTAAATTTTTATTAAGAAGGTAGATCACATGGTAAGTGCTCTTACCACAAGAAAATAAAATTGTGAGAAATGTTTTGGACTTAACACAGAGGTGACGGTTGGTTGCACAACATTGTGAATGTACAAAATGCCACTGATTTAACTCCGCATTTTAAAACAGTTAATTTGGGGGCAGCCCGGGAGGCTCAGCGGTTTAGTGCCGCCTGCAGTCCAGGGCGTGATCCTGGAGACCGGGGATGGAGTCCCACGTCGGGCTCCCTGCATGGGGCCTGCTTCTCCCTCTGCCTGTGTCTCTGCCCTCTCTCTCTCCGTCTGTGTCTCTCATGAATAAATGAATAAATTTTTTTTAAAAGTTTATAAAACAGTTAATTTGGGCTAATGTGAATTTTACTTCAATTTGTAAAAAAAAAAAAAAAATGAGCACATCCCCTGGGTTGTCTAAATGACCTCATAAGCAAGCACCACCATGCAATTTGGGGCTGAAGTCGGTCTCCGTGTTTACAATCGAGTTCCTTTTCTGTGAAGGCCAAATGACATCATTGCACATGGTACAAACAAAGGTGGTGGTCCAAACAGAGGAGGGGTGGGGTGGAGGCTGAGCCACCGGGTAGCTAGCCCATGGAAGCCTGGATGTGGCCAGTTCAAAGGCCCTCCTCTCAGGAGTCAGGACCATGTTCGTGTTGACAGCATCTGCGTGAACTGAGCAAAGTCCACCTCTGTCTATGCCAAATGCCTGATTCCCACAGGAAGCGGGTTTAAGAGCCACTAGATGCAGAGTTCCATAACACCACTATTCCGCTCTTATCTTCCAACAAGCCAGCTTCCCAGATACCAAGTGGGGCACTACCGAAACATTACTCACTGGCAGGCTGGCTCTAACGTGAGTGATCAGAATTCACTCCAAACCATCCAACCAGCCAACATCATTAATGTCACTCTGTACAGCAAGCTCAGGTGACAGAAGCAGGGGAAGAGACCCAGCTCTTTACCATCAACCCACCATTGGCAATTCGGGTGCAGCTTACATCCTTCCAAAACATTAACATTGTTCCTTTGCAATGGGTTGGCTTTCTCCTCTTATTGGTATTTCACATTTATTTCATGGTTATGGAGAAACTACATAACTCTAAGGCATTTACATCTAGTTTTATATTTGTACACATTTCAGTTACTCTAATAAGAAAACTTAAATCAACAAGTGAGGTTTTTTACTTTCTTTTTTTTTTTTTAAGATTTTATTTGGGAGCGTGCGAACGAGAAAGCATAGAGGGAGCAGGAGAGGGAGAAGCAGACTCCCCCGCTGAGCAGGGATTCCCAGGCAGGACTTGATCCCAGGACCCCGGGATCATGACCTGAGCCAAAGGCAGATACTTAACCGACTGAGTCAGGGTCTTGGGATCCTGGCTCAGGTCCCCAAAAAGGGATTCCCTTTTTTTTTCTTTTAAAAAAAGAGTGCACAAGGGGCACTTGGGTGGCTCGGTGGGTTAAGCATCTGCCTTTGTTTGACTCAGGTCATGATCCAGGGCTCGGGGATGGAGCCCAGAGTGGAGTTGGGCTCCCTGCTCAGTGGGGAGTCTGCTTCTCCCTCTCTCCACCCCTCCCCTCATCATGCTTGCTCTCTTTCTCAAATGGATAGATAAAATCTTTCAAAAAATAAATAAAATAATAAAATAATAAAAACTTTAAACGGGAGGCCACAAAAAAAACCCATACACTGTATGATTCCATGCAAAATGTCCAGAAGAAGCAATTCTACAGACACAGAAAGCAGACCAGTGGGCTGGGGTGTGGAGTGACAACGTACACAGAATATCTTTCTGGGGTCCATGAAAATATAATCAGACAGCGGTGACTGAGGCAGGACTCTGAATATACTAAAAGCTACTAAATTCTGTGGGTTTTAAGATTGTATTTATTCATGAGAGACACAGAGAGAGAAGCAGAGACACAGGCAGAGGGAGAAGCAGGCTCCCTGTGGGGAGCCTGATGCGGGACTCAATCCCAGGACCCCAGGATCATGACCTGAGCTGAAGGCAGACGCTCAACCACTGAGCCACCGAGGCGTCCCAAATCCTGTGCTTTAAATTCGTGAATTGTATGGCATGTGAATTGTATCTCAAAACACTATTTTAATTTTTTAAAGATTTTATTTATTTGAGAGAGAAAGCAAGAGAGCACAAATGGTGGGGAGCAGCAGAGGAAGAGGAGGAAGCAGGCTCCCCACTGAGCAGGGAGCCCAATGCAAGGACTTGATCCCAAGACCCTGAGATCATGACCTGAGCTAAAGGCAGATGCTTAATCAACTGAGCCACTCCAAGCACCCCTCAAAAAGCTATTTTTACAAGGGGAAGGGTCCACATGTTACCCAGGTTTGAGCAGCACTAAGCTGGAGAAATCACAGGGAAATCAGGAAACCCACCTGTTGCTAGCTTCCCTCCCAGGCTCACTCCCCTCTCCCTCCTCCTAAAACCATCCCCAAGGGCTCAGAGAAGGAGACATGAAACCTGAAGTCACAAGACAAGCCCATCCTGGAACACAACTCCCATCTCATGGAGCTCACCTCATACAATAACAGTAATTTTGAATTATTAAACTAGGAGAAACTTTAAAATGATTAAAACAATCTATGTTAGGGATCCCTGGGTGGCGCAGCGGTTTGGCGCCTGCCTTTGGCCCAGGGCGCGATCCTGGAGACCCGGGATCAAATCCCACGTCGGGCTCCCGGTGCATGGAGCCTGCTTCTCCCTCTGCCTGTCTCTCTCTCTCTCTCTCTCTCTCTCTCTCTCTCTCTCTGTGACTATCATAAATAAATTTTTTTAAAAAATTTTAAAACAATCTATGTTAGTGAATATGCACAGAAATTCAATCATTTATATGCAGATGACAATGAGCAAGGAAAGAAGCAGGACAACAGATGCAGAGCCTCCATGACCCAATCTGGGGGGGCGGGGAGTCGTAGAGCCAGGCTCATGCAAATGTGGGCACAGGAGGCTGCTCTTCCTCAGGAGGCCACAGACATCCCCGCCCTGTACCCGCACACCCGCACACCCAAGGGCTCCTGTCACCTCAACAAGGTGCATTTTCACCACAACAAGAAGGGAGGCCTCCAGGGTCCCTTTTTGGTCGTCCAACAAATCACCCTCTCCTTGGGCCTACTCCTTCCAGCGATACGCCACGGAGCCAGGAAAAGGGAGCCCCTGCGGCTGCCCCCAGTGGGAGGCGGTAGTGACGGCAGCAGGAACGCACACCCACCCAGATGCCCAACTACCACGCACCCACCCCAGGACAGTCTGATCTCTTGTGTCCCAATGCCTCCCTCCTCCAGAAACCTGATCTGAATGGACCACCTGCAGGAAGCCTGCATCCTGTCTCCCCAAAGCCTGGCTGAGCCCCAGCCAGAGCCAGAGGGCAGGGACACCTGCTCCCGTGGCCCAGGCCCCCATCTCTGGGCCCTCTGGCTCTCAGGGTACGGCTCCCAGGGAGGGTACGTGAAGCACCAATGGCAGTGCTGGGACCCTCCCTAAGAGCAATGGCTAAGGAGTGAAAAAGCAGGCCCCAGGGTCATGGACCAGTGTGACTGACACCCCCAAATCAACACTACACAAAGTCACAGAGGCACGGAAGCAAAGTGGATGGATACTCAGCAAACCGCTGACGGTGTTATCTCCGGCGAAGAGAGGAAGTGGGGCAGGGGTGGGGTCTGTTTTACTCTCTCTGTACGAAGCTGCTACTTGAATCTTTCATAAATTACTTTATATTCTTTTTTATTAGAAAGCATTTTCAGGGATGCCTGGGTGGCGCAGTGGTTTAGCGCCTGCCTTTGGCCCAGGGCGCGATCCTGGAGACCCGGGATCGAATCCCACGTCGGGCTCCCGGTGCATGGAGCCTGCTTCTCCCTCTGCCTATGTCTCTGCCTCTCTCTCTCTCTCTCACTGTGTGGCTATCATAAATAAATAAAATTAAATTAAAAATTAAAAAAAAAAAGAAAAAAGAAAGCATTTTCAGGGATGCCTGGGTGGCTCAGTGGTTGAGCATCTGTCTTCAGCCCAGGGATTGGTCCTAAGGTCCCAGGATCGGGTCCCCACTTCGGGGTCCCTGCGGGGAGCCTGCCTCTCCCTCTGCCTGTGTCTCTGCCTCTCTCTGTGTGTCCTCTTATGAATAAATAAATAAAATCTTAAAAAAAAAATTTCAAAAGCAGGGGAGGCAGGCATCCCCTGGGAACCTGATAAGCAGTCCCCCCACACCCAGAAATTCTACTCAGCAGTCAAAAAGGCAGGCACAGCCGAAACGTCCAGCAATGTGGGCACATCTCAACACCACGTGGAGCAAAGACGTCAGACAGGAGACTACCTATGATGTGAGTCCATTTACGTGACAATCTAAAAAAAGCAAAACCAGAGGGACAGAAAGGATATAAGTGGGCCCAGTGCCAGGGGTGGGAGTGGACTGGCTGCAGCAGAGCTCGAGGAACCTTCCAGATGGTGACGTGCTCTCAGACTTGACCAAGGTGGTAGCTGCATGTCCCTGGCACTTACCAGCACTCATGCAGCTGTGCACTGAGAATACATGGATTTTATGGTTCATATGCTTCCATATAACTTTTTTAGGGGCACCTGGGTGGCTCGAGCGGTTGAGTGGCTCAGGCCATGATCTCAGGGTCCTGGGATCAAGCCCCATATGGGGATCCCTGGTCAGCCCGATGTCTGCTTCTCCCTCTCCTTCGGCCCCTCCCTATGCTCGTGCTCTTGCTTGCTCTCTCTCTCTTTCTCTCCAATAAATAAATAAAATCTTTTTTAAAAATGTTTTAAGGTGGGGATCCCTGGGTGGCGCAGCGGTTTGGCGCCTGCCTTTGGCCCAGGGCGCGATCCTGGAGACCTGGGATCGAGTCCCGCGTCGGGCTCCCGGTGCATGGAGCCTGCTTCTCCCTCTGCCTGTGTCTCTGCCTCTCTCTCTCTCTCTCTCTCTCTGTGTGTGACTATCAGAAATAAATAAAAATTTTAAAAAAATGTTTTAAGGTAAGGCAAGAGGTTGGAATGGAAATTAGCTCCTCAGTGGGTCCGGGCTTTCCTTTGCCGTGATGAGTATGTTTTAGACCTTGGCAGAGGCAGTGGTTGAATGACATGTAAATGCACAGTCCACTGAAATGTACAATTGAAAATGATTAATTTTATATCAAGTCAATGTCACCTAAAAAAATTTTTTTAAAGATCTTATTTATTTATTCATGAGAGAGACAGAAAGAGAAGCAGAGACACAGGCAGAGAGAGAAGCAGGCTCCATGCAGGAAGCCCGATGTGGGACTCGATCTTGGGACTCCAGGATCAGGCCCTGGGTCGAAAGGCAGATGCTCGACCACTGAGTCACCCAGGTGTCCCCCCAAAAAAAATTCTTTTAAGGTAGGGAAGGTAAAACATTATTATGCCCATTTTGCAGATGAGGAAATTGGGCTCCAAGGCAGCGGTGAAATGCCAGTCCAGGGCTTATCCACCTCAGGCCCAACTCAGGGCCTGGGAGAAGAGAGACCTGCACTGCACCTCCCTCAAGGGCTCTGTACCTCGGGGGGTGGGAGGGCCATCTCCAGGGAGGGCCCTTCTCCCTGGAACATCTGGAAACCAGAGCTTCCCAACAGGCCTTGGGGTGAGCCAGCAGAGCGGCCCCTGCAGGAGACCTCCAAAGCCCATGAGATTCCATGCAAGGGCAGGGCTGCCAAGCAGGTGCTCACATCGAGGCTGAACCGCTAGGCCAGGATGCAGGTGGGGAGGGGGCGGTCATCAGATCCAGCCTGGATGAGGTCTTCCAGGCCCTGGATGGCAGGGCCCTGACGGAGGGCTGTCCCCGAGAGTTAAGAGGTCAGCACCCACGTCAGGGACCCCAGGAGGCAGGACTCAGTAACCACAGGGCAGCAGTCAAAGGGGACATGTCTGGCAGTCACTTTGGAAGTTTTTTGTTGTTGCTGTTGTTTTTAAGATTTTATTTATTTGAGAGACAGAGAGTGAGTGACAGAGAAGGAGCAAGGAGAGGGGCAGAGGAAGAGGGAGAAGCAGACTCCCCAACGAGCAGGGAGCCCGACATGGGGCTCGATCATAGGACCCCAGGATCATGACCTGCGCTGAAGCCAGATGCTCAACTGACTGAGCCACCCAGGCACCCCTGGCAGTCACTTTGTGACCAGCAGGAAAGGGTTAACTTCTTCAATGGAATCCACAGTTCCCGGAAAAGGAAAAGGAAAAGAAAAGATGAGGAAACTCCCCTCTGTGCTTTCTAAACATCCAACAATCTTCAAAACATCCAAGAGTCCCTGTCCTGCGCTCTGGAGAAGGCCTGGACAGAGGCCACACAGCCTGCAGACAGGCAGTGACTGGGGCTCGGCAGGCAGCAGAGGCTGGCAAGGCCAAGGTCAGCCAGGGGCACCCACCTCTCTCCTCCTGCATGGGGCCAGCGCAGGCTCTTAGCAGTGGGGCTGCTCCTCAGGGGCGAGGGCGGGAGGCCCAGCAGCAGACCCACAGCCCTCCGAGCACCACACCCTCCCTGGAGTTTCCAAAAGCCCTAGCTCTCTGGGAGCCCACAGGGTCAGCATGACACACCCAGTTCCCAGATGCTCCCTGCTGCCTGCCTCAGACATGTAGGTAACCCCAGAGGCCCCATGCCTCTCTCATTGGAGTACCCCAGCCAAGAAGGGACACCCCTCGGAGCTAAAGCCAGTCCACACATCAGTTACATATATATAATATTATTTATATAAAATTATATAAATAATATATATATGTATATAACTCATATACATATATAAATGCTTCCCAAGGTCCCAGAATTCCACCATTAGACATTCACTCCTTAGGAAAAGCTAAGGAGTTTTCAAAGGCTTCAGTTCATTCCCAAGATGGGAGACCTATTCACCCATGGGTTTCTTAACTAGGAGCAAAAAACAGGCATGTTCCTGGGGCAGGAGCAGTCTGGAGCCCCAGCTCAAGAACAAGGGCCCCTGGAGAGGGCTGGCAGGCACTTCCAAGAGGCAGGAGGGTCTCTGGAGAATGACGGTACAGCAAATGGGATTCCTAAAAGGGAAGTAAGAGGCTCAGAATTCTGGTGGGCCTCCAGCTTGTGTCCTAACAGGGAAACCAGGGCTGCCTCAAGCCCAGAGTGGGAGGGACAAGGGTTTTCTTGACAGGGCGAGGGGCTAAGTGTGGGTCCCCTCTCTAGGGGCATGGACCAATCTGTCACACATCTGCATAGGCCTCTCTTTCTGCTTGGGGAGGCTTTCCTCACCCTTGCAAACTCTGGTCCATCCTTAAAGCCCACCTGAAGCATCGCCCCACCCCCAGGCAGGCCATCCCCTCCCTCCAGCTGCGATCACAGCTAGCACAGGCCCTGGGAAGGTGCCAGTCGGGTGTGGTACAATGTATGTATGTGTCCCCGTCACCCAGCAGGGACTCATTCTCACTCACCTTTGGTCCCCCGCACCTCTTACTGAACCCAGAGCCAGGAGCCCCAGTCGGGAGGCATGCCAGGGCTTTCCAGCCATGAGGCACTGTGCAAGCACCCAGGCCTCACACATCTCTCCCTCTTGGAGAAAGTAGCAATCGTGGAAATAACAGCAGCACTCGGTGTTTAGTGAGCACTTACTATGAGCCTCATGCTACCCCAAGGGCTCTCCACGCACCACCTCCTTTCATCGTTGCAACGTCCCTATAAGGGAGTTACGGTCATTAACCCTGTTACACCAGGAATCAGGCACAGAGAGGGTACACACAGCTAATGAGACCAGGACCCGGAATTCAGACTCTAGTGGTATGGTTCCAGAACCAGTGTTCTTAGCCACTACAGACCCCCTGGTGGGGAGGAAGATGGTCAGGGAGCAGCCGACAAGCTCTGAGTGGAAGAGAACTCAGAGATTTTAATGACCAGTGCCTCCCAGGCCTTCTCTCTCTCCAGGCCCCAGCCAACGACCCAAGAAGAGCCGCAGAGCCTCTTCCCAGAGCGAGCCCGCTGCTCCCAGGCCCATCCCTGTGCTGAGTCCCAGTCGTAAGAAACGTTAAAGGCCCCGCAAGCACCTTGGCCCACACCAGGGAGGCACACGGCTGCCTGCTGGGAGGCAGAGCCATGATTCGGGGCTATTCTTAGCAAACCACTGGCTCCCCTCCCAGAGGCCTGGCAGGCAGCAGGCCTAAGCTTCCCAACGCCCTGCCTGCCACTTCCTGACCCTGCATGTGGAGTCCCGCAGGACTAAGGAGTGGAGTGGCTGGTGGGCGAGGGGTGAGGACAAAGCCCTCCAGCTTTCAAACGAGAGGTGTCTACTTGCCCAGCCTTCCCAAGGCCAGGCAGCTGGCCGCTGGAACAGCTCTGGGGGGTCCTGGCCACAGGGGAAGGCTCGTTATCAAAGATCCACTGGCCGCACTCACTCTGTGCCATACCCTGGGCCGTACGCCTTCTTCTTCTTTTCTCCCATTTAGTCCTCAAAACACCCTCAAGGACTAGGGACTTACTGGCCCCATTTTAAAGATGAGGAGTTTCATGCTAAAGGTAAATCAATTTGGACATTAAGAAACCTGCCCAGGGTCACGCAGTGAGTTAGTGTCAGGCTGTGTCTAGACTCTGGGTTGGCTCTAATCTCCAGGCTGGACAGAACAGAAGTGACCACAGCCAGAAGGTGGGGGGGGGGGGCCCTTCCCTGTCCAAGCCCAGGGTTTCAGAGAGGGGCAGTCCATACCTGAGAGCAACAGTCTCAACAAAGACACCCCCCGCGGCCCCCCTGCTGCCACAGGTCTGACTTTTCTCTTCCCTAAGAAGGGTCCCTTCCTGGGGCACCTGGCTGGCTCAGCCTGTGACTCTTGATCTCAGGGTCAGGAGTTCAAGCCCCACATTGAGTGTAGAGAAATGATCCCTTCCCCACTGGAAAGCCTCAGGCTTGGGCTCCAAAGGAGAGTCCCCGGCCAGGTTCCTTCCCTACACAGGCCATACAGCCTCACTTCAGGAAACTTCTGGAAACCTAGGATAGATGAGACTTTAAGGTTCAAGGAGCCCCTCCTGGTGCTGAGGGCATGCACCCAGCCATGTAACTTAGGAAGTAGGGAGGTCAAATGACTCTCAGAGTAAAACAGAGAAGAGCAAGCCCTGTGGGGTCTTCAAACCCCAGTGGGGGCCTAGAAACAAAGCCACACCACAGATCACCTGTACTACCACCACCACCCAAAATGGGACAACTTTCCGCTGCCACACGGAGTCACAAGGGCAACTGAGCAGTGCACACTGCAGGCTATACTTTGGAACCCACCTGACCATGTCCTGGCCTGACATATATGTGTCCACTTCCCCCAGGAGCCCACGGCCAACTCCACATCTGGCTCCAGGTACTTGAGCTCCTTCCATGTGACTCCAGGCCCCGAGTCTGTGGATGTCAGGTCACATCCATGCCCATCATCCCTATGCCTGCCCACGACACATATGCCTCTTGTGGGGAGGCTCAAGTCCCCACCAAGGTGTAATCCATCTCATGTCTGTGGCCCATTTGTGGTCCACGCTTAGGTGTCCACATGGTCTGCCCCGCACACATCTGTACCCTTGGGCTGCCTGGTCCACCTCTGCTGCCTTCCTGCATCTGTCTTCATTCTTGTCTGCATCCAGTTCCCCTCTGCCTCTGCCCACACAGCCGTAAACCCCAGCATGCGCACCAGTATCCCCCACCTGTGCCCGGGTGCCCCTGCATGTGCCGACTCTTTGGAGGCGGGTGGTATATTCACACAAGTGCTCACAATGCCAGCCATGGGCCGCGGGGCGAGCTCGGCAGCCCCCTCTCCCAGAACAGTGCCCAAGGCCATGAGCTCAAGCACAATGCCACCTCCACCAAGTGTTCCAGAAAAGCAGAAACCTGCCAGGGACGATGGGGGAGGGAGCAGAGCCCCAGACACAGCAGAACTTCAGAGTGAGGTCAGTGCTGGCCCGGGACCACCCACATCAAGCCAGCCCAGTCCTTTGGCACCCCCAATTCCATCAATACCCACATCAATACCTGATGGCCAGCAAAGGGGAGAGCGCCCGCCAGTCTGTGCTCACAGGAAACTCTGGCTCAGGGCCTCCAGCCTTCCAGCCTCATCCCCAGCCCTGGGCAATAGAGGCTCTTCAGAAATGAAGTGAGGACTTCCTCCCTGCTGGCCTCTGAACCTCCTATAGGGTTGGACCCAGACCTTAAACCTCAGAGGCCCCAGGGAAGCTGGGAGAGTCCCGAGCTCGGCCTGACTCCAAAAACCAAATGGGTTTCTATAGAAATCTACCCGGGGGGGGGGGGGGCTGAGAGTAGGGCTGGGGACACATACACTGGGATGGGGGCACAAACACGCAAGAGAATCCCTCCTGCTGCTCCCTGTCCACAGAGGTGGAGAGGTCCTCACTACCAGCAGGGTAACAGGGAGGGATGGGTATGGTATAGATTTAAACATACATATGATTGCCTGGGAAGGGATCCCAGGACCCCTGCCCCACCGCCCCCCCCCCCATTGATGGCAGCCTACATCACTCATTTAGCAATTAATCACATGTAGCCTCTTGGCACTTCCACTATTATCAGTCTGCGCCTGGTATGGAACGCCTGTATCAGCAAACTTTCTGTATGTGAGTCTTGCACTCTCCACAGGCCTGAGCCACCTGAGGACCGCACGCTGGGAGTCCTCCCACACTCCCACCCTCCCCAGCAGAGGCCAGGGCCAGGCACTTAAGAGGTGCTCCGTCACTGGGTCCAGCTGCTCTGCGCAGAAGCCAAGGAGTTGGTGCCTAGACCTTTGGTTGGAAGAGTCAAGAATCCCAGAAGTTTCCTGAAGCCATGAAGCTTTCTTCCATTTCTCAGTCCCCAAGGGATAAGAACAGGTTCCGACCGTCCTGGCCACTACAGTGGCAGGTGCAGCCGGCCTCCCACACCCCACTCTGCTTTCTGACAAGTCCCTGGCTCTTCAGGAGAAACCTCTGGTGATGAAAAGGGATCCTCCTGGGAGACCCAGGTCTGCAGAGGGACAGGGCCAGAGGAGCTCAGAATCAAAGCTGGAGCCCACTGGGCCCTCGTAACTCGAAGCCGTTCCATGGGCCTCAAGTCCTTTAAAGATGCGCCCGGAGACCCCCCACGTGTGGATCACGAGCCGGCTCCCCCCTCCAACGGGCGCGGGGAACCTGGCTCAGGGCAGTGCCCCCGGCCTGGCCCCAAGGGTGCAAGTGCTGCCCGCCCACGTTCACCCCAGTGCGAGGGGCACCTTGGGGCAGGACCCAGCCCGGGACCGGCGAACGGCTCCAGAACCGCCCGCGCTTTATCCAGGTCCCGCTTCTCCCTCGGGCGCTAATCCCGGGCGGGTGTGGAGGGGAGCCCAGGAGGCGTGCGCTCCCGGGGCCGCGCGTGGGTGGTCCGAGCAGCCCCGCGCAAGGCCAGGGGTGCCCCGGGGACTCCGGGCCTGCCCTCCCGTCGCCAGCCCCGGTCCGGCCGCGTGGGTACCTGCCAGCCCGCGGCTCCGGGGGGCATCCGCGCTCCTGCGGCTGGCGCGCTGCGCCCGGACTGCGGGCGCCAAGTCGGGCGGCGGCTGGGCGCGCCCCGCGCGGGCTCGGGCTCGGGCTCGGGCTCGGGCTCGCTCCTCCCCGCTTCCCCAGCCCATCCGTGGGCACAGGCGGCTCCGGGGCCGGGCAGGCCGGGCGCAGCCGGGCGAGGCCGGGAGAACCGCAGCCCGCGCGCGGGGCGGGAGATGCGCGCCCCGACCCCCGCGGCCGCGCGCCGCGCCGCGCCCGAGCCCCCCACGCCGAGGGGCGGACCCTGCAGGGCCGCCAATCCCCGCGCCCGCCCCCGGCCCGCCGGAGCCCCCCCACCCCGCCCAGCCGCCGAGGGGGCGGGGGGCGCGGATTTAAAGACACACTCACCCGGCCGCGTCCGGATCGGCCTCCCGGGGCCGCGGCCGCGGGGCGGGGAGCGCACGGCTGGCCCCACCCTCTCCGCCCCGCTTCCTCCCTCCGCCCGCCCACCCTCCGCGGGGAGGAAAAGTTTGGGGCGGGGGAGCCTGCCTGTGAAGCCAGTTCCTCTTCCCTTGTCATTAGTTCGGCTTGTTCTGGAAGATGCCCAAACCCTGCACCCAGCCTCCCGGGCTGCAGAGGGAAGCAAGCGCGCCTCGCCCCCCCCCCCCCCCCAGGCGCCCGCTCCCCGGGAGCTCGGCGGCCGCGGCTCCCTCGCGCGCTCCGCTTCCTGAAGCCGGGCCGGCCTCGGCGGGGCGAGACGAGCATCGGGGAGCCCGAGAAGTGCCGCCCTGTGCTGTGCACCCTGAGCCTGGGCGACGGCGCTCTCCGGGCCGCGGCCACTCCGACGTGCACAGGGCGGACTGCCCTGCCCAGCCCTGGACGCCCCTCGGCCCGAGGCTTAAAGCAAAGAGCGCGGCAGAAACTTGGGAGAGCGAGGGGACCCTCGGCCCCCGTCCCCCTGCCCGCCCGCGGTGACACTCGCGACCCCGCCCCTTCGGCGCCCAGCGGCCCACGCGGGCCCGTGGCCGCCCCCGCCCCCGCACCCACGTGCGCTCACTCTCGCCGCCGCCTCCTCTCCCGAGCCCGGCTTTGTTGTGGTTAGTGAGTCACTTCCTCCCTCTCTCCGCGCTCGGAAATCCTTCTTCCTCACCTGTCACTACCTGTCTCGCCCCCACGCGGGCCGGAGGGGGCCTCGGTGGAGCCGGCTCTCCCCAGCACGGTGGCCTCACCTCCTTCCAACATCAGGCCGAGGGCGCTGGGCTGGGAGGGGGTACCCAGCTCCCGCATTACCCCCCCCCCCCCTTAGCCCTGGGAATAAATGAAGACAAAAGGAACTGTTGTACTCCGGGGGTTCTCTTACCAGGTCTCCAGCACCCACGTTTCAAGTGCTTCATTCACCTGGAATGATTTTGTGAACTAACTACTGTCACTGACCCTATTTTAGTGGATGAGGAAACTGAGGCCCCCGGAAGGCCTGCCCTCAGCTGCAGGCCGGCCTCTGCCCACCCAAGATGTGCCAGGAGCCGCCAGAGAAGCACACCCGACAGCCTTCAGAATCGGGCAGAGCTAGGCTCAAACAGGCCCACAGTCTACAGGCTGTGTGGTCTGGGATGCGTGATACAAGCTCTCTGATCTCCAGGTTCTTCATCCATAAGCCCGCCTGGCTTCCTTCCAGGGGGTGCTGAGAAGCCCAGAGCTGGGGTGCCTAATGCCTGGGGTAGCATGCTGCACATGGTAGGCTCCATCCTTGGGCACCGTTCCCCTCCTTTCTCCTCTTGCCACAACCACATAACTCACCCCACCCCCTGCCAGATTCCCCACGATATCCCTGCCTGCCATCCTGAGGATGCTGCATTCCTGGACAATGCCCCCTTGAGGCAGGACTAAAGTAAGGGTATACCCTGCACGAGCATGAGCACGCACACACGGGTGCATGCACACATACATGCATGCATGTGCATACAAATACACACATGTGCATACATGCTGCTCCCTCTCCCTCACTCTCCAGCAGATGCTGGGGGCTGCGTCTGCATCCGTCTGTTTCTCTAGACTGAGCCCCTGGAAGACAAATTTCTGACTCTGACCTGTCTTTTGGTCTCCAGCGCAGTGCCAAACTCACTCATTTGTTTTCACCATGGACACAGTAGGTGTGCACCTACTATTCTTGTTGAATCAAGCAGAAAAGCCCAAGGCAGAGGTGTCCCCAGGACAGCCAGCAATCACAGCCCTTCTAGCTCCAACAGACAGCCTCAAGGCTCAGCGGGTAGACCCAGAGGTAAAGGACCGGAGGCCTGAAGCTATTTCAGGGTCACATCCCAGACTCCATCCAGACCACAGTGCTCAGCCTCACCAGCCCACCCCCAGCTCCTGAGGTTCCACCAAGTCCCCACGGGTCATGGGGCTGAGGGTCCTCCCAACCACAAGAAAGGCCCAGGACCAGATGGGCCCCACCCTGGACCTGGGAGGAAGAGAGCAAGGAAGGGACACAGAGCAACTCCTAGGTATGCCCAAGGGAAGGCACTCTGCTCCCTCCCCTGCCTGAAGCAAGAGGCAAGAATCCCTACGCCAATACTTTGAGCCTAAATTGCCCCCAGAAGCTTCTGAGACATCTGGAAGCTTGGAGCAGAAGCCCAAAGGTCCCTGGGAGAGGATCAATGGTCCCAGAATAGGATTTCAAACACTAGAGGGCTCAGGACCTATGCCCACTCTGCCGGCACCCCCACCAGCTAGTTCTACCACCACCCCACATTCTACATGCATAAGCACCCAAGACATCACCCCAGCATAAGCACCCAAGACATCACCCTATCATCTAAAGAATGCCAGGAAAAAAAAAAAAAAAAAGAATGCCAGGGCCCCATGGGTGGGCACTTCTGTGTGTATACATACATGCTTGTGTTGCTCATGTATGAGCTCATGTTTGCAGAGACGTGAATAAGGGGTATGCATGTGTGCACAAATGTCCAATGGGCGCGAGTGTGGACGTACAAGTGAGCCTGTGTGTGTGTGCAACAAACCAACCTACTGCAGCCCAGAGTTACAGAGAGTAGCCAATAGCCCCACTACTCACAATTCCAGAATTGCCAGTGGCCTCCACAGCCCCCTTGGCCCAAGCAGGCAAGGTGCTGGTGCTCTTGGAAGAGAACTCTCATGTTCAGTCCCCGCACAGAAACACAAACTGTGGGAACCCCAGTTGCCTCATGGGAACACTCAAGCCAAGAATTATTTCCTGACAGGCACACAAATGCCTCGCCGGAAGGCAGAGGAGCTGAGTTCAAACAGCAAAGATGAGACTTGGCGGAAGATGAGAAACAGGCCCTCCTGTGCTTCTCGGCTCCTTGCTCCCAGCTAAGCCCACCACAGGCCGCAGGAGGTTGGGCTGGAGGAAGGGACGGAGTCAGGACAGGGAGCCGACCCAGCCTCGCTCCCCATGGCATTGCTCTGGTGGGCCCACCAGGGTGGGGGGGTGTCTCAGAGCCTGCGGTCTTCCCCTTGAGCCAGATGGCCCCTGAGCCTCCCTATCACACACCTGCTGTCTGAGTCCCAACACAGACCAATTCCCACCTGCCCTGGCCGCCTGGGGTCCTGCTGTGCCTGTCTGGCTCTCCAGGCCCACTGCCCCATTTCCAGGACTCAGCACCCCTCTTCGGTTCAAGCCCCTTCCGTGTACGGCCTGGGGCTTACAGACATGGACTCTGAGCAGAGCTCTGGATCTAGCCTCCCTAATGTTACCACCATGAGATCCCTACCCTAAAAGTCCCCACATTTTTCGAGTTTCCTTTTCTTCATTTGTAAAATGATGTGAGTGGTTCCTGCCTCCCAGGAATGTCTGGAGGATTGAAGGGGTGCCTGGCACTCAGCTGGAGCTCACTGATGGCACCTATGGCTAGCGTTACTATTATTGCCACCTGAGCTTGCACTCTGACCCAGCCCTGAACCTGCCAGGGCAGAGGTGTTCTTCAAAGGCTGCATTCACATTTTACCTCCTCCAAGCAGTCTTCCCTGCTGACAGGATCTCTGTCTCTCTGGACTCTTTCCCCCTCACCTCTGCACAGGGCCCTGGACCTGAGCACTCCTACCAGGCACAGGATACATGTTCAACAATTGGCATCATAGTCATCAGCAGGATCATTAATGTTATTGGTTGTACCCTCTTTTGGGTCTGGGTTCAGGGATGACATCTCCTGTGACTGAAATTCACACACCTGGTTCCAACTTTTTTGACCGAGACTCCAGGTAAGAAATAGGTTTAACATTGGGACCACCAGAAGTGAGATCATTCTGGAGGGACTCATGCTATGAAGTAACACAAGAGAATAGTAAGGAAGAGCGTACTACAGGGCTACTTGAGAAATGATGGAGGCCTCTGAGCCTCCGGGCACGCATCTATAAAAGGATGACTGACACCCGAGCAGGTGAGTGTCACCATTAAACAGGGTGATGAATGCACTGCCCCGCGGCACCACCCTGGCACAGAGCAGCCTTTATCACCACCGTGTTTAGATGGATACCAAGGCCCGATTTGAAGGGAGGCCGTGATGAGCTGCACAAGGCAGTGCAGTGGGATTCAGAGGTGGATGAGGGGACAGTGCCAGCCGCAGCACAAGCCCAGGACCTAAGCATGTATTTTTTTCTTAAGATTTTATTTATCCATTCATGAGAGACAGAGAGAGAGAGAGAAAGAGAGACACAGGCAGAGGGAGAAGCAGGCTCCATGCAGGGAGCCCGATGTGAGACTCGATCCCGGGTCTCCAGGATCAGGCCCTGGGCCGAAGGCGGCGCTAAACTGCTGAGCCACCCGGGCTGCCCTGACCTATGCATGTATGGACTTGTCCCTCTGCACACCCGCCTGGCCCGTCCCTCCCCATTCCGCCCCCACTGCTCTATTCCAACCCTCCTCACCACGATCCACCCTAGCTCAGTTTGCGTGTCCTCTCTCGAAAAGCTAGGGCAATGAGGAGTTAACTTCCTTCTAGTGGGGCGTCCCAGACCATGCAGAGCCAGATACCCCGTGCTCCCATACCCAGCAGCCCTCACAGCTCTACCCTGTGCTTTGAAGGGCTCCCGGCTGATCGGACCACACCTGCCCAGGAACATGGGTGCCGGATCTCAGCAAGACAGCCAGAGGGTGCAGATCTGAAACCCAGCCCCAGGGAAATGCCGAAGGGCCCAGGTCTATCCAGCTGGGGCAGAGAAAGCTCCAGGGGAGGACACGGTCCTTTCAGCCCTGCAGGGCTATCAGGGTGACCATGAGGACCCTGTCTCAGGGAGAGCTGCTCAAGCACCCCAGCTCCATGTGACAATGTTCTCTAAGCACCTACAATACACCTGACCCTGGGCTCAGGGCACAGAGGTAAACAAGACCTCACCCTGCCCTAGGTGCTCACAGACCTGTGGGAGAGGCCGACAAAGAAACTGATAGTTTCCCAGCCAGGTGTTTCCTGCGCAGGGAGCGGGGATGGGGGGCACCCAGCACGACCTTCCAGGTCAGCTCAGGATGCAAGTGGGTGCGCTGCAAGGGCCCTGCCAACTCTAGCCACGTGCAGTGCTTCATTCCAGCTTGGGCATCAGATGGACCTGAGTTTTAATTCAGTCGCTGCCACTTGTTAGCTGTGTGGCCTCAGGTGAGGCTCTGAGCCCCTCTGAGTCTCTTTTTCCATATCTATAAATTGAGAATAGTCACGGGGCGCCTGGGTGGCTCAGTAGTTGGGCATCTGCCTTCGGCTCAGGTCATGAACGTGCGGTCGCAGGATCGAGGCCCGCATCAGGCTCCCTGTAGGGAGCCTGCTTCTCCCTCTGCCTGTGTCTCTGCCTCACTGTCTCTCATGAATAAATTAAAAAAAAAAAAAAAGAGGGAGAGAATAGACACATTTACCTCAACTGGGTAATTAAAGCTCTTAAAAATGCATTGTCTGAGAGGAAGCTCAATACATAGTAGTAGCTGTGGCTACCATCATCATCAGAAGAGCCCCTCCGAGGCCTGTTCCTCGCCTTAACGTCCTCCCTCCTCTGCCTTCCCCAGCCAGCACTTGTCCAGTGCCTCCCCAGGACCTGCAGCGAATCCGCCGCCCCCACTATCAGAGAGGCGCTCCCAGTGGCCTTCTGCTGGGTCTCCCCGCAGAATCCCAGGCCCTGGACACTGGGAATAATGAGGTAGGAGGTGGGGGGAGCTTGAGACAGCGTCTGCCAAACCCTGGGGCAGGGAGATCGTCCACTCCTGAATAAACAGGCTGTCACCCCTTCCCTCCCACCCTCTCCCTCCTTTAAATAACCCAGATCTGTTGCCCAGTTGTCTCCAAGCAACACCACTCGGACTCCCAAGGATGCCTCACTGTGACAGAGCCGTTTATGAAGATGCTGTAGGGAAGGTGGGGGCAGGGCAGGGGCGAAGGGAGCTACAGAGGCTGGACACCGCGTCTTCCCAGGGCCTCCGTGTGACAAGCTCCTGGGCTGATCCCTCACCAGGCCAGTGGGCGGTTCTTGCTTACCAGACACATTCCAGGAGAGACCGAGGCCTTCAGACTTACAGGGAAGGTCCCAGGCCCCAAGCAGCTCGGGACACACAGGAGCCAGCCAAGTGCCTTGCAAAGATCGCCAGCCCAGGCTCAGCCTCCTGGGCTCTGGTCTCGGTGTCAGCACTCACTAGCTGTGTCATCCCAGCCCAGTCACTCACCCTCTCTGAGCCTCCAAGAACCGTAGCGCTAGAAGACAGCTTCAGTGGGGGGCACAAAAGGAGCACTGTCACACTTTCCAACAACGTCTATCCAAATGACAAATGTACAGACTCTGCTTCAGCAGCTCCACCTCCGGGAGTTTCGCCTACGTGTGTACACACGCACAGATTGGCGACTGCACAAGGCTAGTCAACGCTTTGCAACGGTGAAAGATCGGGAACCACCAAAACGTCTGTGGAGAAGGAGAGATGGCTAGATGGCTAGATCAACTCCGGAGCATCCAGAATCGGGAAATACCACGCAGAGTTCTTAGCACACAAGGCGGGTGTATGTGGGCTGATGGAAAAGGATGTCTAGAGCCGGGAGCAAAGTCTAGACGTGGACGAGGCCACGGACGGTCAGGGCAGCATTGTCTGGGACGGTGCAGGGATGGAGGCAGCCTCAGGGCCCATCTCCACAGGAGTGGCTGAGTCACATGGACCCCAACCAGGGAATCCTGTGCAAGCTCCACCCAACCATCCAGGTGTACACACAGAAATGGGGAGCGAGGGTGAAAATGCAGTGTTCTGGGACAAACTAATAAACAGAACTCGATCGGCCACATAATACCACGGATAGGAAGGAACGACGTTTATCTATAGAAAAATACCAAAGTCCTTTGAAGTCAGGATGTGTACATTATGTGAAAACATTTGTCAAACACAGTACCATGGGTGCTTGTGAGAAAGAAGAATGAGGGACGCCTGGGTGGCTCAGCAGTTGAGCATCTGCCTTTGGTCAGGGCGTGATGCTGGGGTCCTAGGATCGAGTCCTGCAGTGGGCTCCCCGCAAGGAGCTTGCTTCTCCCTCTGACTGTGTCTCTGCCTCTGTGATTTGTTATCTCTTAAAATATGTCTTAAAATAATGGGGTGGGGGGAAAGTGAACTCATAGGTCTGTATATACACGTTCGGTGTCCAGCAGGGCTGCGGAGGATGCTGGGAAGGGGGCTCAGCCCCCACAGGGGACATGGGCCCCAGGAACGGCAGCCAACTTGCCTTCCACTCACTGTCCTTTGGTGCCGTAGACTTCTTTACCCTGTGCATCTAGGACACGTTCTGTTAACTAAGTCATTTTTAGTTTTTATTCTACACATTTTCTATACGCACAAAAATAGACACCAGTACAGTCGATTCTACGTACCCATCACCCGGATGCGACAACTATCATGGTTTTGCCGTGCCTGCTTCACCTGCTGTTGTCTCTTTTTCTCTTTGGGTTTCCTCGCTGGAGTATGTTAAGGCAATCCCTCGACATCACACCGTTTCACCCCCACCCGCATCAGGATGCATACAACGGATGTAATAAATGCAGTTTAAAGGAACAAAGGCCGAGAGGGCGAGTCCATGCACTTCGCCAGGCATAGAAGGATTCCCTGTATGAAACCCCTGCCTCTGCTTGACTGTTCCCAGAGACCAGGAGCTCACTAACTGACCCAGTCTCTTTTTTTGTCCCTAATGGCCTAGAACTAGGCCTCTCAGAAAGGACAGACACCACCCCAGTGTCCCTTTGCTGTCTTAGAGGCACCCAGCAGTGGGCCTGGGCCGCTCCAAGCCACAGGGAAACAGGCCAGCTCATTAGGGGCTGTTCCTCTCCAAAACAAACTCGGAAGCATAATGGCACGCCATGCATATTCACAGAAACTGGAGGCCACTGAAGCTCTGCTGGCTTGGAGGGCCCGGCCTGCACCCCCCAGGCCATCTGAGACAGGCATTCACTGTGCTGGCAGTCAGGGCCAAATCCTGGGCCAGGACTGGAGAGTTGGTCTCTGGCTTGCCTATGTGTGCATCTGAATTGCCGTAGAGAAAGGTTCAACCTCAGACCCCTAGGCTCCACTCCAGTCCTCCCACGCCAGGATCCCCAGGGCCGGAGACTGGGAAAGCCCCCCTGGCTGGCTGGTGCTAAGGCTGTAGTCATGTCTGGTGTTTGGGAACCACTGAGCCAGTAACTCCGAGGCGCTTTTCCAGCTGCAACTGGCCATGCCAACTCTAGCACCTGCCCTTGTACGAGGATGCTCGTACCTTCCCCACCCATCAGCACCGATGCAACATTCCCACCTGCAGCTGACACGGCCCATGGTGATGCCAGTTCCTCTTAAGAGTGTGCAGGCCAAGGCTCAGAGGAGCCCATGCCGCGCCCCAGATCCAGAGTGCTTTCTGGAGCTAGAGGCAACAGATTCAGAGACGGCATCCTGCTCCCTCCTCCGCACAGTCTTCTCTCCTCCAGGAAAGGACAGACACTGAGCATTCACTGTGTCACGGTTCGTGTGCATTAACTCACTGAAGGCTTGCCTCCATCCCATGATGCAGGAGTGTCCTTGGTCTCCTTTAGCAGACGAGGAAACTGAGGCTTGGGGAAGTGAATTAACCTGCCCGGGGTACACAGCTGGAATCTCACCAGGCCACCTGACTTCAAAGTTCACCTTTCTCTCCCCATAACACTTGGCTGCCCTCTTACTCCAGCAATTGAGTGGGACATCTGAGGTCCCCTCCGGCCTGCCACCAAAAGCGACACCACTTTATACCATGTGTCAGTAATGACCCACAGGAAAGCAGACAGCAAGGCAGAGTGAGCTGTGCAAGAGCCTTACTGGGGAGAATGCATGTGAGAGACTGGGGAGAGGCAGGAGTAGGAGGGAGAGCATTCGGAATGCACTGCAGGCCTGACATCTATGAATGGGTTGTGGGGGGGATCAGGCAGGAAGGAGGATGGGAAGGAAGAGCCAAGACCTGGCACAGCCCTGAATGCACCACTGCCAGGCCCAGGGGGCAGCCAAGGCAAAGATTGCCCAGTAAAGCAGTCCTCATCTGGCAAATGTGGCCCTGCCAGTACCTTGGCTGGGCTCAGCCACTGGCCAGGAGCAGCCCAGGGAGATGGTGCCCCGCGTGTGAATGCAGCAGCCGATCCTGAAGGCAGGGCAGCCGGAGGGAGTGGGGCAGTCTGCTTAGGGCATCCTGCAGCAAGTTCTCTGGAAGGGAGCTCAGAGCAGCACACCTCAAGGCTGCCACCCGCCCCCCTGCATGACTCATTGGTCATGGCTTACCTGTCCCTTCCACCGCCAGGCCTCCTGGAGGGCAAGGGACTGTGCAGTGCTCATCACTGCGTTCCAGCCCAGGGCATGGCATATACTAGGAGCTTAATGAATTCGTGTATATTGGCCAGACCAACCCTGCCACCACTGCAGAGCAGCTGCTTTCCCTGTAAGAGGTGTTCTTGGCAGAGAAAACAAGGAACAAAATCAAGCCTGGAGTAGTTACCATATGCCAAGCTTGGGATCAAGGTCCATAAAATGCTTTTTGGGTTACAGAGGGCTTTCTCGAATTTATCATGTTGGTTATTCTCAGCCAAACTGGGAAGTAGCTGCCTCTCCCACCTCCCAAAGCAATGAGGCTCTGATGGTGATGTCACTCATCTGAGGATGGCTCTCCTGAGGCCACACCTTGTCCAGACAGCAGGTCCACCAGAGGCCCCGGGCAGGGGCTCCTCCTGGGACAAAGACAGAAAACTCCACACCTAAGGCCCAAAGGGAGCTTCCTTCAAAACCTTGCCTGGTGCCCCTCATCCAGTTTTGTTCCCAGGAAGACAATCAGGCAACCCCTCCAGCTAAGTGGAAAACCAAGGGGTAACACCCAGGCAAGCTGGGTGTTCAGGACCCTGACCAGGCTTCCGGAGACCCAAGACCCTGCCCCAGCTCCTGCCTCACCAAGTCCACATGGGGCAAGTCAAGGGACCTCTCCAGCCTTGTCTGTAAAATGGAGTAAGTAATTCTTGTCGTACACAGAAGCACAAGAGGTAATCTCCTACTCTCCTCACACCCATCTGTGGTGGGTAGGTGGACAGCTGCCTATCTGGTGGCAGGTGACAAGCTTCAGACAACTCTGAACTCTGTCAGGATGAGCCCCATGGTTCCCCTTCCATGAGACATCAGGGCTGAAGGATCCCCTGGGTGAGGATTTAATGGAACTCCCCACCTCACCCAAGAGTGCTCCCCACAATAGCCCTGTCCCTCACGGAGTGGTTTCTAGGTGCTCCACACTGTGTTAGATGTCATATCCACAACCTCATTCCTCACTTTTGAAAAGGATATCCCATTACTCTTATTATTTTATGAAGAAAGAGTGAGATTGAGGAACTCACCCAACGGCCCCCAGGCCTCTCTGACTCCAGAGCCCTGTGTCCAGCCAGTAAACTGCCGCCTGACTGTAATCCTCCCCAGGCACGGGGAGCTCACTCCCCAGAGAGTCTTCCCTGCAGAACTGCAACAGGCATGGGCATGAGGACGTCTTTCTTCTTTTTCCTCACATGAATCTGACACCCACTTCCCATCATTCCCCTCAGTCCTCAGCTGGTCCTATCCCCTCCCCTCCGGGACCACCAGATCACATTTCACTAAGTACCACTTTCTTTCAAATATTTGAAAAAATACCCATCTCATAGCCGGGCCTCAGATGTCTTCAGCTGTTAACACGCCCAGGGCTTCCAAGCTGGTGGGAAACTTCCAGAACCAGAAGAAACCTTAACTATTATTGTACCTCCAGACTCCCCCAGGAGGCTCCTTCCCAAGAGGGTCAAGAAGAGAATGAAGCGCTTCTTTCTCTCACCACTCAGCACGCCTCCTACCCCCCAGGAAGCTGCTCTTCTGGCTCTGACTTCACACCAAGCTGATGTTCAACATTTAGAAACCTCTAGACAAATCTGCTTCTGGGACCAGCAGCCACCTCCCAGCCCGTGGGGGTGCAGTGCCGAGCTGCTGCTGGGCGAGGCAGTGAAAGGGTTAAAATGCCCTCCATTCCAGTGTGAAGAGAGAGGGAGCAGCCGGGATGGGGGCAGGAAGGAAATGAAGAGCCCAGTGCAGGCAGTCAGGAAAGCCCCAGCGGGGTCTTGGAGGAGAGCGTGCTGAGCGTCCCACTCAGGGGCCCTGGTTTCCCCACAAATCCCTTTGTTCCATCTTCCCTCGCTTCCTCTCGGCTTCCCCCCAGATTACTCAGGGCAGGCCACCTCCCACCGCCCCTCTGAAAACCACTATTCCAAAAGCCTCTTTGAGTTAGTAGAGAGTTCCATTTGGGGATAATGAGAACGTTCTGGAGATGGACGGTGGCGATGGTTGCACAATGCAAATGTACTTGCTGCCACTGTACCATACACTTAAAAGTGGTTCCAATGATCAATTTTATGTGTATTTTACCACAATTTTTTAAAAAAGGACAACCCACGGAGTGGAGGAAACAGTCACCCACACCCACACCCACATCCACACAAAACGCCTCCAAGGTCCCAAGGTCCAGCTCTGAGGAAGGAAGACTAGTAGGATGTGGGAGGTGAAGACCCCGCACAGCCCCAGGGCTGCGGGGGTAAGTAGGGGGGCACGACCCTAAAGTCCCAACACCTCTCTCCCCTCTCTTCTCCCTGGTAGCAGCCCAGGAGCAACGGGTACCTGTCAGGACAATGAAGGCCAGGAGACCCCCAGTCCCCACCCCAAGTGAGAAAGTCCTGGGAACAACTCAGATACCCATCAGGGGAGAGTAGATAAACAAATCACGGTGTCATGTCATAATGGAAGAGCCCCAGCAGCTAAAATGAATGAACTACGCACACAATATCCTGCATGAGTACCACAGACTCCGTGAGTAAGAGGACGGCAGATGAAGAGGTGGCAAAAGATGTCCTCCATGGAACTGAAGTCCTAGCCTGTGAAGGTTGAGGTCAGACAGCGGTCACCTCTGTGAGGGGCGACACTGACTGGGAGGGGGCCTGAGGGAATCTTCTGGGGCACTGGGCATTCCACGTGTTGCTCTAGGTAGGGGTTACGGGGACGTACACATCTGGGAAAGCCCATCAGCTCGGGACTGTGGTCTTTTCCTCAGCCTCTTCACCCCCCGAGTTCCAGCCTAACTTGTTTGAGTTCTTCAAACTGCCCAACTACGAGACCTCCTCAGGGCCTTTGCACTTGCTGGTTCCTCTTCCTAGAATGCTCTTCCTCCTCCAGACCTTCCTTCCATCTGCGTAGGCCTTTGATCAAATGTGGCCTCCTTGGAGCAGCCTCTCCTGCCACCCCACCACTCATTCCAAGCCCTGGGATGATCCCCGCATGGCACCCATCACCATCAGATGTTTCCCTTGCTCGGTTTGCTTGTTCAAGTCTTTCCCCCACTGTGACAATGTCTGCTCTATGAGAGCAGGAACTTGTCCCTCTGGGTTCATATCTTAACTCCACCTGGAGGAAAGGCTGGCAGACGGTGGAAGCCACTTAATAAATATTTGTGGGATGAACAGGCCATCTCTAGAGCAGGCTAGATTATGTCTCGCATCTTGACTCTCTTCAAGGTAGTGAGAGGAAATTCATTTTTTGTTTTCTCAACCATCCCACAAACATGCCAGACAGGCCACTATGGAATTTGGGCACAACCCAAATTCCTAAGGGGTTCACCACGGAGCAGAGGAGAAAGGCCCATGCCAGACCTTTCTAGTAAAGTGTGGGGAATGGGCAAAAGGGGGCCTGTGCCCAGGGCTGGGGGAACACCCAGAGTGAGCGGCGACGCTCAGCTTCCCAGTTCCCAGGGCGGGACACTGTGGTGGGCTCCGGGTGTGGCCACGGCTGCCGAAGCCAGCTGAACGTCTGGGCAGCAGGAGGGCCTGTGCTTTGGCAGGAAGCCACCGCCTTCTAAAAACCCAGACAGCTCAGCCAAGGCCAGCCCCTGTCCCGCTACAGGCCCCATCACCTGCTGCCATGGCAACCTGTTCTGTCAAGCCAGTGGCACTGAGTGCAGGGGGCGGGGCCACAGTGCCAGGAAGGTGACAGGGCATCTGCTGGGCTCCCCTCTCCTGGCAAGGGAGGCACCTCGGTCTGCCTGAGCTGTGGCTGGGAGAGCTGGGTGCTGTTCCTGGGCTTTTTCCTATATGGCTGTGTGCACACGTGCTGTGCACCTGCACACACGGTGCTGCCCAGTGCCACGGTGGGCAGTCCCTCCCGCATCTGCCATCGGGGGGCCCGGCAGGGGGGAAAGGAATTGTTCAATTGAGCCCTTGTTCCCTGACATTTATTTCACACCATTCTAAATACTTTCCACGTATTTCCTCATTCTGCTCTCACAATGACCCTAGGAGGCAAGTGCTAGTCTCACGTTTACAGAAGCAGGTGCCCGGGTGGCTCAGTGGTTGAGCATCTGCCCTCAGCCCAGGACGTGATCCTGGGGTCCCGGGATCGAGTCCCCGTATGGAGCTCGCTGCAGGGAGCCTGCTTCTCCCTCTACCTGTGTCTCTCCCTCTCTCTGTGTGTCTCTCATGAATAAATAAATAAAATATTTAAAAAAGAAAAGAAGACACAGATCGGTTAACTGACTTACCCCAAATGTCACAACTAATAACAACAGAGCCAGGATTAGAGGCCCGGCAACTAGGCTCCGCAGCCTTAACATTAACCACCCAGGGAACAGCCTTTCCATGGGACCAAGTCACCTTGTTTTCCACTAATCGTTAGTTTAGGGACGGAGCTTTGCACTGTCGCCAAGGGGAAAAATGGGTTAGCTCCGGTCTCTGGCTTAAGTTACCACAAAACCCCTGCAGGAGATGTGGGCAAAAACAACCAGGGCGCAATACTTAAAAAAAAGTGGGGGAAGTGAGTACCTGGGTGGCTCAGTCAGTGGGGCTCCCGGCTCTTGATTTTGGCTCAGGTCATGATCTCAAGATCATGAGATGGGCCACATGGGGCTCCACGCTCAGTGAGGAGTCTGCTTGAGATTCTCTTTCTCCCTCTTCCCCTCTCTCCGCTCCCTCAAATAAATAAGTAAATCTAAAAAAAATAAAAATAACCATGATGTGGAGTCACAAGTCTCAAAGAAGTGTGGAGGGAGGGCAGACTGGCTCCAGTACCTGCCTTATTTATTTATTTATTTATTTATTTATTTACGCTCAACTGCTCAACTGCTGAGCCACCCAGGCGTCCCTGCTGTACCTGCCTTTTTTTTTTTTTAAGATTTTATTTATTTATGCATGAGAGACATATAGAGAGAGGCAGAGACACAGGCAGAGGGAGAAGCAGGCTCCATGCAGGGAGTCCGACGTGGGACTCGATCCCAAGTCTCCAGGATCACACCCTGGGCTGCAGGCGGCACTAAACTGCTGGGCCACCGGGGCTGCCCTGTACCTGTCTTTTAGATCTCCAACTGGGAGGCCCTGGGACCTGAGGAGTGGCCCTGGAATGGAAGGACCCATGTTCTGTCCTGGGAGGCCACCTGCTGGACAGATAGCAACGGGACAGCCTCAGCAGCCAGCCTCTGTCCTCTCCCTCACAACAGGTAGCTCCTGGGTGCCCACGGTGTTGGCTAAGCCCAGTACTAGGCGTAGAGATGCCGAACAACACAGACAGTAAAGTCAACAGCACGGCGGCACTCACTGTCTGGTCGAGGAGGCAGACATAAACCAATGGCAGATGTAAACCAATCACAAATAAAGACACAACTAGAACTGACAATAAGTGCTCTTGAAGCTACAGGGTATTCAGAGGGAGCGTGAGGGGGGCATCACTGGACAGGGTGGCCGAGGGAGGCTTCTCTGAGGTCTTATCTAAGCAAAGACTTGGAAGTGGAACAGGTGTCTGCCAGGTAGAGTGGGAGAAAGAGCATTCCAGGCAGACAGGACAGCAAGGACAAAGGCCCTGGGGTGGAAGCAAGCTCATCAAAGTCTAGGACCCGAAGGATGGCTGGTGTAGCAGGGAGCGATGAGGCCCACAGGCGGGAGCTTCAGGAGCTTGTATGTGCTCCTAAAGGCGGTGGGAGGCTCTGAAGATTCTACACCAGGAAAGTGCTGCAGTCCCACCTATGACAGCAGCCTCCGTGGGAGTAGATCATGGGGGGCAGCACAGGAAGACCAGCAAGAAGGCCAGTGCAGTTGTCTAGGTGAGACACCATGGTGGCTGGGACCAGGGTGCAGAGAAGATGGAGAGGGACAGGGAGGCTCTAGAGAACCATTTTGGAAGCAGGATCAGCGGGGTTGGTATTGGATTGGATGTGGGGTGTTGAGGGAATCGGGGGTTGAGTAACTGGGTGGAGGGAGGGGCTTGAGTGGATGGGAACAGTGGGCAAGATACACAGAGCTCAGTCTTGGATGGGGTGCGGAAGCGCAGGTTGCCTCCAGGGAGCCCAAGGGAGATGAGCAGGGGATGGTGGATCAAGGCCCTCGGGCTCAGAGGAGAGGCCTGGGGCAGAGAAAGGCAGGGCACCACTGGTATGGGGGGGCTTTAAAGCCTCGAGGAGAAGCGAGTAGTGCGAAGAGAGGAGAGTCATGGGAGCAGAGTGTGGGGGTGGGGGAACGGGGACAGGGACTGAGCGGGAACACCAGGGAGGTGGAAGGGAAGCTAAGTGGCACGCAACCCAGGGGGTAGGGAAGTGTTTCAATTGTGTCACAGGCTGGTGTGAGGTCAACTAGGGCCAGGACCATTTGGCAAGTGGCCCACAACCCAAGCATGGTGGGTGGGGACAGCAGGAGGCACTCTAGGGGGTGAGGAGTGACCCTGGGAGGCAGGGATTGTGCGGAGCCAGAACCCGTCAACAACTCCGCGGTGAGAAGATGTAGCAGCTGGAAGGGAATCGGGGTGGGTGGCTGTAAAGATGGGGTGTCAGGGCACAGTGGTGTGTCCTGGTGGGATGAGGGGCATGGAGGCAAACGACCCAGCAGCTTTCCAGAGCCTCTTCCTTCTGCTCCACCCCCCACCCCCCTGTTCTGTAGTCAATCCTGTAAGGACCACACCTTCCTCTGATGAGGGAAACTGAGCCCCACAGAGAAGCTCCAGGTCACATGAGGGCTCTGCCCAAGCTGGCTCCTTCCACAGGTGGCAAAGGGGGTGGGTGACCAGGGGGGCCAGGCCTTTTGGAGTCCTGGGAAGCCAAGAATCACGTGGGTGGTCACATGAGCCCCTTGACCGGGTCTGCATGCCCGGCCCTCCTGCCAGGCCTGCGCACCCCCACCCCCATCCCCCACCCCCACCTTTCCCCCACCCACGTGGCAGAGGACCGCAGACTGAGGAGGTACCCAAGAGAAATCACTTGTTGTAGGGCCTGAGCCTCGTACTGCCGGGGGAGGGAGCTATTAAAAGAAAATACAAAAATACAAATACAAAATAGGGTGGGCGACCTTGGAAGCTTACACTTCAGGAGCTTCAGGGGGACTCCCAGGACCTCCCAGTGCCCACTCTGTAGAGCTCTGAGCACCCCATGAGACAACTGTGCCCTGTGTTGACCGTGGGTCTGGCTCAGGCGCACGTGCCCTGTGACACACCGCAGCAGCTGCTCGGGTAGCCCGGCTCCTGCGGGGCTGGACCATGGTGGGGAGAGCCCTGATCTCAGGGAGCCCAGTGGTGGCAGGAGCTCCTGGGGGCAGGAAGCGCTGAAGACAAAAAGGGGGATTAGGGCAGCCCTGGTGGCTCAGCGGGAGGGGGGGCGTGATCCTGGAGACCTGGGATCCCTGTGAGGAGCCTGCATCTCCCCCTGCCTGTGCCTCTGCCTCTCTCTCTGTCTCATGAATAAATAAATAAAATCTTTAAAAAGGGGGGGAGGGTTGTGTGTGTGACCCAGGCTGCCTGTGGGACCCCACCGCAGAGCCAGCCCCGCACCAAGTGGGGGCTCTGCAGATGGCCCTGAACCCTAGAGGCCAGCGGCAGCAGCAGAAAGAGGCCAAGGGACAGAGCCCAGGGTGGGGATGCGGCAGGTGCAGGGGGACCATCCGACCCCCGCTGACCACCCGGCTGCCCGAGGGGGAGCTCACATCCGAGGGCCCCTGGTTTGGCGAGACCGTCTGGGACCGCAGGGCCGGGGAGCTGCCCCCCCGGGCGGCGCCAGATGGCGCTCAGGCCGGCTCGGGGCTGGGGCTCGGGGCTGGGGCTCGGGGAGGGGAGGGGAGGGGAGGGGAGGGGAGGGGAGGGGACGCCCCGCCGCCCTCCCGCCCGCGGGGGACACTCACCGCCCCGCGGCCTCGGGCCCGCCGCCCGGCGCTTTCCCACGGAGGAGGGGGCGCGCTCGACCCGCTGTCCGGTCCTCGATCTCCGCGCCCCCCGCGCCCTCACATCCCTTCCAGACCCTTCTCGGGGAACAGGGCAGGCACGCAAGGTTTGACTCCAAGGCCCCGGCTCCTCCTCTCCCTCGCCGAGGCCACCACCTCCCAATGACAGCCACCGGCCTTCCTGGGGAAAGCGAGCCCTCGGTAAGAAGAGTACCCTTTTGGGCCTCACGTATTAGCACCTACTGTACACAGGGCGCTGAGCGCAGGGGTCAAAGGAGACGTCTGCCCCCTGGAAGCTCAGGATCCAAGAGGAGGTAGGCAATAGGGGGCATGATGTAAGGGCCCTGGAACGGCGCCAGATGCGCAAACAGGCTCCACGAGGCCACGTGCCTTGGCCAAGGTCAGACTGGTCTGGGTGGAGCGGAGAGGAGGTCCTAGGAGTCCCAGCTCCCTTCACCTCCCCTCAACATACACACAAGTCTCACTGGTATGAATTTTCTTTTTTTTTAGAAAGAGGTTTTTAAATTTTATTTATTTATTCATGAGAGACACAGAGAGAGATAGAGACACAGGAAGAGAGAGAAGCAGGCCCCATACAGGAATCCTGATGTGGGACTCAATCGGGGACTCCAGGATTACGCCGTGAGCTGAAGGCAGGCACTCAACTGCTGAGCCACCCAGGGGTCCCCACTGGTATGAATTTAAACCAATACTTTCTTCCCTGTCTGGGATCCCCCCACCTGGGGTGGGGGTGGGGTTTCTTGGCTAGATACCCCAGCAGGGCAGAGCCCTGTCAGTCTCTATTACCAGCCCCTCCAGCCCTGCTAGGGCAGCTGAGGACCTGAGGCAGGGACAGGCAGGGAAAGATCCTGTGATGTGGGTGTCTGGGTGGCTCTGCCTTCAGCTCAGGTCGCGATGTCAGTGCCCTGGGATCAAGCCCTGCATCAGGCTCTCTGCTCAGCAGCGAGTGCGCTTCTCCCTCTGCTTCTGCTTCCGCCATCTCTCTGGCTCTCACTCTCAAATAAATAAATAAAATCTTAACCAAAAAAAAGGGTCCTGTGATCTTAAATCTTACCCGTGGGCAAAGAGCAGCACTCTGAGGCTGCAGCCTCTGAGTGTCAGCTGTCAGGGGAGTGATCAGGGTGTAGGGGATGGATATGAGAGCCACAGGATAATGTGGGTGGGGAAGTCTTGAAGATTTATAACACCTCAAATCCTGGGGACATTATCTCAGCATTGGATTACCTAGTCCCTGTCCCCCAAAGATGCGAATGTAGTAAGTGGGCAACAAGGCACAGTGCCACCACCTCCTGTGCCCGCCACCCTCACACCAGAGTGAAGGCAAGACCAGAAGAACACCCTGGGGTCTTAGCTGTTTGTCCCCTTACAAATGATAGGATGGGGAATGGAAGTTAGAGTCAAAAGGGACCTGGGCTCCAGTTCCAGCTCAGCTGCTTAATATCAGCGTGACCTTGGCCAAGTCTTTAAGCAATCCAAGCCTCGGTTTTCTATCAGTAAAATGGGAATAATTATACCTATAGAATACAATGTGAAGGGGGTGCCTGGGTGGCTTAGTCAGTTAAGTGTCTGCCTTTGGCTCAGGTCATGATCCCAGGGTCCTGGCATGGAGCCCTGCATAGGGGGGTCTGCTCCGTGGGGAGTCTGCTTCTCCCTCTCCCTCCACCTGCCACTCTGCCTGCCTGTGCTTTCTCTCTAGCAAATAAATAAATAAATAAAATCTTAAAAAATAATAATACAACGTGGAGGTTGCTCCTTGGAGTTGTGCACGAGGCATGCGTCCAAGCACTCAACACTGTGCCTGGCACAAACTTGGTAACAACTGTTTTCCAACATGTTTTTCCATCTATGGAATGGACATGCATTTGGCACAGCCCCCAGCTCACCCCTAACCCCCAGGTGTCTACAGCGTCTGTGAGTAGCCACAGAGTGAAAGATCCTGAGGGTGGGGGAGTGGGTGAGAATGTATTCAAGTTCCTTCCATTGAATGGTCTGCTCCATGAAGACTCTTCCTGCCCCACCGGGTCCCTGGTTAATCATATTAGCTCTCCTGGGCTTTCCTGCATACCTAGCCAGGTATGTGCATCTCCCCTCAATCTGCCTTTGAAGCCCGGGGCCCTTTGATGTGAGTGGGGGATGCACCAGCCTGGGATCTTGCCAGCCTTGTGGTCAGTAGCCAACAGGGCACGGGGCTTGGTGGAGTTTGGAAATAAGAGTGTGTCACCACCCCCACCCCCAACCCCCCAACCACCACCCTGCCTGAGTTACCCGGAGTGCAGGCTTTGGAGTCAGACCACCTGGGCCTGGATCCCAGCCCTGCTTTTAACTACCTGCATGACCTGGGGCGATTTACCCAGCCCCTCTGAGCCTCAGGCCCAGAAGCAGCTACCTCGTGGGTTTGTGGAAAGACAGAAGAGAGAGTAGAAAAGAGAAAGAGATGATGCTGTTTTGCACCATACTCCTCCAGTGAGTCTACAGACCTAGAAGACTTTGGTATTCCTTTTTTTTTAAGACACATTTATTCAGTGTCATGAGCAGACTATAACATTTACAATCAACACCATGGGTGCAAAAAAAAAAAAAAATCTACATTAAAACCCTTTGTGGGAATGCTTTACACTTTCCACAGAACAGAAACTAAAATAACCTGTTATACAATTAGTCACAAATACAGTCCTCGAGTTTTTTGCCAAAACACATGAGCATTGCCTAAAACATGTCTTCTTTGTAGCAGGTAGGCCCTGCCACCACTGTATTGGACTGAGTTCAAAAATCTGTTGTAACCTGTAGATTTCCTGTCACTTCTCTGGCCAAATCCGTTATAGCCATCCCCACTACCACTATATCCACCACCCCCTCAACTGTCACCAAAGCCATCTCGCCCACTGAAGTTCCCTCCACGACCAAAGTTGTTAGTCCCACCAAAACCACCTTCACGACCACCACCGAAGTTTCCAGAACCACTTGGACCTCTTTGGCTGGATGAGGCACTAGCCAACTCTTGCTTAGATAGGGCTTTCCTTACTTCACAGCTCTGGCCATTCACAGTATGGGATTTTTGAAGGGCAGTCTTGTCTACTGAATCATGGTCTCCAAATGTTACAAAAGCCAACCCTCTCTTTCTGCCCCAGCCTGGGTCAGTCACGATCTCAATCACTCCAAATTTCCTATACTGTTCAAAATAATCTCTTAGATGATGTTCTTCAGTGTCTTCTTTCATGACACCAACAAAAATCTTTTTCACAGGTAAGTGGGCACCAGGTCTTTGAGAATCCTCTCTTGAGACAGCCCTCTTTGGTTCCACAACTCTTCCATCCACCTTGTGTGACCTTGCCTTCGTTCATGGCTGCATCCACCTCCTCCACAGTGGCTTAGGTGACAAAGCCAAAGCCTCTGGAGCACTTGGTGTCCGGATCTCTCACGACCATGCAGTCGGTAAGCATCCCCCATTGCTCAAGAGGGTTCCTCAGACTTCCATCGCTTGTTTCAAAGCTCAAACTTCCCATGAAGAGCTTCCGCAGCTGCTCAGGCTCTTTGGGAGACTCTTAGACGGGAGACTTTAACGATGCTTACTCAGCAGTGTCCATGGATAAAAAGCAGACTTTGGTATTCCAAACGTCTTAGTGTCCTTGGAAGCTTTAGCAGAAGTAGAGTCTATTAGATGGATTTCTTTTTCAGAACCATAAATGCCACAAATTACAAAGAACACTGAAGCTTATTTATCTAAATTTCTTTTTTTCTTAATATTTATTTATTTATTCTAGAGAGAGGTGGGACAGAGAATCTCAAGCAGACTACCCACTGAGCTCGGAGCCCGACGTGGGTTTCAATTTCACGACCATGAGATCATGACCTGAGCTGAAATAAAGAGGTGGATGCTTGACCAACTGAGCCACCGAGGCACGCCTCTAAATTTCTTTTGTGCTTATTTAGTTTTATGGATTTTGAAAAATAATTTTTGTATTTTGAAGGCTTATTAGAGTTACATTCATTGTGACAACTTTATTTTCTGTTTTTTTTTTAAAAGATCTTCTTTTTTTAAGTAATTGCTACGCCCAACATGGTGCTTGAACTTACAACCCTGAGATCAAGAATTACACACTCCACCAACTGAGCCAGCCAGGAGTCCCCGTTGTTACAAGTTTAGTACAGTATAATTGACACACAACAGCTACAAATATCTGAAGTGTGCATTTTAGTAAGCTTTGACATGCTATACAGCCATTGCTACAATCAAGACAATAAATGTATTTATCACCCCCAAAACTTTCCTTGTGCCCCCTTATTTTTTTTTTAAATTTTTTTTTTTATTTATTTATGATAGTTACAGAGAGAGAGAGAGAGAGAGGCAGAGACACAGGCAGAGGGAGAAGCAGGCTCCATGCACCGGGAGCCCGACGCGGGACTCGATCCCGGGTCTCCAGGATCGCGCCCTGGGCCAAAGGCAGGCGCCAAACCGCTGCGCCACCCAGGGATCCCTCCTTGTGCCCCCTTATAATTTCTTCCTCTCCCCTCTCCTCCAGACAACCACTGAACCACACTGTGCCCTGCTTCTCTGCAATCACTAGTTTGCATTTTCCAAAATTCGATAGAAATAGAATCATCCAGCATATACTGGATTCTGTAACTCAGCGTCATTACGTTGAGAGTAATCCTCATTGCGTTACCAACAGTTACTTGTCAAGTCGTATTCCAATGTTCAGATACCCGTTACAGTCTGTGTATCCAGTCACCCACTCACTAATGGGCATGCAGCTTGTTTTAAATTTCAAATAATGAAATTTCATCTAATGTTTTTTGGAAGACAGCAAAAGTCAACTGGAACAAAAAAATTTTAATTAAAAATGTCTTATTGGGGCGTCTGGGTGACTCAGTTGGTTAAGCACCTGCCTTCAGCTCAGGTCATGATCCCAGGGTCATGGGATGGGATGGGGCCCTGAGTCCGCCTCCCTGCTCAGCAGGGAGCCTGCTTCTCCCTTTCCCCCTGCTTGTGCGCTCTCTCTCTCTCTCTCAAATAAATAAATAAAATATTTTTTAAATGTCTTATTGAAAATTTACAAATAAAATAAATACAAAAGAGGGGATCTCTGGGTGGCGCAGCGGTTTAGCGCCTGCCTTTGGCCCAGGGCGCGATCCTGGAGACCCGGGATCGAATCCCACATCGGGCTCCCGGTGCATGGAGCCTGCTTCTCCCTCTGCCTGTGTCTCTGCCTCTCTCTCTCTCTCTCTCTCTCTGTGTGACTATCATAAATAAATAAAAATAAAATAAATAAATAAATAAATAAATAAATACAAAAGAGGGGATCCCTGGGTGGCTCAGCGGTTTAGCACCTGCCTTTGGCCCACGGCGTGATCCTGGAGTCCGGGATTGAGTCCCACATCGGGCTCCCTGCATGGAGCCTGCTTCTCCCTCTGCCTGTGTCTCTGCCTCTCTCTCTCTCTCTGTGTCTCTCAAGAATAAATTTTAAAGATCTTAAAAAATAATAATAAAATAAAAAATAAGTACAAAAGAAACATAATTGCACCATTGAAGGGTGTTTTTTTTTAAGTTTCTATCATTGGTACTTTTAACATAGTTAACATTTCAAAGGGCACTAAAAGTGTACCCTGACTTTTGGGGCTCCCTTTATCTTTAATAAGTGCCCCTTTGGGACTACTGTGGTTAGGTAGTTTTAGGAGACCCCAAGTCACAGTGCATGTAAGTCTCTCGGCAGAGCCAGTACCTGGCACACAGGTAGCACTCCCTAAGCACTCCTTATTCCCACAGTACATGCTCCCTTGAGTGTTTGCCCTTAGTTATGATTCTTTTCCTTGCCCTACACACACATACACACACATACACACACATGCACGCACACACACGCATGCACACATGCATCCACATACACGCACATTGGAGGCTCTCCAACCCCAGGCTAGGTTGTGTCATCAAACTCCAGCTCAACTTCAGCACCAGTGAGACTCAGTGGCAGGAAATAGGAAGGTGGGAAGCAGGAGGTGGCTGGCAGGCTGTGGGAATCTCTGAGAAGCTTCCCAGTGGGAGGACAGGGATTCTCCTGGTGGTCTCTTTGTTTGTTTCCCAGGGCAGTTGGAGCCTTCACCTCCTGACCCTGTGGGAAGTACAAGCCGAGCCTGGGCTCTACCCAGGAGGGGTTGGAAGGAGAGCCTGGGCTGGAGGGAGCATCAGATTCCAAGTCAGACAGGCCTGGCCCCTTTACCATCTCAGGCTAGTCCCCCTCTCCAAGGGTGACGCCAGGCCTGCTCAGGTCACACAGCTCCTGCAAGGATCTGGAGCAGCAATGGAGGCAAGAAGGTAGCATGAAGGCTCCTTCACATGAATCATGGTCATAAGAAGTCAGGAGCACTAAGGAGGCACTCTCTTGCTGATGCCAAGACATTAACATGCTAAGATGGGTGTCCTAAGCATTTATTGAGCATCTACTGTGTACCCCCCCCCCCAAGTGCTCAGGACAGTGAGGTGAAAGAACTTGAAACCAGAGAAAGCTAGTGACCTATGGGACATATATCCTTTCAGTGGCCACTGGATCTCCCTGTCCTCATCTTACCTCTGGGTCCCCCAGTCCAGGGACTGGGTTAAACATATGCATTCAACAAATATGTACTGAGCGCTTGTAGGTGTCAAGGTCTGTGCTAAACATAGGAGGTTCAGTGGTGAACTGGACAGAGAATCCAGCTTAAAGCCCGGTGCTGGAGGAGGGAAGAGACAAAAACTGAACAGTACCAGGAAAACAGGTTCATTTCTGCCCGTGAGAAAAATGAACACGGTGATGGGATCGACTACAGGAGGCCGACAGAGACAGGGTAAGTGGGGAAGGGCTTCTCTGTGCAAGCAGAGTAGCAAATGACTGTGTTGGGACATAGCAGTGTCCAGCCTCACTTCCAAAGCCAGAATAACTCAGGATCCGTCAGAGCTTTTGCACTTGCTAGGTGTTCCTTCTTGAGCAAGCTCTGAGCCACAGATTCTTCACCTGTAAAATGGGAGTAAATATCCCATCTGCTTCACAGGGGCAGGAGGGGTAAATTAGACCATGCAAGCCCATTGTGGTAAGCACTTATGAACTAATAGATTATTTATAGTTCATCCCACGTGGGCCAGGTACCCGAAGTCTGTGGGCTGGTCCCCATGTAGGACACTCCTGACTAAGTCTCTGTCTCCTAACAGATTCCAGAGTGTCTTCCTCTCATCCAGCATACAGCACGGGTCTCAAATTCATCTGTCTCGGGGGGGCCAGGCAAAGGGGTGTGATAAGTTAAGGAGTGATGGGGACCATGGCTCACTAGAGAACAAACCCTGCCAGGAAGAAGGCGGCTGCTGTTCCGCTCTAGGGAACATTTGCTATGTTGAGATGAGGGGAAAGATCTTTCTATTGCCCAAATGATGAAATAAACCATATCATTCAGGGGTGCCCTGCTGTCTCAGTTGGTAGATCATGTGACTCCTGATCTCAGGGTCATGAGTTCGAGCCCCCATATCAGGTGTAGAGATTACTCTTAAAAAATGCCAAACTAAAAAAAAAAAAAAAAAAAAAAAAAGCCAAACTAAAAAAAATAAAAAATAAAAATGCCAAACTATTTTATTAAAAATCTAAAGCATTTTTAGTGTTGATGATTTAAACAAAAACCTTTCAAAACACTGTTGGGGGTAGACAAAACATTGCTATACGCCAAGGCCAGCTGCAGGCATGGTTTTCAACCTCCACTTACAGAGTGCCAAGCCCTCTGCTGAACACTCTGAAGAATGCAAAGCGAACCAGGCAGTTGGCTTGCTGGTGGGAAACTCCTGAGGGCTTGAGGACCTCAACCCTCAATGAAGAGTGGCCCACATCAGAGCCTGCAGCGGGAGAGAGCCCATGTAGGAAGCCTTTGTGGAAGAGGAGACCCTTGAGGGGTCTGGGTGGCTGGTGCTTGAGGATCTGCCTTTGGCTCAGGTCGTGATCCCAGAGTCCAGGGATCGAGTCTCGCATCGGGCTCCCCACAGGGAGTCTGCTTCTCCCTCTGCCTGTGTCTCTGCCTCTCTGTGTCTCTCATGAAGAAATAAAATAAAATCTTCTTAAAAATTTAAAAAAAAAAAAGAGGAGACCCTTGAGCTGGACATGGAAATAAATAGGAGTGTCTTGCGTGAATAAGGAAAGGGGACAACTACCCTGGACAGAGGAAGAATGGCTTTGAACTTTGGGGGATGGGTAAGTGCTCCCCCGGGGCTGGTGCACATTTGGGGTACAGGGGCACTGTCGGGGGGAGGGCTGGGTCTCTCTCTCTCTGGATCACACGAGCTGCATGTGCTCTGCAGAGGCGCCTCGATGGTACTTCTCAGCTCTGGGTGTTGGCCTCCAAGATCCGCAGCGTTGGGATATTTACTACCATTTCTATTTTTCTTTTTTTTTAAAGAAGATTTTATTTATCCATTTGAGAGCGAACACAAGCAGGCTCCCCGCTGAACAGGGAGCCCAACGCAGAGCTGGACCCCAGGACCCTGGGATCATGACCTGAGCCGAAGGCAGACGCTTCATCGACTGAGCCACCCAGGTGCCTCTCTACTGTTCCTAGGACTGGGGTCATTCATGGGGGTTGAAGATCACAGCAAGCAACAGTCAGCTCTGACCCAGGGGCTGCGGCTTCAGGAGAAATGAATCGGGAGCCATCCCTGCTTCTTGGGAGGCCACAGTCCAATGGCAGCCACCCAAGACTTTGGACGACGGCTCTATCACACTGTACTTAGAAAAGGCCCCTGCCACGTTGCCGGGGAGCTGGTGATAGGTCTGTGGAGGAAGGGAACTTTCAAGCTGTGTCTTGAGAGTTGAGTAGGAGTTCACTTGGGGGATCGATGAAAACGTGCCTGTGGAAGAAGGAGCACATGAAACGCAGAGGTTTGCTGAGAAACTGAAGACAGCCAGGGTCACACTGGGATAGGGGAGATGCTCATCAAATGTGTGCAGAACTGAGATGCCTTCCTGCCTTGCCCCCGAGACAGTCTAGCTCTTGCCCTTAAGCTGCTGTGGACGCACTAGGAAAGGAGGTCCCTTCAAGGAACAGACACAGGGATGCCCGGGTGGCTCAGTGGTTGAGCGCCTGCCTTTGGCCCAGGCCGTGATCCTGGAGACCTGGGATCGAATCTCACATCGGACTCCCTGCATGAAGTCTGCTTCTCTCTCCACCTGTGTCTCTGCCTCTCTCTCTCTCTCTCTCTCTCTCTCTCTCTGTGTGTGTGTGTGTGTGTGTGTGTGTGTGTGTGTGTCTCATAAATAAATAAAATCTTGGGGGGAAAAAAAAGGAATGAAGACACAAATGGCCAGATGCTACAGGCACTATGTGCTTTACACACACTCACTACTTACAACATCCCTGTCAAGGAGATACTGTCCTTCACTTCCATTTTACAGATGAGGAAGTATGGTAAGTGGCTGGTGTAAAGAGCCCAGGGAGTGACGGAGAAGGATCCTGACTCTGGCTCCTGGCAGCCTGACCTCCCAGCTCCAGCACTTAACCATGCCACACACCGTTGCTCACGTTGAGGGAGGGTCTGGGACGGTCTGATGGAAAGCATTCAAGAACTTCAAGGGACTTTGCTCCCCACCCTCCAGCCAGCTGGGATGGCCCTGAAAGGTTATCTCGCAGGTCAGGTAATCTGTTGGTCAGTCCGTCTGGGGCAGGGGATGTGAGAAGATGTCATTCCTCACCTGGGAAGAGGACACTCGGGATCCTTCTTGCAGGCAATAGATCCTGGATGAACAAATACCCTTCAAAAGTAAGAAAGGTATCAGCCTTGGTCCTGCAGAAGTGACAGAGATTCGATTTCTTCTAGGTGCCAGAGCTGCAGAAAGGGCAGTGATGGATGGGCTTTGACAGAGTCGCTCTTGCTGGTCAGAGAGTGATTCCAGGCCCCTACAGGGCTCTGGGCCAATACACATCACAAGAAGCTCTGTCTGCAGCTCCCGGGCCCAGGAAAGGCAAGACTTTGAGAGTGTTTAAGTCTTGATACATTGTCACCCTCTCATCTGTGGGGAAGCAACAGGGCTAAAAGCACAGGTTTGGGTCATACGCAGACCTGCCCTTCACAAACTGGCTGTTCCCACCTGTAAATCTGTGGCCTTGAGCAAATTGCCTTGTTTCTTCCGTTTTCTCATCTCTGAAGTGGGCCTAATGATAAAATCAGTGCAGTGATGAACAGACCACTAATTGCATTAAGTACTCAGTGTCAGCTATTTGTCATAATCGTTCATTTTAGCTAAGACATTTATTAAGCGCCTCCTGTGTGTCCCATGGATGAATAAGCTTTATCCTGAATTTCAAGAAGCTTCTGGTCACCGTGAGAAGTAGAAATATCTTCTTTCTCGTTCCTTTCCATCCTGGTGGATAAGACTGCTCTGGGCTGAATGTCCCTGTTTAAACAGGGGCTATGAGGATCCGAGGTCACTTGGGGAGATCCAGGTTTGGGGGAGACTCTTGTACCTCTGGCTAGCTATCTGCACCTCCCCTGTTGTGCCATTCTTGGTTCTCAGGTCCTCATCAGGACTCCCACTGCACTAACCACAATCTGTCACTGGTTTTTACGTATATATTCACAACCTGGGTGAGGGTGCCTTCTGCCTCTGAGGAAAGGTTTGGTGCAGATGGCTGGGGCTGATGATCCCGAACCAGCAAGCCCCCAGGCTGGGGAAGTTGAAGGACAACCACGGAGCACCCATAATCATATCCCAACATGCATAAAGCTCTCCAAATACATCAGGTTTTAGAGTTTGTGAAGCACTTTGCCATTCGCTTCATATAACCTGTATGAAGGGTGGTCTCCGCAGGAACACTTTACAGAAGAGGAAACTGAACCCAGAGAGGTGGCTTCCAAACTGCGCCTAGAACCCCAGCCCACCCAGGTTGGCAAAGTTGTCTGGTAAGGACCACCGGTCCCTTGTGAAATATGTAGATTACCAAGCCCTGTCTCCAAATCCTAAATCTTAGAGGTCTGGATTGGGGCTCAGGAATCAATAGGTTTAACAAACACCCAAGGTGCTACTTATCTTGGGGCAAGTCCGGACACATTTCCATTCACTGATTTATTTACTTAGCTAAGATTTTTCGGGTCCAAACTAAAATGTGTACTGTGAGGAAAACTCGATGAACAAGGCAATCCCCACTTTAAGGAACTAACAATCTGCAGGCTGAACAGATCGTCCAGGTCCCATGGCCCTCTGGGGTATGCAGCCCAGGTCTCTCCTAGGAGAGGCCCCTTCCTGCTGGGTGGGCCTGCCCCACCCTGCCTCCCCCTACCCCAAGTCTGCAGCTCCAGGCTGAGCCTGCTGGGCCCGCTTCCTCTGTCTCCACCAGCTCTGGGCTGAGCCTTGGTTCTTTGGAGCTGGAGCAACCTGTGGAAGGAGCTGAGGTGGGCCCAGCACCTAGCATTTCAGCAAAGGCCAGCCAGCCAGCTGCTCATGTACCTGGGGAGGCTAAGAAAGGACAGGAGGCAGGAGGAGGCCTCCTGTGTTGAGGGAAACAGCTCGGGCCTGACAAGGGGCAGGGATTTCTATTTCTTTAAAGGTAATTCCAGCTCTGATCTGACTGTACTTGGAAAGGGAGCCAGACAAGGATCAGTCCTGTGCAGGTGAGGAAAGCAGGGCACCGAGCAAAGGGAATGAGAGGCCTGGGCTGAAACCCGGGTCTCCCCGGAGGGGGAACTGCCAGGACAGGCAGGGACGGCAGGGCACGGACATTACAGGTGACACCTTTGTGAGTGGGGAGGCTGCACCTGGCCGACGGGGGGGGGGGGGGGGGGAGCATCGCAGGCCAATGCGGGGAAAAGCCTCCAGGATGGGCCACCACTCTCTACCTGCTCCTGTTGAACCAGACACCGGCTCGGAGCCTGGAGACACAGGGCGTGGCAGGGATCCGAGGCAGGGCAGGGCGAGGAAGCCACAATTCCGACCTGAGAGTTGCAGGCGACAGGCTTGCTGTGCGGCAGAAACGAGGCCCTCGGTACCTGGAGCAGCCGCGCCAGGGTCCCGAGCTTGGCCGGCTCAGGTCCGGCCCGCCCCCAGCAGGTGGTCTCCCTGGGGGCCTCCCCCACCCCCCGACCCTCACCCCCGGTGGAGGGAGGTGTAGGATCTCCAGGCTTTCCCCGGGGAGGGAGGGAGGAGGCGGGGCGGCAGCGAGGGCCGGGATATAAGGGGCGGAGGCGCCGCTTCCAGGCCCCGCCAGCCCAGCATGCACGCCCCCCGGCTGCCCCTGTTCCTGCTGCACGCCTGCTGGGCCCTGCTCCAGGCGGGCGCCGCGACGGTGGCCCCGGTGCCGCTGCGGGCGCGGGTGCAGCCCTCGTCGCCGGCCCCTCTCGCCTACATGCTGAGCCTCTACCGCGACCCGCTGCCCCGGGCTGACATCATCCGCAGCCTGCAGGCGCAAGGTAGGGCCGGGCCGCCGGGGTCCGCAAGGGCGCGGGAAGGGCTGGGGCCGCCGGGGCCGCGGGGCCCGAGGGCGCAGCGGCTGGCGGCGGCGGGGGCGGCCCGGGGGCCCAGGGCGTTGCGCGGTGCTTGGGGCGCGCAGAGCGCGGTGCGGGAGCGTGGGAGGCCGACTGCGCCGCGGACGCCGGGGGCCTCCTGGCCCACGGGAGCTCCGGGCTGCACGGGCGCGCTTCCCCCCGCAGAGGCTGGCGAGCGCGGGGGGCCCCAGCACGGGCCGCGCGCAGCACGAAACCGCGCGGAGTGTAAACGGGCGCTATTACTGCCGCGTACATTTTGTCGATTTCTTTTGGTTTTCGCGCCTGTGGGTGACAGCGTGAGGGAGTCTGGCGCTGGCAGCGCCCGGGCTGGCCGCGAGCCCCGCAACCCAGCATGGGGCGCGCCCCGTGAGGTCGGGGCTCGGAGATGGGCTGCCCCGAGGTCGGAAACTGAGGCGGGCCTGGGAACCCCGCCCAGGCTGGGAAGGTGTCAGCGTCCCCAGGGCCGGCCCCGAGCCTAGGTTCGGATGGAGGGAAGCCCTCCGCGACCCCCGCGGCCCCGGGGCGTCACCCTCGGAAGCGGGGCGTCGGGCGCCGCGGGCAGGTGGGTGCTGGGCTGAGGGCGCGCTCCTGCGGGGTCCCCTTGCCCCCTGCAATCCACATCCTGACGTCTGGGGTCGGCCGGCCCCTGCCGCCCTGCGCCCGCCTGCGCCTCCCTCCGCGCTGGGGCCAGACGGCCCTCCCCACGCTGGGGCGCAATCCACATCCGATAATCTGACCTAATTGGCCACCCGCCAGCCCCTTGTGGTCTGGGGCTGGGGGCTCCCAGCTCCCCCGCCGGCCACGTCTGGGGTCAGACAGCTGATGACCCTCTCCCGAGGGGTCATCTGGGGACCAGACGGACGAGGGACATCCGAGGGGCGAGCGGGCTTGGCAGTTACGGGAGCGGGAGCGCTCTGCTCAGGCCCTGCGTCCAGAAAGCTGGATGCGCTGGGTGCGGGGAGTGGGCTGGACAGAGGGGCCGCGGTGCGGGTGCGCTTTTTCGGTTCATTCGTCCTTCTGGAGAGTTCCAGAAGGTTTGTGTGTGGGGGTGGGGGGGGTTGACAGTCTGGGAGACTGGAAAGAGGGGTGCTGGTCCTTCCAACCCTGCTTCCCAATTCCTGGTGCCCCCCCCCCCCCCGCCCCTTGCATATCAGTTGACTTCTCTAGTCTCCCCTTCTGTCAAATAGGGGCCTGGCTTTCTGCCTCATTTGTGTGTACAGGTGGTAAAATACAGGACAGAACTACCAACTCACCTTTTCTCAGTTTGTGCAGCGGCGTTAAGTACATTCAGTGCTGTGAATGGGCTTCATTTTTTTTTAAAAGCAGCAGGAAGAGCCTGCCTGGAGGGACACGGGTGGAGAAGGGATGTCCCAGACGCTCCTTTCCCTCGTGGGTTTATCTGTTCGCCTTGGGAGGAAAGCGGGACGTGGGTGTTGGAGTCTAACCAAAGTGGGTTTGCATCTGCTTGTCCCCGTTGAGGGCTCACCTTGGGTTTTTAGAAAACCTTCAGTTTTCTCACCTGCAAAATGTAGCGGTGGTGAGGATTGCAGGAGAGGAGGCTCGGCCGGAAGCAGTTAGTGGCAATTATCCTCATCCTAAACGTATCCTATGTTTATAATAACGTAGAGCAGACACTTAGTGTCTTACGCCCTCCTTTCCTGCAGAGCCCCAAGTCCTCACTCAGCCTCAGCACCCTGTCTGAGGGGAGGGAACCCAAGGGCATGGGCCCAACCACTTTCTTCTTTAGAATTGGATGTGGGTGGGTGCCTGGATAGCTCAGCGGTTGAGCATCTACCTTGGGCTCAGGTCGTGATCCCGGGGTCCTGGGATCAAGTCCCATATCAGGCTCCTGGCACAGAGCCCACTTCTCCCTCTGCCTATGTCTCTGCCTCTCTATGTGTCTTTCATGAATAAATAAGTAAAATCTTAAAAAACAAAAAAGGAAGAACCAGACATGGGTCAAGATCTTACTGGGGCCTGTGTGGCCGACTCCGTTGAGTCCATGGACAGGTTTCAGGGTGTCTGTGAACTCTCTCCGGAGACCAAGCCCTAAGCAAATTTGTTGTACAGGTAGGAGCATTCTTAGCATGTATCAGGCATCAGTGACCCCCAAGGGATGAGGCACCCTGTCCTAACAAGAACCAGAGCCGGACCTAAGAGAACCCAGCAGCACTACTTCCCAAGGAGCCCTTGGCTGGGGGTGGGGTCATGAAGGCAAAGACTCTTCCCACCCTGGGAAGGAGCCCTCCATACACATTGTCCATCCCGGTAACAGATGACTCTGCTCCTCTGTCCAGGTCCCTTACTACCTATCTGGATACATTTATTTATTTATTTATTTATTTATTTATTTATTTAGATTTTATTTATTTATTTGACAGAGAGCACAAGCAGGGGGAGCAGCAGGCAGAGGGAGAGGGAGAAGCAGGCTCCCCGCTGAGCAGGGTTGGATCCCAGGACCCTGGGACCATGACCTGAGCTGAGGGCAGATGCTTCACCGACTGAGCAACCGAGGGGCCCCCGGACACCTTCATTTCTACCTTGGACGTCGGCAATAATAAGGAAGTGGTTGATGACAGCCAACGTGTTGTACTTTGGTTGTGCTGGGCAAGACACTTTCCACACATTATCTCAGTAAATCCTAACACTCCTGGGAGGCTGGATGCTGTCACTATCTCCCTTTTACAGAGAGGGAAACTGAGGCCCAGAGGAGGCAAGTAACCTGCCCAATGTTAAACAGCAAGTGGCAGAATTTGAAGATCACAGGAGGCACCAGAGCCCTTGCTCTGAGCCACGGAGCCAGAACGCCTTCCTCTAAAAGGCCATTTGTGGATGCTTGAGATAAAAAATCTTTAACTCCTGGTGCAAGTGGCCAGGACACGCTGCAGGTCCCTCCTAACCCCCAGCTGGCTCCGGTGCTGCAGTGGGCCATGGGGGATGCCGGGCTCCTCCCCACACCTCTGGGGAGAGTTGCTAGCCAGGGCCCGGTTATTGCCCCCTGCAGGTGCTAATGAGGAGGGAAGTGGAAATTAAGTGAAGAAGAGCAGCTGGAGGTGGGCTGGGAGAAGCGGCCAGCAGGCTGAAGTTGGGAACGGTCTTGTCGTGCAGGGTGGATTTCTCGGAGAAATTCACTTACCACCTGATCAAAGATGCTCTATGAGACAATTAAAACAACAAAAAAATGGGGGCTGCCTGGGTGGCTCAGTGGTTGAGCACCTACCTTTGGCTTAGGTCGTGATCCCGGGGTCCTGGGATCGAGTCCCGTATTGGCCTCACACACAGCCTATTTCTCCCTCTGCCCATGTCTCTGCCTCTCTCTCTCTCTCTCTCTCTCTCTCTCTCTCTCTCTCTCTGTCTCTCCTGAATAAATAAATAAAAATCTTAAAAAAAAGAAAAAGAAAGAAAGAAACTGTCACATGGTCTTCCCAGAGTGGACCTAAATCAGAGCTCAGTTAGTATTTTTATTCTAAGGGATCATCTAAGGAACTTTTCTTTAGCAACAAACCTTCAAGTCTCTTTATTTCCATGAGGGCTTAGGATAATGCAAGGAGGGGTAGGACATGACCATTCCCATTGCAAAGAAGAGGAAACTGGGTTTGAAAAAAGTTAAAGGTCACTTTTAGGTGAGCTGAAAATCCACAAAAACATGCTATTCCCAGACGGTGGACTAAATTAGTCCAGGACTAAAATGAATGGAATGTGCTTCCCCATTCCTTTTCATCCAGTTTGAATTGAGTTGTCTTGGGGTTGGAGGGGGGGTGTGGAACAGGCTGGAGGCTGTGTGTGCGCTTGAGGTGTCTGCTGCAGGTGTGGGAATGCCCGGGCCAGGGCAGGGATGGGGGGCTGGGAGGGTGTGCTAAGCACCCTGCAGGTAGATGAGAAAGCCTGCTGGGTGGAAAACTGCCAGAACTGCCAGGTCCGTGCAGAGTCGTGCTTAGAATGCCCGTGGAAGCCTGTGTGTAAGGCTGTCCAAGACTCCCGAAGTTTCTGCCTCTGCCTTGAGGAATGGGTGGAGGAGAGGGTGGCCAGTCTTTGGCTTCTGTTTCGTGTGCGTCCCTGAGTGCGCCGAGGCTTGCCCTTGCAGGATAGGCATACCAACTTCATGTGCCCGTGAAATAGGTCTCTTTCCGGTGAGAGAATGGAGTCTGGGAAGGTGACTTGCTCAGGGTCACGGGGTGAGGGGAAGCTCAGGGTTTGGCCTTAGAGCAGAGAGAACTCATCCAGCTTCTACCATTTGTTCTCTGGCCGCGGAGCGCCTTGGAGGGAGCAGCCCAACCGTGATCTGGAGTTTGGGCTTTGAGGTTGGGCAAATCCAGGTTAATTCTTGGCCCTGGCACCTTGTGCAGGTGGTTTAACCTCTCTGAGTCTCACCTGAAATTGGACTAAAAAGGACTCAGCGATGCCAACTCCTAGGGTTGGGGTGGGGATGGAGAGGAGGCCTGTTAGGTGAAGGCTCCAATAGGAGCCCTGGGGGTTGTTACACGGATGAGGCTGCAGGGGGCCCCCACTCACCCTGCTTCCTTCTCCGTCTTTCCCACCCAGATGTGGAGGTGGACGGACACAACTGGACCTTTGCTTTTGACTTCTCCTTCCTGAGCCAAGTGGAGGATCTGGTGTGGGCTGAGCTCCGGCTGCAGCTGTCCAGCCCCGTGGCCCTTCCCCCCGGCGTGCTCCTCTCCATCGAGATTTTCCACCAGCTCAAGCCAGATGCAGAGCAGGACCTGGCTGCCTGCCAGGAACGTCTTCGGATGGACCTGTTCACTGTCCCTCTGTCCCATGTCACCTTTTCCTCGGGCAGCATGGTCCTGGAGGTGACCAGGCCACTCTCCAAGTGGCTGAAGCACCCTGGGGAGCTGGAGGCACAGATGTCCAGCATGGCTGGAGGGTGTCCGCAGCGGCCTCCCACGCCGCCTGTCACCAGTGTGCTCCTCGTGCTCTACTCCAACCTGTCGCCAGAGCAGAGGCGGCTGGGCGGCTCCACCTTGCTGTGGGAGGCCGAGAGCTCCTGGCGGGCCCGGGAGGGACAACTGTCCTCGGAGAGGCGCCGGCGGCACCGGCGCCACCATGTGCCCGACAGAAGCCAGCTGTGCCGGAAGGTCAAGTTCCAGGTGGACTTCAACCTCATTGGATGGGGCTCCTGGATCATCTACCCCAAGCAGTACAATGCTTATCGCTGCGAGGGCGAGTGTCCTAACCCCGTGGGGGAGGAGTTCCATCCAACCAACCACGCATACATCCAGGTGCGGAGCCCTGCCAAGGGGAGGGGAGGCTGTGGGCTGCTGGATGGGGAGGTGGGGGGACAGGACGCCAGCTTGGCTCGTAAATCACATGGTCCATTCATTCACTGTTATTCGGGTGCCAGCTCCTATCCTGGCTCCTATCCTGTAGTGATGACCTGTGACAGATCCTCTGAGGGCCTACGTGGAGTGCTGCCCCCGTTGGGTCACCTTGAACGCCTTGCTTCCTTAGAATGTCCTCCATAAAGTTAGGGGTGAAAGGTGTAGCCTAGAAGGCCGCTGCTTCCCCTCAGCTCTGACTTTGAGGAAAGGAAGGTCGGAACCCGGACTTGGGGAATAAAGCAGGCTTCGATTCCTATGTATTAGCCGGTGACGCTGACCAAGTTGCTCATTCTCTCTGAGCCTGACTTTTCCCACCTGCGAGAGGGGGGTGGCCGTGCCAGATTTCACAGGAATGCTGTAGGCTTAAACGAGGTGCTAGGTGTACCTAGAGCACGTGTATGCCAGCAGGTGTCCGGCACGTCTGATGTTGCATTATCATTACTAGAAGTGCATGATTCACTGGTGGAATGGGGGCCCCATTAATGCGGCCATGGTTGGGATAACACTGTTCCAGCCGCTGTACTCCTGCTGCCTAAAATGGCAGTTGGACACGGTTTTGTAAGAGAGAAGGCCCACCAGGTGCCACTAATCAGCCTAAGGTCTGGAAGGTGGTGGAGGGGAGTAAAGGGAGAATGAGAAGGAGGGAGTAGGGAATACAGCCCAAAGTAGTGGCCCTGGTATTGGGGTACAGAGGCTCTGGGGAGCATGTGAGCTGAGCTGATGCAAGGAAAACACCAGAGGAGCCAGAGCCCTGTAGGACCTTTCCCGGGCAAAGGCCTGAGCTTCTCCTGGGACTTCTGCTCCACCCACCTACCTGCTGCATGATCAAGGGGCCCCCCAGAGACCCAGAGAGTCCCAACTAGCAGCTCTGACACTAGCATCTGGAAAGACCTCACTGGACCACAGGGACGGGGCCCGGTTCCAGAGTGCCAAGGGATTGTTACCTTTTCTCTTATTGACTCTATTTGCCTTTCTCTGGGCAACAAAGGAAATCCCACAAGAATTTCCGCATGACTCTTTTCTGCTTCATGTTTCTGGAACTAAACCAGGAGTTTCTTGGAATTGATATGCACTCTAGACTAGAACAATAGGAGGACATGTAAGCTTGCTCCTGCTCTACCCAGATACAGCTTTTAGAATCTTCTGTTTAGCTCCTTTTTTTTTTTTCTTTAAACAGCCTGTGAAGTTACTTTATGTGTTAAGTTGATGACATGTTGGCAGGCTGATTTCCTTTATGAGAACAATTTTCTTCTATTTTTGTACCCAGATTTTAACTGACTTTTCTCCCCCCGCAGAGTCTGCTAAAGCGATACCAGCCCCACCGAGTCCCTTCCACCTGCTGTGCCCCCGTGAAGACCAAGCCCCTGAGCATGCTGTATGTGGACAATGGCAGAGTCCTCCTGGACCATCATAAAGACATGATTGTGGAAGAATGTGGGTGCCTTTGAGGCAATCCTGGCGGGGGGGCTGGATTTGCCTATACCCTGGGAAGTTGGGAAGGTCCTAGAAGACACGATAACCATCGAATGCGATGAAGAGAACCGGAGGGGGAGAGCTTGCTCTGTCTGCCAGGGCTGCGGAAGAAGGGCAGCTCTGCAAAGGCAAGCTCTGTGGAGTCTGGCAAACACGGAGGCTGCTGTCAGGAGAGAGGGAGGCAAGCCTGTGAGGCAGGCTTGTTGGTTTTCTCTTTACTGAAGAGACAGTGGTGAGTAAAAGCACTGGCGCAAGGGTTCTTGACTTTTTAACCTATGAACCCGCAGAAATTAGAAGCAAACGTTGGGGCATATGTGCATTTATCTGTGAGGTGGGACAGGTTATCCGTAACCTTCATGTATTCTCAAAAGTGGTCCTTGACCACCCTCTCTCCTCCGCCAAGATTACGTTCACTGTGTTAAATGAAAAACGGTTGGCCACTGTCGTGTCCGGCTGGTTCAGGGAAGCCCCCACATCTCCCGGGCTGGCCAGGGGCAATGGGCTGGCCTTGTCCAGAGGCTCCCCGGAGTGGGTCTCTGCTAATGAGTCGCACGAACAATAAAGACATTGTGAAGTCCTCCTAGGCCAGCTGGTGCCTTTGAAGGGAGAAGCAGGAACTCGTCCAGAGGACTGGCCACGTGGGTCTGCAGGAGTGGAGGCCTCGGACATCCCCGCCGTCAGCCCGCTTGGGCAGACACAATCCGAGTCTATTAAAGTTGGTGACAGTTCACCCCAGTGTCTCGTGTGTGCTGTTAATGAGGCCCCCGTGCCTCCCGTCCAGTGGGGGTGAGGCGTCCTGAGACTTGGGTTATGGTCACGGCTGAGCCGCTGAGAAGCTGGGTGACCTCAGGTGAGTCATTCCTCACTCGGGCCCCTCCTGTAAAGTCAAAGTGAGTGGATCCTGACGCACCCCTATAAAAAGTCTGTGAGCAGGACCATAAGAGCCGCAGGCCCTATGTCATGGGCTGTGCTCTGGGCCTTGTCCCCGTCACCCTGCACAGCTGAGGAAGGCTGCTAAGCCTCAGGGCTGCCATACCCCCTCTATCGAACCTTCACCAGCTCTTCTGTTGCTCAGGGTGCAAAGTCTGGCTTAATTTCGGGTTCCACCTGACAGCACAGCAGAAAGAACCCCAGCTTTCTTGTGGGACGCTCTGCTACCAAACACCTGAGCATGGCTTTGCCCCCTGGATGAAAAGACCCCGAAGGCAGTCATTCTGTTTTTCTCTTTTAGCTGACCTCATTGAGCGTCGCCGGGACAAGGGCCATCTTTGCCTGGCAGCGCGAGGGGGGGAACGCAAGCCTATGGTAGTTCTACCCCTGCCTCCCCGGGAAGCCGGCCAACCCGTGCCCCAGGCTGAGGAAACCGATCTCCATCATGTGGGAACCTCTCCTGACTTTAGATGTGACTCGATTGCAGCCTCGGTTGAGACAAGGTAGTAATCCAGGCCTAGGCAGAGGTTGGAGAGGCTGGAGCCCGGCCTAGTCTTGAGAAACCTCAATGCCCTGATTCAGCAACCAAGCGGATCCAGCCGCTCCTTTCTTGGGGTGGAAATAGACCTGCCCAGACCACAATTCCAAATCCCCATAGGATTCTGCATCTGACTCAGCTCTGAAAACACCAGAGCTGGGGAGTCCCTGTGAGGGCAGCTTTGCATCCCGTCTATTTCCCTCAGTGAGACCCCGCAAGGCCCAGGGCCCGACCGCACAGCTGGGAGGGGTTGGGTCAGGAACTCAGCTCTGGTCCCTGGAGCCCCAGGGGTGCTGAACTTAATAGCACCTGGAGGTTTCTGCTCCCCTACTTTTAGTCAAGGCCTAGCCTTTGGAACCAAACATTTGGACCCAATTCCACTACCACATGGAAATTCTGGGAAGTGAAAATCCCACCCCGGGGCTTTAGAGCGTCTTCCTTACTAAATCGGTGCCCAACATTTCTTCTGTGACTAGGGCCAAGAAAGAGAAAGTTCAAGCTACTTGTGGCCACGGCTTGTGGGAGAGTTTACAGTTGGCAGCTCCACTGCCTCAGAGAACAAAGCTCCCTGAGAGGCAGCGCTTCCTATCAGCAGGCGGGGTCCAAGGAGTGGAACTTGGCTTTGCTGACTGACCCCTGCTGAGAGCTGTGGGTCTTCCGCAGCGTCTGGGGCCAAGCCTAGCCACGCAGCTTCTTGCTCTGGGCCCCCTGGGCCGGGCAGGCTCCATAACCCAGGGGAAACCCTGCTCCTTTCCTCTGAGAACGAGGTCGGGCCCTAACCTGGGGGCCCGGGAGGGGCTCTCCCAGAACTTGCTCTCAAGGCAAAGCCCCACCGTACTGAGAGCCGCGCCAAGCCAGTGGCTGAGTGGGGACAATCGGCTGCCTTGCTGTCCTTGGCTGGGCGGTACCTGGAGAGGAGACAGGACTGGAAGGAGAGAAGCAGAAACACGGGCTACACGGGTGGTGGGAGGCCTGTGCCTCCATCCTCAGCCTCCCCATACCCTGCCCTGCCACATCCTACCTGCCTCTGCGCAGAGTAAAGGACGATGAAGTGCTAGTGGAAAGATTCCTTAGTCCTTCCAAAGGTCCCAGGGCTGGCTGGAGCCGCGGTCTGCAAGCCCACTCCACGCCCAAACTTGCTCACTCCCGAGGGAAAGGAGGCCCAACCGGCCGACCTCTGGCTGCCATGCCAGCCAGGCTGTGCTCCAGTCCTTTCTCGAACTCTTCGTGCCAGGCCCGGGGCTAAGCGCCTTCCGTGAGCCGAGCCCAGCCTCACAGCCACCTGGGAACGCGTAGTCCTTAATCCCAGGCTACCCTAGAGAACTCTGGTGGAAGGAATGTGGCCACTCAGCCAGCCTTCAAGGCTGCCTCACTCTGAAGCCAGACAACCAAACCTCGACGCTGTCCTTGTAAGGAAAACGTTTCAAGTCCACTTTTACTCTGTGGACCTGTTGGCAGCTCAAACAGGACAGGATTCTCGTCCTCAGTATTAATACGTGAGACTCACTGGATTCGTAATAGCAGTCGGATGCTCCCGCAGCTCCTGGAGTTCAGGACCTCGGGCGGGATGCATTTCTGACAAGTGCCCCTGGGAATGCAGGCAGCCCCCTTCTGGAAAAAGGCAAGACCGTTGTCTGGGCTTCTGTGAGGCGGCCCCACATGCACCTGTTCACCACCACGCTTCTGAGGGCAGGGAGAGAAACCCACTGCATACGTAGGGGCCAGACAAAGCCAGTGTGCCGCGGATGTTGAGAACTGCCATACGGAATGGCTGACCATCTTTGCCCATCTCCCTCACCGGTCAAGACCCTCCACATGTGAAATCAACAGGGTTTCACTTGAAATAAAAAAAAAAAATCAAAACTCAAGTTGATACTCAAGATCTTTATTGATTTGACTGTAACAGCAACCATTGGTGAGAATTTAATTTTCCCCCTAATTTCCAAACACCTGCTGGTTTAGGACAGTTACAAAAACAACAAAACCCCAACAGAAGTGATCATGGACTCACATAGGACGGCCTCAAGCCCGCATGGTGTCCTCTGCTATCCATCCACGACAGTGAAATGGAGGGGGAGGCGGTGGGGGGAGGGGGGGCAGAGGACAATGACATCAAAGGACAAAGGGAAGACCAAGGAAAGTACTGGCAGTCTCTACTTTCCATTCAGAGTGGATGGAGCTGGGCCGCTGGTGCCACTAAGACGGGGAAGGGCATTTGTTTTAGATACAAAATATTTTAAAGATGCTCAAGTAGACACCTGGATATGCGAGTGTCCTCTGGGCTCCCCCAAGATGCCTCCAATGAGGCTTGCCCCTGGGATGCCCAAGTGGGAAGTGGGGGGTGGGGGAGGTAGGGGGGTGCTCTATCTTCAGGGGAAGGAAAGGCACTGGCTCACAGTACTCAGTGATTTGGACATGGCCACCAGGAGCAGGATGGCTTAGGAGTACAACCCGTCCTCATTTTGTGTTCCTCCCCCACCCTCCTGGTTTCAAGTAAAAACTACCCTTGGCCTGGGCTTGGGTTTTTTGTTTTTAAAGGTTAAGATGTAGAGGAAGGGATACACTGGGGGCAAGAATGAATATTCTGTGCTAGATTCATGGAACTCTAAGTCAGAAGTGTCCAGGAATTCAGGGAGTAAGCACCGGCAAGAGCTCCCTTTGGAAATTTCAGCGTGGCCAAATGATTATCAAGCATTGCAGCATCTGTCAGCCTCCCCACTCTTAGAAAGGCGGCAGAGTGAGAATTTAAATACCCTAGGAACTGCGTTTCACCTCGGCAACATTTCCCACTGGCCATCCATACCCCGTGGTCTTCTGGGGGCGGGGGGGGGGCGGGGCGGTGTCAGCAGAAGGTAAGCTAAGAAAAACCATAGACCATCTGAACAGGGACTCAAGAAACCTCTTAAATCTAGCTTCACCGCTAGGCTAGGTATTCACTTCTAGGACCAGCCCAGATAAAGAAATTTAAATTCCAGAGGGCGAGAAAGGTGACATGAATGATTCTTTGAAAAAAGAAGTTTGTGTCCATCTCCTTAAGAGTCTCCCTAAGAAATTCCTGAGCTAGCCTCAAGGAAAACTCAGTGCTAAACTGGAAAATCCTTACTAGAACAGGAAATGCCCCTGGGGCATAAGAATTCAAAAAGAATTGTGACCCAGTTGCCTCAAGATCTGATTTCATCCTTTATTAAGAGCTGAGAGGTAAAGACTCGGGAATGGGGCGGGGGTGGGGAGGGTTAACCACACCCCTTCCAAAGTCCAGACAGAAACTGCCCTCCCAAAGAAACCATGCTTCTTCAAATGATTACCGGGTCCCAGATGTCATGGGTGGGCAAGTGGTTGGGTTTCGCAGATTAATAAACAGCTGCTATGCCTGTAGTCCAGAAACCTGCCAAGGGGGGCAAGTTCTGACCCAGATGGAGAGGCAACGGACCGCCTCTCTGCAGGAGAATGCAAAGGGCCCAGGGCCCCAGCTTAGACCAGCCAAGATGCTTGACACGCCATGGAATACCCAAGAAGGGGAGAACGGGTTCTGGGGTGAAACCCACACATACAGGCCGTGTGTAGATGTACCAAAAGGAAAGGTCGGATGGTCCCAAAGAGCTGGTAACCCACTCAAAAGAAAATGAAAGACCATCTATTTTGACTCCATCCCAAAATCAGAAGGAAAAACACAATGCAGGTGAAAGTGCTGTGAAGAGGGGCTCCTGACTTGTGGAGAAAGTACCCCTGTTCTTAGGGCTGCCTCGGCAGCAATGCTTCCTAGTCAAGTTCATGCTCCAAGCAGGGCCAGAAAGAAGATGCCAGGAAGAGGCAGAGCTTAAAGCCAGACAGGAATGTGCATCTCGTAGATGTCTCAAGTCTCTAAAACGTGGTTGGGCCTGGGCGCCAGACACCCAGCAGACTTTCACTAAGTATGTGTTCGACGGACTAGGCTCACCTGTTTCTCTCAAGGGTGAAGCCAGGACCGCTTCTTTCTCTTTAAGAACACATTTCCACCAGAGAGCCCAAGACGAGGTGGGCAGTCAAGATACACGGTGGGTTTAAAGGAGCAATCAAGCACGGACCTTTCTAAATCCCAGATGTTCCCCACCACATCGGAGAAGTGGCTTCTTGGGGGAGACCCGATCCAAATCTGTCTCAGCTGGTGTGGCTGCAGGGCCCAAGTGCTAACATCGACTCTGATAGGGACCTGGCTTCCAGATGCTGATGCTATCACCTACTTCATCCTGAATCTGAACTGTGAAGCTTTTACTCAGCCCAGGACCCCAACATCTCATTCACATTTCTTCCTTTAGTTTAGCAACTCTGACTGCAATTTAAGTCCGTTTTAGTGGCTCGGTAAGAAGGATCGAATTCCCTTTATCAGTTCCTGGCTAAGGGAGATGCAAAGATGTGGTACGGAGGAGTCTCAGAGACATCAAGCCTAGGACTCCCAATGAAGAATCCTTGCACCGCTGCTAGCCAGGCAAATGTATAGCTCTTTTTATTCTCTTGGGAATTGTCATTTCTTGTCACCACTCTCAAAACTAGCAGGTGGCTTTGGGGAAAGAGTATCAGTCTTCTATCCAGTTTGGAGATACAGTAGCAACATATCGCTTTGTGTTATCTAGTTTAAGCTAACCCCTGTTGGGCGGACTTTATCCTCTGTTGGGGGGGGTGAGGTGATTTTAAGATACATCCTCAAATTCTTTGATACTGTTCCATTCATAGGTGGTGTGTATCTTCCCCTCCCCTTGTGTGTTGGCCAGGCTTCATAGCTTGCTTCTAAGGAACACAAGAGGTGATGATGTGTGCTATCAGACAGCAATGAAAGGCACTGCAGATTCCTTCTTGCCCTCTCCCTGGGATCACCTGCTCAGGGGGGAGCCAGCTGCTATGGTGTGAGGACACGTGTGCTGCTCTACAGAGCGACCCATATGGACAGAACCCAGGCATCCTGCCAACAGCCACAAAAATGAGAGCACAGTAGATTCTCCAGCCCCAGATGACTGCAGTCCCTGCCAACATCTTGACTACAACTTCCTGCAACCCTGTGCCAGAACCATCCTGCTAAGCTGTTTCCCAATTCCTAACCTCCAGAAGCTGACAGAGGTTTGCTCTTTTAAGATTTAAAGTTTGGGGGTAATCTGCTACACAGCAATAGAGAACCAATACAGGTGGAAGAATAAAACTCTGGGCTTCACAGCCCAGCACCAAAAAGCCAGCTGCTCGGCAGTATGATCTTGAGGACATTTAGCTAAACAATACAAAGAAGTGGTGATCTCAGCAAACCATAGTGTAGCACAGACACTTACTTGTACCAAGACAATTGCATGTCTCTTGCTGGAATTTGGAGGGACAAGGTCATTTCTCATTAAGATGGATTGTCCTCAAAGGTACAGAAACATGGTTTCCTCATCAAAAGAGCAAATGATCACTAAGATTTTATGAACCATTTCATGCTAATTGTCCCCTAAGGGTTCTCCCTCCCCATGAGAAGGCCAGGACAGATCACTTTCTTCTGGATGTGGCTCGCCCTAAGAAAAAAAAACATTTTGTGATGCATGGCACAAAGGTGTCATCCATTACAAGTTAATCTGTTGCCTTCTCAAACCATCTTTAAAATGCAGATTCATGCAGGTCACAGTATCTCTCAGCAGTGGCCTCCAGGACAGAAGAGTACCAACCAGTCAGTAGGTCCTTGCAGCAAAGGCTGAAGGATCAGGCCGCTGCTCTATCATGCAGCTGACGCTCGCTCGCCACAAATACTAGAAAAACGGCCTCCGATTAGGGAGCTATGTGGAGAGATTCCCCAAGATGGCAGAAAAGGGGGAAAAGGGCACCTCAATATTACTCAAGCTGGCATGTTTTAAATCCACTCCCCCGCTGCTCAGCGAGGAGGCCAAGTTTTCATGTGTACCGATGAAGATCAAGAAGGGGCAAACCTCTGCTCACTGCTCGACCTGCTGGAGTTGGAGCTGGGTTCCACAGGATGCCAAAGCCAGCTATGAAGGACAAGAAGCTTCATTCCCAAAGAATCAAGCTTCCAGGGGACAGAGGGGTGCTGATTAAGTTTCTCATGCAAATGACAGTGCAACTCAAGTTTTTCCAAGAGTAGGGAAAGCGAAATTCGGAGTTTAATTAAAATCAGAACAAGGATACATTACAAAAAGACAAGAAAATGCTTCTCTGATTAATTTTTTTAGTCTGAAAGCATCCCCCAAATTTTGGAGAGCCAGCTTATTCCTGAGAAACATCAACCATCACAAAAGGTTCACTCTCTGAACTATTCACATTTTGTAGTAGAAAACAGAACAAAGTTCCTCAGACAGCCTTCCTCTCTTCTAAAATGTGTTCATAAACAGGGTCTTTTCAGAGTTCAAAAGAAAAACTAACAGCTCTCTTTCTTAAGCCAATTGGCCTGTTCCTCTCACCCTGGGATGTGATCTCTTAATGAGAGGGTTCAGGGCACCAAATGCAACCAGAAATTCCCAGGACACCAGAGGCTACTTTACTGGTCTAGGAGACAGAGGTGTTAGTCTTTCTACGAGGGGGTCACCGTCCCGGGATTATCGTGCCAGTCAACAGCTGGGAGGGCGTGGCGGGGGGGTACGGGGGACATGAAAAAGCGAGGGGGGGTGAAGAACGAGGCTTCTCGTGAACAACCCACGGCAAGGCATAATGGTCCAGTTTTACAAACCACCCACTACAAATTGCAAACATGCACACCCCAAACGAGAGGGAGAAGCAAAGAGCTCATCAGGGACTGGCGGAGACAAAGGATGGTGACATGGAACAGCAGACTCGCCTGTGGACGTTTCTCACCTCCCTAACACTGGAAGATGTGTAATCAAAAAGTTGCTGTTCAAAATCGTATTGAAAACATATCGAAAAATAGGTCTGTAGTCATCTTAAAAATAAAAGATCACTCCTCAGATAAGAGGAGTGAGATATTATCAGATACCAACACTTGAGGTATCTTTGATGTGTACTTGAAAAATGGCCTGGCAGAGAGAGAGAGAGAGAGAGAGAGAGAGGAGGGAGGGAGGGAGGGAGGGAGGGAGAGGGAGGAAGAGGGACAACCCCAAGTCCGATGGGGGAAAGGCAAGAGAACTGGGAGGAACCCACTTGCAAGCCCGTGCCTATCTATCCCAGCAGCCTGAGCAGGTCCACAAAGGAAAAGTTTTGTTCTTTCTTAAGAGCATTCTGAAAGTCACCTTTTTAAATTCCAAATATAAGAAACTGCAGGAAGACAGCAAGCATGGCAAAGCTCAGGAGACTAGAAGGCAAGGACTACTGAGACTGAGTACCTGGTTCCGCATACTCCCACGGTCACTCTCCAGTGTCACTGGCAGATTATGACCAGGCCTCCCCCAAAGCACCTGTCACTTGGCCTGTTCTGGGAGCAGCAGAATCACCCTGGTGGCTCAGATACAAGGGCACAGGCGAGCAACAGGACACCAGCAGGGAGGAAGGAGAAGAGGAGAGCCCCGCTGCTTACCGAGGCCTCCCCACTGGGGTAGGGCTCAGACCTTCCCACTCAGATGTGCTAAGTGAAGGACTGGGAAGCTGAACCAGAAGATCAAAGACAGGAGACACTCCTGCCGGAGGAAGAGGGGGAAGGGGACCTCACAAGAGCGTCACATGCTACCAGAGCTTTATAAACTGTGTTCTGCCCCTAGGGACAAACAGCTCAAGGTAAGAGGGAGAGTGGCTCTCTTTTCATTTATCATTTCCCTCTGATGGTTGTGAAGACCCCAAACACGCAGACTCTTGCAGCTCTGAACCACAGGTGGGGGGCAAGGATGGGGAAGGCAGGTAGAGGGTCAGAACACAGATAATGCTGAACCCACCAAAACTTCAATATTGCTTCCCCAGACTTCCCAGCCAGGCGATTGTTGACAGGCTGATATTCGATTGGGGATTTGAAAAAAAAATGAGGGGTGGGAGCGGGGAGGACAGGTTTTTTCCCAAATGTAAAGTGACTACGGAAGCCAGAGTTGTAACTGTTTCCCTCTGTGGGCTGCTTATGTCTACAAAAATATGTCAAGGACTTGGGATCGAATCTGTGTGACTGGGAAGGGGGACAGGAAACAGAGAGGAAATGGTCAGATGAAGTTCATCTTCGCATCATTTGGCACCCAGAGGGAAGGAAGAAGAGGGAGACATGGGGGCTGCATTGGGACTGCTGGCACTGCCCCTTGTCTGTTCATGTTGATCCTATGGGCCCAATCCGGTGCACACAGCCTTGGCGCTGCTGCTTTTCTGCGATCCTGCAGGGCAGTCAGATGTCCATCTCAAACTGAGCATCATCCCCTAGTAAGAATCAAGACAAAGGTTAGCACAAAAAGAGAAAGCCAAGCAGCCCCAACATTCCTCTGCATGAGGGTCAAAAAATAATCCAAACTTTCCCATTCTCTGCTGCCTTAAAACAATTATTTGTTTGCTTTGGCTGGTCTTTTTAATCTGGGGGGGTGGGGGGTGGGGGTGGAGAATGGCATGGCAGCCAAACAACCCACAAGGAGTAGCACCTGGGGGAAGAGATCCAGGTGAAAACTCGCCTAGCATGCCCCTGTCTGCAGATGCCCCAGGGGGAGCTCCTTGCCATCTATCACGTCAGCAAACTCTTCTGGAGGCTCTCAACTTTGGCCCTGCTCTGAATCAACACTTTGTCTATTAAAGGCTCATTTGGAATCTGAGGAGGCAGACTGTTGGCCTGAGCACAGAGGTCGCAGGGTACAACTCAGGGCGTACCTCTCGGGAGCTGGCCATTTCCACCTCCCTCCTTCCACAGAGACAGAGTGGACTCATTACTCCGTGAGTGTGTGTGTGTAGGTATCACAGGCAGTCCTGGAGAATGGGGGAAACAAACCACATTTCCCCCTGCACCACAGAAAGGACACTGTTCTTGTAAGAATCAGGTCTACTTCCAAGAGGCAGTGGAAATGGGGCCTCTTCGGTATGTTGCTCTGAGTCCAGGACAGCCCAAGCTAAGCAGGCTCTGAGGCTTGGCTCAAGGACTCATCTAAGGACTTCCTTTGCCCTGAGTCTGGATTTCCCGCCACGCCTGGATTAGATTCGCTTATGATTTAGAACTTAGGATTTCCAGAACATTTCAGTAAACCTTAGTGATGGGAGCTGGGGGAGGCAGGAACTTTACAGACATGTAAATGAATGCTGGTTATAACCGAGGCATCAATTTTTCAACCTGTGATCGACCATTTGAATTCCCAGGGCTACCCACTTGGCCCCCAAACCAGCATTCTCTTACCAACTGCGTGCTTCCTGTCATGATTGTTCAAGTTGTTCAAATTGTTTACTTCTACTTTGGAGTCTTCGATTAAGGTGCCAGGGCTGGTGACCCCTGGGATATTGGGCAGATGGCAGGGCGGGGTCTGAGCCATGGGAGAATTGCGACGATCCAACAGAAATTTCCGATCATAAATGATTCGGGTTCCTGGAAAACAGGATTGAAGAGTCTGAAATCAATTAAGGGGCTATGAACATATATTACCTGAGAATTTATTTTAAATTCCATCTACACCTAACCTGAGGGTTCACAGTTCAAGCAAAAAGGACAAGTTCTACCCTCCTTGCCTGGGACCAGGCTCCTTGCCAGAGGAGTGCCTTTTCCTCTTCCGCTCATCTTTAAGGCTCAATCCCAGCATCATTTCTTTTACAGAAAAAATTAAAAAAAAAAAAAAAATCTTTCCCCCATCTGACTCAATACACATCATCTCTTGTAGGAACCCATTTATCGATCTGCCTCTCCTCTAAAGATTGTGACTTGCTTATGCTGGGCCTGTGTCTTCTTTCTATATGACTTTGGTTCTACCATTTAGAAAGTTTTAAATGAAGAAATAAACAAGTGAAAAAAATCACCAACAGACAGCTGCCTTTAAGTTAAAGGCTTTCCAAAGGCACAGAGACCAACCAACATTCTTCCCCGACAGAGTTGTGGGAGAAGTTGGACTGGGCAGCCCTTCTTTATTTTATGAAAAGATCTGCATACCGTAAGTGCTACCAGAGTGTCTTGCAACAATCCTTCTAAAGAGTGCATTGGACTTGATGAACAGTTAAGAAAACCTGCTACTTCTTCTGTCATGGCTGGCCAAAGTTATGAATTACTATAAATAAGATATAGTGACAAGTTAAAGATGCTTGATGTTGGCTTAATGTAGTTGATGCCTGGGGCTCTACTATTGAACCTAGAGTACAGCTGGCTCAGTGATACAGAACGTGGCCACCATTCAGTGACGTCTGCTGAACGAGGGAGAAGAAGGAATGGTTGCCCAACACACTTGCCACCCCTGCCTACAAACAAAGCAAAGTGGTCAGGTGGAGGCATCTTGCCCAAACTAAGCTTAAAACCAGAGGAGGGAAAGATTCAGGCATCTAAGTTAAAAATAGTATTATATGAAAACTAGATTGTGTACAAAGTTACCCATTTAAAGAGGTAGATAGTATCTGCTGGTCAATGCTTGTGGATTCTCAAGTGAAAATATTCCTGTCATAATGAGTCTGGTTCAGGCAGATTTTCTCAAATACCATGTGACAGCTACATCCCGGGAAATGGAAAAACAAATAAAAACAGATAATAAATCTACCTGAAATGAGTGGAAGCAGGTGGAAAAAAGCAAGGCGTCTACTGCAAGAGGAATGGAAATTCTGGAGTCTTCCCGAAGAAGGAAGGAGATGAATATTTAATCTAAAGAGATGATACCAATATTCTGCTAAATAGCTGGGAAGTAGAATTACAAACTCAGTGTTTTCTTGGGATTCCTATCTGCAGTGGTACCATGACACTTTCATGCAAATGCTAGTAAGTTATTTCTTTTTCACTAGATGGAAAATAAGCGTCAAACTAGTGACTCCTAGGTGAGAAAATGGCCAAGAGACTCTACCCTCCAAACTGCCCCTGCCCCCATCCTTGCTTTTACAACCAGAATCAAGTGCTAAACACACTCTTCTCTCGATACTACAAAACCTGTCACAGGAAAGAATGACTCAGTGTCTCAAAATGGAAGAAATGTTCTCAGGGGGGCATCCTCAAAACACAACCCTTTGGTTTCAAACCAACTCTAAAGGTTATCAATTTTCCCCTTTACTATCTAGTTCTGTTATAGCTACACTGCATACACAATCATATTTACAATTTATAAGAGGTGAAAATAAAGTATCTGGCTCTCAGCCTCTCCAAGATAGAGTACTATGAAAAATGCTGTGCCATATTTGGAACCTATCACAACAGTATTTCTTGCAGGTATCTGCATCTGAATCCTCTGGAAAGCTTGTTTTAAAATGTCCTATCTGAATCAAAATCCCTGGGATTAGAACCTGGAAATCTATATTTTTAAGTTCCTCGGGCCATTCTCCTGTTCATTAAAAAGTGAAGAATCCAACTTCAGGGCCGTCTGGCTGGCTCAGGGGATGGAGCATGTGACTCTTGGGTCTAGGGGTTGTGACTGCGAGCCCTGCACTGGGGTGTAGAGATTACTTAAAAATAAATCTTAAACAAAAACAAAAACAACCTGATTTCAATCTTCTACCAAAAGCCTAGTAATAGTCCATCTGAAAACAGGCAAAATATCAAAGAATTAGTGAGAGAACAAGGGAAGGGGTTACCGGGGTCACCTTGACAGATGAAGCAGACACCCAGAAAGTAACTGAATAGAGCTCACAGAGCAAAGCAGAGGCAAAATCAGAACAGAGGAGCCCCTGGTCTCCAGACTCCCAGTGTAGCCCTCTCTCTACTCTGCCTCAGTCCCCAGGGACATCCACACCAGGGGCACATTGTCTGAAGCCAAAGGACTGGGCAGGTAACTGTCACTTCCACATCAACACCATAGTGAAGGGCAATTTTCATCCAGAGGCCACCTTGCTGGCCCTGGAGCACTGCACTCCCAGAGGGAAGCGTGAGATGGTGGTGCTGTTCCTGGTCCTCGGGAGTGTTACAGAATTGGGGAGAGATGGGTTCTGTTTCTTGGTTTTCCAGTTCACCAAGGCCCAAGGACTTACTTATGTATCTGACAAAGTAGTCATCCCTTCATTTTTGCATATGTAGCAGAAATACGCAATTCTCGTAATTACCTGAGTAGATAGGTCCTGTAATGTAAGTTCGTTTCAGAGCAGCAGGGGGGCCTCGCAGACTACTGGTAGTAAAAGGGGATGCTGGAGGATAATCTCTGAAGGACAGCGTGGCACAAACCTGGGCAGCAGCTCTAATTACTTAAGTGCCAGTTCTTTCATTTTTCCGCCTAGGCGAGAAAGGTAAAGGCTGAGAACTTCACAAAGTCTCTGGGTTCTAGAGCTAGAATTAGCTTCCTTATTTTTACTTGTAGAGTGACAGAGGCAAAGGCCCACAGCCTGTCTGTGACAGGACTCACACCATAAACCTCACCTTGGCAGAGCAGTTCTGTGTGCCTCCCTCCAGCCCCTGGAGGGCACTTGGAAAAGTTGGAAATCCTTCATTCCCAGTTGAAAGAAGCCACAAGTCTTACATCCTGTCTCAAATATTATTTTAGGACAAGGAGAGTACAAAATTTTCTTTGCCTTCTTTACTTTGAAAAATAAGAACTAGAGCGACAACTTTAAAAAAGTGTCTGGAAATTATGATGAAGGTGTCATTTTGCACAGCAGAAAACTTAGTTCAACTTCCAAAAAGTGAAGAATGTGAATTATTTTGGATGGAAAATTTTCTTGTACAGACTTAAAACTTTTTACTTTATTTTTATTTTTTTAAAGATTTTATTTATTTATTCACGAGAGACAGAGAGAGAGAGAGAGAGAGAGAGAGAGAGAGAGGCAGAGACACACAGGCAGAGGGAGGAGAAGCAGGTTCCATGCAGGGAGCCTGGTGCAGGACTCAATCCTGGACCCCAGGATCACGACCCGAGCCAAAGGCAGACAGACACTCAACCACTGAGCCACCCAGGTGTCCCACTTTTTACCATTTTAAACAGAAAACAATCCAACCCTTTCTTGACGAACTGGGGCTACTATTATAAAGATCACTCTATAAACTGTTGTGGCTGATAAAGTCTTGGAGCCTAGGCTCTACATTTTCCTTCTACTGGACAGAATTCAAAGAACCTGCGCTTGTCCCTTCCCTCATTCATAGTTTCTTCCCTCACTATTAGGCTTAAGAACCCCCCTTTCTTCCAAGTCTCACTCAGCTTGGGCTGCTACAACAAAATAGCATAGACAGGGTGGCTTAAACAGAATGTATTTTCTCAGTTCTTGAGAAGTCCTAGACCAAGATGACAGTGTGGTCTGTTTCTGCTGAGAGCTCTCTTCAGCGTGTATACACAGTCACATTTTCAATATGTCCTTGGATGCAGCAGGATGGGGGAGCAAGCTCCCTGGTGCCTTTTTCTTTTTTTCTTTCTTTTTTTTACAAGGGTACTAATCCCTCATGAGGGCCTCACGCCCTCATCTAAACCTAATTACATCCCAAGGCCCCATCTGCAAATATCAACACATTGGTGGTTAGGGCTTCGATTTAGGAACTTGGGGATGGAGATGGGGCACAATTCACTTATCCTAACCCGATGCTCCTAACCTTGTAGGGACTCCGAAATCACTGATACACTTATTAGAACACTATGTAAAATAAAAGCAGACGGGCTGAGAAAGGGGCCTGATGGCTTTCCAAGGAACCAAGGGAAGAAGCTTTAGTGGATGGACTTTGCATATTTGCTGTGTCACCACCACTTTTGTTCATGGCTAGGTTTCAAAAGAGTGAAGTTTCACTGTCAGATGTTCTTAAACTAACATTCAACTTGCAAGTCAGAACAAGATTATTCTTCTGCAGGATGTCAAGCTTGGAACTCTGGGGATGAGACGGTAAAAAAAAAAAAAAAAAAGCACAGGATAAAAGCAAGCTTTCTATGTCTAAATTATATATTAGCAATAGCATATGCATTAAAGAACTGTAATTGGACCAACTGGGAAATAAGCAGTAGAGAGCCCACTTAAATATGTGAGGTATAAGAGAAACTCTGAAGAACCTCTATGACTCTGCAGAAACGATAAAATACATATTTTTACAGCTTTACTGAGATATAATTTACAGAGCTGCGCAAACATCACCACAATCAACTTTAGAACACCACAACTATCCAAAAGATAACCCATCTGTATTGAGCAGTCCCTTCCCGTTGTCCTCCAACCCCTGTAGCCCTAGGCAACCACTGTTTTTTGTCTAAAGATTTGCCTATTCTGGACATCTCATATAAACAGAATCATACGTGATCTTTTGACTGCTTCCTTTACTTGCCTCTATTTTCAAGGTTCGTTCATGTTTAGCATTTCTCCAGTACTTTTCTTTTTATTGCCAAACAATATTCCATTACATGTATATGTCACATTTTATCAATTAATCGGTTGATGGATGTGTGGGGTGTTTCTACTCTGAGTAATGCTGCTATAAAAGTTCATGTACCTGTCTTTGTGTGGACATATGTTTTCATTTCTCTTGGGTAAGCAAAGAATTGCTGGATCATATGGTAACTCTGTGTTTAATCTTTTGAGGAAACACCAGACTGTTTTCCAAGGTGGCTGCACCAATTTTCCACTCCCACCAGCAGTGTGTGAGGGTTCCAATGTATACACATTGCAGCCAACGCTTGCTGTTTTTTATTATAGCTATCTTGTGGGTGTAAAGTGGTATCTCATTGTGGTTTGATTTTTTTTTAAGTTTTTATTTAAATTCCAGTTAGTTAACACATAGTGTAATATTAAGTTTCTGGTGTACAATATAGTGAAATTCAACAATTCCATACAACACCTGGTGTTCATCACAACAGGTGTACTTCTTAATCCCCATCACCTATTTCACCCCTCCACCCACCTACCTCCCCTTTGGTTTGTTCTCTATAGTTAAAAGTTTGTTTCTTGGTTTGCCTCTCTCCTTTTTTCCCCTTTGCTCATTTGTTTTATTTCTCAAATTTCATTGTGATTTAATTTGCATTTCCCTGACAGAAAATGGTGTTGAACATCTTTTCAGGCTTATTGGTCATTCCAATGGACATTTTTGGGAAAATATCTTTTTAGATCCTTTGCCCATTTTTTAGTGGGCTGTTTACTATTGAGTTTTGAGTTCTTTATATTTATTAATACAAGCCCTTTCTTCATATATGACTTGCAATATTTTCCCCTATTCTGTGGGTTGCTTTTTCACTTTCTTGTTGGTATTCTTTGAAGCACAAAAATTTTTAATTTTGATAAAGTCCAATTTATGTCTTTTTCTTTTGTTGTTTGTGCTTTTTTTTTAAGATTTTATTTATTTATGAGAGACACAGAGAGAAAAAAAAGAGAGAGAGAGAGAGAGAAGTAGAGAGACATAGACAGAGGGAAAAGCAGGCTCCATGTAGGGTGCCCGAATGTGGGACTTGATCCCAGGTCTCCAGGATCACGCCCTGGGCTGAAGGCGGCACTAAACCACTGAGCCACCCGGGCTGCCCCGTTGCTTGTGCTTTTGGTGCCATACACAAGAAACTATTTGCTAACCAAGGTTATAAAGATTTGTGCCCATGTTTTTTTCCTAAAGGTTTTATAGTTTTAAGCTCCTAAATTTAGGTCTTCAAGCCAGGGGGTCCAACTTCAGTTTTTGTGTGCAGATATCCAGTTGTACCAGTATCATTTGTTGAAAAGACTATTTTTCCCCCATTTAATTGTCTTGGCATCCTTGTAAAAGATCAAGTGCCACAACTGTGAGGGTTTATTTCTGAACTCTCAATTCTATACCACTGTTCTATGTTTATCCTTATGGCAGTTCCGTACTGTTTTTATTTGTAATAATTTTTGAAATGTAAGTCTGCCAACTTTTTCTTTCTTTTTTGGAATTGTTTAGGCTATTTTAAGTCTCTTAAAATTCCCTATTAACTTTAGGATCAGCTTATCAACTTATGCAAAGAAGCCAGCTGGGATTTTGATGGGACTGTGTTGAACGTGTAGATCAATTGGGAAAGTAAAGTCATCTTGACACTCTCACTTTCCAATCCATGAATGTGCAATATCTTTCCATTTATTTAGGTTTTCTTCAATTTCTTTCAACCATGTTTTGTAGTTTCCACAGTGTAAGTTTTATATTCTTTTCATTAAATGTATGCCTTGGGATCCCTGGGTGGCTCAGCAGTTTAGTGCCTGCTTTTGGCCCAGGGCATGATCCTGGAGACCCGGGATCGAGTCCCACATTGGGTTCCCTGCATGGAGCCTGCTTCTTCCTCTGCCTGTGTCTCTGCCTCTCTCTCTCTCTCTGTGTCTCTCATGAATAAATAAATAAAATATTTTTTTAAAAATGTATGCCTATATATTTTATTATTTTTAGGTTATTAGAAATGGAATTGTTTCTATTTTTGCATTGTCCACTGAAAGTATATAGAAGTTACAATTGGTTTTTGTATACCAATCTTGTATCCTGCAACCTTGCTAAACTCAATTAGTTTCAATAGTCTTTTAGTGGATCCCTAAAACACATTTGATTTTGAATGCAAACAAAGTAAATTAATTCAGAAGACAAGACACCCTGAAGAGCTGGAGTCTTAAGTGATGCCATTAATGTTCTCAAGTATGGCCAAGAAAAATAGGAGTACAAAAGGATAGTATTTTAGGTGTTTGAATTTTAGATCAATGCAAGCGAAAAAGTTTCATTGTAGCAGATACAGGGCAAAAATGGGCAATCAGCCTGTCAGTGACTAAGGATCTATGGCATCTGACCATTCAAAAAATCAAAACTATTCAAAGAAAAACATTAAGACTCAACTATGAATAAAATGGCAAGAAAAAAAACCTTTGTTTTTGTCCTATATTGTGTTTACCATGAGATTATATTTATTCCAAGACAAAAAACTAAAGAAATCTACAATCCTCAAGGTCTCTTATACATGTGCACACAGAGACATCTATTTTCTGAAGCAAGAACTTCCTGGTGATCCACGTTTCATCCAAACTGCCTGCCACATTTATGTCAGGCCAATTTCATGTCAACCAACACAGCTACAAGTAACTAGAAGTTAATCCTCAATTCCTGAAGAAGGAAAACAAAGACCATAGAAGAAATCCAACCTTGAATATAACATATTAAAATGGGGCGTGGGGTGCCTGGGTGGCTCAGTCAGTTAAGCATCTGACTCTGATTTGGGCTCAGATCATGATCTCAGGGTGGTGAGATCAAGCCCCAGGTGGGGCTCCATGCTCAGCAAGGAGTCTCCCTGAGAGTCTCTCTCAGCCCCTCCCCCAGGTGCTCTCTCTAAAAATAAATAAAATCTTTTTTAAAAATGGACCATGATTTTGATCAACTGATGGACTGTAAAAGAAAAAAAAGTTTTTCTATTTCACCTTGATGATGGATGCTTTTCCTTTCAGTGAGTTAGTTTTCCATTTCCTTTTCTATAAAAATAATCATGCCCCTTGGTTTTATATTAAAAAGTTAAGAACCAAACTATCACATGTGCTATATACTGGTTTCACTGTTTGTGATCAAACTATAATAAAAGTAAAGAATAACTACAAGAGAGTATGTAAATGTTACAGGCCCTAATATTGTAAAAATAATGGAAAAGTTGACCTACCAGGGAAGTAGAGACAAGATGTATTATATAATTTTATACAGCAGAGAGCTAAATTGACAGATTGAGACAGAGGTTTTGACTCTATTATTTTCCATTTTAAAGGCAGCTACCAGAAGAATCAGAACCAGTAACACAATTTACAAAAACTGGTAAATAAAGAGGGAGTGGAAACCAGGGAGAGAGTAATGGAAGTGCTCCAGATTACTCATCTTTCATAACAGGGAATCAATGGTTATCATCTAAAGTTAACAAACCAAGAAACTGTGGTATACATATATAGCAATAGTGGTGACCAATAAAAACACTACAAACTGAAACTGTTAAAAGCAGTCATGTACCGGCATTTTACTTTACATTTCAGGTGCTTCTGTTTTGTTTTTTTTTTTCCATATTATTTTTCAAATGTGCATATATTACCTCAGTCTTCATGTTTAGATTTAGGAACAAAGATGAAGTTTTAAATCTTTTAACAGTAGGTATTTATAAATTTTTCTTTATCCCTTGATTACCAGAGATACTAAGATAAATCTAATACCACGATCCAGTACTTTTTAGATGCTGACATTACCAGGAAAACAGGGGAGTAAGAGTTCTTTTGGTGGAGAATAGAAAGAAGGGGGAGAAAAGCATCTACCCTTTGATCTAAAAACTAGTGATTTTCAAATGGCAAGGAACAAAACCAATAAAAGAGGCTCAAAATTACACTTGCCAAGATGGTTAGGTACATAAACAAGGTCATTCAAGCCTAAGGGTCTCTTTTAAGACCAAGTGGCTTAGTTAAATAATTAACCCAGGAATTAAGCTATATACATTCAAGAAATTGTATTAACCTCAAATTAAACCACCTACAGAAAGAAAGCCCACTGTAATGTGGTTAACTGAAGAGGGTAGTCATTACTGTACTTTCATAGGGTCCCCAGCAGAAAGTTGTTTAACTACAGCTGCTTCCCGTATTAGAATAAAGCACACACTCATGCCAAATGACAGCTTGGAACAAGAAACATCAAGTAACTTGCCTAAATCGCACAGCTTGAATAAGCTGGTGACAAATCCTCCAAAGGCTAAGAGGGACCTAATATCCCCATACAACAGTGTTCAAAGAGGAAGGGAGAATGTGGAGTCAAACAGGGCTTACCTCAGGGCATTCTCTCCAACCAAGAGAAAATCTTTCTCAGCAAACCTTTAGCGACTTGCCCCTCATCTCATTTAGCCAGAACTGGGTCAGATGCACACCAGACCAGACACTAGGGGAAGCCATGACTGGTAACTATGGTATATATCCGGGGGCTTGGCACACTGCCACTTAAAAAAAAAAAAGTCTGTTTAAACATCTGTTCTTTATGGAGACTCTGGATGAAAAGACAGACTCCAATAAAGCTCTATGCTATATAAACCAGAGGAAACTAAAAGCTGCCCAAGCCAGCATCCTCTGGGGAGGTTGATGGTGGCCAGACCACATTCAGTTTGTGCACACATCAAAATCCCTAAAGTGCTAATAAAATCAAGAGAGGGACAACTTTTTTACATCAACTGAAGGTAAAACTGGAACCTGGGGAGCTTATAACTTAGTGACTAAAGTACTATGGCAAATGGGAGACGTCTAAGGTTTGTGAAAAGCCAATCCTACTGTTCTTTGTTTAACTCCAAGTCTCAATAACTGGGAGCAGATTTCCAAGATATTGTCAAAGGATGGCTTCTGGCCCAGTCACTTAGGACACTGCCATCAAAGAACACACGCCTAGGCTGAAAGGGAATGGATAATGACCGTGTTTCTATTCTGAAGGTCTAGTGTTTAGAACAGGCTTAAAGAACATCTGGCAAAAGCCTGTCATTTTAGACTTGAAGAAACTAATATCTAGAGAAGTTAAAAGTATTTGTGAAAAGACACATAGTGACCCAGGAATCAGGAGACCAATACAAATAAGCTAGGTACGCTAAGCAAATTTGGTTCTCTTGAGTCTCGGCTGTAACATGATTTGAAAAGATCTTTTTAGCTAGCATCAGGAACAAAATGGTATACAAACCACAACTAATCTTAAATAAATGTCAAAAGTTTTTAAGTCTGTCTAGGCTTGACCATCGGAAAATCTGGGTCAAAATAAAGCATATCAAATGTACTTTTTTTTTTTTTAAGAATTTATTTATTTGAGTGAGAGAACGCAAGTGCACATGTGTTTGTGCAAGGAGTAAAACAGAGGGAGAGGGAGTAGCAGACTCCCTGCAGGGAGCCCCAGGCAGGGCTCAATCCCAGGACCCTGAGATCATGACCTGAGCTGAAGGCAGATGCTTAACAGACTGCGCTACCCAGGAGCCCCTCAAATACACATACTTCTGTTTGGGCTTGAACATTCATCTTGAAATAAATCTCTACAAAAATGTCTCGCTCTGATTCCAGGAAAATGTTGATTGGATCTGCCAGGTTGCTAGCTGTGTCCTGGATCAATTCTTTGGAATAGATTTCACAGATGTGGTTCAGCCTCTGTCTGTAATACTAATAATTAATCACTGCTATTGGTATGGAGAAAACATTCAGATTCAAACCTGGCTTTCATTCCAACTGTATGCTTTCTTCCAAAGTTCACTGCTTGTGGACACTTATTTTAAAAAATAAAAATGATGCCTATCTACTAACATCTTCCACTTTTCACTTACTTTCAAGTAAGGAGCTTGAAGTCTACCAACAAAGTCTGTGAGAGGCAAGAGTCTATTGGAGATCCCTGGTCCAGGTCACTGTTTTCATCTGCTGCCTAGTCATGATTTTAGGAACTTACCTGCCCAGAGAATAGTTTCATTTCAACCTAAAAACAGCCTGACTCTAATATAAATAGTCTCTGGTGGTGACATGGGCTCCTCTGAGGCCCAAATGATTCATTATGACACCCTGAAATGAAGAATCACAAGCCTCTCACACTTTCTGAAAAGTGTCTAACACTAGAGCAATGGTCTACCTTCACCAATAAATAGCATTTCTGCTCTAAATTCAGCAGGCCATTTCTAAAATAATTAGAATTGAATGAGGCCAGTATTATCTTGGTTCTAAAACCAAAGACACCACAAGAAAAAACAGACTAATACGCCTTATGAATAGAGATGCAAAAACCCTCAACCAAATAGTGGCACAACAAATTTAGCAACATATAAAAAGGATTATATACCATGACTAAGTGGGATTTATCCCAAGAATACGAGGCTGGTTCACCAGTCAAAAATCAATTGACCGGGACACCTGGGTGGCTCAGCGGTTGGGCACCTGCCTGTGGCTCAGGGCATGATCTCGGCATCCAGGATGGAGTCCCACATCAGGCTCCCTGAGAGAAGCCTGCTTCTCCCTCTGCCTGTGTCTCTGCCTTTCTCTCTGTGTCTCTCATGAATAAATAAATAAATCTTAAAAAAAAAAAATCAATTGACATAATATGTCATGTCCACAAGATAAAAAACAAAAATACAATACATACAATCAACTCAGTAAGTGAAAAAAAAAAAAAATGCATTTGACAAAATCCAACCCCCTCTTTCATGACAGAAACACCCAACAGACCAGGAATAAAAGGGAATTTCCTCAATCAGATAAAGGGTATCTATGAAAAACCTACAGCTAACATCTTACCAAATGGTGAAAGATGTTTTCTAACGCTGAAAACAAGTGAAAGGTATCTGTTTGCACTATCTTGCCACTTCTGTTCAGCACTGTACTGAAAGTTCTAGCCAGAGCAATTGGGCACGAAAAAAATAAAAGGCACCCAGATAGACCAGGAAGACAAAACTATCACTATTTACAGGTGACAGGCTCTCGTCTATCAGAAGTCCCATGGAATCTACATGAACTGAATTGCCTTCTCCTGTTCATTTGTCCTTGCTTACTAAGGTTTTTTACTTTCTCAAACCACTCAATGAACTGAACAGCTTCTGTTTGTCAGGGCATGCGTCCTGAAGATCTGAAAGATTATTTACTTAGATGTAAACGCTCAGGGATTTCTGAGCTTTGGCCTGAGAACAGGTGCAGGGGACCTTTAAAAACTAGGCGCCCATGGGACAGACAGCTGCTGTCATTTAAAACACAGGTTCTCAGGGGCCTTCACAAAATGAAGTTCCACCATGAACAAATTGAACATGAAAGTCTAGGCCTTACCTATTCCATAAGTCGAATGACTACAATTCTCAATGGATTTTTGTTCTGTTATACAGTAGCAAAAATCTTTTAAATATTCCCTTACTCATCAAAAGACTTGGAAGCCAAGAAAAAGTTCTGCCGCACACCAACAAACCAGTCTGCTCAGGCTGTCTTCTCTAACCCAATGAACAACTGGCTTACTCCACATTAACTGTACTTTATCTGATCTGCATATTTTTACGCACACATAATCAAGCCTACGGTGCAGCCAACCCATGCAAGACTGCTCCCCCCCTCCCATATTAAGTAGGCTCCATGCCCCACACGGGGCTTGAACTCACGACCCTTATATTAACAGTCACATGTAGGATCCCTGGGTGGCTCAGCAGTTTGGCGCCTGCCTTCTGCCCAGGGTGTGATCCTGGAGTCTCGGGATCGAGTCCCAAGTCAGGCTCCCTGCATGGAGCCTGCTTCTCCCTCTGCCTGTGTCTCTGCCTCTGCCTCTCTCTCTCTCTCATGAATAAATATAATCTTTAAAAAAAAAAAATAACAGTCGCATGCTCTACCTACTAAGCCGTCCAGGTACCCCTTTGCAAGACCCCTCTTATGAAACTGTCGTTAAGAATCAGTCATCTTTCCTGAGTAACCCTGCAGGTGCTGGTTTTCAGACTGATCACTTTTCCCTCTTCCTATTGTCCACAACAAGCCACCACAAGCTGAAGGAGCTGTGCACATGGCCTTCATACACGCAACACTATTGACTCGTAAGAACCATTCCTCCCTGGTCAGACTGCATCTAACTCAGGACAGGCAGAGGTGTGCCCTTCCATATAATGCATTGCTGTATGCCTTGAGGACACAGACTGCTGCCTCCCCCAGGCTCAGAATTCAATCTTTTGTGAGCAAAAAATGCACCCAATACAAAAACTAGAGTACATCTTCTTTAATAGATACTTTGGCAGCTGATGACTATGAGACCACAGCTGAATCGCCCACAGAATGACAAACATGTGAATAACTTGGGTTACTCTGAGATAAATAAATGCCTTCTTCCTCGAACACTAGGTACAGGGACTGAACACCCTTCATTATGTTTTTCATGGACTTCTCACTTCTCACGTCATAATGAAGTTCGTTGGTTAATAACTGAAGCTGGAGAGCCAAATATGTACATTTGTTGGTTCAGAAGTTTTTGGCCTAGAATAAACTCAACCCAAGGTTATGGAGTTAGAAATTTCACGACAATCAGAAACTGACCTTCTTTCCCCATTATCTACATAGAGCTCTACTTGTCTCCCAAGAAAGGAACCAGATTAAAACTTAGAACTTCCTGCAAATGCTATTATTGTAGCTCACTCCAAGTGGATTATTTTCCCTTCTTCCTACCTTCTCCTTTAATTCCAGACCCTTCCAATGGCCTTCAGGTAATTCTGACCCAATGAACCAATCAGAGGAATACTCCAGCTGGCAGAGAGGAAGCACAGCAGTACAATTTTAGACCGTCAGTTAGTTCCCCTCTGGTGCTCTTGTTATGGCAACAGCACTTTTCCACAGCTGATGAGGATGTTATGCAGGAAAAGAAAGGCAGAAAGGCTGAAAGAGTTCTCTATGTTTCTGCTCATTTCTCAGAGCACAACACTCCCAAAAAGAGAAAGTTCAGAACTTACGAAAGCTTTAGGTTCCTTCCAGCTAACCAGTGTTATAAAAGTGAAGACAACTACAGTCACTTTCCCTTCCACTGAGGATAGATGTAGCTTCTCAAAGAACCAAGTATCATCCTCACTCCTCCAAAGACAGATAAAACAAAACAAAATCCAAGGGCATTATTTTTTTGCCTTGAATTTTACTCAATAAAAATTTCCTCCTCCTTAACAATGAGAACAGGGACTCTTCTAGCAATTTGAGAAATCCAAAGGTCAGAGAGTGTTTCCACCCACCTCTCATTTCCTAAACCACGAGAAGGCAATTTTGAGAAATCTTTCCCAAGGGGTAAGCTGTAACCTCTGATCCCCAATGAAGAAAAAGACTCTCAAAGGAGAAGAAATCATAAGTTCACTATGTTGTGAATGTCCCTGCCCAGTCTGATCATTCAGAGCATTCAGCACATCAACTGCTATTCTGGAATGCTGCAACACGTGTATGACACTCCAGAAGGTTTCCAGAAGTTTAAGACAGGTCATGCTAATCCCCTTCCTTTCCACTAAATAGATTTCCAGTCCAAACTTACTATCATTTTTCTAAATGATTTCACACCTGAAATGTATCTTAGCACTGGATTCTATACATTTTTTTATTCCAGAAAAATCTTTATCAGTCCCCAACCCCCTTTAGGATTTTAAGACCACTGAGAGCAAAGATTCCATTTCCTACTTTTGTCTGTGGTTCCCTTTTGCGCAAAGCAATGAGCTAGGCCCACAGAACTCATTTAAAATACCTAACCATATTACTCAGGTGCCTGGAGGTGACCAAATAACAAACTATCTTACCCTGGCTCAATTACATGGTGTGTGTGTGTGTGTGTGTGTGTGTGTGTGTGTGTGAGAGAGAGAGAGAGAGAGAGAGAGGGGAATATAACGAGAGAGATGAACAAACCATCAGAGGGGAAAATTTCCAAAGGGGGAAAATTATATCAGTAAAGTATTGAGCATCTAAACAGCAGAGTTAACAGTGATTAAATCCAATCCCAACAGTGCAATATCCCATAAACACATTATGTAAGTCTTTGTGCTAAAAATCCAAAGACTACAACCTATTCTACCAATAAATACGAGTTCAATATAATCGATGAGCTAAGATGACAAGTATTTAAATCTGAAACAAAGAGCTGTATACAAAAAATATCTGGAGACAGGTTAAGTGGTATTTGAGAAAGCAGCAGTGACTGTAAGTTGGAAGGAAGGGTAAATGAATCAGTATTTCTGGCAAAATCTTTCCAAGCATTTTAGGAACTAATCCAGACTATGAGACAGGCTTCTATCTTTAAAGCAATCCTTAAAGACTATGCCCTTATCCTAAAAGCAACGTAGCTTGGCTGTTAGAAATATGTCCAAAAGGTAACCCCTCTGGGGCTCTTCCATCAGGGGAAAACAAGGACTAATAAAGAGCTGAAAGCTTGATTCCCTCCCCCACATAAATAATAGCTGAGTGCAGTTGTTACTGGGACATATGTTCTCAAATGCTGGGAGTACGGGCATTTACTGACCAGTACCACAAAGACTTCTGCAAGTTATAAACCCCTTTCTATCGCCTTGGGAAAGAATATCCATTTCTTAAAAGCTGTCGGTCCAAAGTTCAGGACAACCTGATCTGGAGCAGATACCGGTCTGCCAAAATCTTTCATGATCAAAAAGCAAGATCACCCACGGCATGCTCCGGGGCTGGCCTTGAACAGACAAGGTCAGGAGGGAGGGTTCTCCAGTGAAGCAAGCTGCCTCAGGAGTCACCATCCCATTGTCCTGCAAAGTTACAGCCTCTCTTAAGCCCAGCTCTCCAAAAATACTGATGGTTTCCTCCTGCTTGGGTCATTTTGAAGTCTTCCAAGGCAGCTACCGCTCCCCTAGACTGGCCTGGATGGATTCCCCTATGGAGCTCTCTCCTAGATTTTTATCCTTTGTTGGCAAGAAGGTCTCCCTACTCTGTGGGTCTTTGCTATTGTGCAACCAATGCAAGGATCACCCGGCCTGACTGCACCGGATTGGTTGTAGTCCACAACTGGGGCGGCCAGCCCACAGCAATGAAACTAGCAATCTCCCAGGGCAAGGGCTGCCAGCAAAGTTCAACCCCCTAGAAAGAGGCCGCCCCATCGCCGAACCAAGGCAAAGTTCCTTAGTTAAAATGAAGCGCGGTCCCCTTTCAATAAGATCCTGCAAGATCGCCCTCCCGCGTCCTCGCTCTGGAGAACCGCCCAGCCAGGGACAGACAACCTTTGAGCTCCCTGGTCTCGTGACCGATTCAACGTGGTTCACCTCTCCCCCAGTGTTCTTCCTTGTAAACAGTTCCAGGTCATACTCGGAAAAGCAATGCTCGGGGAACTGCGCTGCCCCTTCCCCGGGATGGATCCATCCTACCGATTCGGGTGCCCTTCTCCATAATGCCCCCTCCACATCTATCCCCAAAAGCCTCATAGTCAAAATCCGATCCTCAGGGCTGCCAGCGCTGCACTACCCTCCCCCCGTCTTCCCCGGGGGCTATTACTTGAGTATTATCTAATTCTCTCCCCCTAGCCTGTGCCTGGGGACTCCCCCCCCCAACTCCACTCGTGGGGCAGCCTCATCCAGCAAGTAAACAATGCTGTCAAAGCAGGATAATGCTGGGCGAGGCGTCCGAACTCTGCATTCCAGCCTCCTCCGGCCGTTCTAAAAGCGGCAAAACAAGTCCTCGCACGGTCCCAGGAGCGAATTACTTTGCTTCCTTTCTAAAAAGGCCCGGGAGAGAGCTCCGGAACCGGGCATCAACGTGCACAAATGCACGACGTGCAAGAGGCAGCAGGCGATGCAGGAGTGAGAGCAACGCCGAGTGCAGACGAATTTGCCCAGGAGGAGGCAGAGAGGGGGGAGAAAAGTGGGTCGAGCGCGGAAGGCTGCCACGAAGCGGGAACAAGGGCTTTTTTTTTTTTTTCCTCCGCCCCAGCGACGGGAGAGCCACGTTCCCAGAGCGGCGCGCTGCTGAGCCGAGGGGCATGCAGCCGAGGGGGACGCGCGAAGTGAGGGCTCCCGACAGCAGGGTCCCCGGGCTCCGGCGGAGCTGGGGGGCGCGGGGGCGGCGGCGCGGCTCGGGCACGCCCTGAGTCCGAGGCCCGCGGCGGAGGAGACGGGCTGCGGGCGCTCACCTCCCGGCGTGGTGGAGAAGAGCGTCCCCCCGGGCGTGGTGCAATAGTCATGAGGTAGCTGCGCGGCGTCGCTGATGGGCACGGTGCGCGTGGGGATGGCGCGGCTCTGGCTGGGCTGGTGGCCGCTGCCGGCGGACGAGGACATGGCTCTGGGCGCGGGCTCTCGGGCTTTGTCCGGCGGGCGGGCGGGCTGGCGGCGGCGGCGGCGGCGGCTGGGGGCCCGGGCTGCTCCGGCTGCTCCGGCTGCTCCGGCGAGCGGAAGGGCGGGCGGGGCTGGGCGCGCTCCGCTCGCTCCACGCTTGCTTCCTCTCGCTCCCTCGTCCCGCTCCGCTCCCGCCGCCGCCCTCTCAGCCGCCGCCGCCGCCGCCGCCCGATCCTCCGGCCTCCGCCAGCAGCCCCAGCAGCAGCAGCAGCGGCAGCAGCGGCGACGACGACGACCGGAAGCGGGCGAAGGCGGGAGCCAGAGGGAGTTCGGGGAAGCTGGTCAGCGGAAGTGACGTGAGGGGCGGGGCCGGGGAGGGGGCGGGGCCACGGAGGGGCGGGGCCACGGAGGGGCGGGGCCGAGCCCCTGCGGGCCGGACGCGAGTTCGCGGTCCTTAGCGCCGAGTGTTTGAGAGCTACGCCAGGGTGGGGGTGGAGAACCCAGTAAGCTTTTTTTTTTTTTAATATTAATTTATGAGAGAGGCAGAGACACAGGCAGAGGGAGAAGCAGGCTCCATGCAGGGAACCTGATGTGGGACTTGATCCCGGGTTTCCAGGACCACGCTGTGGGCCGAAGGTGGCGCTGAACTGCTGAGCCAAAAAGGGCAGCCTTTTTTTTTTTTTTTTTTTTTTTTTTTGCCAATCGCTGGTCAACACCACTTTACTTGAGCCAACTTCTGTTTTCTAGCCATCTAAACAAAAGTGTAATTTTACTTTTAATTGCCCCATAGTAGGTATAGGCGATGCATGCATGATGCATTAGAAAAAGAATCAGGAAAAAAGAAAAAAAGAAAAAGAATCAGGACTGCTGTCTGGACTGGTTTCCCAATTCCCCTTTCCCGGGGAGAGCCCTGGTACCAGCTGTGCACTTCTGTATACTTGTGTATCCTGCCAGAGACAGTCCCTTCCAGACCCACGTAATGCAAAATCTACACATTAAGAAAACAAAGAGATTAATAGCTACTCATGTCACAAGGGTGAGTATTGTGTTAGAAAGGAACTGAAGCACAAGGAAAGATTAAGGACACAAGGTACCTGAAAAATCTAGTTTTGAAACGCTGGTCTTTCCTCTGAGGTTCTCAAACTTTTCAAAGTTTACATTCCTAAGAATAACTGAGGATTCCCAAGAGCTTTTCTTGGTGTGGGTTATAGCTATTGATAATTACTGTATTCGAAATTAAAACTGAGAATTCTAAATAGGTTGCTTGATAAAATAATGTCATTACATTTAACGTATTTTTATTTTAAAAATTCTATTTTTCAAAACAGAAAGAAATTACTGAGAACAGTGGCATTGTTTTACATTTTGGCAGACATTTTAACATGTGATTCGTAGAAGACAGCTGGAGCCTCACATCTGTTTCTGCACTCGATCTGTTGTGATGTGTTATTTTGATTCAAGTGCATGAAGGAAAGCCAGATTCACACAGGTAAGTAGTTGAAAATAGGAAACCTCACAGAATCTTGGAAAGGGTCTCAGGGACCCCCCCCCCCCCCCCAGGGATCTCCAGATCACATTTTGAGATCTGCTGCTCTAGGCAGCATTGTCTCTGCCTACAACATACCCTAAATGGAATTGGAAAGAGAATCACAGGTACCACCAACATAGCTATCATTCCCATTTTGCGAATGAGGAAATTGAAGCTAAGAGATATTGAGTGTTTAACCCAAATAAAATAGCTACTAGTCCTCACTACCGAGAGCGCCAATCAATTGCTTAGTAAGCAAGCAAGAAAACAAGCAAGAAAACTTACACAGTGAAGCAAACATTGTTATTGGTGGTCAGGTTGGGCCAGAGCATGACATGGAACTGATTTTGTGATAAGCGTCCAAGAATTCAGAAAGAAGAACCCCTCCTGCCCTGCACCATAGAGGTCCCCAGAGTTGGAGGAGCCTGAGCTCAACCATGAAAGTTTCCATGGCTTTGCATATGTCCTTTGCATATGGCGCCTGGCTGGCTCAGTAGGTGGTGGAGCTTGCAACTCTTGATCTTGGAGCTGTAAATTCAAGCCCCAGGTTGGGTATAGAGATTACATAAATAAATAAATCTTTTTAAAGATTTTATTTATTTTAGAGAGAGCAAACATGAGTGGGGAGAGGACAGAGGAGGAAGGAGAGAGAGAGAATATCAAGCAGATTCCACACTGAGCTTGGAGCCCAACACAGGGCTCAATTCCACAACCCAGATATCATTACCTGAGCTGAAACAAAGAGTCAACCACTCAATGGACTGAACCACTCAGATGCTCCTAAATAAATTAAAAGAGAAAGAGAGAGAGAGAGAAGGGGCACCTGGGTGCCTCAGTAGTTGAGCATCTGCCTTTGGCTCAGATTGTGATCCTGAGGTCCTGGGATTGAGTTCCACATCAGGCTCCCAGTAGGGTGCCTGCTTCTCCCTGCCTATGTCTCTGTCTCTCTGTCTGTGTGTCTCTCATGAATAAATGAATAAAATATTTTTTTAAAAATTCAAAAAATTGGGGCAACCCTGGTGGCTCAGAGGTTTGGTGCTGCCTTCGGCCCAAGGTGTGATCCTGTAGACCAGGGATCGAGTCCCACATCAGGCTCCCTGCATGGGGCCTGCTTCTCCCTCTGCCTGTGTCTCTGCCTCTCTCTCTCTCTCTCTCTCTCTGTGTGTCTCTCATGAATAAATAAATAAAATCTTTTTTAAAAATTTAAAAATTCAAATTTCAAAAAATTAAAATTAAAAAAGAAAGAAAGAGGCACTTTCTAGAGGAAGGAAAAGGTGAGATACTATTTTACAACTGTATAAAGCTTACAAAGTATATGATTACAACATGCTCCCCTCCTTGATCTCTCTTTGATTATGGATTTTGGGGTGTTCTGTGAAGAACAGGGAGATCTTTCTGCCCAAAGACTGGGTTGGAATATGGAATGAAATAAACTAAATAAGGTTGACAATTTTGAAATCACAAAGACAGGGAAGTATCATCTGTTTTTTAAATTCATTTTGACAGTCAACCTGAAGTACAGAAAGGAGCTCTCCTGTTAACAGCTATGTGACCATAAGCAAGATACTTACACTCTCTGAGCCTCATCCATATTATGGACATAACACTGTTACCTCACTGAGTAGTCCTGTGAGTGAAGCATATAAACTGTTTAACACAGTTAACAAATAATGTTTTTAAAGATTTTTATTTATTTATTCATGAAAGACAGAGAGAGAGAGAGGAGCAGAGACACAGGCAGAGGGAGAAGCAGGGTCCACGCAGGGAGCCTGACACAGGACTCAATCCTGGGACTCCAGGATCACACCCTGGGCAAAAGGCAGACGCTAAACCGCTGAGCCACCCAGGGATTCCCCACAGTTAACAAATAATTATCTTCTAGGAAGGTCATATTGAAATTAATGGAGGTCTAGAATTTTTGTTTTTTAAAAAATTAAAAAATCTTGATCTTAGAGCTGTAAATTCAAGCCCCAGGTTGGGTGTAGAGATTACATAAATAAATAAATATTTTTATTTTTTAAAAAAGATTTTATTTATTTTAGAGAGAGCAAACATGAGTGGGGAGAGGACAGAGGAGGAGGGAGAGAGAGAGAATATCAAGCAGTGTGTCTGAGGAGCTCTGGTGTGTCTTCTTTCCCCAAACAGAAGGCATCATAGTCACCTGTTCTGGTTTCTGGCCTAGAATTAAATGTGTGTGTGTATGTGCACGCATGCATATGGTTGTGTATGTGCATGTATGGATGGATTTCATCACCTCTACACTACCCTAAAAAAAAAAAACCCAAAAACTTAGTCAAATAATTTTTCACACTCTTTCTAAAAACGTGTTCTTTACTTGTGTGACAGCTTTATTGGGATATAATAGTTTACCATAAATTTTAGCCTTTTAAAATATACAACTCAGTGGTTTTTTAGTCATTCACAAACTCGTTCAACTGTCATCACCACCATCTGCTTTCAGAACATTTTTTCACCCTGAAAAGATACCCAATATGCACTAGCAGTGGCTCACATTTACCTCCAACCTCCTCAGCCCTAGGCAACCAATAATCTACTTTCTGGTTATATAGCTTTCCTTATTTTGCAACTGGTCTCTTCCATTTCACACATTTTCAAAGTTCAACTATAAGTAGCACATGTCAATACTTTGTTCCTTTTTTTTTAAAGATATATTTTTTTAAGATTGTATTTATTTATTCACGAGAACACACACAGAGAGAGAGGCAAAGACACAGGCAGAGGGAGAAGCAGGCTCCATGCAGGGAGAGCCAGATGTAGGACTCAATCTTGGGTTTCCAGGATCATGCCCTGTGCTGAAAGTGGCGCTAAACCACTGAGCCACCCAGGCTGCCCTACTTTGTTCCTTTTAATGGCTATTACAAATTGCACTGCTATGAACATTTGTGTACAAGTGTTGTGTGAGTACGTTTTCAATTCTCTTGGGTGAACACTTAGGGATAGAATTGTAAATGTAGATTTAACCATTTGGGGAACTCCCAGGCTGTTTTTCAGAGTGGCTGTGCCGTTTCACATTGCCATCAATGGTGTATACAGGTTCTTTGCCAATACTTGTTATTATCTGTCTTCTTCATTATAGCCTCTTGTGGATGTAAAGAGGTATCTCATTGTGGTTTTGATTTGCATTCCCTGATGACTAATGGTATTGAGCACCCATCAGCGTTCCAGAGTGTATCTTGTTGGAGAAATGTTTATTCAAATAATTTGCCCATTTTATTTTTTTTAAGATTTTGTTTATTTATTCATGAGAGACACAGACAGAGAGAGAGAGGGGCAGAGACACAGGCAGAGGGAGAAGCAGGCTCCACGCAGGGAGCCCGACGTGTGACTCGATCCCGGGACTCCAGGTCACGCCCTGGGCCAAAGGCAGGCACTAAACCACTGAGCCACCCAGGGATCCCCCCTAATTTGCCCATTTTAAAATTGGGTTGTTTTTTATTGAGTTTTAAGTGTTTTTTGTTAATATTCCAAAAACTGGAACCTCATCAGATATAAGACCTGCAAATAATTTCTCTCATTCTATGGATTATCTTCACTTTTTTTTTGTTTTTTTTTTGTTGTTGTTGTTTGTTTGTTTTTTATCTTCACTTTTTTGATGGTAATCTTTGAAACACAAGTTTTTTATTTCAGTAATGTCCTATTTTTTTTCCTTTAGTTGCTTGTGCATTTGGTATCATATCTAAGAAACCATTGCTTAATCTAAGATTACAGAAATTCATGCCTGTGTTTCTAAGTTTATAATTTTAGCTCTTACTTTTAGATCTTTGTTCCATTTTAAGTTAATTTTTGTATATGGAGTGAGGTAGGGATTCACCTTCATTCTTTTGCATGTGGCTAACCAGTCCACCTGGCACTATTTGTTGAAAAGGCTGTTTTCCCACCCCATTGAATAGTCTTGGCAAAAATTTGCTGCTTAAAGTGACATTCTCTGGTGAAAGCTACTCCTAGATGAGGAATTTAAGGAAGTGGGACCATTCTAGGTCAGCAGAGTATTTTTAGAAGCAACTGAGCAATAACCATGACAGCAACTAATGTCCAATGTCTCACTCTTTTAAATAATTTATGCATACCACCGTTTCATATATTCCTGACAACAACCCTGTACAGTAGCCTCCATTATTATAACCATTTTACAGATGGGGAACTGAGGCTCAAGGAAGTTGAATGACTTGCATAACAAATCACTCCAAACTCCTGGCTTGAAACAATACATAGTTACTATCTCTCAATCTTTGAAGGTCAGAAATGTGAAAGCCAGTTACTCACAAGGTTGCAGTGAGGATGTTTGCCAGGTCTGTCCTCATCTGAAGGCTTGACTGGGGTCAGAGGATTTGCTTCCAAGCTCACTCACATGGCAGGGGACAGGAGGCCCCAATTCTTCACCATGTGGACCTCTCCAGAGCCACCTGAATGTCCTTGTGAGATGGCTGCTGGCTTCTGCCTGAGTGATTGCACTGTGAGAGGGAACAAGGAATAAGCTACAGTGACTCTTACGAACTGGCCATAGAAATCACCTATCATGTTGTTACATCTGCCACATTCTGTTTATTAGAATCAAGTCACTAAGTAAGACCAATATTTTCTAGGGAGGGAATTAGGCTCCACCTTTTGTTTTGTTTTGTTTTTTAAGATTTTATTTATTTATTCATGAGAGACACAGAGAGAAAGAGAGGCAGAGACACAGGCAGAGGGAGAAGCAGGCTTCATACAGGGAGCCCGATGTGGGACTCGATCCCGGATCTCCAGGATCATGCCCTGGGCTAAAGGCAGCGCTAAACCACTGAGCCAGGGCAGCCCCGGTGGCGCAGCGGTTTAGCGCCGCCTGCAGACCAGGGCGTGATCTGGAGACCCTGGATTGAGTCCCAAGTCAGGCTCTCTGCATGGAGCCTGCTTCTCCCTCTGCCTGTGTCTCTGCCTCTCTCTCTATCTCTATGAATAAATAAATAAAATCTTAAAAAAAAAAATAAACCACTGAGCCACCTGGGCTGCCCAGGCTCCACCTTTTGAAGGGAGACATCAAGGATTTATGGACATATTTTAAAACCACCACACTTGCCCAAGGTCTCAAAGATTGCAAGTGTTTTAACAGGAGAAGCACAGTGTGAAAGCACTGATAAATCTTTGCTTGCACCACACTTGTTAATGTCCATTTGGCTAAAGCAAATCACATGGCCAAGCCCAGAAGTAATGGTGAAGGGGACAGGATCCCACTTACTGGGAGTTAGAGCTCACTGGGGGCTGCCAATGTAACAGTCTAACACAATGCACTAACTTTCATCTCCTTGAAATATTGGAGTCTTTTTGGAGTTGTCTTTTCCAACTTGCATTGTCTCTATTTCCTTGAATTTGCTTTCTCTGACTGTTTTTAAGCTCCCTTTTTCAGGTTAAAAGCATTCCTCACGTGCCTGATGATCTTCAGCTGTCCATTCATGAGGGGCTGAAATACTTAAAGGAAGCTCTGAGGTGGAGGGGGGGCTAATCTCAGGATGAGATTCTCTGTGTGGTCATCTGATCCAGACCATCTATTTCACTAGGGGTCACCCAAATGTCAGTATCTATAAATATTTTATCTTCTGCTGATCATTGTTCCCCCCAAAAAGCAGCCTACATTCTCCTGCCTGGGGAGTACAAGTCTGGGTCCAGGTTCTGAAAGCCAAGCTGGGGCCAGGCAGAGAGCAGGGACTCTCTCTATTCAGAATGCAGACTTTCACTTTCTTTCAGTATAGCACCTTCCTAAGGCTACACCTGCAGTGTGTCTCTGAAGCCCAAGGGGTCCCCAACCTGCTGTATCTCTTGTTCAACCTGTCTCAAAGATAAACCTCCCATCACCTGCTGGTGTCACGGAGGGAAAGGTGGCTGGCTGGGTAGGATAGTGGAAGAGATTTGTGGGTTCCAGCTGTTCCTTTTAAAGACGTTAAGCCAGTCTTTCTCTCTCCAACCACACCTTGCACCCCTGATCGCAGAGGTACCTGGAACCTCTGATCTGTGAGCCTCCCTGGAGTGCTGATAAAAACTGGCCTTTTTCTTGTTAGCTGCTCCGCCCCCACTGTTCCCACTCTATGGAGTCAGTCACCATGAGTCTCTCTGCTTTCCAGCTTCCAGAATGTTGTTGCTATCACTGGTTCTGTGCCATATCCTTTTCTGACTTCTTAGTCCTTATGGGTTTATGCTTAAAAAAAAAAATCGGCTCTCACTTTGGGGGGGGGGTGTCTAATGTGAATACACATAAAGAGCTAAATATATGTTTACCTGGTTTTATTTAAAGTATATAACACATCGTTTGTTTATGTATTTATTTGACAGGGAGAGAAAGAGCACAGCAGAGGGGAGGGACAGAGGGAGAGGGAGAAGCAGGCTCCCTGATGAGCCCCAATGCAGGGCTCGATCCCAGAACGCTGGAATCATGACCTGAACCCAAGGCAGACTCTTAAACAGCTGAGCCACTCAGGTGCCCCAACACATTTTTATTTTATTTTTTCTTATTTATTCATGAGAGACAGAGAGAGGCAGAGAGACACAGGCAGAGGGAGAAGCAGGCTCCATGCAGGGAGCCCGACATGGGACTCGATCCTGGGTCTCCAGGATCACACCCTGGGCCAAAGGCAGCGCTAAACTGCTAAGCCACCCAGGCTGCCCGCCCCAACACGTTTTTAAATAGCCTTTCAGTTAGGAGGCAGAGAAGTAGGTGCGTAAAACAAAGAATGACCCTCAGAACCCTGCAGAACTGACCTAGGAGATCTGCTACCCTGACCAGAGTCAGGAAGCTGGGGAGTAAACAGCTACTGGCCCAGCCACCCGCCCCACCTTTGCCACGATCAAGGATCAGAGAGCTGCTGTCTGATGGGACTTCAGAGCCACGCAGAGCCTGCTGGATCCATCCAGATAGTGGTGCCTGAAACAACACCGCACCCCACTCTCCACCCCCACCTAACTCACTTCTGAATTCAAGTGTTACGTGAAGGCATCTGCTGATATAATCTTGACCTCTGAAACACATCTGGGGGTCTTGCTTTCAGGGAATGTGAAAATGACATTTTTTAGTTTTCCAGCTTCTGTAGTGTGAGAAGGCACAGCAGAAGAAAGTTAGAAAAGGCGTTGAGTGCACCAATCTACCTATCCACCACAAACAGTAAGGAAATGTATATAAACATTTTGTCACTGAACACTAGCATTCATTCCCACTGTTCTCACCTCACTTAATTTCCTTTCTCCTAGTCTGTAATTAAGGGTTAAACTCCACAAGCATCCCCTCCTGCCTTTGGTCAGGAGTTAGCAAACTCTTTCTATAAGAGATCAGAGGGTAAATATTTTACCATTTGCAGACTAGATGGTTTCTGTCACAAGTATTCAACTTCATTATTGTAGCAAGAGGGAAGCCATAGACAATGTGTGAACAAATGAGTATGGGTCCAGTAAGACGTTTGTTTGTTCTTTCTTTTCTTTCTTTTCTTTTTCTTTCTTTCTTTCTTTTTCTTTCTTTCTTTCTTTCTTTCTTTCTTTCTTTCTTTCTTTCTTTCTTTCTTTTCTTTCTTTCTTTCTTTCTTTCTTCTTTCTTTCTTTCTTCTTTCCTTCCTTTCTTTCTTTCTCTTTCTTTCTTTCCTTCTTCCATTTTTTCTTTTAAAAAGATTTTATCTATGTATCTGACAGAGAGAGAACAAGCAGAGGAAGCGACAGAGGGAGAGGAAGAAGCAGGCTCCTCGCCAAGCAGGGAGCCTGATGTGAGGCTCCATTGCAGGACCCTGGGATCATGACCTAAACCAAAGACAAAAGCTGAACCGACTGAGCCCCCCAGAAGCCCCCAGTAAGACTTTCTTAACAAAAGCAGGCAGCCAGATGTATTTGTCCCACAGGCTATAGTTTGCAGACTCCCATATTGGTCATACTGTCCTTTAACAAATCCTTAATGAACACCTACTATGTGTCAGGTACTTTCTGGAGGAGGGGATATAGCAGTACACAAGACAGAGGCGCCCCAGATCCCATGGAGTGAATGAACATCCCACCTGGACAGATGGTCTCCTCCCCCACTTCCTTGCCTAGCCCACACTCTTACTTAATACTCCGTTTAGGTTGACCTTCCTTGACTTTCATTTCCCCAGCCAGGGTTGGTTCCTTCCCTCTGAGCTCCCGCAGTGCCCTGTGTACACTGAGGTCACTTGTACCCACCTTGTGCAGGAGCGTTGTTTGCTTTTGCATCTGGTCCCCTGCAGGACTGCTAACTCTACAAGGACAAGGACTTCCTTGCCTCCCAGCCCATGGGGCCTGGCTCAGAACCAGCCTGTGGTCTGTACGTGCCGAACTGACTTTATAAAGCTTTTGTGGAAGCTGAGATATAAACAGGAGACACAGTTGCAGGCAGATTGGTCTGGTGTAGGCCCTCCCTATTCAGATGAGAATTTTTGTTTCTCAGTTGGGTTATGGTGTAATTGGTATGCACTCCTCTCAAGTATGCTTGCCTATGAGTTTTGACAGATGTCTCCATTCTTGCAAATACCACCATAGTCAAGATAAAGGACATTTCATCACACCAGAAGTCCCCCAAACCTTTTTGTAATCAAACCCCCCCACATCAAAGCCCAAACCCCAGGCAAGAATCATTGATTTGCTTTTTATCACAACTGATTCACTTTATCTGTTCTGAAACTTTATATAAATGGAATCATACCATATGTATTGTTTAATATGTCATGCAGCATAACATTTTGCTTGTATGAGTAGTCCATTCCTTTTTATGACTGAGTAGTAGTCCATTTATGGATATACCACAGTCTATCGGTCAGATGAAAATTTAAAGATATCTCTGCCTCCTCTCCCAGAGCCTACCATGAGGAACAAGGAGGGCCTCATGTGGCCTCAAATATACTATTTGGGTATTATCTCATAATAAGTTTATCTAGGTAGTTGGCGATTGGGAAGCTGCCAGGGCAATTGTGACCCCACAGACACACACCCCTAGGTCCATACCTGATGTCCCGCCATTGAACTTGCAAAGTATGGATTGAATATGCAAAACACACCACATTTGGGCAGCCCTTCCTTGGAAAATTGAACATTTATTGATATAATTGTAGTTGCAAAAAATGGAAGTGGCCTGGGGGTGCCCAACCCAGGGATGCCCTTCCTATAATCTTTTTTTTTAAGATTTTTGTTTATTTATTTGAGAGTGTGTACACACACAAATGGGGAGAGGGGCAGGGGAAGAGGGAGAAGCGGGCTCCCTGCTGAGCAAGGATGCGGGGCTTGATCCCAGAACTCCGGGATCATGACCTGAACCGAAGGTAGCCACTTAACTGACTGAGCACACAGGTGCCCCGCTATCGCCTAATATTTCAGGGATTGGCCACCTAGGCCTTCTAAAACTCATTCCTTCTCCCTGCATTTATCAGGTGCCTGTGTGCCCTCTGTCTCTGTCTTCCGCAGGGGCAATGAGAGGCTGGCCCCACCCTCTGTAATGAGGCCATCCATGCAAAATCTATATCATCAAAAGGATAATCACCCCTTACCTTTGGATAACACTTTTCCACTTTACAAAGCACTTTCAGACCATTATCTCACATAAGCTGAGCCACAGCCCTATGATGGAGGCTGCTTATTATTCTCCACTTGATCTTAGCCAAAAGGCTGAGAAGTGATTATTATTATTCTCATCTACATCTCACAGATAAAGAAACTGAGGTTCAAAGAGGTTATGACTTCACTGAAACCATGCAGCCAGGACCCATGGAGCTAGGACCAGTGTTCCTGCTTCTGGCTGGCCATCTTGTACATTTTCTCCTTCATCTTAGGTGAAGGCGCCCCTTGGGTACCGATTCTTTATCATCACATTTCTGAATACATTGGGCAATGAACAGCATCCATTTCCGGAGCGCCTGAAATACAAGAGACAGATTGTGTTCAGAAGGTGATAACAATCATAGATAACTTTTATAGGCATCCAGACTGAGTCAGGTGTTGTATGAGGCTTCTAGAGATCTTATCTGTATATTCCCAGCTGCTATACAAGGTAGGTATTATTATGCCTGTTTTACAGGTGAGGGAGCAGCCTTAGAGAAACTAGCTTGCCCAAGGTCACCTGCTATATCTCTAGAAATTCTCTAGCCTCTTGCTGTGGTTGGGAACAGTCTACTGTGTATAGGCTTTGACATTCCTTGGTTCAAATGCTGGCTTTCCCACCTGCTTGATGTATGACCATGAGCTTTGAAGCTATTCTGTCCTCTGAAAAATGGGAAGGCGAACCCCTCATACACAGAGTGCTCTTCTAAAGATGACATGTCAGGCCCAGCCAAGGTTTGGCCAACAAGAATGGTGATTAGGCACCAATCCAGATCCAAGAAGGTGCCAGGGGCCATGAGGCTGGGAGAAGAGGAGCAGGTGGCGTAGCAGCATGTGTGACTGTTGAGTATGCCAGAGGGGCCATGCTTCAGCCTCAGCATTTCCTCTTTTGGAGGTTTTGTTGGGTGATGCCAACAGAAGTCGGTAGTTGACTTCAGAAAATGAGGTTTGGTTTGTTCAAGGTTACTGTGGCATAATAAAGTCCTCCATTGAAGCCAGTTTATCATCTGCCTGTTTACTACAATTCAACATCTGTCTTTCTCCTTGTCTATCCCAGTATTAAGGAGAAGATTCTTCATGATACAATCTTCCCTGTATTACCCCTGGCCTGCAGGGAGAAAGTGGGCAGTACACTTAATGCCACACCACATCCAGTGGGATGTTCTGGTTTTGATAGCTTGACCTCCAACCAGAGAGAGCACTTTTGAAATGGAAATGTCCTGTCATCCAAACAGTGAATGGTGTGCATGCCCTGTGCTAGCCACAGCCCAAAGGCAAAGCACACAGTCTACAGAGCCTCAGAGCCAAGAGCCAAGAGTGGGGGCTTGCCACACTGAAGCAAGAGGTACTCTGCCCCAGGGAGCTTCTACTCTCTCTTGGGCGGAGCCCAGGGTTTTCAATGAGAATCTTTTTTTTTCTCTCTCTCTCTCTCTCAGTGAGAATCCTTTTTTGATGACTAGGTAGGTGCTGTGAGATTCAGGGTGAAAAACTCTGACTCCCAGGATCTCATTCTCCATGCAGACTCTAAACAAGATACCTGGCTTCTATCTCTCCATCAACAAATTCATTCAGAAATATCTGTTCAGATGCTAGTATAGCCCCAACTCTGGGTTCAGGAGTGAACAAGAACAGACCTCATGGAGCTTCTAGCTATGGGACTTACCTGCCTTGGTGACAATTCCTTGTATCCAGGTCTTCTGGCTGGATTTAGGTGGGGTTATTCATCCATCCACTCTGAATTCAGCTCAGAAGCCCTGGGATAGTACTGACCAGAAGTGCAAATTGGATTATGTCGCCACTCTCTCTTCCATGGCTTCCCACAGAATCTTGAGTAAGGCCCTGCATGGTCTGGCCTCAGCTTCTGTGTTTCTCCCTCTCATTTTCTGTGCTCCTGTTCTTCACATGGACCACACTGTCTCCCATCACAAGGCCTTTGCATGTGCCATTCCCTTTGCCTGGTTGTTCTCTGTGGTGAAGAGATTTTAAGGTGACTGCCATGACACTCCTCTCCTGGCATTCACACCCTTGATGTAAGGGGAACTGTGACTTGTTTCTAACCAACAGATTATGGCAAGGGTGATGGAATGTCACTGCTGTGATTGTGTTTGTAGGACTCCATCTTGCTAGCACACTTACTTTAGAGTCCTCCCCTACCCCAGCTGGTCTTGCTCTTGCTCTCACTGGCTTTAAAGAAACAAGCTGCCATGAATCCTGTTGCCACAAAAAAAAAAAAAAAAAAAAAAAAAAATTCCACTTCCAAGCCTGAATGAGCTTGGAAGTGGATCCTTCCCCAGTCAAGCCTCCATGTGAAAAATGCAGCCTTGTATCATACCTTGATCTCAGCTTTGCAGAGGATCCAGCTAAGCCGTGCTATTATTCTTGACCCATAGAAACTGTGAGATAATCTATGTCTTGTTTTAAGTCACTAAGTTTTTGTTCAAAAAAATAAAGCTGTATAAATGTGTTACTATTTTCTATATGCAGCATAGAAAACCAATATATTCTCTCATAGTCACCTCGTTGACTTCTCATTCCTTATCCCCATCCCCACTCAGATGCATTTTCTCAGGGCAGCCTTCCCTTCCCTATCTAACAGGGCTCAGTCTCCTGTTAGAGGCTCTCAGGTCACCGTGTGCCTCACATGCATATGACTTGTCCAGGCATAGTTGTATGATTAATTACTATCCGGCCCTTCTCTAGACTGTAAGGTCCATAAAAGCAGCCTGCTTTACCCCAGGGACTAGTGCAGTGCCTGGCACATGAGTGTGTTCAGTACTATTTGGTGAATAAATAAATAACTTAGCGGGTGGACTCAGGATGAGTGTAGTGAGAGACAGAGATTGTTCAGCGATTAGACTTGGGAGAAAGTGGTTTCTATAATACTAAGAACTCACTTTTATCATGACATAACTGAACAACTGAAGCTGAGAGTGTATTGGGGGCATTCTTGGTGGGAATAATGTGTCTATACAGCAGTCACACTGAGCCAGACTCAGGGCTTGGAATGAGTGGGTTTCTCTTGGAAGCTCCAGACTCCTTCCTCCTTTCAGGAGAACATCTTGTGTTTTGATCACCAGGCAACTCTCTTAGCAATGTCCTCCCTTTGAGTTTCTACTTTGAGGACAGAAAATGCAGGGGGAGAAAGGAAGGGTGAGTAAGGTAAAGGGAGCTCCAGCTTGGCAGTTCCAAGAAGGCCCACAAAATGCCAAATAGCTTGTCCCCATAATAGGTAGGTGAGTACATGGTGCTAGGACCTGGATTGTATCTGCTCTCCTCCGATCCAGGTGTTGAAGTTCTAATCCATGTGTTGAAGTTCTAACCAAATACAATACAGCATTGTATTTGGAGATGGGGTGACTGTATTTGGAGATGGAACCTATAAGGAGGTAATTAAGGTTAAAAAAAGTCATAAGAATAAGGCTTTAATCCATAAGGCTGGTGCCTTTATAAGAGGAGGAAGAGAGGGACGCCTGGGTGACTTAGCAGTTGAGCATCTGCCTTTGGCTCAGGGCGTGATCCCGGAGTCCTGGGACTGAGTCCCACATCGGGCTTCCTGCATGGAGCCTGCTTCTCCCTCTGCCTGTGTCTCTGCCTCTCTCTGTGTGTCTCTCATGAATAAATTAATAAAATATTTTTTTAAAAAAGAGAAGGAAGAGATACCAGAGCTCTCTCTGCCACATGAAGATGCAGTAAGAAGGTAGTCGTTTACTGCCAGGAAAAGAGATCTCACCAGAAACCAAATTAACTGGCACCTTCCTCTTGAACTTCCAAGCCTCCAGGACTATAAGACAATACATTTCTACTGTTTAAGTCACCCAACCTATGGTATTTTTGTTATGGAAGCCTGAGAAGATTAAGACATGGGGTTATCTAGAAGGCATTTTATGCTATAAAAATAAGGTTTAGCAACCTCAGAGTTTAGGCTTATATTTTCCTGTCTCTTCAAGTGGACTTTTCCTGTCTCTTCTGATTTTATTTTATTTTATTATTTATTTATTTATTTATTTAGGCATCAGAGTTTAAACATGCCCAAGTCTTTACAGCTTTAAACATCCCTCTCTGGATCCCAACATCCTTCCTAGCTATGGCCATGTTTTCCTCCCTACTTTCCAGCCATGCTTCTGGCATCTACACTTGCTGATGTATCATGCTCTCGCTTCCATTTATTCACTCTTCAATCCCTTCAGCTGGGCCTCCACCCTGCAGTAGCTCAGAAGCTACTTTGATGTAACATCCAGCAGACACTTTTTTGGTCCTCATCTGACTGTTCACTTTTTCTCAGCCCTTTCTCATCCTTTGAGTTTCTGGACACTGCTCTCTTCTGAATCCTTTTGTCTCTTCCTGGGATCTCCTTGCTGGTCTTCATATGCCCCCTGCTACCCTACTGCCCCTCATGGAAATGTTGACATTCTCCGAGTTTTGCCTTTGGTCCCCTTCCCTTCTCACCCCACATCTCTGTCCACTAAGCTTTCCCACTCCTTTTGCTCCAGCATCTGCTCAGGGCTCCCAAACCCATATCTTCAGCCCAGGTTCCTTGTTGCTGCCTGGATGTCCCTCAAGCACATCTAACTATACATCCTGTGAGTCAGCACACAATGCTGCCCCCTTTCCCCCCTGCATGCCCTTTCCTAGAACGTGGCACCATCAGAGGCTAAAGGTCAACCTCCAGGGGCACCTGGATGGCTCAGTGGTTGAGTGTCTGCCTTTGGCTCAGGTCATGATCCTGGGATCCTGGGATCCTGGGATTGAGTCCTGCATCGGGCTTCCTACAGGGAGCCTGCTTCTCCCTCTGCCTATGTCTCTGCCTCTCTCTTTGTATCTCTCATGAATAAATAAAATAAATAAAATAAAGGTCAGCCTCCGTTCCTCTTTTCCTCACTTCTTAGCTCTAACCAGTCACAGTGACCTGCCTTCTTGGCTTCCTAAATATTTATATGCACCCATCTCCTCTGCCTCTTATTCCATATAGAGAGCCTAAAAGACACTGATTTGGCTGTTGCCTCTGTATGGGAATGATTTTAACAGGCAAAGGAAAAGCTACAATGGGTGCACCAAGGAAATAGTCTTTTGCTCTTCTAGAGCTGCTGGAGAAAAGTGGATTGATGTCTGGAGGTGCAGGGTTTAGTGGATTTTTTTAATGAAATCTGAGTCATTGGAGGGGCTCAAGGCAAGGTCTACAGTGGAGGGGCTGTAATGTGGTCTCCAGCTTTGGATGTGATGTGGGGCTGGTTACCACAACTAGCTCACAGAGGCATTCTGTGTGGCTCATACATAGTTCAAAATTGTTTGATGAATTTCCAACATTAAAAGCCTGGAGATTTTGGGCAGCCCGGGTGGCTCAGCAGTTTAGTACTGCCTTCAGCCTAGGGCCTGATCCTGGAGACCTGAGATCGAGTCCCACATTGGGTTCCCTGCATGGAGCCTGCTTCTCCCTCTGCCTGTGTCTCTGCCTCTCTCTGTCTCTCATGAATAAATAAATAAAACATTAAAAAAATAAATACAAGCCTGGAGATTTCAACATAAGAAAATGGATTTCTAGCTTTTCTGGAAAAATCAGATTTAGTGGTTCTGAGCCCAGCACGCGCAGGATCAAGACTGGAAGCTGACTTCCAGCTGCTGCACCAGTGGATGGTTCTCCACAGTGTTCACTTGCAAATTTGCTCACTCATGCTACTGCCTGGACCCTGGAAGCATCTGAGTTTGCTAAACCTGAACTAGATATTCTCCAGTTTGCATCCAGCCTGTGATTTTGCACTATCGTATTTCAGCAATGGAGGAAGTTCCCTTAGGATTTCCTCCAAGCCCTGCCATGTTGCTAATCCTAGAAAATCCCCTTTCCCTCGTCTTCACAGTAACAAGTGTTACTGGACCTGTCCGCTTTTTGCCTCTACCCCCCACTTCCCTTTCCTGTCCACCCTACTCGTCCCCTGTTCCAAAAATTCTTCTGGTTCGGGTCTTCAGTCCTCTGTGGCCTTCTGAGCTCCAATATTGCATCTCTTCAAAGCCCAGCCTCCTCAGGCACTTTGGTGGAGGATGTATGCCTGTGCCTCGCCATTGTTCTGGAAGTTACATGGCTCTCGAAATGAGACATTGGAAGATAAATGAGTGAGGAAGTCCTTACATGAAGTTCTGAATGTCCACTAACAGGTGCAGGGGAACGAACAACCATCTGGGAAGATGCTGGACTGGTTAGGAGTGCTTTCGGCTGCAGATAAGAGAAACATCTCCTCAAAATCCTGAATAAAAGCCATGTGACAAGATGTCCGGAGTCCTGAGGTTACTGGAGTTGGTTCAGGGCCTCTGTCACAGTCAGAGATGGCAGCTGAGGCTACAACGATCATAGTCACATTCAAGGCAGGAAGAAAGTGGTCTCGTTTTATCAGGAAAGTAAACACGTGTCCAAATACCCCCAGCTGAGTTCTGTTTTTATTTCACTTCTGTCATGGATGTCCTTCCAAAACAGATGGGTTGGAGTCCTGAGCACCAGTAGCTCAGAATGTGACCTTATTTGGGGACTGTATCTTTAAAGAGGCGGTCAGAGTAAAAAGAGGTTGTTAGGGTGGGTTCTAACCCCATATGACAGTGTCCGAGTAAAACAGGGAAATTTGGACAGAGCCAGACAGGCAGGGAGGGAAGGCGATATAAAGGAACAGTGGAAGAAGGTGGCCATCTACAGGCCAAGGAGAGAGGGCTGGAGCAGAGCCTCCCCTCGCAGCCCCCAGAAGGAACCAGTCCTGCAGAACTGCAGAACTGTGTGACAATAAATGCCCATTGTTCAAGTGACCCAGTCTGTGGTACCTTGTTATGGCAGCCCTAGGACACTAACGAGCAGACCATGACACATAGCTTCCTCTGGTTTCAAGGGAGGCAAGGAAAGCAGGTTCTTCATTGTCATATGGCTGCCCCAAACAAAATTGGATTCTTTTGATGAGAAAAGGGAAGGGAGTGGATACTGGAATGGCCACCAATAGCATCTGCCAATATCCTGCAGAGTCAGGAACCGGAAAAACCGATCTACGAGAAAGGGTGAAGAGAATGGACGCATTAATAATTCCCTGGCCCACTGATAAATAAACAGTTTGTTAACAAGCACTCCCTAAGCATGTAGAGTCTCCAGCCCCGTGCCAGGTAGAGGCTCCTTCCGCTGTCAATCTCTGCCCTTCCCTCAAGCAGCTCATAAGTAGACTGCAGACATAAGATCTGTATTAATGAATCATATTTTCCTGGGCCCCAGGAGTCTGAGCATGAGAAACAAGGCTTATTTCTTTGGCTTAGTCCCCACGTACTGAACTGTAGGAAACTCTACCCCAAATCCTTCCCTCAGGCAGACATGCTAATTATTCCCTAGGATCCATTTCCATCTTCTTCTTTTTCATAATAAAATTCACAAGTTTTAACTGAGCACATGATCACTCAGCCATAGATTATAGTCCCAGCCTCCCCCAAGTTAGGTATGGTCACCTGACCAAGTTGGGGCTGTGGCTTTTGAAGGAGAGGGATGCAGGCAATATTTGGGTCATCCCCTTAAAGGCAAAGTGGCTTGCTCTGGATGTTTCCTTTTCTCCAATTCAGAAATTATATAACTTCAGGAGTGGCCTGGGCCCCAGAGGTGGAAGAAGCATATTGAAGATGACATGGGAACTGGCCAGCTTGGTTTTTAGATGACATTTTCAGAACAGAGCTGTCAACCTTCCCTAGGTCACCTGTTTCAGGAGAAAGGGAACGAAATTATTTTATTTAAGTTGAAGTATTTTCTGGTCTTTTTTTACGGTGGGCTCACTGTGTGCTAGTTGATATACTCCCCGAGAATAGAGTAGAGGTGTCCCATGTGTACTTGCATACATAGTGATCTCCAACGCTGTCAGGGGAGGAATACTCTCCACTGTGACATTTCTTCCAAATGCTTTGTTTCCAAGTCCCATAGCAGGCCTGTCTCTGGCTTCCAGTTTTTCAGGAGGAGCCAGGAGCTAGGGGCAGGCCTAGGGCAAGACAAGAACTAAAGAGGCACTCTTAGGCTATGCGAGTATGGGATTGGCAGCAGACAGCGGCTCCTTAAATTTTGCACCCTGAGAGCCTCTGGTACCACCCCCTAGTCTAGGACTGCCAGTAGCCATAGCTTCATTGTGGCTGCCCTCTTTGTCTATGAGGGTTATTCTCCTATCACATGCTTTCAACCAGGGCTGGGGACTGGTGACACTGCCACCTGAGCTCCAGCCCTGGTCTGTCTCTGAAGCTCCTGACTCTACATCCAAGACCTTGTTAGATGGCTCCCAGTAGATGTACCCTTAACTATCTTCTCAACCCTAAATTCTCCTGTTCTTTAGTCACCCCTAGACCCCTATGTCCTTTGTTCCATACAGGGCACAGGCCACTCCCCTGCACTGATCCCTCTCCCACACAGTTTTCTCCTTCATCTCCACATCATTCCAAGTGCTGTCCTGTCTATTCTGGAAGTATCTCTTGCATCTGTTCCTTTTCTGTTCTCTCTCTTTTTTTAAGATTTTATTTATTCATGAGACACAGAGAGGGGGGGTGGGGGCAGAGACACAGGCAGAGGGAGAAGCAGGCTCCATGCAGGGAGCCTGACATGGGACTAGATCCCAGGTCTCCAGGATCACGCCCTGGGCTGAAGGCGGCGCTAAACCGCTGCGCCACCCGGGCTGCCCCCTTTTCTGTTCTCTTTACAGCTACCTTAAATCCTTGTCTTTCTCATGTTGCCCACCAACAGGGCTTTGCATGGGACCTTCCAGAATTTGGCCACGATACACGTAGGCTGTGGAATTGGGCTACCTGAGGTTGAATTCTAACTCTACCACTTAGAAGCTACGTGACCTTTGACAAACTCTAACTTCTGTGTGCCTTCATTTCCTAATCTTTAAAATGGGGCTGCTGGCAGTTGAGTGTGTGTAAAGATGGACTAGCAGTTGAGTGTGTGTAAAGATGGACTAGATAATATAAAGCATGTGGTAGAAAAAGTGACATTTTAGGCATGATCCATTATTGTTTCTGTTATTGATATATTTCCAACCATCCTGTGCTCTGTTCCTTCCTTCCAGAGTGTTTCTCTCATCAGGTCACTTCCTTGCCCAGTATGTTTACTCCTCCCTGTGTCTACTCCCTCAGTGGCCCTTCCATGTTGTATCTGGGGTTGGCCCCATTTTGCCAACAGAATGTTTGTACCACTAGCTGGGGCTGGAAAAGTGCTTTCACTATGGGCTTGCCTTTTAGACTGGGCCAGTCCCCCGGGAGGTAAGAGACCATTTGGAGCAGAGGTCCCAGTCTGTTCCCCACTGAGGCCCCTCTGCCAACAGCCTGCTGACTGCCAGATGCAGGAGTGAGGTTGTTCTAGACCATCCGGCCCCAGCTGGGTGCCAGCTGACTGCAGAGCTCAGCCCAGCCAGTTCAGACCAGAACTGCCCAGCTGACCTACAGAATTGTGAGAAATAACACACATTTGTTGCTGTAAGCTGCTAAATTTCAGAGTGGTTTGTTGCAAAGCAAAAGCTAACTGAAATACCCAAGAAGTCAAGTACTACCTTGTCATCCCAGCAGTAAAGGCTCTCACGATGGCTCAATGTACCTTTGCGTACCATTCCCATAGCTCCTTATCCCCTAGGCTGCAGCCAGAGGTGAGCACTTGGCTGTTCCCAGGAATGCTTTATGCTTTCTGGCAGCTAAACCCGTGCTCAATTTGGGCCTCACTCTGGGAGTGCTCTTTCCCTCCCTACTCCTTTCCCTCTCTCATGTCTTCTTGGTCTTCTGTGCCTATTTCAATTCAACTGATCCTTGAAGACTTCTTCAAGTGGTTGGTGGGCCAATCAGGAGCAGCCCATCCTTGAAACCTTTCACTTGATATTGCTGAACTCCTAGTTCTCTGTTGTGGTGGGACAGTTTTTCCCAGAGTGGGACCTATATTCTTGGAGGTCCAAGAGCACTGTTTTGAGAGTGTGATTCCCTTTTTAATTTCTTCCAAGTGTTTTAAATTAACCAAGGCACTGCCATGTCTTTACTATCTGGGTAGCACTTGCTAGCCTCCTTTTTTTTTAAAAAAAAGATCTTATTTATTTGAGAGAGAGAGAGAGAGCACAAGCAGCGGAGGGGCAGAGGGAGAGGGAAAAGCAGACTCCCCACTGAGCAGGGAGCCCGGCTGAGAGCTCAGTCCCAGGACCCTGGGACCATAACCTGAGTCAAAAGTAGACACCTAATCTACTGAGCCACCCAGAAGCCCCTAGCCTCCTTTTATTACAAAGAGAACAGCTTCGGGGATCCCTGGGTGGCTCAGTGGTTTCGCGCCTGCCTTTGGCCCAGGGAGTGATCCTGGAGTCCCAGAATTGAGTCCCACGTCAGGCTCCTGGCATGGAGACTGCTTCTCTCTCTTCCTGTGTCTCTGCCTCTCTCTCTCTCTCTCTCTCTGTCTATCATAAATAAATAAATAATAAATAAATAAATAAATAAATCTTAAAACAAACAAACAAACAAAGAGAACAGCCTCCGGAGCAGGCCTTTAGCAGGCAACAATAATGTTGTTTCATTTTATTCACTTAATTATATTCAAATGTTATTCCAGTTCTATTGGGATATAATTGACATACAGTATTTATTTTTCAGGTTACTTTCTATCTATACCAAATGATATTACTTCCCATTTGTAGTTAGGATATGAAATTTTATTTTTCTTCTTCTTCTTTTTTTTAAGAAAGGAGGGTGTACAGGGGCAGAGTGAATCCCAAGCAGACTCCACACCCAGCATGGAGCCCTATGTGGGGCTCCATCTCACCACCCTGAGATCATGGCCTGAGCCGAAATCAAGAGTTGGACGCTTAACTGACTGAGCTGCCCAGGTGCCCCTAAAGTTTTTTTTAAAGTAAATATTTTTAAGTTAAACCATGAATCAATTTAAAGGAAAACAAAGTAAATGATAGTATCATGTGCTGGTAAATTGTCCAAAAAAAAGTCCTTATTTGGAGCGTGGGCTGATTTCTATGGTATCAACCTTCTAACTGTGCTATTTCCAATGGTCAAGGTGGCACCACTGAATGCAGAGCTGGGAAGAAGTGTGTAGAATGAGCTCTCTGAGTCTGCACAGACAGCTCAAGCTCATCACCAGGTGGGCTCAGGTACAGCAGATGTCAGCAATGACTGAAGCTTGAGAAACATGTATTAAAGTCACTTTTTGTGTGAATCTTTTTCGTCATAGCAGAGTGCTTTTGTGTCTTGAAGGTATTGCCTGCTTCCTGTTCCTTTTTGTGAACCTTGCAGTACTGGAGAGATCCCTACAGTGGGTACCTGTGACCAGGTTGAAAATCTGGAAGAGGGACTGAGTGAATTGCTCTTCTGCATAGGATGACAGTGACTTGGAGTGACTTTGAGTTCCTGCCTGTTGCTAACTCAGCTCCAGACAGAGTCACAGCTCCAGGCGGAAGACTCAGGAGGACACAGGTTGATGCATAGGATCCGGCTCATGCATGTCAATAGGACTTCATATTTTGTTTCTACCCGAATGTACTTTTCCATCAAGGGGTGTACGATAAGGACAAATACGAGGAGACTACAATAGAAAAGGAGAGATTTGGGCAGCCCTGGTGGTGCAGCGGTTTAGCGCTGCCTTTGGCTCAGGGCGGGATCCTGGAGACCCAGGGTCGAGTCCCGTGTCGAGCTCCCTGCATGGAGCCTGCTTCTCCCTCTGCCTGTGTCTCTGCCTCTCTTTCTCCCTCTGAATAAATAAATAAATCTTAAAAAAAAAAAAAAAGAAAAGGAGAGATTTAAGGCCTTGTATTAGTTTTCTAGGGCTGCTCTAACCAAGTGCCACAAATGTCTCACAGTTCTGGGAGCTGGAAGTCTGAAATCAAGGTGCTGGCAGGACTGGTTCCTTCTGAGGCTGAGGGAGGATCTCTTCTAGGCCTCAGTCCTTGGCTTGTAGATGACCCTCTTCTCTGTGTGTCTCTTCACACTTCCCTTTACTCATATTTATCTGTGTCTAAATTTCCCCTTTTTACAAGGACACTAGTCATATTGGACTAGAATCCACCTTAATGATGTCTTTTTAATTTGATTACCTCTGTAAAGACCCTATCTTGGGATCCCTGGGTGGCGCAGTGGTTTCGTGCCTGTCTTTGGCCCAGGGCGCCATCCTGGAGACCTGGGATCGAATCCCATGTCGGGCTCCCGGTGCATGGAGCCTGCTTCTCCCTCTGCCTGTGTCTCTGCCTCTCTCTGTGTGTGTGTGACTATCATAAATAAATAAATAAAAATCTTTAAAAAAAAAAAAAGACCCTATCTTGAAATAAGATCACAGTGTGGGATCCTAGGGGTTGGGACTCTAACATACCTTTATTGGGGGATATAAGTCAACACACAACAGGCCTTGAGACTGATTCCAGTAATTTTTTTTTCATTCATTTGAAATAGACAGACAGAAGGAGCATCAGCAGGGGAAGGGACAGAGGGAGAGAGAGAAGCAGACTCACCGCTGAGCAGGGAGCCCGATGCAGGGCTGATCCCAGGACCCTGGGTTCATGACCTGAGCCAAAGGCAGATGCTTAACCATCTGAGCCACCCAGGCGCCTCTGATTCTAGTCATTTTTTATGGGAAGTAGACCCCATTCGGGCTCTTAGTCAGTGGAGTTGAGCTGCTGGCTTTGACCACAGGATACTGTCCCTTCCACAAGTATCCTGAGAATTTATCCTGCTTGGCAAGGGGCAGACCCTCAGGAAGTAGCCAGATAACAAGTTGCCATGGCACAAAGGTTTTCCTATTCTGCAGGCAGCTGCAAGGCTTTCAGGAAATCAACAGGGGCTGTGTTCAAGCTCTGGCAAATAAGCTTCTCTCTGTTTATAGGTGAAGGTGTATGACTTCCATCTCATGTGACCAGGCCTCCAAAGATGCTTTGTTTAGGAGCAGGAGCCTGTGTGGAGCCCACAGAACTTCTTCACCGAGAAGCTTCAGTGGGGTTTTCTCTTGCACAGCCCTGTCCTCCTGATCCTCTTGTTTGTTATTCTGAAACTGAAGGTGGCAATGGATATCTTGTGAGTGAGAGAATTTTGCTTGTTGACTATGTTGAATGAGATCAGGAAATACCACGATTGAAAATCTTAGCACCATGTTAAATATTGACTGAGCATCCACTATGTGCCGGGTGTCTTGGGAATACTTATTGAGCGCTGCAGTCAGTTGCAAAACTAGCCTTGATTCTCGCTACTCATTCCTGTATTCATGTTCCTTGCGATATGACTTTGCTGCTCCTACCATCAGAAGATGGAGTCTATTTCCCCACCCTTGGACCTGGGTTGGACTTGTGACTTGGTTTAGTCTTGACTATGGAAGTGATGTAGTGCCAGTTTTGAGCCCAGACCTTTAGAGACTTTGTGTGATTCCAGTCTTGCTCTTGGAACCGCACAGCTCCAAGTGAACCAGCCCGGGCTAGCCTGCTGGTGGAAGAGAGACATGTAACCCTGTTACCTCAGTTGGCAGCTATCCATCTCCCCAGAAGCAGTGGCTTCTGGCTGCCTAGCTACTGATGCCAGGTGTATGAGGGAGTCCAGCTGAGACCAGAAGAACTGCCCAGCTGAGCCCAACCTAAAATACTGACCCATAAAATCATAAGCTAAATAAATATCTATTATTTTAAGACACTTCTGGGGTGCCTGGGTGGCTCAGTTGGTTAAGCGTCTGTTGATTTTGGCTCCGGTCATGATCTCAGGGTCATGAGATCAAGCCTCACATTGGGCTCTGGGCTGGGTATGGAGCCAACTTAAAATATTCTCTCTCCCTCTACTCCTCCCTCAGGCCCTTAAATAAATAAATAAATAAATAAATAAATAAATAAATAAATAAATAAATTTATGCACTTTGGGGTGTTTCATGATGCAGGAAAAGAAGGTGCTTACTATGTGCCAAGCTGTGGTTGATCTGAAAAGAGGCAGAGTCTTGGGAGAAAAGACACGTGCAGAGATGGCATAGTAATGGGCACGGTGCAATAAGTGTTCTGGAGAAGCAAACGCACTAGCAACAGTAGATGTGGCATCTGAGCTGGGCAGGAGTCCTGTCTATGTGGAGGTGGGGAATCCAGGATGAAATTCCTGGGAGAGAGGACTGGGTATGATAAGGCGTGAATGTGAGATGCCTCAGGGTGGGGCCGTCAGTCAGTGGTCTTTACTGAGCCCTTACTACGTGTACAGAAGCGTTGGACTGGCGATCTCAAGTCTGCTTATGGCCCGGCGGGGAAGAGAAGTCATCCATCTGTGGAAATTGGACAGAGATATAAGGCTATTTCTTTTTCCTTTTTTTTTTTTTTTTTTTTAAGTAAGCTCTACTTCCAACATGGGGCTGGAACTCACAGCCCAGTGATTAAGAGTCACATGCTGTACTGACCGAGCCAAGCAGGCACTCAGTAAGGGTGGGTTTAAGTGACACAAAGTGGCAGGGTCCACTTTGTCCAGAGAAGGATCTTGGCTTGGGCAGAACAGGGTTTGATCCGTCTGTTATTTATATCTGGTACCTGGTATATATGTGGCAGGGATAGAGCAAAGATGAGGTTAGGGAAAGGCTTCCATTGATAGTCCTCCTGGGAAGGAGTCAGAAAACATGGATGCTCAGACATCGGCCTGAGTGGTAACCCCTTGAGGGCAGGGTCTGTGTCTAATTGATCTTGGAATACCCCAAGACACGGGACGTTGCATAAACGGGGCATTCAGGTTTAAAGACTTTCTTGCAGGTGGTTTTCATCCCCTTCCCTGTATTCCTACTTACCATCATATTAGTTCCCTAGGGCTGTGATAACAAATTGCCACACACTGTGTCACTTAAAAGAAATATATTTTCTCATAGTTCTGGAGGCTGGAAGTGCAAAACCAAGGTGTTTGCGGAGTTGTTTCCTTTCTTGTCTCTGCCTAGCTTTGGGTCCTTGCCTACACAGTCCTTGGGATTCCTTGTGGCTTATAGGCACATCACTACCATCTCTGCCTCGGTCTTCTGAGTCCCTTCTCCTTGTGTGTCTGTGTCTCTTCTCATCAGAACACCACGTACATCCTACTCCAGCATGAACTTATCTCTTTTTTTTTTTAAGATTTTTAAAATTTATTTATTCACAAGACACACAGAGAGAGAGGCAGAGGAAGAAACAAGCTCCCCTTGGGGAGCCCAATTCGGGACTCGATCCCAGGACCTGGGATCACACCCTGAGCGGAAAGCAGATGCTCTGCCTGAGCAGACCCAGGTGTCCCTGGTATGAGCTTCTCTCTGCAATGACCGTATTTCCAAATAAGGTCACATTCTTAGGTACTGGGGGTTAAGAGTTCAAGATACCTCTTTTAGGGGAGACCATTCAACCCATAACATCCCTCAGGACCCAGGGGAATGTGTGTTCCTTATCCGACTGCCCTAATACCCAGAGACAGAATTAGGACTCCTGCATATTTAAGACACGCTTCTGTTTATTAGAGCATTAGACATGTTCGTCGTCACGGGCTGAGCCCGGGGCCTGGCCTCTTTTGAGCTCTCCAAAGTGCCTTGGAAAGGGGTAGATGGTGAGCTCTTCATAAATGAAGCAAGCCCTGCGAAGCAGCCCCCCTTCCATAAGCGGACGTGCTCTCAGCACTGTGCGAAACATTCCCTGTAGTAGTCCTCGCAATGACTCCTGTAAAGTATTTATGCGTTGTCACTCCTCTTTTATAGTGGAGAATGTTGGGATTTAGGGAGGCGAGAGAGCTCTAAACCTGAACTGGCGCCCGAAGGCATCCCATGAAGTTCCCCATCCCCCACCTTCACATCTCCCAAAGTACCCCTGATCTGGCTAATTCGGCTCTCTTCCCTTGAGAACCTGGAGCCCCACTCAGTCCTACTGCCCCCGGGATCTGTGCGGCGCGTTCGGGTCCACACGTCCGCCCTCCCGAGCCGCGTCCGTCCCGCAGCCGCACACAAAGCGGATCCACCCTGCGCACGAGAGCGCGCGGTCCGCTTCTCCGCGCGGGCAGCTCCCGGGCGCGGCGGGAGGCCCGGAGCGCTGATTGGCTGCGCGCGGCCCCGGCCCGGTGCCGGCGCGGCGATTGGCCGAGCGGCCCCGCGCGCCCCGCCCCGCCCCGCCCCGCCCGGGCGCGAGGCTGTTGCATGGGCGCCGCCGGCGGCGGAGGGAGCGTGAGTGCGCTGCGCAGGGCGCTGGGAGGCTTTGTCGCTGTAAGTGGAGCCGAAAGCGGCCTGCATCGGGGCCCACGCTGCGCGCCCCGCAAAGTAGCCGCAGGCTGAGGCCGAGGCCGAGGCTGGAGGGCCGGGGGCGCGGGGATGGCAGCGCCCCGGTCCTGCAGCGGTCCCTCCCCTCCCCCAGGTCACCGGGTGGAAAGGGCAGCGGTGCGTCAGCCGCGGCTTCCGCAGCGCCCCGGGGCCCGGAGCCCGGAGCCTGGAGCCCGGGGCCGCGCCGGCTCCTGCTCGCGTCCACTGTCGCTGGACCCGGCCGGCCGCGGGGTGGGCGCGGCGGCGGCAGGGAGTGGGGAGCCCGGGGGCGCGGGCCGGGCCTCCGCCTCCGCCTCCGCCCCCGCCCCGCGGGAGGTGCGGCCGAAGCAGCGCTGTCCGGGCTCGCTCCCGCCCTGGGAGCACGTGCCCCGGCCCTCCGCGCTGCCCGCGTTCGCCCCTCTCCCCGCTTTATTGCCCCCAGTCCCCGCCTGCCGCGCGAGCGGAGGCCCGGCGGCGAGGAGCCATTGGCTGCGGGCTCGGGGGTGGGTAGACGCGGGAGGCGGGCCCCTTGCGCGCGGCGCGGAGACCCTGGCCCGCCCCGCCCCGCCCCGCCCCGCCCCGCCCCGCCGCGCCTTCCCGGGAGGCGCTGCCGGGCGCCTGGAGCGGAGGGAGCGGAGCGCGCGGCGCTGCGAACCCCAAGGCCCAAACCCAGGCGCCAGCCCGTCCGCTCGCGCCCCAGCGGCTGCTCTCCCTGGGGTGAAAAAGTGGGTCAGCTCTGCCCAGGTCTCGAGGGCTTTCGGGGCTACTTGGATACCGTCCAGCTTCCGCCGCTCCCCTTCCCCACCTGCTCCCCCCACCTGGCCTGGCCTGAAGGACCCGCAGGAGCCAGCGGTCGGGGAGCTTGCACACATGGCTCGGGAGGCTCGAGTTGCCCTTCGGAGCGGATGCCAGGCTCTAAAGTTCCCAAGGGACCACAACAGTAACTAAATATAGGAGCAGCTGGTGCGGACGGGGTGTCGCAGCAGCTCCTTTGCACAGATCTCGAGGCTCCAGATAAGGTGGAGTTCTCACGAGTGAGGACAGGAGCTCCAGCAGGGGGCTGCAGTCAGGGTTTAGGCAGAAATCACCCCAACTCCAGCCTCGTTTCCGGATGAAACTAGGTTATAGATCCAGAAGGGCCTATCGCCAAGCTCCCACAGAGGAAGGCAGCTTTTCTGGCATTCAGTTGATGATATCCTAACTTACGGTCTGTACCTGTCACCTTTGCATTTTGTGGGAAGTGCTTAACATTTGCAAAGACTCTGCTCAAAAGTTCTATATCATTTACTTGTCAAAACAACTCAACAAGGTAGGTGGTATTTCCATTTTACAGATGGCGCTGCTCACAAACACCTGGATAACTTTCCAAACTGGCCTTAGGCTGCTGCCCTCCGAAAACTTCCCCTAGCTGCCGGCAGAGAAACAGAGGACAGAGTTAGGGGAGTGCCTACAGCCCCCTCCCCCAGTAACCTGGGGACAGATTGGCTACCTGTCTGCCTCTTTCTCTCATCTCTTTGGGTCCCTCTGCTCAGATATGTCATATCTGTCCCTTTATACAGAGGGAATACACGCTCCTTCCAGTTGGCATCACAGCCCTACTAGCATCTAGCTCATTCTTTGTCTTGTCACTAAGTTTCTCCTGGTTGGGGGAACCTCATTCTGGCTCATGCCCCATCTCTATAACTCTGCTCCCCTGGGTGGCCCTTCTAGAAGGTGCCCAGGAGATGTTTGTTGGATTTAAACATTTCCTGAGGCTATGATGTCCACTCTGAGGAAAGGGGAGTTGGGGATGTATAGAGAGGGATGTGTTGCTGGGGCAGCAGCAGTGTGAATATGGCTTTGGATCCTGTGCTGAAGGATCTCTAGGATTTGGAGCACTTGCTTTGAAATTAGCTAAGGCTTCCCTGCAGTCCCTTGGGGGACATTCTCTGACTTTCTTCTGCTATGGACTTTGCCTGTGGGTTTGGCCAGATGCCTCAAGGAGCCCAACACTTGCGTCTGTGGTGTTACCCTGGAGCCCTGTAGTTGGCTTCTGGTTCCAGGAGGGCTCTTTCAGGGACCCAATCCAGACTCCTGTCATCCTGTTTGTTCTTCCCTCAGTCTGGCGCCCCCCTACCCCATCTTGGGCCTTCTACCCCATGCGGCCCTGCCATGCTCCTCTCTCACTGCCCTGACTGTGCCAGAGTGACCAGCCTTTGTTGTCTGACCTCAGAGAGGGACAGCCAGCTGGACTGTAGGAAGGAATTCTCCCTTGGGAGGGAAGGAGTAGTGTTAGGTGAAGTGAGGTGGTGTCCTGGCCAATTAGTGAGGGTGGCGATTTTAGGCAGAAGGTAGTTCTTGGGGGTCTAGGGCCCATCTGTGAGGTACCCAGAGCATCCTCTGGGATTTAAGTCCGTCTAGTCTGGCTGTCAGATTGCTCCTGTTCCTGCTCTGATGTCCATTCTCTGACCCACACCGTAGAGTGTCTTTGCTTGCCACCAGGGGTGAGATTTTTAATTTGATTAGTTATCATCAGTGGGCTCTATCCCTAAGATCCTCCTGCCCTGCTCCCCCTACCCCCCAACCTGGTGACAGCTAGTAGAATTGTAAGCATAGTGCCTGGCTGAAAGTCATCAGCCCAGACAGTCCCACTTAGGGTTATTAAAACAGACCCTGGGCAGCTTGGAGATCTATCTTTCCCTTGTGCAGGGAGGACAGGATTGCCTCAGTGATGTTTCCTAAAAAGCTGTCCATCGGAATCACAAGTCAGAGCTTTTTCCTGTGTTTCTATCCTCTTTATTCTTATATGCCCTATACCTAGTAGCTGCTCAGTACATGTTTGTGGTTATTGATAAGTAATGGAGATAGGGCAAGGAAGGAGCATGGTGTAGTAGGAAGAAGACTAGGCTGGGAGTTAGGAGACCCAGGGTTTTTGTTTCCCATCTAAGCTCATTTATCTCCCCTCTTGGGGTTCAGTTTTCCCATTCACAGGGATAAGCCACCAAGATCCCAGCAACATTGCTGTGCCCTAGACTTTGGGGATGGTCCTAAGGGCAGCATGGTGGAGGTGTTGGGTTTAGTTTGCCATAATCATCACTATTCCCTACTTTCTTATCCTGGCCTACCTCATACAAGTTGTCTACTTAACACCATTAGGCATTTGACTATATGACCCTTCTTATTTAAACAGTATCTTAGATTTATTATGAGAGTCCACATTGACTTGTATTTAGATTTGAAACCCAAATGATGGCTGTTGATCATCATCACCATTGCGGTATCCTAACTAGGCATTTATATTCAGCTTATGGTGTAAAGTGCTGGGAGAAAGCACAGTATAGATCCGCTCCCTGTGCCAAGCTGCCCACAGGCCAATTAGGGAGACAAATATATTTATTTTAAAAAGCTCATAAACAACCCAAGTGGCTTGTACTAAGTCTGTAAGTGGTGCTGAAACTCAGAGGGAGGAGAAAACACTGAGAGATGAGGCAATCAGGGATGACTTCCTGGAGATGGCAAAGGAAATCCTGGTCATTCCTTAAAGATGAGTACATGTTCCACTGAGTTATTTGTTTGAAGTCACATGGGTATGAAACTGGGTTCAGGGGCCAGTGTCCTGTCTGCATGTGTACCGTTTTATCCTCCTTTTTTTCTTTTTTTAAATATTTTATTTATTTATTCATGAGAGAGAATGAGAGGCAGAGGAAGAAGCAGGCTCCCTGTGGGGAGCCTGATGCAGGACTCGATTCCAGGACCCCAGGATCACGCCCTGAGCCGAAGGCAGATGCTCAACTGCTGAGCCACCCGGGTGCCCCCTGTTTTATCCTCGACTAGAATCTGTTGAGACCTACATGTCCTGGGCCCTGGCCTGGAAAGATATAAATATTTTTGTTCAACCCTCATGTGAATTAAGTGAGATGGATATTACTAGACCTCCACTCAGATGAAGAGACTACAGATCAGAGTAGTTAAAAAGCTTTCCCAGGCTCCTGAACTAGCAAATGGCAGAGTTGGGCACTAGGCTTGTCTTCAAAAACCCAGACTGTTTCCACCGCACTGAGTGTCTCAAGTCTTGAGTGTCAGCCTCCGTGGGGAGATACACCCACATATTCACCGCTAACACGCTCAGCACGTGGGTGGGTTTGACTAGCCGGGGCAGCCTTGTCTGCCCCACCTGTGTCGTTGAGCACGTTTGGACTTCTACGTGGTATCTATTAGCAGCACCGAGTACTACCCTCACCCCTTTCTTTCTGTCCTCCCGTTCTTTGGCCTCTGACCCTCAGAATGAGCGCATTAGAGCTCCCTGAGCCATTTTTGAAGCTGGGATTGGGATCCAGAGGCAAAAAAGAGTCCTGACCTTGGCCCTAAGTTCATTCTGTCCCTGGGGTGCTGCGGCCTTGTGGGCGACTCTCGTAAAGAGGTGATGGCTGGATATGGAGCTGGGCTGTTAACATTGTTGCCAGTGACTCACTTTGACCTTGGCCAGGTATCTAGTCCCTCTCTGTGCCTCAGTTTCCTTCTCTGTAATAAACAGGGAGTTGGAGACATTTCTAGAGTCCCTCATGTCTTTAACACCAAATAACTTTGATTGTGTTCCTCACCTGTCTTGAAGCCTTTTCTCCCCCAGGGATCCAATTTCCCTTCTCTCCTTTCCTTGCCCTGCCCCCGCCCCCTTCTCCCTCTGGGTCTGGCAGATAAACTCTGCACCAGGCTGATCGTCAGGTCTGCGGCCTAAAACTGTAATCAACCTGTAGCCTTCCCTCCATGTTGACAGGTAGGAAGGGAATTCTTAGAGACCCCCCACCCCTATCCCACCCCTTGCCTGTGAGCTCTGACCTGGCAGGCTGGCTGGATTTGCCTCTGTGCCCCCACTTCCCAGCACACAGAAGGTGCCTGGCAGAGGTGGGTGAGATGAACCGGGGCTGGAGGACTTGTCTGTGTGTGTATGGACAGGGCAGCCGCCCAGAGGCTGTAGGATGGAGGGACACGCATCTCCCCCCTGCGGTTGGCTGTTCTCTGCCTCTTCCCTGCTGCTCCACCTGTTAAGTGAGTCACAGGCGGCACACACCTGAGTCCTCACACACACCTGGCCGCTGTTTGAAGCGCTTGCCCTGAGTCTGGTGAGGTCACGAGTGGATCACCCAGGAAAGTGGTTAGGCTGGGCTGCCCCGACCCTCTGATGGGCAGATTGGCTGCTCCAAAGGCCAAGCTGTACGTGGCCTGGTCTCCGGGCCTCTTGGAAGAAAGTGAGTGGCTTGGGGCTCTCCCTGAAGGCTTCCTGCAGCCTGGGTCCCTGGGGAGGACAGATTCAGGGGCATTTCTCTGGCTGGCGGGTGGGCGCTTCATGGCCCTGTGTCTTCCCCAGGCACAGGCCCCCTTGTGAGCAGCAGACCGGCCTGGTGGCTGGCAGCAGGACCCCCTCGCCTGCATGCTGAAGAAGATGGGTGAGGCTGTGGCCAGAGTTGCAAGGAAGGTCAACGAGACCGTGGAGAGCGGCTCTGATACCCTGGGTGAGTGAGGGCAGGGCGCCCCTCAGGCAGCATGTGATATCAGTGTCGATGTGGATTAAAAGAGAAGAGTGTTGGTGTGTCCCCTCCACACCAGGAGAAGTGTTTTATGGAGTTTTATCGCACTTGTGCTTGGTTTTCGCCTAAGAAAATAGGCGAAACCAAAATAGGCTGCGTAAGACCTATTTCTTATTATGGGTCACAGTCAGAGAGGTTTGAAAAACATTGAGCGAGGGCTTCCATCTGCTGGGAGCCTGTCTGCACTGCCACTGACTGAGTGTGTGTGCCCTTGGTCCAGGTGACAAAAGCTGGCACTGCCGAGTAGCCCCAGGTACCAGGCCCTGTGCAGGTGCCTCGTGAGTGTTGCCATATTGAATCTTCAGCGCGGCCTCGTGATGGAGGAGACCCACCAAGCATGACTAACCTTGATCTTCAGATGAGGCGATGGAGGGTCAGAGGCAAAGTGGGCTTTTTCCAGGTCACCCAGCCTGGAGGCCCCTTTTCACTACATTGCTTTCCTTGAATTGCATCCTGTATGTTTTTTGCTTTGACTTGGTCGTAGCATTTTAGCCCATACAGCTATGCCAAGCCTTCAAGCATCTGAGCAAACCATCCTATTTAATTGAATTCAACAGATACTTATTGACCATTCGCATGTGCAAGGATTGCGTGTGTACGTGTGTCTCACCCGCTGGAATGTGTGTACCCCCTTAGAACCATTAGCATGTTGTGGGAACCCAGAGCGAGGGGAGCACCATCTCACCTTGGGGATGATTGCGTAGATAGGGTGGGATTTGAATGGGGACTTTGGCACACAGAGAGGAATTCCACAGGAGGGTAGGGATGTGTGTGTGTGCCCGTGTGCGTTTGTGTCTGTCTCTCCAAGGAGCATTTCCATGGAGGTTATTGCCTAACCAAAGATCCAGAGACTGGGAAGATAGAATATTTCTGTGAACAGCCATTGGTCAGGTGTGTCTGGGGCTACTGGGCAGGGGTGGTGGCCCAGAAAGTGGAGGGGCACTCAGCCTTCAAGATGAGCTTGGTCACCACCTCTTTCAGGAAGCCCTCAGCTCTACACCATTCACCCCTCGCTCCTTTCCTCCTCTATGTAACATTCCCTCGGTGTCCCTAGAGGGCAGGGACTTTTGCCCCCACCCCCCACCCCAAGAGCTGTGTTAGGTACTTTGTAAGCACATAGCATTTGGTGAACTGGGTGGGCTAAAGCGAGAGAAGCATCTTCCTCTGCCAGTGGACAAACTTGAAGGTTGTCTTTGGTTTTGGAGGGAAGTTTCTGGGGGATGCCTTCAGCTGGTGAGCAAATGGCCATGGGCCCTCAGGAAAAGAACTCTGGAATCTTGTGCTGGTTACTGATGTTTTCATGCTTAGCCCAGTGTTCAGAGCTCTCTACCACTCATACGGCCTGGATTCGAATCCCCACTCTGCACCAACTAGGCCACTATCTTAGCAGGTAGCTTAACTTCTAACTGAACCTGGGTTCTCTGTGTCTGTAATGGGGATGGTAACTGTGCCTATCTCATCAAGAGAACGGGGATGTCTGTAAGGCACTGGCCTTCCCAGTTCAGTGAATGGCAGCCATTACTGTCTCACCTCCAGGGGCTGGGGGTGGCACCGAAGTCCTGCTCTGCCACAAACATACCTCCTCCAGGGTCAGCTGGCCACCTGGCTGGATCTCTTCATGTTGTTTTCAAATGGGGAGCTCAGTGCAAATCAACAAGTCTCTGCAGGGTATAACATACCCCTGCCTTAAAATGTTGCAGGGAGGAAGACACAGGTGCAGCGCGGCCTCGTCCACATGTCTCATGGGGGCAAGGATGGAGGAGCAACATTTTGACCTCCTGGGGCTGTTGTTGCTAGATAAAGGACTCTAGGAGGCAGTAGTGAGGAGGCTGGGGCCCCAGGAAGCTGCGCAGTTGCCACTGTGACATGGAGAAGGGGATGGGGGAATGGGGGATGGCACGCAGCAGGTAGGGAACCTGGAAAGCTGCATGGAGTCTAGACTTAAATGTCTGTGGACCGGAGATTACAGTTCTCTCCAGGCCAGGTGAGGAATTTCTGGAACTGAAGCGGAGCTGCCCTGCTGCCGGGGTGCAGTGTGTAAGGGGTCTAAGGTGGGGTGTGCTGTGACCAGTTCCTTTGTCGTGCCCAGGGCTGTGCCCACTGAAGAACCCAAAGGCAGGCCTCTGTCATCCTGCCTGGCCACTGCTGTACTAGGATTGGAACCCTGGCTGTCCAGTGCCAGGGCTCAGGCAGGCCCTTTCCACACCACGCTGTCCTGGGGTGGGGGCACGGATGGTTGCCAAGCCCCAGGGTTGTGAGCACTGTAAAGCTTTAGCCAGCTTTGGAGAGGAATTCATCCTTTTAGTCCTGGATGTCTTGATTAGAGCTCGAAACTTTCACAGGGAGGTCTTTAAAGTTAGAGCACATTGATGGGGGCCTACCTACCTCTTCAGTGCCCAGTGAAGAAGCAAAATGCCAGACCATGCCACTATGGGCACCTGTAGTCCTGACCCTTTGGCAAGTGGAGTTTACTGAGCTTATGCAATCTGAGGGGTCTGGGGGTCTGAGCTCTCTGTATTGAGCATCTGGTGTGTGCAAAGTGCTGGGGGGCTCCCTTGGGCTATGTGCAATAGAGTTCTGGATGTGAGACCAGCCTACCACTGTGGGATACAGAGCAGTGAGTGACACAAGGTTTCCATGCTGAGCCATGTGGGATACACTGCAGGTGGTCGGAGTTCAGAGGTAGGAAATGTTACGGGTATTAAAGGCATTCTGGAGGAGGTGGGAATTGAAATGGGTCTTGAAAGATGGGCGAAGTAACCCACTATGATTCTCATGTAAAACAGCAAGCAATCTGAAGCAGCCTAAAAAAACCAGGACCAGAAAATTGCTTAAATAGGTTTTGTTAGAGCTGTACAATGCAATTTATGTAGCTATTAAAAGTGGCGCATAAAATTTCATTACATGCTTGAATGAAGACTGGCAGCTTGTTCTGTATAACATGAATTAGAAAAAAAGTAAAGATCCCAAAACTGTATAGGCAGCACGATGCCAGTTAATGCCAGTTAAACGTGTGTCTATAGGGGAACTAATTGAAACAAAATAAAACAAGATACAAATGGATGTTAGAAAATACCATTGTGCACTTTCTGAATGTCCTGTGATAAACATATTACTCTTTTAAGTAGAGAAGTCTAGGGACGCCTCGGTGGCTCAGTGTTTGGGTGCCTGCCTTTGGCTCGGGTCATGATCCCAGAGTCCTGGGATCAAGTCCCGCATTGGGCTCCACGTGGGGAACCTGCTTCTCCCTCTGCCTGTGTCTCTGCCTCTCTCTGTGTGTCTCTCTCATGAATAAATAAAATCTTAAAAAAATAAAATAAGTAGAGAAGTCTAGATTTTGGAGAAAGGACCACCTGCCGCTATAGGAGGTGGAAATAACCCTTGCCAACAGCAGAGGAGAGTTTTGGGGCTACCTCCATCTCAGCCCTGGGGTGTGGGCCAGGCTTCTCTGGCTTCTTCCCATCTGCTGGCTTCCCCTCCCTGCTTACCTGGGTGCAGGCCCAGGGTGCAGCTCTAGGATGGCTACTCAGAAGACGCAGGTGTCTTGCTGCAGGGCGGAAGATCCAGACTGGGCTGGGAGAGCTCAGTTACAGGCTCTCACCTTACTTAGGTAAGCATCACGCGCACTCCCCCAGGTGCTTGCGGGTGCCCTCTGGAGCCAGGCTTGTTCCTCCTGCAACCTGAGCTGTGACTCCCAGCCCTGGTCTTCCCACACCAGGCCTCTTCATCCCCCCTGGCCCCTGGTCTGCCCCTCAGCCTGAGCTGAAGCCACTTTCCCCAGCCCCTCACCCCTCCTCAGCCTTTTTGAATGAGCTTGCACAGAGTTGGGAACTCTGCACCATCCTCAGGCTTTCCTCACCCTCCTCTCCTTGTGTCCCCAAATTAGTTCTTTATCTTTGTAAGGATCTCAGACCCATCTGGGCTTCCTGGGTCCTCAGATCCCTGGGGCCCTCTGTCTGACCTTACCGTTCCCCCTGGCCAGTGGATCGGCAGGCCAGGCCGTCCTGCACCCCACTCCTCTCCAGGGGAGAGATTCCCAGGCCTTTGCGGATGACTTGTAAAAACTGATCATGATTGCTGAGGAGCAGGACTTGGAAAGGTCTGGGAGAGTGTGGCTGGCTGGGACAGAGTCTGGCAAAGCTGGTGGGAAGGAGCACCCAGTAAGAGCTACAGAGGAAGGAGCCAGCATTTCCCAGGGCCTGCTGCGTGCTGAGCACAGATGTTTGAGTCCTCTTTTCATTCTTTCTGTGGTCTTTTGTACTTCCTGCCAGAGGATTCCTGTCTGTGTTCATTTCAAGTAAATTCTGAATCAATAGCTCTAGGCACGTTGCCTTCCCCTCTTCCCTTGGGTTTCTTTTGCCTCGAATTTCTCTTGGGGCTTCCATCCTGTGCATTCGTCGCTCTAGTGTATTTCCTTTATCGTCATCTCTCCAGTACATTCTAGATCCATCTGCCATTTCACTGTTTGCTTCTCCATTTGTGTTCAATCTGCTCCTGAACCCATCGTTGAGTTTTAAGGCTACATACTTTAGTTAGTTAGTTAGTTAGTTAGTTAGTTAGTTAGTTAGTTTTCAAAAGTTCTGGGGGATCAAAAAAAAAAAAGTTCTGAGGGATCAGAACTCAGCCGATGAAGTGATTGACACTTGATCTCAGCTCAGGTCTTGAACTCAGAGTTGTGAATTCAAGCCCCATGTTGGGATCCACGCTAGGTGTGGAGCCTACTTTAAAAAAAGTTCTATTTTAGTTCTTTTAAGAAATCTGACTTTATATACTCTGATTTCTCTTTATATCTGATAAATCTTTTACCTTTTACTAAAAAAAAAAAATCCTATTTTAGGGAATAATTTCTTGTTCCTTATGTGTTTAAATCTGCTTGTAATTTCTTTAATCTTTTTTTTTTTTTAATCTTTTGTACTACCTCTATCACAGGGCGTTCTCAGCAGCCCACGTCTGCTGTTCCTCTTGACTCTAACTCACACTGGGTTGTTCTGGATGAATTTGATGTCATTTTAGGCCCTATGCCTGGTAGAGCCTTGTCTGTGTGACCCTGGGTCAAAGGGGCTATCCTCCAGAGGGGCTGTGGTTGCTTCCAGCAGATACCTGCCTGCAACCAGGTTAGACACCTGTTTTGTTAGAAATACTCTTTCTGGGACGCCTGGGTGGCTCAGCGGTTGAGCGCCTGCTTTTGGCCCAGAGCATGATCCCAGAGTCCTGGGATCGAGTCCCACATTGCGCTCTTTGCAGGGAGCCTGCTTCTCCCTCTGCCTATGTCTGCCTCTGTGTGTGTGTGTGTGTGTGTGTGTGTGTGTGTGTGTGTGTGTCTCATAAATAAATAAATAAAATATTTTTTAAAAAGCCCTAGGGGCTTCTGGGCCTTAGGGGAAAGGACTCTTCAAACCCTACCCCTGCCATGAGGGTGGTGGTTTCAGAACCTGTGATTTCAGAACCTTACAGGGAACTTGTTTTTTTTAATTCAGCGCCCAGGCAAAGACAAAGCAGCATTCTAATTATGAAAAAGCGCGTCTTATCCCTAGTCCGCTCTTCCTCTGAAGTTAGTCCTTCAGAACTCCAGCTCCACGGGGTCTCAGCTTCAGCATCCCTCAGTCAGGCCCAGCACTGCATTCCTCACCCTTCTAGACCATTCAGCCCGGGCCCCCGGTAACCCGGATTCACAGCAGACGTGGTGGGCCGAGCGTCTGTAGCTGCCTGTCGCCGTATCTTGGCGCTCCTCTCTACTTTGGACGCCTGCAGCTCGCTCTCATTAAATGCCAGGCGGTGTTGTCAGCACTTGGCTGGTGTTGCCTCATTGAATCCTCGCAGTGACTGTGTGACAGGGGTGATCTTAATCCCCCCATTTCACAGATGAAAAAACCAAGGCACGGAGCTTTCTTAATCCAGAGTTTCTAAGTGGTGGCACTAGGGCGTTCAGCTTGTCTCCTCTGCCGTGTTGCTTTTGAAGTAGGAGTCTCCCTGTTTTCTAGAAGCTGGAGCTAAGGCTGAGGATGTGACACAGGTATCGAGAGGTGGAGCCAGTTCTGTCCCAGCCCCGGGTGGCCTTTCCCACTGAGGGCCAGGGGAGGAGATGAGAACTTGGAGCCCCTGCTCCCCCTCATGCTTGCCTCTCTGCTCGCACCGTGTCAGAACCACAGTCGGCCCTACCCTGTTCCTTGACAAGGAGGAGAATGATCAGAGCCTGATACCTGCCTGGTCAAGATGTCTCAGGTGGTGGTGAGAACAGCCGCCGTGAGCTGCTTCTGATTACAGACAGATTCATGGAGCCCATTCTAGAGCTTTAAAGGTGAAATCCCAGCATGGGCATGGTGATCTGCATTTGAACATGAACTTGTATGATTCTTCGCTGTCTTGAATAAACTACTGGCTTATGATTTACAGTCTGGAACTTCCTTCTCCTGGTGGGTTCTGGGGGTCTGCGTAGGGAGGGGTGTTGTCTGGGCAGGTCTCTGTGTGTTTATATGCGTCTGTGTGAGAGAGAGAGACAGAGACAGAGAGAGACAGAATGAATGTGAACGTGGGTGTGATCCATCCTCAGGGAACTGAGCAGCTGGGCCAGGAGCTGTGAGATAGGTGGGCAGACCAGAGCTAGTGAGAGAAGAGATGCATCTCCCCTTTGCAACTTACCCTCTCTCCCAGGCTTATCCCCACTTTGCTGGGGTGACTGCTTGTCTCCTCCCACTCTCACCAGCAGATGGTGCCCTGTCACCATGTGACAGGCAGCTGATGCCGGGTCTTGACCACACTGTTGCTAGGCAGGCATGAATGCCCACGTCCCACGTCCTCACCTCCTGTATTCACATTCCTAGCTGACTCCCATGGCAATCTGACTTTGTAGCCCCTTTCTTGAGCAAGGGTATTCAGGAAGCTCAGTATTCAAGAAGCACGTAATGTATCTATATATACTCACTAAATCAGAGTAATATCTTCCCTTGGGCCAGACACGGTCCCTTTTCAAGAAGTAACTACATTGAGCCCCTCCTTTGTGTACCTCACTTAGAGGAAGTGCCCCAGGAGTGCCCAGTCTGGAGGGGGAGGCAGACACACACAGACACGGACTCTCTCAGGCACATGTCAGGGAGGGGAGCAGCCAGGGGCTGTGGTGGAAGCAGTCTTTCTTGGTCCCAGGCAGGGGCCTGCATGCAGTTCCTGACCCTGAGCCCAGGAGGCTGGTGCTGGTGGCAATGACGGGTATGCCATTGCTCGGATGTATCCTGGCATGGGAAGTCCTGAGGTCAGCCAGGCTCAGGTCAGCTCTGAATGTGCGGAAGAGGGAGTGGGTCCTCACAGGGCAGCCCTCAGCCCGCTCAGGGCCACCTGTTCACCATGAGGGCTGGAAGCCTCTGATATGCTGTCCTTAGCTTCCTGCCTTTCAATTGGGAAGGCAGGCTGCTATAGCTATAAACATTTGATTTAAAAAAAAAAAAAAAAAAGAGGCAGCCTGGGTGGCTCAGCGGTTTGGCACCACCGATCCTGGAGACCTGGGATCAAGTCCTGCGTCAGGCTCCCTGCATGGAGCCTGCTTCTCCCTCTGCCTGTGTCTCTGATTTTCTCTCTCTCTCTGTGTCTCTCATGAATAAATAAACAAACAAAGTGATGCCAAGGTGGCTCAGCAGTTGAGAGTCTGCCTTCGGCTCAGGGTGTGATCCCCAGATGGGGATCGCATCGGGCTCCCTGTGAGGAGCCTGCTTCTCCTTCTGCCTATGTCTCTGCCTCTCTGTGTGTGTGTCTCTCATGAATAAATCAATAAAATCTTTTAAAAAGAAAAACAAAAACTTGGTAGGTATTACATGCACCCGAGTACAAAGCATGAGACTCAGTGGATAAATAGTGGGAAGCCAGGCTTCCTCCTGCCCTGTCCTCTGTGCCCTGGCCCCTTGTCCCTCACATAGTGTCTTGTGGAAGCAGAGGGTTAGTTATAAGGCCCTGTTGGGGCTAGACTGCCAAGCTCTGGAATTGTTAGGGGTGAAGATAGCTGGTGTCCTGAAGTTTTTCCAGGACTCTTTCTAGCAGTGGTGGGAGAGGATGCCAAAGCCCAACAGATATGGCCCAGGTCTCTCTACTGGGATTCCTTGAATCCCCTCCTGGAGCTTTGAGAACTCCATTGACCACGAGTCCCACCTGCCCCTACTGGAGCCCCGATGTGGACTTTAGACTTCTGGGTGGGAGATGGGGGGAGGTGGGGGTGGGGGTCAGTGCTGGGTGACTTCCAGCACGGCCAACCTGTATCTTGGGTTCCTGGTCACTGCAATGGTGCCCCATGTAGCAGTGTTCAGAAGGCATCTGCCAAGTGGATGGACAGGTACCCTCAGACCACTTAAGGCATTAGCCGTCCCCCCTCGTTCTTCTGTCTGCAGGAAGGAAATTGCTCAGCTGTGAGAACTGGCCCAACCCTGAGTGGTCTCCAGGGAGGTCCTGTGGGAGGCAGAGAGCCCTGCACAGCGAGGAGGCCATTAGCTGGGTGTCAAATACTTGCAGGATGGAAAATGAACCACATGGATGAGTCTGCCTTTACTGTCTTGGGTTCTACATACCCCGGGCATTGTTTGAGTGCCCGTGCTGAGGGGGTGGCACGGAAAAGGGGGCACTGCAGCTGAGCCCCTGAGGATAGAGCAGGTTTGAGGGTGTGGGTGAGGCATGAGGGGAAGGCTGTTCTAGGAGAGGGTGTCTCTGCGGGCAAAGGCATGGCTGTATGCAGGCAGGCTCCTGTGAGGGGTGACCCAGAGAGGAAGGAAGGCCCTCAAGTGTCACCTGCAGTAGTGCCTATAACAAAGTCCTGTTGTCAATACAAAATGAACAAACCTCTTAAAATCTCTTAAAAAAAAAGAAAAAGATTTTATTTATTTATTCATGAGAGACACAGAGAGAGAGAGAGAGAGGGAGAAGTAGGCTCCATGCAGGAGCCTGACGTGGGACTTGATCCCGGGACTCCAGGATCACGCCCTGGGCTGAAGGCTGAGCCACCCGGGCTGCCCCCCTTAAAATCTCTAAAAGCAAGGAAGAGAGTTTTATTAGAGCCCAGGTTAGGACAGCTGCCCAGGAAGCACGGCCTTTGCAGGGAAGAAAGTGCTCCGGAGAATGAGTGGTTTTTATTATAGGGTTATATACTTCTTACATCCTGCAAAATCTCAAAAGATTGGAGGTTTACATATAGGCAGGAGTCACAAGTTTTGAAGGAACGCAGGGAGGAGGAGTACTGATCGCTATCTCCAGGACAGGATGGTTTTTCTTGAAGCTGCTCACTCACAAAGCAAATGTACAGTGTACGCGTGGCAGGCTGTCAGCCCAGCTTTTGAACAAAGTCAGAACACGGTCATGTTGACTTAGAAATAAAAAATGGATTCCTTTGTATATCAGGCCTTTAGAGTTTTTCTCTCATCACTTTGTATGCAGGTTTTAGGTTCTAAAGACAGGTTCTAAAGACAGAAAATCACCTAGAGTCAGGGGCACCTGAGTGGCTCTGTTGGTTAGGTACCTGCCTTCAGCTCAGGTCATGATCTCAGGGTCCTGGGATCAAGCCCTGCATCAGGCTCTCTGCTCCCTGCTTGTGCTCTCTCTCTCTCTCTTTCTGTCTCTTTCTCTCAAATAAATAAAAATCTTAAAAAAAAAAAAAACCTTGAGTCAAAATGACCCATGAATTATAATGAGCTCACACTTAATTTACAACCCGCTATGTGCTAAACTGTCCCAACTGTTTTTTTTCAAGATTGATTTATTTATCCATGAGAGACAGAGAGAGGCAGAGACATAGAGGGAGAAGCAGGCTCCATGCAGAGAGCCCAATGTGGGACTCGATCCCAGATCCCAGGATCATGCCCTGAGCCAAAGGCAGACGCCCAACCACTGAGCCACCCAGGTGTCTCCCAGCTGTTTTATATATGTCTCATTCCATCCTCACTGCAACCCTGTGATCTGTTCATCATTTAGCCTTGTGAGGGAGCTGCTGTTAACTCTCAACTTTCAGAGGAGGGAACCGGCTCAGAAAGGCTAAGCCGCTTGCTTCTCCAAGGGAGGGGATTCAAATCCATCACTCTAGCTGCAGAGTCCATGTTCTTACTGCTGGGTTAGCCAACAGCATGGGATAGTCCGCTTTGATGGCTGGCAATCAGGGGAAGTCACTGACTGTGATCAGCAGATCCATGTAGGGAAAGACATCCCATCAGATGCTAGTCACGCTCAGCATCTGAGGCCAGTGAGTTCATTGGGACCTGAGTGCCTCTGCCGTGCTTAATCTAGCAGTTTCTTTCCTTCTTTCTTTTTTTTAAAGATTTTATTTATTTATTCATGAGAGACAGAGAGAGAGAGAGGCAGAGGAAGAAACAGACTCCCTGTGGGGAGTCTGATGTGGGACTTGATACCAGTACGTACCCCGGGATCACACCCTGAGCCAAAGGCAGACGCTCAACCACTGAGCCCCCCAGTCACCCCAATCTGGCAGTTTCTGAGCAGGGAGTGACATGATCCAGGTGATGTTTAGGAGGATCACCACTAGGCAGAGGATGGATATGAGCACAGCGGGAGGGGAAACCAGGGAAGAGGCATCTTCTGTGGACCAGGCCTGTGCTGGTGTGGCTTTGTCCTGAGTAGGGCCCAGGGTCCAGGGGAGACAGGCGAGGAAGGCTGTGTATGGGGGTGGGCAGCTGATTGCTTGCGGGAGCATGCAGTCTGAAGCCTAGTGATGCCATAACAGAAAGAGGGAAATCTGGGCCATTGGGGTAGATAAATGGATTCTGATGAGTTGGGGTCCCTAGGGGACATGTGCCTGAAGAAGTGCATGGCATGGACACTGGAAATATTAGCACAGCCAGGGAGAAGTGGAGATTTCTATGGAAGTGCTGCTGCCTGGGAGCAGTGCTGTCTCAGCCCCCACCCTCATTGTGGGGGGCACTGCCCACCCCCAGAGCACATCCTTTACCTCTCCAGCACAGACCCCTGGCCACCTGGCTGCCCTCGTGTCACAGGTGCTCAAAGCAGCATTGTTTTGTTTTGTTTTGTTTTGTTTTTTGAAGGTGAAGAGAAATACTGAAATCACTTGGATAATTATGCAGCCTCAAAAGATACGTGTTGGCAGATGCCTGAAAATGTTCTGTCTCGGAGAGAGAACCACACAGAGCCTGTTGTGGCATCCAGGCTGGCGTTGCTCAAGTAGGAAAGTGTTAGCCTTGGGAAGGTGATTTAGTGAGACTGGGGAGTTTATGAAAATCAGATATTTCCAGAAACACCTCCGTGCCTCTGGCTGCCGAGACGGTGGGCGCCGGGGGCAGAGTACACGATGGAGGGGGCCTGGCTGTGGGGCTCCAGCAAACCCCACGCCGAGAAGGTGGTGACTGAGTGAAACTAGTGGTCTCTGCCTTCCGCTGCAGGCTAGGAAATGTGGTTCACCCGGAGAGACAAGTGCAGCAGAAGGTCATTATCTTTGAAGATGAGGCTGGATTCAATAGACTTGTCATTGGCGCCTGCCTCGTCTTGGTGGACTGTTTTGCTAAAGCGCCTATTTTTCTCATGCACCAATTTATCCCCAGGATTTCTTAGTCTGTCAAGTTCATTTCAGCAGACCTTTACTCGCTGTGTGCTGTGTCAGGCTCTGGAAGGCTCTGCGGAGGATGGGAAGGTGTGGGAAGGAGGAGGGAGCTGACTACTGAGCCCTGCCCGGGGTCCCTTTACACTGTGTGTGTGCTGGCGCTTGTGTTTCTGCCTGGGTTACCCTTTGTCTAGATCTTTGCATGCCCTGCTCCTTCCTAATCTTGTCTCAGCTAAGTGCCACTTCTTCCAAGAAGCCCTCCCTGACCACCCTAGTAAGGGTTGCCCCTGCGTCCGTCTCAGTCATCTGGTCTACCATCACATGGTCTTGAGAGTAGTACCGCCGCTTGACATTCCCTCAGGTATTCGTCTGTACTTAACTACTCTTCTCCCCGCACTATGGTGTAAGCTCCTTGAGGTCAGGGGCTCTGTCTTGCTCACCACCATCTGCCCGGCCAGTGCTAGCATGGAGCAAGGGCTCAGGAGACTTTGTCAAGTGAATGACTGCATCTGATCTTCTCAACAGCCCTGGACGGGTGGTGTCTTCACATCACTCATAGAAGGGGAAACTGAGGCTCTGTGAGCATCCGTGGTTTGCCAGGATTTTTACAGCCAGCAAATCTTGTGTTGGACTTCACACTTGAGTCTGTCAGGCTCCCATGCCCCCTGTAACCTCCCACTCGCCTCTGGGACTGATCCCCAGGGGAGCTCTCCGTCCAGCCAGGGAGGGTAAGACAAAGACACACATACAGCGTGAGCACCCTGACAGAGGGGGCAGATGCGTTAAGGGACCTGGAGGGCAGAAGACATGAGCAAAGCCTTCTTGGAAAGGCAGCCTTCAGGGGATCCCTGGGTGGCTCAGTGGTTTGGCGCCTGCCTTTGGCCCAGGGCGCGATCCTGGAGTCCCGGGATCGAGTCCCACATCAGGCTCCCGGCATGGAGCCTGCTTCTCCCTCCTCCTGTGTCTCTGCCTCTCTCTCTATGTCTCTCTCTCTCTGTGTCTATCATAAATAAATAAATACATCTTTAAAAAAAAAAAAAGGAAAGGCAGCCTTCAGAGGCGTCCTAATATGGTGCTGATGAGGGATGTTTTTGAGGCTAAGGGAATAGCACCAGCAAAAATACAGAGGTGGGAAAGTAAAGGGAGGGAGGACTGAGGGAGGGAGCACTGAGCAGTCTGGCCAGGGTGGGGAGGGGCACCCAGACTCCTCGTTGGAAATGCAGGGCTGCAGAAGATGGGCTCCACTCATGTGATGTGAGCCGTCCTGGAGGTTCTCCAAGGAGCCAAGGGTATTGGGGGGCAGAGGGTGAGAATGGAAGGGTGGGGGCAGGGTGCAGAGCCAGGGAAAAGGATTCCTTAGTAAAGGACCAGCCACAGTCATTGTCAAGGTGGATTCCAGGATTATAAAGCTGGTTTCAGGTAACAAGCCCACATTAGTTGGGGGAGGGGGGGGCACCTGTGTGGCTTAGTCTGTTAAATGCCTGCCTTTGGCTCAGGTCATGATCCTGGGGTCCTGTAATCGAGCCCCACGTCAGGCTCCTTGCTCTGCAGGGAGCCTCCTTCTCCCTCTCACTCTGCCTGCCGCTCACACTGCTTGTTTTCCTCTCTGTCAAATAAATAAATGAAATCTTGAAAAAAAAAGATATCACTAGTTGGAATCTTCACATCTTGGCCACAGAAGGCTTGATTCTTGCTGAGAACTCAAACCTTAGACAGATACTAGCTCGTTGTTTTCCTCATTCCCAAAAGGGCCTATGTGCCCCCGTTTTACAAAGGGAGAATCCCAAGACAAACTTCTCAGTGGTGCAGAGTATAGTTAAGTTCAGAAGTGTTTGGCTAGCTGAGTGCCAGGCCTGAGGGATCTTCAGCAGGATGCACATGTCTCCTGCCAAGTTCACCACTCATGCATCCCAGACACAAGTCTGTAGATCTTTAGCAGCTGGGAGAGGATGATCCAGGACAAGTAGTAAGGCAAGTGTCCTGGAGTTGGTCACCCTTCCTGGGAGGAGTTGGGACTGTCCAGCCGGAGGATTTGTGGGGGCTGAAGGGTGTTCTGGACTGTGGGAATGGCATGGACCAAGTCCAGGTGGTGAGTGAGCTCAACAACTGGCAGGTGGACAAGACAGGGTGTGCAGGCTGATGGCCCAGCACTGGTGTTTGACTAAGTCAGATGCTGAGAGCAGATGCTCTCTAGAGGCGTTTGCTGCTGTTCCCTGGTCCCTTCATCCAGCTGTGACCTCAGGAAGCCCAATTACTGCTCAGAGAATGAATTCCTTACAGGCCTGGATTCCTCACTGTTTCAAACCCTGATCGATTCTTGGAGGAGAAAAGGTGAAAATTTAGTCAGGGATTAAGCTTGCAGCTCTGTGGTGCCCAGGGCCCTGCCTTTGTTGTAAGCGTGCCCTCCCCGCTGTCAGCCGCAGCCCGCTCACCGTCTGCCCTGCTCAGAGGTGGGCTCCAGGCGAGCTGAGTTGTCTGCAATCTCATCACCCCCAGAGATGTCCACATGTGCATACATGTGGGCTCCTGCTCTGTGGCCAGCGCCTCAGCCACGGCAGGCATAGGTGAGACTCAAGGCTTCTCCTGGGCCCAACAAGTCAGGCCAAGGAGATTTATTCTGGAACATGCATTGGCCCCTACTGTGGATGAGGCATTGCGCTGGGCACTACAGATGTTGGGGATGATGAGGGGTGTATAGACACTGTTCTTGCCAGCAAGAAACAAGTGTTTGCCTCCCTTTGACCACGCGTAGGTGACGTTCACAAGTTCTTGCCACATCACAGGGCCAGCTGTACTCATTCATCAATGGAATAACACGGTCGACCCTAAAGTCGGGCTACCCTGATTTGAAGCCTGGCTCTGCCGCTTGTTGCTTGGGTGACTGTGGACAAGTTACTTGATCTCTCTGATCAAGTTAAGTTCTGATCTGAGTTAGGTTTCCATTTTCTCGTGTCTAAAAGGTCCTCACTTTCTGGAGTTGGAAGGATGAAAAGTGTGTTATATTTAGAAGGGCGGCCAGCATATACACAGTGCTATAAAATTATTGCAATTATTGTTACTTAACATTTTTCTTGAAATGAAATGCACTTAAGTAAAATTTAAAACGACTTTATATCATTACTATAAATGGAAAGTCAATAACTGGTAGCCATAAAAGTAAATATAAAAAAAAAGTAAATATGAAAACAAAGCACCATTGGGGGGCGCCTGGTGGCTCAGCCAGTTAAAGGTCTGCCTTTGGCTCAGGTTGTGATTCCGGGGTCCTGGGATTGGGCCCCACGTCGGGCTCCCTGCTCAGTGGGGAGTCTGCTTTTCCCTCTCCTCCCTTCTCATGCTCTCTTCTCGTTCTCTCCGTCTCTCTCGCTGATCTCTAATAAAATAAATAAATCTTTTAAAAAAGAAAGAAAACGAAGCACCGTCAGGAAATCTTAGGTATATAGATGGGCTTAAATCTCCTCCCCCCTTAGAAAGAGGGTAGAGCAAAGATGAGAGAGGTGATGGCCAGGTCCGGACGGGAGTTTGAAATAGGCGTTTTTCACCATGTGGCACATTGCCACTTGTATAGTGATTACCATCCATGTCCTGCTTCTCAAAGTGTGGTCAACATTAGCATCACCAGGAAGCTCATTAGAAGGGCAGATTCCCAGGTCCCATCCCAGACCTGCTGAATCAGAACCTGCATTCTAACAATATCTTGGGGTGACTCATGGGTACATTATGTTTTGGGAAGTCTGGTCCATAGTCACCAGTGTGTGTATTCCACACTTGAAGAGAGATGGGCCAAGTTCATTTTTTTGTATTTGACACATGAGGAGCCTAAGGTTCAAGAGTGACCTGCCCATGAGTTAGGGGCAACAGCATTTCAGAATCCAGGTCTCCAGACTCACTGTGCAGGGCAGCATCCTCAGAGGAAGTCAGGCTCCACCCCCGTCTTTACTTACTGTGTGACCTCGAACAAATTTTTAACCTCTCTGAGCCTTAGTTTTCTTATCTGCAAAAGGAGACTGATAATATAATGCCCTTCCTTAGAGGATGTCCTCAGGATTATCTAGGGAAGATGCTCCATCGGTGTGCTTATCTTTGTAGAAGACCTCAGGGCCTGTCTTGCCTTCTCCGGGTCTGGCTCAGCCTGTGGCCTCCTCCTGGACCAGCGTTGGTTGCCTCTGAGGTGTTGGTGGCCACACTGTTGGCATCTTTATGGCTGCTACGTCTATTCCCTTTTGTCCCAATGTGTTAGCAATGAGTCATCTATCAAATTAAAATAATTTAATATCTCAAATGGGAACTATGTGTCATTTGGTTGAATTCTGCGTGGGATTTATTTACTTTTGATTTTAATTAAATAGGTTTTTGTCAAATAGCTCGCTTGCTAGGAGGACATCAAGATTGTTTTGGCAAGTCCCAGACCCCACAATACCATGCACACTTGTCTCCTTGCTGTGAGGCTCTTAAAGTGGGTGAGTGCCAGGGGTCGTCTTCCTCCTTCAGCCAGCCACGGAGCTGGAGCTCATCCTTGTAATGAATTCTCACCTAGAAACAATGTCTACATCCCCGAAGCAGCACCTCCTCTTCCCTGAGTGACACCGTCTGCCACCTCTTGCGCGGAGCTCCTCGAGGACAGTTTATTTCATGCTCAGAACAATTAATTGGATCATCTTATTCCCATTTTCTTTTAAATTAAGGACTAATTCATATCTGTAAAATTCTCCATTTTAAGCTGCAGTGTTCTGTGGTTTTTCACCAAATCCACGGGGTTGTGTAGCCATTACCGCAATCCATTTAAGAACATTTTCGGGCACCTTGGTGGCCCAGGCAATTAAGCATCTGCCTTTGGCTCAGGTCATGATCCCAGGGTTCTGGAATCGAGCCCGGTGTCAGGCTCCCTGCTCAGCAGGGAGTCTGCTTCTCTCTCTCCCTCTGCCTGCACCCCCCCCGCCCCCGCTACACTCATGCTCACTTCTGCATTCTATCTCAAATAATTAAGTCTTAAAAAAAAACAAAACTATTTCATCATCCCCAAAAGAAACCCTGTACCGTTTAAGCAGTCATTCCCTATTTTTCCCATCTCCCTGAGCCCCTGGCAGTCTCCTTTCTGTCTCTACAGATTTGCATATTCTAGACATCTTATATCATGGAATTATATACTATGTGGTCTTTGTGACTGGCTTCTTTCAGGTTCATCCATGTTGTATCAGTACTTCTTGTCTTTTCACAACCACATAGTGTTCCATTGTATGGAGATAGCACATTTTGTTTGTCTCTCCCTCCACTGATAGGCATTTGAGCTATTTCTACTTTCTGACTATTGTGAATAGTGCTGCTATGAACATGCACCTGTAGGTTTTTACCTGAATTCTTGTTCTCATTTTATCAAAGGGGAAACCAAGGCTGGGATCAAGTAACTTGCTTCAGATCACGTAGCAGGAAGGCCCTGGCACAAGGAAAGGCTCAGTTTGGATCCTGAGGAAGAACGAGCTCGCAGGCCCCACTGCAGGCCACCTCTTCCTTTTTAGGCCTCTGGCTCTCATGTGGTTAGAGCATGTTCTGACCTTTGGGTGTGATGGCCACTGGCTGGGGGACCAGAGTTCAGCTTTGTTCTCTAAGGCAGACACCCTGCAGTCGTGTCATTTCCCGGAGAGGCTGGGACTCCTGCAATAGTCCGTGAGGAAGGGATCCCTGGGTGGCGCAGCGGTTTGGCGCCTGCCTTTGGCCCAGGGCCGATCCCGGAGACCCGGGATCGAATCCCACATCGGGCTCCCGGTGCATGGAGCCTGCTTCTCCCTCTGCCTGTGTCTCTGCCTCTCTCTCTCTCTCTCTCTGTGACTATCATGAATAAATAAATAAAATCTTTAAAAAAAAAAAAAAAAAAAAGTCCGTGAGGAAGCACGTCTGGATTCATGTGTGTGTGGGATCTATCACAGGATTTCGGCTCAGTTCTGCGGTTAGCTCCTCTGAGCTTGATCCTGATGGGTTTGTAGCCCATCCCTTTGTCCCCATCAAGATGATCTCCACTGGCCCAGCATTCTTAGCACTTGAGGGAAGACATTCTTATGGGTAGGTAGCTGGATGGTAAGGATGTCACTCTCTTGAAATCGAGGTTATTAGTAAGAAACAATGAGTGCTTGTTATAAAAATATTAGACAATACAGAGATCCATAAAGTAGGAGGTGAAAGAAACAACTCTCCCAGACCCACAGCCACATTCAAGTTAAATGGTCTCCCCACATTCCCAGAAGGCACCCTACCCATTTCCCCCTTCTCCTCAAATGCCTTTCTCCTCTTCCCTAACTACTGGCCGGGCCCCAGTATAAATGCCATTGTGGTGGAACTTTTCTGGACTTCTGCGGTCCTTGGTGAGTTCCTCCTCCTGTGACCTTTTCTCTCCAGGTGGCATGACACCTGGACCGACTAGGGAACTCTGCTCTAGAGATGGGAATTTGAACACCGGAAAAATCCCTGAAAAGACCTGGAAGCAGTCGTCTGTGGGGAAGGAGATTTGTGAAGAGGAAGTAGTGCCAGGCCACTTTTTTGTCTTCAGTCTTCTAGAGCTAGTTAGCTCAGTAAACACTGTGCACAAGTAACTCTGCTAAAATCCTGGCGAATTGTGCACAGTGGTGCATTGGTGCTAGTCCTTGATGACTGGTGTGTTTTGCTTGCTCTGGGTGTCCCGCACCTCGCAGCTTTGGAGACCAGGTGGCATTTCAGAGATGGGCAGCCAAGTCAGAGAGGCCCGGCTATCTACGGGGTTGCCTCTTGTTCCAGGGTGCCATACCTGGAGGTGCTGGGAATTTGATCTTCTGGAAGGGGTGCAGGCACCAGCCTAAGTTTTCATTTTCACGTTCCAGAAAAATCTCTTTTCTCTCCATCAGCCTCCTGAATGGGAGCCCCATGCCTCACAGGACTTCTGTTCCAAAGCCCTCACACAATCCCACAGGATAGGGGAGCTGGGTTTGGGTCACAGCTCTTCTATTTACACTCTGTGCCTAGGTTCCACGGTGGTAAAATGGGGACGAACATAATAACACCTATTTCATGGATTGGCAAATTAGACAAAGTGTGTCAGGTGCATGGATACATATGGTACAGAGGAAGGACCACGTAAGGGTAAGAAGCTATTAATACTTTTTGTTTTTAGGACTGTCTCTGACCATGGTAAGAAGAGTGAGCATAGCGTAGTGTAGACTGTGTCACAGAAAGATCATGGGCTGTGGATTTGGGTTACTCTGGGTTCTAATCCCAGCTCTATACTCGTGAGCATCGGTAGCCAACTTCAAGAAGCTTCTGATCTCCCCATGATAGTCCGCATTCTAGCATGTTCTGAGGCAGACAGCTTAGAAGCATTTGACTGCAACTTGCAGCCTCTCCTCTTTGATGGGAGCATTGGCCAAAGAGCCTTTGTCTAGAAAATCATGGATTCACAGAATGTCCAGCCTGGTTGAGACACCCCAAATCCCCATGGTTCCAGCCCTCATTTTACAGAAGAGGAGAGACCAGGTCCTGAGACCCCATGGCTGTTAGAACAGGGGCCAGGATGAGAACGGGGATCTCCAGAGCCTCGCCCACTGCTGCTTCCACATCGAGGGTCGCCTGTGCCCCTTCCAGAGCTGGAAACACAAACCAGGCCAGTGAGAAGAATGGTTTGTGCCACCAGACAGTGGCTCTGTTTTGAAATAGCCTGTTCTGAGGGGAAACAAGAGGTGGGCAAGGCAAACCTAAGCCCCCTGCACAGGCCTGGACCAGCCAGCCCTTAGTAAATGTGCATTACTGTCATTACTGCCACCATTATTGTCCTCAAGGCCAAGTAGCCACAGCTGATGGGAGGCCCTGTGCCAGTGACTTTAGAACATGGCTGCACACCAGAGGTAGAGGGCTTGTTAAAACACAGATGGGTGGGACCTGATCCCAGAGCTTCTGATTCTACAGGTCTGGGTGGGGCCTGACAATGTGCATTTTTAGCAAGGTCTGGGGTGTTACTGATGCCATGCTGTAGGTCCAGGGTTCCCACTTTGAGAACCACTGTGTGAGCCTGGCCCTTACTACTGAGCATGGTCCTGGGACCTGCCTGGGAGAAATGCAGAATCTCAGGCCCCACCCCAGAAGCCTTGCCTAGCAGGATCCCCAGTCGTCTGTGTTCATGGTGTGGTTTGAGAAGCAATAGTACAGTGCAGAGTTCCCCACTGTGGCTTCAGAGTAGAATTACCCAGAGAGCTTTGGAACCCCCTGATTTCCAAGCTTCAGCTCCCACTAATTAAGTCAGAGTCTCTGGGAGTAAGACTCGACGATCAAGAGTCTGTAAAGCTCTCCAGGTGATTCCAGTGTGGCCAAGTCTGAAAACCACCAGCTAGAGTCCACAGTGGCAGTCAGGAGGCATCTCAGGGACCAGAAGTTCCAACCCTGGCATTTGACCAAGATGCAAACCAGAGCAGTAAGGGCCACAGCCGCCTGCCTGAGGTCCCACGGCGGTAAGTGACACATCCCAGGCTCCTGATGCCAGATAATTCTTTCACCAGCTCTTTCAATTCTAAGTCTCTTTACTCTCTAATAGCTCCGTGGCAGCTGCTATTAATAGACCAGTGTCCCTGGGAATCCATCACACCTTGGGAGATTGGTCTGCTCGTTGGAAAACAGTCTCCTGTTGTATTGCAGAGCAGATGTCTGTGCTGAGTGAGTTGTCCATTTTAGGCAGGCAGTGTGCATAGTGATCAGGGGCATGCACTGAAGGCCAGCTCTGCCACTTAGTAACCAAGGCCGGTGGCTTCGTGCCTCGGATTCTTCCTCTAACAACGGGGACGGTGATAATAGTATTCATCCATGGAGCTGTGGGGAGGACTAAGGGTTAATGGGACCATGCCAAGATCAGTGACTTGCACACGGGGAGCCCTTCATAAATGTTAATTATTATTTCATTAACAGGGTGACCTTGGATAAGTCACGTGATCTTGTGCAGTCCAGTCCTTTAACTTCTCTGTGACTCAGATTCCTCCTTTGTTAAGTGAGGCAAGCAGAGAACTGACCTTACGGGGTGGTTGTGAAGAATAGGGGAAATTGTAAGTCTGAGGCCCCAAACACAGTTTCCTGCACACAGCTGGCATCCGTGAATAGTGGCTGCGGCTCTGTGTTGTAGACTGAAAGCCTGAATGACCGTAAGTTCTGGCTGAGGCAGGATCTGAGTTGAGCTAGTCCTGGCTCCCTAGAGGGAGCATCTAAAACCGTGGGGCTTCAAGGTTCCTGGGATGTTTTTGTCCAGAGAAAACCTTATAATGTCCCTTATCCTCATTGATGTAAAAGATTGCCATGCCAGGGCAGATATACTGTGTGATCCAAGAGGGTAGAGTAGCAGTTATCACGTAGTTCATGAAAGAAGTCTCTAACAGTTAAAACCATTCTGTAGAAGGGAGGGTGAGCTCCCCATCACCAGAGGTACTCGAGAACTTTATGCCCTCTGGTGGAGATATTAAGAGAATTTCGGGTCTGAGATTAGAGGCTACATTACTTAGTATTTCCCAAGTTCGCTTATTGCTAAGAATCACCTGGGAATATTTATTAAAAACATTCCAATGGTCATGGCAGACACTGAAGCAGAATTTCAGGGGTAAGGGATCTAGGATTTGCCTCTTCACATGATTCTTACTGGGAAGTTTGGAAAACATGGACCAAATGACCTCCATTCTCCTTCTAACTCTGAGATTCTGTGGGTCAAAAAAGGTTATTTGGAAACAAGACATTCTGGGCAGGATCAGGTCACACTCCTGCAGCCTTGGGAGTCCTGCTTCTTGGCCAGGCCACAGAGCCAGTGTGCATGCCAGCGGAGTCCCTAACACTGTCTCCTTTTGGCCTGGAACTGGGTCGGCCAGGGCTGTGCCACCCTCTCTGCCTCCCCCCAATAGGGCCCCATCACCACCAGGCCCAGCTCTCAGCAGGGACCGAGCAGGGGGCACAATTCTGTGTTTCTCCGAAACACACGAGTTTGACCCAGCCCTCCTGACTCCCCTCAGTACATTTGGTTTACTTGGATTTTGCTTGTTTTGCCCTGGAGCTGCCCACCAGCTACTTTTCATTAGGCATTTACTAGAATTAACAAGATGACCTTTAATGAAAGACCTGTGCATTGTGCATAAAAGCTGCTTTATTAACAAAAGGTACTGTCCTAATTAGAATTTTAGGGAGGAGCAGTTTGGCCTTCTTGCAATAATAGTTACAATGATGAGAATTATTTTGCCTCGTGTTTATTACCAAGCCTTCCTGCAGGCTTCTCTGTTCTCTGCTGCAGCTCAGGTCTCTGCCTCTGTGGGGGGAGGACACTGGGGAAAGGCATGCTGGTGTCCCACTGCTGTCCAGATGCTGTCCAGATGTCTCCTGGTGCTAGTACCCCCGAGCCCCACTTGGGGTCTCTGGGCCTGCATGCACCACCCCGTAGCATGAAATGGTCCCATGCCAGACCCTCCCTCGTGAGGACTTGCTGAGTGAGGGCCGGGCTCTAGGAAATTGTAGCTCCTGGCAGGAATGAAGGTCTCCAGGGCCTTTGCTTGTGCCATGGCCTGCATCTGGGTTTCCCTTCCCTCTCTCCCCCTACTCTAGTATAACCTCTAGTATAACCTCTCACTCATCAGCATCTAGCCCGAATCAAGGAGGACTAAGTCTCCGGAATTTCCCGGGACTGAGGAGCGGTCCCCCAGGACTTGCAGTGCCAAAATGGGGAACGTTCTGAGCCAACCAGCACAGGTTGGTCACTCTAGTGGGATCTTTGCATTCAGATTCTTTGCCCTTTATCATCTTGCCAATATGACCTTGGACAGTTTACCTATCAATGCAGGCCTCACTTTGTACCTGTGAGGGTAACTCGTGGTTGCTATGGGAATTTAATGAGTTACTATATAAAAAGTGCCTATTACCATGCCCGGCCCATACCGAATACTCAGTGATGTTAGCTATGTTTGGTTGAGTTGAGGGAGAACTTTGAGGTCGCCTGGCCTCCATGTGGTTTGTGAATCCTCTGGGTGGTGACTCCTAGATCATCCCCCACAATGTGGCCCTCACCTCCTTGGGTGGGAGCCCTTCCTGTATGGCTGGCTGAATGATTCTCTGTACTATCAACTATTGCGTAGAGAATGGGATCCTTTTCTTGAAGACATCCCCTGGCTCCTTGAGGAGGACTCACCTGTCTCCAGTCTGGGGCTTCTCTTACCTGGGTGGGATACACCCTCCACCAGTGAGACCTGTCTCCTAGCCATAAATAGTGCTCCTGTAAGCCCCAGGGCCCAGCATCGATCTTAGCTCAGTGTAGGAGGCTTTTCTCTACTGTAGACAGGTGTAGCAGGTATAAATGGTGCCCATCCTCTGTATTAGATCTGAGAAGAATTTCCTGAGAACAAAAGGCCTCTTCCCCAGAATCACATGCTCTGAACTAGATAGAAAGGCCTAGTAAAAAGGATTTTTTAGCCACGGCCCTGGTTTCCCTTTGAGATGTTCTGCAGACTCCCCTTTCTCTGGCTTGGCCTAGAGACAGGCATCTAGGTACTTCTTAACTCAAGGGGGGAGGATAGTACAATGGTTAGGACCCATGGCTTCCTGAACAGCTTAACCATCTCAATCTTAACTCCCCTACTTTTAGCTGTATGACCTTGGGCAAGTCACTGCATTGCAGTTTCCTCATGTGTACAGAGAGGATAGCTCTTACAACCTAGCACATGTGAAATAGGAAGTGGTATTATTTATGGTTATTTTTACCCCCATCCCACAAGGAATGAATGTGAGCTACATTGTTCCTAGGGCACAGGCTGGGAGAAGATGGGACAGGGCTGAGATCTGTTCCCACATGTCTGGGTACCTGGATCTCCATATTCTTGTTCCAGGGACCATGGAAAACTATTTTGGAGATCATGGACCTGTCCTCTCAGCAGGGATTAGAGTCCCTGTGCAGTGTTAGTGGCTGGTGATGAGGCCTGGTCGTTTGCCTTGCATCCCAGCAGAGGCCTTTACCATCAGTGGCAGCCAGATTGTGCTGGGCGGGAGCTTTGGGCTCTACCCCTCCCACACGCACACCAGGCTTTAAGAGGTCGTTCTGGGGTCAAAAGATAGGTGGAACAGATGGCATTGCTAAGAACAACAACAACAACAATGCTAGGGAAGTCGCTAGGCACAGCGGGGAACATTGCGTGGCACACAGTAGGGCTATTATGGAGAATGAAGGAGAGCAGCAGGCATGAATACATTCCAAGCCTTCAGCACCCTTCAGATGTTGGGGCGGGGGCGGTGCACGTGCTTCTGGGACTTCGGCCTGTGTTGCTTGAATGGGAGACTGGGAAAGGGGAGAGTGTACAGTTGGGATGGTGTGTGGGTGGCCCAGGTGGCAGGACAGAGGTTGTGGGCTGGGAGTGTCTGGGCTGATGTACTCTGGGAAGACAGCTGCTTTGAGGACCCTTGGAAAGAACTGGAATGGCTTTATGGCTTTATGTCTCTTCTGCCTCTATTGTGAGCACTTTCTCTCCCCACCATGAGGAATGTGGGTGCATTGCACGATTGATTCTTGGTGCTTGAGTCCTGAAAGGTCCATCTCCTAGCTTTTGCTCCACCCGAGTACACCAGGGTTTCTTTCTTTTATGGCTCTTGTTTGTTTGTTTGTTTCTCTTATTGACGAAGAGCTGGCTGCCCTCAGTTTATACTTGAATCTGCCAGATTTATTTTTTCCAATAAAAGCTGTTTTGGGGGATGCCTGGGTGGCTCAGGGGTTGGGCACCTGCCTTTGGCTTGGGTCGTGATCGCAGGATACGGGATCGAGTCCCACATCAGGCTCTCTGCGGGGGTCCTGCTTCTCCCTCTGCCTGTGTCTCTGCCTCTCTTTGTCTCTGTGTCTCTCATGAATAAATAAATAAATCTTAAAAAAAAGCTGTTTCTGTGATAAATTAATTTTTCTATTTTATTTTATTTTTTTTAAGATTGTATTTATTTATTCATGAGAGACACAGAGAGAGAGAGAGAAAGGCAGAGACATAGGCAGAGGGAGAAGCAGGCTCCATGCAAGGAGCCCGACGTGGGACTCGATCCCAGGTCTCCAGGACCACACCCTGGGCCAAAGGTGGCGCTAAACCACTGAGCTACCTGGGGTTCCCTAATTTTTCTATTTTAAAAGTAAAGTATCACCATATATGCCTCAGAAATATTTTTGTTTAAATATGCTGTGGTACTTTGCCTATTTTATATAAAATAAACATCAGAACCATAAGTAGTACTAAATTCTCAAATCCTTTGTAATAACTATTCAATGTGCTTATTTTCCTTTTGATCTTCTTTCCCAGGCATATGCACTTTATAACCTAGTTTTACAGTATTACAGAGTGCATATACTTTTTATTAATTGTGCTTTAAAAAATGCTATAACTTGCATTATTAAACAAGAGAAACAATGGACGTAGGTCGATAATACTATTTACGAAGGTCTACCAACATTGGGAGGGGTGGAGAGAAATGCCAGAACTCCAAATAGAAGAACGGCCAGAGATGTGAACAGGATTTGCCACCAGGGAAATAAAAATGGTTGATTACCCATGAATGATAATCCATCTCATTATTGAAAGGCTTGCGGATTAAAAGCAAGGAATGCCATTTCCCCTGATCATATTAGCAAAGATCTTTTTTTTTAATGATCCTGTTACTTACTGGGCAAAATGTATGGTAAGTGACATAAATTCTCTGGAAAGCAGTTTGGCAGTACATTTCAGGAACCATGTTTATTTGTTTACTAGTTTTCCCCCTTGTGAACATCTTTATGTTCTTTTCTCGTCTCTCCACTGGTGGTCTTAATTTTTTTATTTGAATTATATTGAGACTGCTAAATAAATAAGGATAGCTTTTTAAAAAGATCTTATTTATGTAAGAGAAAGAGTGAGCATGAGCAGGAGGGGCAGAGGGAGAGGGAGAGAGAATCTTAAGCGGACTCCATACTGAACACAGAACCCAGTGGGGGCTTGATCTCATGACTCTGAGATCACAACCTGAGCCAAACTCAAGAATCAGAGGCTTAACCAACTGAGCCATCCAGGCACCCCAAAGATAATTTTTTTTAAAGTTTTTTAGTTAAGTAATCTTTATACCCAACATGGTCTCGAACTCATGACCCTGTGATGATCAAGAAGAGTTGCGTGCTCCACCAACTAAGTTAGTCAGGCTCCCCTAAAGATAACTTATCATCCTATTTATAGACCCTTTTCACAATCTATAGCCCTATTTTTTTAAAAACATCCAGGTGTTCTATATGGTTTATATGGTAGGTTTGTTGATCTGTTCTTTGTGATTCTTTTATTGCTCCTAGGTTTAGAAAGTCATCTTCACTTAAGAGGTTGTATAAATATTGAATTCTGTTTACTTCTGATTTTTTTAAAGATTTTATTTATTTGAGAGAGAGAGGGTGAGTGAAAAGAAGAGAGAGCACAAGCAGGGGGAGCAGCAGAGGGTCGGGAAGAAGAAGGCTCCCCACTGAGCAGGGAGCCCGACACAGGGCTCGATCCCATGACTCCGGGATCACAACCCAAGCCGATGGCAGACACTTAACCAACTGAGCCACCCAGGTGCCCCTGCTTCTGATTTTTTTGTTGTTTGATTTCAAAAATATTTCAAGTGTAATTCTCTCTAGAGTTTACTTTCTTTTTTTTCTTTTTTTTTTTTTTTTAAGAGAGGAAAGGGGAGGGGCAGAGGGAAAGGGAGAGAGAGAATCTTGAAGCAGGTTCCCCTGCCCTGCCTGGAGCTGAACGTGGGGGCTCTGTCTCAACGACCCTGAGATCATGGCCTGAACCGAAATCAAGAGTTGGACACTTAACTGACTGAGCCACCCAAGTGTCCCAAGTTTACTTTGATTCTTAGGTTAATTAAGAGTCTCTCTTATTTTCCCAGAATTAATTGGCTATTCTGATATCAGTTATTAATCCTTCCCTTCCCCAATTTATTTGTGAGACCTCTTTGGGCATTCATTAAATTATGATATGTTCTTTATCAACTACATTTCCTAGACTGTTTTCTTTCTATAATCTATTTTTCCTGTTGTCCTCTGTTTTAATTATTGTAGTCTTTTTTTTTTTTTAAGATTTTATTTATTCATTCATGAGAGACACAGAGGGGGCAGGCAGAGACACAGGCAGAGACACAGGCAGAGGAGGAGCAGGCTCCATGCAGGGAGCCCCATGTGGAACTCAATCCCGGGACCCCAGGATCACACCCTGGGCCGAAGGCAGACACTAAACCACTGAGCCACCCAGGGATCCCTAATTATTATAGTCTTAGAATATTGGTTATCACCCTATCTTCTGCTCTTTTGAGGGAGCCTTGCTTACGTAATCCCCTAGCTGAAATTTAAAACCATTTCAAAAATAGTTTTGGGGGATCCCTGGGTGGCACAGCGGTTTGGCGCCTGCCTTTGGCCCAGGGCGCGATCCTGGAGTCCCGGGATCGAGTCCCGTGTCAGGCTCCCGGTGCATGGAGCCTGCTTCTCCCTCTGCCTGAGTCTCTGCCTCTCTGTCTCTCTGTGTGTGACTATTGTAGATTTAAAAAAAAAAATAGTTTTGGATTTTTTTTTAAAGATTTTATTTATTTATTCATAGAGTCAGAGAGAGAGAGAGGCAGAGACACAGGCAGAGGGAGAAGCAGGCATCATACAGAGAGCCCGATGTGGGACTTGATCCAGGCTCCCCAGGATCACGCCCTGGGCTGCAGGTGGCACTAAACCGCTGCGCCACCGGGGCTGCCCAGTTTTGGATTTTAAAGTTAAAAAGAACTTTCTGAATGAAAAGTAAGGAATTACATTAAACAATCTATAAACCAATTTCTGAAAAAAATCACTATCATTTTAGTCTTTTGACTTATCATGAATGAGCAGGTTCTATATCTTCACTTACAAATCTATTTTTTTTTTGCATTCCTTAATTTTAAAAATATTTTTGAAATTTAATTTAGTTAACATATAGTGTATTATTAGTTTCAGGGGTAGAGTCTAGTGATTCTCCAGTTGCATATAACACCCAGTGCTCATTACATCACCTAGTTACCCTGTCCCCCCACCTCCACACCTCCAGTGACTCTCAATTTGTTTCCTATGATTAAGAATCTCTTAAGGTTTGTCCCTCTCTCTGATTTTGCCTTGTTTTATTTTTCCCTTCCTTCCCCTATGCTCCTCTGTCTTGCTTCTTAAATTCCACACATGAGTAAAATCGTATATTTGTCTTTCTCTGACTTAAATCGCTTAGCATAATACTCTCTACTTCCAAAGACAGCTTTGTGAACTTTTCTACTTAATATTGGTCAGACACAATTTCCATTCTGATTATATGTTTTATATTATTGTTGCTGTTTGAAATAGGATCTTTAAAAATTATATATTATTGCTGACATTGGGAATATTACTGAATTTTGTGTATGCATTTTGATTAGCCACATTGCTGAGACCTTTTTGATTTGCATAGTTTGTCAGATGACTACTTTGGTTTTTCAAGGTTATGCAGGCATTTCATGTGCACTTAATCATCATTCTGTCTGTTTCTAGTGTTTACGTTTTCTGTTTCTTTGGCCAGAACCTCCCAGACCATATTCAGGGATACTGGTGATGGAAGGCACCCTTATTTTGCTCTTTGCTTTAAAGGGAAAGCTTCTGATGTTTTCCTTGATGTTGCTTCTACCTTGAATGAGATCTGCCAATTTTACCCAAAAGGACCATTATGATTTACAACCACAACAAAGATTCCTTTCTAGCCCTAGCCCATCTGGCACAAAGCACTAGGAGACTAATTGAAAGCATTTGCTCTTTTCTTCTTTCTTTCTTTCTTTCTTTCTTTCTTTCTTTCTTTCTTTCTTTCTTTCTTTCTTTCTTTCTTTCTTTCTTTCTCTCTCTCTCTCTCTCTCTCTCTCTCTCTTTCTTTCTTTCTTTCTTTCTTTCTTTCTTTCTTTCTTTCTTTCTTTCAGATCTTATTTATTTATTTGACAGAGCAAGGGAGCACAAGCAGGGGAAACAGCAGAGAGAGAGGGAAAGCAGGCTTCTTGCTGAGCAGGGAGCCCGATGTGGGCCTCCATCCCAGGACTCCAGGATCATGACCTAGCTGAAGGCAGATGCTTAACAAACTGAGCCACCCAGCACCCCATGTTTGTTTTTCTAGAATCCCCAGCCTGCCCCAAACTTTGAGCCTACAGGGCTAGCTAGTCCATTTCCAGATCCTTGATCTCCCTTTACTAAAAGACTGACTTCTGGAGTCATTCCTCCGTGGCAGGACCTCGTGCTGTCTTCTGCTAGCCCTACTGGCTGACAGAACCAGTGCCTGACATGGGACAGTGGCAGGGCTAGAGTCACCTAGCACAGCCCTGGACCAGGGGAAGCAGTAAAGATACTTTTTTTTCTTAAGATGTATTTACTTATATGAGAAGGGTGGGAGGGAGAGAGAACATGTGTGAGTGGGAAGAGGGGGAGAGGGAGGGAGAGAATCTCAAGTGGACTCCCCACTGAGCACACAGCCTGATGTAGAGCCCAGCCCCACAACCCCGAGACCATGATCCAAGCTGAAATCAAGAGCCAGATGCTTAATGGACAGAGCCACCCAGGCACCCAAAGACACTTCTTAACAAGTTGCCCTGCACAAGACCTGTGGATCCTCAGTCATCTGTACTAGCCCCACCTGTCCCCTTTCTTTTCTCAGACCTGCTCTGTGAGGTTCCATACCCCTGCCTTGCCCTCTGAGCCTGCTGGAGCTCTGCTGACCCTGTGCTCTGGAGGTGTTCCCAGTCCAGTGGGAAACCAGACACAAAAAGAGGTTAATACAGTGCTGGATGAAGTCTCATTCGTACTGTATGAGACTCAGAAATCAGAGCACCTAACTACTTAGAGCAGTCAGAGGAGGCTTTTAGAGGAGGTGACATTTGAGCTGGTCTTAGAGCAAGAGTAGGAATTCTATGAGGCAGATAAAGAAGGGCTTCAATTATGATTATTTTGATGGACTTTGCATTATTGTTGCTTTTCAGAATTGGATCTTTAAAAATGATGTATTATTACTGGCATGTAGGAACATTAATTGAATTTTGCATATTTATTTTGGAGCAATCTTTAAAGGCTTAGGGACTTAGGGGAGTCCGACCTCTTTGGGGAAAAGAAAAGTTTGTAGAGAGATGGGATAGTGTTGTTTGATTGGTTAGTGCTCCTGGGGTTCAGGGATTGGAGGGTGACCACCAATAACGGGGATGATCCAGGCAGATTTTCAACCAGGTGGAATGGGAGCTGCTTTGAGGCATAGAGAGAATTTGGGTAGAGTGGGAAGGGAAGGGTAAAGTGGAGTAGACAGAGAGAAACAACATCCCCCCTGTGCACCTGCCAGATACTTTGTTAGCACATTTAGTACTTTTCATATTTAATTTCCATGACAGCTCTGCTCAGGTAGATAATAATACCCCTGTTTTGCAGATAAGGAAACTGAGGCTCAGCGAATTTAAATGTCTTAGAGCAGCTGGAGAGCCTAATTTCTGAGCTTCCAGGCTTTCAGTGCCTCCCTGCTACCATATGTACAGAAAAAAAATTGCTTTATTGGAATAGAATTAACAAGTACCCAGGTGGTTCAGTGGTTGAGCATTTGCCTTTGGCTCAGGTCGTGATCCCAGGGTCCTGGGACCAAGTCCCACATCAGCTCCCCATGGGGAGCCTGCTTTGTCCTCTGCCTGTGTCTCTGTCTCTCTGTCTCTCTCTCTATCATGAATAAATAAATAAAACCTTTAAAAAATAAAAATAAATAAAATAAAAAAGAAATAGAATTCAAATATCATACAGTTCACTTGAAGTGTACAATTCAGTGGTTTTTGTAGATTCCCAGAGTTGTGCAGCTATCATCACAATCAGGTTTTAGAGCCTCACCTGTTAGTTGCCAACCCCCAGCCCCCCTGGCTCTAGGCAACCACTACTCTACTTTCTGTGTCTATACATTTGCCTGGACATTTCATATAAATGATCTCATAAAATATGTGGTTGTTTGTGGGTCACTTCCATCACTGAGCATCTTGTTTTCAAGGTTTATCCACATTGTAGCATGTATTGGTACTTAGCTTCTTTTTATGGCCAAATAACATCCTTTTTTATGAATGATACCACATTTTGCTTCTCCACTCAGTCTGTGGATAGACATCTGGGTCGTTTGCACTTTGGAGCTATTGTCCTGTGTGATGTGTTTCTGCGTGGACACGTGTTGACAGTTTTCTCTGGTGTATACCTAGGGGTGAAATTGCTGGGTCATGTGGTAACAACAGGCTTAACCATTTGGGAAACTGCCAGACTGTGCTCCACGGCGGCCTCCCGGCTGCCTCTTGCACAGGCTTGCCTTCAAGTGACAGGGCTGGGAAGGAGGTCAGACCACAAAGTCTATGTGAATCGCCTGTTTTCAGAGTCAACTGTTAAAAAGCAGCGTTAAAAAAAATAAATAAATAAATACATAATTTTTAAAAAGCAGTGTTAAGACGGCTTCACCGTTGAGCCTTTGGCTGTTGCAGAGGGCGATTACTGCAGGAGCCCCAGGACGCTGCCGTGAGTGCCGGTCAGTCCTGTGCCTGCAGAGCAGCTCCCTCTGCACGTCAGCTCACAGGCTGTGCTACTAGTGAGGTGCTGCACTAAACCCAAAGGTTCAGGGCACGAGAGAGGGGCAAGTGTGACCCATGGTGATGACGGCTCTCAGGAGAGGGAGGGCAGGGTTTCGAGCCTGGCACAGGGGAGACGGGTGAGAGAGAAAGGGGTGGAGAAGAGAGCCGGGTCGGGGACTGTGTGGTTTGGGGTAAGTCCCTAAGTGACTGTGGCTAACTCTGCTCTCTGTTCTTTGGTTGCAGACCTGGCCGAGTGCAAGCTGGTTTCCTTCCCCATTGGCATCTACAAGGTCTTGCGGAACGTCACTGACCAGATCCACCTCATCACGCTGGCCAACAACGAGCTCAAGTCCCTCACCAGCAAGTTTATGACCACATTTTGTCAGCTCCGAGGTAGGCCCCGACCAGCGCAGGCCGGGAGGGCATGGCCAGTCCTGGTCCTTCAGGCCCCAGCCCGGTCTACATAGTGTCCGCCGGGGCCAGCATCTGGTTGGCGACACTCAGGAAATCATTCCTGAGGGAGACTTCATGGCTGGACCTGTGTGCTCCCTACAGCCGGGAAGTCTCTAAGTGATGCTCCTACCTCTAGCTGGCTGTGAATTAGATCCATCGTGGCAAGGGTGTGGGTCCAGGAGTGATTGTCTTGTTTAGAAGAGAGCAGCAAATCGTGTGGGGTCCTGAGCCCCACAAGTAGTTACCTTTTTTAAAAAAAAGATTTTATTTATTTGTTCATGACAGACAGAGAGAGAGACAGGCAGAGACACAGGCAGAGGGAGAAGCAGGCTCCCCGCAGGGAGCCCAATGTGGAACTGGATCCCAGGGCCCCGGGATCATGCCCTGAACTGAAGGCAGACGCTCAACCGCTGAGCCACCCAGGCATCCCAAATAGTTACTGCTCAGTAGACGTGAGCAAGCCCCTTTCCTACCCTGCCACCCTAACACTGGTTTCCTGTGCTGCTGGCTTGGTTCAGGAGTGATGGATGTTGGTGTATCCTATACTGGGCACACACACAGCAAGTGGACAAGGGTGCTTGGCAGGGAGATGGGCAGGAGGCCAGCAGGTGGGCATTGTGGATTCTCTTGAAACGGCCCCTCCAGATGGGCAAGCAGGATGCGGTGGCTGCTGCGGTGCCCACTCCCGGCTCCATAGAGCAGCCCCTCTATCCTTCCACGAGAATCCACTGCCGCTCAGTGAGCCATAGGGTAGGAGAATTGGGGAGGGCACAGGGGGCATGGGGGAGGTGATTCCTGTCTTCTGGAATTCTCTTTGGTAGAGGCATGGAACGGGTCTCAGGGCCTGCTTGGAGAAACCAGTAAATGAAATGCTGATGGAGCAGGAGAGACATGAGCCAGCAGACCTCACTCGGCCAGCCGATCTGAGGCCTCCTAGAGGAGGCAAGGGCCTCAGGCAGAGCCCAGAGGGGCGAGGGAGGCATGAATTGACAAACGCAGCTGCCCAGGGACAAGAAACAGCTTGTATAGTGCTCAGGTACAAGTTACAGGCAGGGCCTGCAAAGGCCACCGACTAGCTGCAAGCACAGGGGCCAAGGAGGATGGATTGATCTGTGTAGTTGTTTCTGAGATGCGCTCAGGACTCACTGCGTCTGTGCCTAAACCTCTGGGAGGTGGAGGATCCTGGGCAACACTTGGCTCCTGGAAGCCCCGTGGACACTTTTGACCAGGTTAACTTTACCCATTCTTCCTTTTCTGGTGGCTGCTGCTCTGCACAGATGAGATGGGGCCTCATGGCCAGCAGGCCCTGTGGACCACAGCTCTCAGCCCTGGCAGAAATTAGAATCATGTGAGGAACTTTTCTACAAACATAGTTGCCTTGGCTCTACCCCATGACCGTGGAGTCAGAATGTCTAAGTATGGGCCTGGGCCTTGCGCATGTCTTGGAAAGCCTGTTCTATTCATCCTGAAGTGCCGAGGTCGAGGCCATGGCCTAGGGGTTATACATGCAAATACCTAAGAGATTAGCATGTCAGTGATGAGCGTCTGGGCATGAGAGTGGTGGGGACTGTGGCAAACTAGAACGTGCCATGCTCAGCTTCTGCCAGAGGAGCCCTGAGAGTGTTCTGCTTTATTCGATAGAAACTAGAGGGGGGGTGGGGGTTATGTGGATCTTACCAATTTTTATATAACATGGAACCTAATAAAACACACTTGCACAGTAGATTTAGCCCATGGGCCATCAATCTCCCATAATATATTAGAGCTGTCTCTGTCATGTCCTTTCATGGATGGACAAGGAATGTTGGGGAGAGGAGGCTCGTCAGGCATCTCAGAGCAGCACGCCTACATCGTCCACCGTGCAGGCCAGAGCTGCCTTTCCAGGCCACTCGCGTCAGCTCAAGGGCCCTCTAGAAATATTTGCTTCCCAGAGGAGGGCAGAAAGATGGAAAATGGATAGTGGTGGGGGGTTAGCTCAGACCCCTAGGAAGGGCAGTCAGGTAATGAGCTGCCTTTGGGTAAGCAGAGCGTTCATTTGTGTTCCCTTCATTTAGCTTTCCCTTGAGCCCCTGCTGTAATCCAGACCCGTGTTTAGAGGCTGGGGAACAGAGACCAGTAGACCAGGTCTCTCCCTAAAGGAGCCCAGGGTTGCAGAACAGAGTTGTTAATAACCCCAAGTCCCATGATGCCGGTGTAGACAACATGCTGAGACCGCTGGGAAGAAAGCTTCATGCTCCCTGCGAGTGGCCTGGGCAGCGGGTGGGCACAGAAGCAAAGACTTTCAAAGGACTTGACATTTGGCATTGCCTTGGGGGATGAATAAAGAGGCCTTCTCCAGGGGACACAGTGACACATGCCAGAGAAATGTGCCCGGAGCCCCCAGGCATGTGTGCCTTAGCTATGGAAACGTCTTTATCATAATACCCTTCCGGTCAGAAGTCCATTGAAGGATGCAGTTTGAACTCCCTCCGTGCAGCTGGCATCTCCTGACTCCCCCGCACTGGCCTGGATTACAAAAGGAAAGCTGTGCTGTGCGTGGTAATTAGACTTTGCAGATGTGGTGATGGCGGCAGCAGATCCAAGAGCTGGTGACTAGGGGCGGAGAGGCGCTAGTGCTGAGAGCTGCACCTGGCTCCCAAAGAGATGGCTCTGGGCCCCAGCCTTTATTTATGGTTTCTCTTTCAAATAGAAAAACTCTCTCCTTTTATGTGCGAAGGAGAAGCTTAAATAGGCTTTGCTGGCTTGCCAGCTTCCTCTTCTTGCTTCTTGCCGAGGAGGTGGACTGCCTTGATGCTGGGGAGAAAGCCCTCTGCCTACTTCCCACCTGCCTCATTGTGTCCTGGGGGTGCCCTGGGGACTATCTTCTACTGGGCTTATGGCCCCCGCAGAGTTGGGTCATCTTTAAATTATTCCATCCCTTTATACCCTTCACCTATTTTATAGACAAAAAAACAAAACCTGAGAAAGCCTGTGGCACAAATGGGATCTGTCCATAGGGCAGGTGTGTCCTGTGGTGTGGATTTCATTGTCTGACTCTGGCTCTCCTGTCCTCTGTTCTCCTATGTCCCTATCTCCACACTTCCTCCTGATACCAGTCATTGAACCCTTTTTATTGATTGTGTCTTGGGCCTGCCAGGCCCCAGGTGTGTGAGACACACCTGTGGAAGTCAACAAAGACCATGCAGATGAGAAGCAGAGGCTGTTTATTCAGAACTGGCTCTAGCGGAGGAGCCAGCAGCTGTCACAGGCATTTGGCAGAGACTCAAAGGCAGGCAGAGGTGGGGGATAAAAGGGAAGCCTGTGCCCCAGATCGGAGGCCTTTGGTGGAAGGGGAGCTTGATGCCGGCCAGCTCCCAGCAGGTATCCTATGGGATTGGTTAGGGTGCATTTTAGCTTTTTCCAGGTGACCCACAGTTGGAAGTTGGAAGAAAAATTAGAGAAACTGTCAGTTGACAATCAAGGCCTGGCTACCTGGGCTGATTGTTACGGGAGCATCATTTGGCTTCCTGGACTGTCAGTGGAGATGGCTGGTCCCTGCAAGCGTGGCCTAGAGCAGATTGGCTTCCTGGCCGGTCCCCACCGCTGATGGGTTGGTTCCCCGGGCAAGGTGCTGCAGGTTGTGAGCCGGAGTTCTGTTTTTATATTTGGCCTGGCCATTGTCTGCATGTCTATTCAGTCACTCACAGCCTGCCTTTCAACTCAATTCAGCAGCTCCGCAGGAGCACCTGTTGTGGCCCTGCTGTGGGCATGGACAGATGAGTAATAACCTGAGGGTCCGAATTTGTGGGGCACTTAGCCCTCAAAGCTTCACTCAGAGGGCCTGACATGTGTCATCTCCGTTAACCCTCCTAGTCCTGGCTCTTTAGGGTAGGTAGGACAACAAGGACCTAGACACAGTCTCTGAGGAGTCTCCAGTCTCTCAGGGGAGGCAGGTGTCCAAGCAGACACCCACCTTAACGCACGGGAGGGGCGACACAGCAGTTGTTCGCTCAAAGTCTGGTGGGCATGTGGAAGTCGAGTCTGCCCTGGGTGGGTGCGTGTACCAGTTCGCTAGGGCTGCCAAATACAGTACCACAACCCAGGGGTACCAGGGAGCTCAACAACAGGCATTCGTCGCCCATAGTCCCAGAGCCTGGGAGTCAGACATCAGGGTGGAAGCAGGCTTGGTTTCTCCTCAGGCCTCTCTCTCCAGCTTGGGGGTGGCCACTTTCTCGCAGTGTCCTCGAGTGGCCATCCCGTGCACGTGTGTTCCCACAGTCTCTGTATGTCTTCACTTCCTCTTCTTGGGAGGACCCTGGTCAGATTGGATTAGGGCCACCCTGACAGCCTCACTTGAACTTGAGCACCTCTTTAAAGACCTCACCTCCAAACGCAGCCACCCCTGTGAGGTTCTGGGGGCTAGGGCTTCAATATAGGAAATTGGGGCATTGGACATCATGCAGCCCAAAATACTGGGGAGTCAGGAACCTCCAGGGAGAACGGCCTAGAAGGGTCAGAAAGGGGAAACTGCCATGGCATCTTTCAGGAAGATGGGGGTGTGCTTGGGAAATAGACAAAAATAAAAACATTACAAGACTGTTAGAAAGCAGGGGGATATGGTGTGACGTCAGCGACTGGCCCGAGCGAATGAGTGGTCCTCAGAGAGTCCACCAGGAGGGAGCCCGGGCAAGTGACCCAAAAGCAGCGGTAGACAAGGCGGAGGTGGGTGTGTCTCCTTCTGCTTCCTGCTTTGTCCCGGACCCACTGGCTTACCTTTTTTTTTTTTTTTTTTTAGCTGATGGCACTTTAGCTGATAGATGAAGAGAGAGAGAAGAGGGCATCTGGAGGTGTGCTGGGAAAGCAGGGCAGAACTGAAGCCTTGCAGTGGTCAATTGCGTGCTAGCGTCTTGGTTTTAGTCTAGGATCAGGCATGTCTACTCTGTTGGGTGCACATCCTCTGCTCCCTCTGCACAGCCCACCCCTGGAACAGTGTGGGCCAGGAGGGTCTGTCTCTCCTGAGTCATTCACAGCTGCTGACGATCAAGAGCTCCTACCTGATACCGTGTTAGTGATCAGATTGTGGCCTTTTGCATCAGTTTTTGCCATTGGGCTTCAAGGATGCCTGTCCTCTAGGGAGCCGAGCTCAGTGGGCCAAATGCCAAGCTCTTAGTGACCTCTGTGTGCACGCTTATGGGCAGTAGGTCAGCCCTCCCTAGCAGAGAATTAAAGGAATCCCAAGTGTTATGGGTTTTAGCATCCGTAGGATGGAATTGCAGAGGTAGAAGCACCAAGGCCAGCATTTTAAGGCTGTTGGTCTATCCTAGGAGGTCATCAAGCCCTGATGTTACCCTGAGCCTGGGACCCAGCACGGTGAGGAGCAGCCCGCCTTGTGGTCAGGCTGTACCAGGACCTGCAAGATGGGAGGCTGGGCTGTTTGTTGTGCAAGGTACAGACACCAGTTCTGGGGCGTGCTGCCTTATGTTTCCCTTGATCCTACTCTAGCCCCCTGGCTGTGGCTGGATGCGGCCAATAGGGATTAGAGAAGAGAGAGAAGAGACACAGTGAATATACCCCCTTGGCCACCTCCCCATGAGGTCCACCTCGAGGGCTGTGCCCCTCGTCCCGAGGTCACCTCCCTCTAGGCAGCCTCCACACGACTCTCTCATCCCAGGGTTCCTGTGGGTGGTGACAGCTCCCTGCTCTGAACCTAGGGCTCCTACACGATCTCTTGAGGTACCCCCACAGCTCCCTATACCTTTGTAAACAGCTCATTGCAAATAAACCCTCCATGGTTATCCTAATTTGAGTGTGCCATCTGTTTCTGGTTGGCACCCTGACCGCTCTTTGCCACTTGTTAGCTCTGTAAGAATGGGCAGGTTGTTGAGCTGCTCCATGCCTCAGTTTCCCCCTTGGTGTTGTGGGATAATAAAGGTGAAGGCTCTACCTCCTAGAGCTCCTTGGAAGATTGACTGAGTTCATCCCTGTACAACCTGGCTCTGAGATTTAGAAGTGTCCGTCCCCACTCTGCCCTTCTTACCCTCTTCCCATACATTCCTCTAGTCGTTACAAGACTCTAAGGCTTCATTCGAGGTTCCTGTTATATGTTTTGAGTGGGCAATGGATGCACACAGTACAATATTCCAAGGGTCAGAGAGGGACATAGGGAAAAATAAGTCTCCCTCTGATCCCTGTCCCCAGATAGCCATTTCTTCCACCCAGAGGCAGCTACTTCCCAGTCCTAGAGGTAATCTGTGCCAACGTGAACCTAAATGTACCTATAGGCCCTATATCACAATGGGCCAGCGCTGATAGAGCACTTTGCCAGTATAAAATCATTTAAATCTGTGCAACCCTGCGAGGTCAGTAGTGTTCTCGTCACGTTTCAGATGAGGAACCTGAGGCAGAACGGGGATCTGGAACTTTCCCAGGGCCCCAGAGCGAGAAAGAAGGGGTCAGGACAGCAGGTCCACAGCCAGGCCCCTTTGTAGAGTGTGTGCCCTGCTCTGTAACTTGTCTCTCCCACTGAGCAATATATTTTAGCAAGTGGCATACAATGAGAGTCACCTTGTTCTTTTCATGAGGCAGACGGTTAGCACTTTGCTTTAATTACTTCTAGACTAGACCCAGTTAGAGTTTTCTCGACCTTTCCTGTGTCCATGTAGATGTGGCTTTTGGAAACTTCACTTTTGTCTCTTCGGCCCTCTGTCTGCTGTGGACGGCAGCCTGTCTTTGTGCTCAGCATGGGCCAAGGGAAGGACACCTATTTGCCTCACCCCAATGACTGGCTGCCCTGTGGGGGGCCCCTTGCAGGCAGCAACATGATTGCTCATTGATGCAGGGTCACGGCCGAGATGCTGGTGGATCCTCAGCGGGCAGGTATTTTTGGAGCTGGCACATTCCCTCGCTGCCTGGCTACATAATTACTGCAGACCGGCCTCATCTGTGCTTTCATGGAATCAGCAGGCTTCCTCTGTCCGCTGAGGTCAAGCCAAGGCCTCTGAGTCAGACCTGGCAGTTGCCCAAGATGAGGATGATGCGGAAATAATAATAAGAACTTGGGGAAGGAGAGGTCCATTAAACAGACACCGGAAACCACACTTCAGTAGGGTTAATAAATAAGGGAATGTCATGATGGGCTGTTCTCAGGCTGTGGACAGCCGTGGGAGCCGGATGGAACAAGGTCTCCTCCTAGAGCCCCTGTCCATCCTGGGAGCCTAGGTTGTTCGACTGAACTGTGGCATAAGAGAGCAGAAAGAAACACATGGGGCCAGCCCCCACTGACGCAGCCCCCTGGCACCAGAAGACCACAGCCCTCTGTGTCTCAAGAGAGAGGCTGGGGAGGCCTGGGCATTGTTGTGACACCACATGTATAAGAGTGTACCATGGCCCCAGGGGTGAGAAGTAGGGCTAGCCGTGGCTGCTGCTGTGGGTTGTTGGAAGCTTAGCACACCAGCCCATCAGGTGGCTTGGCTCTTGCCATACTTCTGTTCTTCCTCTGAAGTAGAGACAACAGAGATAAGCTCAGGCACCCAGGGTGGGGTCACAGAAAGTGTTGGAGCTAGACGGGACTAGGACTTGGACAGGTATGGTGGATTTGATCCCAAGAAACCTGTGCTCTTTGCCCTCCCCTCATGAGGGGGGCCTAAAGGCTGCTGTTCCGTGGTTTGGTTCCCACTCAAAACTTACCAAGTCTATTGTAAACAAGTTGCACTCATTAACTTCACATAAATTCTCTAGGCCGGGATCCCTGGGTGGCGCAGCAGTTTGGTGCCTGCCTTTGGCCCAGGGCGCGATCCTGGAGACCCGGGATCGAATCCCACGTCGGGCTCCCGGTGCATGGAGCCTGCTTCTCCCTCTGCCTGTGTCTCTGCCTCTCTCTCTCTCTCTGTGTGACTATCATAAGTAAATAAAAGTTTAAAAAAAAAAATTCTCTAGGCCCAGATGATTTCACTGGAGAATTCTATCAAACATTTAAACAAAAATTAACATCTATTTTATATAGATTTTTCCCAAAAAGTGAAGAGAAGAGCTTGCTTTCCAACCTGTGATATACAGCCAGTAGTGCTTTGATTTCAAATTTAGATAAAGATGATATGAGAAGAAAACTATAGGCCAATGTCTCTCATAAACTAAGTAAGACAAAAATTGTCACTGATCAAATACAGCAAAGGATAAAAAGAATTCTACGCCATGACCAAGTGGGATTTGCTAATTTTTCCAGATGTGCGAGTTTGGCTCAACATTTGCAAAGCGCTTGAAAAATCGATGTTTTCTATCATATTAAAGGTTAAAGAAGAAGAATCATACGATCCTATCTGTTGACTAGGAATACAAGAGAAGTGCTGTAAATTGGTAAAGAATATCTATAAAAATCGTATAGCTGGGCAGCCCTGGTGGCTCAGCGGTTTAGCGCCACCTTCAGCCCAGTGTGATCCTGGAATCCTGGGATCAAGTCTGACATCGGGCTTCCTGCATGGAGCCTGCTTCTCCCTCTGCCTGTCTCTGCCTCTCTCTCTCTCTCTCTCTCTCTCTCTCTCATGAATAAATAAATTAAAAATCTTAAAAAAAAATCCTATAGCTAACATCAGACTTAATGATGAAATCTTTTCCCTGTAAATTTGAGAACAAGGTCATGATATTTGCCCTCATCCGGAAAGTTTTAACTATTGCAGCAGGACAAGAAAAGAAAGGAAGGCATATAGATTGGAAATGAAGAAAAATAAAACTGCCCCTATTTGGGGCATCTGGGTGGCTTAGTCGGTTAAGCATCTGCCTTCAGCTCGGGTCATGGTCTCAGGGTCCTAGAATCGAGTCCCAGGTGAGGCTCCCTACTCAGCGGGGAGTCTGCTTCTCCCTCTTCCTCTGCCCCTTCCCCTGCTCGCACTCTCTTTCTCTCTCTCTCTCTCAAATAAATAAATAAAATCTTTTTTTTTAACTGCCCCTACTTGCACACAAAATGATTGTCTGCATAGAAGACTCCAAGGAATCTATAAAAAAAACAAAAAGCAAACCCTCCTAGAACCCATCAACGAGTTCAGCAAGTTCCCAGGGATACAAAATCAACAAAACATGCACACTCATTCTCGAAATGCTTCCCCTGGCTTCCTCTTTCACGTAGAGTAAATCCACTCTCTTCCAGAGGTCTCTGAGGCCCTGCCTAACCTGGTTCCGGCCTCACCTCTACTATGTTCTTCTTTCACTCCCCTGTCCTGGCACATTGACCCTTCCGTGTTCCTTGGATGTGTTACATCTTTCCTACTTCTGGGCCTTGTACTCATGATTTCCTGATAGCTTCCCCCCGGGCTCTTCCCTTCTCATCCTTCGCTCTGATCTTAAGTGCCTTCCTAGCAATATGAAATAATCTCACTTATTTATTTGTCTCTCTCCCTCCACCCCCGCTCTCATGTGTAAGCTTGTTAGGGGGAGGCACTAGTATTCCCCGAAGTCACACAGCAGTTGCCCCATGGCAGGTGCCCAGTGAGCGTGGGTTGAGCAAGGGACTGCAAGCTGTTCTCGTGTCACTGTGTCTCAGTGACTTTGCTGTAAGTCATGTGTCCAGGCTACATTCACCTTCTCTTATTTTCCCTTTCAATTCCTGCTGTAATGTTAGCTTTCAGTTTTGTTTCCAGAAAAGCCTTCAGAATCCAAGAATTAAGTCTCATGGCTCTTGTACCTCCCTAACAGAAAGAATTCCATCGATTGAGTGCTTTTACTTTTCAAAGAGTATCCTTTTCATGTCCAAGTGGAGGGCTGAGCATCCAGGGGGTGCTTGAGAAATGATCTTCATCATGCGGCACGTCTGCCAATCACAGCACTCTGTCAGGGCATCCTCATAGCCCTGCTGTACTTGGGCAGGGAAGACCTCCTCAGGGGGCCGATCACAGGGTGGGGGGCCCACGACACAAGAGGAGATGGACCAGAAGCAGGTCAGAAGCAGGGATTTGCTGAGTATCTGCTCTGAGAATAGGTACTTCAGGGTTAGGGAAGCCACACTGGAGAAAGCTGGGTACCCCGAGTGGCCCACTTCTCTCGGGGAATCTGGCTGGGGTTCAAACCCAGGTTTGGGAGTTGGGGGAGGAAAGTCAAATATCTGGAGGAGAGGTTGAAATGTGACCTGGGATGAGTTACTTTATGTTTCTGCAAACTGGGGCTAATGGGTTAGGAGAAAATTAAAATGCTAACTGCAGGCGCACCCCAAGAACAAGCACCTGGAGCCTAGCAATGCCCAAGAGCTGCTGGCTGGCCTTACTGATTTTTTGTTAACCAGCCCCAGACCCCGTGTCCAGCAGAAGAGCCCTTTCCTGGAATCCTCCCCAACTCAAGTCTAGCACCTCCACACTTAGCCGACATAGTGGAGCCTGAGTCACCCGAGTGGGCGGACACTGCCTCGCCAGTGCACCCCCGTTGAAGCTCAGTGGTGGAAAGCCTCCCCTTCTATCCAGCCTCCATGTAGCCCCTGTGATGACCCTAATGCAGTGAAGGACTGGACCGCTGAGGGAGCAAGCCCAGCAAGCCCAGCCAGCCCAGCCACTACTCCCTCAGCACCTTTTGCTTTTCAGAAAAGCTTCTGAGCTGTGGGAGAGGCCACTTTCCAGGCAGATCCATCCCCTCCTCCTAGTAGCTGAGCCTTCCCTCAGAGCCTGCCTCGCTAAAAGAAGGCCAGACTTCAGAGAGCAGCCTTCCCCGGGGCACAGGAAGCTGGGGCCAGGGGTGATTTCGTATTTACAAGTTTCTTAATCTTTAGAGCAGTGATCTCCAGAGGAGGCACCAAGCAATAACTTGAAAACTGCCTCAGCCCTGTGGAGTGAAAAAGGCAGGTCTCAAAAGAGTCTATAGTCTGTAGTTGCATTTGTTTTTTTTTTAAGATTGATTGATTTCAGAGGCAGAGGTGGGACCGGGGAGGGCAGAGGGAGATGGGATGCAGACTCCCTGCTCTCATGGGGCTCCATCTCCTGGGAGATCATGACCGGAGTCAAAACCAAGAGTCCCAGTACCCCTGCATTTTTGTTTTTTTAAAACAATACCTGTGGGGCACCTGGCTGGCTCAGTTGGTTAAGCGTCTGCCATCTACTTAGATCATGATCCCGGGGTCCTGGAATCGAGCCTTGCATCAGGCTTCCTGCTCAGCAGAGAGCCTGCTTCTCCCTCTCCCTCTGCTGCTCCCCCTCTGCTTGTGCATGCTCGCTCGCTCTCTCTCTCTCTCTCTCTCTCTCAAATAAATAAATGAAATCTTTTTAAAAAATAGAACAATACCTGTCTATCCATCTGTCTGCCCATCTATCCATCCATCTGTGAGTATGTACATGGAGAAATACCGAAGAAGAATAGCAAACAACTCTGGTGCTGTCTAGGGGTAGAAGTACATGAGATTTTCATTTTTCTCTGTTCCACATTTTGGGATGTCTATATTTTTACAATGAGCATGCACTGCTTTCATAAGCAGAAAATGCATTTGGGGTTAAACCATATCAGTCAGGATAGCCAGTGGATCACATTTGGTTTTTGTGATAGTTATCAGCACTGCCCAATGCTAGGCTACCTGCCACCTTCAGGAACGATCAAGGACTGGACCATGACTTGTCTTGAGCATATAGCTTCCACAGTAGCACAGACAGTGTCTATGTACAGATGTTCCCTGCGTTCCTTCCGATTTACAGATAAGGGAAGGGGGACCTTTCCTTTCCTCAGGGAAGGTGGGTGGGGTGGGGACACATCCAGATACCAAGATAGGACCAGGACTGGGGGAGCAGAGTCCGAGGAAGGCTGAAGACACTTCTGTGGGAAGCTCAGTTGGCACATCCTCAGGACAGAAGAGCAGCGTGAGCCACTCTGCTGGGGAGCCATGTCAGGATCAACCAGGGGCTGCTCCAGAGCTGGGGAGCTGGAAAGCTTTTCATCTGATTGATGTTGTTTTAATATATGCTCAGTGTGTCCTGCCAGGTCCCTTTCCTGCTGTTTAGCTTTTCTCTATATCTCTGTCTTTCTCCAGCTATGACTCAAGGGCTCTGCATATCTCCTTCCCTCACATGCTCTTAGAATGAACACATCCAGAGGCTTTTGCAGGATCACAGCCCCTCCTCTTCGGGCTGGGGGAGGAACAGGAGGACAGGAGCCCCCCTCTTCTCGTAATGCTCAATACACATTCCTTGAGCCGAGCCTGGAACTACCCAACAGTGCTTATGGCTCAGTGAATGCTAAGACCTGCCCCTAATCCAACCCCTGCTTTCTCCAGTTCCTGGTCACCCAGGGCAACAGGCTACCACGCTTCTACGATGTAGGTTTACTTGACTGTGAAATGATTTATGTCATTTTTCTTTCCTATACCTTAGGAAAGGACAGAGTTAAATATTTGAGCACCTACTATATGCCAGGCACAATAGACATATCATCTCCTTCAATTTTCCTAGCACATCAGAGGTGAGTTTTATCAGCTCTTTTTTAATTCATTATTTTTAAAAAGATATTTATTTATTTATTTATTTATTTATTTGAGAGAGAGTAAGAGAGCAAGCACATGAGCAGAGGGGAGAGATAGAGGGAGATGCCAAAGCAGACTCCCCACTGAGCAGGGAGCCCGATGTGGGGGTCTATCCCAGGACCTGGGGATCATGACCTTAGCCAAAAGCAGTCACTTAACTGAGCCACCCAGGTGCCCCTCATCTCTCTCTCTCTCTCTCTCTCTCTCTCTCTCAAGAGATGAAAGAAAGGACTCAGGTTCAGTATTTGCCCAACGAAACACAGCTAGCAAAGTGGGGCAGCTAAAATCTGACACTGGATCTGTCTAGCTCCAAAACACCATGGGCTGTCTCCAAAAGGGTGGGCGAAGGATTCATAAGTAGAATCTATTGCAGAGGGTGGTTGCTCTGAGATTGGAGAGTCTCAAAGCCTGACAGACCCGGGAAAAGCTTACTCTTACAAGATTTACAAAATGCCAAGTCCCTACATGTCGAGGCCCCAGGTATCAGAAGGCCAAGACTGCTCTGTCACCCAGCATAGTTAATTAAAAAGTAAAAGTCCAGCAGGGCATTCCTGCCTCCAGAAAGGTTTGCTCAAGAACCACTCAACAGCAGGCTCTTCTTCCTAAGCTCTTTTAACCCTCATGACTTTCCATTTTGACTCCATTTGGTTGGACCCCATTCTGGGAAAGGGCAACACTCATTTCTATCAAATCAGAGACTAATTACTCACATTCATGCACCCCATGCATAATGCAGGGTTAGCCCGTGCCAGGCTGGGAGCAGCGGGAAGAATTTGTGGCATTTGTGGTCACATTAGCCTATGGCAATCCACTGGTTCCTTATTTGTCAAGGCTTTCCCCAGCGCCCTCTCTGTGTCAGGCCTTGTGCTGGGCACCCGGGTGGGATACAAGGATGAACCTCACTGATCCAAACCCTTAAGGGTTCTGGTCTGGCCTTGTCCTAGTTTGGTAACTTGGCTTCAGTCTTTTTCCTTGGAGCTCAGCTGGGACCTGTTCTAACACGTTTCATGGACCTTCCCCAGAGCATCACTGTCCTTGTCACTGGGTCTTGCGAACGCTGCCCACCTGCTGCCTGGGGTTCTCATGCCTCCATGGCCAGCTCTACCTGGTTCCCCATTTGCTGTTCCTTGGCCCCTGCCCTCTCTTTCTGACCCAGTGGTACCTGTTACCCACAGTATAAAAGCAGTGCCCCGTTGGTCTGGACTGTGTCTGTGAGACTTTGGAGCCAGGCCACACATGCACCCACTCCCCATCCTCAGTATGATCACCCCCACCCTGGATGTAAGCAGCAGGTGCCAACAGCCTACAAGGCAAGCCTATTTGAGGTACAGGAAAGAAGGCCCCTCTGGTCATTCTGGGTATCTCTGTTCAAGGATGTCATGGCCCCTACACCAGCCTCAGGAATGACATCTAATCTGCTACCCTGAGCAGGGGGAATGATGTTGAGGGCTTCCCAGACTGGCCATGACCCTCGGGTTTTGTGTTCAGGGCACTGGGCAGAGCCTTCTTGCAGCTCACTTTCCCAGACTAGATGGCCTGACTCCACCATCCCTGAGCTGACTGATGGCAGGTTGTTCCTGCCCTGAGCAGCAGAACGGCAGGCAGGTGAGGCTCCTGCTAGTCAGGGATGCTCCCTCAGAGCCCCCTATGCTCGGAGCAGGCCTCTGAGACACCCCCCTCCCAGGGAGCACCCTCCTGTCAGCTTTCGTGATCCCATTGGCCCTGACTATTCAGGCTGCACATAGAGGCAAGCTCCTCAGAGGCTCTCAGAAGTTGTCTGTCGCACTGGATGCTTTTGCATTTCTGAGCCACTTTGGGACTGTCATTAGACTCAGGCCTAAAATGGTTTCATAAAAGGTTCTTTAAAAAAAATTTTGTATATATAGTGATTTAAAACATGTCAAAAATTGAGGATAACAAAACCAAGAAGGGGAGATTCTCTTCCCCACACCCTGCACCAGTTACCCCAGTCGCCACCACCCCCCACTGTGGGTTCTGGCCCTGGGGTGTCAGGGAATAGGGTCAGCAGGTGGCAGCAAGGTCAGCAAGCTCACATGCTATGCCGCTGTGATGCTGGGGCCTTGCTTCTCGACTCTCCACTGCTCGTTGCTGCAGACACCTGCTCCCCAAAAGCCTCAGGATTCCGCGAGGCTATCCAAAGCAGTAGAGGACGGTCTTGTGTTCACTGTAGCTTCAGGCAAAGAACATTTTCTTCTAAGCCCAAGTTAAAGTGGTTAAAAATACAAACCTAGCAGCTAATTCCTTCCTATCTGGATTCCTCCATTTACCGGGTGCCTGACCTGGTTTGCTGTATCTGTCTTCCTGTTCTTCTGTCTACCTCACGTACTTACACAGTACTTACTGTGTGGCTAGTGCTGTTCAAAGCCTTTTTCGTGTATTAATGCACTGAAATCCACAGCCATCCTATAGAAGAGTCTAGTACTGTCTTCATCTTAACAGATGAAGAAACTGAGGCAAAGATGAACAATTTGCCCAAAGTCACATAGTCAGGAAGTGGCAGGTCTGACTCTGAATCTGCAGATACCAGGCCCCAGAACCTGGCTTTGTCACACCCGTACCAAATGGTCTCTCACCCCAAGCCATGGCGGGGGGTGGGGGTTGCTGAAGGGCCTCCCCGTCTATGCGGGGCGTTACCCCAATCTCATCTGTGTAACCCAGCAGGCGAGATCTGCTGGGGGGAATGTGGCAGGTCTCAGGAGGGGAGGATCCAGCACCCAAGTGTGAGGAAGCCTTCCCAGAGTTGACATTCTTGACTTTGGGAATGAAAACAAACCTGAGGACAGTTGAGGATGTTGGCTACCTCCCTGTCTATAACACCATCTGGCACCTGCCACAAAGCTCAGCAGATGGAGTTATACCCTCAGAACTGCCCTGTTAATCACCAGCAGCTGCCCCGTGGAGGCCAGACTGGCTCCCTAAGTGGCCCATTGCAAGCCCCACTGGCAGATGGCCTGTGAACTGGGGATTTGGGGGCGTGGCAGCAGCCAGACCACACAGAACACAGCAGGCACATTGTTAGAAAATGAGAGGAGGCACCTGAATGGCTTAGTCAGTTAAGCGTCTGCCTTCAGCTCAGGTCATGATCTTGGGGTCCTGTGATTGAGCCCCATGTCAGGCTCCCTGCTCAGCAAGGAGTCTGCTTTTCCCTCTCCTACTTGTACACTCCATCTCAATTTCTCTTTCTCTCCCTCAAATAAATAAATAAATAAATAAATAAATAAATAAATAAATAAATAAAAAGGAAAGAAAGAAAACAAGGGCTCAGGGAAATGTACCAAATAGGAACCGAACAGCCAGGAAAATTGGGCCAATTTTCATCTGAGAACAAATGTCCATTCTAGGCAAGTGGCTTCTGAGAGCCTCCAGGAGGAGCCTTCTGCCTGGAATGTGCCCTCTACACCCCCATCCGCTGTGTAAATGCACCTGGGGCCCAGATTCCTCATCTGGCAACAGCGTCCAGTGAAAATTGAATATTATTCTTATGGAAAGTAATAACTTTTTCCATTTTTATGTAATAAAAAAGAACAACCTAATTTAAGGAAAAACAGTGTATATGTGGAACAGAAGTTTGGCAAAACTGTGAGGGTGATACTCAGATTCATTTGTTTATTTATTCACAGTCTCATCCAATACTGAATCAATCCTCTGCGTGTACTGTGCTGTGGGCACCTTTCCACGGCAGAGCAAAGCCCCCACTGTCATGGGGGAGACAGCTGGTTTCCAAACAGGCCTGCGTGTTAGGTTAGACAGGGTGACATTTGAGCAAGGACACTCACTGGAAATATACTGGTCAAGAGCATGCTAGAAAGAGAGAACTCCAAATGCAAAGACTCTGAGGCAGCAGCACGCTCAGAGTGTCTGGCAAAGGCATACCTGGGAAGCACCGGACTGAACGCTGGCCAGCATCCCTTCCAATATGGTGGCCTTGTAAGTGTGATCTGGATGGGGAGAGTTCCTGGTTTAAGACATGGCTGTCTAAGAACCTGGCTGCTGGGGGGATGGGGGGACTGGGTTTGGTGGGGGAACAAGCGGTGGTTCTGCTGATGGAGCTTTGGGTTCAGGATGTCCCTGAAGGTGGGAGAATGAGAGGCAGACAAGCCAGCCCCCGCACACACACATTATCTGTTTGCCTCCTGGGTTGGGGGGTGGGAAGAGTCACTATTCATCCAGTGTTTGCTGGAGGGGTGGCTGTTGGGAACAAGTCAGTCAGATGCAGTTCCTGTCCCACCAGAGCCCCGGCATGGTGGAACAGGGGCCCAGGTGTGGTTGGCACCCAGGCATGTGGGTAGAGAGAGTACATAGGGACAGGTCTACCTTCCCTGCTGAACCCTGTCTCACCTGAGAGCAGCTCACCTCCCGCAGCTCAGGGCTGCATCCTGGAGGGCCCAAGGGAGGAGCAGGGCCAGCCAGCGCAGAATGAAAATGCAGGATCTTCATTCAAAAACCAGGAGAACAGGGGATCCCTTGGTGGCTCAGCAGTTTAGTGCCTGCCTTCGGCCCAGGATGTGATCCTGGGGTCCCAGGATCGAGTCCCACATCGGGCTCCCTGCACAGAGCCTGCTTCTCCCTCTGCCTCTGTCTCTCATGAATAAATAAATAAAATCTTTAAAAAAACAGGAGAACAGTGCCATTAAAGGGACATAAGTGTTTCCCTTTTTCCCTCGAGGTCGCTCTCAGGGTGTCATGGTACTTTACATTTGCTGTTTAAGGTCTTTCTGAGTAAGGAGAAATTAACACTTTATTTTAAATTATTAGTGTTAAAAAATTATTAGTGTGAATTTTACCTTTCATCTTTATACCATACCAGGCCAGCTTGAGATGCAAGTATCAGAGCATTTAACTCATTTGTATTAAGAAATCACACAATTCGTGTTTTGCGGCCTGCTTCTCGAGGGTGCCTTGAGTGGGCCGGGACAAATTCAAGCCAGGCTCGTGAAGGTTGGACAGAGGGAAGGAAGTGCAGCTTCTCAGAAGTCCTAGGGTTTCTCTGTCCCCATGATGCAGGGCACACACGCATGAACCTTCAGGCCTGACAGCTCTGTACTCTGCTCTGGCCAGGGAGGGATAGGATCTGGGGAGGTGCAGCAGGCAGCTCAAGGATTTTTTTTTTTTTTTTTTTAAGATTTGTTTATTTTAGAGAGAGTATGTGTGAGCAGGGGTGGAAGCAGAGAGAGAGAGAGAGAGAGAGAGAAAGAAGGAGAGAACCTCAAGCAGACTCCCTGCTGAGCACAGAGCCAGACACAGCAGGGCTTGATCCCATAACTCCAAGATCACAACCTGAGCTGAAATCAAAAGTTGGACGCTGGGCAGCCCGGGTGGCTCAGCAGTTTAGCGCCGCCTTCAGCCCGGGGCCTGATCCTGGAGACCCGGGATTGAGTCCCACGTCGGGCTCTCTGCATGGAGCCTGCTTCTCCTCCTGCCTGTGTCTCTGTCTCTCATGAATAAATAAATAAAATATTAAAAAAAAAAAAAAGTTGGATGCTTAACTGACTGAACCACCCAGACATCCCTCAAGGATCTTTAAGCCTCTATCTCAGAACATGCCCTAACCTGGGTCGGAGTGGATGAGATTGCCTAGATTCAGCCTCCAGGCACCACCCACTAGACAGACTTTGGTGATGCCAGCCCAAGGGCAGGGAGTGCGGGGGGACTGCTGGCACCATGCTCCACCTGAGATGCCATGGGTATGTGTGGCCAACTGATGCTCATGCCTGGGCCCCTGCTGGGGATGGAGAGCTGCCACAGCTCCAGAGAAGGAGGCCAGCCTGTCCTGGAGTGTCAGGGGCAGGAGAGCAGGCTGCTTGAGAATGTGTCCTGGGGAGGCAGTGGGAGGCAGGACCAGGAGGGACCTGACACTCCATGACTCCAGCTCTATTTATAAAACACAGATTCTGGGATAGAATTAAGACTTTTAAAATGGGAGCATAGAACATTCAGTCTCCAGTGTGGGACCCCTCTGAGCCTTGGACCCCATGTGACTGCACCGGTTGCAGGCCCATGAAGCAGGCCCTGGTCATCGTTCAAGTCCCTTGGCACTTCTGGGCCTCAGTTTCCTTCAGGTCAGACAGGGTGACCAGGTGCCCCTGCGTCATGTAGTGAAGGACATCTGCAAGGTCGCATGTGGATGGGGGCCAGGAAAGCAGCAGGAATCAAGGCCTCTGCTGGCCCAGCCTCTTTATCTCAGGCTTTCCCGTTCTGCTGCTGCCAGCTGGCTTCCTCTGCTGCCTTACGTTCTTCCCCAGTGTTTTTGAGCACCGACTGTGTGCAAGACATGGGCTAATAAGCACATTGCATAGCCCTGATGTTCACAACCCCGTGCTGTGGTGGTAACAGCAGCGTGCATGAATGCTTACTGTGTGCCGGGGCACCGCACCACGTGCTTTACCCTCGCCGACACAGTGACCGCTCCAGCCACCAGCACTACGAGGCAGGTAGTAGTATTATTAGTCTCTGTTTGCAGATGGGGAAATTGAGATGAACACAGTTAAATAACTGAGGGAACAGCTTTGAGGCAGCACAGCTGGGGTTTGAAGCAGGCAGTGGGAGCCCCAGATCCCCCGCTATTCAACCCTGCTTTACGCTACCTCCCCCTTGACTCTTGGTTTCTGCCCGCCATTCCTCTCCCTGCCCAGGGCTCCCACCCCACCCTCCTGCCTGCCCCCCAGAGCTCCCTGGCTTCTCTTTCCAAAACACAGCATTTCAGCTTAGCTTCCACCATGCCCAGCAGAGGGACTACTGGGCCCAGCTCACCTTCTCCCCTGAGCTCTGTCGCTGGTCTAGTCGGCTTTCAGAGCAGCCACCTGCCATAGGGCGCAACCCCACGCTCATCCAGCCAGCTGGGGTTCAGCAGGGGAGCGGGGACATGTGACCCAGAAGGAGCAGGGAGAGTGCTAGAAAGCAGGACCCTCAGCTGAGCAGCAGGGACTGCCCGCCCTGACCTGTCCTATTGAGGCCCAGAGTCAATGCCCTGTCTGAGGGAGGAGCCAGGCTCTCCGACCCTTTGTCTAGGCCACGCTTCTGCAGGAGAGCCCAAAGCAGGGAGCCCTGCTGACATAGTGGGGCAGGACCCCCTCCTGCATATACATGGAACGTGTCCCTAGGTGGGGAACTGCCTATGACTGGGGTGACCTTGCTGCCTTCCTGGCCCAGGCGCTACTGTCCCTGTGATCTGTCGGTTGCCTCCTCTCAGCCCTTTTTCTCTTCCCCCCATATGGCAGAGCTCCACCTGGAAGGGAACTTCCTGCACCGCCTCCCCAACGAGGTCAGCACCCTGCGGCACCTCCAGGCCATCGACCTCTCCCGGAACCAGTTCCGTGACTTCCCTGAGCAGCTCACCACCCTGCCAGCACTGGAGACCATCAACCTGGAAGAGAACAACATCGTGGGTGAGTGGCCCCAGCCCTCTGGCCCCCGTGCCTCCTGCCATCTGCCATTCCTCCCTCTGGTCTCCCGGGGCCCACACGTGGGGCTCTGCAGTCAGACTTTCACAGACATGCTGGCAAGGTCGGAGACCCTGGAGCTCAGGCCACTGGGCCTGGAAGGGGAGCCATTATGAGGCCCTGCCACCTGCTGCAGGTTGGGCTGGACAGCTGCCTTCACCTGGCAGGTAGGAGGCCCCAGTGTCCTCACCACCTGCCCTGAGCCAGCAGACCACCGTGGCTTACAAGCTCTGTCTTGCATCTCTGTTTGCCGGTCTGGGCTGCCTCCCAGACTCTCCAGTTTGGACCCAGTATATGTCTGCTTCCACCTAAGTCCCCCCGCAAACCCCGTCTCCCTCCCTGGCCTTCATCATGAGCCCTTCACCATTAGTACTTAGGCACCGCTAGGCAGACGTGTCCAGAGCAGCCTCTCCATGCTTCGCAGTGCACAGATACGCTCCCCCCAGGGAACCTGGGGGTCTCCCACCGCAGGCTCAGAGTGCCTTCTGCAAAGGGCAGGCCCAGGGAGTGGTCCTCTCCTCCTCCTGAGGCAGTTCCACATGAGCATCCTCTCCAGCTGCCCAGGGATCTCCCCAGAGAGAACCAGCTCTCAGCAGGGCCCCTCTGTGCCCCTCCTCCTCGGCCCCCTCCTCCGGCTGCCTTGGCTCCCTCAGAAGTGCATCTTCAGCCCTGTTTGGTGCCCCCTCATGTTGCCTCTGATGTTGGCAGTGCCAATAATAACCCCCTTCAGTGCCGCTTTTATTTTTGTAATTGCTTTCACAGCCATTATGCCATTTGACTAAAAGCAATGGCTCTCCAGTGGTTTGGAGCTAGATGGAGAGTAGCCTGCCTTCTGCATGGGGTGCTGAGTATCCCGTCTGTCAGCAGTGCTGCCAGCAGGACTCTGGCCCTGGCTGAGGGGGCGTGGGATCAGTTTACCCCTGAGGCTTGAGATCCACTTTTTTACAGATGAGTAAACTAAGGCTCAGAGAGGTCAGGAGAATGCATCAGGTTGCACAGGGAGATGATAGAAGCGTCCAGGACTCTCAAACTCGGGCCGGTGCCTTGGATGAGGTTTCTTGTCTGACCCAGGATCACTGTGTGCCTCGCCCCTGGGTTGGCCCCTCTGTCACTTGAGCCCTCGTGCTGTCTTCAGCTGGAAGAGGCACGCCCAGAAGTGCCTTTTCACCCCGAGGCTCTCCCTCCCGTGCTGCCCTCACTATCTGGGGTCTTGCCCTGAGCCCTTCATTCTCGGCCAGGCCCTCCTTGCTGCGCCTTCCCTCCCCTGCCTCTTATTCTTGAGACCATTACTGATGCAGCCAGTTCCTCCTGCTGCCTATCCGAACGGGGCGGTTCCCAAGCAGGGGCTACTACGTGCTGACACCAAGACCAGAGCTGGGCATGTAACTGCGGGCAGGCAGGTCAGGAGGAGTGTCGGCCATTGGCTTCCCCACCTCCCCACTGCAGCCTCAGTAGACTCACGTCACCTGTCTGAGCCCCAGCTCCTTCTCAGCTTTTAAACAGGAGTTCTCCCCCAATCCCCACCCAGGAAGGGAGCTTTGCCCCCTCCATGCTGGCTGCGGTACAAAGTGGGGCGTACAAGGGGGGACAGATCCCCCAATCCCTTCCCTCCCCAAGGCCAACAACATCCCTTCACAGCAACAGTTCCCAAAATAAAGATCAGCTTTTTAAAAAAATATTTTATTTATTTATTCATGAGAGACACAGAGGCAGAGACATAGGCAGAGGGAGAAGCAAGGCCCCTCACAGGGAGCCCAATGTGGGACTCGATCCCAGGACCCCAGGATCTCACCCGGAGCCGAAGGCAGACGCTCAACCACTGAGCCACCCAGGCATCCGCTGTTTTGACTCATTCTGTTGTATAGATATCTCTTCCTTTCTGTTGAGGGACAGCAATAACGACACATGGGAGCCTCTTACAGTTTATCAAGAATGCTCATGCACAGGCCCAAGGCCCATTTGATAGCTGTAGAAACTTAGGCTCTAAGGGATTTCCCTTCACCTTCATGGCCAAGTGTCTGCTGTGCACCTAGCCAGGTGAGCCAGGAAAGAGATGTCAGTCAACCCCTGGGCTATTTCCCAGCCAGTTCCACCTGTAGCAGAGCCTCCTGGTGCCAGCCTGGGCCAGGCACAGGGGATCCCAAGATGCAGGGGCCACTCCTGTGCAGCAGAGGCACCTGCTTTCTGCCAAGTGCACGGAGGCTCCCAGAAGTGCCCATTGATCTCAGGGCCTGCGCCACTGCACGAGGGCTTTCCGAGGGCACTGGGGCCTCCTTCTGTCCTCCCACATGCCCCACATGGAGAGAAGGGGCACGTGGAGGCAGCACCTGTTCCCTTGCCGGAGTCTCCTCTCTTCCATTCTCTGCCTCTCCTGATCCATCCTGCTTACTTGGATCACCTCTAACTCCCGAAGCCATGGCAGGCCGGGCCCTCACCTTCATAGCCCAGCTGCACGGAGGGGGCTGTGATCATGGTGAGGAAGGTGAGGACTGCGTCGTCCTTCATTATGGAAGTAGCTCTGCACCTGTCGCCAGCTGTAGCTTATCTCCTGTAGAATCTCATTAGGAAAATTGTAGTAGGAGCTTAGGATGTCTTAAGAGTGGCTAATTTTTCCCCTTCAGAGCCCACAGAAGGTGTTGGAAACATTTTTCTTTTTTCTGAGAAATAAATCTGAGATGCATGAGTTGCTCTAAAGCTTTAGTTCAGCGAGAAGACAACAAGTAGCTCCAAAGCAAGCTCCCAAGTGCATCAGAAGGAGTCTCAGTCTGAAGGGACAGCCCCTAAGGATGCCCCCAACCTGGGCTCAGGAAGCATCCGGGGGCGGGGGAGCGGGGAGAGCAAGGACAGCTCTGTCATCTTTTGCCTTCTCAGCAGTGCTGCACCCAATCTTCCTCCACTCTGGGCCACAGTGGGGCTCCAGTTCACAGAGGAGGGGGCCCTCAATAGGGTACGTAGGCTGACAGAGCTGGGGACGCTTGGTCTGCTCTGTGATGCCAGCTGCCAGCAGGTGGTGGTGCTGCTGCTGGACCTCAGTGCTCACCCATAGCTGAGTGTCCTCAGGTCATGTGTCCGGGTGGCCCTGGTGGCCTCATTGCCATTCCTGGTACAGATAGTCCGGTCCACGCGCATGATCTCTATAGCCTCATCCCAGGAGCTGCCCTGCCCCCTGCTTCCACGCAGCACCTAGCGTGCTGTCTGCCCTACAGCACGTCCTCGGGTGCTCAGAGACCTGAGTGAAGCAGAAGTTCCTAAGCACCAAAGGCCCTCTGAAATGACTGACACACAATACAGCGGATTGTTTCCAGTTGCCGGCTGTGACCCACTCATGAGTCACAAAGTCAGGTGGGAAGGTTGAGGCCAGTGTGTGATGAAGTACACCTGTAGCATGGTACTAGTGCTTTGTGACTTTCATTTCAGGTTTATGTACATGCGCAGCTGTATGTACTGGTTTGTGATGTAAAACGTATTTCTTACGGTGGGTCACCATGAAGAAGTATCAGAAGCCACTCCCTTAAGATGTCCTGCAGAGATGTGGGGTCTTTTCATGGCCAGCCTAGCTCCTTAGCCTCCCCCCCCAGCTCACACTGCCAGCCACACAATACATCCTTCCCTCCTCTCTTCTCCATCCATGGCCACGACCTTCGGCACCTTCCTGGTGACTGGTGGGGGTGGAGTGAGGACGGCCAGGGAGGCCTCGGCTGAGGGGAGGAGCTTGCCACCCACCTGACTATAGAATCAGGTAGACGACAGGGTCAGTGCCACCTGTTTATCCCTGCCCATCCCACCTCACCCATGCTGCCAGCCTGCATGCGCAGTCTGAAAGTCCTTCCTTGTGTCTCACCGTTTTCTCTGCCTGTGGCCACACACACACACATACACATACACACACACACACACACACACACACACCCCTGGCCCCCCACCCCACAGTCTGTGGGTCTGGGCCAGGTTCAGGTGAATGGGAAGTAGCACAGATCAAGACGTCTCACTCCTCTGCCTCTTCCTCTGTGGAAGGCGTCCTGGAGACAAGCTACCAGGACATAGTTGTGGTTGGCCATGTGTCCCTGTGAGGTGGGGCTCCCAGGAGAGCCCAGGAGGGGTTTCAGAGGAGGTGGAGGTATTTGGTCTGAATGACAATGACAATATGCTGGATCACCCATCTTCTGAAAAAACCCAGAAGCCAGGTCTCTCACCCTGGCAGCTGCCACATGTGACTTGAAGGAGGTTGGGCAGGAGCCACATGAAGTTCTCATTAGAACTCGATCCTGCATGGTCTTTCACTGTATCCCAGAATGTGTGGGGGGTGAGGAGAAAATTAAGTACTTAGGAGACTTCATTTTGCTAAGCAGGGGACTCTTTCAGTTAATCTGGAATTAATTTTCCATAACTCTCAACTCACCAGGGTTTTTCCCAGTGTTCCAGAGGGAGCCAGAGATCACAGGAAAACAAGCTCTTGCTAAGAATTTAATAGAACAATAAATAGCACTTTGAAAAAGCTAAGTCACATGGGGATGCTATTTCATCCTGCTCCATACTGTTTCGCCTCTTACCGTGGAAGGCCATATCTCCTCAAGTAGGGCCTCAGGGGCAGCACCTGAGAACTTGTTAGAAATGTATTTTCACAGGGCGCCCTGCTGGCTTGGTTGGTTAAGTGTCCGACTCCGATCTCAGCTCAGGTCTTGATTTTAGGGTCCTGAGTTCAGGGCCCTGACTTGGGCTCCATGCTGGGTGAAAGAAAGAAAGAAATGCACATTCCCAGGCCCTTACTCAGTTAGAAATTGGGAGGAGGCGATTTGTTTTAACAAGCTGCCCCCACCGGTGATACGGCTCCATGCTGAAGCCCCCGCCGAGGCTATGGCTTCTCAAAGCTTCATCCACAGACCAGCAGCATGGGCATCGCCTGGGAGCTTTTTAGAAATGCAGAGCCATAGACTCTACCCTCTGTCCTCCAGGGTCAGAATCTGCAACTGAGCAAGGTCCCCAAGTGATTTCTGTGCACACTGCAGGCTAGGAAGTGCTGGTGAGGTGTGGGGGGGGGGGGGGGGGGGGGGGGCTTTTCCTAAATAACCAGGTGCATCTCCGGGCTGCAGGCTACTCTCTTGTCCCACCCCTCCCACCCAAGCACAACTGCTCTGTAAGCCTCACAGAATGCCACAGGGTACAGGCCACAGATCCCACATCCCAATCCCCTGGGAGTGCTGGCTAGAGAGGAAGCCTCCCAGGTTCTCTTTTCAGACCTACTGAATCAGAACCTCTGCGGATGGGCCCAGGAACCTACATTTCTAACAAGCGACCTAGGCAGAGACAGCAGTGTGCTGATTGAGAATCTGTGTTAGACCCTTACCCCGGGCTTCAGTCTTTTGGTATAGTTTACCTGGACCATGGCTCCAGCCCTTATCCGTCAGTACAGGATCCTTGTCCCTGCAATACAAAGATGGGAATGGGGGCACCATGGGGACTTGGAGGGAGCATGGCTGGCCCAGGGGTCCCCTACACCCCTGCCATGACCCAGTGTATCACAGGGTGCCTGGGCCCTGTATCGTACCATCCTCGCCCTTCTCCAGCAGGCAAGGGAGGGCAGATCCTTCCAGGGAGCCGCAGCTTCACTCTGGCCTCTGTCAAGAGAAGAGATCCACCAGAATGCAGCCTCCACTGTCCTAGCCTGGGGGCACAGATGCCAGGACCTCAGGATAGCCCTCCTGGGATGTTCACATGGCTGTTCCAGCCTCACCTGGTACCACAGAATGAATTGATCAGTATCACAGGGGCAGAGGGAATGCGGCTTTGTTTCTCTTTGAGGGCTCTACCCATAGTGAGAGGTTCTGCAGGCTCTGGGTGCTCTCAGAACTCACCTGTGTGGCGAGAAGGCTGATGCGCTGGAGTTCCATCCCAGTTCCGGGTACTGGGATGGAACTCCAGTTCCAGTACCTGGAGGTGGGCCTAGGAGGATTTCCTGGAGGAGGCAGAATGGGCGGGACTGGTCCTTCTCCACAGCACAGCCCTTTGTCCCTCTGGTGGAATGGGAGGGGAGTCTCCCTAGTTCTTTCACTAGGGCCCAGAAAATGTTGTTTTAAACATAGAAAACTGGACAAGCAGAGGTGGAAATGATACTCTATTTGACCTAAAAAGAAGTGCAGAGACTTTTCAAAACCTGATTGCTGTAGGTGCCTAGCATAGCTCTCCTGCCATGATCTTGTTTAACCTGCCTAAGCGTCCCTTCTGGATAGGAAGCATGATCACCACTTGACAGCTGAGAAGAGAGGCTCACAGAGGTCAAGCAGCCTGCACGAGGACATGATAGAATCAGGATTTTAACCCAGGTCTCTGGTCATCCAAGCCTATATATCTTCAGTGTCCCCAAGCCTATCCCATGCTCCTTCAATAGGAGAGCTACATGAAGTGACAGGTGCAGGTGCCACCTGTCTGGTAGGCACCCATCAATAAGTTGGCAGGTTACAAAGCAATAGCTTTTGCCCACTACCTTGCCCAGCCCTTGAAAGAGCCCTGAAGCTGCAGAGAAAGCTCCTCCGGGAGAGGGCATGCTGCAAGGCCTCATTTGCTGGTGGCTCGCTAGAGGCTGGTTAGCAGACAGACCTCCTGTAGCTCGCTGCCTGCTGTGACAGGCCTGTCAGCCCCTAAGACAGGTCAGAGCTGAGAAGCCGGCCTCTCGCCCTCCTCACCCTTCGCCATGAGGCTTCCAGGCTCTGCTTGGGGAGAGGCTGGTCTAACCTGACCACGGTTGAGTAAATGGTGTGCTTTGAACCCTCCGATGCCAACATACTGCTCCGTCAGTCAGCGGCCTGTGTCCAGAGCTGTAAAAGTAACCTGTGGAATCAGCTGGCTATATCTTTTGAGCTCCTCCATTTTCCACCATGTACCACTTGGGGTTTAGCTAGGCTCTGATCCTGGGTGATCTGAATTGCCAGGCTAGGAAGAGGCTATGTCAAGGCCTCAAGGGCTTTGAGAGGTCAGGCTTGCTGCCCACCCTGCAGACCCACCAATGCTCAGTAGGGTGAGGAAGCAGCAAGTAGAGAATCTCGGCCAAAGCAAATGCTTCTGGACGCAAGGCCCTGCCTCCTCTTAGACCAGGCAGGGGCATAGTGGGACTGTTCACCAGCTGCCTTCCGAACTTCCTCTGGGCCCAAGAGGCAGCTTGAACCACAAGCAGGGAAGGCTTCTTAGAATTTCCCAGGCCTGCCTGCCTGTCTTCACTCTGGACAGAAGGGGAGCCCCCCGTGGTGATAGCAAAAGCAGAGTCTGTTTTTAGCAGGAAAGGCATAGGCCTGAAGCCCCACTTATATCATTAGCATAAGCAAGTCGCCTCACCTCTGTGCACCCGTTTCATCCCTGCTGCAGTGTGGGGAGGACGGCTCCATCCTTTGGGTTGACTGGGTTCACTGCGGTCGCTCCCCACCAGTTGCTTGTCCTCCTGCCATTCAGCCAGCCTGGGGTCCTGACCACATGCTACCTGCTGGGCCACTTGCACTTACCCAGGGACCAGGACAGAGGAGCCAAGGGACCTAGCTAAAGAATTGGATAGAGACTACGGAGTGGACCACAGCATCCAGGACAGGGCTCAACTAGCCAAGGAAGGTTTGCCCAAATTGTCCTTCCAGAGGATTCTGAGTGGCCAGCCCCTGTGGCACCCGGGATCTCTGGGTGGCGCAGCGGTTTAGCGCCTGCCTTTGGCCCAGGGCGCGATCCTGGAGACCCTGGATCGAATCCCACATCGGGCTCCCGGTGCATGGAGCCTGCTTCTCCCTCCGCCTGTGTCTTGTGTCTCTGCCTCTCTCTCTCTCTCTCTCTCTCTCTCTCTCTCTGTGTGACTATCATAAATAAATAAAAAATTAAAAAAAAAAAAAAGAATTGTGGCACCCACCCAGGTCCCTTGAAATCCACTCCACTTACCCCCCACCAGCACCCTGAAGCAGGCTGCTGTACCATTCCCAGTACCACTCTTGCTTCTGGTGAGGAAGATATTTGAGACAGGTACTTAGTAGCTGAGAAAAGGGAGCAATCACCATGTGCAGCTTTAAGCCTGGCAAGATTTTGACTAGGCTGGCAGGTTTGGGAGGCCAAAGTCACACCCCTGGCACCTTTCTCCTGAGTCTGGACCTGGAGCTCCAAACCTATCTGGGGAGAAACAGAGCCAGTCCCCTCCTTGGGCACTGGGTTTGGATTCCTCTTGAGCACGGCCACCTGTAGCAGTCTGAGCCTTGCCCTGTCACAGGACCCAGGGGAGAATGACTTGCCCTCCACATGGCAGCTGCCAGAGTGCCACAGCAGATGCATGCTCTCTCCCGGCATGCCCTTGTCCAGCACAACAGAGTACCATGCTGTGCCATGGGTAGCAAGCAGTCGGTGCAGGCATCCCTCGAGCTGGCAGGCGGCTTGGGAGGTAATTACCAGACACACAACACAAGGAGCACTGACCGCCCGCGGAGCCTGGATGACGGAAAGGCTGGCAGTAAACAAACAGGCTTTAATAGCAATTAGTGCAAGTTAGACATGCCCCCTTTGACATGGGAGGAAAGGAGCTCATGTGTGTCTGCCCACAGGGAGTGAGCAAGTGAGTCTCTGGGCAAAAGACCTCTCACACACTTGGTCTCTGCCCAAATGGAATGACATTCTCTGTGCCAACCACTGTGTGGTAAAGCCTTGATTACTCGGAACCTCCAATTATCCAGGATGCTCTTGGCATTCTGTTGGTAGCACACAGGGAAACAGCAAGAAAGGAGTTATTTGACGTTTGTTTAAAATAAAACACTTGCACGCTCCATTAGCCAGCCGGCCAGTCTCCAGCCAGTCTCCTGTCCCTGTCCAGAGTGCTGGAGAGCAGCCCCTAGGCTCTGAACCTCAGAGCTCAGCCTTGCCAGGTGCCTTACTCAGGGAACAAGGCCTGCAGGGGTACAGACACAAATCGAGGCATTGGAAATGTGCATTCATTCACCAGTGGTTCATTTGATTGAACAGCTTGCTGTGTGCCAAGCTCTGTGCTGGAGACAGAGATGTACAAAGCACGTTCTCTGGGGTCCTGGAGCTCGTGGCATGGTCCGTTAATACTAGCTGATACTCAGTGACCATTTACTTCACATCTGATCTCTAAGCATTTTTCAAGTGTGCTCCTGTTTAGTCCTCATGACAACCTTGGAAGGCAGGTATCGTCCTCCTCCCCAGGTAAGGAAACAGAGGCGCAGGGAAGTTGAGTGACTTGGCCAAGGCCATGGGTCTAGGTCGCTGCCTAGGCAGAGCCAGGGTTCAGGCCCAAACAGTCTTGCTCCAGAACTCCAGCTCTTTGGGACTTTGTGTAGGGGAGAGATTTTTGCATAGAGCTGTGGAGAGATAGAAAGCCACAGTGAGGGACACCCGAGTGGCTCAGCGGTTGAGCATCTGCCTTTGGCTCAGGGCATGATCCTGGAGTCCCAGAATCGAGTCCCACGTCGGGCTCCCTGCATGGAGCCTGCTTCTCCCTCTGCCTGTGTCTCTGCCTCTGTGTGTGTGTGTGTGTGTGTGTGTGTGTGTGTGTGTGTGTGTCTCATGAATAAATAAATAAATAAATCTTTAAAAAAAAAGCCACAATGAAGTCACAGTGGAAGCAAATAACTTTAGTTGGAAGGAAGCTCCCGTGGGGTGGAGAGAAGGGTATTAGGTAGTGAGGCAGGATTCCCTAGGCCACGTGGGCCATCTGCCTCGCTCCTGACAGCTCTCCCTCACAGAGCAGAACAGGTGGGCAGCATCCCAGGATGGAAGTGCTATGTGCGTATTTTTGCCAAATTCTCCCATTAAACGACATTGGAAAGACCGGCAGTGCTCAAGCTAGCTGTACATTCAAATCATTTGGAGAGCTTTTAAAAGCCCTCGTGTCCAGACGACACTCCATGCCAATTAAATCAGAATCTCTGATGGTAGATTTTGATTTTTTAAACTCCCCAGATGGTTCGAAAGAGCAGGCGTGATAGAACCATTGAGCTAGGGGCGCCTGAGTGGCTCAGTTGGTTCAGTGTCTGCCTTTAGCTCAGATCATGATCTCGGGGTCCTGGGATCCAGTGCCACACCGGGCTCCCTGCTCCACAGGGAGTCTGCTTCTCCCTCTCCCTCTGCCTGTCGCTCCCTCTGTTTGTGCTGTCTCTGTCAAATAAATAAATAAAATCTTAAAAAAGAAAAGAACCATTGAGCTAGACCCAGACCTTCCAGCAACACCAGCATTCCATCCTGAAGAAGCTGTAACTTTCCTCTTCTTCCCAGCGTCTGTCTGCTATGTGTGTCTGTAGCTTTATCAGGATGAGAAAAGCAACAGCCTGGCCATGACAGCAGACACTTGGCTGGAAGGGTGGCAGGAGTGAGCTCTGTGGACTTGCATCTTTCCCTTGGGACTCCCCTTTTACACTGACCCTACTGGACCCTGGGCATGGTGCTCTGCTGCCAAAGTGCCCACAAAATCCTCTCTCCTCCCTGTAGCACAGCAAGCTTACCTAACATTTTCTCAAGGAACTTCTAGAAGCCAAAAGCAACTGAGAACATAGGGGTGATAAAACAGTGGGCTGGTGCCCAGAGCACAAGTTTATGCCAGAGAATCCTAGTTTAAGTGTGGAGTTGGACTGAGCACCAGCACCTTTCATGCAGGAGCCTGCAGTCCTGCTGGGGTGGGCTACTCAGCTCGGCTCCCCACTGGCCTGCTGGGGTGCTCAGTCAGGTTAGTAGCTGGAAATTGGCCCTGGTGGGAGTATTTGCACCACAAAGCATCAGCAGATGCTACACATGGGATATGTGGGATATTTTCCTCCTCCGGGAGTAGATTGTGAGCTGTTAGGCTGCACGCCGCTGGCTCAGCTCTCTCCACCTCCTTGCTGTCATTAGCATCCTGACCACTCTCCCCAACTCCCACCTTCTTTTTTAAAAAAATATTTTATGGGGATCCCTGGGTGGTGCAGCGGTTTGGCGCCTGCCTTTGGCCCAGGGCGCGATCCTGGAGACCCGGGATCGAATCCCACGTCGGGCTCCCGGTGCATGGAGCCTGCTTCTCCCTCTGCCTGTGTCTCTGCCTCTCTCTCTCTCTCCCTCTCTCTGTGACTATCATAAAAAAAAAAAAAAGAAGAAGAAAAAAATATTTTATTTATGTATTCATGAGAGACACAGAGAGAGAGGGGGGCAGATACAGGCAGAGGGAAAAGCAGGCTCCATGCAGGGAGCCCGACGCGGGACTCGATCCCGGGTCTCTAGGATCACACCCTGGGCTGAAGGCTGGCGCTAAAGTACTGAGCCACCCGGGCTGCCCCAACTACCACCTTCAACCCAAGTTTTGTTTCCCAGAAGCTGGTTTCCCTGGGGGCAGGGGGTAGGGGAGGCTGCAGAGCTCATTCCTACCTGGTGGTTATCTTCAGAGCCTTGCTTCTTATTTTTCCGACAGTAAGGGAAGTCTTAGTTCTGACAGTGGTCGGAAATCTGAGCAGGAAGTTTTGTAGAGTTAGGCCTGGCAACCTCAGTTTGCAGGCACAGAGGAGGATTTTCCAAGGTGCCACTCTCACTTCTGTCCCCCACCCCAGGGAGAAGAACCTTTAGGGGAGGTGATCACTTTTCCATCTGCAAGTCCCATGACCCACCCCCACGCCCCAGACCTCGCTGGGGGCCGGGTGGGGGCTCAGGAGGCGCCTTCCGGGGGCCCAGTGAGGGGGCCGTGGGGGGAGAGTAGGGACTTCAGCAGGGAGGAAGGATAGGCACGGGGATGGGGGGGGGGGGTGCAGAGACCACCGGAAATCTGACTGGGAAGATAAATGCCAGGCAAGGGCCAGGCAATTTCATTTACTTTTTTAGCTGTCTCCGGAGCAGCCAGCGAGGCTGAGTCATTTATGAAGAAAATTATTATGATCGTCTTTGCCCATCAGCCTGGCCTGAGGACGCGCTGCAGGAGGCGCCTGGCAGCCCACCTTTGCTGGCCAACCCGGACATGGCAAGGAGGGCTCTCGGCAGGCACTTTTCTCCTCCTTTGTTCTTCTTTCCTGGAAGCTTTTTTTTTTTTTTTAATTTTTCTTTTTAAGATTTTATTTATTTATTCATGAGAGACACAGAGAGAGGCAGAGACACAGGCGGAGGGAGAAGCAGGCTCCATGCAGGGAGCCCGATGCGGGACTCGATCCCGGGTCCCCGGGGTCACACCCTGGGCCCAAGGCGGGAGCTCATCCTCTGAGCCACCCAGGCGTCCCTTTCCTGGAAGCTTGTAGTGAAGGGCGGAAAAAAGTGTCTCTAGGTTCATTAACGGATTTTCTTTTTTTCTTTCTTTTTTTTTGGAGTACAGTTGACGCACTATAGGACCTTAGTTCCAGGTGTACAACATAGCGAATGCACACATCTACACGTTACGCTGTGCTCACCACCACCAAGGTAGCCACCATCTGCTGTTCCAGTCGTGGATTCTTAACACTCTGCACTCCCTGTCCTCTCACTGGGACGCCCGCTGCACTCTCCACAGCTTGGTATCCCTGTCCTCCTTAGGGGTGCACCTCACGGCCCCTCCGTAATGGCCCCTGTGTCTCCGTGAGGCAGAGGACCCCTTGAAAGATGAAAGGTGGAGCTCCAGGGAGGTTAAGGGGCCTGCCTGAGGTTGCACAACTTTTTTTTTTTTTTTTTTTTTTTTTTTTCATGAGACACAGAGAGACAGAGGCAGAGGGAGAAGCAGACTTCCTGCAGGGAGCCCAATGCGGGACTCGATCCCAGGACCCTGGGATCATGACCTGAGCCAAAGGCAGATGCTCAACCACTGAGCCACCCAGGTGCCCCTAGGTTGTACAACTTGAAATGGCAGATCAGAGGTTAAGGACCGGGTCTTTACCCTGTCTGCTCCCCCCACCCCCATGGACTCTCTTTCAGCAGGGGGCTTGCTGATCCAGTCTTCCCCGAGGGCCGAGGGCCGTGGGACTCAGCTTGCAGGATTATGAGGGGCATGCCTTGTCCTCTGTGCCTCCCAAAGGCAAGGGCTACTTCCATGTCCTTCCTGCCCCACCCTCCCCACCTCACACCCCCAGTGTGGGGCTCCGTGGGGTAGGGAAGGCTCAGCCACTGCCCCCGCCTGGCTCCTTCCAAGCCTTCGAGAGTGACAGACCCAGCCATGAGTGAGGGATGTGAATGAGTGTGCCCCAGGAGCTTTCCTATTATAGGCATGATTCTCTGTCCTGCTAGGTTACCATAGTTTGTCTGCTTGTCTCTTGTGGCATTTTGAGTGGTGACATGAAGCTCAGCTCAGCTTAGCACAGCATCCTTGATCTTGGCTGGTTAGGTTTCCAGGCACCAAGTGTTGCATCAAGCCTGAGGGATGGGGACAGCCTGGATTCTCGACTGTGTGTCCAGTCACCTGGAGAGGTCCACAAACCTCAGGCAGCAGGCCTGGGGCGCTACCCCTGCATCGTTATCCAGCACTCCAGGTGCCATTGTGAGGTGTCCCAAAGGTGCAGATTCCACACTCCCCAGAGTCCTGCAAAACCAAGAATTCTGGCCATAGGAGATTGCCCAGGTCAGAGGTGGGACAGCCAGCTGCATGGAAACTCTCTAGTGCACTCCAGCCTGCAGCAGGGTATGGGGCGCCATGGTGTTGCCAGGGAAGCCAGACAACTTGCATCCTGGGCCACCAGGGTGGGGAGCCTCAGACCCTAATTCCAGAAGGGACCTTAGAGGTCATGGGGCTTGGCCCCACCCAAAGCAGAAATCAGAGAGCTGGTCTCTGCTGGCTTCTGTGCTGGGAGGCTCCCTCAGTCTCCTTTACCACTTCCCTGGGCCCAGACCCCTCCTCTTCTCAGGGTCTTTTTAGACTATGGGCACCACGTGTGAAGACTAGTGCTCTGGAGTGATCGTTTGATCATCCTGTCTCCAGAGATCCCACTGGCACAAAACAGGTTTGCTAGGCAGTAGTGCTAATGACGAGTGAGGTAGATAAGGTCAAGCCGACCTCAGGGAAGTAATTTCCTCTAAATACTGCCCACTCTGATTCTACTATTGATTACTTGAAGCTTCCAGACATAGGCAAGAGCCTGGGCTGGCTGTCTGCAGTGTGAGGAGGGTCAGGCAGGGTATGGGGTCCCCAGCTGCAGCCTCGAGGGGACAGGATGATGCAGTGGACTGTGCCCCCATCCATCCTGCATTCATGGTGTCCAGCTCAGATTGGGGGGTCTTCTTCTCCACCATGGGCTTCTGTGTGGCCTCACTGTGGAAGTTCATCACCATCATAATCATGCAGTTGGGGCCCTGAGAAAGTTGGAGGAGCATTACTCTGGCTTCATTAAAGGATTCTAGAAGTTCCCATCCTACATTCTGCAGTCACAGGCTGAGAGATGAAGTGACCCCAGAGCCTGGTGGACTCCGCCTCTCATCATCTGTCATAGTGAAAATTGGAAACCTGAATGTTCCTCTGGATACCATGGGCTACGACCCAGTCATGAAAATGTTGGACTTCCAGCCTGAAAAGATATTTATGATACATCACTGAGAAAAGCCCATGATGGCATAGAATCAAGGAGGCCATTTTTCAAATCTAGATGCACCAAGGCACACATGCAGATTGCTAAGTCGGGAAGACCATATGCCAGCACACTGCCAGTGGTTGATTCTAGATGGTGGGACATGGGTGGTTTTGGTTTTGCACATCAGTGTTTTCTCATTTTCTGAATTGACTGACTGGTGCTAATGGGCCTGTGACCTATCACAACCTTGGTGCACAGACACCTGGTTCCGACTGGCAGATGGGCACAGAGCGAGTCAGGCTGGGGCAAGGGCCCCAACTCTTGAATGTGCTGTGGTCAGAGTTGCTTAGGCAAGTGGTGCCAAGCCTGAAGGAGCTTATAATCTAGTTTAGGAGCCAAAACATTCATTCATTCATTCACCCAGGGATCCCTGGGTGGCGCAGCGGTTTGGCGCCTGCCTTTGGCCCAGGGCGCGATCCTGGAGACCCGGGATCGAGTCCCACGTCTGGCTCCCGGTGCATGAAGCCTGCTTCTCCCTCTGCCTATGTCTCTGCCTCTCTCTCTCTCTCTCTCTCTCTCTCTCTGTGACTATCATAAAAAAAAAAATTAAAAACATTCATCCACCCAACAGAGTTATTGAGCCCCCTGTAGGCACTGCACTAGGTGTTGCATTTACAGGGTGAGCAAGCACACTGACTGGGCACAGAGCACGATGCATGATGCGTGTCTGGTGTAAAGTGTTCTGGGCATTTGGTTGGGGACCACAGGGAATGATGGAGGAGGCAGCCTTAGTGCTGGAATATGAGGGTGAGAAGGACGTCGCCCGATGGTAACTGGGGTGTGGCCCTCGGGAGAAGGGAGATTGGAGGCCCTGTTCTTCTCCACATGTGCCAAAGTCCAAAGATTAGCTTCTATTACTTTCATGCTGCTGAGTGTCTTGTGGCCTTGGGAAGCTTACTTAACCTTTCCAGCCTCAGTTTCCCCATCCACAAAATGCAGGTCATTTCATGTCCACCTCCACCCTCCAGCCATCTCTCTCTCATCAGGATGCTGTGAGTGTAAATTTTGTGCTTTTAAGCCTTATCCAGAAACTTCTATTTGGCCTCTTGGGCTTATGCTTGCTAGCTTGGTTGCTCCAGTTCATTGAGTCCACTGGTTTTGACAGCCTGGTGGCCCCATTGCTTCTTCCTCCGAGCTGTGTCTGTGACTTGAGCAGTTACATCAGGGCAAAGAGCTATACCTACTCCCAGGTCTGTACCCGAGAAGCCGTCACTGTCTGTGGCAGAGTGGTTTGGAGAGCATTGCAGACCCTGGAGAGGCCCGCCTGGTAGTAGATTTGGGAATGACAGCTGGAAACTCAAGTAGCACTGCTGTCTCTAAGCCTGGAGTCGTGGGGACTTGCTCCAAGGCGGGGCCGCACCTGGTCTTCATGTCACATCCAGCAGACCTACTGCAGGGACCTCACAGAAAGATCACCCCCCCTTCCCAGCTGCTCTCATGAACACCAGCAACTCTGTAGGCCACTGGCCTCCCTGGCCACTCTGTAGGTCACTGGCCACTCTCCCCCTTGGGGATGGGGGAGTCAGGAGTCCAGAGAGAGGAATGTCCTAGTCCAACCCCCTCTGGAGAAACAGAGTCAGGACCAGTGGTCCCCAGTGGCAGGTGAGATGAGGTGACAGCAGCTCTGAGCCTCAGCCCCCATCTCTGAATTGAGGCTGTATTGACAGTTGAGATTATGTCACCCTCAGCCCGGGGTCCAGCCCTAGTGAGTTGCTCAGCAAAACCTGCCCATCATGATTACCTTTGTGGGGTGAGGAGGGGCCACTGGATGGAGACTAGCTCTGGCCTTGGCCTTGACCCTCAGTGTTGTAGGATGAAGCACAAGGACTCTGGGATCAGGAACTGTCCGGCCTTCACCACTCACAGTCTTGGTGACCTGTCAAAGAAAAACCAGAGCTGGGCAGTAGTGAAAGCTGTAAAAGCAAGACTATTGCAGCAGAGGAGAAGAGACCTCAGTGCAGAACCAGGCTCAATCCCAAAGGCAGCATGGGCGGCAGTGGATGGAAATTACAAAAGGGGGTGAGTGAGGCTGAACTGACCTCACAGGCTTCTTGCAGCAGGAGGCCGGGGTAAGCGGACATCACCTGGGGGACGGTGGAGCGCGAAGAACCCAATCAGATATCAAGGGTGGAGGGTTCCGGCTAAACCATTTAGCAGGATTCTAAACAAGACCATGAGAGTCGAACATAGAAGCCCAAAAGTCAGGCTTTTCGTTTGAATTGAAAAACTCAGGGGAGCTGGAGTAGAGCTAGAGAATCGTCAGCACCAAGAATCGGAGCCTGTTTTCTTATCTACAAAATGGGTTTTTGTTAGAAACAAGGTGCTCCACCCCCATGGGCCTTGATGCCCTTCTGTGTCACATGCAGGTTGCAATACACTGTGAAGTGACTTTAGCTCTTCAAAGCCCAATGCAAAGGGGTTTTCTTATCTGAGTGATCTGGGGCAGAAAGCCTGGTGTCACCCCCCCACCCCCTACCCCCATTGCTGGCTGTGTTGGTGGCCATGACCTTTACAGAGCTGCTGCCAATTAGTGTAGACGGTATAGCTTCCAATTAAGGAGCCCCTTTGTTCCCAGCTGTGGGGCAGGAGAAATGGGGGCCCAGCTCACGTGGAAGCCCTAAAGTGCGGTGGGCAGCCCCTTGAGCCCCCCTCCCGCCGTGCCGGCCCACTGAGCCCACTGAGCAGTAGGGAGGAGGCTGCTGGCAGGGGGGACCGTGACATCAGCAGACAGTCGAGAGCAGGGGAGAGCACTGGGTGGCGGGTGGGGACTGGGGTCGGTGCATCTCGTTTCCTCCCCTCCCTGGAGGAAGTCGGCTCCCAACCCTGAGTTCTGGAAAAGCCTGGCTTTGCTTCCTTCTCCACCGGAGCCTTCAGTGTGGTTGGGCTCCGGGTCCCTGGCACCACCTCCTTCCCGGTCTGTGCTGACCAGTCCCTGCCCGCCGCCCCGGGGATTCAAGGACAGAGAAGAACCCCTGCCTTCCCGAGCCCCAGAAAAAAAGCACACTGGGACCTCAGGGAGCTCTGAGCCTGGTCCCCCAAAGTGCCAATGAGGGTGGGCTCCCTGTTCCAGCCCCAGGACTCCTGCACTTGCCTCCCCCGCATACCGAGCAGGCCTCAGTCTCCGCATCAGCCCGGCCACCCAGGGCCTGGGTCAGACTTGTCCCCCCCACTGTGCCTCAGTTGCCGGCTGCCGCCCAGCCCTGATGGCCCCTCTGCCATAATCTGTGCAGCCCCTGACCAGCAAGCCGTGAAAAGGAGGAAGTACCTGAGGGCCTTTCAGGTTGGTTCTCTCCACGGAGGCCACGTCCCGGGCTTTGACCTTTTCTGAGTAGTGGTGGGGGATGTCGTTTGGGGTTGTCGGTGAAGTCGGTGGGGTCCGGAGGCGCCAAGGAAAAATGCTTGAGACGTCTTCGCTGTACAAAGGTGGTTTTATTAAAGCAGAGAGACAGGACCTGTGGCAGAAGGAGCTGCAGCCCCAGGGTTGTGAGGAGTCTACATACGTGGGGGTTGAAGAAGTAAAGATAAGGGACGTTTCCAAAGGATCTTCATATGCTAGAGAAGATTCTGGGGAAAGCTGAGGCCTGGCTATTGTCAAGCCAAGGTTCTTTTTCCCTCTGGCGAGGCATTAACAGCAGACAGGAGCTTCCTGGAGGAACTGGCTACTCTGCCGGCCTCAAGTGTTTGTCAATGGGCTGCAGGTTATCTGAACATTTAGTTTTATCTGCATTTCCTTCCGCCTTTGTTTCCCAGATCCATGGGGGGCTCGGGGAGCGTGGCGCCGGCAGGGAAGTCAGGGGCTCAGCACCTCTGCGGCGCTGGGTCTTCCATCCGTGTCATCTGGTGAGCTCCGCGACCCCGCTGGCCAGGCTGGCCAAGCTCAGCCCTCGGGCCCGAAGCCGAAGCCGGGGTGCTTGTCCCAGGGCACGGAGGTGGTGCTGGGCTGCGGGGCTCAGTGCAGGGACCAGACCCGTGAGAGGGAGCAAGGGCGGCCAGGGCACTGTGCGGGGCATCGCGGCACCCCCTCGTCATCCCCTCGCCTTCACGGTCTCCCTGCATTTCACAGGCGAGATAGCCCAGATTCAGAGATCCCACCTGGGGCAACCATCAGGCACCGGGAAAGTTCTCTTTCTGATGCCAAAGCTCTGTTCAGCCGGGAAAGTTCTCTTTCTGATGCCAAAGCTCTGTTCAGCATCCTAACCACCACCTACCCCAACGGCCCCCGCCCCCCCGACACTTAACCACATGAAGTAAAGGCTCTGGGGTTGCATTCACCCCAAAAGACGTTTTGGGCAGCAAGTTTCAGAAACGTTATCATGAACGAGAAGGGACAGGTTTGTTCTGCACTGTGACCCAGAGCAGAACAAGGAGGCATGGAAGATTCTGGAATGAATCCGAGAAATCTCCAGGAAGCCCTTTCTCTCAGGGCAGGTCAGCAAAAATGCCACACCTGCCGAGGGGGCCTTAGGGAGCTCAGAAATTCTGTGTCCCTGGCTTCCCCTGGGCTGTGGGAGGGAGCTGCTCCTGGCTGGGTGGCCCCGAGAGCTGTGAGTGACCTGCCCAGGGTCGGAAAGCCACCCACTCCTGCTGGAGCCCCGGGAGCCCTGCAGGAAGGCTGTTTTCTGTTTTCTGTTACTAAGGGAATCTGGAGGGTTCTCCTGGCTGGTGGAGGCCTGGGGGGGTGGGATTCCAGGCTGGAGGGCCAGGTGGTGATACAGGAGAGCTTGGTTCTTCTCTCACAGAGGCGAAGAATGAATCTCGCTGACAAAGGAGATTGAATAAAGCAGTAGAGCTTTATTAAGCAAAGATAGAGAGAAAGCTCTCAGAAGTGAGATGGGTCCTAACAGGGTTGCCACTGAGGGCTTGTAAGGTTGGTCTTTTATTGAAAGCCAACCTGGGAACCTAAATCTTTTAACATATCTATTGATATCACCATTGAGTAAGGACTAATGATAACACCTTTAATGGCTTACTTCCTTTTTAAGGTCCTTTTTGGGTAATTCTTTGTTGGTCACAAGTAGCTGTTGTAACAAGACCCCACCTCTGGCACCTGGGACAGGATGGTCTGGTTTATATATCTCTGGTTTCCTTTCATCTCCACATTTTTGGGATTTTCGTGAGCCTGATTCCGTGGCCCCCTGCCTAGCCCTGCCTAGCTCCATTTGTCCCTAACTCAGTGGGAGGGTGCATGAGAAGCACGGACTCAAGCCAGCCGGCCCTGGCTTCATATCCTAGCTCTAGCACTTTCCATGGGTGTGACCACGACCAGGCTACCAAACTCTCCACTATTTTCCTCATCTAAGGAATGGGGAGAAGATGGTACTCAGCTACAGGACTGCTGTGAGGATCTAGAAACTTAAAGAGCTTAGGTCACCAAGCCCTCAATGTTCACTGGTTAAACAAAAACCACTGACCCACTGGCAGAGATCCCAAATGGCTGCAAACTCCCACTTTGCTAGGAGCACCTTGGGCAGATGGCTTTGGAGGGAAGAGCCCCCCCCCCCCCCCCCCCCCCCCCCCCCCCCCCCCCGCCACCATGGGTACCCTATCACCAACTGATGCAGGTTTAAGGCCTCTGAGTTGCTTTCTCCCCTCCCACAACAAGCATCAGCTGATGCTCCGTTTGGACTCTAAGTGCTGGGTGGATGCTGTGAATGAGCAAGCAGCCCCGGGGCATCAGTTGCCTCATCTGTAAAGTGGGTTGAGGAGCCCCTGTGGTGCTCCACTCCATGGCTCTGGGAAGGATCAAATATGGAAGTGCTTTGTAAACTTGAGTGACAGGCCTCCCCTTCCCTTCTCCTGGAAGAGCAAGGAGGTAGCCATGTCCCACTCACCAAGTCCACAAAGGAGGGGAATAGATGTCTTCAGAGGATTCCATTGTGGAAGCACTTTAGTTTTCCAAAGGGGGGCAGCAGAGCCCAATGTGGGTCCTGCTCACCCTCTCCCTGGGCCGTGGAGCCCCAGGTACTGCCCACCCCTCACTGGGCAACTCCAGGGCAATGGGAAGAGAAGAACACATGGAACTCTTGCTGAAGATCAAGGACTCATCAGCCTGGAGGTTGGGGCGGGCAGACCTGGGGCAGCCTCATTTGAAAGTTCTGAAACTAGGGTGGCTAGAGCTCCTCATAGACTCAGCATGGTTTCTAGAGAGCAATTTTTTAAAAATGTATTTATTCATGAGAGACCCACAGAGAGAGAGCAAGAGAGAGAGAGACATAGGCAGAGGAAGAAGCAGGCTCCCCTCAGGGAACCCGATGTGGGACTCGATCCCTGAACTCCAGGCTCATGCCCTGAGCCAAAAGCAGAGCTTAACCACTGAGCCATCCAGGTGTCCCTCTAGAGATCAATTAGATGAAGTATACACACATATCCTTTGACAGAGCAATCAACTCTGCTACTGGGCATACACCCAAAGACATTGTCACACCGACCCTTAAGGACAGAGGCCACCTGGCTGTCCATCACTGGCACAGTAGAGAGGGAGAGTGTGGGAGGACACAGGATGGTGTTCTAGGCAGCAGTCCAAAGCAGATAGATCAGATGTACACTGGGCCTCCTGGGTGGCTTGTAAAACATGGTTTGGTCACCAGCACTGTTAGTATTGGCCCTATACCCTTCTCACTGAGAGGAAGCAGGACTTCCTGATGGCTGATGCTAGGGGCTGGGGCAGCAAAGCTTTGAGATGAGCCTTATTGCAAAGTCAGGAAGTGCATCTAAAGTGGGGGGAAGCGGGGTTCATCACAAGACCCTGGAGCCAGATTAGAGGGCCTCCCGCTAGCTGGATCAGGGGCAATTTGAGCACTAAAATGATGAAATACAGCAAGGAACTATAAGCCGCTAGAAATATGAGAGTCCATTAGATAAATGGGAGAGAAGAGAAGGCTCTTGCCTACAGTAAAATGCTAAGGTGCTGCAGGAGTTGGAAGGTCAATTTGCAGCAGATTAGGCAAGAATCAGCAGGAGTTAAATCTAGGGGTGATGGATTTTAATTTTGACAGGAGCAAGATAGTTACACGCTCTTAAAGTGTGTCCCCACAGACTTCTTTTAAGTTACAAAGGAGGGAAAAAACAAAACAGTAATTACACAGTGGAGAAATTAATGCCTGGACTGGGTGATGACAGTTAACATCACGTATGAGGAGGGACAGGGATGGGATACTGTGTGCCTCGGGTGTGATACCCCTAGACCTACCACCTCGGCAGTCTTTCATCATGGGGAAGCTCCCGACAACCACAAAATGTGGGGCTCTTTTTTTTTTTTTTTTACAATTTTTTTTTTTAAGATTTTATTTATTCATGAGAGACAGAGAAGCAGGCTCCATGCAGGGAGCCCAACGTGGGACTCGATCCCAGGACTCGATCCCGGGACTCCAGGATCACGCCCTGGACTGAAGGTGGTGCTAAACCGCTGAGCCACCTGGGCTGCCCCTAGGATTTTTTTTTTAAGTAGGCTCCACGTCCAGCTTGGGGCTTAAACTCACAACCCTGAGATCATGAGTCATTTGCTATACCGACTGAGCCAGCCAGGCGTCCCAAAACATGGGACTCTATTAAAAAGACAGAGATGATGGTCCTGATATTCTTCCAAAATGTCAGTGTCACAAAAGACAGAAAGGAGTACAAGGAGACAGGACAACATGTGACCGCTGGATCCTGTACTGGAGGGGGTTGCTAGAAAAGACATGATTAGGCCACCTGAGAAAACTGAAATATGTGCCATATGTTAGGTAAGGGTTCTATCAACTTACAAAATCCATAGCTGTGGTTATGGCAGAGAATGTCTTTATTCTTAGGAAATACACAGTGAGGGCAGCCCGGGTGGCTCAGGGGTTTAGTGCCGCCTTCAGCCCAGGGCCTGATCCTGGAGACCTGGGATCAAGTCCCATGTCCAGCTCCCTGCATGGAGCCTGCTTCTCCCTCTGCCTGTGTCTCTGCCTCTCTCTCTCTCTCTCTGTCTGTCATGAATAAGTAAATAAAATCTTAAAAAAAAAAAAAAAAGGAAATACACAGTGAAATAAGGATGAAGGGCCATGGCATATGTATATTATCCTCAGATAATTCAGGAAAAAAGTGTGTATGTGTGTCTGTGTGTCTGTGTCCAGAGAAGGCGCAGCAGGTACAAATGATAAAGCAAAGAGGGTAAAATGCTAACAATTTGTGAATCTTGGTGAAAGGTTATGTGGTGTTCTCTGTACGGGTTTTACCTTTGCAGCTTTTTATAAGACATTATTTCCAAGTAAAAAGGTAAAAAGAGTAACTTGAGAAAATTATATTTAAAATGTCCCCAAGTGTAAAATTGTTACACTAAAGGTCTAAAGCGAGACATACAAGTAGGTTCCACTTGTATTAAGTTCAAGAGCAGGCAAGTGAATCAGTGGTGAGAAAAGCCAAGGAGGGATTAACGAGAAAGAGGCACAAGAGAGCCCTAGGGGAATCCTTGAAGTGTATCATAGCCTGATCTGGTCACCGGAGTATTTACCTATTTGTATTATCTATTTGTAATTTACCTATTTGAGGCATGTTGCTGTACATATATCTCAAAAAATTTTTCAGTGCTTATTAAAAAAAAAAAACAACAGAATGAGATCTATAACACAGTACCATTTACCTAAGTTAAAAATATGCATATAACATGCCAAAGTGGTCAAAAATTAAAAACAAAACAAGCACAAAAACAGAAAACCCTCCATCTTCCCAATGCAAGGCACCCAAAAGAGGGAGGAGTTGGTTCTTGCCATTACTGTTGGCTGGAGGTTGTGCAGGACTCAGGGGTGAAGCCCTGGTCCTGTCCTGGACTGGGGTGGGGTGGGAGGTCACATGCTGTATGGGCTGCTCGCAGAGTTGGATCAAGGTGCAGGGGATGTTTGCATCCAGGGCAGCTGAGCCCTGAGCCTCTGTGTCATGGCATTGGCTCCTGGTTGTTGGCGTCTGCTCTTGTATCCAGCCGTTGCTCTGAGAGCCTTGAATTAACTCCTCTGAGCCTTACAACAGCCCCATTAGATAGGTGATATTACTTCCCCCATTCCACAGATGACAAAACTGAATCACAGAAAGTTGGATTAATTTGCCCAAGGATGCACAGCTAGAAAATGCCAGAACTGGGATCTGAATCCAGGTGGCCCAGAACACTCTAAACCACAACATGCACACTCCTAAGTAGAGACTCCGCCACATGGTAGTCCAAAGTGGGGAACAGAAGCACAGCTTGGTTGTCCCACAGGTCTCCCTGGGCCCAGATGGGCTGAGAGGTCCTCCAGGCTTTGGTGTTCTAAACTCCCTGCAAGACTCACCCTCATGGGGATCCCTGAGTGGCTCAGCGGTTGAGCACCTGCCTTTGGCCGAGGGCGTGATCCTAGAGTCCCAGGATCAAGTCCCACATCAGGCTCCTTGCATGGAGCCTGCTTCTACTGCCTATGTCTCTGCCACTCTTTCTTTCTGTGTCTCTCATAAATAAATAAATAAAATCTTAAAAAAAAAAAAAAAAAAGACGACTGCACTCTCAGGATCTGGGCCTGGACGGTGCCATTCTAGATGCCATTGACAGAACCTTCCAGTTCTCCTGCTGCCCTCAGCTCTTGGTCTGGCATCCTGTCCCTACTCTTTGGCCTCTACTTCCCTCCAGCCACAAGTGCCCTCTCCCCTCATTCAATCCTGCCCACCCTTCAAGCCCTAGCCCAGCTGCCCCCTCTGTGTCCAGCCTGGCCCCTTCCCCCCGTGGACTCTTGCACTCTTTTTGAAAACTTGGATTCTGGGAGATCCCTGGGTGGCGCAGCGGTTTAGCCACCTGCCTTTGGCCCAGGGCGCGATCCTGGAGACCCGGGATCGAATCCCATGTCGGGTTCCTGGTGCATGGAGCCTGCTTCTCCCCCTGCCTGTGTCTCTGCCTCTCTCTCTCTCTCTCACTGTGTGCCTATCATAAATTAAAAAAAAAAAAAAAAACTTGGATTCCAACCTGGGCTCTGCTCATTATGAGTTTGGGGCCTTAAGCAAGTTATTTAACTTCTCTGGCCTCGGTTCCCTTCAGTCGTCGTATCCAATGGCCACGGAGTACTGTGCAGGTGCCTATACTCTCCCATCCATCCTTGAGCAACCCTGTGAGGTAGATCTAGCCTGTAAGATGATGAAGGTTAGGAATTTGCTTTAGGCTCACAGCGGTTACCGTGACCTAGAGGGACCTGATCCAAAGACTGAGTGGTCCTAAAGTTTAGGTATGAGATGCTGTACAGTGTTAGCAAGACCTCACGCAGCTGCTGCCTTGTTCTGTTTTTTTCTTTCTTTTAATGGAGGCAAAACTCATGTAACATAAAACCAGCCATTTTAAAGTGTACAGTTCAATGGGATTTAGTGCATTCACAGTGTTCTGCAGCCATCGCCTTACCTAGTTCCAAAGTACTTTCCTCACCCCAAGGGAGACCCCACTCCCATTCCCCAGCCCCCAGCAACCCCTCATCTACCCTCTGCCTCATGGAGTAGCCCGTTCTGTACGTTTCCTACAAATGGAATCCTACGCCGTGTTAACTTTTGGATCTGGCTTTTTTCATTCAGCATAATGTTTTTGGGATCCAGGGCACGTACCAAGGCTTCATTCCCTTTCCTGGCTGAGTAATACTCTGCTGCTTGGCTAGAACCACACTGAGTTTATCCGCTTACCTGTGGCTGGACACGTGGCTGCTGGGAGTAGCGCTGTGGGGGATGTTTGTGCCCAACTCTTCAAGAACCTGTTTTCCCTTATTCCAATTCTACCCAGGAGTGGCCGTGCTGGGATAAATGGAAATCCCCATGGTTAGCTGTATTTGGGGGGATGCTTCCCTGAATGTGGTTGTAGTGGTGCGGTGGTCCCCAGGGCCCCCCCACCCTGGGCTGGGTGCCTGCAGCGAAGCCCCACATGCAGTGGGCAGTGGAGAGCTGTAGCAGCGTCTTCCTGTTCCCTGTCCTTCTCTGCCTGCTGGCCCCCCAACCTGCCCTCTCTCCCCCACAGATGTGCCCGTGGAGAAGCTGGCCGCCATGCCCGCCTTGCGCAGCATCAACCTCCGCTTCAACCCCCTGAGCGCTGAGGTGCGCGTCATCGCTCCGCCACTCATCAAGTTTGACATGCTCATGTCTCCTGAGGGCGCCCGGGCCCCCCCACCTTAGGCCTCCCTCCTCATGCCCACCCAGCAAGGGACAGAGGCCACCTGAGCTGGCACCCTGAGGGGAGGGCATCCCACAGGGCCCATGGGAGGCCAAGCCTGGGGGGGTGGCTGGGGGCGGGTGGGCCAAAGAGCACACGTGGTGGGAGGGGGTGCAGCTGGTCCGAGATAGATAGCTTAGAGCAGTAGGGGGCCCAGGAGGAGGGGGCCAGGTGGGGCCAGAGCCCGGATGCTGGGCACGCACAGTTTCTGTTCACATTTGGGCAGACCCCCACCCTCTCCGAGCCTTGTTATTTGGGAAAAGGGGCAGTGGGGGCGGGGGGGCTTTGCCTCCTTTGAGCTCCTTGGAGGCTTTTTGGGCAACACATGCCTTCAAGTTACCTTCAAACCATCAGGCACCATCTGAGCTCACAGATGGCCATTGCCAAGCGCTTTCCGGGCCACTGTGGGGTTCGAGGCCTTGTTTCTGGTGCCGAAAGCCAGCCACTGGCCTGAGAGGAATAGAAGACAACCTCCATCTGTTTATTGCTTCCTGAGGATTGACCCGCATGAGGCCTTCTACCGGGACCCATCCTCGGCCCTGTGGGTCTCTGGATTGGCAGGAGCCTGAACCAGCAGTTGTGGGAAAGTTATGGAGAGAGTGTGGCCCTGTGCTCTAGCCAGGGCTGAGAAGGTTTATAGAGGAGCCCAAGGCCCATCAGGCCAGGAAACCAGAGGAGCAAATCAGGTCGGCTCTGTCCTTCCTCAAGATGAAGATATCAGCGGGGTAAAGAGTTCTGAGTGTGCCTCAGGACAGACCAGGTGTGCCTGCATCACCCCTTGAGCCGAGGGAGAGGTGGCCCAAGAGAAGCAAAGCCGACTGTGCCTATGGCTCTGGGACAGGTGATTGGCCGCAGCCTGGCTGCCTCCTCATTGGTCCAGCTGGGGGCACTTTGGACCATTGGATTTGTGGCTGGCCAGCTCCCAAGCCTCCACCCAAAGCCCTGATGACCTAGTCATTTCTGGGCCCTCCATCTGGAGTCTGGGATGTGGCCAGGCCATGGGGCTACCAACCAACCCCATTCAACTGGGATGACTGAGGGTTTCCCAGGACACAGGACCTCAGTGCTCCCACTGGGACAGTACCTGGCAAACTGGGACAACTGGTTTCCTACGAGGAAAGGGCCTAGGGTTCTTGCTTTCTGATAATATCTGTGGGTTTGGAGAACTCCTGACTTCTTGATCCCTCCAAATATCCACCTCCCACCTTCTCATCTGTGGAGCAAGCGGACTCAGAGCCCAGAACCCACCTGGCTTGGACCTTTGTCTTGGTCTGTGGGAGACACCTGAGGCCCCAGGACATGAGAGACAGGCCAGGCCACCCAACCCTACATCCATGCACCAGTAGCCACTCTTCTACTCCCAGGGTTAAGCCTCTCCCAGCCCAGACCCTTATCAGAATGCTGTGTTCCTTCTCTCCTCCCCAGCCCTGGAGCCTGCCCCTGCCCAGACGCCTTGTCTCTTGGCAAGGACCAACAGGTTGGACCATTGGTTGGCCCATCACTGCTCAGTGCCCCAAGAGATGCTGTATTTACTCTCTTGTGTCATAAGGCCTGGTTCACCAAGCTCTGGGAAAGGGCTTTGCAGGGCAAGGAGGTCCGGATGGATCTTCAGTGCTGCAGGGCTCAACTGTGGACAAGTGGGAACCATGGCCCAGTCCAGGCTGGCCTGGCCCCACCCACCCGGTGTCCCGGAGTGGGGTTACTCCTTGTCAAAGAATAGGTGCACTTTTCTTGCACAAAGGCACTGTATGGCCAGAGCCCTACAACTCAAAGTGTGGCACTGGCATCCATGGGAACTTGTTAGAAATGCAGAATCCAGGACCCACCTTAGACCTCCAGAATCAGAACCTGCATTTCAACAAGATCCCTGGGTAATTCCTAGAAGCACTTTACCGTTTGAGAAGCCAGGGCCTAGGGCTGACCCAGGGGATATCCTTGGAGTAGAGGATGGAGGTTCTCAGCCCTCCCCCTGCTACTCCAGGCCCCTCTCCCTAAACCAGCCCCAGGACACCCTGGGTCTCTTAGATCTTTTCAGAGTCTGCGGGACTCTTGCAGCGAAGGGAGTGACCTGAAGTCACCAGATGAGGGTTGGCTTTGCCTGGCCCTCGGGACACTGGCTCTCTGGTTACCCTCTGCACACCCAGTCCTGCTTCCCCAGGTCCTCACATGAGGCTCTCTGAAGGGGTTGCTTCTGGAAGTTGTTTTCTACTCTGCTTGGGGAGTTTGCCCTTGCCTGTCTGGGAAGCTTGGGCAGTAAGAGAAGCCCCCAGATCAGAGCCCACCGTGTAAATGAGCCCTTAGCTTCAGTCTGCAATAAAGAACGCATTGGTTTCATCTGCCTGCTTGGTGCTCGATTCATTCTTTCCACACAGACCTCCAGGAGCCTGGGGGTCACACCTGAGGGGCTGCCTCTCTTATTGAAAGCTTGAGGTCAAAAGGCACCCTCTGGGGTGATACTCAGAATATTAGCAGGTGGGTGCCGAGGCCCTAGAACCCTGCCATTGCAGGGCAGCCAGAAATTACACCTTAGCAATGGATTCCTCAGGGTCTGTGGTTCTCAGGCAGACGTCTCTGGACCAGCAGCCGCGGAGCACCTAGAGAACTGGTCAGCCGTGCAAATTCCCCGTCCCAGCCCAGCTCTGCAGAATCAGACACCGGGTGGGGCCAGCACTCCGGATGGTCGACGCCTGCTCGAGTTCGGAGTTTGGTTTTCTCCATCCGAAGGGCCAGCCGAGTTTGTCTTGGGTTTTAGGCCACACGCTCCGTTATCTTTGTGTACTGAACAGTTTAGTGGGCACCAGGCGGTGCCTAGGCCTGTGGCACAGCTTAACTCCTTTAATCTTGGAACAACCCTAGCTAGTGCTGAGTTAGACAAATCCCTTTCCCTCTCCGGGCCGTTTCCTGTCTGTGAAGGGGCTGCACCAGAAGAACCCCGAAGAACCTCGAATCTGGGACCCTGCTGTAACTGCCCCTGCGGATTAGCCTGGACGCAGGCTGCCCATCCTCATCCCAAAGCTCAGGCACAGGACTCTGTTTCTTCTGGTCAAACCCTGGCTCTCCAAAATAGCACCACGTTGGCCCATTAAGACAGAACTCGAGATTCCTCATGGCAAAGGAAGCCCTGCCTCCAGACAGTCCGAATAGCGTGTCCCTGTGGGAGGACAGAGTCACAGTAGTTAAATATCAGGGTGTGGTTGCGTGGGCTTTCAGTGCAGTGGAGGATGGACACCTTCACCAAGACTGGATGAAGGTTATCCTCTGGTTTATTTTTATTTTTTTAAGGAATTTTATTTATTTGGGGGGTGGGGGTGACTGGGTGACGGGCACTGACAGGGGCACTTGATGGGATAAGCACTGGGTGTTATGCTATATGTTGGCAAATTGAACTCCAATAAAAAAAAAGATATTTATTCATTCGTGAGAGACACGGGGGGGGGGGGGTAGAGACACAGGCAGAGGGAGAAGCAGGCTCCATGCTGGGAGCCCGACACGGGACTCGATCCCAGGACCCCAGAATCACACCCTGGACCAAAGGCAGGTGCTAAACCGCTGAGCCCCCCGGGGATCCCTATCCTCTGGTTTAGGATGGGTGGGTGCAGCCAGGGGGCATTTTGAGGCAAGGAATTTGAAGAGTCTTAAGCTATACACTCTCTTTTGAAGGTATTTTCTAAAGAGCTGAGCCATTTTTCCTTTAAATGATTCTCAAAGCGCCCAGAATGAACAATAAAGGTATTTACAACTTTTATTACTTCCTGGGCGAGAGTTTTTTGGAATGGTGCCCTTACGCTGAAGAAGACGAGGATATAACCAAGTGTTAGCAGTGTAGACAGTGTGCAGTGTGGGAGCAGAGGGTTGGGGTTTTTTTTTTAATGATTATTGAGATATAATTGACATGACATTATATTAGCTTCAGCTCTTCAAGTGTATAAGAGAGTGATTCAGTGCATGCGTGTACTGTGAAAAGAGCACCCCAGGAAGTCTGGTTACCGTCCCTCACCACGCACAAGGGGTATTGGTTCTCAGTCTCTGAGAAATACCAGGTCAGAAGTGCAGGCCTGGGACAGCACGTGACTCGGGGCCCAGGAGCAGCCAGGCCAGGCTGCGGACCTGTGTCTCAGGGCCAGGTGGGCCAGACCCCTTCCTCAGAAAAGGGCCATTAGCCCAGCTGCTTTAGGGCCAAGCAAGAACGTTCCACTGAGCTCCTGCTGTTGAGCAGCACTGGGCAGGCAGGTGTAGGTTCTCCTTTACTGTTAGCAGTGCCCCGCTGTGCAGATGCGGAAACAGGGTTATTGGGGGCTGGGGGAGAGGGATGGTTAGCAGGGGCCTGGAAGGAGCAGAGCTGGGGTCACAACCGAGAGGCCAGCTCAAACAGGAGAAAGGACGGCTTTCGCCAGCTCACATGTTGCTCATCCTCAGCCTTACTCTCCTCATCTATGGAATGGGCGCCACCACTGCCTGCCTTCCCTAATACCAGAGGGGGGTTAACAGCAGACGACGCAGGTAAGCAGCCCTAGGTGAGCAGCATCACGCCCATTTGGCACACCCGCCTGGTGTGAGCACAGCCCTTACTCCCAAGAACCTCTCCTGGATGGGGGCACTGGGTGCCTCCCTGTTTGTCACACAGCCCTGGAGCACATCTGGGTGCTGGTGGGACACTGACCATCACCCCCACACACCCCCACCCGGCTCACTCTGTCTTCACAGTTTGGGGATCTCTCAAGCTCCGCTGTAGGCCTCTGAGGACACCAAATGACTGGGGATGATGAGGCCCTCCAGGCCTTGGCTCGGGGCCAGCCTGGGCTCATGAGGCACCACGTGTGTACACCCAAATTCTTACAGCCAAGGGACCCGGGCACCCTCATTCCTGGAGACTGGAAGCACCTGAAGTGGGGGCACCTTCAAGGGTGGCCTTTGCGGGGCTGCCGCACTGCGCTGCCCCCGGGGATGTCGCTCACCATGCGCTCCAGCTGATCGGCACCAGTTACCTAGAGAACAATGTGAATGAGCCCCTGGAGTTAGTTGTGTGAGGGGTGGCCCTGGGTCTCTGGACCCCACAGAGTCCATTACTTGGGTATTTTAGAATAGAGGTTCCCAGGCCCACCTGAGCCCTGGTACACCAGACTCGAAGCAGAGCCCACCTTGAAGAGTGTTTCTCTCTCCTGCATTGCGCCCAGAGGGTCCTTTTATTTTTTTATTTTATTTTTAAATATTTTTTTTTCAATTTTTATTTATTTATGATAGTCACAGAGAGAGAGAGAGAGGCAGAGACATAGGCCGAGGGAGAAGCAGGCTCCATGCACCGGGAGCCTGATGTGGGATTCGATCCCGGGTCTCCAGGATCGCGCCCTGGGCCAAAGGCAGGCGCCAAACCGCTGCGCCACCCAGGGATCCCTATTTTTTTATTTAAATTTTTTTTATGATTTATGTATTTAGAGAGAGAGCATAAGGGGGAGGGGCAGGGGGAGAATCTCAAGCTGACTCGATGAGTGCAGAGCCCAATGCTCAGCTCGATCTCACCGACCTGAGATCACAACCCTGAGATCACAACCCGAGCCAAAACCAAGCCAAACTCTTAACTGTCTCAGCCACCCAGGCACCCCCAGAAGATCCTCTTCAATCCTAAGCCACTCCTCTGGCCAAGTTCTGCAGCGTTCTCCATGGCACTTCAGCATGAAAGCCAAGTCCTTGTCATGGTCCTCAAGCCTAATGTTTTCTTCCCTGCGTCCGGGCTCTAGCTTGGGGCCTCCCACTCCTCCCCCGCACTCCGGGCACACGCGCTTCCGCTGTTCCTCGAATACTCCAGATTGCTCAGGCTTCTTCTCACAAGATTGCTTGTGTCTCACCAGGGGACCGACAAGCAGGAGGACATCTTCCTCACCGTGGTCCTCCCCCCAAGTCGTACCGTGGCCCCTAGCTCGTGCACACAGCCGAGAGCATGGGCAGCTCCCCAGTACCCCCAGTGGCCTGCCACTGTGCCCGAAATCCCACCAGCAGGAGCCCCCTGCTGTGGATTAGGCTCTCCCCTGATCTTATTCCAACCCGTTGGGATGGTGAGGGGGGGGCCCTGCACACAACGCTGAGAGGTTGCCGGGGCCCTTGCCATCCAAAGTGTGGTCCTCGGGCAGCAGCATCGACAGCACCTGGGGACGAGCTGGGACTGCAGATGCTAGGTCCCCCCCTCCGAGAACTTCTGAGTCAGAGTCCCATTTTTTTTTTAAGATTTTATTTATTTATTCATGAGAGACACAGAGAGAGAGAGGCAGAGACACGGGCAGAAGGAGAAGCAGGCTCCATGCAGGGAGCCCGACGTGGGACTTGATCCTGGGTCTCCAGGATCAGGCCCTGGGCTGAAGGCAGGCGCTAAATCGCTGAGCCACCCAGGGATCCCCCAGAGTAGCATTTTAACACGACCCTCACGTGACCTGGGCACGTTGAGCTTTGAGGCCATGGCTTTGACCTGCTGAGACCCTGTGTCATCCTCTGCAAGTCCCCGGGGTGCAGGTGGGGAGTAGGTGGTGCCAACGTGTAATATTCAGAGGCTAAAAACATGCATCTTACTATAGGATGAACAGGGGTCAAAGGTTCTATTCGATCTCATCCATCGCTGAGGGAACCAGCGGGGTGCTGAGGCCGGTTCCCAGAACATTCGGGGACCTGAAGCCAGTGTGCCTGGACTCAGCCTGCTGCTGCCTCCGACGCCCGTGAGCGTCTTCCAGAGCAACAAATAGCCACTTTGGGGCCAACGTCCTTTCCTGCTGGACACAAATGAACAAGTTCGCTTGTAACTTCTCAGAGTCTGTGCCCTTAATTCATGGGAACCAACCAACCCACAGTGGTGCCTTCTCAGGGGCCAGCCTGTTCGCCGGCGCTGGGAGCGCGCACGTGCCACCTTGGCCTCTTCTCTAGGTTTGGGTAAGATTTCCTAATAACGGATTCCCCTGGGAGGGTGTGACTGTTTCCGGAACCAAGAGGATTGCAGCTCTGGGTTTCTGTGAAAGGATCCAAAGCTCGAGGGAAAGGAAAGTAACCAGCGCTGCAAAAAAGGAACAGAAAGGTGGGGAGAGGAACAGAGGAGGTGAAAGCAGTAAAATCAAAATATACGCTAGCAGCTTACCCTGTGTCTGTGACTATGCCAGGTGCTTCCCATTTTTTAGTCCACTTAATCCCCACAACATCGCATGAGCTAGCTACTGTTTGTACCTTTTCTAGAGGAGGGTACTGAGGGGGCAGGAGTAAGCCAGGAACCTGGCCAAGGTCAGAAGGAACCATTGGCCGTCAAACCCAGGCCTTTTGAGCCGAGTCCATGTTTCTTAGACTTGTTGTCCAGGGCCCTGGGGAAATGGTATATAAAGTCCCCACCTGACCCCCAGGAGGCCCTCGGGGCTGCCTCCAGAAAGCTGCACCTTTCCCAAGAGGCTTCGACACCTTTCCCCAACATGTGTCCTTCCTGTCTCTGGGGGGCCTCACCCGAACCTCACTTTGATCGAGAAGCCTACAGCACCACAGCCCAGGAATGTGGGACCCCAGCCAGACAGCTGGACCTGCTTGGGGGTGCCGCCCAGCCCCCCTCCTCAGGAAGAGACTTCTTCCCTGGGGTTCTCCAGAGGACAAGGTAAAAGGTCAGAGTGACAAAGTTCTTCTGGCCCAAACCCCTCCTGTGTTAGGGATGGGGAAGGACACGGAGTTCCAGAGGGACTGTTGCAAAGGGCACCCAGAGTGACTTGCCCAAGAAGGAGCAGGGAGCCAGGGGCAGGGCCCAGACCAATGCGCAGGTTTCCTGGCTCCTGCCCCTGGGTTCTTTCTGGGGCCCCCACAGGGCCCTGACATTAGGGAGCTCTTCTGCTTAGCGCTCCCCCCTACCAGCCTCTCCTCCACAACTGTGCTGCCCCGGCTGTGCTGGGGAAGTGAGTCAGTCCTCGGAGCCCTCCTTGTCATTTATAAATGCAGATAACAACTCTGGCCTCCTTCCTTGGGGAGAGCTCACTAATAAGCATTTGAAAGCATTCTGGAGGAAGTGCTCCTCGGAGGCTGGCTAGGGAGGAGGGGCACCTCCTGACGCCCATTACCACCAAATAGATGCTGATGACTCCAGCAGTGGGCTGGGCTCGGCCTCCCAGCCACCCTATCGCCACCAGGCTGAGTCCCCTTCCCCTTCCCTGTGGATTTGAGCCTTTTGAAAATGATGGCTCTGCCACCGGCCTTCCTTGCTTCAAAGGCCCAAGTGCCTTTCCATTTCCAGCCAAGGAGAGAGAGAGAGACTGGGACTCCCATCGGAGGCACTTGGCTTTCCCACCACCGGGGAGGTTTGCCACAGGGCCCTCCGTAGCTTCATGCCAACCCTCCCTCAGCTCCTACCAACCCTCTCAGGCATCTCCAAACACACCTCCGACCCGGCTGAGAGAAGGGGCTCATGTCTATTCCAGCCATACCCACTGTGACCAAGATGTTAAACCTCCAAAGAGAAAGGCAGTCCTCGAATCATGCAATTGTCCCCTTTGACCTCCCTCACTGCCCCCCAGAAAGCTTGATTCTAAGAAGATTGCTTTCTACCTCCTCCCCTGCTCCCTCTAGACCCATCTCCAAGCAGGTGTTTACATCCATTCTTCAGCACCGAAGGCTCTTCTCCGGTCAAGGACCTTTGCAATCCCACTGCCCTCAAGGACCATTACAATCCCACTGCCCTCCAGCCACCTCTTGGTTCCCAGTTTTTCAGATGCAAATCAGTTTCCTGGATAGTGGGGCTTTCTGGAGAAGAATCCCCAGGTCACAGCTAATGGAGGTAGGTTGGGATGGGGAGCAATCCCATGAGGATGAGGCACCCGGACAAGAGTTTGGCCAGAATGGGCAGTCAGAGAGAGCCCTGCAGGGCAAGGAGGGGGTGGACCTCTGTTGTGCCCAAGATTGCGAATCCGAGAAACCACCAAGGAGCCGACACCGATGCAAGTACACAAGGGTTTATTTACAAGCTCGAGCTTGGGTCCAAGTGTACTCCACACAGCAGAGCAGGGGCTTGGATCCCGAAGCGGGTTACAGCTGGGTTTTTTATGGGCTGGTCTAGGGGACCTTCAGAAGGGGTGGAGGAATTTTTTCCATTCCAATATGGGGGAAAGGGTGGGGGTAGTTTCTTAAGATCTGATATGGGATTCTCTGCCGAGGGCATTCTGAGCTTTATTGTCTTTCTGATATGGGATTCCCTGCTGAGGACATTCTGCAGTTTTTCCTGTGAAGTTCAGCTCTTATTCCCAGGGGCCTAAGATGGCTGTACTTGTGCTAATGCTAAACTTCAGGTGGAATGGCCTTAATTTTTCTCGGCCTCCACACCTCCACCTTCTGTGCCCTGGGTGACTACACCTGCAGTTTCTCAGATGCTCCCAGAAGGCCAAGAACCTTGAGAGCAGGCTGGGGTGGGGGCAGCAGGGCAAATGCCCAGGAAGTCTGGAAGAGAGTTCCTCCTCTTTTTTGCCACCGTCCAGCTGTGCGGTGTTGGGTCAGCCACTGGGTAGTGCAATGGCTTCCCCTGCAAAATAGGAGCAGTGGTGCCTTGCTTGTCCGAAGGGCTCTGGATCCACAGTTCAGCATTGGGAAGTACCCCAGCCCTGCAGTCAGGTGGACCCAGGAGGAAGGTGTGATCTAAAATAAATCGTTTAAAAATAAAATAAAATAAAATAAAATAAAATAAAATAAAAAATAAATAAAATTAATCGTTTAGGGGCACCTGGGTGGCTCAGTTGGTTCAGCCTCTGCCTTTGATTCAGGTCATGATCCCAGGGGTCCTGGGATTGAGCCCCTTGTTGGGAGCCTGCTTCTCCCTCTTGCTCTCCCTCTTGCTCTGCTCTACCTGCTTGTGTGCGTGCTCTCTCTGTCAAATAAATAAAATCTTTAAAAAAAAAAAAATAGGACATTGAGATCCCTCAGGTTTCCTGGGAGCCCCTTTGGGGTAAGGAGGAGAGTGAAAGGAGGACAATTTTTATTTTATTTTATTATTTTTAAGATTTTATTTATTTATTCATGAGAGACACACACACACACACAGAGAGAGAGAGAGAGGCAGAGACACGAAGGCTGGTGCCCAAACGCTGAGCCACCCAGGGATCCCCTGGAGACAATTAAAAAAAAAAACTGCATGGAAAGATCTTACCCAGTCTATCTGGACTCTACCCATAGCTTTGGGGAATAAGGAAGGGCACTGTATTATGGGAACTTGACTTTCAATCTTCACAGCAGCCTTGAGATGAGGAACAGGAATCCCATTGTACAGATGGGGAAAATTAAGTCAGAGGGCTTGACACCTGGGTCACACAGGTGATAGGTGCTGGAGGAAGAATTCACACGCAGGTCTTTCCATCCGTGCCACTGCCCTCCCTGCTCCTCAGAGGCTAGACCCACAGAGTATGTCCTGTGTGGTGCTCGGGCATGTCCATGTACTTGGGCACTGTATAAAGGTGGAAGAAAGAAGTCTGTAGAATGGGAGGCAGAAGGAAGAAAAAGAGGCTTTATGATCTAGAACCTTTCAAATTAAAAAAGGAGCGAGGGAACTTGGCCACAAGCCTAAGTCAATGCCCTAGGATGATGTGGCTGCTAAGGAAAGGTGAAAGGCAGGAGAATAGGGAAGAATGAGGGGGAGAAAAGTGAAAAAGTGAGATTGAATTATTCAAAGCCTAGTGCCCACATACTTACAGCTCATATTTCTTGAGCATCTACTATGTGCCAGGCACTGTTTAAGTGCTTGACTTTATGGTGGTTACTATTATTATCCCTATTTTGTAGATCAGGGGAAACTGAGGCACAAGGAGGTTATATGACTTTCCCAAAGTCACACCTACATCGAATGGCAGTGCTGGGCTATACAGATTTTATGGTGGTGTTCTAACTCTGCCCTGGTCAAGGGGGCTTCATGACCGTCAGAGGTCTGGGTCCTGACCGTCAGAGGTACCCTAAGAACTGTGGTGGACTCAAGACAGTCATGGTATGAATACCCAAGATGTACAGAGCACTTACTATGTGCCAGGCACTATTCCAAGTGTGTTACATAGAGTAACTCCTTTAATCTTTGCAGTGACTCTGGGAGATAGGGATTATTAATAGTCCCGTTTTGGGATCCCTGGGTGGCTTAGCGGTTTAGCACCTGCCTTTGGCCCAGGGTGTGATCCTGGGGTCTCAGGATCGAGTCCCATATCAGACTCCTTGCAGGGAGCCTGCTTCTCCCTCTGCCTGTGTCTCTGCTTCTCTCCCTCTCTCTGTGTCTCTCATGAATAAATAAAATCTTAAAAAAAAAAAAAAGTCCCGTTTTACAGATAATCCTGAGGGAGGCCACGGAAGAAAAAGGGCCAAAGAAAATCAGATGTTTGGCCTGCAGAAGGGTGGACTCCCTCCTGCTGTCTCTGGGCCATCCCGGGCAAAGAGAGGGTGATTAGAGGCAGAAGTACCCACTGCTGGGCTTTAGGATCCAGACCCCAGGATGGAGTTAGACCCCTTAGGCCCCTCTAAGGCCTTCGAGCTCTGAGACTGCCCCCCACTCAGGGCAGAGGAGCAGCTGGAGGGAACCTAGGCCCGAGCTGGATTGCAAGCTTCTCTTCAGAACTCTGGGTCTAAGCCGCACCCCCAGTAAAGGAGCGGGGCCGTTCACTCCCTCTCCGCTGCCTGGAACCTAGGATCTTCTTTCCAGTGACAAGAGTCTCTGGCGGCGGCTGTTGGGGGGTGACGGCGGCTCGGGTAACGGGCGGGAGGTGCCTCCCGTGCAGCTCCAGGGACCATTTGTGGGGCATCTACTGGGTGCTGGGCAGGAGCTTTGGCACCTCGTTACGAACGCGGAGCCTGAGGCGGGTGCGGCCCTAGAAACTTGCCGGCGGGGGAGGGACCGCGCCGAACGCCCGGGCCCGCCGCTCCCCAAGCCGGGACACAGCGTCCCCACGGCCCTCGCTGAGCTGGCGCGGGTGGTGGGGGACCCCTCCGCCCTCCGGCGCCCCTCTCCCGCCCTTCTCAGGAGGGCCGGGGTCCCGGACAGCGGGGCGGGGCGAGGAGGGGCGGCCGGGCTGCGGGGCAGGGAGCGGGGCGTGCCCCCCACCTCCGAGGGCCCCTGCGGACACGGGGGGCGGCGGGCAGGGGGCGCTGCGGCGGGCACAGGCGTGCCGGTTGCCGTGGCGACGGCGCCGCGCGAGCCCCCCCCTCGCTGGCGCCCCGGGAGGCGCGGGGCAGCGGGCGGCGGGCGGCGGCGGGAGGCGGGAGGCGGGAGGCGGCGCGCGGCGGGGCGGGCTCGGAGCCCCGAGGGGAGCGAGACCCCGCGACCGGCTGGGCCCCGCGGCCGCACGCCGCCCCCCGCCCCGCCTCCGCCCGGCCCCGGCCCGGGACTCGATCCCCGGAATGCAGAGGTAGGGGGCGGGCAGGCCAGCCCGGCGCCCGAGCGCCCCCGCCCCACTCCCCTGCCAGGGCGGAGGGGTCCGCTGTGCCCCCCGCCGGCCGAGCGGGCAGCATGGAGGGTGAGTGAGCCCCGGGGCTGGGGCTGCGGGGGCTGGGAGTGGGAGCGGGTCGGGCACGGACTCCCCAGCGGTGAGCCGAGGGGAGAGCAAAGGGGCTGCGGTGTGACAATGTGTGTGTGCGCGTGCCAGGACAGAGAGACCCTGGGGGAGGCCGAAAGACCCAGAGGGCTCTGTACTGTGTGGGGTGTACGTGTGTGTGCCAGAGACAGAGACGCAGAGCCGGGGAGCCGGGGAGAAGACCTGGTGCCCCCGGGTCCTGTGCGGTCGCAGGCTGCTCCTGCCGGGCAGGGCATCATCTGAAACCAGGTGAGCTTGGCTGTTGGCCTCAGTGGAATTGTCACCCTCGACTTTGCCTGCTAAGAGTGGGAGCACTGGGGGAGATGAAATTCTAGACAAGATTTCTTCCATGCAGAGCAAATTTTTCTCCCTGGAGGAAAGGTGCATTTATGGACCCGACCTCCAGGACTCTAAGGTATAAGACCCAGGCATAAAGCTGCTTGCTTCAGCCTTACCACGTGGGGGTCCAAACCCCGGTCGGTCTCAGCCAACGAGAGCAAAGGAAACCAAATTTAGGCTAAGAAACTGGAAGACTGAGGGGTGGTCCGCTGGCTTGCTGGGTGTCTTTGGGGGGGGAGGGGTGGCTAAGCTCCCCTGTGCCACTAGTTACCTATCTGTTGAATGCAGAAATTTACATTTAGTTGGCTTCACCGGGTGGCCAGGAGGGTAAAGTAAGACAAAATGTGTTGAACAAATCCACACCAGTAAGAGAGGGTGCTTCGGGAGATGATAAAACCCTGAAATTCCAAGGAGGTAATTGCGAACACTGCTGGCAAGAAAGAAAAGAGAGTGTCACAGAACCCCTTGTGTGGCTGCACTTGTAGGGTTTGAAAACTGCACACATACAAAGATGCGATGAAGATCGCATAACCCAAAACGAATGTGAAGGACTGGCAAGATCGATCTGTAAAAAGAGTGTTAGCAAAACACCAAAGCCCGAGTGAACAGAGCGAGGGGATATGAACAAAGACAGAGCAAAGAGCTTTCAAAGTCTGAGTAAGGATAACACGAAGGAATCTGCTCAGGGCTTGCGGTATGCGGTGTAAGCTTAGCTCACAAGGGAGGGTAGCAGAGTAGGGCACAGGCAATTTTACTCAAATGATGGAATAAAGAGCGTAAGTTGGAAATTGAAACCCAAGATAGGTGATGGGAAGAAGGCACCAAAGGCCAGACAAATGACATCCCAGGGACGTGGAGGCTTGCTGATGTAATCACTGCCTTAAAGGAAATTACAAAGAATGAAGGAAAACCAGAAAACTAAAGATGGGCAAATGTCCTGATCTCCAAAAAAGGAAGTAAAGATAGATTAAAAAAGAAAAAAGACTCTAAGATCAATATTGGCCTCTATAAATTATCAAACACATAATGAATACTTAAGAGACAATAAAGCAATTGAACACCTCGGAATTTTTTCAAAGGATGCCAACCTGTACACTCGCAAAGAGATATGCATGAGCATTTTCAGCTCAATGCAAAACCGGAAACCATCGAGATGCCCATAATTAAAGTAAATTTAATGATGAAACGCATCTGCAAGCATACTGTGTAGACAGTAAGAACTGCGTTTAGGATTTTATTTACAGGCAGGGATATATGTTCCCTGCCTGCTGTGAGTAATTTTTTACAAGCAGGTTTTAGAACACAGTAGTAGTATGATCCCCTTTATGCAAAATTATATAGGCTTATTATTGGATATGTATGTAAAATGCATGCCAAGAGACCTCTTCCTTTGGATTCCCTGGCTCCTGAAAGCATACCCTAAGACAAGGGCTCGGGTCCAGGGAATCTGATGCCTGAAAGCAGAAGTGAAGAGAGTGAGATGAGAGAGGGAGAAAAACAGGTGCAGGAATGAATGGGGCTTAGCTGTAGGCACCTGAGGGCTCTGTCCCTCTCTGGACCCTCTGTGAAGCGTGCAGAAAGCACCCAGAATTTGCTTCACTCGAGAAGGGGAGCTGCCTTCTGTGCTGGCTGAGGCTTGCCCTCCCTGCACTCCTAGAAGCTTCCCATACTTAGCTTCAAAGAAAGCAGAGCAGAAAGACCCGAGTGCAGGCTTGGTGGGGTGCAGGAAGCACAAGGAATAGTCCACCACGACTGGGATCCTCAGACCAAGGGGATGTGGCAAAAGGTGTCACAAACACACTGGCTGTGGGTGACCCTTGTGTGTGCAAGAGTTCAGTGATGGCCATCCTCTTCTTCAGTAGTGCCTGGAACTGTTTTATCAGGAGCACATCCTTTTTTATAAAAACAAACTTTTTTTTCCCAAAAAGAAAGAGAATAACATGGTGCTCCTGAAGAGCCAGTATCCCCGTGTTCATTCACTAAGACCGAATCAGACCAAAGCCACCAAATTCCCTCTTTCAGACTGGGTTTCTGAGAGGGACAAAGACAGATTATAGGATTTCAACAGGACACAGCAAAGATCTTTCGTGGAAGCCCCGGAAACTCATGGGGAAATGTGGGAAGGGGTTTTGGGAAAGGCAGCCCAGAGGTCCCTTTGGGCTCTGACCTTGTCCTGACATTAAGTAATTTAGAGGGAAAATAAAAGGTGTGCTTATCAAATCTCTGGATAAGAGCCACAGCACCCACATGGCAACAGATTCAAGACTTGAGGCTACCTCAACCTTCAGATCAAAGCTAAGGAAAGGAAAGGTAAATGTAAGTGGGATGCAGAGTCCTGAATTTCGGTCCAAAGGTCCAGTCAATTGCACGTGGTGACAATGACAGAGCTCTGGCTTGGATTCCTGAGGCCAGTTACTGGGCGGATGAAAGGGAACTGACGATGATGAGATGGGCCTCCAACTCCTTTCACCGAAGAGCCCCTGGTGGTTCTGGTGGGACAAAGGTGGCAGAAGGGGAATGACCCTGGGGACAGGGGCTCACTCCTGTCTATGTGGCTCCAAGGGGCAGGTTACACTAAGATGGTTCAACTCAACTGTCAGGAAGAACTCTCTAGCTCTCCAAACTGGCCTAGAAGCTGTCTCCTCACCAGATCTCATTGTCCAGCTCGGACGAGGGTCGGGGGGGCCGGGTTTGGCAGGGTCCCGAGGGGGGTGTGGACCAAAAATAGGGCCCGGAGAGCTCGCTGAGGGTCAAAAGCCTTCTCCCGGCACCTGCAGATGGACACTGCAGTCCAGTAACCCCCGTCCAGCCAGTAACCTCCGTCTGACTTCCCACCAGCCTTGGTTGTGGTGCACTGGGCTGCAGAGCACATCTACTCCCCACCCCCACTTCCAGTCCCACCCCAGCCTGGTGACTCCCTCGGAGCCCCTGGCCTCCCCCACAGCTGCTGCCAGGCCCGGGAGCTCTGTGGCCCAGGGAGGCCCAGAGGACGATGTATGCTCGCACCAGCTGGAGATGGGGGTACTGCGGGGAAGCGGCCTGAGAGAGAGCAGAACGCCAGCTGGGCTCCCTCCAGTGCAGGCCACAGAAGTGTCTCGCAGGTCCAGGTGGGTTCTGCTTTTCCAAGCCTCTGGAAATGCTGCCGGAGGCATTGTGCTCTGTGTTCTTTGCAAAGCCCTTCGCCGCCTTGGAGCTGCTCAGGCAGTCTGGGAAGCGCGCAGGGAAACAGGATCACCCCCCCCCCCTTTAACAGATGATAAAATTGGGAGGTGCTCCTCGCCCTGGCTTGAACTAAATCAGGTCTGCTGGCTTCTGTACAAACAACCCAGATTCTGGCCACACTTAAGGCTGCAGCCTCCATGGAGTCCAGCGGTCCAGCTGTGACCTGAGGACCATGTGCACCTTCCCGTCTTCTGAAGAGTGGGGAATGGGAGGGGTCTCAGCTGCTGCTGGGGAAGCACAGGCCAGGTAGATGCATATCCGGTCCTCTCTGGAGCCATGATCTGGCTCGTTGGCAGTCTGTCCTGCTTCTAGCAGCAAGTTGAGGCAATAATTCCATTAAGTATTTCTGCTCCAATCATTGGGTGGCCATTCCTTTGCAAAGGCGCCAGGTTATTAGAGCCGGGAGAGGCTTGGGTAAGCAGGTGCTCAACCCTGGTTTTTGAAATGAGGACACTGAGGCACAGAGAGTGGAACTGGCCACACAGCTCATTTCTATAAGATCTACCGAAGATACAAATATAAAAGAATTAAATTCAGTCCTGCCTTCTCAAAAACCTTTTGCTACTCTCTCTTTAATAACTGAAATTACACCACTGGAGCTTTTTTTTTTTTTTTTTTTTTAAATCCTGATTTAAGGTTTGACTCCCTTTGAAATGCAAACACCAAAAAGAGACACCACACCTCAAGCTGTTATGAGTCATTTCCTCATCTGTGTGAACAAATCCATCAAAATCTTTCCTAAAAGATCATGCTAGGAATGGAGAGAGACAGTGCATAAGTAGCTTGGGACAGGGATGCTGAGGCTCCAGGCCACGATGCCTGCTTGGGAGTATGGGGTGGGGAAGAATGGATCCCAAAGGAGTTAGGTGTTCATGCCCATTACTTCTCAGTTGAGCCCAGGGGAGCTTGGCTCTGCCTCTGGCCGTCATGTCCCTGCTTCCTCAGGAGAGGTTTCAGATGACCCATGCAGTATTCATGGTGTCAGCTTTGCAGCTAGAGCCTTGAAAAGGCAGGGACCCCTCAAATCAAGAGATCCCCATTTGCTGCAAAGGGACACTAGAGATCTTAATAGATGGTCTGATGATACCAAGAGCAAAGAGAAACTGATTGGAGGTAGCAAAACCAGAGCTAGGGCTTAAACTCAGATTAGGTCCCTTGGCTTACTTGATGGACTCTGAATCCTGGAGCCAAGTGCCTCCTGTGTTTAAGAGTAGGTCTCTGCTTTTTTAAGATTTCATTTATTTATTCATGAGAGACACACAGAGAGAGGCAGAGATATGGACAGAGGGAGAAACAGGCTCCTTGCAGGGAGCCCAATGTGGGACTCAATCCCCAGACCGGGATCATGCCCTGAGCCAAAGGCAGATGCTCAACTGCTGAGCCACCCAGGCATCCCTGCTTTTGAGCTTTGATTGCCTATCTGTGAAATCAATAATTCTCCTTTCCTTGTCAGAGATAGCTTGATGCTGTATAATAGGTATTTTTATTTTTTCAAGATTTCATTTATTTATTTGAGAGGGCAAGGGAGCATGAGCAGGGTGAGGAGCAGAGGGAGAGGGACAAGCAGACCTCCCACTGAGCGGGGAGTCCTTTGTGAGACTCGGTCCCAGGGCCCTGAGATCATGACCTGAGCCAAAGTCAGACCCTCAACCAACAGAGCCACCCAGGCATCCCTGTATAAAAAGTATTTCAACAATAATGTAAACAGTATATCAGAGCTCATGGGATACAGCTAAAGCAGTGATTAGAGGAAAATTCATAGCCTTCAAGACCTATATTAACTGCCACAATTTATTAATTGTCTGCGTGTCCTATGCCTGTGCCAGATAGTGGAGATCATTCTGAGATGAAAGAGGCATAGCTTCTGCCCCAAGGGCATTTCCAGCTTAATGGAAGAAAAAATATCTATATACATAGTTGAAGTAGGAAACGGAATGTGACCAGTGCTACAGGTAGACCCTGAGGAAGCAATCATAGAACCCAGAAAGGATTCTCCTGGACATCTGCTTGGCCTGACCTAGAGCAGGACAGAGGAAAGTCTTTCCCTCTCTTATTTTTCTAAGGTCTGGAATTCCTCTGAATGTGCTGAGAGTATAGGCCTAAGATGCCAGTAAAGAGCAGCTCAGTTAAAAAAAAAAAAAAAAAAAAAAAGAGCAGCTCAGTTAACTTCAGTTTCTACTGAGAGGTAAACAGTTTGCATTAGAACCTTCTTTCCTGGGGATCCCTGGGTGGCTCAGTGGTTTAGTGCCTGCCTTCGGCCCATGGTGTGATCCTGGAGTCCCGGGATTGAGTCCCCAGATCGAGTCCCCAGATCGAGTCCCCGGATCGAGTCCCCGGATCGAGTCCCGCATTGGGCTCCCCGCATGGAGCCTGCTTCTCCTTCTGCCTGTGTGTTGGCTTCTCTCTCTTTCTCTCTCTCTGTGTCTCTCATGAATAAATAAATAAAATCTTAAAAAAAAAAAAAAAAAGAACATTCCTTCCTGAGTCCAGGTTTTGATGAGTAAAACAGAAAACTGTAGAGCTCCAGGAGGAAGTGAGGAGAAATGAAAAGAGTTCAGAGTAAAACGGGAAGTGCAGAAAGAGGCTAGTTTGGCTCCTGTTGGCTGCCTTGGGAGCTCATCAGCCCTTGGCCTTGGCCTCTGTGGACTCAAAAGATTCTTGGGAGGCCCACACTCCTCCTCACAAACAAAGGGCCAGGCTTGCAGGATCTGTGTTGCAGTGGTGGGTGCCTGGAATGTGGTGGGCTTTAGCTCAGCTGCCAGGAGGAGAGAAGGGAGGTCGCAGTCTCGGGAAGCCTCCCTCCTCAGCAATGACACCCCCATACACCCACATTTCACTCATCTGTGTGGCCTAACACAGGGCTTGCCAGCCTGGTTTCCTTGAGGACAAATCATAGTGAACTGGAACCTCACTGGAGCCCCCCGGTTCCCTGCAGCTGCCTGGCAGATAGCTAATACGGAGACAGCCCTTAGGTCTAAGAGGCCCTCTATAATTTACTCTGGTATCTTCCTGAGCCTGGTAACAACCCCATGAGGTGGGGAGGTGCGAGAAGCCCAGGCCATTTACCTTTGAAAGCCAAAGAGAACGCAAGGAGGTGAAGTGGACCTCCCCAGTTCACAGAGTAATACCAAGGGGGGGCATGCAGGATGAAGCTCCCCCATCAGCAGTCCTCAAACGACCCCAAACTAAATATACCTCCCTATAAAAACAGTGCAGAAGCAGCTTTAAGACAAGTTCCTAAGCTAAGCTTTGCCTTCAAACCAGACTATTCCCTACCAGCCCCTTCTATATGAAAGTTTTGGAGTGACCACCACTGGGCCAACTCTCAAAGGCATGTTAGCTGACTCCTAAATCAGTATCCTTTCCTGTATGCACCAGCAAAGACTCCACGGAAGATCACATGGCCTGTTAGAGGAAGCACAGAGAGGGCTGATATCTAACCTGGGGAGCAGGAATCTTGCTCTATCCCTACCCTTTTCCAGCTGTCCCTGGTGTTTTGTTTTTTTGTTTTATGGTGTTTCTTTTAAGATTTTATTTATTTGGGATGCCTGGGTGGCTCAGTGGTTGAGTGTCTGCCTTTGGCTCAGGGCCTGATCCCAGATTCCCAGGATTGAGCCCCATATCAGGCTCCTTGGATGAAGCCTGCTTCACCTCCCTCTGCCTGTGTCTCTGCCTCTCTTTCTGTGTCTCTCATGAATAAATAAGTAAAATCTTAAAGATTTTATTTATTTATTTGACAGAGAGAGAGAGAGAGGACAAGCAGGCCGAGGGAAAGGGAGAAGCAGACTCCCCGCTGAGCAAGGAGCCGAATGTGGGGCTCGATTCCAGAACTGTGGGATCATGAACTGAGCCGAAGACAAATACTTGGCCCACTGAACCACCCAGGTGCCCCGAGACCCTGGGGTTTTGAACCTGGACTCCACAGATTCAAAAGAGGCCCAAGGATGATCAACTTTGATCCCTTTGTATTAGTCAAGACAATAGGCTACAAGCAACAGAAACATTTTCTGGCTAATTTAACCACCAATGGGAATGTATTGGAAGAGTATGGGCAAGTCATCTAAGGGAAAGAAAAGCTGTGTTATCGAGACCTAGAGTCAAATCCAACACAGAAGAGGTCTGATTGGCTATCCTTTGGCCACAGGGCAGTGTAGACTCCTGATTGGCAGTCCCTCTAGTTACACACACAAAGAGGGCTTACTCCCGAAGGCCAGCAGAGGTAATGGGTGTAGGGTGAGCCACAAGCTCAGCTGTCCACCATTCCCTTGAAAGTGTGTGAATTATCAAGTGCACTTTTTGAGAGAGGATCCAAAGCTTTCAAAGACTGTGAGTTCCATCTGGACAGGGGTCATTTCTTGACATACTAAGACAAAGCTCTAGGAAAGCATCTGTGAAATGAATTCAAATGCATCAGAAGCTCAAAGAGTTTGGTGACTCTCACAATGTGAAACACTCACTGCCCACAAGCAGCTTGAAAACAGGAATTATGAAATTCAGCGGTTCTCAAATCTGCTGCACTTGGAAATCACCAGGGAAGCTTTTGAGAAAAATACCAGTCCCTGGACTCCACCCCCAGAGATTTCTATTCATTTGAGGGAGTGCTGTATCCTTAAAAGCCAGGTGATTTTGATTTGAGTCAGAGTTCAGAACCACTGATGTAGTCGGTTTAAAATCACATTTATCGGAGCTTCCTTCTGATTAGAAAGGTCAAAATGCAAGTTAGTGAACAGAAAGATGAAAATCACTTGAAACATCCCTGTGGATAAATACTATTTTTTGTCATTTGTTCACACACACGCACACCCTTTTATACAGAATGCAGATTTATATATATACTGTTTTGTAACTATTACAGCTCACAGTCGGTATTTCCTCCCGCACCATAGATCTTATCCCCTAGGATAGGTCCCTAGAAGTGGAGCGGCTGGATCCTGGAGCAGGTCCCTTGTCAGGGTGCTGGATGGATGTGCCCACCCTCCCCTCCCCCCAGAGCAGAGCCACACCATGGCCATCGCTGAGCACTTTTCTTCTCTGCCAATCTAACAGATGGAAAAGTTTTTGAAAACGGCATTTCTTGGATCACAAACAAATTTAACCTTTTGTCTTATGTGTTTATCAGCCACTTGTGCTTTTAGTGTTGTATTCTTCAGCAGGTCCCCAGTGCCTCTCCAGCAGGTCACATTGACCCTGGAGGCTGTCAGGAAGTGGCTGGTGAATGGTGAACCCCAGGTCTTTTGGGGGGGCGGGGCGCCAAGCTCCCCGTGTTGCCAGGACCGACCAGCAGGTGGCAGTAACGACGACTGCATTCGTGGGAGTTGCTGGAAACTCCAGAAACAGATACCCAGCCTGATTCTGTGCTCTGGGGGGTGGTTCTGGTGGTGTTTTCTTTCTCTCACAGCTTTCAGGCTTTGCGGGGAGGCCCAGACCAAGAGCATCACGAAGGTCTCACCCTCACATCCGTTGTGTAGTTTTTTTTTTTTTTAATCTATTTCTTTTTATTTTATTTTATTTACCTATTCATGAGAGACACAGAGAGAGAGGCAGAGACACAGGCAAGGGGAGAAGCAGGCTCCTGCAGGGAGCCCCATGCGGGACTCAATCCCTGACCAGGATCATGCCCTGGGCCAAAGATAGACGCTCAACCGCTGAGCCACCCAGGCGTCCCCGTTGTGTAGTTAACACTGCCAGTCTGGCTGGTACTGAGCTACATGCATGGAGCGCTGTGTGCCCAGCACTGTGCCAAGGTCCCTCCACCCCTCCATCCCTCCACCCCTCCACGCCTCCACCCAATGGCCCTCATTGCACCTCCCTATCCCCATCTTACCAGTGAGAACCCTGGATTCCAGAGAGGTGGTGTGAGTTATGCTAGGTCACAGCCAGGAATCAAGTGTTTCCACTTTCAAGATGAGAATGCTGAGTTCCTACAGAGGCCAGGCGGTCTTCCAGTCTTGGGGCTGCTGTAACAAAACACCATGGGGAGGGGGGCGCTTAGAAACAACAGAAACCTATTTGTCACGGTCCTGGAGGCTGGGAAGGCTAAGATCCAGGTGCAGATGATGATGCCTGCTGAGGCATCGCTTCCCGCTTTGCACACAGCCCTCTTTCTGCTGTGTCCTCCACTGTGGAAGGGATGAGGTCTCCTTCAGAAAGGCACTGTTTCCATTCATGACAGCTCGCCATGGGAATCTAATCTCGCGAGGCCCCAGCTCCAATACCATCATATTGGGGATTAGGTTTCAATTTGTGAATGTTGAGGGGACACCTGAAGTGCCAGGAAGGAGGGCTGGGGCCTCCCAGTCTGTGTGTGTCCACTGTTTCCAGGGCCTTTGGGCCAAGTCCTTTAAACCTGTGGTTCTCTTTTTAAAAAAAATATTTTATTTATTTATTCATGAGAGACACAAAGAGAGGGAGAGGCAGAGACACAGGCGGAGGGAGAAACAGGCTCCCCGCAAGGAGCCTGATGTGGGACTTGATCCCAGATGCCAGGGTCACACCCTGGGCCAAAGGCAGACCCCCAACTGCTGAGCCACCCAGATGTCCCTAAATCTGTGGTTCTCAAACTCGTGTTGCATCTGAATCACCTGGAGGATGTGTTAAGACAGTTGGGCTTCAGGCTCCCTCGGTCAGAGGTGAAGCCTGAGAATGTGCATTTCTGACAAGTCTGTGATGCTGATGCCGCTGGCCAGGATCACAGTGAGAACCAGGATACCTTCATCTTCTCTCTGGCCCTGGACTTGCTCTCTGAGATCATCAGAATGCCTTGGAGGCAACCGTTATTATATCCTGAGACCTCCAGGAAGCTCCCCAAGTAAGGGAATGACTTAACTGGATTCAGCGGATAAGATTTTCACAGACTTTAATGTATCCACGAGGGCACTGGGCAGATCGCAGGAAGGGCGAGTCCAGGGTGTTAATGAGGCCTCTGGCTACTAGCATGGCCCAGCTGGGGTGGGAGGCCTGCCCACTCCCAACTCATTTCACCCCTACCCAGGGGAGTTGCCAGGAATCCTCCCTGAGAAAGGATCATTCAGCAATGCTGGAAGCTGCAGTGAGGGTGAAGAGAGTTGCCCAGCGTAGCCGAGGGTCTGGAGATGGGCAGGGGCACTCCCCGGGCAAGGACTACAGAATAGGAGCTCACTAAGCACTTCTCCGAGGCTGAGCGAAGGGCAAGGAAAGACAGACTGGAGTCTGGCCTGGCAGGTTGCGGCAATTTCCTCTACCCATGCACACCCACAGATTTCTTATGTCATGGGGACTGATTCAGAGCTGATCTGGGGCTCAGGAAGGGTGAGCTGCCCGGGGAGGCTCCCGACAGACATGGGATGGGGTTCCTTCCAGAAGAGCCCGTGAAAGCCTTCCAACACCAGCAACATCCCCCTGTCTCCCGATGTCAGAATCCACCTTTCCTTCCTTTTTCTTTTCAAGCAAATCTGTACCTATCCAACAACCATTTACTGAACCATTGACCATGGGCAGGGACTGATGAGATGCTGGGGATGCAGGTGCCAACTGCTCTCCAGGACCTGACTTTCAAGGGTGGGGAAGTAAAAAGCCAATCAACCCAAAAACAAATAATACATGGACAGATGGAGGAAACTAAAGAAAATGCTGTGAGAGCTAATAAATAGGAGGGCAACTACTTGAAATAGAGCAACCAGGTCAGGCTTTTCTCTGAGAAGACAGCCTAGTCTAAGCTGAGGGATAAGGGGAGGAGGAGACAGGAGCAATAGGAAGGGGTAAAATCCTTGTAGTTGGACAGAGATGGAGCGTGTAGGAGCCAGGGCAAGGTGGCCAGGGCCGAACAGGCAAACAGGAATGTGGCAGGGGGTGAGGCCAGAGATGGCGACGGGGTCAGAGCACAGAGCGTTTTGGATGCCTCTGAGGACAGAGTTTGGATTGTGTTTGAAAGACAATGAGGGGTCTAGGCAATAATCCTTAGGGGCTGCTGCTCAAAACATTGGTGAACAGCTAATGGCATCAGGTCCTTGGGAAGAGCATGCAACTCTTGATTTCAGGGTCGTGAGTTTGAGCCTAGGTGAAGAGATTACTATAAACAAACAAACAAACTTTTAAAAATTATCTAGTGATCAAGGAATTTGAATGTTGGATGCTGGGGCAGTGATCATATTAGAATTGTCAATTTTGTTAGGTAGAATTCTGATCCTGTGGTTACGTGAGGGTTTTTTTGTTGTTGTTGTTGTTTTGTTTGTTTGTTTGTTTTTGTTTTTTTTAGTTCTATCTTTTAGCAATACAAACTGGAGTGTTTGCGGATAAAAGAAAGCAATGTGCTGTTCCAAAGAGAGGTGGGTATGGGTGAAACCAGATTAGCCTTAAATCGATCATTGTTTTTTGTTTTTTTTTTTAAGGTTTTATTTATTTATTCATGAGAAACACAGAGAGGAGAGAGAGAGGCAGAGACACAGGCAGAGGGAGAAGCAGGCTCCATGCAGGGAGCCCGACGCGGGGCTCGATCCCGGGTCTCCAGGACCATGCCCCAGGCTGCAGGCGGCACTAAACCGCTGTGCCACCCGGCTGCCCCCAAGTTGATTATTGTTGAAGGTGGAGGATGTATGCACAGGAGGTCTTTATATTCCTCTCTTGGAATAGTTCGTTAAGCGATATACTCTTTAAAAAATTTTTTTTAAGATTTTATTTATTTATTCATGAGAGACACAGAAAGAAAGAGGCAGAGGGAGAAGCAGGCTCCATGCAGGGAGCCCGATGTGGGACTCGATCCTGGAACTCCAGGATCACCCTCTGAGCTGAAGGCGGACACTCAACTCCGGAGCCACCCAGTGTCCCAGCGATATACTCTTGTATATGTTCACTATAATGTTCTCTCTTATGCATGTTTGACGTCTTCCAGAGTAAAATAAAGATATTTGGGTGCAACTGGACACCCAAGAGCACCTAAATAGGGGGTTAGCACCTCCTCCTCTCACTATGCACCTGAAGCTTGCCAGATCTCCACCTCCACCCAGCCCGAGTGCACCTGCTGCCCCTGCTGGGCCCTCCAGTCCTGGTCATGCCAGCTCATTGGCCCTAGAGCATCACTAGCCTCCAGATCCCAAGCCTCCGGTGGGTCTCCAGGCTAGTGGCTGAGCTCTGGATGTGACAGAAAATTCCCCAAAGACTCTTCATCCCCTGGAACAGACCACACTCAGTCCCAGCGGAAGACAGGAGGAGAGTTTATGAGACAACATCATGAGTCACCACAACTAATGGCTTCCCAGAGGAGCTGTGGTTGGACACAGAGCTGCTCCTTCCCAAAGGTGGCTGGGGAAGCACACGCTGAAGCCTGGAACTGATTCAGAGATGCACAGAGCAGGACCACCTCTGCTACATACTCCTGAGCCACCTGGGGAATGTCACAGAACACCTCTGATCTCAGTTCTCCCATTTCAAAAGGGGCTAATACCTAACATGTTTACATCAGGGGGTGATTGGGAGGATGAGATAAAATAATGCATATGCAGGGCACCTGGGTGGCTCAGTTGGTTAAGCATCTGCCTTCAGCTCCGGTCACGATTCCAGGGCCCTGGGACTGAGTTTGTGTCAAGCTCCCTGCTCAGCAGGAGCCTGCTTCTCCCTCTCCTGATCATGCTTTCTCTCTCTCTCTCAAATAAATAAATAAAAATCTCCTTATAAATAAAAAAAAATAATGCATATGCAAGTGCATATACATAACAAGTGCTTTTGTTAAATGCTGTGCAAATGAAGCAGCTGGTACCATGATGGGAGAGAGTGAAGGATGCATGGTAGCCTTGGCTTGGCTTTGGATGGACTTTTGGTAAATTTAATGTGGGCCTTTGCTCCTTACCCTCATTCAGAGTCCTCTTCCATTGTCCCTTTCTGTGTTGCCTTCTTGCCTTTCCCTCCTCTGGAGGAGAGGAAGAGGGACAACAAGATTTTGAGGGTACAAGAGGCAGAGCCCCAGGAAAAAACAAGTGGTGCACCCAGAAAGCATTTACCTGAGAGTTTAATAGAGGGACTTTATAAGGGGGAGGGTAAGAGAACCAGCAAGGGATGAACAAGCACTGGGACTGGTGGCGATCACAGGAAGCTGTGGGTGCAAGGAGAGAAAACAGTATCAGTCTGGCCCCAAAAGAGCTAGAGTCCTGGAAGAGCATCACCTAACAGGAGCTGTGTCCATATGGACAGCCCCACAGGAGAAGAGAGTCAGGCAGGGAGGGAGTGGGAAGAGAAATACCCTGGGGTCTGGCTTCTCCAGTCGTTCAGTTTCCTTCAGTGCTTTCCGTTGGCTGAACCTGGTCAGAAACCAGAGAGTGAGGGAACCTGGCTGTGGTAGTCCTTGGAGGTCAGCCTCTGGGGCAGACAGTAGGGCTAACTAAGAAGGGTGGAGCCCAGATGGGGCAGGGGGGTGGGCTGTATGTGAATGGAGAATAGCCAACATTGGGAAATGAGTTGTGGACGAGATGAGATGAAGGTATGAGATCAGGGTTTGGGTGCAGTGGGTTGAACGTGCATCTAGTCACAATCAGAGTCAAGCACACGATCGAGGTGCTAGGGCATGGTCAGGATTTGGAGCACTGAAGGGCCTCACCAGTGGCAAGATTGATCATCTCTTCCTTGCCTAAGATCCTGACCTGTATGCTCCTTTGCTTCTAGGGGAGCCCTCCCAGCCTCCTAACAGCAGCTGGCCCCCAAGCCAGAATGGGAGTCATACCAAGGCCACGCCTACAGTAAACCTCACCTTCTCCTCCTACTACCAGCACTCCTCACCAGTGGCAGCCCTGTTCATTGTGGCCTATGTGCTCATCTTCCTCCTCTGCATGGTGGGCAATGCCCTGGTCTGCTTCATTGTGCTCAAGAACCGGCACATGCGCACCGTCACCAACATGTTCATTCTCAACCTGGCTGTCAGTGACCTGCTGGTGGGCATCTTCTGCATGCCCACTACTCTCGTGGACAACCTCATCACTGGTGAGTGTAGGCCATGGAGGCAGTGGGAGTCCCCTCTGCCCCCAAAAGCATTGCTGGCCTGGTCTCTTGGCCAAGATGTCATTGTCTCAAACTCTCCATTCTTGTGGCTGAGGGATTGGGTTAGAAATAATAGATACAATGAACTACAATTCTTCTCTTGGTTCCAGGAATAGTATGACTTACTCTTCTTGCATTAACTTCACTAATGCTCACAACAATCCAATGCATTGTTATTATTGTCCTGATTTTTGGGATTGGGATACTGGTGCTCAGAGTGACAAGACACAGGTCTGTAGTTACACGGCTAAGTGTCAAGTCCCATGTCTTCATACCCATATTTCTTTTGTTTGTTTTTTGTTTAAAGATTTATTTATTTATTCATGAGAGACACAGACTGAGAGAGGCAGAGACACAGGTAGAGGGAGAAGCAGGCTCCTCGCAGAGAGCCCAGTGCGGGACCCGATCCTGGATCCCAGGATCACGACCCGAGCCGAAGGCAGGCACCCAACCGCTGAGCCACCCAGGCGTCCCTACACCCATATTTCTAACCATTACACCATTAAGTCTTACTCTTCTGAGTAGCTCCCCTGGGAAGAGCTAGAACCCATAGGTTTCCCCTGAATACGGACCTAATGATCCACTTATTTGAGTTGTTCTCCAACCAAAGAGATTCTATCCTACGGGTAGTGACCTCCCTTCACGAGTGTCTAAAGTAGGGACTGGCCAGCCATTTAACAGTGACTTGGTAGAAGGGATTCAAGCAGAACTAGACCACCTGACCTCTAAATTCCTGCCTTTTCATCCCGCAAACATCGGAAGGATCACACTCTCGTCTACTCCCTCCCAGGTGATTTTCTTGTTTCAGAATAAGTTTCCACGGACCCCCGAGACTCTAGTTGGACTGGCTTCCAGAGCCGTGGAGATGTCTGGAGGTCTGAGCTTGCAGGTTCTGAGCTCAAAGTGCCCAGGAACTTGGCTCCAGAGCCTGGACAGCTCCACTGGAAATGACTTACCTGACTTGGGGCAGGGGAGTCACAGTCTGTGTTTCTATAGGTTTCAGGCCCTGGGAAGTAGAGCCAGGGCAGTCACCTGTCCCTGAGCTGCACTGGCTCTGCCTGGTGGGACCTTCACTCACAGCTGGATCTCAGGTTCCATCAGGGCTGTTGAACATAAAATGCTCATCCTCTCCTTCCCAGCACACCCACACTCACACATATGCATGTGTGCACACACCTATAGGCACGCACATACACATGCACCAGTTAATAATGATATGGTGAAGTCACTAGTTGGTTAAGGTGGTGTCTCCAGCCCTTTTCACCTGCCTAAATTTTAACAATTGTTTGAATAACGCATTCACGTGGTTCAAGATTGAAAAGGTTTCCAGTTTCCCCAGCACCCACACCAAACTCTCACACTAACCCATAGTGATTTGGGGGCAAAGAGACGAAACCAACTCATCTCGCCTCAGTCTTCTCTTCCATGAAACGGATATTACACTAGGGTTGTTGGGAGGATGGAACAAGACAGTGACCGACACTCAGTAATTGTGCAGGCAGAAAGTGAACTGGGGGTGGCTGCCACTGAAGGTGGGCCCAGCCTTGGGAGAGGGCTCCTGTGGCCAGGCACGAGAGACAGGAACAGGTGGGACCCCCAGGCCTAGAAGGGCAGAGACACAGGGCAGTTACCAAGACATGGCCTCAAGGAACCAAGGTGTGGATCTGGCTTCCAGTCCTGAGGCCAAGTGGGGCCCAGGTCTCCGGGTAGAGCAGCCCAGGAAGCAAAGCTAAATCTGCGTATGTCTCCCCGACCTGGGAGTCAGGTTTGCTCCGTCCTAGTGGTTCTCAACTTTGGCTGCCACTCAGATCCCCTGGGTAGATCTGAAAAGTACTGATGTCTGGTCCCACCCTCAGAGATGCTGATTGTAATTGGCCTGGCATGGGTCTGGGCACTGGCTCTTTTCAAAGCCCTCAGGTGATTCTAGTGAGTGACCAGGGTGGAGAACTGCTGGCCTAGAACTTGAAGGAGGGCTATGGGGGCAGAAAGCCAGGCAGGCCTGGACAGATACAAAGCTCCTGGAGAGAAATCATTGGTCAATACAAAGACTGTCTCTCTAACCGTGAGAACTATGACCACGGTGGTATACACAGGTCAGTTCATCATTTCTGGAAGTGTGTAAGCAGAGGCAGGATGACCACCTAGCAGGACGCGGAGGATAGATCCGAGTCACAGAGGGGACTGGACTAAATAGCCCATGATCTCTGGCTCTTTGTGGATAAGGCACTCACTCTGTGGTGGACTCTCATTGCAGGGTGGCCCTTTGACAACGCCACATGCAAGATGAGCGGCTTGGTGCAGGGCATGTCTGTGTTGGCTTCCGTGTTCACACTGGTGGCCATTGCTGTGGAAAGGTGAGAGGGTTCCTGGTAGAGTTATCCCTGGCCAATGGGGGCCCAGCACTAGAAAGAGCCACCGTCTCCACTGTTACGCTGACCAGGAGGCTGGGGCTGAATCATGAGCTATAAAGGGAAGGGCTGTGGGGCTGGCTGCCCTCTACACTTGGGGGACCTACAGAGAACACCACACCTTCTTCTGGGAGGCCTGAAGGCAGCTCCCGTGGAGGTTTACTAGGGATTCCTGGGTCCTGTGAGAGCCTGACAGCAGTCCTTATTTCCTGAGCCGTAGGAATCCTGCCACCCATGAGTCTGAGCAAGGAAAGCCAGTTTCAGGGTGGGGTGCACAGAGCATGGCCTTGCTCCTTCACTGCCCTCCCATTTCTCCTACTCCCTACTTGCTGTTCCCTGGCAGCCCAGGCCTTACTAACTCCTCATCTCTACCCTACCTCAAGCTACCTGTGGTCTCTTTCAGCCTCAGATTCCATCAGATTCTCTGATAAGCATGAGTTGGCTAATAGAATGGAGCCAGGGGACAAGGAAGCTTTGCAAACAACAAAACTGACCCAAATTCATGCAGTAGGTCATTCTCCCTTCCTCCCCCTCAGTGAGCTCTTGCACTAAGGGTTCCCCAGGGCACTCTTCCCGAGAGAGCATGGGAGGCAGGCAAGGACGCTGGCCAAGATGACATAGGGACAGTTTGTCATGTAGACTCCACATCTGAACCCCCAGGGTTTTCTGAAGAATCCTTAAACAGCTAAAAATATTCTTTGATACACCTACCTAATCAGCCTACTCAAAGGACAGAATGTGCAGACTGATCACTTTGCTAGCTGCCAGCTAATCAATTTACCCCCCTCCCCTCCGTCCCCAAAGTGCACAGGATTGTTTCCCACGCTGCCTGCAGTTCCTTCCTCCTTCCTGGTTCTGCCTTTGTTCCTTGGCTCTGCAGCCAATGGAGTTGCGGACTCCCTCGCAGGTGTGAACCAGTTTGCTTGCAAACGAGCCCAAACCGCCCCCACCCCCCAGCTGCTCTTGGAAGCTGCCCTTGATGATGCTGCGGGTGGAGTGCCTGCACTTTGCCAGCCCCCGCCACCCCCGGGGCGGTGGGGGTGGGGGACAGGGACCCCTGGGACCCCTGGGACCCGTCCCGAGCCCACTTCTCTTTCCTCCCCGGCCGCAGGTTCCGCTGCATCGTGCACCCTTTCCGCGAGAAGCTGACGCTGCGCAAGGCGCTGGTCACCATCGCGGTCATCTGGGCGCTGGCCCTGCTCATCATGTGCCCCTCGGCCGTCACGCTGACCGTCACGCGCCAGGAGCACCACTTCATGGTGGACGCCCGCAACCGCTCCTACCCGCTCTACTCGTGCTGGGAGGCCTGGCCCGAGAAGGGCATGCGCAGGGTCTACACCACCGTGCTCTTCTCGCACATCTACCTGGCGCCGCTGGCGCTCATCGTGCTCATGTACGCGCGCATCGCCCGCAAGCTGTGCAAGGCGTCGGGGCCCGCGCGGCCGGGCGGGGAGGCGGCGCCCGAGGGGGGCCGGGGGGCCCGGGGGGCCCGGGGGGCCCGGCGCCGCGCCCGGGTGGTGCACATGCTGGTCGTGGTGGCGCTGGTCTTCACGCTGTCCTGGCTGCCGCTCTGGGCGCTGCTGCTGCTCACCGACTACGGCCAGCTCAGCGAGCCGCAGCTGCACCTGGTCACCGTCTACGCCTTCCCGTTGGCGCACTGGCTGGCCTTCTGCAACAGCAGCGCCAACCCCGTCATCTACGGCTACCTCAACGAGAACTTCCGCCGCGGCTTCCAGGCCGCCTTCCGCGCGCAGCTCTGCCCGTGCCCGCCGCAGGGGGCGCGCCCCAGGGAGGCCTACTCGGAGCGGCCCGGGGGGCTCCTGCGCGCCCCGCCCTCCCTGGAGGTGCCGCCCAGCGACTCGGGCCAGAGCAGCGGGGCGCCCCGGCCGGGCCGCCTCCCGCTGCGCGGTGGCCGGGTGGCCCACCACGGCTCGGCCGGGGAGGGCCCTGGCTGCGGCCACCTGCCCGTCACCATCCCCGCGTGGGATATCTGAGCGGTACCCGGACGGGCCTGGACCCCGGGGCCCCGGCGGGACGCGGCAGCCTGGACGGGATAGGCGGTGGCAGCCGCTGGGGGCATCTGCCCTTCTGCGGCCTTCCCCGTCCCGGCGCGGAAGGAAGCCACTTTCCACCAAACCCTTCCTTGTGGCCGACTGTGCACACGCGCCGGCTCCCGGAATCCTCGCCACGCTGCGGGAGTAGGTTCTCTTGTCCCTCCTCCTACAGAGGAGAAACTGAGGACCAGAGACGAGAGGACTAGCCTGGGCTCTCAGCTGGACACCTCCCAGGAGCCTGACTCAGTGCCTGCGTGGACCTTTCCAGCTGTCCCCAGAAGAGCCCTAAGGTGGAGCACAGTGAAATGGGTAAATCCTAATGGCGCTGCTGGGAAGGAGAAAAAGCAAAGTTGTCCTGTCCGTTGGATGCTTTGTGTCCATGTGCTGGAGTCCCTCACGTATTACTGAAGCGCCTCTGCTTCGACCTTTCCTGGGAGAACACGGTGTTGTCTCCTGCCGACTCCCTGTGGGGTTGTCTTTTGCTTGTTCCGAGAGGGGTTCTGGGCCGTTCGTTCTCTTCTTCCCAGAGTACTACATGGGACATCGTGTCTGAGCAGCTGCAGGATTGTCAGTTGCAGACACTCTGGGTCTTGCCCTTTGGGCCGGAGCCCCAAGAAAAGAGGAGGGTCCTCCCTCCTCTCCTCATAGGGCCCACTGCCATCACTCAGGCCCCGGGCAAGAATTGACAATGCGACAGGCAGCTGTAAGGCCACAGTGTTTACCCAAGGGCAGGAGGGAAAGCACAGTACCTTTCAGCTTTTGGAAACACATCTGCCCACTGGAGCTGCAAGTACAAAGCCTTCCCAAGGCCTCGCTTCCCTGTTGCCTCAGGGCTCAGAAGTGGGTAGGCTTGTCAAAGTCCAGGTGCCCTCGGGGCCTTCCTTGGTACACTGGTAACTCCAGTCCTCTGAAAAGGGGTGGCAACCAGAGGTCCTTTGTTTTCTCTGGCTGTCTCCCAGTGTACCTGCATCACCTCAAAGAAATGAGGCTTCTCTCCATGAGATGGGAGGAAATGGCATTGCCTCAGTGTGATCCCCGCAAGGCCCCAATAATCTGCAGCTCACTGGACATTTCCCCCTCATCTCTACAGAAAACACAATGTTGCTAGGACTGTAGTGCATAGCAAATAACTATTTCCAGGGGTCAGGCCAGAGAACGCAGCTCCGAGGCTTGATGGCTTCTGTAATGGACAACAACTTAACCCTGTTTTACTCCACTCTAAGTACCGGACATAGGAGCAGAGGAAACTTCCAGAGCAGTTGTACAGTACGATCTCCGAGAGCATGTCCTCAAACACTGTCTCATTGGATCCATGTGAGCAAGGCCGCAAGGGGCCAAGGTCACCAGCCACAGAGTGGCAGGGTTTGGATTAGAATTTGTCTTCTGAGGTTTCTTCCCAAGGCCCCTTTGTTATATTTTCCAGATGCAGTCTGCCTCTCAGGGAAGTGGCTGGAGCATAATGGGGAGGAGAATTGAAGTTCCTACAAAGGTTTTCTGCCTGACAGTGAACCAGAACACTCGTGGAGCTAGGATCCCTTCAAGCTGTCAGTCTGGGAAACGGGACTGTATCTACTCTTGTGATGTCCAGACTGAGCTGTTCTGTGCACAAATATCCATAACCCATGCGCTGAGCAGGCCCTCGAGACCCATCGTGACCCCACACTGGTCCTGGTATCTGGGGGTCATGAAGAGGGGCGTCTCAGGAGAGGATATGCTATCCTGCTCCTCATTAGCTGATACACATATGGGCCCCATTTCTGGTGCTCTGTGTTGAGTGTCACATAGGGCACAGAGTTCCTGGCTGCTTATTGCGAAGAACTCTGTCTCCAGGCTCTAAAAATTGGCCAGAGAAAGGGCCATCTCAAACCCAAATGCTTGTCCCTGTGGCTGGGTGGGATCTGTCCAGAGACACCTTGTGGTTTCTCCTCCGGGGTGTGTTTCTCCTTTAGCATGGCCTCTGCAACCACAAAATCACAGCCTTTATAGTGAGGGGAGAGCAGAGTGCTCACCCCAGCCAACCTCTCCACCAAGGCCCCTTTGTTATATTTCCTCCGAAAGATGCCATGCTTTGAAAGATTGGGCCTGCCAAAAAACTGCACTTGGTCATAGTTCATATATTTTGCTGTTGCTTTTCTTTTTTGAAAATCAATCAAAGGTTGTGCCTGCCCATTCACAGATTTGATCTGAATGGTAACAGGCATGACTTTATGCTTTCATGAGGGGGTGAGGCCTTGTGGGTATGTGCAGAATATTTGTTTTTTGTACATGTTGTAAAATATACACAACATAAAACTTACTATTATTAACATTTCTACGCGTACAGTTCAGTGGCCCTAAGTGTTTTCACGCTGATATGTAACTATCACCACTGTAGATTTCCATAACTTTTTTTAACATCCCAAACTGTAACACTATACCCATTGAACACTAACTCCTCTTTTCTCCCTGCTCCTGGTAACCACCATTCTTCTTTCTGTGTCAATGAATTTGACTACTCTAGGTCCCTCACACACGTGGAATCAAATTGTGTTTGTATTCTGGGTCTGGCTTATTTCACTGACCAGAATGTCTTAACAGTTCATCTGTATTGTAGTGTATGTCTGAATTTCCTTTTATTTAAGGCCAAATAACATTATAGTGTATGTGTATGCCACATTTTGTTTATCCATTCATCCATTGGTGGGCATTTGGGTTGCATCCTCAAGTTAATTATTGTGAATCATGTGTGGAATTTTAAGATATTGGAAGTAGTTCCTGAAAATAATGCCTGTGTGAGCTTGGGGACAGAGACCCCAGGTTGGAAACTCAGGATCTCTCCCAGCTCAGCATCGATGGGTGACGAAGCAGAGGTCAAGGAAAGCTGTGATTCGTCTCACTTCTCTGTGCCCACCCCGCTGTTCTGAGCATCTCATGGGCTTTATTTCTTCACTAGAGTGGCTACAAAATTGATTGTTTCCTCCATGGGATAAAGTCTTATGACACTATTTTTATAGCTACAGGTTCAATGTCCTCACTGGAATCCTGTGTCCCGATACCTGGACCCTGTCAGGAGTCTTGTCCAGCTATCCCGAGGCACATAGAGGGAACAATGCTTCTCCTGATGTACCATCCTTCATCTACGGGCCAGTTGGGTCTCCTAAGGTGACTACCCTTCCACAGGCAGAAAGCCTGAAGACGAATTGGATGTGTGATGGGTGAAAAGTGCCAGAGACCTGTTGACACAGAGTACCTCCAGCCCCGAAGACTCTTGGAGGGACTCTGTGTCCCATCTTGCCACGTGCAGCATGAGTGGTCATCTAAGCATGGGTCTCCACTGATGAATGGCCTCTTGACTTCACCAAGACCATGCAGCACTCAATAGACCAATGGGAGCCGGAGGCAGGCTCCTGGCCTGGACCCCACAAACCACAATCTGCCCAGTCCTATGCTAAGAACTTTCTCTTGGGGCCTGGAAGATGCATGAGTTGATTTGGGTTGGAATGGAGGGCGGAGAGCTGGCAAAGTAGGACGAGAGCCCCCTATCATTAGTCTACTGTGTATTCATCCAGAAATCCAGGTGAGAGCCAAACCCAGAGCTGGGTGGACAAAGCATTGCTATTAAGCTCTGTACCTTTTTGCATCTGTTTCCTCAGCTCACCCCTGAAAAGTGCCACTGAGGAAAGATAGATGAGGAGGAGGTAACCCAAATAGGCTTCATTACAAGAAAACAATGTTGAATCGACAATAGAGTCCTTGTGGAATAACACGATTATTTATGTTTATGGCATTTTATTGTTGGTTTTTTCTCTCTTGACGCAAATACCCCATAATCATTGTGGAAATTTTATAGCATTTAGATAAGCGAAGAGAGGAAAGTAAAAAGCACCTAAATCCCATCACAAGAGATAAGCATAAAGTCATTTGGTAGAGATATATAGCAATGTGTTTTAAAACTTCGTAACAGTTTTATTAAGGCATAATTCACAAACAAAAAAAGTTTGCCTATCTGAATTGTACACTTTCATAAGTTTTAGCTGTTGTGTACAGTTGTGTAAGCACCACCACACCCAAGATAGTTCCAGCATCCCCCCAAAATTCCCTTGTGCCATACTGCAGTCAACCGTGTCCCTCACTCCTGGCCCCAGATAACCATCCATCTGGTTTCAAAATGTCATATACATGGAACCATACAGTGTGTTGCTTTTGGAATCTGGTTTCTTTCATTTAGCATGATGTTCTTGAGATTCATCTGTGTTGTAGCCTTTGTTCCTTTTTATTGCTGACTAGTAGTCCATTGTGTGGCTATATCACATTTTATTTCTCGTTCTTCAGCTGATAGACATTTGAGTTGTTATTCAAGTATGAATTATGAATAATGCTGCTATAAACAAATTCATATACAAGTCCTTACAGTATATATATGTTTTCAGTTCTCTTAGGTAAATGTGTAGGTGTGGGTTTGCTGGGTTGTATGGTGAGTGTATAGTTTAACCATGTAAGAAACCACCAAAGTGTTGTCCAAAGTTGCCGCACCATTTTGCACTTCCATCAGCAGAGTACAAGTGTTCCAGTTTTTCTTGCCAATGCTTAGTAGTACCAGTCTTGAAAAACTATCCCTGATGACTAGTGATGCTAGGCATCTCTTCTTAGGCTTATTGGTTATTCTTTTTTCTTTTTTTAATTTTTTTTTCTTATTGGTCATTCTTAAATCTTTTACTGTAAAATGTTTCCAAATCTGCCTATCTTTTAGAAATGTGATTATACTGCAGACTTTAGTACAAAAATTTACCCTAAATCTACGAGAAAATTTTCACTAATAGATATTCTTGGGGGGGCTGGGGGCAGGGGAGAGGGAGAGAGAGAAAAACTAAAGTAGGCTCCATGCTCAGTGTGGAGCCCAATGTGAGGTTCAACGTGGGGCTCCATCTCACAATCCTGAGATCATGACCTGAGCCAAAATCAGTTCCGAGTGAGTCGGACACTCAACCAACTGAGCAACCCAGGCACTCCCAGTAATAGGTGATTTTTTTTTTAAGATTTTATTTATTTATTCATGAGAGACACAGAGAGAGAGAGAGAGAGAGAGAGAGGCAGAGACACAGGCAGAGGGAGAAGCAGGCTCCATGCAGGGAGCCCGACATGGAACTTGATCCTGGGTCCCCAGGATCACACCCTGGGCTGAAGTCGACGCTAAACTGGGCCACTGGGGCTGCCCTAATAGGTGATTTTTAAACCCATCAAGAATAGGTTATTTGAATAGGTAATTAGGAATGGCCTCTGGGGAGGTGACGTTTGAGTAGAGCTATGAATAAAGCAAGAGAGAAGTCATGTGAATTGCTGAGAAAAGAACAAGCGAGATAGAGATTATCATTTGTAAAGCCCCTGAGATAGGAAGGGATCTGTGAAAAAGGAATTAATGCATATTGAATGGCACTGAATTTCAAGAACTACATTTCTGGTCATCTGAAAACATGAGTACCTGTTAAAAGCCAGGGACAAGAGTAAGTGCTTTTGCCTATTATATATTTCTCCCAACAGACCATAAGCTCCATGAGGACAGGAGCTATGTCTGCTTCACTCACCTTTGTAGACTCAGATCTAGGGCATTGCCTGGTACATAGGAGGCACTCAGTAGATGTCTGCTGAATGGATGATATAATGAAATAAGCAAGTATTTATTACTATCCCCATATTACAGATGGAAAACCCAAGTCTTGGAGAAGTTAAATAACTTCCTGAAGGTCACATAACTAGATGGTGGTGAAGCTAGGACTCATGTCTTGATCCAACTGACCAGAAAGCACAGGTTTTGCAACTCCCCAAGCCGCTGTGGATTCTCCTTCCTATATTTGGGAAAGTGAGGTTCAGAATAAAACAAAGAGGCTTGATGGAGGTCCCCTGTAATCCAAAAATAAAACCAGCCAGCCACAGGCTCCAGACTGCTGTGTTGGCCGGAAGACCACATTTCCATCACATTCAGTGGCTTCCAAAAATTTGAGATGGAAGGAATACCAGCAGTTTAATTAGAAGGTGAAAATTTAGTTTGATCCAGCACCACATCAAGCCTTCACGGGCTGAAAGAAATCACCCTTGTGACTCCTGTGCCTTGCAGTCCATGATGGGGCGAAAGCTGCCCAAGTGATTGTAGTATCTTGCCTTGAGTTGTTTGTGTTCTCTTGCTGAGCTGCAATGCCCAGACCTTTGAATCCCTGTCACCAACAAATTCTGCTGTTGTCATGTGCAAGCAACCAAATTAATGTGGATGGAAAAACCCAAGCTTAGTGATTTGGGTAAATTAGTTTATCTGTCACATAGCCAGTGGTGGTGTTAAATCACTCTCTGTTTGAGGAGTAATCACTCCCCGCCCTGCTCTGTCTTCCTCTCCACGGAGAGGTTAGAACAGCCAAAGTCAAGCTGTTTTAGTAGCAGAGCAACCTACATTTCCATGTTTTGACCACCCCCAAGGAAGGGTATTTTACATAATGTAATTTGTTCATTCACAGTGCTGTCTGGAGGTCCTCTGAAGCCACTTCTCATGATCAAAATCACCCCTTCCTTCTCCTCTAGTCCATGTCTTTGGAAAATGATCCTGTTACCTCTGCTATAAATCATGGAAAATAAACTCATTACGAAAGCGTTGAGTGTTTACTTTCTACATTCATTGCATGTGTAGCTTTCCCTCTTTTGCATCTTTACTGTGAATGAAAAGTTTCCAGGCAAGTAGCCATCCTCCCCAAAAAGGCAGACAGCAGGCTATGTTACCACCGACAGAGAGGCAGGATTCCCATTTTACAGATGGGAAACTGAGTTGCATAGGGGCCCAGGAATTTCCCTGAGGCCCCCACATCTTGTCAGTGGGGGAAATCGAAAGGAAGCTTCAGGCTCTGTGGGTTGCAATCAAGTGTTCTTGACACTTCAGCAAGTCTCTTACTTGGTTAGCTCCCTCCTTTTAGGCCTATGTGACAAGTTTAGATAAAACTTAAATTCTGGCATGTTTCCTTCTCAACAAACCTAGTGTCTGTTGACTCTGGGAACACGGACCTCTCACAGCCCAGTAGGCAGAGAGAGAAAAGACAAAAAGTGTTATGTGGCCGGCATACTACTTTTCACAAGGGAACAACCATGGTTGGCCAAAGAAGAGCTGGGACAGCCTGAGGAGCTGAATTCCTGTAAGAGGCTTGAAGTAAGTCTTAAAGATGGAATTAGAGCCAGCCAGATAGAGAGGAGGGTTTGAGGCAGGGAAGTGAAGCACTCGGATCTTCATCTGTTAAAGCTTCTCCTGGCAGTGGGTAGACAGTGACGTGGAGGGAGATGGAGCTGGAGACCAGTGAGGTAGGAAGAGGGATCTTGGTTAGAGATCCTGGGATTGGCTAAGGCAGTAGGAATGGGGAAGAGACAGCAAGATGTTTGAGAGATCAATTTGGTATTATCCCGTAACTGCTAGGATGGGGGAGGATGGGCTATCATTCCAGGATACTTTTAGTTGCCAGTAACTGGCTTAAATGGAAGGTTCACAAAATAGTTAAGTGCAGGTGATTGGTTGATTCAGAAGCTCAGCAATGTTCCCAAGGACCACACTACACTGTCTCCATTCCTCTGCTCTGCCATCTACGGTGTGAACTTGGTCCTCAGCCTGGCTTCCCTCGTGGTGCAGAATGCAGCCATCAGCAATCAGAGCTACCTGCTTTCTTATTTACATTGAGAGAGAAAGAGAACGAACCTCTCTCTCTTTTTAAAAGATTTTATTTATTTGAGAGAGAGAGGGAGAGGGAGCAGAAGCAGGGGGAGGAGCAGAGAGAGAGGGAGAAGCCGACTCCCTGCTGAGCAGAGAGCCAGATCCCAGGACCCAGGATCATGACCTGAGCTGAAGGCAGATGCTTAACGGACTAAGCCACCCAGGCGCCCCGAGAAGGACTATCTCTTCCCGTGACCTTTGCCTAAGAGAACAAAGTAGCTTCTCAGAAGGAAGCAGGAAACTTATTTAGATCAGGTGTCCATTCCTGAACCAATCCCTGTGGCTAGGAGAATGCCATGTTCTGAGTTCCATGCTCTTTGATGGAGTTCCTGAACAGGTAAAGGGCATATGATTACAATGATTGATTTAGACGAATCAAGGCCCCTCCCTGGAACCAGAGTCAATCTCCAATCTAGGTAATCTTTTTTTTTTTTTTTAAGATTTATTTATTTATTCAGAGAGAGAGAGGTGGGGGGGGGGGCAGAGACACAGACAGAGGGAGACGTGGGACTCGATCCCAGGTCTCCAGGATCATGCCCTAGGCTGCAGGCGGCGCTAAACCGCTGCGCCACCGGGGCTGCCCCAATCTAAGTAATCTTGGGGAGGAGGTGATAGATTGATGGGAAGCTGTATCCATTAGAATGTCTTTCAGCTGCAAGAAACATAATACTCTGAATCACACCAGTTTTTACACAACAACAAAGTCAATTTATTATCTTACATCCTGCATTAACTATTAGTAAGGTCAATTTATTATCGTTTCATAAAAAGCCTTAGGCAGGAAGGGCCCAGTTTTAATTAAGTCAGCAGCTCAGTGACATCAAGACCTAAGATTTGTCCACTTGGCATCTTCATTTTGGGTATATTGTACTACCTGCAGCCTATGTCCCCTCCAGATTGTAAGACAGCTGTGCTTGGCAAATTCCATGACAATGTGTAAAGAAAGAAGAGCATCTCTCATAGAAGCAAGAGAAGCTCCCCTTAGACTGCATTGGCAGCATTGTGTCACATATTTCTAACCAAACTAGTCATTGGCAAGGGGAACAGAATCACTGTGATAAACTTAATCGGACCCTCCCCTGGGGCTGGGATGGCACCACATTTCCCGAAATACATGGCCACTCAGGGGTGAGTGGATGCATGTCCGACCAACACAGTCCTGTTGGGAAAAAGAAAGGGGAGTGAACAGGTGTTGAGTGGGTTACCAGTGACTGCCACAGAGATTAACCAGGAGAGACCCACAAGGACCTTCTTGATAGGATGAGTGGGCAGTTGAGGCACTGGCAACTGAGTCTATCTCAAGAGAAAAGATTTTTGGATTTGGTGAATACAAGATGCTCATGCACCAGTTATGCTGAGAAGTCTATGTAAGGCTTGATCATCTTCTTCTTAAATCCTCTCCCCTTTCTCTGGCTTCCAAGACACCATGATTCCTTGTTTTAGCCCCCACCTCTCTGTCATGGCTTCTTTTGACCCTTTCTTGGCTTTTCTTCTGCCGTCCATCCCTGGAATATTGAGATTTCTCAGGGTTCTGTTCCGGGCCCTCTACTTTAAAAAAACAACAACAACAACTATATATATATATATATATATATATATATATATATATAACTACAAACACACAAATATATAAAAATATAAATATATATTTAAATATAACTATTTATATTTAAATATATATTTAGGGGGATCCCTGGGTGGCTCAGCAGTTTCGCACCTGCCTTTGGCCCAGGGCACGATCCTGGAGTCCTGGGATCAAGTCCCGTGTTGGGCTCCCGGCATAGAGCCTGCTTCTCCCTCTGCCTGTGTCTCTGCCTCTCTCTCTCTATGTCTATCATAAATAAATAAAAATAAATCTTTAAAAAATATAGATATATTTATATTTAAATATTTATATATTTAAATATAAATATATATTTATTTCATTAATATATATAGTTCTGCTAGGTAGTCTCATCTTCTCCTGTGGCTCTATTTGCCCAAATCAATGACTTTAGCCAACCTTCCTTTCTCTTCTCAGTTCCAGGCCTCATATCTAACCACTTACTGAACTTCTCCACCTGGACTTCTGTCTCTCGTCACCCCCTAGAATCTCTACAAGATTTTCTCCATTATGTGTTACTGACAATTCTGGACATTTTTTTTCCTCTGTCTTATATAATGGACTACACCACTGTGACTTCAAGCTGCCTCTTCATCCAGCTCTACTGCTGTCCTAAGTCGCTGTTGTCATATCCATCCATTCTTTACTCTTTTTCCCTGCTCTTCTGTATTTGTTGTGGACAGGGGCAGGGGGCAGTAGCCCCCTATAGACTAGGTTTCCCAAACTCCTGTGTCAGAGGAATACAAGATTATCTTACTGTTTCCAATTATTCACTCTCTTCCCTGAAATAGGAGCACAGAACCCTTTGTTACCAAGTGCATTATAAATGCCTCCCTGCAGATAAATATAATTCTCTGTCCGCTTAACTTTCGGCCTGGCTACATGACTTACTTTGGCCAATGGAAAGTGAACAGAAGCTCTATATCAACTCCAACCAGAAGCTTTAGGAACCACAGTGTGACTCAGAAGTTTCTCTTCTCCCTCTACATGAGACCACGATAAGAGCTATTCCCTCCATCAGGATTCTAGAATAACAGATACATGGAGCAGAGCCAAACCAATCTGTAGCCCTGACATGTAATCTGAGAAACGAATGTAGTGAGATTTCAGCAGGGGACGGCTGTCTGTTAATTCAACATTATCTAGGAAATCTGACTGATAGAATAATCAGTGTAAGTTGCAGAATGCTGTCCTTAAGTATGTGCCATTGCTTCCCAGCGGTGGGCAGCAAGTGGTGTGGCTTTTGGTCATTTAGAAGGCAGATTACTATTAATCAGCTTGTGAGTTTAGACAAAAAGGTTGGGGAACAGATTGTCATGAGCGTGCCTTGGTTGTTTTTAGCTGCATTTGACAGGGCTGCTACAAGAAATAGATGAGCTCAGAAAAGAACTGTTTTGTAAACAGAGATTAAAACTCAGCCTCTGGACAGAGACCAGATCAAGGTCATGAGCAGTGGCTGCCAACCAGTCCCTGGTTGAATAAAGTGACCCAGGGAAAACAGACTAAGAGCGTGGCTCTCCAGCGGAGGCTTGGTAAGTTCATTACCTTAGCAGTTATGCCTAGAGAGATAGGTTTGTTCAAAAAAATCATAAGCGTGGTATTTGGCACACAGAGCTGACTGTCCAAAGTAGGTAAAATGCTACTAAGGTGTAAAGAGAGGTGTATAGCCAAGACATATCAGCTTGGGTTAAAAGATGTGATTGCTAGAGACATTTGGGCTTCCAAATTTCTGTGCGTAGGAAGGAAGCTGAGAAAGCTGCTCAGGTCCCAATCAGCCACAAGTTACGAGGAACTATTCCCAGGGACCTGCACTGGAACTTAATCAAGGAATATTTTTTACATCCAGCAGGATTTGGGAATTCTAAGAACCAGTGATGGTTGTGAGACTGTCATTCTTTCTTTAGATGAACAGAAGTGTTTATTCCGTCTCTGTTCAACCATTTTGTATTAGGTAGAGATGTGGGGGACATTAGATGACATTTGTTTGTCTTTGAGTTCATTAGTCTCTGGATCAAGAGGAGCTATATATGGACATAATGCAGAGACTATCATGAGATATTAAACTTTGGCCTTCATGCCATGATTGGTTGAAACTTTTGGGTGTCACTCTTGTTAGGAAGAGTGAGTATATTTTTCATACCAAAAGGACAGAAATGAGTATTTATGATCAAGAAGGTAGACTGTGATAAGAGAATATTATTTTTATTATCTATTTGCTTCTCTCCCTATAGGAGAATTATATAGTCCTTGACACGGTTACCATTTGCATTGTCTCATACAGGAGGAGTATATTTCCATAACCCACTGGCATCAAGCAAGGTCACATAACTTTCTTTAGCTAATTGAATGTGAGTGGAAGTGACATACATCATTTCTAAGCAAAAGCTAAAGAGCCATTATGTGGTTTGGCCATTTCTTCCCCCCTCTGCTTGGTCTTGTTAGGGCAGGCTGGGGGATGCTACTTCAGCTTCAGTCTGCGAATGAGAAGGCATGTGGGTCAGAGCCACAGGTGACTCATAGCACCACCACGAAATTGAACAAGAAATAAATGTTCATTCATTTTTTTTTTTAAGATTTTATTTATTTATTTATGAGAGACACAGAGAGGCAGAGACACAGGCAGAGGGAGAAGCAGGCTCCATGCAGGGAGCCCAAAGTGGGACTCAATCCTGGGACTCCAGGATCAGGCCTTGGGTGTTAGGCGGCACTAAACTGCTGAGCCACCCAGGGATCCCTGGTGCCCCCCATTTAAACCATTCTTAAGTGTACAGTCTGGTGGCAGAAAGTACATTCATATTGCCATGCAGCCATCACTAGCATTCACCTCTAGCACTTTTTTCTCTTCCCAAACTGAAACTCCATAACGTTAAACATTATCTCCTCATTCCCCCTTTACCCCAGCCCCTGACAACTACCATTCTACTTTCTGTTTCTGTGAATTTGACTTCTCGAGGTATTTTATGCAAATGGAATCACACAGCCTTTGTGCTGTTGTGATTGACTTATTTCACCGAGCATAGGGTCTTCAAGGTTCATCCATGTTGTAGCCTGTGTCAGAATTTCCTTCCTTTTTCAAGCAATCAGTCCCTTGTCTTCCACTCCATCCAACCAATGAAACCAGTTGCATTGATTCTACGTTAAACATGGCTCCATCATTGCTCTTCTCTTTTGCTACGTACATTCAGGACCTGATCAGCATCTTTAACCTCAGTCACTATTGCAGCCGCCTCCTTGGTCTCCTTGTATGTAGTCTTGCTAAAACTCCAACCCAGGCTCCATGCTGCTAACAGAGCCACTTTCTTTCTTTTTTAAGATTTTATTTATTCATTCATGAGAGACACAGACAGAGAGAGAGAAGCACAGGCAGAGGGAGAAGCAGGCTCCATGCCAGGAGCCCGATGTGGGACTCCATCCCGGGTCTCCAGGATCACGCCCTGGGCCGAAGGTGGCACCAAACCACTGGGCCACTGGGGCTGCCCATACAGAGCCACTTTCTAAAGCAATTCTGATTATGCTCCTTTCCTGCTAAAAACTCTTAAGTTGCCCATTGCTTTTAGGGAAAAGTTCAGACCCTACATCATGCTTTCCAAGGAACCTCTACCATTTAACCCTGACCTACTTCTTTGGTCTTCTCTCTCTCTCTCTCTCTTTTAAAGATTTTATCCATTTATTCATGAGAAACACAGAGAGAAAGCAGAGACATAAGCAGAGGGAGATGCAGGCTCCCCATAGGGAGCTCTATGTGGGACTTGATCCCGGAACCCCAGGATCATGCCCTTAGTCGAAGGCAGATGCTCAACCGCTGAGCCACCCAGGTGTCCCTCTGGTCTCATCTCTTAATATTCTCTTTCTGGCTTCTGCCTTGTTCTCTTTGCTTTATTAACCCCTTCTCATCCTCCTGGTCATAGATTAAGGATCACTTCCTTGAAGGGGCTCCCTGCTCCCATAATGCAATGCCCTGTACTTTATCATTCTACTTATCCACATTTATTGTAATTATTTGCTGAAGTCTGCTTTCCCTTTGGACTATACCTTCTTTGAGGGCCAAGACCATGTCTGTCTAAATGCCACATCCCTACCACCTAGCAGAGACAATGACCACAATAAGTGTTAAATAAAACTTAGTTGTAGATTTGAAAGTTTTCATGTTACAAGACCTAAGGTGGTAGTTAATACCAAATATATACATGAGACAATCTAGGGAGATGGTATCTCTAGAGACAGAGAACATGAGAAGAAAGACAATGATGATTAAGATAAAGAGATGAAGACAAAGCTAAGGGGGAGAATGTGAAAGGAGTGGCCAGAGAAGTAGGAGAAATGTCAGAGGAGAATGTGGTCATAAGTCAAAGAAGAGAGGCCATCAGAAAATTAGAGGCACCTGCTAGGGTCAAGCACAGCAAAGAAGACACGATACAGATTGAAGAGAAGTGCCACTGGAGGGATCCCTGGGTGGCGCAGCGGTTTGGCGCCTGCCTTTGGCCTAGGGCGCGATCCTGGAGACCCGGGATCGAATCCCACGTCAGGCTCCTGGTGCATGGAGCCTGCTTCTCCCTCTGCCTGTGTCTCTGCCTCTCTCTCTCTCTCTCTCTGTATGTGACTATCATAAATAATAAAATTAAAAAAAAAAAAAAGAAGTGCCACTGGAGTTGTTACAGAGCAAGAAAGATTATATAATGTTTGGCAGCATTTGGGTTTATCCTTTGTCAAACTAATATACTTATGAAGGTATTGTTACCTCCTTTTCATTAATTCCTCTATCCATTAGCCCAGCAAAGATTCCTAAACATCTCCTCTAGGCCAGGTACTATGCTAGGCTCAGGGAGATATGAGAAATAGAACAACATCTACTTGAGCCTGTGGGTCTCACCACCATTGCCTGCAAGGGAAAAGTTCCAAACTTGTGGCCCAGCAAAACCAGGGCGTGGCATTTTATTAGAGTTGCTACTGACTGGCCTTCCAAACACACTCAATGAAATAAAAGTTGGTGTGCAAGTCCAGAGGTCAGCAAGACTTTGTTATCTTGCTCTGAGCTGGCAGGAGGCAAAAGGGAAAGTGTATGTAGTACACAATTGCATCATTTCCATTTGTTCATAAGTCAGCCACAGACAAGATTCTGTGTTTTTCCAAAAAGCTAATTCCTGTGCTCAAAAGCAGAAAACTGAGAGCAACTCAGCCCAAAGAACATCCCCTTAAGAAACTCCCTGAAGTTAATCCTACTTTAGTGTTCATTCTGCAGAGATTCCTTTAACTTCCAGTAATATATTGTATTACTAAATTATTGCTTGATTTTTTTTTTTTTTTTTTTTTGCCTGCCTTGTGTTCCAACTGCAGTAAAATAGTGTGGTGTACTGTTCAAAAGGTCAGTGAGTCATGGCTTTCTGAAAATTAATGGGAGACTGGATGGAGACAAGGGAGTAACATTCTAACTCATTAGAAAATTATCCAACTAGGTTTTCATTTAATACAGGGGTCATCTCCTTTTATATAGTAGTCATTGCTTTGAAATAAAAAAAAATTAAATCAAAATGTCTTTAAAGCATATTATCTTTGGGGTACCTTGTGGCTCAGTCAGTTAAGCATCCAACTTTTGATTTCAGCTGAGGTCATGATCTCAGGGTCCTGTGTTAGGCTCTGCACTGAGCCTGGAGTCTGCTTGACTCTCTCTCCCTCTGCCTCCCCCCACTCACACACACTCTCTCTCTCAAAAATAAATAAACAAATCTTGAAAAAACAAAAGCATATTATCTTTAATGGCCCAGAAAAACAAGATCTTTTAAAGGAACCCAGCCCATCAAACTAGGCTTTCTTTGAAATACTCATTATTATATAATCAAATTAATGAATAATCAGTTCCTAATTTATAATTTGGATTTTGAAATACATTAAAAAATATACATATATGTAGGATTGGGGAAGTAAATGATGCAGTTAACTGACCATAGCCTCAATCAGATTTTAGCTATTGGGGTCTGGCCTGACTCAATAGAACAGAAGTTGAAAAACAAGCTCCAAGGAACTTATGCCTGAGAGAAACGTACTCAAGGGACTCTGAGCTCATGCCTGGACCTTCCCAACGCTTACAACTGAAAAGTCCCTTGGGACTCCGGGGTGAGTTGAGCAAGGAGGGCGGCAGAGTGAATCCTCCCTCACCGGGGAGGGTAGAAATAACCAGTCACAGTTCCATAGTGCTCACAGGGAGCCAGCTCTTCCTCGGAGTCTTGACATGCATCAAATCAGTTAATCATCCCAAGGACTCATAATAGCTACTATTATTATCTCCATTTCCAAGATGAGAAACCGAGTCAGAAAGGTTAGCAGCAATTTGCCCGCTGTCCCACACCAGAAGGTGGTGGAGCTGGTTACTCACCAGGTAGCCACGGGCGGGGGGGGGGGGGGGGGTGTCAGTAATTTGCTTCGGATTTGCTTAAAATGCGCGTCTTTAAGATCAAAGGCAGGGCCTGATGAAGCACGTGACCTCGGAGCTCCTGAGACCACGAATTACTCTGGGCGGAGGGGGGGCGGCGAGAGGGGTGAAGGGGGGGCTCGGGGGGCGAAGGGGGCGCCAGTTCCCAGTGTGCAAGGTGGGGGATGGGTGCCGGCCAACGCCTGGCCGGTGCGAGCTGAGAACTTGCGCCGTGACCGCCCTCCGTCAGGGTCCCTCGGCCCTCGGGGCGGAGGGGGAAGGCAGGCGGGCCAGAGCTCGCCGCCAGCCACGTGGCCCAGCCTGGGAGCCAGCGGGCCGGCGGTCCCGAGGGGCGGGGCCGGGGCGGGGGCGGGGGCGGGGCCGGGGCGCGGGGCCGCGCGGGCGGGGCGGAGTGCGCCTGCGCGCGGGGTGGGCCGGCCGCTTAAAGCCGTTCCCCGCTGGCTCGCGGGCCCAGTGGCCGCGGTGCGCAGGCGCGGAGGCTCGTCCTTGTCAGCCGGCGCCGCGTGCTGGTGGTGGCTCTGCGGCGGCGGCGGCGGCCAGTCCTCGGCACCATGAGCGGCTTCAGCAGCGAGGAGCGCGCCGCGCCCTTCACGCTCGAGTACCGAGTCTTCCTCAGTGAGTGTCGGCGGCCCGCGGCCCGTCCCCGCCCGCCCGCCCATTCATTCCCGGGCCGCGGCTCGCCTCCTGCCCGGGCGCTTGCGGGCCGCGCTCCGCCCCTCGTCCCGGGCGCGGGCCGGGCTCCCCGGGCTCCCCGGGGCTGGGCGGCCGGGCCTTCCCGGGTCGCAGGTGGCGCCCGCAGGCGGCCCGGCGGGCCCGGCGTTCCCCTTCCACACGCGCGGTGGGGCCCGGCCCGGGCCGGGGCTGGTCTTGCAGGTGTCCTGCTCGGCGGGCACCGCCCGGTGGGACAGGAAACCACCGAGTCACCCCGACGGGGTCTGGAGGTGAACGGATCCTCGTAAGAGGATTGCTCGGTTTGGAGGACTGGGGCGCTGTGGATGACTCCCTAAGGACCTTGATTCCCGAGCCGTAGCTCCGCTTGTGGGCACCGAGCAGGATCGCATCCGCCCCCCGGTTCTGCAGACGGGGAAACTGAGGCCCGGATCAGGAGCCACATGAGTGGAGGCCCGAGCCCCCCGGGGTGTGGGGGCGGTAGCGCTCCTTCCCCTCCCGCCGGGGTGTCCCCCGCAGCAGCGATGCTGGGAAGGCGGCTTGCGAAACGGAAAGCTGTTCCCCTCGAGTCAAACAGGTGACGTCAGTCTGGGAAGCACGAGTGAGAAAGTGCCAGGTTCTTTCCCCGCCGCCCCCCCCCCCCCTCCCCGGGCAGGGCATCGGCATCCGAGGGGTACCGACCCCGAGTCTGCACCTGGAGCTGCGCTGAGAGCCCGGCCGGCCGAGTTCCGCTTTCACCCGGTGCACGACCTTTCCGTCCTGCAGGTGGAGGAAGGCTACCTCGGCCTTACCTCTACCTACCGCTCCCCGCCCCCCCACCGCCCACCGCCCACCGCCCAAGCCACTAGGAATAGATTATTGGAGACGACGGAGGCGTTTGATAATGTGTCACCAGAGGCGTTCAATTTCAACTGCAAAGAACAGCTTTACTCGGAAGGAAGGGAACAGGGCAGGTGCAGCGAGGTCGTTGCGTGTGATGTGTGCAGGGCAGGAAAGAGCGAGGTGGAGGGGGCAAATGGGAATACGGAGAGAATCTGCACAAAGCTCCTGCCGTGGGGGGAAGCAAAGTGAACTCAGGTTGACGCACGGAGCTGACGATTCCTGTAAAATCCAGGGAGGCTAGGACTCCCCATTTTATTTAATTTCAGAGTTAAATCAGGCAGTGTGGGAACTTCTGATGAATAATTCACGGAAAAGTAGTTTCGTTGCCCCGGAGTTTGTGTTGCAGTTAGTGTTGCCCCAGAATTCCTCTGTAAGAGGGAATTAGAGAGGTGCCCCTAGAGTTGGAAGGTGGAGGGAGGATTAGGTAACTGACTTCAAGCAGTATTTGTGCAGCAGTTTTTACTTAGGTTACGGGTTGGTAGCGAGTGTTTGATGGCCATTGTGGAAGACTGCAGCCACTCCTTGGCTTTGGCACTGGCTAAAGGAGCTTTTTATCAGAACTTTCTGGGACTTAAATGCCGGTAATTAGCAGTATGTAATTAACTTTAAGAGTTTTTTAAAGCCATAGATTTCTTCGCACCTTCCTTAACAGAGGATTTTTTTTTGACCTCTGTAATATTATACTTGCCAGTCTCTTTAAAACTGATAGTGGATAGGATTGCAGAGTCGCAGGTGAGTCTGAAGGGATCGTAGTGGAACTGGAGATGGGACTCAGTCTTTGCTCTTCTACCTTGGTTTTTATTTTTATTTTTTTAAAAGATTTTATTTATTCATGAGAGACAGAGACAGAGGCAGAGACACAGACAGAGGGAGAAGCAAAGCAGGCTCTCTAAGGGAGCCCCATGTGGGACAGGGATCACACCCTGGGCCAAAGGCAGATGCTCAACCGCTGAGCCACCCAGGCATCCCGTACCTTGGTTTTTAAATGTGAAGGGATACAGCGTGGACTAACTCTGAGGTTTACCTAAAGAACAGTAAGGAAGTTTTGAAACTACTTTTTGGATATGGGAGTTAGGTCTCTAGAATATAGAAACTACCTGTGAAAGTGTTGTTGCAACTTGATTATCCTTAAGAAATATAATTATCTAAGATGGCTTTGTCTTCCTGGAACATTATACTTAAAACAACAGGGTTTTGTAATTCAGCAAGTTGGTCCCCTCCGTTGTCTCCCACCCCACTCCCAGCCCAACTGTTTCATTAGTTCTGTAAACTGTTAACTGTTGTAAGATCAGTCCAAAACAGTTTGATCCCCCTTTTTATACCAGGCACTGCTAGACTCTGGGTATACAAAATTATGTAAGGCAGCCCCTGCCCTCATTATAGAGGTTGGTGTCTAACTATCTGTTAGACACCTAAGGAAAGCATAGGATGAAAACTTAGCCCAATCTTGGAGGGGTCAGGAAAGTAAAATATACAACCAGTTTTTCTGGTGTGGGAATAAAAAATGTCTACTTCACTATTCTGGTGAATGGTGTTGGTAATGGGGGAAGGCTCTGCACGTGTGGGAGCAGGCAGGGATATGGTAAATCTCTACCTTTTTTTCAACTTTATTGTAAACCTAGAATTACTCTAAAAAAATATTTTTAAAAATGTGTGCTTCATGCATCTGGAAACACAATTAACAAAAAATTGGTGATAACTTTTTCTAATTCATTTTGCAGAAAATGAAAAAGGACAATATATATCTCCATTTCATGATGTTCCAATTTATGCAGATAAGGTAAGCTGTCCTCATCATTTATTTTTATTTTTTATTTTTATTTTTTTTTTATTTTTTTAAGATTTTATTTATTTGTTCATGAGAGACAGAGAGAGAGAGAGAGAGGCAGAGACAGAAGCAGGCTCCATGCCGGGAGCCCGATGTGGGACTTGATCCCGGGTCTCCAGGATCACGCCCTGAGCCAAAGGCAGGCGCTAAACCACTGAGCCACCCAGGGATCCCCTGTCCTCATCATTTAAACATAGTCTCTTTACTCAGATCAGTTAGTTCCACATGGATTTTCTTATATATCTTGATAGTGCTTAAAATGCCTCATTGTGCCATGAGTTAAATATACATTGACTAAATAAATCAGTCTTTTTTTTTTTTTTAAAGATTTTATTTATTTATTCAAGAGAGACAGAGAGAGAGAGAAGCAGAGACACAGGCAGAAGGAGAAGCAGGCTCCATGCAGGGAGCCCGACATGGGACTCGATCCCAGGTCTCCAGGATCAGGCCCTCGGCCAAAGGCAGGGGCTAAACCACTGAGCCACCCGGGCTGCCCAATAAATCAGTCTTAAATCCAGATTATTTGCCTAAAGAAGCAACCATAAATTGGAGAACGAGTAGAGGAACAGACACAGATGTTTTAAAGGTGTCTTGGCTTAGGGTCACCTGGGTGGCTCAGTTGGTTAGGTGGCTGTCTCTTGGTTTTCACTCAGGGCATGATCTCACAGTCCTGGGATCAAGCCCCCCACCTCAGGCCCTGCACTTGGCAGGGCTAAGCTTCCTTGGTGTTGGTTTGTTTTTTGTTTTTTGTTTTTTTTTTAGATTTTATTTATTTATTCATGAAAGACAAAGAGAGAGAGAGAGAGAGAGGCAGAGACACAGGCAGAGGGAGAAGCAGGCTCCATGCAGGGAGCCTGACATGGGACTCGATCGAGGTCTCCAGGATCATACCCTGGGCTGCAGGTGGTGCTAAACTGCTGAGCCACCTGGGCTGCCGGCTTCCTTGGTTTAAAGAAAGGAATCACATTGGTCTTCTCTGTATGTGTATTTGGAACTAAAATCTTAGTACTTCATAAGTGGTTTTAAAATTAACCAGATTAAAAAAATAATAATAATAAAAATAAAATTAACCAGATAGTCAGCATAATATTTGGGTTATGGGATATTTATCAAACAGCAAAAATAAACTATAGAGTATTCAGTAACTACCAGAAAATGCAGTACTTTTAATGGATTGGTAGACTTAAGATACAAGTAGTATTAATAAGAAGGTTAAGTCTAGAGACTTTTTTTGAGAGAGAAGGCAAGTGCACAAGAGCAGGGAAGAGAGGGAAGTGGGAGAGACGATCTCCAGCAGACTCCATGCCCAGCGCAGAGCCCAGTGTGGGGCTCCATCACACAACCTTGAGATCATGACCTGAACCGAAATCAAGAGTTGAATGCTTAACCAACTGAACCAGGCACTCTAAGTCTACAGACTTCTAAAAAGAGAGGTCTGTTCCTTTGCACACCAGCGAGCTGAAGAAACCTCACAAATTGATAGGTTTACCACAGATTGGTAAGAATCTTACTTGGCTAGGAAAAAATGTCTACAACTATATACATAGTCTGTGATCCTCTGGAAGTAGAATTGCTAGTGTCTCTTTATGTTTGTATTTTCATTTTTGCCTTTTTATATTTTCTAGTATTTTTACAGAGTATACATTACTTGTACAGGTGTTTAATAGTTATTATTTTTTTAATTCATAGCTTGTTTTAGATGCCTTCCCAATAGGAGAACTTATACAGTATGTAGGAACCAACACAAGGAAAAATGTCTGCTGCTTTTTTATATCTTTAAAAATTCTTGGGGCACCTGGGTGGCTCAGTGGTCAAGCGTCTGCCTTTGGCTCAGGTCATAATCCTGGAATCCTGGATTGAGTCCTGCATTGAGCTCCCTATGGAGTGCCTGCTTCTCCCTCTGCCTATGTCTGTGCTTCTCTCTGCGTGTCTCTTGTGAATAAATAAATAAATTAAAAAAAAAAAAATTCTTTTTGAGGCACCCAGCTGGCTTAGTCCGTGCAGAATGGGAATCTTGATCTCGGGTTGGGAGTTTGAGCCCCATGTTGGGTATAGAGATTATTCAAAAATAAAATCTTAAAAAAAAAAATTCTTACTGTTCAACCAAGAAGCATGATTCACAGTGAGTACAAATTTTTTTGACTTGTAAATGCTGCAAATTTTATTAATCTTCCTTAGCTAGATAATCCATACATAATACATGTGAACATCTCATTCCAGTGCATGCCTAGAATAGCATTAAAGATTAAATCTTGTCTTTGTATGTGCTACTTTTATGTATTTGACTATGAGAAAAATAGGTGAATTCACTGAACTACCAGGAAATTTGCTTCAGTTCTAGATTGACACTTGGACATTGGCAGAAAATCCAACTCATGTTGCTACTGAGGAGCCTACGTGAGCTGGGCTCCAACTGGAGACAGTGGAGCAAATAGCCAGAGGCCAATTATGTGCCACCGTTACAGCAGGGACCTCTAATTGGCACATGTTCTCCTGTGGGATTCTCAAAGTTGTATTTATTCAGAAACTAATTTGTTACATATGATTTCCTGGGAGTTGATATGAACTGCAAGATCCTTCCTTCCTCTTGAATTGGCATCATTTGGTTGGCTTGATTATCTGTTTGGTGTATAATTAAATAAATATCAAAGTACTTCACAATACCCTCTCACAGCATTTTGAGTAGTTAAGCAGTATAAAATGATGACCGAAAGTTTATCGACTTGACATATAGATGTGCTAAGGAAAAAAATATTTTCTTGACATAGGGCAGGATTTTTAAAAATTTCTTTTGAAAATTTTATTTATTCACAAGATTCACACAGAGAGAGGCAGAGACACAGGCAAAGGGAAAAGTGGGCTCCTGACAGGGTGTCTGTTGTGGGACGTGATCCCTGAATCCGGGATCACGCCCTGGGCTGAAGGCAGATGCTCAACCGCTGAGCATTTTGTATGTGTCTTAGTCCTTTTGGGCTACTCTGACAAAACACTGTAGACTGGGTAGCTTATAAACAGCAGAAATTTACTGCTCGGGCAGCCCGGGTGGCTCAGCGGTTTAGCACCACCTTCAGCCCGGGGCGTGATCCTGGAGTCCTGGGATCGATTCCCACATCGGGCTCCCTGCGTGGAGCCTGCTTTTCTCCCTCTGCCTGTCTGTCTCTCTGTCTCTGTCTCTGTCTCTCTCTCTCTCTGTCTCTCATGAATAAATAAAATCTTTAAACATTTTTTTTTTAATTAAAAAATAAATTTATTGCTCACAGTTCTGGGGCCTGAAGGTCTGAGATCAGGGTGCCAGCATGGTTGGGTGAGGGCCCATTTCTGGTCGTGGACTTCTAGCTATGTACCTATGTGGAGGAAGGGGCTAGGGATCTCTCTGGAGCCTCTTTTATAAGGTACTAACCCCATTCATGAGGGTTCCAGAGTCATGTCTTAAATACTTTCCGAAAGTCCCACCTACTGTACAATGACCATTGAGGGTGAGGATTTCAACAAATGAATTTGAGAGGGGACACGAACTTTCAGACCATAGCTATAAGTAACCAGACTATATTCTAGCCAACGATCAGATGCTTATAGCAGCTGCAGTGCCTAGTTTTCTTACTGCTTCGTTACCCCCAAAATAAGAAATGGAGACTGTATTTTGGTGCCGTGTAAAACATCTTCACTCAGATTATTCTGCTACTCCTTGAAGTCTGGTATGGGACTGATTGTGGTGATAATCTGGGATTACTCAAATGAAGACACAGCCTTTGTACCACCCTGGGCTGGCTTAAAAAACACAAGCTCTTGTAACAACTCTGGATTTTACCAGTGATCCAGAGCTCAGTGAACCTCAGCTCTTCAGATTCCTGTCTGAGAAGCAGGAAGAGTTCTTTTGTTTTTAAGGAAGTTTAGTATACACAAAACACAAAAAGGGTGTGGTGCCCAGAAATTATTTTGGATTATAGCCTAAATAAAGGATCTGATTAATTCCATTGGCTACAGAAGAGTGTGATTTTTTTTTTTGAAAAATTCCAATGTGATTAAGTTCATGTAACATTGTTATGTGTATGGCTATAGACTTTATCACTAATATGGTCAGTCATTTGAGGGGTGATAATGAAGGAATGTACCTTTCACACAACTCTGTTGGCTCTGCTAAGGGAAAATGCCCAAAGACTTCTATTCTGCTCCATGTCAGGACCTCTTAATGTGGACAGCTTTTTTTTTTTTTTTTTTTAAGATTTTATTTATTTATTCATGAGAGACAGAGAGAGAGAGAGAGAGAGAGGCAGAGACACAGAGGGAGAAGCAGGCTCCATGCAGGGAGCCCGATGTGGGACTCAGTCCCAGGTCTCCAGGATCATGCCCTGGGCCGAAGGCAGGCACTGAACCCCTGAGCCACCGGGCTGCCCTTTAAAAAAATTTTTTAAAAAAAGATTTTATTTATTTATTCATGAGAGACACAGAGAGAGGGAGAGAAGCAGGCTCCACGCAGGGAGCCCGACACAGGACTTCATCCCGGGTCTCCAGGATCACGCCCTGGGCTGAAGGCGGCGCTAAACCGCTGAACCACCTGGGCTGCCTCCTTTTTTATTTATTTTTTTATTTTTTTTATTTTTTTTAATTTTTATTTATTCATGATAGGCACACAGTGAGAGAGAGAGAGAGGCAGAGACACAGGCAGAGGGAGAAGCAGGCTCCATGCACCGGGAGCCCGACGTGGGATTCGATCCCGGATCTCCAGGATCCTGCCCTGGGCCAAAGGCAGGCGCCAAACCGCTGCGCCACCCAGGGATCCCTGCCTCCTTTTTTTTTTAATTGAAGTTCAATTTGCCAACATATAGTATAACACCCAGTGCTCATCCTGTCAAGTGCCCCCCTCAGTGCCCTGTCACCCAGTCACCCAACCCCCCGCCCACCTCCCTTTCTACCACCCCTTTCTACCATTTCCCAGAGTTAGCTATCTTTCATGTTTTTTTCACCCTCACTGATATTTCCCACTCATTTTCTCTCCCTTCCCCTTTAATCCCTTTCACTATTCTTTATATTCCCCAAATATAATAATAATTAATTAATTAAATACATAAATAAATAAATAAATTGAAGAAATAAATAAATAAACAATAAATAAGAGACCATATAATGTTTGTCCTTCTCCGATTGACTTACTTCACTCAGCATAATACCCTCTAGGTCCATCCACGTGTGGACAGTTTTTGAGGGTATATATTCCCAGAGAGTTCTGGGAATCCTTGTGACTCAAACACCCTGCTTGGATTATTTCCAAGTCCATGAGTAGAAGAAGGCGAAGGGAAGGACTCGATGGATTTTGTCATTTGCTCTAGGTCTCTTTTGGGTCAAATGTAAAAGTACCTGTAGCTCAGAGTATCTTCTGACATAAAACCTCTGAGATAAGAGAAATTTTAAAATCCAGAACATAGCCTAAAAGTGTGAAACACTGAGTAGATTAAGCTTTATCTAAATCTTAAAGTGCTTAAATATCATGACTTGATATTTACATTTAGAAGTTTGATATTTTTCTGCTCTGTATCTTAAGCTTCAGTGTTACATATTTGTTCTAATAATATAGGCTTCCATTAGTGACTGTTGGGAGGATATATAAATATGGAAGTATGTTTCTTTTCTCCTCTTCTAAAAAAAAAGGTCAAACTTGTAATCAAATACCTTGATGCTTCAGGAATTTAACAGAATCTTTTCTGCACCTGTGTATCGTTCTCAGTTTTTTCTTTTTTGAAGATTTTATTTTTAAGCAATCTCTGAGCCCAACATGGGGCTTGAATAAGATCGAGAGCCACATGCTCCACTGGTTGAGCCAGCCAGGCACCCCTGCAGTCATTTATCCTTTTTTTTTTTTTTTTTTTTTTTAATTTTCTTTATTCACTCATGAGAGACACAGGCAGAGGGAGGAGAAGCAGGCTCCCCGAGAGGAGCTGGATATGGGACTCGATCCCAGATCCCGGGATCACGCCCTCAGTCAAAAAGGCAGACGCTCAACCGTTGAGCCACTCAGGCGTCCCTCATTTATCATTCTTAACTTCTTAAAGATACCATCTCATGGTACCTGAAACCTTTATAGGAGATATACCCAAGTGGATGCTTTTTTGATTACTCACTTCCTTACAGGGTTTGTTTTGTTTTGAATTTTCTGTTTCTTTTTTATTAGACAGTTTTTAAATGGAAGTTTTTTAAATGTCACTGAATTAATAATTTAAACATGGTTTTCTTCCTTCGCTTTGTATGTTTATGGAATGGGTTTTCTGGATTTTTGTTTTGTTTTGTTTATCTTTTGGTTTCATGTTTCCTAAGCCAAAGTTAGAACTAGGAACAGATGAAAACTGATGACAATTAAACTTAATTGGCTTGTCATAACTGAGAATAAACTCATTTTTCCCCCTCAAATGAGCTTTCGGGTGACTAAATTTTGAAAAGAGACATTCTAACCATAATCTCTGTGGTCTATTCAGTCAAAAAGATAGAGTTGGGATGGATGATTAAATACGCATATAACACAGCCACAATGCCTGGCTTTTAGGAAATTCTCAGTAAATAATAACCAAACAAATAGGATGATGATATTGAGCACAAGGACTGATTATTTCTTTAGCCTTTCAAAGCTCTATTTTATAGAGTAAAAATCACTGAATCAGGAGTAAGGAATCTGGATTTTATTTTTAGTCCTGGTTTTACCACTAATGATAATTGAGCAGATTACTTCACCCCTGAGCAGTGTTAATCTTAGTGAGCGTTTTAGATTACATTTTAGGCTGATGATGTCCCATGTTTCTGTATATGTAGCTTATTGATGAAGCCTCATAAAGATCATTGCATTCTTAAAAAAAAATACTGTTACTGGGTTGCCTGGGTGGCTTAGTCCATTGAGCATTTGGCTCTTCAGCTCAGGTCATGATCTCAGGATCCTGGGATTGAGTTTTGTGCTCAGGGGGCTGTCTGCCTGTATCCCCTCTCTGTCTGTCCCTCTCATGAGCATTCTCTTTCTCAAATAAGTAAATAAATCTTTAGAAAAATATGTTATACTATTTATTGAATGCTTCTTGTACCTTAGGTACTATGCTAAAGTCCTTATGTGGATTATATCATTTAGGGATCATGTCATTCTCTGAGCTGGGTTCTTTAATTAGCCCCGTTGTTCAGGATCAGCGGCTAGAACTCGTAAGTTGCAGTGACAGGCTTGAAACCCCGGCATTCTGGCTTAGAACCTGTGATTTATTTTATTTTATTTATTTGAGAAAGAGAGTGAGGGAGTGGGCAGGGTGGGGCAGAGGGAGAGAGAGAGAGAAAAAAGAAGGCTCCCTGATAAGCAGGGATTTTTTGAAAATCATAGAAAAGTTTGACACCTGAAAATGCAGTCATCTGCTTAATTTTATAAAGAGAAGAAAGTAAACAGATTATAGTTATAATATCTGTTTTTAAAATTTAGTTCTCTTAAAGCTCATCTGATAGGGTTGGAGAGGAGCTTATTTTTAGCTATGGCATGTCAATTAAGTTTTATTACTTTTTTTTTTTTATAAAGATTTTATTTATTCATTCATGAGAGACACAGAGAAAGAGAGAGAGAGAAGCAGACACACAGGCAGAGGGAGGAGCAGGCTTCATGCAGGAGTGGGACTCAATCCTGGGTCTCCACGCCCTGGACCCAAGGCAGCACTAAACTGCTGAGCTACTGGGGCTGCCCAGTTTTATTACTTTCTATAGATACATACCGTAGAGTTTGTTGGAATTGCCGGGAATAGGAAATCTGTGTTTTTGGAAACCTAAATGAGTATTACTGTAAGGTGTTTCTTGGGTTTTAAATTTAAAAAAATTTTTTTTTATTTATTCATGAGAGACAGAGAGAGAGGCAGAGACACAGGCAGAGGAAGAAGCAAGCTCCCCACAGGGAGCTGGATGTGGGACCTAAGCTGAAGGCAGATGCTCAACCACTGAGCCACCCAGGGGCCCTTGGGTTTTAAATTTTAATAGGTTAACCATCTCCTCTGGACTTTTAATACTAAATTTAGTGAGCAAAGTTTTTTGGTTGGCATAAATCATATTTTCCTTTGTGAAGTTACAATTCTAAATGAATAGGGTGTGAGCTTTGTTTATCATATTTTTTTTTCCATCAGCTGCTCAAATAGACATCTTTTGTCAAGGAAATAATCAGGAACCCATTTACTTTTTTGTTTTAAAATTTTTTAATTTTTTTCAGCTCTATTGAGGTAGGATTAACAAATAGTCATGTATTTAAGGTATATAATATAATGTTTTTATATATGTGTACATTGTGAAATGATCTCCCCCAATTAAGCAAATAGACCTCTTCACCATCTGACATATTTACTTTGTGTGTGTGTGTGTGTGTGTGTGTGTGTGTGTGTGACAAGAATACTTAATATCTGCTCTTTTAGCAAATTTCATTAAGCCATGGTGTACATTAGATCTCCTGAACTTAATTGTCTTATAATGGAAAGTTGTACCAGCATTTCCACTTTTTCTCTAGCCTTTGGCAGTCACCTTTCTACTCTGTTTTTATGAGTTTGACTTTTTTGGATTCCACTTACAAGGGAGATCAGATAGTATTTGTCTCTATCTGACTGATATATTTCACTTAGCATATGTCTTCCACGTTTATCCATGTAGTCATAAGAGGCAGGATTTCCTTTTTTAAAACTAAATAAGATTCCCACACATGGGAGTGCTCTTCAAGATTATGATTTAATTTCTTTGGGGTATATACCCAGAAATTGGATTGCTAGATTATATGGTAGTTCGAGTTTTAGAGTTTTGAGAAACCAGCATACTGTTTTCCATAATGGCTGCACCTGATTTACATTCCCACCGACAGTGCACAAGGAGGAATCAATTTACATATAATAGTTTAGAGTATATCCTGTAATCAAAAAACCAACTTTGAAGCCAAAACCTAAAATCAAGAGTTAAGAGCCCTTGTCACTTGGTGAGTACTTAGTAAGGTATAATACCTTAGAAATGATGAAATCTGGTATACCTTTTCAAAAGTTCCTCTATGGGGGTGGAACATTTCCTTATGTGAACTCTTCTGATAGGGATTTTATACTCCAAAACTATTCTATAGGTTTTTAAAAAAAAAAAAAAAAAAAAAAAAGGTAAGCTGCCCTTGTTTTTTATTAGCCTCTTGCTTCATGTCTAATCTCTAGATATATTTGGAAGAAAATCCTAACTACCACTGTTTTTCTGTAAATTTTACTGCAAAACAGAAAAGTAAAAGTAAGGAGGATAGAATCAGAGACTGATTATTTTTTCCTAAGTCTTTGTTCCTTGATTCCTGAAGTTATCCAGAGAAATGCGATAGATTAACTTGAAAATGCTAATTTAAGCCACTGACATAATTTTGCATTATAGCATGTCATGTTCACTAGGCTTCAGATGCAGTGTTGGAAACAGATTGTAAATCATGAGGTGGTCACAGGTTCCCCAGTAAAGACCCATTTAACTTTACTACTAAGATTCAGAGATGGGATATAATTATATTAAGAGCATGGTCCCTTTACACATACTTAACTACATTAGTAATAATAGCCTACCAAATAGCTATAGCCTGCTCACTAGCCAACAACTCGTTAGACTACTAATTTGACCCACAAGAAAACTAACCAGTTTGGAGACGAAACCTATGATCACCATACCACTATAATATCCCTATTTAATCAGTGAAATGAAAAGACTAAGCAAAATATAGGTTACATTTCTTCTGTCCCTAAAATACAAAAGTATTTAAAAGTATTTAAAATACAAAATAATATGAAATGAAAAGACTAAGCAAAATATAGGTTACATTTCTTCTGTCCCTAAAATACAAAAGTATTTAAAAAGTATTTAAAGTCTTTTTAATTTAATAGAATGATGTAATTAATTTTATCCTTAAATTTCTAATCTTGGAATCTGGACACCTTCGACATTGACGTTCTTATTGATGAAATGATTACAAATCTGAGAAGTAAGACTGATATGCCTAACTTTGGGAAGTCAGAGCTAAAGCTATGGTTTGCCTTTCCTCTGCCTCCCACAGGCTTGTCAGAATCCTCCTACAAGGGATGCTAACCTCTTCCTTCCTTCCTCTGAAACTATAAATAAGGAGCTAGATGCCAGAGCAGGGATGAGAATCAAAGCAGAGTAGAGGTGGAGAACAGAGTTCTGAGAAGCCCTAAAAATGGGGATAATAAGATAATAAGTCTAGGATTGAGCTAAGTCATAGTTGAAACCAGTTGGGATTAGTGAAAGAAGGCATGAATTCATAACTGGGTACGAAATATCCTAAAAACTTGTCTCACTATTTTATTTTATTTTATTTTTTTTAAAGATTTTATTATTTCACAGAGCACAAGCAGGGAGAGCAGGAAAGGGAGAAGCAGGCTCCTACAGAGCAGGAAGCCTGATGTGGGACTTGCTCCCAGGACCCTGGGATCATGACCTGAGCCGAAGGCAGATACTTAACCTACTGAGCCACCCAGGCGCCCCTTGTCCTCAGTATTTTAAATGCATAAACATTGGAAACGTGAGAATGCGTAATTTTTCCTAATTGTTAATTGTAAAATCCACATAAGATTGACAGTCGTAAGCATTGTTAAGTTTAGTGATACTGAGGGATTCCTGGGTGGCGCAGCGGTTTAGCCCCTGCCTTTGGCCCAGGGTGCGATCCTGGAGACCCAGGATGGAATCCCACATCGGGCTCCCGGTGCATGGAGCCTGCTTCTCCCTCTGCCTGTGTCTCTCTCTCTCTCTCTCTCTCTCTCTCTCTCTGTGACTATCATAAATTAAAAAAAAAAAAAAAAAAGGTTTAGTGATATTGAGTACATTCACAGTGTTGTGCAAACATAACCACCCTTCATCTCCAGAACTCTCTTGGGCTTGCCAAACTGAAACTCCACCCCCATTAAACACTAACTCCCCATCCCTCCTGCCAATCCTCTGGCAGCTACCCTCTACTCTGTGTGTAGAATTTGGCTCTGTGTGTCTGAATTTGGCTTCTTTAGATACCTCAGGTAAGTGGAAACATACAATATTTTTGTCCTTTGTGACCGGCTTCTTTCACTTATCACATCTTCAGGGTTCAGCCACATTATAGCATGTTAGAATTTTCTTCCTCTTTTGGGCTTAGATATTGTGAATCATGCTGCTATGAACATGGGTGTACAAATGCCTCTTCAAGACCCTGCTTTCAGTTCTTTTGGGTAAATACCCAGAAGTGGAATTGCTGGGTCATAGGGTAATTCTGTTTTTAGTTTTTGGGAGGATTGCCATTTTCCACAGTGGCTATTCCATCTTACATTCCTACGAACAGTGCATAGGAGTTCCAATTAGAATGCATAATTTAACAGTAAAAGCGCTTCTGGCAATGGAGTAATTGGTTGGGATTACTTATATTACCCTGAAAATCCTAAGGATTACTGGTCACCTGAACAACTCTCTGAATTGCTGCCATGGTTATCTAGGAGGAATAAACTATTCTGTACTAGTAGTTCCTGCTAAAGAATGAAGCTCCTCTGTTGTATATCAAAATACTTAAGTAACACCTATATTGTGATAATAATTGGAGAGAATAATGACTAAAAGCTATAAGCTCATTGCTTTATTTTATTTTTTTAATAATTTTTTTTTTTTTTTTTTTTTTTTTTTTTTTTTTTAAAGATTTTATTTATTTATTCATGATAGTCACACAGAGAGAGACGGAGAGGCAGAGACACAGGCAGAGGGAGAAGCAGGCTCCATGCACCGGGAGCCCGACGTGGGATTCGATCCCGGGTCTCCAGGATCGCGCCCTGGGCCAAAGGCAGGCGCCAAACCGCTGCGCCACCCAGGGATCCCTATTTTTTTAATAATTTTTTTAAAGATTTTATTCATTCACAAGAGACACAGAGAGAGAGGAAGAGACATAGGCAGAGGGAGAAGCAGGCTCCATGCAGGGAGCCCAATGTGGGATTTGATCCTGGATTCCGGGATCACGCCCTGAGCGAAAGGTAGATGCTCAGCCTCAGCCACTCAGGCATCCCAAGCTCATTGCTTTAAAAAAAGATATAATAAATGGGCAGCCTGGGTGGCCCAGCGGTTTAGCACTACCTTCAGCCCAGGGTGTGATCCTGGAGACCCAGGATCGAGTACCCTGTCAGGCTCCCGGTGCATGGAGCCTGCTTCTCCCTCTGCCTGTCTCTGCCTCTCTCTTTCTCTGTGTCTGTCGTGAATAAATAAATAAAATCTTAAAAAAAAAAAAAAAAAAGATACAATAATCACTACAGCATCTCCAAACACTTGAAAATGTGTTAAACATTTCATTTTACAGACAAGGTCTCTCACTCAGGTTTGTGGACTCCCCGGCTGTAGCCTGAGGACTCCACACAGAAACAACCCAATTTGGAGATCCAACTTTTAGGGAGTAAAAGGAGCTTTTATTCTGTTCACCACTAGTCTTCAGGGCCTGGGAAAATAACAGAACAGTGGCAATCAGTGATTCATTATTTGTTGAAAGAAAATGAATGAATCAGCTCTGAGACTTTTTAAGGATACTCCTTGCTATTTTTTGGCTTACCTAATTTCTAAAAAGCAACAAACCTTCACGGTTTTGGAGTTCTTGTGTTTGCAGTAGTTATATTACCATTTTCAGAAAGATGTTTTCTTTCCTGTAATGTTGGTCATTCTTTTCTTTCTTTGCTTGCTTGCTTCCCATTATATATAGTTATGTGGGTTTTTGTATCATTATATAATGTGGTTTTTGAGGATCTATATTTATCATGTATTTATCATGTATTTTGAGGCTCTGTATTTATCATCGTATTTATCATGTAATCCAATTAAAATGTTCTACAAATATAGTTACTAAATTTTGAAATCATATATTTTACCTCTATTTGCTACTTTTTCCCTTGAGGTAATTTATTTATTTGGTAATGCTTTCTTTAAAAAAACCAATCTCTGGGAATCCTTGGGTGGCTTACCGCCTGCCTTGGGCCAGGGCCTGATCCTGGAGACTCGGGATTGAGTCCCACGTCAGGCTCCCTGCATGGAGCCTGCTTCTCCCTCTGCTTCTGTCTCTGCCTATCTCTCTGTGTCTCTCATGAATGAATAAATAAAATCTTAAAAAAACAAAAACCAGTCTCCTTGGTTTTTGCTTCTCACTCTTTCACGTGGTAGCAGCGCCATCTTGTGGACCCTTAAGATATTGCTGCTTGTTCGTATGACTCGTATGATTAGTTCGTAAAAATATATATATATGTTTTTTAGATTTTATTTATTAATTCATAAAAGACACAGAGGGAGACAGAGACACAGGCAGAGGGAAAAGCAGTCTCCTCGCAGTGAGTCTGATGTGGGACTCGATCCCAGGACTTCGGGATCACACCCTGAGCTGAAGGCAGACACTCAACCACGGAGCCACCCAAGTGTCCCAAGATCTTCCATTGTAATACCTACCTGAGTAGTGTACAAGATAGATGCAGTTCTTGAAAACGTATAGTAGGTAGAATGAAATTTAATCAAAGATTGGGTCTACCCATGAACAATGTGTTACTTTTTCTAAACCACATAGTATTTACCTTACAGGGATAGAGCACTTATCTCTCTTTTTACCAGTCCCTATTTGTGATGCAAAGTAGCAGAGAAGTAATCCTAAGAAGTGTGTAACTAAGTGATTTTCAGTTGAAATCTCCCTTTAAAAAATATACATTTTATAAAAGAATAATTGCAGATTTGTCTTCATAGTATGCCTTTTGCAGAGGCTGTAAATTGGAAAACTGCATTTAAAGTTTGATCCCGGGATGCCTGGGTGGCTCAGTGGTCGAGCATCTGCCTTGGGGTCAGAGCATGATCCCAGGATCCAGGATCGAGTCCTGCATCAGGCTCTCTGCATGGAGCCTGCTTCTCCCTCTGCCTGTGTCTCTGCCTCTCTCTCTGTGTCTCTCATGAATAAATAAATAATATCTTTTTTAAAAAAAGTTTGATCTCTTGGTAAAAATAAATTTGACCATTTAAAGCTCAGTTTAAGGCTGTAAACTAATTACAGTAGCACTGCCATGAATCAAAATATTTTTGGAACTTATGTGCTCTTCAGTGTCAAACTTCTTGTCTTTTCAAGGAGTACTTGATTTTTTAAAAACAGCCAAGTTGGGAGAATGATGTGGGTAATCGAGTTGATTGATTTTGTATGAGGCTAAAACTAAAGTATGACAAAGTAACTAAATGGACTTGGGTTTGTCTTACAAACTGCCTCTGAAATCAGAGTTCCGAAAACATCCTCAGCAATTGCACTGTCATTGGAGGAAGTAAGTAGCCTTTGGAGATGATCACTTTGAAGATGGGCTTCCTCAGAGATAGAAATTCTGTTATGTTTAAAAACTGTTTCTTTATAGGAACATTCTTACCCACCCCTCAACATTTTATTATGAAAAATTTATTATCTTTACTTAAACATACAAAAAAGTTGAAAGAATATACACCATGGACAGGCATACAGCCACCACCTTGATTCTACAGTTTTTTTTTTTTTTTAAGATTTTATTTATTTATTCATAGACACAGAGATAAAGAGGCAGAGACACAGGCAGAGGGAGAAGCAAGCTCCATGCTGTGACCCCAGGATCACACCCCAGGCTGTAGGCGGCGCCAAACCGCTGTGCCACCGGGGCTGCCTGATTCTACAGTTATTTTGCATATTTGCTTTATCTCTTCATTCTTCATCAGTTATCTGATTTTTTTTTGATGAATTTTACTGAAAGCCCATTGACTTCCAAAGTCCAAAACAATGAACAATTTAATTCTGGAAGAACTAGAGCATGCTCATTGAAGTAAGATAATAGATTAGCTCCTGTGACCATCTGAATTCTGTTTTTTGTTTTGTTTGTTTTGTTTTGTTTTTTTCAGGACGTTTTCCACATGGTAGTTGAAGTACCACGCTGGTCTAATGCAAAAATGGAGGTATGTTTCCCCTTATATTCATAATTAGACTTAGGGTACTAACTTTGACCTAGCCACACTGATTTGTTTAAGGGTTTAACAGCTGAAGCCCTTCTTGTTAGTGCAGTCTGCTTTCCAATTGGATCCCCTGTTGCCTGCCAATCTCCCCCTGAGACTCCAACCCAACCAGTTACTGTTTACAAATATGCTATGGACTTTCCATCTCCACACCCTTGCTTCTGGCATTCTGAAAGCCTAGAATTACCTTTTTCTCCTCTTTTGTCCTCTTAAGTCCATCATTGATGCCTCCACAGAGTCAGTGGGCTCTCTTTAGTTACCCTAGCCACCTGTGATTTTATTAGAATTTCTGTTGCATTTTGTTAATTTCTTTCTGATGATACCTAATAGGTTTGGCTTTTTGTTGTGGTTGTTACACATTTTATATCAGTTAATTAAGCTTTTTGACAGTAACCCCACTTTGCATATGTTATATACTCAAATATTTGAATAATTTAAAATGTTTTAAAGAAAATTTTAAGTTGGATAATATTTATTTTGCCTGTTTAAAAGAAACCTTAAAACATTTCTCCAATGTTAGGATTTATTACAGATAATTTTAGTTTTTGCTTTCTGGAGTAAGTAAATGTTTTTTGTTTGTTTTCCTTTCTGTATACCTCAAATAAGTTTTCCACTTAAAGGCTGATTACGGAAAAACATATCAAATCATGAAAATGTTAGAGGTAAAGCATGTCATTAAAGTGGAATTAGGGGCTATGTATTCCACAATTCATTTCCTCAAATCCTTATTTGAATAGTATTTTATATCCAAATATTCTGATTTGAAATTTTTTATTTCAGATAGCTACAAAAGACCCTCTAAACCCAATTAAACAAGATGTGAAGAAAGGAAAACTCCGTTATGTTGCAAATTTGTTCCCTTATAAAGGATATATCTGGAACTATGGTGCCATCCCTCAGGTATGTCCCTGTGTGATTGCTCGAAATGTACTTTTTAGCTTACAAAAGGTTAACCCGCTGCTGTTAATGAAAAAGATTTAAACACATGTGGAAAGTGTTCGCTACGGTAGATTTTAGCAACAGAAAAGTAGTTATTTCAGTACTTTCTTGAACAAGTTATTTTCAAAATAAACTGAAAGATAAATGTTTATAGTGTTGATTTTTTTAAAAGATTTTATTTACTTATTTATTCATGAGAGACACAGAGAGAGAGAGAGAGGGAGGCAGAGACCGAGGCAGAGGGAGAAGAAGGCTCCATGCAAGGAGCCTGATGTGGAATCCGATCCTGGATCCTGGGATCACACCCTGAGCCAAAGGCAGATGCCCAACCGCAATGCCACTGAGGTGTCCCTGTTTACAGTGTTTAAATTCACATTTGAAAGTTTATTCTTTTCTGAAATATTTATTTTTCTATATGGACTGGTCATAAACCATACACACTGTTTCTTTACATAATGAGTGGCAAACCTGTTAGGAGAGCCTGTATAGCCTGGTGGTTGAAAGCTCTGTATTGGTACCACATCTCAAGTCTGTTATTTGCTAGCTCACTCGACTAACTTGCCTTTCTTCCTTCCCAAGACCTATCTCCCCAAGATATTACTAGCACCTAGCTCACAGGCTGTTGTGAGGAACCTAGCGCATGTATGCTTTTATGTTAAGAGTCCTGATTTCTTCTTCTTAATGCCACTCTTTTGTGGTAGAGTAGTAAATGGGATTCTGTTTTCCTTTATTTTATTTTTTTAAAGATTTTATTTATTCATGAGAGACACAGAGAGAAGCAGAGACACAGGCAGAGGGAGAAGCAGGCTCCATGCAGGGAGCCGGACGTGGGACTTGATCCTGGGTCTCCAGGATCACGCCCTGGGCTGAAGGCAGTGCTAAACCACTGAACCACCCAGGGATCCCCCAGTTGCCCTTTATGCCTCTTCACTTTGATGTTTTTGCCTTTACTCCAGTTGAGTAGGCAAACAAATCCAAGATATAAGTTCTAGATTGGGGAGAAAAGAACTAGAACAATGGCTACATTTTAAAATTCTGGTAGTGCGCAGACTATCCATTCGTTTGTGAGATGCTTTATGAGGACTCAGGAAATAAAGCCAGCAATTGAAAGCTCCAGAAAAATCCTGATTAACTTTTCAGTCTTGGCTCCTGGTCAATGATGACACTTTTACCACCAGAGCATCTCATTTCCTTTATTTTATTTTATTTTATTTTATTTTATTTTATTTTATTTTATTTATTTTATGTATTTTATTTTACTTTATTTTATTTTATTATTTTATTTTATTATTTTATTTTATATTTTGTTTATTTTATTTTATTTTTTAAAGATTTATTTATTTATTTTTATTTATGATAGACACAGAGAGAGAAAGAGGCAGAGACACAGGAGGAGGGAAAAGCAGGCTCCATGCTGGGAGCCCGACACGGGACTCGATTCAGGGCTCTAGGATCATGCCCGGGCCAAAGGCAGGTGTCAAACTGCTGAGCCACCCAGGGATCCCCGCATTTCCATTTTAGTACTACTGTCTATGTACGTCTGTTTTGGAAATTTATTCTAAAGAAAATCTAGTTAGTAGAAGATAGTGAACATGAAGAGTTCATCAAACGCATTTTACTTTCAATGTGTTTTTTAGGTAAATATTTGGGTCTGTATTTGTGTTGCATGTTGTCTGAGCTATTATTAGGTGGTTGTTTTTGCTTGTTTTAAGTAGGTTCATTATTGGGACCCTGGCTGGCTAGTCAGTAGAGCCTGTGACTCTTGATCTCAGGTGGGGAGTCAAGCCCCATGTTGAGTGTAGAGATTACTAAAAATAAAACAAATAAATAAACTTAAGAAAAGATTATTCTTTCTTTTAAGGTTTAAATTTAGTTTAGCATATTTTTGAACATATATAGCATATGCAGCATAATAGAGCCCCAACATTTAATTAAAATTATTGTATATAGTGAAGATTCTTAGATGTGAAATAAAAATTTGGGCAGCCCGGGTGGCTCAGTGGTTTAGTGCCGCCTTCGGCCCAGGGTGTGATCCTGGAGACCTGGGATCGAGTCCCACATCAGGCTCCCTGCATGGAGCCTGCTTCTCCCTCTGCCAGTGTCTCTGCCTCTCTCTCTAGGTGTGTCTCTCATGAATAAATAAAATCTTAAAAAAAAAAAGAAATAATTTCTTAAAAATGAGAAGAAACTAGGGATGCCTGGGTGGCTCAGCGGTTGAGCATCTGCCTTTGGCTCAGAGCATGATCCTGGGGTCTGGGGATCGAGTCCTGCATTGGGTGGGCTCCCTGTGAGGAACCTGCAAACTTAAAAATTAGAAGAAAATAGCTAAAGATTCATATTTAAAAAAATTTTGGGGGGGGATCCCTGGGTGGCTCAGCGGTTTAGCGCCTGCCTTTGGCCCAGGGCGCAATCCTGGAGTCCTGTGATCGAGTTCCGTGTCAGGCTCCCAGCATGGAACCTGCTTCTCCCTCTGACTGTGTCTCTGCCTCTCTCTCTCTCTCTCTCTCTCTGTCTATCATAAATTAAATAAATAAATAAATAAATAAATAAATAAATAAATCTTTAAAAAATTTTTTTTGAGTATAGTTGACTGGATTTATATTTTTGCAGACTTATGGGGTGTTACTTTTTAATGTCAAACATGATCCACTTTGTTAGTAACATGTAGAAGAGTGATATACTCTCAGCCTTATTATTGTTATTTTTTTTAGACTTGGGAAGACCCAGGACACAATGACAAACATACTGGCTGTTGTGGTGACAATGACCCCATCGATGTGTGTGAAATTGGAAGTAAGGTAATGGAATCTGAAATATTTTTCTGTAGAGTCAACAAGATAGTAATGTGGTATACAAAGTTCATACTTCAAAAAATATTGTTAATAAAATATATGAGTATCAGCAAAATAATGATGTCCCTTTGATAAATTAAAAGCTTCTGGTTCATTGAAGCATTTGTATGTTACAATTTGTGCATTTAAAACTAGTGTGGAAAAGTGTGTATATATGCACACATGACTGTACATACATGTGGGAGAAATGGTTGTGTCCTCATTGCTTCAGAAGGCAGATGGTGAGTCAGTAGGTGAAGAGTACTAGGAGGCAAATTTCATCTCAATACGGGGCAAACTTTACCTAATGACTGGGAGCAGTCAGCGACCTGACTCATGCCAGATAACCTCATGAGCTGGAGACAATTGGTCAGAATTTCTTTATCAAGTAGGGCTGCTGTAAGATTATGACTATAATTCTATTTCTTTATGGTTTTTCTCAGGCTCAGGGAAATAGTTAACCAAAAAGAAGGCTGTCATTAATTTTTTTAACTCATAAAGTTAAGTCATATATGATATGCCTAATTCAGTTGTTTCTATAAAATAAAAAGCTGAGAAAGCTTGCTTATTTATTTATTTATTTATTTATTTATTTATTTATTTATTTATTTTCTGGTTAACATATAGTGCAATAATGGTTTCAGTAGAATTCAGTGGTTTATCATTTACATACAACAACCAGTGCTCAACACAGGTGCCTCCTTAATCCCCATCACCCATCTATTCCCCTACCCCATCTACCGCCCTCTAGCAACCCTGTTTGTTCTCTGTCTCTAAGAGTCTCTTATGATTTGTTTCCTTCTCTCCTTTTTTTCTTTCCCCCTTCCTATATGCTCATCTTTTTTTTTCTTGAATTCCACAAATGAGTGAGATCATATGGTATTTGTCTTTCTCTGACTGACTTATTTTAAGAAAACACATTTAAATGTGAATTTGAGACATTATGGTGGATTTATTCTTTGGCACAAACAGTGGCAGTTCAAAAAGTAGGAATTATCCTGAACCATATTATTGCTTTTCTTAGGGCCTATAAGTAATAAGGTACCTATTTTCAATTTTGATAGGACTGACAGGGATTTGCTTGTTTAGCTTTTTAAAAATTGCTTAAAGGAACAATCTTAAGGTAAGTTTGCAGAAATTCAGCATCTTCTGTATTTCCTGTTAACTACCAAGTAAAACTTTTCTTCCAAAGGTTCATTCTGTAGTATGGTCCTAACTGTGGGTATTGACTCTTAGGTATGTGCAAGAGGTGAAATAATTAGGGTGAAAGTTCTGGGCATACTGGCTATGATTGATGAAGGAGAAACTGACTGGAAAGTCATTGCCATTAATGTGGATGATCCTGATGCAGCCAATTACAATGGTAAGGAAATCTGAAGATCTAAGTCTGTATCCAAATCTTATGCACCACCAAACTTAACCTATAATGACAGAATTGGCTTCAGTAAGCAATAAAGAATAAGCCCATGCCTTCAGACTGTTAAAGAATGGAGAAGCAAAATATTCAACAAAGCGTTGTTACTTTACATAGTGAACTTCTTAGTAGTTAACTAAACTTTCTCCTTCGTTCCAGGAAAGGAAAAATCTGGTAGTTTGTGTCTACTGTTTTCTTTTTTCCTTCCACACATACTAGCATTCAGATGCTCTATTTATTTACTTAAAATTTTTTTTTATTGAGACATGATCTGCATTCTGTAAAATTTGCTACTTTAAAGTATATAATTCTACGATTTCTCATATATTTACTTGGTTGTACAACTATCACTACTACCTAATTCCAGAACAAGTTCCTCACCCTAAGAGGAAGCCCTATATCCATTAGCAATCCCTCAATATTTCCACTTCCTGCTGTCCCTGGCAACCACTAATCTATTGCCTGTCTTTATGGATTTGCCTGTTCTGAACATTTCACACAAGTGGAATCGTATGATAATGTGCCTGGCTGGCTTCTTTCACGTAGCATCATGTTTTCTTTTTCTTTCTTTCTTCCTTTTTTTAAAAAAGATTTTATTTATTTATTTATGAGAGCCAGAGAGAGAGAGGCAGAGACACAGGCAGAGGGAGAAGCAGGCTCCATGCAGGTAGCCCGACAGAGGACTCGATCCCGGGTCTCCAGGACCACACCTCGGGCCGAAGGGAGCGCTAAACCACTGAGCCACCCGGGCTGCCCAGCATCATGTTTTCAAGGCTCATCTACATTTTAACATATATCAGTACTTCTTTCATCTGCCGCCCCTCCCTCTGCCCCACCCCCACCCTTTTTTTTTTTGGTGGTAAAATTCACTTAACACAAAATTCACCGTTTTAACCATTTTAAAGTGTACAGTTTGGTGGCATATAGTACATTCACAAGGTTGTACAGCCTTCACCACTGTCTAGTTTCAGGACATTTCATCACTTGAAAGGAAAACTTTCCCTCTAAGTTGTTACTCCCTAGTCCCTGCTCTTCCTGGGCTTTGGCAACCACTAATCTGCACGTCTGTCTCCATGGATTTCCCCATCCTGCATGTTTTGTATACTTGGAATTTCATATACTTGTGACCTTTTGTGTCTGGTTTCTTTTACTTAGCATAATGCTTACTAGGTGCATCCATGTTGTAGCACTCCTTCCTTTTTTTGGCTGAATTCTATACATTGCATTGATATATGCCACATTGTGTTTATCCATTCATCTGTTGGTAGACATTTGGTTTGTTTTTGGCTATTAGGAATAATGCTGCTGCTATGAACACGCCTGAACAAGTTTTTATGTGGACAAATGTTTTTAAATCTTCTCAGATACAGATACCTAGGAGTGGAGTTGCTGAATCATATGGAAACTCTCATGTTTAACCTTTTCAGGAATGGCCAAACTCTTTCCCAAAGCAGCTGCACCATTTTACCAGTCCTGCCAGCTTGCTATAAGTGTTCCAATTTCTCTACTTCCTTGCTCATTTGTTACTTTTTTTATTATTATTATAGCCATTCTAGTGGTATGTTTTATTGTTGGATTATAAAAGTTTTTTATGTATTGTAGACACTAGACTTTTAGGAAATACATAATTTACCTGTATTTTTTTCCATTTTGTAGATTGTCCTTGAATTTTCTTAGTGTAAGCACTCAAGTTTTCCATTTTTGTGTAGTCTGATTTATCTTTTTTCTTTTTTTTTTTTTTCGTTTCCTGTGCTTGTAGTGTCATACCTAAGAAACCACTACTTAGTCCAGGGTCACAAAGATTGATACTTATGTTTCTAAGACTTTTATAAATTTAGCTCTCACATTTAGGTCCCTGATCTTTTCTATGTTAATTTGTGTATATGTTATGGATTAGGTCAGCATCGTTCTTTTGGACGTGGATATCTACTTGTCCCAGCACCATTTTTTGAAAAGACCATTTATTCTTTCCCCCATTGAATTGTCTTGGGAATCATTGGGAACCATTATTGGGAATCACTTGGCCAAAAATGTATGGGTTAGTGCTATAATTTGATTGAGTCCTTTTTGAAAAAGAAATGTTTGTAACTCTGTGTCTTATTATCATGACTATTTTTTTTGTTTTAAGATTTTTATTCATTTATTCATGACAGACACAGAGAGAGAGAGGCAGAGGGAGAAGCAGGCCCCATGCAGGGAGCCTGTCATGGGACTTGATCCCGGGTCTCCAGGATCACACCCCGGGCCGAAGGCGGCATTAAACCGCTGAGCCACCAGGGCTGCCCTATCATGACTATTTTTATATTAATCTTGCCTCTCGTTAATAATTAAATCCATTTTAGTTATTGAATTGACCTTCTCTTGCCTGTCTGAAATGGGTCTTACTGGACTAAAATCAAGATATCACAGGATTGTATTCTTTCTGGAGGCTCTAAAGAAAAATATTTTCCCTTGCATTCCAGCTTCTAAAGGCTGCCCACATTCTGTGATTCATGTCCTCTCTCCATCTTAAAAGCCAGCAATTGCAAGTCAAGTTTTTATCTCTTCTTCCCTGATTCTTCTGCCTTCCTCTTCCACATGAAGACCTTTATGATTAAGCTCACCCAGATAACCCAGGATTATCTCCAGTTTTAAGTTCAGCTGATTAACAACCTTAATTCCACCTGCAACCTTCATTCCCCCTTGCCATGTAACATAACAAATTCACAGGTTCTGGGAATTAGAGTATGTACATCTTTAAGTGTGGACAGTTTTCTGCTTGCCACAAATGGTGACACTAATGGTGGATATATGATACTATGCATTTGTCAAAACCTCTAGGATTTTATAGTAGCAGAATAAGGCTGTGCCCCTTCTAAAGATGTCTACCTCCTAATCCCCAGAAACTCTGAATAGATTACTTTACATGGCAGATGGACTTTCAGATGTGATTAAGGTTAGGTCCTTGAGATGGGGAGAGTATCATGGATTATCCAGCTGGGCCCCATCTAATCATGAGTCCTTGAAAGCAGAGAGCTTTTCTCACCTATAGTCAGAAGGCGATTTGATGACAGAAGAAGAGTCAGAGAGAGTCAGAAAAAGGATAAAGATAGTTTCAGATAGTTCTGTATTAAAATTTTGTACAGTGATTCTCATGATCAATATGTCTATTTTCATATGTGCTACTTACATAAGAGCACTTGTGCTAAGTGGCATGCTCCAGCCACAGTTAGTGAAGCCACCCACACCTGTCAGTGTGTCAGTGGCATTTTGCTAGGGCATCATTTCCCTGCAGTAGAAGCTATTAGAACCCTGAAAATTTTCTCTGGGTGGCTGCCCCATGGTGCAAGTAGCATGCAGCTTTCCTACAATGTCAACTCAAGACAGTATCTGTCTGCCATCCATTATAATTTGAAGAGTTTACTGGAGTTTCTAGATGGGGAGAACTCTTGACTAGCCACAACTTTGGGAGAGATAGACACAGAGCCATGGAATAGGACTGCTTATCACTAAAGCAACTAGGTTGGATACATTGATCCTCTTTGAGAGAGATAGAGAGGTTGTGAGACCAGTAAGTGAGTTCGAGGAGGGGCAGAAGGAGAGAGAATCTCAAGCAGACTCCGTGCTAACTGCAGAACCGCAGAACACGGGACTAGATTCCACAACCCTGAGACCATGATCTGAGCCAAAATCAAGAGTTGGTTGCTTAACTGACTGAGCCACCCAGGCACTCTGAAAAGTTTTTTAAACAGGACATTTTTCTGTTGGCCAGAACCACAGCATTGTGATATAGATGCCTATCCTGTAGAGTGAGAAGTCTAGCCTTATTTAACAGGTCACTGGTCAAGGGATTTCAGTATAATCCCTTTTTTCTTATCTTTGGTAATTGGGGTGTGTGCCTCTGAATATAGCCCTCAGGCTGTCTGTTTTAGTATCTGCTGCCCTTCTCATAGAAATTACCTACCCTTGCCAAACCAGTTCCTTCCTTATGCAGTCCCCAGTCATTTTTCCTCCCTCTGTCATTTTTCCTCCCTCTCTTTTAATAGAAGTTACTATTGTATTGATCCCTTAATAAAGTCACTAGATGATTTCCTTTTTATGTGTATGTGTTCTCTTTATAACACGGTGGTTAGTTCTAATGCTATGCTATCTTTTACTTTGTTGATAATCTATCTCATAGCTCTCTCAAAGTACATACTTGAGATTTTTATTACATGAATAATTATATATGCATCTTGCAACCTGCTTATTCTCTTCTTAGATATTAATGATGTCAAGCGGCTGAAACCTGGCTACCTGGAAGCTACTGTGGACTGGTTTAGAAGGTACAAGGTTCCTGATGGAAAACCAGAGAATCAGTTTGCTTTCAATGCAGAATTTAAAGATAAGGTAATGCGTCATTTTGACGTGTAGCTTTAGGCCTGTTTGTATTGAGAGTAATGTAGCTATTTTATGAACCATTTAAAGATTATATGATCATAAAACAAGTGTTTAAAGACATAAGTGAGACAGCCTTAATATTGATTTATTCATTTAAATGTTCTCTTCTGTTTTTGACATGAGGAAGTGAATTCAGAAAAGACAGAGTTATCAGGCTTTGGGAAACTGCTAACAAGGAAAGAACACTTATCTGTCGTTGTAAGGCATATCTCTTCAAATTACAGGATTTTGCAATGGATATTATTAAAAGCACTCATGACCATTGGAGAGCATTAGTGACGAAGAAAATCGATGGAAAGGGAATCAGTTGGTAAGTAGTAACTCTTCTCTGCATGTTTAACACAACAAGCACATCAGCTTGCTCCAAAGGTTTTAATGACATAAGCACACTGTATCATTACATTCCCTTAGAACAGAGATAACTGGTTTTGTCATTCAGTGCTAAAGTGAGTAGGAAGGTAGATATGTAAGCAACTGAAAAGTACTCGTAAGATACTCTCTGAACAAGTACAAACTAAAACCATAAAGGGAGAGTGAGATCAGAGCTTCATGAGGGTATCGAAAGGCTTCCTCATATCGGGGTGCTCCGAATGTAGTGAGTAAAACAATGTTGAGTGCAAAGTTTTTCTGATATAAATATGTAAGATGCGCTGCAGCTAAAACCAGTATCTACCACGTACACAAAATTTACTACTGCTTATAATAATAGCTAATATTTGGTGAGCAGTTGAATATTTGCCAAGTATGTAGCAGGGAAAATAAACTTAACCAATGTCCTTCCCTGATAAGTGTTTTAGAGTTAGGACTCACATCCAAGCCTGTCTGGCCCCCAAACCATGGTCAGGATCATATACTTCCTCTTGGGTATGTAAAGATTGACAAGAGAATGCCCATTATCACCACTTAACTAATGTTCTTGAAATAGTAGTCAGTGAAGTATATAAGGGAAATGATGTGTTTTGATGCAGGAATATTGGAAAAGGAGGAGCAAACTGTCACAGGTATATGATTTTGTACCCAGAAAACAATAGGAAAAGTAAAGAATTCAGCAAGGTGACCAACTACAAAATGAATATATGTGTATTTTGATAGCTTTCTATACAAATGGTAACAGAAACTATAGTGGAGGAAAAGGCCCCATACAGAATATAGTATTTAAGAAATAAAACATAACCACGGTATAAACAAGACATCGGTAGGACCCAGAAGAAGAAAACTTTAAGACTATTGAAGAATATAAAATCTGTTGAATGAAAAGGAAGCTATGTTTGTAAATAACATTTCCGTTTCATTAGAAGAAATTTGCATGTGAAAATAGCGAGGAAAATTCTGGGGGGTAAAATGAGGTAGTGGTGGTGGGGTGGAGTTATCTTTGTCCTGTTTAGTAATATTGTTTTCCTGAAAGTTTGATGTTGAAGAAGAAAGTCAGATCACTCAGTCCTTTAGAGTTTGGTAGACCCACAGAGGTAGAGGAATTTAGTTTATAACAAAGTATTACAGGTGGAGGGTTTTGGACCTCTGGCTGTTTAAGAAGACAGGCTAGATCTCGATCTTGCTCATATACTCTTTTTTTTTTTCTTGAGATTTTATTTATTCATGAGAGACAGAGAGAGAGAGAGAGAGAGAGAGGCAGAGACACAGGCAGAGGGAAAAACAGGCTCCATGCAGGGAGCCTGATGTGGGACTCCATCCCGGGTCTCCAGGATCAGGCCCTGGGCCGAAGGCCACGCTAAACCGCTGAGCCACCGGGGCTGCCCTCCTATATCCTTTTATCAGAGATGCATAGTGGCATCTGCCACCATGTGCTGCCTGTTTCTTTTTCTTTTTTTCTTTTTTTTTTTCTTTTTTAATATTGTATTTATTTATTTGAGAGAGAGACAGCACAAATGAGGAGGAGGGTCAGAGGGAGAGGGAGAATCAGGAGCCTGATGAAGGCCTGGCCCAACCCTGAGATTATGACTTGAGCTGAAGGCAGTTGCTTCACTGACTGAGCCACCCAGGTGCCCCTGGCTGTTTCATTTTGTGTCTCAAAGGTGCTGTAACTGGGCAGGTGGCTCCCTGAGTGCCCCTCAGAAGCAGTTCAGCACCTTTTCTTACATTTAGCTTTTCCCCCCTTTTATGTTAACAGGGTGCGGTCTGTTAGTACTTGAGTTTGCAGCCCTTGACTTACATCAATATTCAATTCCAGACACATAAATTTTGATGTGAAAAGATTCTCGAAAAAGTATAATTGAATTTCTTTATTAGCTTATAGCAGAGAAGGCCTTTCAAAACAGAGCACAAACTCAAAATCCATACAAGATACGGATATTTTTATGTATCAAGAGACAGTTTTTCCCAGTTGTATTTTTTTATTTGAACAAAACACAACAAAGGGCTAAATAGCTTGTTCAAGTTGGTAAGAAAGACTAACAGCTCGATAGAGAAAAAAGGTAAGAGAAGGAAGTTTACATAGAAGAAGGTATACAGTCTGACTCATAATTTAAAAAGCAATTCAGGGGCATCTGGGTGGCCCAGCTGATTGTCTGTCTTCAGCTCAGGTCATGATCTTAGGGTCCTGAGGTTAAGCCCTGCATCGGGCTCCCTGCTCAGTGAGGATGTGCTTCTCCCTCTCCCTCTGCCCTTGCTCATGTTCTCTTTCTTGCTCACTCTCTCTCTGTCAAATAAAATAAATAAATAAAATCTTGGAAAATAAAATAAAATGCAATTCAGCAAGATAATGGTATCACCCATTAGACTTGCAAAAATTAAAAAAAAAAAAAAGATGATAGCTAGGGATACCAAGAACATACATATGTAGCTGCTAAGCTATAGATGGGTATATCTTTGTAAAGGGCAATTTGACAGGATCCAGCCCAGAAATTAAAATTTCATGTATGGGATCCCTGGGTGGCTCAGCGGTTTAGCGCCTGCCTTCAGCCCAGGGCGTGATCCTGGAGTCCCAGGAACGAGTCCCACGTCGGGCTCCCTGCATGGAGCCTGCTTCTCCCTCTGCCTGTGTCTCTGCCTCTCTCTCTCACTCTGTGTGTCTATCATGAATAAATAAAAAATAAAATCTTTAAAATATAAAACAAAGTAAAGTAAAAAAATAAAATTGCATGTATTTCTTCATACCACCACTGCTAGGAATATATCCATAGTTCACCAAGATCCATGTATAAGATGGTGTCATTTATAATAACAAAATGTTATGTAATATAATGGTTATGTACATCTATGTAATAGAATAGTAATTAGCACATTCAAAAATCTCTATATATGTTGATATGGAATGATATCCAAAATATGTTAAGGGAGAAAAGCAAAGTTCCTAGTAGTATATTTAATAGGATCCCATTTATGCAAGATAAACACCCACCCACCCACATGCCAGCATCTGTATTTATATCTAAATTTTTTTTTTCTGGGGGAAATAAGAACTATAAATTGCCTTTGAAGACAGTCATCTGGAGAGGAGAGGAAGGAAGGCTTTCATTTTATGATTGTCTGCATTTTCTTTTTCTTTCTTTCTTTCTTTCTTTCTTTTTTTTTTTTTTTAATTTAAGATTTTATTTATTTATTTATTTATTTATTTATTTTTTTAATTTTTATTTATTTATGATAGTCACAGAGAGAGAGAGAGAAAGGCAGAGACACAGGCAGAGGGAGAAGCAGGCTCCATGCACCGGGAGCCCGACGTGGGATTCGATCCCGGGTCTCCAGGATCGCGCCCTGGGCCAAAGGCAGGCGCTAAACCACTGCGCCACCCAGGGATCCCAAGATTTTATTTATTTATTCATGAGAGACACAGAGGAAGGCAGAGAGAGAAGCAGGCTCCATGAAGGGAGCCCGATGTGGGACTTGATCCTGGGACTCCAGGATCACGCCTTGAGCCACAGGCAGGCACGCTCAACTGCTGAGCCACCCAGGCATCCCTAGATCATTGTTTAAATCTCTGAATTCTAAGAGGTGAAACTTTTCTATCAAAGCACATGGATACAGTTTATCAGAGTATTTTCCAGAAATATTTCTCTGGGAACCAGGTGTTGCTCCCACTAGGACAGTTTATCTCAGATCTTTCACTAGCACTGATAGGAACTGATATATTTTTTGTTTTTGTCTAATTAGGAAGGATATGTTTCTCATTTTATTTTGCATTTCTAGTTATTTCAGTGAGAATTACAGGGCATTCAGTCATTACAGGGCATTTCTAAATTTGAACTTGTTTTGGGTGCTTGAATAAAAGTGGCAACAAGAATAACTATGCCTTGGCAAAATAAATAGAATATATAATATAGGTGGAGAAAGCTTTCAACTAAATCAAACTTGACTTTCATCTGGTCTACCATCTTCAACTTTGAAAAAAAATTATTTTTCATTGGGATGTAATTGACATAACATTTTGTTAGTTTCAGGTATACAGTGTAATGAGTCGATTTGTACTTATTACAAAATGATCATGGTAAGTCCAGTTAACATCCATCACCGTACATAGTTACAACATTTTTTTTTCTTGATATAAGAACTTTCAAGATCCACTGTCCTAGCTACTTTCAAATATGCGATATGGTATTATTAACTATAGTCACTATAGTTACATACCCATGACTTAGTCATAACTGATCTTTGGCAACTTTGACCCCCTTCACCCATTTTGCTCACCCTTCACCTCACCTCAGGTAACCACCAATATGTTCTCTATATCCATGAACTTCGGTGTTTTTTTTTTGTTGTTGTTGTTTTTTGTTTTTTTTAGATTCCACATATAAGTGAGATTATATGGTATTTATTTTTTTGTATGACTTATTTCATTTAGCATAATGCCTTCAAGTTCCATCTATGTTGTCACAAATGGCAAGATCTCATTCTCTCTTATTGTGTGTGTATATACTACATTTTCTTTATCTGTTCATTCATCGGAGGACCTTTAGGTTGTTTCCGTGTCTTGTTGTAAATCCTGCTACGGAACATGAGGTTTTCCATTTAGTGTTTTTGCTTTCTTCAGACAAATACTCGAAGTGGAATTATTGGATCATAGGGTAGTTCTATTTTTAATTTTTTGAGAACTCTTCATACTGTTTTCCATAGTGGCTGCTCCAGTTTGCATTTCCTCCAAGAGTGCAAAAGGGCTTCATTTTTTCTACATCCTACTAACACTTGTTATTTCTTACCTTGTTTGTGACAGCCATTCTAACAGGTGTGAGGTGATACCTCATTGTGGTTTTGATTTGCATTTCCCTGATGATGAGTGATGTTGAGCATGTTTTTATGTATTTATTGGTCATCTGTATGTCTTCTTTGGAAAATTTCCTATCCAATCCTCTTACCCATTTTTTAATCAGATTTTGTTTGCTATTGAGTTGTTTGGGTTCTTTATATATTTTGGATCTTAACCCCTCATCAGATATATGCTTTGCAAATATTTTCTCCCATTTAGTAGGTTGCATTTTAATTTTGTTGATGGTTCCCTTTGCTGTGCCAAAGCCTTTTTAGTTTGAAGTGCTCCCAACTTACAGATTTTTGCTTTTACCTTTGCTTTTTGGATAAATCCAAAAATTTATCCTCGAGACTGATGTCAAGGAGCTTACTGCCTATGTTTTCTTCTAGGAGTTTTATGGTTTCAGGTCTTACATTCAAGTCTTTAACCTATTTTGACTTAGCATTTGTGTATGATAGAAGATGGCGGTCCAGTTTCATTCTTTTGCATGTGGCTGTCCAGTTTTTCCAACACCATGTGTTGAAGAGGCTGCCGTTTTCTCATTGTATATTCTTGGCTCCTTTTTTGTAAATAAATTGACCTTATACAAATGGATTTTATTTCTGGGCTTTCTATACTGTTCCTTTGATCTATTTATCTGTTTTTATGCTAATACCATACTGCTCTGATCGCTGTGGCATGAAATCAGGAAGTGTGATGCCTCCAGCTTTGCTCTTATTTCTCTTTTTTTTTTTTTTTTAATTTTTATTTATTTATGATAGTCACAGAGAGAGAAAGAGAGAGGCAGAGACATAGGCAGAGGGAGAAGCAGGCTCCATGCACCGGAAGCCCGATGTGGGATTCGATCCCGGGTCTCCAGGATCACGCCCTGGGCCAAAGGCAGGCGCCAAACCGCTGCGCCACCCAGGGATCCCTGCTCTTATTTCTCAAAATTGTTATGACTATTCAGGGTCTTTTGTGGGTCCACATAAATCTTAGGATTGTTTGTCCTGTTTCTGTGAAAAATGCCACTGAATTTTGGTAGGGATTGCATTGAATCTGTAAATTGCTTTGGGTAGTATAAATATTTTCACCATATTAATTCTTCCAGTCCATGAGCATGGACTATCTTTCCATTTATTTGTATTTTCCTCAATTTCTTTTTATTAAGGTCTTATAGTTTTCAGCGTACAGCTCTTTCCATGGTTAAATTGGGATGCCTGGCTGGCTCAGTCAGGAGAGCATGCAACTCTAGATCTTGGGGTTATGAGTTCACGCCCTATGTTGGACATAGAGATTACTTTAAAAAATTTATTCCTAGATATTCTGTTCTTTTTGTAACTGTAAATGTTACTGTTTTCTTAATTTCTCTTTCTGATTGTTTATTACTGTGTGTGAAAAATGCAACAGATTTTTGTATATACTGATTTTGTGTCCTATACCTTGAGTAAACTTGAGATTCAGGAAAACCTGACTTGAATCTCATCTGGTCTACCATCTCAACCTGCTGTTTTTTAACTAGTAAGAGACCAGCTTTGTTACTGTGACTCATGACTACTTCTGTTTTGTTTGATAGCATGAATACTACGGTGTCTGAGAGCCCCTTCAAGTGTGATCCTGATGCTGCCAAAGCTATTGTGGATGCTGTATGTAAAACTTTTCCTTGAACGAGAGCATACCTGGTGGCTAAAAAATTATGATGCTAATGGGGAGAGAAAGTACTTCTCTCAACAAATATTGGAGTTCCTCCTGCATGCATGTTATTGTGTGAGGTCTTGAAACCACAAACCATGAGCGGACCCAAGTAGACCGTGGACTGAAGGGAGAGGCTGGGAAGGGCCCCAGTCAATTCTAAATGGGAAAATAGTACAATTATAACAATCAAAATGATTCCAGAATGTACTAACTAACCCAAATACCTGTGTACCTATCATAAGCCCTTTTTCCCAAAGGAATTAATGGGAACTTACTGGACTTGGTTATAGCAAGGACTAAGAAAGTGGCCAAGTTTCAGGCACCATGCAGGAGTGGCTCATAATCCTAGAAAAGGCTTTCTTGTAAGGTAGTCGACTATTCATGAAAGAAAGAATTTTAGCTTGTATTATTTTTAATTATTTGATTTAGATTAACCAAAAGACTGAACGAGGTAATCTTATTCTCATTTATGATATCCAATAAGGAAAACAAAAGAAAATGAAGTCTGACTTTGTACTGCCTTGTAAATGGGGTATGGTACAAGGAAAAAACATTGAAGCCTGTATATTTAGATTTATCTTTATATATGAATTCTGACAAAGTTGAGATGAATAAGAAAAATTGGAAGACAAAAACCATTAGTTAATATAACTTTTGAAAGAGAATACTCTGTCTACTTTCTATGTATATGTATGTATATATAAAATCATTATATAAGCATCAATCAGTTATTTCAAGCAACATCTCTATTTATTCTCCCTTGTGCAATTGAAAGCTAAGAGGCCTGAATTGGTTTTTGGTAGTCGAATGAACCTTGCCTTGTTCCTATATGTTATAAATTATTTTTAGGACCTAAAAATTGGGAAAGTTATCTTCTGTTCAGATTCTTTCTAATTTTTTTATTGGTATACTTTTCTTTTTAGCTTACTTGTTTTCTGGAATTAGACTAATATATTTTAATATTTTATTTTAGTTACCGCCACCATGCGAATCTGCCTGCACAGTACCAACAGATGGTAAGATCTATATTCTAGTAAAATTACACTAAACAGTATATGTGTGGGAAAATTATATCTGTCTACAGATACATATTACACACCACATCCACAGAGAAAGAGAAGGAGGGGGGGAAGAAACATTTTTAGAGTTCCATAAGTATGTGGGAAGAAAGATGGTTATAACACCACCTTTCACGCCACCCCCCATCACAGCAATTCCCAAACTATGACCCACTGTTCCCCTCTGGGTTTCAGGTAGATGCCTTATGAATGTTGGAGCAGGTGGGGCTCTGGATTCCCATCAGGCCACCAGCTGCTTCACCCAGAAAGCAGTTTTCTCTCCCTTGAGGTTTAGAATTCTCTGTAGGGGGCAACTCTGTCGGGACCCCTCTCACTTCGCTCACTCTCAAATTAAAAAAAAAAAAAAAAAAAAGAATTCTCTGTAAGAGTCTTCTGGTGAGAATCACATATATAGTGATTAGTATCAAGAGTGAGAAAGCCCAAAACACTGTTTTTGCTGCAGTGAAACTTAGGTGTAAGTTTGTTTTAAGGTAATCCATGGTAGGATACGTTAAAGCAAGTATGGTATTCTTTGTTATAGTTTGACTGTATTTTGATTTTTTTATTATTATTTAAAAAATTTTGAATCTTAATAGAGATTCTAATTTGGTTTTCTTTTCTCTGAATGCAGTGGATAAGTGGTTCCATCACCAGAAAAACTAAGGAATATTCTGTGGAATACAAGCTTGATATTCCTGCATCCTATTCATGTGGAGTATTAGATGCAAAAGTAGTAGCTTTTCAAAACTTTAAATTCATAGAACTAATCTAACTAAAGCAAAATTCTGCTGTGACCAATATATTCAGGATGTTATATATCTAAAAGCATTCTTCATATCTCAACTAAGATAACTGTTAGTACACTCTTCAATATCAAAGCAGTTGTAATTTGGAAGTCATTTGTGAATAAATGTGCAAGATGAGTGCATATTGGATGTATATGTTTACCATGTGTTAGAAAATAAAATTATTTTGCTGAAACTTCATTTATAATATTTTTACTTTAATCTGAAGCCTGACATTACCAAACAGGCATGCATGCTATTTGGTGTTTGTTTTCTATCCATGATCTTATAATTTAATTTCAAAATTATTAGACTAAAACTGACTTTTAGGAACCTGAGAATAAAATCCCTTATGTTTACAGTAGTCTTGATACTATATTCCTACTGATTCCTAGCATCTCATTATAAAGCAAAAGCTTTTAAACTTCTGTCCTATTAGTGAAAAGCAAAACTTTGCTCACCTTTTGAAATGATATAGTTACCTTTTTTACTTCTTGAATCAGCAAATTGGATTCTTAAGTCATTTGTGTTGTATTCTGAGATATCCACTCCAAATAGCTTTGTGATTAAGGTCGTGGTTTTTGGAGATGTACAGACCTGAATTTTCAATCCTAGCCCATCTGCTTTTAACTCTGTAATCTTAGGTCAGTTAACCCACTACCCAGCTTAGGTTTCCTCATTTGTAAATAAGATGTTACTCATGTAATGTCCTGTATTAAGTAAATTTTTTAATTGAAATTTTTTGAGATGATTGTGGATCCACATGCAATTGTAAGAAAGAGAGTCTCTCTATACCTTCCCATTTCCTCCAAAGATATGATTTTGCAAAACGATAGTATAATATGACCACTTAGGACACTAGCTTTGATACGGTTTGCTGATCTTATTCAGATTTTCCAGTTTTACCTATGCTCGTTTGTATGGCATATTGTTCTGTACAACTGAATCTCCCATGTATGTTCTGGCATCCTACAAGACACTGAACAGGTTTGTTTTGTTTTGTTTAACATTTTATTTATTTGAGAGAGAGTGTGTGAGAGAACATGAGTGGGGGTAGAGGCAGAGGGAAAGAGAAGATACAGACTCCCTGCTGAGCAGAGAGCAGGGCTCTATCCCAGGACCCTGAGATCATGACCTGAGCTGATTAACCACTGAGCCACCCAGGTGCCCCAAGACATTGAACAGTTCTGACAGCATACCTTCGTCTTGTCCTTTTACAACCACACCTTCCTCTTACAGGTTCTCCCCACCCTCATCCTTAACCCTTGGCAACCACTAATCTGTCCTCTATTTCTACAATTTTGTCATTTCAAGAATACTGTATAAATGGTACCACACAGTGGGTGGCCATGTGGGACTGGCTTTTTTCACTCAGCATAATTCCCTGGAGATTCTTCTAAATTGTCGCATGTATCAATAGTTCATAGCTTTTTATTCATCCCTTTTTATTGCTAAGTAGTATTCCATAGTAGGCTTACTCTAATTTTTGGCTATTACATGTAAAGCTGCTGTGAACATTCCCAGACACATCGGTGTGTTAGCATCACCTGTCACTGTGATTGCTAGGTGAAATGATGGATGCGTGCTTAGTTTCATAAGAAGCTGCAAGATTGTTTTCCAAAAAGGCTGTACTAGTTCACATGTAAGATAATTACTGCTATTTTGCTTTTTATCCTGTTTGGTGTTTGCTCAGCTTAGGTCTGTAAATTTGTGTCTTTCACCAGATGTGGGAATTTTTTAGCAGTATTTCTTCAAATACTCTTTCAGCCCCAACTGTACTCTTCCTCTCTTTGTGGGACCCTAATGATACAAGGGTTGGATCTTTTGCTGCTGTCCATGAGTCTGTAGGCTCTTGTTTTGTTTTTCCCACTATTTTCTCTCTGTTTCAGACTGGATGAGTTGTGTTGTGTTCTGTCCTTGAGTTTGTGAAACCTGTCCTGTCATCTCCAAGCTCATGGTGAACCTAGCCAGCAGGTGTTCTGTTATTATGGAACTGTTATATTACTGTATTTTTAATTCTATGGTTTCTATTCTGATCTTTTTTATAACTTCTATTTCTTTGCTGAGATTTTCTATTTTTTAACTTACTTCAAGGGCGTTTCTAATTGACAGTCTAATTGCAGTTTTAAGATGGCTGCTTTAAAATCCTTTTCAAGATTCATTACCGTGTTGGCGTCCATTGTCTTTTTTCACTCAAGTTGTGATTTTCTTCGTTCACGATATGATGGGTTAGTTATGTCTTAGACATGTTGTCTATTATGTAAATTTTATGTAAATTTTGTATTTTAGCAGTTATCCTCCACCAAGGCCTAGCACATGGGGCTCAGCCTACTTTATGGACTGTGGTTTCAATGGTGGTTTAATTTTCAGTGGCTTCGGACTGTTAACTCTGGTGTGCTTGGTTTTTTCTGGTGCTGTGGGGCTTCTGTTGGTTCCTGCAGGTGCTGCTTCAAGGCACTGGTGGGTATCTCTGGAGGAAGGGCATTGGATCCCTCAACTGATCCTCCCAACCCACCCTACTGGGCAAGTGTCCCTGGGTAGGGGAGGAGTCTTATTTAGCCTACAAGGATAAAGAGGCTTCCTGGACTAGTCTACCTGCTATAGCTGGGTTTCTCCCTTGGGCTCAGCCTGCCCACCCACCTAGGAGGCTCTTGGTGGAAATAGGGAGTCTGGAAAATACCTCCCTGGTGGCTTATTCCTGGCTAGTCTTCCCACCCTTGCCAAGTGGTATCATGCCGACCAGAGAGACTCCCATTCTCTAAAGGAGAGGAGTGAGCCTATTTTACTAGGTCAAGAGTTGAGAAAGACTCTCTAGTTGGGTGGTAGGATGCATGTGCTCTTGCCACTGTGCTGTTTTTTGGTCCTGGTCCCAAACCAGCTCACCTTTTTGCCACCTTTCAGAGTTTTCCTTTGATTGTCTCTTTTGCCATTTCCAGGATTGAAGCTGTGCTTAGCCATGAGGGGCAGGGAAAAATGGGTCTATGTATGCCATCTTGTTTGGACCCGAATCAGAAACATCAGCATTCAGATTTTAGCAATATTTCTCTTACTTCCTTTTAAGTGTATTTTAAATGTTGTCTCAGTCATGGTCCTATGTGATTTCTTAAGTGATTTATTTGTCAGGATGAGAAATAGATTTTGTAATGAAAGATTGTATAGGGACACCTGGGTGGCTCAGTGGTTGAGCGTCTGCCTTCGGCCCAGGACGTGATCCCGGAGTTCCAGGATTGAGTCCTGCGTTGGGCTCCTGCACAGAGCCTGCCTCTTCTCCTTCTGCCTGTGTCTCTGTTTCTCTGTGTGTCTCTCATGAATAAATAAACAACAAAAATATATATAGAAAGAAAGATTATACAATGTGCAAGACTTCATAAGAATTGGCTCAGTTCAGTCCCGGTGGCTCAGCGGTCCAGGGCGTGATCATGAAGACCCAGGATCGAGTCCCATGTCAGGCTCCCTGCATGGAGCCTGCTTCTCCCTCTGCCTGTGCCTCTGCCTCTCTCTCTCTCTCTCATGAATAAATAAATAAAATCTTAAAAAAAAAAAAAAAAAAAAAGAATTGGCCCACTAGTTAGGAATCAGTCAGCAAGGTTTTTGACAGTTTTCAATGCAGCAAATGATTGAATTTTTTCCCACGGACTTAGAAGTCAAATCTGACTATATCACCATGGTTAAATTACTTAACCTATTTGAGCTTTAGTTTTTCCATTTGTAAGATGATCATGAAGCCATCACAGGATGGAAGGAATGTAGGTGAAGGATTTCCACAGTGCCAGGGTGGTAAGAAAGGCTTACTCGATGGAGGCTGGTTGTTCATAATTGTAATCTCAACAACAGTGAGTGTGAGCAATGCATTTTTCCAGATAAGGGAATCTGAAACAGGCCCAGCTGTGTAAAGCGTCTGATTAAGAACTCCCACTGGAAATTCAAATTTCATTTTCACCATCAGAACGTAAGCCTGGAAAAAAAAAAAAAAAAAAAAAAACAGAACCTAAGCCTGCATGTGCTACAGCTATAAAGGCACTTATGTCCTATTTGATCAGTATATTTGGTCTGTGAGGGCTTAAACTGTTCTTTTACACAGAATGTTCCTTATATTTAGAAAGAGCTGCCCCTATTGCTTTCTGGGAGTCTGGGCAGAAGGGAATTAGCTTTTACAATGACAATAATGCTATACAAGTTGCTTTGTGGTGGGCAAATACTTAAGAATTAGGAACTTGAGTTCACTACCATATAGTTCATTGTTCCCTCTGCTAGTCTTTGGAATCTTTCCTTTAGTTATTACAAAACCTTTAAATTAACAGAAAATACTCATCAGAAGTAAGATTAAGCAATGAAAGAATCACAAGGTTATGTGGCAATCTGAATTTAAAAAGAAGCCTGAGATCAATTTGGCAGTCTCCATCAAAATTTTAAACTCACACTTACCCTTTGAGTCAGCAATTCTGCTCTGCGAATTCATTCCAGTTGACTAAGAATAGTCAACCAAGTGCATAGTGTATGGTGGCTTTGTTTAGTCCAGCAAAACCTGGAAAAACATCTAATTGTCCAGTTCAGAAGTGGCTAAATATGTTATCAGTACCATGTAGCAGTTAAAGAATAGTCATTGCATGGGCTGATATGGAAAAGATATTCAAAATATACAAGTGATAAGAGAACCTTGTACTCTAGCAGCCAACTATGGCCGGTGGGCCAAATCCCGCCTGCTGCCTGCTGCCAGTCTGGTCTGGTAACTAAAACTGCTTTGGAACACAGCCACACCCATTCATTTGCAAATTGCTGTGCCTGCCTTCAAGCTACAAGGGAGACTTTAGTAGTTGGGACAGAGACCATATGGCCCACAAAGCCGAAAATATTTACTATTCAACATGTTACTGAAGTCATTTGCCAACCCCTGCTCTATCCTATGATCCTCTTGGTATTTTTTTTTTTTTTTACAAAGTAAGCATGGGGGAAAAGAGCTACATTCGCGGATATGCTTGTATGGGCACAATTTCTGGAAATAAACAAAACCAACCACAGCTAATAATGATTATCTCAGGAGGTAGGAATGTAGAGAACAGCATGGAAGATGTGGGGTCCAGCGAGTTTCCTTCCACTTGATGAGATTCTGCACTCTTTAAATTGTTTTTCTAAAAGCATGTGTGACTTATTTAAAAAAAATTTTTTTTTAAAGAAAATCAAATGAAATAGAACACCAAGGACAGTGCTTAGCACAGCTCGTGGCAGAGTGCTCCCGGCTCAAGGCAGCCTCTCTCCTGGTGGTCCTTGAACCACGAGCACTGAATCACCTGAGATATTTGTAAAAAATAAAGAAGTAAATACAATATACATATTATAGATGATAGATAGCCTTATATATATGTAAAACAGTAGTATATACATATAATACCTACTGAATTACATTGGGCATGGCTAGGCCCTGAAATCTAATTTTGAACCAGTTCTCCCCTCCCCGGGTAATCCTAACATTCCTCAATGTTTGAAAACCGCTACTCTAATCATAAATCAGAGAAAGAGTTCTCAGCAGGTTGTAATATAATCAGCATGAGATAATCAGCAAACATCTACCACAGCAACAAAAATAGCTCCCATTTGTGGGGCGCCTGGCTGGCTTAATTGATAGAGCATCTGCCTCTCTATCTCAGGGTTGTGAGTTTGAGCCCCATGGTGGGTACAGAAGATTACTCGAAAAAAAAAAATCTTAAAAATAAGTAGCTCCAATTGGTATTTGCTAAGTAAATATCAGGCCCTGTTCTATATACTTTATGTAATTCATCTCATTTAATGCACTTGCAACATGGAACGAGGGAGGCCAAGTGACCTCCCTGAGGTCTCTGAGCGCCTTGGGCCAGGCCCTTTGCAAAGGGCTGGGAATGTGACACCATCCCAAGCCCCATGGCTCTTCCCACAGTGACAAGCTGGTCTCCTTCATCTGGCAAGTCACATCAGGTGGTCTCAAGAGGCTAACCAGCTGGGTCACCTTCAACGTACAACTCCCAATCTTGGGAAATAAGGGGCTTGACCTGGTTGCCTTGGGAGGGCCTCTTCCAGTCTGACATGCAAGGCTCCACCTGAGAGCAGTAGTGTGGATGTTCCAGGGTGACCTGTGGCTCCTTGCTGTTGCGCTCATGCACCTGAGGCCACTGTCCCCTGACCTGTCTCCTTGCCCCTTCCCTGTGGAGGCAGATGACATCGTTGCACTGCATTCCAGCTTCAAGTCTACTTCCCTAGTCGCCCTGTCTCTCCTCCTAGCTTATTAAAGCACATTGCGAGCATGGAAGTGGGATCCCTAGACTCTCTGCCAGTTCTTCACAGGCAGAGGCCGTGTTCATGCCTGTCCTCCAGCACAGCACTGAGCCCACAGTGGGAGTTCACTAAGAACTTGATGCGTCTCCAATGGCTTTGAACAGAAACAACAGCTAAGCCACTCAGGCGTCCCTAAGATTTTCTCTTTACTGGGATTCTGGGTGGCTCGGTGTTGAGCCTCTGCCTTTGGCTCAGGTCATGATCCCGGGGTCCTGGGATCCAGTCCCACATCAGGCTCCCTGCATGGAGCCTGCTTCTTCCTCTGCCCGTGTCTCTGCCTCTCTCTGTCTCTCATGAAGAAATAAAATCTTAAAAAAAAAAAAAAATTCTCTCTTTTCCTCTCTCTCTGCCCCTCCCTCTTCCCTCTCTAAATAAAAATACAATACAAAAGATTGCTTTTCAGGATGATTTTTCTAGTCAACATTGTATGAAATCCTCCAGATGACAAAGGTCAAATGTTTACATTTGTCTCAAGATTTGAACAAACTTGTACATATTGACACAGATGGTATTCTGGTTTTTACCACTGAGCAGAAAGAAATAATTGCTTACATGTACAACATCCTTTCACCCATTTTAGAGTGCGGTATCCTGTAGCCTGGGGCATCTGTCAACTTGCTCAAAGCTGCCTATCTGGCAAGGAGAGTTTGCAGCTCTCCTGATAATTTGCCTGTGTTCTTCCTTCCTCCTGAGCCCCCCAAGCCATCCTTGTGATTTGGGACACCCCCTACCTCCACCTCTTGCAGCCAGCCTTCAGTCAGGGCCAGTAATCTAATGCAATAGCTTGCGCTAGGAGAGCCCTATACCTCCAGGGCACACACATTGGAGGTCCAAGTCCTGTGGACACAGTTCCCCTGGTTTCACCAAAGCTGGTGAGAAGCCTCAGAACATGGCTTTCTGCATCTGGACAGGATTCAAACTCAATGCAGAAGACTCACAGGATGAAAAGAAGGGGTAAAGGGGTGAGCTTGTTCATCCAATGCCCTCTGAATATTACTGGAGTTGCCAGATGGCCACCTGATGATTTTATTTATTTATTTATGAGATAGAGAGCAGGAGCAGGGGGAGGGCAGAGGGAGAAGCAGACTCCCGGCTGAGCCAGGAGCTGGATACCGGCTTGGCTGGATCCCAGGACCCGGGATCACGACCTGAGCTGAAGGCAGATGCTTAACCGACTGAACCACTGAGGGGCTCCTCCCCAAGGTGTTCTAATTACTGAGCATCTATAATATATTGGAGTATCTGACAGTGCTAGCTCCCCATCCTTGTTCATTTTCAGATCCTGTTTGTTCCCTGAATAGCCTTGTTTATTTTTCCATTTGAATTTTAGGCGGGAACAAAACAGGGTGGTTTAACATACACACACAACCTACTGATCCTATTATTACTTATAGTTGTATTTAAGGAGAATTAAGAGGTTTATATTGGGCCTTAACTATCCAAAAACATCATTCATCCCATTATTTGACTTAGTTTTCCTATCTGTAAAATTGGAGTAATAATACGAAACTCGTAGGGCTGTGTCTTCAGAATTAAGTGAGGAAATGCTCATGTTAAAAGTTGCAAAAATGAATTCCTGCTCTGCGCCTTGCTCGCCTACCAGCTCAGGCTCGGCTACTGGACTATTCTGAACCTTGGTCCTCCCATTTGCAAAAAATGAGGATAATAACAGTATCTGCTTCATCAGGGCTGTAATCGAAGTCAAATTAAAAAGACAAATCGAGGGAGGATTCACGCCAAGGGCTCGGAGCACCGCCTGGACCCTAAGCGCTCAGAATATTAGCCGTTCCTCCCAAACACAGGCTATCCCAGAGAACCGCGACGGAAAGGACGGGCTTTCTGGGACCCACCCAGGGTGGAGGGCTGTCGGGGAAACGCTTCTTTCCGAGAACCGACCAAGCCGCCGGTCGCCGGCCCCCCGCCCCCCCGCCCCGACTCCGTCCGACGGCAGCGGGACTCGAACCCGCGACCCCGAGCGAGCCCCCGCCCCCCCCGGCTCCCGCCCCGCCCCCGGGGCCGCGGCGCTGCCACGTCTCGCGCGTCCGGCTCTGCGTGCGGGAGGGGGCGTGGCCAAATGCGGGCCCGCCCCGGGATCGCCGTGCGGCCCCGGCGTGGCGGAGCGCCGTGACGCCACGAGGGGGCGGGGTCGAGACGCGCCCGGAAGTCCCCGGGGAGGGGCGTGTTGCGTATATCCGGCGAGTAGCTGGCGGTCCCGGGTGCTGCTGGGCTGTGTGCTGTGAGGGAGGGTCGACGCCGCCCGCCGCCCGCCGCCCGCCGCCCGCCGCCGCCGCCGCCGGAGGAGCAGCCCCGCCTCGGCCGTGAGCAGGGGGGCTGCTGCAGGGGAGGGAGCCGAGGGCCGGCGGGGCTGCCGCGGACGGCGGGGAGGGTCGGGGCGGAGGCCGGCGCGGGCGGAGTTGGGGGGGGAAGTGACACGCAGGCGGTTCTGCGGGGCCGCGGGGCCGGTTCTGGGCGGGGATGGGCCGCCCCGGCCGGGCCGCCGCGTTCCGATAGCGCCCGGGGTGCGGGCCGGTCGGCCTTCCTCGGGGTCCCGCAGCCGCCGGGCGGGTGACCGTTGTGTGTCCCGTGCGCCCGGGTTTGCGGAGCGGTGGCCCGGCCCGGCCCGGCCCGGAGAGCCCCTAGCCTGGGCGGGCGTCCTGATGACTGTGCGTGGCCTGAGCCCGAGGGGGAATCGCGAGGCCCCGGAGGCTGTGCCTTGGCCGCGGCCCCGCGGGTCGCAGGAGGAGCTCGGGGGGTCGCTCCGGGGCGCGCCCGGCCTCCCCGCCTTCGGCCCTGAGTTCTCGTCCGCGAGGCCCGGGTCGAGCCGGTATTTCCTCCCCCCACCTTCCTCTTTTCTGCCCTCTCCGGTGCGTGGGAAAATTCCTCCGCGCGTTTGTAGAAGTCCGCGCTGGCCGGGGTCGTAGCCGAGGCCAGGAGCGCGCTTGCGAGGGTTGGCGCCCCGCGGCCCTCGGCGGGAGTCTCCCCCTTGCTCTCGTCCCTCCTCCGTCGGCCTAGGCCGGGACTGGGGGCTTGACCTTTACTAGCTACCCTGCAGCTCGGCACAGCTTCTTAGCCGAAAACCTGCTGTCCCTCCCGGGTCGGCCTGGAGCGGTGTTTCAGAGCCGTGACGAGTACGTGTAGGAAGTGGGAGCGTGTGCAGAAAGGAACGTACACACTGTTAGTGGCTGATGGTCGGTGTTGCCTGGTGCCCCTCTTTTTTTTTTTTTTTAAAGATTTTTATTATTTATTCTTGAGAGACACACAGAGAGAGGCAGAGACACAGGCAGAGGGAGAAGCAGGCTCCTCGCAGGGAGCCCGACGCGGGACTCGATCTCGGGTCTCCAGGTCCACACCCTGGGCCCAAGGCCCGCGCCCAACCGCTGAGCCACCCGGGGATCCCCTCCTCTTCTTTATCTACTTCAGTCCTGAAAATTTGCGAATTTTAATTTGGGGTACATTGGCAGTGCTTCTGTGGTAGTTTAGAGTTCTTAAGTTTTAGAGTATGCTGATTTGCCATAAGATGCCATGAAGTGCCTTAAGGTGATAGAGTGGATCAAGGACAGGGAATAAATAGAGTGCTAATTATCAAAATACCGTCCATGGGACACCTGGGTGGCTGCATGGAGCCTGCTTCCCCCTCTGCCTGTGTCTCTGCCTCTCTCTCTCTGTGTGTGTCTCTCATGAATAAATAAATAAATCTTTAAGAAAAAAAAAGTGTAAAACTACTCACGAGGGGTACAAATCCTAAGGTCTCAAGGATGGAGGAGCCTCAAAGCCATTTCTCTGACTTTGAGGGGCAATACAATGCAACGCTTTGGGTCCAATAGTTTTTATGATTTTGTTAGCATCACCTGAAGAGTTTCTTCAAGCACTTTTCCATAGATCGTTTTGGAGGGAAGAAATATAGGACTTTTATTTATTTATTTTACATATTTTATTTATTTATTCATTCATGGGAGACACAGAGAGGCAGAGGGAGAAGCAGGCTCCCTATGGGGAGCCCGATGTGGGACTCGATCCCAGGACCCCGGGATCACGACCTGGGCAGAAGGTAGATGCTCAACTGCTGAACCACCCAGGCGCCCCGAATTATAGGACTTTAAAGCAGAAGTGTCAAGGGAAGATAAATTGGAAAATCAGACCAGCTCAGTTCCCGTGAAAAATTCCTCAAAGGAGGGTTTTCCCGGGCAGCCCCGGGTGGCTCAGCAGTTTAGCGCCGCCTTCAGTCCAGGCCTTGATCCTGGAGACCCGGGATCAAGTCCCACATCGGGCTCCCTGCATGAAGCCTGCTTCTCCCTCTGCCTGTGTCTCTGCCTCTCCCTCTCTCTGTCTCTCTCATGAATAAATAAATAAAATCTTTTTTTTTTTTTTTTTTTTTTTAAAGGAGAGTTTTCCCATTGTCACCCTTGGAGAATGCACTGGGTTTGGAAGAATTCTAAAATGATGTGGTAAAACTTTACGGTATTGACCACAAACCAGTGTAGTACAAGTAAATATGTAACAATGGGTTTTAAAGGAGTGCCCGGAGTGGGAGTGATCTTAATCAGACAGAGGTCTCTGTAAAGATGAGCCACGTTTCTCCAAGTTGTAGACTGAGAAAAGTAGGGAAAGATGCCTGGTTTGGGAGAATTGTAGAGAAGAGGCACATTGTTCCTTTACTTACCTACAGTGGGAATTTAAAAGCAGGAGCTTTCTACGTGTATTTAAGTCATTAAACTTTTTAAAGTGCTAAGTTTCAAGACAAATTATCTAACATGCTAAATTGGTTTCTGCCAAAATATATCTTAATGTTACTGAAAAAAGCAAAAAAAAAAAACAAAAAAAAAAAACCCACGACCCCATAGTATCTTTTTATGAAAGCTTTTGCCTTAGACTCTCACCCAAACTCCCAAGCCTCATTTGGTCTTCTGTGATAAGAGCCGTAGAAAATAAGCATTAAACAGTCCCAAAAGCCAATAGGTCAGGCTTGATTTAAAAAAAAAAAACAATCAAAACCCAGTAATTGGACAGAAAAAAAAAAAATATATATATATATATATATTTAGGTTTATTTCAGTGGTCTTTACCCTTAATGTGGGGTGCAAACTCCTGATCCCAAGATCAAGAGTCACAAGTTCCTCTGAGTCAGCCAAGAGCCCCCGAATTAACATATATTGTCCCTACTTTTCAACTTCTTTATCTAGCATTCTTTGAATGAAGAATATAGGTGGGTTTTTGTGGATAACCCTGTTAAAGTCACTACTAAGAGTAACAAAAGTAAATGTTTGTTTACCCCCCTTTTTTTTTTAAGATTTTATTTATTCATGAGAGACACAGAGACACGCAGAGACATGGGCAGAGGGAGAAGCAGGTTCCCCACAGAGAGCTATGCGGGACTCCATACCAGGACCACAGGACCACAGCCTGAACCAAAGGCAGACACTGAACCACTGCGCCACCCAGCCCCCCCAAAAAAAACAAAAGTTCATGAAAATTGTATTTGATAGCAGTTGATCGCATTTAGTGTAGCCTTGTGCTCACATGCTCTTGCTGATGGAGAGGAGTGAAAGTGGGGGATCTTTTTTTTCTGTGCCAAATGAGATATTTAGGTAAAAGTTCAGTGACCAGAAAATGCTGACCCTGAGAACTTTGACACCACCACTGGCTTTAGATGTTACCCTTTTCTTTCAGAGATCTTGCTTATCGCCAATATATGTATGTAGATCTTTTAGTAGCTTTGAGGCATCTCTTGTTTTGTCTAGGTTTATGGAAAACAGTAGGAAAAGTGGTCTTAATATTAGTACTAATTAAGGTGTGTACTTGGCTAGGAATCTACTTCTACGCCCTGAGCAAGTATTCTTATTTTAAGAGAATCCCTCTTTGTAAAATGGGTTAGATCTTGATTACTCACTTTATGAAAGGATTCTCTTATTTCTTCATGGTTCTCCAAAATAGCAGTATCATTTCTTTTTATAAGTTAAGACACAAATCTGCAAGAGGGATTAAATACTGTTTAAGAAAGAGCATTGGCAGGGTGCCTGGGTGGCACAGTCAATTAAGTGTCCCACTCTTGGTTCAATTCAGGGTCGTGAGCTCCAGGGTCTGTGCTCAGTGGGGCATATGCTTGAATTCTCTCTCAAATAAATAAATAGATCTTAAAAGAAATAGCAATCATTGGTAAGTGGAGCAGGGCAAATTATTGTCAGCCATTAGGATTTTGGTGACTTTTTTAGAGCTGTTTATAAGGAAAGGTTAATATACTTTTCATTCAGGTTAATGTGCTTTTTCACTCTTATTTTCTGGTGTATCAGTGTGACATTTTTTAAAAAAAGATTTTATTTATTTATTTGAGAGAGCACAGAGGGAGAGTAAGAAGGAGCAGACTCCCCGCTGAGCAGAGACACACACACACCCCCCAGGACCCCAAGATCATGATTTGAGCTGAAGACAGATGCTTAACCGACTGAACCACCCTGGCACCTCCAGTGTGACATTTTTATCTAGATTATTGATGTGACTGATTTCTTAGAGGTGTTGCTAACTGGTTGACAGAGTATCCAGGGGATGTAGATGATCAGCTGCTTGGAGGAGTACACAGTAAAAGAGGAAAGTATAGCTTTAACTCCTATCCTTAGAGTATCATAGATTGAAAATTGTTAGAAAACCAGGAGTTTGTGCAGATCTGAGGACCCCAGAGACTTCCCTTCAGAGTACAAAATCCTTTATTTTCTTATGCTTGAAAATATGGGACAGTAAACATGCATCAGGGTTACAGAATAAGAGTTAACTTCTCCAGAACTGTATTAACATTCAGAAAGCTAATGTTTGCTGCTTTCATATTTTATACAGGTAGTAACCGTTAATAATGTCTTTCATCTTTGAGTGGATCTACAATGGCTTCAGCAGTGTGCTCCAGTTCCTAGGTAAAACCATTTCCTTGAAATATATCATAGGTTTCAAACTTTGTACATTTCAATAAAAATACAAGCAGCCTTTGGTAAGTAGAAAACAAAATTATGTTAAAATTTTTTTCTTTTTTAGGACTCTACAAGAAATCTGGAAAACTTGTATTTTTGGGTTTGGACAATGCGGGCAAAACCACTCTTCTACACATGCTCAAAGATGACCGATTGGGCCAACATGTTCCGACATTACATCCGAGTAAGTTTGAGAATACCAGGTGACCTTTTGATATTTGAAGGTCGATGTCATGGTTTGGGGATGAATCCTCAGTTGATGCAGTTCTTGTATTAACTGAAGTCCCAAAAGATAGCTCACTTGAAAAAATTCCCTGTAGGACACACTCAGGTCACATGCCCCTAAATCTAACTCTCTAGGACTCTGTCAGTATCTATTCTCACTAGTTCTGTAAGGGGACACATTTCCCATATCTACTTCCAAGAAGTAGCAGGCATATTGGAGAAAAAGAAACTTGACTTTTCAGAATAATTTAAGAATGTTTTCACCCTTGTATCCTTTTCTTTATAAGGTAAAAGCTTCATTAAGTTTTGCATTTATATTGGCTTACAGTATTGGGAGTTGGGTCTTTTTTGCTTGGAGGAATTTATTTCTTTTTTCTATTTTGACAATTTTTCAGCATCAGAAGAGCTGACAATTGCTGGAATGACTTTTACAACTTTTGATCTTGGTGGGCATGAGCAAGGTAAGAGGACAATTCAGTGGAAGAATGGTATTGACTTATGGTTCTTTTATACCCTCTTATTTTTTTTTAAAGTAGTGTGACATTTTTACCTTTTAAATTATTGAGATCTTAAAGTTGTTTTATTTACTTCTTGTTTTTAAGTACTTTCAAACTTGTCCAAAGTTGCATAAATACAGAGAACTCCACTCCTTTATCCCTTTTGCCCCAATTTATTAGTCTCCTTCTCTATGTAACACATACTAATATTTATGTTATCAAACCTAGGAAGTTTTATTTTTTATCTACTCTGTAGTATGTATTTCTCTTTTTGTTGATTGCCTCCATAATCTTCTTTATAGCATTTTTCTTTTGGAACAAGATCTAGTACAGTATCAAATTTAATCTTATCTCTTTTATATCATTTATTCAGTGGAGTATAAGTGGGTAGAATATTTTATTATTTGTACCTAATTCAAATATGTTAAAAGTTGCAAAAATAATACAGTGATATACATGTGACCACTCTGATCTGTTTTGTGTACTCTATCCACGTGGGGCAGTTGGTAGAAGATTACCTTCTATCTTATTGTTCTCATAGTACTTTCTGTCTTATGCAGGTCATCTCCATTTGGTTCTTAGACTCCTGTCGGGTATCTTGTGTGGGTTTTGGAGATATGTATAATGGGGCATCTTTTTCTTTATTTATTAAAAGATTTTATTTATTCATGAGAGACACAGAAAGAGGCAGAGGGAGAAGTAGACTCCATGCAGAGAGCCTCACGTGGGACTTGATCCTGGATCCCGGGATCAGGCCCTGAGCCGGAGGCAGACGGTCAACTGCTAAGCCACACAGCATCCCGGGGCACCTTTTTCTGATGGACACTTTACATTTGGCAAGATTCTAGGCTTAGGAGTAAAACATTTAAGATGTGGGAATATTGTGGAAAGTAGAAAATAGAAACTATTAAAAGGCTTTATTTATTCATGAGAGAGACAAAGGGAAAGGGAGAAGCAGTCTGTCTCCCTGTGGGGAGCCTGATGAGCCTGATGTGGGACTCAATCCCAGGACCCTGGGATCACCGCCTGAGCCAAAAGCAGATGCTCCACCACTGAGCCACCCAGATGCTCCCTATTATAGCTTTTTAAAATAGGTAAAAGAATAGAATATTGATAGCTTTTATTTTTTAGCTAAGTAACTTTATTTTATTTATTTTTTAAATATTTTATTTATTTATTTGTGTGAGAGAGAGAGAGAAGCAGAGACACAGGCAGAGGGAGAAGTAGGCTCCATGCAGGGAGCTCGATGTGGGACTCAATCCTGGGACTTCAGGATCATGCCCTGGGCTGAAGGCAGGTGCTAAACTGCTGATCCCCTAGCTAAGTAATTTTAACCAAAAATCTAAGGAGTGATCCAAATGATTTTATAGTCAGTGATTTCATTAACATATAATTACATTTGTTTTAGTCACATAATATTTATATCCCATAAAATCATATGTAGTGTGGTCATAATCACATAAAATAACTACAGAAAAAAGATTGGCAGAATATATACAAAACCAGCAGTAGGTGTGTTTCAGTGGAGGATTTTAGATGGATGATCTTGCATCCTTTTTTCTATAATGAGCTTGTATTGTTTTCATTTGGGTAAGAATGGGTGTATGGTGGCTTTTCCGCTTCTTTCATAAGGATTTGTAACTGCTTACAAATTTAAATTCAGAGATAATACTATTATGAGAGTTGAACGGAGACCATCTGGAGAATGCAGGAATAGAGGTTTTTAGACCTCTGAAAGGAGACTTACGTGTTATTTGGTGTGATAAATTTAGCTTTCAGGTTTTGATAGATTATAAGGGAGAATGTGTTATATGTAGTTTTGTTTTGTTTGAGGAAAGTTTATTTCATAGAAATACTTTATTATAATAACTTAGTCACCATTTTACAGAAGTTGCTAAAATACTATATATTTGAAGATTGTCTTTTTAAAAAAAACTTTAAAAATCTAGCCTATTAAAGTAGGCCAGGATCAGGGTACCTGGCTGGCTCAGTCAGAAAAACATGGGACTCTTGGTATCAGGATTGTGAGTTCGAGTCCCATGTTGGGTACAGAGATAACTTAAAAAAAAAAACAAAAAACAAAATAAAACCCCATTGGTTCAGGGTCCATGTAACAAAGTGAGTACACACTCAGCATATAAATATGGAAGGTAAAAGTAGAAGTTCCCCCAGCCTCTCCTTCCCCATCCCACTTTTCAGAGGTAACCATTATTAATTGTTTGATGTAGAGATTCTTTGTTTATTCATCCATTGAAAGTGCCAGAAATGAATGGCTTAGAAATTATAATTAAAGCATCACTTCCCAAACCATTATCAGTTCATGTCATAAACAAACAAACAAAAATTTATAAGTCTTCCTGGGTTAAATATGGCAGACTGGGGTAATTGCCCGGGACTTCAACCAGCTGTGAAGCCCAATCCCCTGAAAATGGATGGAGCTAGTTAGTGTGTTGTACACAGACATACTGATTAGTTAGGATTTAACTTAGGATGGATGGTATATGGACAGGTCTTTTGCATCCTGATGAATTTAACTCAGGTTGCAAATGGCTTCAGGGTTGAGGTAAGTCATTCAATTGAGTAAAAGTGACTAGGTGTCCGTAGGGAGTGGTGGAAACTGCCAAATGGTAGAGTCCAGACCTCTTCTAAAGGGGTGGACACCATTCAGTTCCAGCTGATGAGTGATGTGTGGGTAGGTATGTGTAGGGTTGCCAGATGTTACAGTTTTTCCTAAAATCAGGCAGAAAACCTTGATGTTTTAATTTGAAAAAATCAGATTCAATTCATGGATCATCAGTGTATATACCCTTTGTTCTGATTTAATACTTATTAGGGCTTAGAGAATCCACATGGAGTTGAATCCTATTGAAACTGAGCCAAGGTATGCCCATTTTAGGGCAAAAAATAGATCTATTTTTCAAAATACTTTTTTTTTTTTTTAAACTTTAATGCAACTACAAACTTTGTCTTTTAGCACGCCGGGTTTGGAAAAATTACCTCCCAGCAATTAATGGGATTGTCTTTCTGGTGGACTGTGCAGATCATCCTCGCCTCATGGAATCCAAAGTTGAGCTAAATGTATGATTATATTTTTTCCTTTTTTGGCCTCTATTTCTTTTAAGGAATACAGGTCAGTAGTGCTAGTACTTCAGCATTCCAGTTAACATTTGATGAAACTCCTAGTTACAGGAAGAAAGTGTTTTAAAATCTAAGACCCTGCTTTTCACTGTCCTGAGCAAACTCAGCTTGAACTGGTGTAAGTTAACTTTGTTTGTATTTATCATAGGGTGACTGTCCAGTTTGTTCAGATACTCCCCAGTGTGCGCCTGTTGCCCTAGCATTATAATCGCCTTCTCCCTTCAGGGATCATGGATGGTCGCGAAGCATTGGCGGAGTGAAACCCTAAGAGAGATTAAGGGTTCTTTATGTGTTTGAATGTGGGTTCTCACTTGTGCCTGCCCACTCTCTCACTGAATGACTTCACAGACCTTCACTGTGTGTTCTCAGCCTTCAGTTTTGGTCATGGGCAGCATTTGATACTGTTGAATTTTCTCCTTTCTCAACATTGCTTCTTGGCTTCTCAGTTTCTCTGTAATGTTGCCTTTGTTAATCCTACCCTTTGTTGACCCATACTGGGTCACCCTGCACCTCTTATTTAATTTGTAACTGTCTCTCTACATTCTTGTTCCTGGCAATTTGAACCTGTTACACATTTATTTGTAAGTATGCTTCTTGAATCTATAGCTCTGGTCTATGTAGAGTGGCTTATAGGGCATTCCTTCCCTTATTTGACCTCTTGGCATTGGCATTCTCTTATTTCTTTGAACTCCCATTTGCATTCTTGGTTTTGGTGTGTTCTCTCTGGCTAATACGTCTCAGATTCTTTCACAATCACCCATTCTGCTTAACCCTTAAATCTTGGCGTCCCCCAGATTCTGTACTTTCTCCCAGACACTGGTCCTCCCACATGCCGATGACTCCCATATGGATTTCTCTTGTATGAACCTCTCTAGCTCTAGCCTCATACAGAATGTTACCTACTAGAAAACTCCACCTACCAATTCTGGTCTCCCAGAATGGAACTCTTCCCCATCGTCTACCTGGATATGTGGTCCAGAGCCTGTGAATGACTGTAGATTTTGCTACCACCCTGCCACATTTTATAATGCTAGAAGGAACGTTTTTAGATCTATCATTGGCTTATTTAATATTCTTCAATAGATATCATCTTTGGGCTAAAGTCTGGAAATCCTTTGCATAGCACATAACATCTTTCCTGATCTCTCCTCTGTTTATTTCTCCAGCTTTTTTTTCTCTTTATTGCTTACCTTGAACTACATTCCAAACATAAAGAACAACTTGTCCTCCTTTCAGTATGCACAAGTGGCTGTCCCTGCCTGACTTTCTCGTCTGACCCCCACCCACTTTCACTAGTAAATTTAAAAACGTCCTTTAAGAGATCCCAGAGTTCAGCCATGACCTCTTCTAGGAAGCTTTCCCTGACCTCTTGGTCTTACTCTCCACCTTATCAGAGTCTATGATCTTTACTGGTTTTCTTGTAGGTCTCTATCAGATCGTGAACTTAGGAGGGACCTAGTTTTGTTTGTGAAACCCTTGCACCTAGCAAAGCATCAGACATATAGTAGGTATCTGGTTACTATTCAGTCAATGAATGACATCTTTATTCTGATTTTGTCTAGCATTTCTGGGAACCTAAAATGGTCAAAAGTATATTTCCCTTTATCCCTTCAGTTCTACTTCTTTCCAAGCTTTTCCTGTCAATGGGCACTGGATTCCCAGGCTTAAAAATCTGTGCTGGCTCAGGTCCCTCTTCTCTGTCTTATCATCTAGACATCAGTCTCTTATCTTCTTTCTCCACAGTCCCTGCTGCACTATTCCTTGGACTCTGCTATCTTAGGTCAAGTCAGTGTCTCTTATCTAAGGACACATAGGTGCTTTGTATGAATTCATTGTGTTTCTTTACACACACATTCCTTTTTTTTTTTTTTTTTTTTTTTTTAAGATCTTACTTATTTGAGAGAGAGGCAGAGGGAGAAGGAGAAGGAGGGAGCCTGATGTGGGCCTGGATCCCAGGACCCCGAGGTTGTGACCCGAGCTGAAGGCAGACACTTCATCAACTGAGCCACCAGGTGCCCCTTTACACACAGATTCTATCCAGTAATTTCTGGATTTGGAGTCTTTAGGATCTATTGCAGCTAGCTTCTTAGACTGGCACCATAATGTTGATCATGCTTCCCATTCTGTTTTATGATGTTTCAACATAAAGACAGGGAGTTGTCCATGTGGCTTTCTGAATTCTTTTCCTACTGTAAAGCCATTGCTTAAATTATCCCTTCTCCTTTCCCTCTATCCAAATCCTGTCCATCTTTGAGAGCTTAGTTTGTATTCTGCAACTTTGCTAACACGTTCCTTAAGCTCACCATTTTCCTTGCCATTTGATTTCCCCAAATGTCTTTCAGTATTTATATTCTGTCCCTATTCATTGTGACACTTAATCATCCACTTGTCTTACTTAGTTGACAGATGTAAAAACACGGAGTGAGGATTTCTTGAAGCCAGGGATATGTCTTGCCTTTCTTTTTGTATTCCTCTTAGTGCCTGAGATAATGATTTGCGTGCGTTGGGCACTCAGTGAATACTTGGGGACTTCGTGTAGCCATCTTGGAGATTCTGTAGCCAGAGCATTCAGTCTTCTAGGACTGCTCGGTGGATAGCCTGAGGATGCTCTGTGGCTGAGTGATTTATCTGTGAGTTAAGGTTGTAAATAGACACAGCCTTAAGTTGCGGTTTTGAGGCTGGTTATTTTTACCTATCGTCAAGGTAGTTTTTAGGGCTTACCTAATGTTAAGAATGTTTTATAATGTCAAGACTTTTAGTTCATCACTTAGGTAATAAAAATGATCAGATTTCACTTTACATTTGATACTTTATAGACAAGTGAAAGTCTGGGTTGTTTTCGTATCTGGTGGGCATTCGTAGATTCCTTACCTACTTCTGTTTTGTTGTCTTTAGGCTCTAATGACTGATGAGACAATATCCAATGTGCCAATCCTGATCTTGGGTAACAAGATAGACAGAACAGATGCAATCAGTGAAGAAAAACTCCGGGAGATATTTGGGCTTTATGGACAGACCACAGGAAAGGTAAGAGAAAAATCTTCAGGGCACATATTAAGGAAATATGAATTAATTGGTACATATGAATGGAAATATGAATTCATACAAATTTCACAGTTTTGGGGGGGGCATTCATGTTTTGCTATCTAGATTTTTTTTTTTTTTTTTTTTTTTAATTTATGATAGTCACACAGGGAGAGAGAGAGAGGCAGAGACACAGGCAGAGGGAGAAGCAGGCTCCATGCACCAGGAGCCCGACGTGGGACTCGATCCCGGGTCTCCAGGATCGCGCCCTGGGCCAAAGGCAGGCGCTAAACCGCTGCGCCACCCAGGGATCCTTGCTATCTAGATTTTACTTGTCTTTCAGAAATTTAACTGGGCCTAGGGTTTACCATAGGTGATTTGTAGTCCCTCTGAAGGCAGGAGCCTGTTCTTTCACTGTTTTCCAATGAGGTTTTCTTCAGGTATATGAGGATGAAGAAATTGGTAGGAAAGGCATACTTATCGGGGATCCCTGGGTGGCGCAGCGGTTTGGCGCCTGCCTTTGGCCCAGGGCGCGATCCTGGAGACCCGGGATCGAATCCCATGTTGGGCTCCCTGTCCATGGAGCCTGCTTCTCCCTCTGCCTGTGTCTCTGCCTCTCTCTCTCTCTCTCTGTATGACTATCATAAATAAATAAAAAAATTAAAAAAAAATTAAAAATAAATAAAAAAAAAAGGAAAGGCATACTTATCAATTTAAGAATTTTTGACTCTTTCAAATCTAATTCAGAGAAATCTTTTTTCTTTTTTTTCTTTTTAATTTTTTTAAAATTTTTATTTATTTATGATAGTCACAGAGAGAGAGAGAGAGAGAGAGAGAGAGAGAGAGAGGAGAGACACAGGCAGAGGGAGAAGCAGGCTCCATGCACCAGGAGCCCGACGTGGGATTCGATCCCGGGTCTCCAGGATTGCGCCCTGGGCCAAAGGCAGGCGCCAAACCGCTGCGCCACCCAGGGATCCCTTTTTTCTTTTTTTTAAAGATTTTATTCATGAGAGACAGAGAGAGAGGCAGAGACATAGGCAGAGGGAGAAGCAGGCTCCTCGCAGGAAGCCCAATTCGGGACTTGATCCCAGGACCCTGGGATCACGCCCTGAGCCGAAGGCAGACAGTCAACTGCTGAATCACCTAGGCGTCCCTGAATGCTTATGTTAATGAGAATGTCCTTTTTTAAAAGACTATTTCTTTATTTGAGAGAGAGAGCACGAGTGAGGGGAGTGAGGGGAGTGGCAGAGGCAGAGGCAGAGGGAGAAACACTCTCAACCAAGCAGGGAGTCCCAGGAGGGGTTTGATCCCAGGACCCTGAGATCGGTACCTGAGCCTAATGCAGATGCCTAACCGACTAAGCCACCTATGAGCCCCTCTTTTTTTGGTGTCTTGTCTTGTCTTGTCTTGTCTTGTCTTGTCTTTTCTTGTCTTTTCTTTTCTTTTCTTTTCTTTTCTTTTCTTTTCTTTTCTTTTCTTTCTTTTCCTTTCTTTTCCTTTCTTTTCCTTTCTTTTCCTTTCTTTTCCTTTCTTTTCCTTTCCTTTCCTTTCCTTTCCTTTCCTTTCCTTTCCTTTCCTTTCCTTTCCTTTCCTTTCCTTTCCTTTCCTTTCCTTTCCTTTCTTTCTTTTCTTTTCTTTCTTTTCTTTTCCTTCTTTTCTTTCTTTTCTTTCTTTCTTTTTTTTTTTTTTTAAGATTTTTTATTTACTCAGAGAATGAGAGGCAGAGACACAGGCAGAGGGAGAAGCAGGCCCCATGCAGAGAGCCCGATGCGGGACTCATCCAGGGTCTCCAGGATCACGCCCTAGGCTGCAGGCGGCGCTAAACCGCTGGGCCACCTGGGCCACCGGGGCTGCCCTGTTGTTGTTTTTTCAAAGATCTTTTTGTTTCTTAGAGAACATGCATGATGGTGGAAGGGGCAGAAGGAGAGAACCAAGCAGGCTCCCCACTGAGTGAGGAGCCCCATACGAAGCTTAATCTTATGACCCTGAAATCATGACTTGAGCTGAAACCAAGAGTCGGACGCTTAACTGAGCTACCCAGGCCCCCCAAGAATGTCCTTATTTCCAAAGAGTCTTAGACCTCTGCCCATTAAGGAGCATGCTGATTCTGTGGGTCTTTTTCCTGGTTAGCTGCCATAACTTGCCAGATGCTAGTGTGTTCAAAGAAAAGGCTCTTTACAAAGAGAGTTTGGGGAAGTCATCTTTATGGCCTGGACCACATTTCTATAGTGAATTCCTACTTCCATTTGCTTTTGAGGAATGAAGAAAGTGATTGGTGATCACTCTTTCAAGCTTTTCTGCCACAGAAATGCTAACAGGCCTTTCTTGGTTTTGCCTCCCTTAGGGGAACGTGACCCTGAAAGAGCTGAACGCGCGCCCCATGGAAGTGTTCATGTGCAGTGTGCTCAAGAGGCAAGGCTACGGCGAGGGCTTCCGCTGGCTTTCCCAGTATATTGACTGATGTTTGGACAGTGAAAATAAAAGAGTTTTCCTTCTCTGGACTGATCCTATTCACAGCTTCCTCATGAACTTTTCTAATAGAACAAGGAAAGCTCTTCAACCGTGTCTGGCGTTGAGAAGCCAAGAATCTCTGTCAGTCAGCTCTCTCATTGCCCAGTGGTGATACGTGCTCTTCTCCACACTGTTGGGAGGTGACGCTGCCCCACGTGCCGGCGCAGGTCAGCATCCCGGGTCTTGGAAGCTGGCAGGATTTGCTGAGTAAAGCTGTGTGCCAACATGGGGCACCTGAAAAGAAAAACACGTCTCACCACTGTGGTTGATTTCAAAAGAAAGTGATTCTATTTTTTAAAGAAAGTGTTGTTAATGTAATTGGTGTCCCTCCTAACTTTTTGAGTTAAAAATTTCCTTGGTCCAGAGTTTTCTATTCCTTTTTTTTTTTTTTTTTTTTGGATCTAGTGAATGGCATTTAGATACTTCATAATATTATGCACAGAAACACATCGGAGGCCAGAACTCCCGTGAAATGAACCTACTCCTGTTGCATTAGCAGGTCAGTGAGAGAAGTTCCCCTGTGTCTGGCTGCCCGGCAGTAGGTGGCCCCACTTTGTGCAGCGAGGAGCCAGGAAGGGCAGGGCCTGGCCTGGCACTTGTAGCAGGTTTCCACCACGGAAGCCAGGATCATTCCTCATTGTGGTATGTAGAGCAGATTGTTCACTGTGGAGGACTTCTTTAGAGAGGGTTATTTTATTATTTTTACTTCTAAAGTTACAAATTTCAGCTAGTCTTTGCTTTTATACTGTTGGGAAACTTCGTTTCTCTCCATAGCACCTTTTTCATTTTCAGTTTCATAAATGACTCTTGCCTCATGAAAGAGAACATCTCCCATGTTGTCCTACACTGCAGGTGTGTGTCTGTTACTTTTGCACAGATTCTAGGGGAAAATTTTTTGAAGAGGTGAGTCCCACAGGACAGTTAACAGCCGACGGGCTTTTAATTCTATGAGTTGAGAACTTAAAAATCTGGTATTTGTAGCATTTGCTTGGATCCAGGAAAGATTTATTTAGTGGGCTTTATTATATGTGCTGCTGAAGTGAGCACTACTTAGTGGGCTTTAAAATTCTCACTTGCAGGATTTGGTCTCTTTATGGGACTGTTCATGGCTCTTTTTATCGGTTACCTTTTTTTTTGGTATGGAATTGCCTTTCACCATTCCAGAAGTAAGCTGGGAAAACTCTAATCTAATCTAATAGCTTTGTGTAGTGCTATTCCTTTTGAGCCAGCACATCACTTGTCAGTAAGAGCTCAGTATAAAAAGCCTCAGCATGCCCAGTAGTGTGATGAGGATCATTTTTATAGCATTCGTTTTTCTTGGTGCCACGAGTAAAATTGGGTTTTCATGATCTTGACCAATATTAGATCCTTTCTTAAGATGAGTGGATATCTTCATTTTTCTTTAATGAGAGATTAAAAGTAGTTTCCTCAAAACAAAATTGTGATGATGATGCTTTATTTGCAAAGGATTGAACTAAATTCAGTGGATTCTTGTGTCTAATGTGAGGGTAAGGAAAGTGTGGATAACATACTCCAGAGGTGAGAGTATTGTTCTTTAATGGATTTCTCGTTGTTAGTCTTCAGTACTGACCTATTAGAAAAGCATATGTTCTCACTGCCAGGTACCAAATGCAGAGGCTCAGTAAAGGATAAATCTGGGAAGAGCATGCCTTTTCTTTATTAGCAGGCATAGCTGGATTAAAACAAAATTGTGGGTTTGGAAAGAGGTGAAAGCCTTAAATGAACAAATCTAGCTAATGGTGAATGAACTAGGTAGTTAACTTGCATACTTTTAATTCCTTTGGCTAAAGGTAACCCATACTTCGTTATCCAGAGACATGAGAAGTATGATTGCAGTGCTAGTTTTCTTGTTTTCGTTTTTTTCCCATTTGTCCCTAATCACTTTGTAGCAAGCTAGAAAACTGTGGATTCTACACAGCTCAGCTCTTTGTGAAAGTGGTTGACCACTGGAGAAAGAGGGGATTGAAAAGTCAGTTGGCATCCGTCTATTTCTTGCTCCACAGAAAACACTGTTCCTATAATAAGATCGCAAAAGAAGCCGCTGTGAGGAGCTTGACTCTTAACAGTAAGGATCAGAGCTTTGTACAGGAATTCCCATAAATTGAGACTTTTCATTCTGTTTTATCAGAGTGCATATATGTCCTATTTCAGGAAAAGTTAAAACGGTCATTTGCAAAAGAAAGTCAGTCTGTATCTAAGCATTTTAATAAAAAGTTAAAACAAACTTGCTATCTTGTTCCATTTATTTTTTTCATGTATTTGCATTGGTTTGTTCTGAGTTTGAACATCCGCTGACGTTTGTTGTGTGTGTGGTGGGGGTGGGGAAGCAAAAGTTATTTCCTACTTATGAGAAGTAAGAGGATAAGAAAGACTTTGCTACTAGGAGGAAAAAAAACCTAGGCCAATTCACACATTTTATTCAAAGTGATAAATTTAGTACCATTTGAGAAGCTTTGAACATGTGATGATCCCAGGATTGGGGGTATGCTTTTTTTTGGGGGGGGGAGGGATATACTTTTTAACAAAATCTCATACTAACATACTAGCAAGGACTGGGTCCAGTTTAGCTATTTACCATTTTATACAGAATTGGAGAGATTCAGCTGAATGCTACATTTGGTAAAGTAGGAGAAGGAATGAAGCGTGTGCTTGTGCATTTACTAGGCTTGTAGGAAGCCTTGTTTTTAGAAAACCCAAATGAGATTCTAAAACTAAGGTAATAGGACAAATAGAATGGGAAGCAAAATGCAACAGGTCCTTTTTGATCGAGTATTAAAAAGTGTTAGAGGCTGAAACTAATGTCCCTGTTGCTAAGATGATGCCATGGGTTCTATGTTTATATGCATTGTCTGCGTCGTTTGAGTTAGAGTGGAACGTGAGAAGTACAGACTCAGGGAGCCCAGCACTCAGGGGGTCTCACCTCGGCTGTTGGCTGTGACTTGGAACTCTATACTCTGATGCTGTAAACAGAAAAACCTGACGCAAAACAGTTCATGCTGGAGGCTTGAGCATCATTAAGGGAGAATCCTGGGACTCTAGAGAGAAAGAAACTCTTAATTGCCAGGAAGTTGGGATAGTTTTTCCTGCGATCGAGGCATTGTCTGTGTCACAGAACCAAAAGGAGACAGATGGGAAGACTGCTAATTTCTGTCCCATCTCAAACTATGATGCGTTGTCATCTAACTCAAACAGCTTTGTGTCACTGGGGGCATTGGGGAATACCCTGAGCGGCATTCGTTTTATTCAGAAACTGAGGCAGCAAGGTTATGTGATTTAAGTACTGACTGAATAATTTTTGTTAATGCTGACAGAAAAATGTACCAAAATAATCTGGGCTGCTGCCTGTTTTTGTATGGCCTGTGAGGGAAAAGAAAGAATGCTGTCTTGTGACAAAACTCAAATTTCAGGGCAGCCCAGGTGGCTCAGCAGTTTAGCGCCGCCTTCAGCCCAGGGCCTGATCCTGGAGACCCAGGATAGAGTCCCACGTCGGGCTCCCTGCATGGGGCCTGCTTCTCCCTCTGCCTGTGTCTCTGCCTCTATCTGTGTCTCTCATGACTAAATAAGTAAATCTTAAAAAAAATAAAAATAGGGCAGCCCGGGTGGCTCAGTGGTTTAGCCCCTGCCTTTGGCCCAGGGCCTGATCCTGGAAACCCAGGATCGAGTCCCACGTCGGGCTCCCTGCATGGAGCCTGCTTCTCCCTCTCCCTGTCTCTCTCTCTCTCTTTCATGAATAAATAAAATCTTTAAAAAAAAATTCAAATTTCAGTGTCCATAAGGAAAGTTTTACAGGAACACAGCCACCCATTTATTTTTTTAAAAAAGCTCAGGATCTTGTGATCTTTTTTCCAAAATATTTTAATTAGTGCACAAGCAGGGAAGCAGCTGGCAGAGGGAGAGAATGAAACAGGCTCCCCGCTGAGCAAGGAGCTCAGGATCAGGACCTGAACCAAGGCAGATGCCTAACTGACTGAGCCACCTGGCCACCCGTTCCTTTAGCTTTTGCCTACTTCAAATAAACACTTGGTATTTGAGAGTTTATGGCCCGCAAAACCTGAAGTACTGACACTCTGGCCCTTTACTGAAAAAGAGTTTGGCCCTTGATAAATCCCTAGGTGGTGGTTCTAAATCTTAGAGGAAATGTGCACGCTGCAAAAATACAGGGATGTGTAATTAAAATTTTTGACTTCAGTTCCTGTTCATCATAGTTTTATTTCCAAGAGTTTATTTATCCATGAGAGACAAACCGCGGGGAGCCCGATGGGGGACTGGAGCCCGGGACCCTGGGGGTTACACCCTGAGCTGAAGGCAGACAGACGCTCAACCACTGAGCCACCCAGGCGCCCCTGTTCATCATAGTTTATTTTAATTTTTTTTTAAAGATTTTATTTATTCATAGAAACAGAGAGAGAGAGAGAGAGAGACAGAGGGAGAAGCAGGCTCCATGCAGGGAGCCCGACGTGGGACTGGATCCCAGGTCTCCAGGATCAGGCCCTGGCTGCAGGCGGCGCTAAACCGCTGCGCCACCAGGGCTGCCCCATCATAGTTTTTAAAGGACAATTTTATTTTTGCGCAAACCCAGTTTTCACGAGTTGTGTCTTGGGCTTTGGCCTCAGAGGGCCCTAGGTGTGGCCCTGCGAGCCGCGTGCCACCTGGTGGAGGGCTGTAGGGTTTATTTACAAAATCTCAACTGAGGCGGCCAAGCGGCCCAGGATTTCCTTGCTCTTCTCATCCCAGGGGTCAGAGGCCGACGGCTCAGGGTCCCGCCCCGGTCTGGGCAAGTCCAGCCGCACCGTTTCTATTCCTCCCCCGCCGGGCGGCACCGCGCGCCGCTCGCTGTCCCTGAGCTCGTCGCCCTGCGCCCCCGCAGCGCCCGGGTGTGTCGAGCCCACGGGGGCGGGGCGGGGCGGGGGCGGGGCCAGCCCGGGCAGCCAATCAGGGCTCGGCCCCCGGCGCAGCCCTTGGGGCGGGCGAGTTGCGGCTTAGCCAATCGGGCCCGACGAGGAAGACCTGAGTCAGCGTTCGCGCCTGCGGCCGGCAGCTTCGGGGGGCGCTGCCCGGGGCCGGCGGGGCCCGGCGGGGCGCTCGCTCGCTGCTCGCTCGCTGCTCCCGCGTTCCCCCGGAGGCCCGTGCGCAGCGTCGCGGCGGACATGGCGCGGCAGTGGGGGCCCTCCCTGAGGGCGGCCGAGAAGGCCGGCTGCGTGGTGAGCGCCTCCCGGGCCGGGCAGCCCGCGGCGGGCTCGTGGAGCTGCAGCGGGGTGATCGTGAGCCGCGGCCCGGACCTGGTGCTGTGCCACGGGGGCATCCTCACCCCCTTCCTGCGGGCCGGCAGCGCGGCGCTCACGGCGGCCGGCGCCGCCTTCCTGCGCGGCGACAGTTGCGGCGACGACCTGCGCCTGCACGTGCAGTGGGGCCCGGCGGCCGCGAGCCCCGCGGGCGGCGCGGAGCGGGGCCGGGCCGGGCTGTGCACGCCCCAGTGCTCGGCCCCCGAGCCCGGCCCGCCGGCCCGCCCCCGCGGGCGCCCCCTGCAGCCGCCGAGGCCCGCCGAGCTGCTGCTGCTGCTGAGCTGCCCCGCCTTCCGGGCCCACTTCGCGCGCCTCTTCGGGGGCGAGGCGGCCGAGCAGTGGCGCTTCGCGAGCGCGGCGCCGGACGACCAGGTGTCGGAGGAGGAGGAGGAGGACCAGCTGAGGGCGCTGGGCTGGTTCGCGCTGCTGCGGGTGCGGCGGGGCGCGGCGGCGGCGGCGGCGGCCGAGCAGGAGCAGGAGCAGGAGCAGGAGCCGGCGGAGCGCGGGCCGGCCGTGGCCGTGGCGCCCCTCGGGGCCGTGCCCAAGGGCGCGCCGCTGCTGGCCTGCGGCTCCCCGTTCGGCGCCTTCTGCCCGGACATCTTCCTCAACACGCTCAGCCGCGGGGTGCTCAGCAACGCCGCGGGCCCGCTGCTGCTCACCGACGCGCGCTGCCTGCCGGGCACCGAGGGCGGCGGCGTGTTCGCGGCGCGGCCCGCGGGGGCGCTCGTGGCGCTGGTGGCCGCGCCGCTCTGCTGGAAGGCCCGCGAGTGGGTGGGCCTGACGCTGCTGTGCGCCGCCGCCCCCCTGCTCCGCGCCGCGCGGGCCGCGCTCGGCCGCCCGGGCCCCGGCGCCCCGGGCCTGGCCGCCCTCCTGCCGCCGGAGGTGGGCGCCCCGTGGGGCCTGCCCCTCCGGGCGCCCGGGCCCCCGTGGGCAGCCGCGGCCGTGCTGGTGGAGTGCGGCGCCGTCTGGGGCTCCGGAGTGGCCGTGGCGCCCCGCCTCGTGGTGACCTGCCGGCACGTGGCCCCCCGGGAGGCGGCCAGGGTCCTGGTGCGCGCCACGCCCCCCAAGTAAGGCCCGCGGGGTTGCCCCAACCTGCCCCCGCCCCAGGTCCCGACGGTCGCGGGCTGCTCTGCGGGTGGAGGGCGGATAGAGACCCGAGTGCCCCCGCCCTTCCCTGGCGCCCGGGCCTAGAGTTGGGGGCGAATGGGACTTGGGCAAGACGCCCGGCAGCTCTGGGTTGGGGGACCGTGGGGGAGCCCCGGCATCCCCGACTCGGCATCTTGGAGGCACCCCCCCCCTCCCCGCCCCCGCAGCCTGCATTGGCTTCTGAATTCTGGCTGCTGGGTCTCCCAGCCCCGCACGCCCGCACCACTGGGCCCCTTGAAAGCCGACTCCCCGCCCCGCTTTCTCCCCTAGAAGCGGCAGTGAAGCCCCAGAGGCCCAGGGTGCTGCCTTCCTGGGCTCATGACACGGGCCTCTTACTTGATTGCTCTCTTAGGTCTTAAACGGAACTTCCCATCGGGCTAAAGATGACAAGTGTGGGGCTCCACCTAATTAGAATGGGAGTGGGGCCCAGCACACTGGTGTATTTGAACAATCTTCGGGTGATCCTGGCAGCCAGGTTCTAGGTTGGGGCTTCCTCCTTTGTTCCCCCTCTGCAGGGAAGAGCACTCTTGGCGTCCTTGGCTTCCATTTGTTGGGCAGTAGGGACAGCGGCCGTGGCTTCCTGGCTCGGGTTTCTAGTACCTGTTGGGTTTCTGCTGTAGTCCCAGGTCCTCCACACAGGAGCAGAGCAGTGTAGCACCTTGGTGTTCATGCCTGAAGTTCTGTACCTGGCTCAGCCTAGCCCCGCAGCCCAGGCCTTTCCACATCCCTCTACTGAATTTCCAGTGTCAACCCAGCCCGGCCTTGACATAGGGTTTCCCTGCTGGTGTCCAACAGGGCAGGAAGACTGATAATGAAGAGTTCCCCGTACGTGAGATGCCCAATCCCCCGGCCCTGCCAACACACACGCTGGCTTCTAGGGAGCCCACTAGGTCTGCTGGAAGCCATGCCTGCAGAGTGCAGCGGGAAGCCCCTGTGTGATCCCAGGCCGGTCTGTAGGCTGCCTCCCCCTGGGATGACCTGTGAAGTCTTGGAACAGAGCCTGGCCCCCTGTAAGAGCCATAGAAGTGCTAGTGCTTATGTATGTAGTTAGGGACACAGGATCGAAATGGTGTGTCTGCCTCACCAGCTGGCAGGATTGTTTGCTGAGATGAGGCAATGAAGGAAAACATTGGGAATGTGTGCCCTGGCTTCTGCCGCTTAGTGTGTGACCTTGAGGAAGTTACTCAACCTCTCCGGCCCTCAAATATACCATTTAAAATGGTGATAACACCAGTGCCTAGTTCTCTTTTCTTTTCTTTTTCTTTTTTTTTAAAAGATTTTATTTATTTTTTCATGAGAGATACAGAGAGGCAGAAACAGGCAGAGGGAGAAGCAGGCTTCCTGAGGGGAACCCAATGCGGGACTCGACCTCAGGACCCCGGGATCACGACCTAAGCCAAAGGCAGATGCTCAACCACTGAGCCACCCAGGTGGCCCTCCAGTGCCTAGTTGTTAGGGCTTCATGAGAACTAAATACCAAAATGAAATGGTGTTCACAGAGCATCAACACCAGCCCTGGCCCATAGTGCTCACCGGGTGTTAGGAGTGTGGGGAGGCACAGGGAGCTTATGTAGAAGTCTGCTATAGTCGGCGAAGCATGTCTGGAAATGTACCACAGGGTGGCTGAGGCCCAGATGCCTGCCTGGTACGTGGCAGGGCTGGTGCCAGACCCGTTAACCCCCAGGTCTGTGACTTCTACTGTCACTCTCATTCCCTGGCATCCTCCCTGCACTAAAGGGTCAGAAAGCTAGCCCATCACTTTGTTTCCCTTGCCCCTAGGAGTGCTATGATCTGGGGACATGTGGTGTTTGCCACCCAGGAGACCTCTCCCTATGACATAGCGGTCGTGAGCCTGGAGGAGGACTTACAGGGGATCCCCCTGCCTCTGCCAACTGAGCACTTCCACGAAGGTAAAGGACAAAGTTGGTCCTCTGGTCTGGGGAAGACCTCAGGGAGTGAAGTCAGCGCTGGGCACTCTGACCCTCTAGATTGGGGGGCCAATGCCCTAGGCGGGTTCCCTGCCCACCCCCTGCTGGGGTAATGAGTCGGGACAGCGTGAAGCTGCAGTGAAGCATCCTGGTGCATCGGCTGGGATTGCTCTTGGAGGCTTCTCTGCTTGTGGCCAGCATGCTCCAGGGTGGGGGGCAGGGGAGGAGGCGCAGATGGAATCCCTAGCAAAGCCCTGCAGCAGTGTAACGTGGAGGGGCTGAGAAGGGGGGTTCCTCAGAACACTGCGGGCTGGCCAGGGTGGTGGTCCCCTGTTGAGGCTCCGATGGCACGGCATGCTGCCTTGGATACCTGAAGTGTCACCGTGCGGGTGCAGTGTGATGGACAGATGACACCTCTAAGTGGCCATCTCTTCTGCCACTTGCTAGCCCTGTGTCCTTGGACAGGCAACTCCATATTCTTTGCCTCAGTTTCCACATCTGTAAAATGGGGATATGCTCCCTGTTCCTGGGCATTGTGAGGAGAGAGTGAGACGTTGCCTATAAAGCACTTAGATGCATGCTCTGTGTGTTCAAAGCACTTGGGAAAGGAAGTTGGCAGGCAGTTGGTCGTCATCATCACCACTTTTTTCACCAAGAGACTTCTTAATCCAAGGAGAGATGGGTGTTAATGTCACAAACATTTATTGAGCGCAGGGCTGGGTGCCAGGGACCCTGAAGAGTGACTCCCTCATCCAGCAGGGAAATGAGGGCTGGAGAACAGCCTGAGGCTGAGAACAAGGGGTGAGCAGGTGCTGGGAGCTCAGTGGACGTCCCAGCCTCTTCCCGAGACGGACCTGGTGCAGACTCCCTCCCTGGAGGCAGGAGTATCTGAGCAGCAGCCTGAAGGGCAGAGAAGGTTTGGAACTTTGGAGAGGACAGGGAGCAGACTGGGGAGCGTGTGTGAGTTGTGTCAGACAGAGGCAACTCCCCACCTTCACCTTCTTCACCCTCCTTTCTTTCCGGGCAGGTGAAGCTGTCAGTGTGGTGGGCTTTGGCGTCTTTGGCCAGGCTTGCGGGCCCTCGGTGACCTCAGGCATCCTGTCAGCCGTGGTGCGGGTGGATGACACACCGGTGATGCTACAGACCACATGTGCTGTGCACGGCGGCTCCAGCGGGGGACCCCTCTTCTCCACCTGCACAGGAGACCTCCTGGGTAACCAGCTCCTTGGCCCTCACCCAGCCTTCCCCTTGCCAGAGTCTCAGTCCCATTTAATGAGTGCTGGGCACCCTGTCCTGGGAGCCACCCACGGCCTCGGGAGATGGCAGGCCTTATGGCCAAGAGGTAGTTAGCCAAGGTTTTCGGGCACTTGTGCTTGTGAGAGTGGAGAGGGACAGATGCTGAGCAGCAAGGTGGAAAGAGATCTGAGTCGGGTTCTTTCTCTGCCACTAAGCCACTGTACCACCTTAGGTAAGTCACCTGATCTCATTGGGTCTGTGAAACTAGGAGTTGGATTAGTCCAGGAGTCACAGGTCAAGTGAATGAATGAGGGAGTGAAAACAGCAGGGAGTAGAGGGTTAAGGGTGACTGGGGGGAGCACCACTCTGCTCCAGCACCCTGCTGCCTCATCCCATAGGACTCTGAGGCTAACATTGCCTGATTCTGTAGTTGTTCACTAGCAGCAATGGACTCATTTTTCCCCCCTCTAAATATGTGGTTGTTAAACCTTTTGATTTAAACATTATGGTAACTAATTCTGGTTAAAAACAAAACAAAACAGTCTGCACATTAAAAAAAAGCCAACCTTGAGTGCATGTGGTTACCTCCAGCTGTATGCCTGCACCAGGTCATGTGATGCTTCCCCTTCCCTTACTTCTGACCTAGTGAGAAACCTTGCCTTGCTCACGCTAGCTGGAATGGATTTCCTTAGTTCTTCAACTGTAGGACACAAAGTACATGCAGAATCTATACGTCACACCCCTGCATGAAATAGATCTACCATCTAGAGTACAGCGTTCAAGTGCACAGAGTTCTTTTTGCCTTTAGCCCTAACATGTCCTGGCAAAACACTGTTTTCCCTCATTTCTTAGGTCAACTCCTGTCTTCCGCTTCCCCTTTAGCACAGTTAATGATTCACTGGTGATACACTTAGAGCTAGTTGTCACAGTCTGCATTTATTCCCTCCATAGACTGGCGGACTTTTAGAAATACATACACAAAGAAGTGGAGGTAGTGATAATATCAATGTGTGTGTGTAGGCATGAGTTAGTGCATATCTATCTATCTATATCTATATCTAGCTTTGTCCGCTGAGAGCGTTAGAAGCAGTGACACCCCAGTTGCAGTGAGCACACCAAAAGCCCAGATCTTGGCTTCTCTGAATAAATATTAAGACAGAGACCAGTGGCAGCGCTTCCTTACAGAAGAATTCCAATTACTAAATGCAGAAGAAACTAGGGAAGTAGAAAACCGCTGTTAGGAGACCATAGAAGAAATTGCTGCACACAGGACCCACCAATGAATGGAAAGTAGAAATGAGATATTTGCATGATCCTAAATGATTTCGTACTTACAAGAGGGAAAACAGTAAGCCTACGTGAGAGAATCCTACAGATAGCACCTTCGCCAAGTGATCAAGATTAGCTGGCATCACAGGACATGCCACCTCCCGATAGGCCGCATTGAGAAGGGCACGGGGCGCTAGTCTCAATCGCACACTTACCACTAGATAACATCAGGGGACCTCACACTGAGGGACGTTCTACAGAACAACTGACCTGTGCTGTTCCAAGTGTCCAGGCTATGAGAGAGGGAAAGACTGGACTTGGCCCAGACTGGAGAGGACTTGGGGACATGATAGCAAGAGGCTTCTGGGACCCTGGATTGGATGGATCCTGGAACAGAAAAAGTGCTTATAGAATCTGACTGGTGACATCCACACACGTGACTGTATCTCAGTCAATAGTGTTGTTCCAAGGTTGCTTTCCTGGTTTTGATCAGTGTTTCACGGTGACAGGAGGAGGAGCTGAAGGGCATAGAAGGACTCTCCTATTTTGGCAATGCTGCTGTAAATCTGCCTAAAAAAGCACATCCCCATGCACACACTTGCACACACACATGCACTCCCACAAGGCGCAACTCCTCTATTTGTTCAGCCCGCACGTTCCTGTTGATGCCCCCTGGGTCAGGCACCAATCTGTAGGTGTGAGGCCCGTGCGTGTGGAGAGCCCACAGAGCAGACACTAGCTGGAGAGAAAGGTCACAAAGTAAGTGAGACATTGTGTGTTAGGTCCTGACAGTGTTGAGGGGAAAGTCGGTCTGGGAAGGGGCCCTGGGGCATGGGGGGCCCGAGGCCAGGAAGGAGGCTTCAAGCTCCCAGCAGTCCTAGGGCCCCCGGGCTGGAGATGGGGGTCCGACCGTCCTTTGGGCCACAGGCTCACACCCTGCTTCCTCTTTGACTCCTGCACAGGCATCGTGGCCAGCAACACCAGAGACAATAACACAGGGGCCACGTACCCCCACCTGAACTTCAGCGTTCCCGTCACCGTGCTGCAGCCGGCCCTGCAGCGGTACAGGCAGACAGGTGACCTGGGTGGCCTCCGGGAGCTGGATGGGGCCGTGGAGCCAGTGAAGGTGGTGTGGCGGCTGCAGCGGCCCCTGACCAAGGCGCCCCGCAGCAAGCTCTGACGCCTGGCAGCCCTCTGGTCGGAAGAGCCACTGCCTTACGCCCCAGGCGCGCCGAGGGAGCAGCCCCGGGATCCCCGCACAGGGCACACCCCAGCTGGGCCGCTGCCCCATCACCACCTCTCGTTCAGCTCTGAAATCTGGTCCATGCTTTCCTTCGGCCCCATGGGTCTCCAGCCGGGCAGCCTGTTTGGGGGTGCTTTTTTGAGCCCTCACCTCCGTCTGGCCCCTGGCACTAGATTCAGCTGTACTGTTTGGCCTTCTGAGGGGCCCCGTGCAAGTGCACAGCCATCCTGGTCCTGACACGCGGGTGCTGGCTGGAGGGCCGGCCCAGCCCTGGTTTGCACCTGTTCACTGTCTGCTGATGGCCACTGGCCGCCGGAGCAGCGGCTTCACTGGGGCAGGGGCTTCCTCGGAAACCCTTGGCGGAGCGGCGCGCTCTGAAGACCAAAGACAAAGGGAGAGAACGGCTTTCTGTTCTGCTACATCTCTAGGTGGAGTCCCTGAAAGTTGTGGGTCTTCATAAGTTGGGTGTCGCTGACCTCCAGGGGCACTCTGACACAGTGCCTTTACTTTCCAGCCCATAAAATGGGCCTCAGGGATCTTGTGGGGTAGAATGTGTCTGGTTGGTGGTGGGGAATAAAGAGGGTGTTATCCAAGAACTCTACTTCTGTACGTCAGGTTCTGGTTTTTTTTTTTTTTTTTTTTTGTCTCAGAAGTTGAATTGGGAATGGGAAACCACCAGGCACAGAAACACACCTTTTCTGTCCTGCTTTCTTGGTGGTGTGTCCTCATGGGCTGCTCTCATTCCAGACTTGGCCTGGACTCTGGTCACAGTGCCAGACAGCACTAGGTGGGGCTTGCAGATCCCAGGGGGTGGTGGTCCTGACCTGGCAGCAGGGACTCGCAGAGTGTCGCAGGCTGTCTCCAGGCCTGTACTGGGTTGGGGAGTTCAGAGGTATGGATGAGGCCAAGGCTGCCCCAAGGAGCTGAGACTAACCCTGCAAGTCAAGAACATGCACTGTGTACCCAGGGCCCTACCCATGTCGACCCTCAAGAAATGACTATGATGTCATTGGCAGGCCGAATGCCACTGGGGGGTGCCTGGGGTACTAATTCTAAGCCAAAAGAATCCGGGAGTACTTTGTTTCCAGCATCTGTCTGTTGAGCGCCAACTGGGCAACCAAGAACTGTGATGATTGTTCTCCCCTGTACAGCTCAGGAATGGTCCCAAGGGCCAAGCTAGCCTGAGAGAAACCCCACAGTAGATTAATGGATGTAGAGGGGGCGAAGGCTGAGGTCTGACTTAGTTGGCAGTGGAAGGGGAACATTTCTTCCAGTGCGTACCAAGGAGCTCGGTACTCTGGGGAGACCAGAGTGTCAGCCCTTTAGTGCGACGAGCAGGGCAGCTCTGTCCGCTTCGATGGAAGGCTGTGTCCTGGGGCCTTGGGAGGGGTTCAGGCAAGGCCTCATCAAGGTGTCTCAGGAGCTGAAGCCTGAAAAAGAAGTAGGGATTTACTGAACAGACTGGAAACAGGGAGGGTGTTCCAGGTGGAAAGCAGCAGGAGCTGGGACGAGAACGTGAGAAAGCTTGTGTGTTCTGGCAAGTGCCAGGTGGAGGGCAAGTGGGAAGGGGTAGGATTGAGCCTCGGGAGCCAGCTCCACTGGGGGGGGGTGCACGTGGGGGGAGAAGACAGCTGGAGCAGGACTGGTAGACGTGGAGAAGACCATGTGAGGGCACAGGAGCAGGGGCAACGCCGAGGTGGAGAGAGAGAGAGAGAGAGCGCCAGCACAAGTGTGGGGGGTGGGGGAGAGGCAGAGGGAGAAGCAGACCCCCCATTGAGCAGGGAGCCCAACATAGGGCTTGATCCCAGGAGCCTGAGATCATGACCTGAGCTGAAGGCCATTGCTTAACCAACTGAGCCACCCAGGCGCCCCGATTCCTGCTTCTTTTTAAAAAATTATTTTGGAACCATTTTAAACATGGAGAAAAATGGATGAGTCTGATGTCCTTGACCCTCCTGAAGGTAACAGAGGATGCGCCTTAGCCTCGTTTTGTCCAAGCTTCCTCCTGATTTGATTCAGGATATGCTCTGGTGGTGATGTCACATTAGTGCTGTCATCTTCTTATGTGTCTGTCCACTGGGTGGCCCGTGATGTTTATTGGTCCTATTACAGGTGATAATGTTGATCATCTGAGTAAGGTGGCGCCTGCGAGGTTTCTCTGCTGTAAAGTTTTTTTTCCTCCTTTGTAATTAATAACTATTTTGTGTGGAATCACTGTGAAACAATGTAAATACACGGTTCTGTATCCCACTTTCACCATGATGTTCACCACCTGTTTATGCCTCTTGGCTGAGTAGCTTTAATCATTGCAAAATGGTCATTTCTTTATTTTCATTATTTCTGCTACATGTATTAGTTGGCATTCTATTATAATAGCTTTCCCCTCAATCTGTTTAGTTGTATCTGTGTGGGCTCATGGATTCGTATTTTTTTCAGTGAATTATAATCTATTATTGTCATTTATTTTAAGGCCCAAACTATTGGCTGGTGAGAGCGCCTTCAAACTAGCTTCTGTGTTCCTTCTTTTTGGCATCTCCCCATCGTTCTCTGAGGCCTGCCTTCAAAACAAAATGTTCTGGGCTTGCCTTGTACTTTCCCTGGAACCAGACATTTCTCCAGGATTCTGTTTACTGGAGAATGGTGTTTAGAAGCCAACATCTAGGTATAAGGGGTGCTTATTGTTCCGAGCTGTTGCTGCTCCTGGACTCTCTCTCAGTAGATCCTACATGTATATTTATTTCTGTCTCTGAATATGATGAACCTGGAGTTACCACCAGTAGTGCCGACTTGTATTTAAGGCCACGAGGTTCATTCGGGCTCTCCCCTCTTCCTATTTGTTCTCCCTCCTGTCAGTGAGAAACACGTTACATTATCCCTAGTTTATTTTCCTGTTTGCTCCATCCCCTGCATGTGGCCAACCTTCTGACCCCTTTGGCCTGCCTCTGTCACCATGCTCTGAGGCTATTCTCACACAGGCCACAATTACCACTCCCCCACAAGCCTGCCTATTGTGATTTTTTTTTTTCGAGGGAAGGAAGTCACCCTTGCTTCTTCACTGCTTCACACCAGAAGTGTTGCATATCCCTTCTGTTCACGTACCTTCAGGAGAACTTGGCTCCACCCAGAAGCAAGTGGCAGGGTGGGAAATGTCTCTAGCTAGACAGATGCTTCCCAGCAGGACCCTCACAGCTTAGAATGACTGTGGAAGAGCTGGCTGACCCTGCCAAGCTGGATCTCATTTTAGTGCCACTTTAGGAACAAAGATTCACTTCTGTAACCTAAATAAAAATAGGGCTAGTGTTCAGAACCTCCTGGACAGGTGTCAGAAACCTCCTTGACTCAGGGGGGCTCAAGGGCCACTAGGTATGCTCCAGGTGTATCCACATCCTCTCTGCTTTGTTCCCCCTCTTCTGGCCTTCTCTGCATGCAGGGTCTCTCCTTCCTTGTAAGCATGGTTTGCATTTGGCCATCCAGACCTTTCTGGCCCTCTGTCCATGCCCTTTAACCTCTAGCTCTCCTTATCACATGCCCTGTTTTCAAATTCCCTCAATAAATGCCCAAGAGAGCAGATGTCTGATTGGGCCCATCGTCTTCTTATGCCCTGCTATGACTGGGGCTGCGTCAGGGTGGGTTCTTTTGGCCTGGAAGAAGCCCTTCACAACCATCTGCATTGCGCATGAGGCTGGGTGCTTCCAGCTGACACTGGGGATGTGGGTGCAGTGAAGGGCCTGGGGCCAGTAGTGTTACAGGAGAGAAGCAGAGCAGGAGTCTGCCAGGGGGCCAAGGAGAGACAAGCAGAGGCATAGGAAGAGAACCAGGGAGACTGAGACCTAGCTTACCAGCATCCCTCTTCCCCCTGGGTATATGCTAGACTTCACGGTGGCCACTTTCAGGGTGGCTGTGCCCATGAGTTCCAGCTCATGAAATTAGAGCAGAAAGGAGGTGCACCACTTCCAGGCCTGGCTGTAACCACCTGTGTGCTCTCCCCACCTCCCCTTGATGGGAATGGAGGCGACCATTTGAGACTTTGAGACTTTGGAAGCCACTTGTTTTTATTTATTTTTTTTTAAAGATTTTTATTTATTCATGAGAGACAGAGAGGCAGAGACATAGGCAGAGGGAGAAGCAGGCTCCATGCAGAGAATCCAATATGGGACTTGATTCTGGAATCCTGGGATCACGCCCTGAGCCGAGGGCAGATGCTCAACCAAGGAGCCACCCAGGTGTCCCTAGATTTGGGTTTCTATTTGTCTCAGCAGTAGAACCTACCCTTGAGAAATAAAGTCTTTCCCTAGCTGGAAGCACCATAACCAAACCACATTGGGGGGAGAGAAGAAGAAACAGGGAGATTTCCTGTGTCCTCTGAAGCTTATAAATTTAGCTGGAAGTTCAAGTGGAAAAGGAAAGTATTTCTCAGGCTTGCCAGGGTTAAGGGTTTCCTCTTCCTCAAGTGGGGGTACTGGCTCTGTCTCTCCTGGCCCCTGAATGGACCCCAGTACCTTGGAGCTCCTCCCAGCCCTGGGACCCGGCAGGCAGCAAAGCCACCTGTTGTCTTTCAGGAGATGTGAACTCGTCATGGCTGAGAGCCAACAATGCTTCCTTCTCTTAGGTTCTGTGATGTCAAACAATCTGCCCACCATTCCTACTAATCATTAAAGTCCCATACAACTGCCAGCGTTTCGGCATCCAAACCATACCTTCCTACTATCTCTGGAACTTGCAAATTCAAAGACAAAAGTCTTTCGTTAGGTAGGGAGCCTTGATTTTCAGTTCCATGCCTCTGGGCCCTGCTGGGTGGGAAGAGAGGAGTGGTGTGGGGTAAATGGCCTAGGGAATTGAGTATGAGGTTTCTTTTTGGAATGATGAAATGTCCTGGAGTTAGATGGTGGTGATGGTGGAACAGTGTGACACCAACAACTTAGACACTTTAAAAGAGTAAATTTTATGGTATGTGAATTCTACCTTATTTTTAAAAAAATAATTCATTTCCACAAACATTACTAAACTCCTAGGGAACTGGGTACTGGGGTCGATGCCAGAGACCAGGGACCCATAGTCCAGCAAAGCAAGGTCTCTGCCCACAAAAGCGGGTCAGATGTACTTGTACCCTCCTTGGTGTCAGAGTTTAGCTTCAGCCCTACTTTTATCTAGGGGTGTCAGGAGAGAAAAGAGGAGATAAAAGCTCCTTGGAAGTTTGCAAAGCCCAGGACAAATGCAAGGCTTGGGGCGTCCAAGCTGTGGCTCTCTGATGGTCCCTCAAGGGCCAGCATTAGGACCAGCAGGGTCTTGAGCACTCTGTGTGGTTGCTTTTCTGTGGTCCCAGGGGCTGAGAGAAGGAGGTAGAGACTCCCCTACCTCTGACTGAATCCCCTTCTTAAGCCCAAATTCAGGGGGCAGGGTGTCAGCCAGCACCTAGGAGAAGAGCAAGGATTCCAAAGAAGTAGAAGGGGCCGCCTGGGCCGTATGGGATAATATGTGAGTAGGGCGCTCACAGGAGGACACCAGCTTCCCCCCATCTCAGGAATGTTCTGGGCACCAAGGTCTTCTAGTTGGAACTGATGACAATCCTCCCCATACCAGGGGTATACCAGGGGATACAGGGTCCTTGGCCACAGCTTTTGGTAAAAGTCCAGAACAGTTTACACTGCTAGTGTGAATATTCATGAAAACCGGGAAGACGAAGGGCGAAGGGCGGTATTCAAAAGAGCATTGGGCTGGGAGCTCGGGAGTTGCCAACATACTATGTAGCCTTGGGCAGGCTAATCTGCCCACATAAAACACCTGTAAGAAATGTCTTCTGTGTGCCAGGCTTCAAGTTAAAACACTTCACAGAGATGATCTCATTGGATCTTTTCCACAATTCCTAGGGTGGGCGCTAATATTTGCGTTAAATAGACGAGGATGGCTCATCCATCACCAAATTGGCTACATCTTACCGCCGGGTGGGAGCTTGCGGCAGGGCGGCCTGTTTCCAGATCCCAGTCAAGCGCCTTTGTCTCCGGGACCCCCCTCCAAACCCCCCAATTTCAGGCAGCCCTGCCACTCCCCCATCCTTCCGCCACAGAAGGGAAGTCACATCTGTCACCCTCCCGCTTAAAACCTCGCAGGGGCGCAGGGCGTCCCAGTGCCCCGGGGTGACGCGGCCAGCCCCCAGGCCCGGAGGTCTGCGCGCCCGCCCGCGCTGCGCCCGCTGTCCCGGGCCGCCCCTGCGAGCCCCCGCTTTCAGCTCTGCGTCCTGCTACCGGGTCCTTGCACACCCAGGGCACAGCCGCCCCTGTCCTCCCCTGCCCGCCCCTTCTCATCCTGGGAGAGGCCGCGGCCCGCTTCCCTGCCCCCAGGCTTCCGTACTGCGGGGGGTTGGCCAGGCAGCACTTGTGGGTTTACCCCAGGCTGTCAGCTCAGCGGAAGGGGAGCATCGCGCCGTTGGTCCCCTTCCAACGCAGGCCACGGGGCGGGCTGAGGGCGGCTGCCCGGCGCGGTCCGCCCGGTCGGGATTTCCAGGCGAGCCGCGGGAGGCAGGTGGCCGCGGGGACGCTCGGGGCGGTCGTCCCGCCGCCGTGCCGGGGCCGCCCTCTGGGGCCGGGGGCGGGGAAGTGCCGGGGGCGCCCTCTGGGGCGGGGGCGGGGCCGGGGCGGGGCGGGGGCGGGCCTGGGCGGGCCGGGGGCGGGGCCGGGGCCGGGCCGGGGCGGGGCCGGGGGCGGGCCCACGCCGAGCGAGCCCCGCCCACCCCCGCCGGGAGGAGCCCGGAGCGCGCGGCGACCGCGGAGCGGCCCGGGGGTGGCGCGCGGGGCGGGCTCTCGGGCCCCCCACACGCCCCGAGGGCTCGCGGGGCCGGGAGGACGCGGCGGTCGGCGTGGAGGTCGGTGCGCGGGCGCGGGGCCCGGCGCGGGAGGGCGGCCGTGCGGGGTCGCGGGGCGCACGCCTGCCCGCTCCCAGGTGCCCCAGGACACGGAAAGCGGGAAGTCCAGCCCCGGCCGGGGTAGGGCAAGCTCGCCCCTCCCTCCCCGTCCGCCCTCGAGGCTTCTGCGGAGTCTTCCCAGGTCAGGCGGGCGCTGCCCTCCCCGAGGCCCCGGGGTCACCGTCGGGGGGAAGGCAGCGTTCGGGGCGGGAGGAGAGGCTCGGTCGTCAAGGAGGGCAGTGGCCGAGGGCCTGCTCGGGTGCGCTAGGGGCCCGCTCCCCCCCGCGGCCCCAGGTTCCGCGGGGACAAAGGTCAGTGGTCCGGAACGTCTGGGGGACTGGGGAAGGCCGGGCAGTCCGAAATCCTCCCGGAGCTGCTTTTAGTGGGTGATGGTGGGCGCTTTCCCTCCCACAGCACCCGCTAAACACCGGCCTTTCCCTCCAGGAGGAGTCCCTGTGACGCTTGGATGCGCAGTCGGGGGGCGGGGGGGCCCTTGGAAGCCGGTGATCCCACAGGGGGACGGGCACAGGGCAGAGGGCCCGACCGCTGGGAAGGGGCTCTCAGGCGGCCCGCGGGCTCCTACCGTGTGCTCCAAGGCCAGTATGTACAGTAGGTAAATATGTAAAATATCGGGGAAGCCTGCCCAGGTTGGTGTATACAGGCGCAGGACCACCTAGGGCCCCAAGCTCTCGGACCCCCCTGCCCTCTCCCTTGTGCCTGGCCTTGTTCAGGGCCACTTCGGGTTAGGGGTGGAGCTGGGCTGAGCCGGTGTCCTCGTGGGCCAGCCTGGCCTCTGGTGGTGAAATGTGGAAATCGGGGTCCAGACGCAGGCGCAGGCGGTGAGCAGATAGTTGGTCTGGGTGTTGGGGGAGCCACGGAGTGACTTGCTCCCAGGATGGTGTACAAGTTCCATGGCCTCGGTTTTCCCTGAGTGTATATGTGACACCTGGATGAGCCTTTCTGCCCAGAGCTACCCTCTCCTGGGGCATGAAAGGACAACTCCCTCTTCAGAAATCTGTCTTTTTTGGGTTATATTCAGTGTGCCTCCCCTGGGGGCCTGGCCACGGAATGCCAGCACTCAGCCTGCACCCCTCTTCCCTGACCTGTGAGGAAGGCTGCCTGCCCCTCCCCCCACCCAGGCTGGGAGAGAGGATGGTCAGGGTGAGTCCCACTCTAGTGGCCCCCTCATTCAGATGGTCACTTGGAAGCATGGCTCTGGAAATCCACTCTTGGTGTAACTGTGCTGACTCAAAAAACGAGTGTGTGTTATTTGTAATCTCTCTGAAGTAATGCTGGGGCAATGTCCTTGCTTGGATCAGAGTTTACATGGTTCTTATGTCTTCAGAGGCACGACCTCTTAGCAGCTTTGGCATAAATAGAACTTCTTCACTTTTCAGGAGATTCATTCCTAACAGCCCCTTGTTTGTATTGTTAGAGAAGAATCCTCCTGGGGCCAGGCTGGTGTCCTTGGCAGAGAAAACAGGATTTACTGAGAAAATACAAGTGTGAACCAGATTGTGCGTGTATGTGTGTGTGTGTGTGTGTGTGTGTATTGGGGGCAGGAATGGGTGGGTGGTAAAGGTAAAATTCCATAGGATTTGTTGGACAATTAGGATTTGTTTTCTTGGACCTTCTTTTATGCGAACATTCCTGAGTCTAGGCTGATGTAGTTAAGATTCTCTGGGGTCACCCTCTCCCTTGGCTTGATGTTCAGTTCAAAATCAGATGGTGGGGCTGGAAGTTCCTGAAAAAATTAAATCAAAAGTTACCATGTGACCTAGCAATCTCATGCCTAGGTATATATACTCGAGAATTAGAGACAAAAGTCCACACAAAAACTTGTACACGAATGTTTCTAGCAACATTACTCTAACAGCCCAAAGGTAGGAACGACACAAATGTCCATCAGCTGACAGATGGATAAATAAAATGTGGTATTTCCATACAGTGGAACGTTAGCCATTAGAAGGAAAGAAGTACTGATATATCCTGCGGTTTGGATGAATCTTGAAAACGTTATGCTAAGTGAAGGAAGCCAGACACAAAAGGCAGGAAACAGGGGAATCTATAGAGACAGACACATGAATGGTTGCCAGGGGCTGGAGGGAGAAAGGCATGGGGAGTGACTGCTAATGGATAAGAGGTCATTTTGAGGAGTGATGAAAATATGTTCCAGGATTAGATTGTGGTGATGGTTGCACAACTTTATGAATGTACTAGAAACCACCAAATTGTATACTTTAAACTTGTATAACATATGAGTATTTCAACTTAAAAAAATAGATGGTAGGAAGCCTGCCCTGGTTTTCAACCTTTATTATTTCTATAAAAATGGCATACTCAGTTAGAAATGTTCAGGCAATACAAAAAAACAAAAACAAAAAAAAACAAGCAAGCTCAAAGAAGAAAGTAAAAATATCACTTAGTGACCACTTTTGGTAGTTTGGTTTGGAGCGTGGTTCTGGTCAGAGTGTTGAGGATGGAACTTGGACAAATTATTGAACTGGTTTCCCAGATGGGGACAGAACCCCACGCCTGTTCAGTACAGAGGTGTGTGTGAAAGTACAATGGATGCTAGCAGATAGAATGGTGACTTGTCTGTGTGTATGGGGCTGGGTATCTATCTGATTGTACTCAGTGGGATTAGACTTTATATGCTGTTTCTGGGCTTTCTCATGGACTTTTTTTTTCTTTTTTTATAAAAATATTTATTTATTCATGAGAGACAGAGAGAGAGGCAGAGACATAGACAGAGGGAGAAGCAGACTCCTCGCTGGGAGTCCGAAGTGGGACTCGATCCCAGAATCCTGGGATTATGACCTGTGCCAAAAGCAGACGCTCAACCACGGAGCCACCCAGGTGCCCTCATGGACAACCTTTTTATCCCTCCCTAGGACTTTATGTTTTTAGAGTAGTTTTAGGTTCACAGCAAAAGTAGAGGGGAAGGTACAGAGATTTCCCATATGCCTCCTGCCCTTGCGCCTTCCATTGCTTTTCCCATTATCAGCATCGCTTACCAGACTGGTACATTTGTTACAGTTGATAAGCCTACATGGACACAATCACCCAAAGACCATAGTTTGTTTGTGTATTTATTTATTTATAAAAATATTTTATTTATTTATTCATGAGAGACACAGAGAGAGAGAGGCAGAGACATAGGCAGAGGGAGAAGCAGGCCCCTGGTGGGGAGCCTGATACGGGATTTGATCCCAGGACCCCAGGATTACGCCTGGAGCTGAAGGCAGATGCTCAACCATTGAGCCACAAAGGCGTCCCAAAACCATAGTTTGTTTGTTTATTTATTTATTTATTTATTAAATATTTTATTTATTTATCTATGAGAGACACAGAGATGCAGAGAGAGAGGCAGAGACACAGGCAGAGGGAGAAGCAGGCTCCATGCAGGGAGCCTGACGTGGGACTCGATCCCAGGTCTCCAGGATCACGCCCCGGGCCGAAGGCAGCACCAAACCGCTAGGCCACCGGGGCTGCCCAAGACCATAGTTTATATTAGGGTTCAATCTTGGTCTTGTACGTTCTATGGGTGTGGAGTAGTCATGGACAAAGTTTTCATGTAAAATATCATCCATTCTGGAAACACATGACTCCAGAACATTCCATTGTATGGGTGTTTAATAGAGTAGTCTGCCCTTTATGGAGGTTTCGATTGCTTGTGGCATCTCCCATCGATTGAGGCTGTTGGCATAGCACTACTGCTACGTTAGAGCATGGGACTCAATTGCACACATGCTTTTTGACCTCCTTAGGGTAGTTAGGAACACAGAGGTCTGTGGCTTAAGCCCACGGATTCGGTGTCCTGAGTAAGTCATGGCAGCAGGGTCTAGCTGTCCTTGGGGCCAGGCAAGAATTGGCACTGGAAGAGCCGAGGGAGGGTTGGGGTGTCCAAGAGTGTGGGGTAGGGGAGGCTGCTGAGCAGGAAGGGTGGAATGTCAGAGGGATGACACTCCCAAGAGTGTCAGAGGCTAGTAGGGGAGAGAGGCACAGATTCCTGGAGAGGCCTCCCGCAGTGTGAAAGCACTTCCCCTCCCCTGGCCTAGCTACGGCGGCCCCTCAGGCCCCACACCTTCCCCTGGGAGTGCAGAGAAGCGGTTTGCTTTCATGGAGGGTTAGCCCTTTGGGGAAGCCAGCTGATGATCCTTGGGGACTGAGGGAGCAGGGATTCAACTCCTTTGGCCAACCCACCATCTGCCAGGCCTATGCTGGGGTCGCGGGGCTTTCTTCCCTGGGATGGAGACCCTGGTGATTACAGCCTGGGGGTAGGCCTGAGTGATGCCGTGGCAGCATGACATGTGTCTGCTGGCCCTGTCACCTGCCCTCCTGGCCTCCCCACATTGTTTCCTGAACTCCCACCCCTTCCCTTCCTGCCACTGGACTTTGGGTCCTAAGCTTTGCTTTCGGTGGTGAAGACCCACGGCCCCTTGATTTTCAAGGCTCCTCCTGAGCCGGCCTGGGTGGTCCCATGTGACCGGACCTGTGGTGGACCCCGTCTCCCCAGTGAGCTGTGTATCCTTTCTATGTGCCTGGGCCAGCCAAGTTGGAAGCAGTTCTCTGGTTCTCCCCAGACTCCTTGCTGGCTGCTAGCCTCAGGGGCAGGCTGGCGCGAGGGGCTGCGTGGAAGGGGGCAGGTGAAATGCACCCCTTCCATAGCCCGCCTCATTGTCTGCCACATTCATGGGCTCTGCTGTGTTCCTGGGATCCTCTCCTGACCTCTGGCTGGGTCCCTGGGCCCTCTTGGGTCCTGGCCCCAGGAAGTATTCTCCTTCTGGCCCAATTGGCAGATTCAGTCTGTTGAACACTCAGGGGACAAGCTCTGGACCAGCTTTTTAAAGGCGTGGAGCAGTGAGAGCAGCACTGCCTCTGGGGACTTGTCTTGGTCAGAGCCCTGCTGAGGACTCAGTTTCCTCATCTGTAAAACAGGTGGAATGTACAAACCTCCATGCATTGAGGACTATTTGGCTAATGGGAAACAAAGTTAGATCCCTTCTAATCTGTGCTACCCCCACCATTCCCAGCTTCTCTCCCGCAGGGGAGAAATGAGGCAGTGCGCATCTGAGTACCAATGAGATCAGTGCCTGTGGGTCCATAAGCTGCCTCTATAACCATGGAAGGCTCTGGGGGCCATCCTGGGGGGGGGGGTCACTATGTCCTGGAAATATGTGCCAGAACATCTCACAGTGTCCCCTCCCACTGCAGGGGGTAAACGGCGGCCCCAAGAGAGGGGAAGGGCTGTGCCCGAGGCCACACAGACGATGCAGACTGGAGTAGTGGCCTTCCCCTTCTGTACTGCTGCCTGGAAGGGCCTGGATGGCTTGAAACATGCTTCCCCAGTGAGCCCGGCAGCTTGCTTGTGTCCTTCAAGGTTGACCTGAGTGCAGTTTCTTACTTCCTTGACCTCCCCTTCTCCCCTCCCCGTGAACACCCCCTCCCTGAAGCCCACCAGAGCTGCCGCCTTCTCTGCCTACCCTGTGCAGGGTAAGCTTTGTTGCTTTCCTTAGCGTTGCCCTCCGGCAGCCTGGCTTACTCCTGCCTCTCCTTGGAGCCTGCATGGGCCAGGAGGATCGATTGCCTGCCGCCCTTGAGCCAGCATCTCCCGACAGGATGCTCTTGGGATCTCAGCTCCTCAGACAGCTGGCTGCCCACCCTAGTGAGCCCCAAGGCCTACAGCACTAGCGCCTTTCTCTGGGGCTATGCTGGGCTGGGGACAGGGCTCCTCGCCGCAGCCCCAGGCCGGCCCCTCGGCCCTCTGTGGAGGCAGACTCTGGGACGCACCAGATGGGCCAGGCCCGTGGGAGGATGGGCCTGGGGGGCCGTCTCCCAGGCTGGCTCGGAGAGCCCAGGCAAACTGCTACTTTCCTTTTCCTTTGTGCTCAGCGGTTCAGTGTCTAGTGGGCCAGCCCGGCACTGCCCTCCGCCTCCGATGTCCTCCACCATCTGGTTCGGTGCCGAGCATTGGTTCTCAAATTTTAGCTCCTTAGGGATTCAGCCAAAGTTGGTTCTCGGTTTGCTGGGAACTGGTCACGCTGCCCCAGTCCATGTGTGAGCGTGAGCCTGGCGCACACTTGGCCTACAGGTCTGGCTTCTGCCCTCTGCAGGTGCTCTCACAGATGACCACTCCCCTGTCCCAGGCATCCAGCACCAAGCACCACCTCTGACCAGAGCCTGCATGATCAGTGCTTCTCCCTGACCCTGTGTCTTACCAGCAGACATTTCTTCCCATCCCGTCTCCTGGGGGATGTTGCTCAGCAGTCTTGGGCACATCCGCCATCCCAGGAATGCTCAGGGGAGTGACTTGCCCATCGCAGGCCCCCTTTCCCCACCCATGACCAACCATGATGGTATCACATCCTGTTTTGGAGATTGCTCTGCATAAACCTGCTAACTGATCTCCTTAGACCCGGGGCTCAGGGTGGTGGCCTGGGAGCTGCACAGAATCCGGCGTCTGCCCAGTGCAGCACGGAAGGAATTGTAGCTACTTCCTTTAACGTGGTCTGTGCTTGCCAGTTGCCCACTGCTGTGCACCTGCCCAGCTCCCCTCATCGACCTCCTCCACCCTGCCCTTTGAGTCTGCGAGGCCTGCCTTAAAAGGACAGAGACCGTATCTGTGTGTGTGTGTGTGTGTGTGTGTGTGTGTGTGATTATGGCGTCCATAGCACAGAGCACACCAAAAAGCGGGAAGCTGGTTAATGCATGTTGAGTGAACAAATTATATATGGAGTGAAAAAATGCACAACAACTTGTTTAATGTGTGCAAAAAGTAATATTGGAGGTGCACAGAATATCTCTGGTAATGGGGGCAGAATGCCTTGGAGAAGGGAACTGGGTGATTGGGGAATGGGATAGTTAGGGTACACCTTGTTCCTTTGCAATTTAGTTCCGATGTTACAGAATTGGAATTTCATTAATAGATAGTCACATAATTTAAAAAGATCCAAGTCATGGGGTACTTGGCTGGCTCAGGCAGTAGAGCACCTGACTCCTGACCTTGGGGTTGTGAGAGTTTGAGCCCCACTTTGGATGTAGAGTTTACAAAAGAATAAAAATAAATAATAAATAATAAATGAGAAAAGATCAAGTCTTGGCATCTGAGGCCTTTCTTGCCACCGGCCCCCTGACCCTGCCAGCTCTTGAGCCCCCTGACCCTGATGCAGTCTCTCCTCCTACCCCAGCAGTGCCTGGTTCAAGATGGGGTCCCAGGTCTCTGTGGACATGGGAGCCGTGCGCGTGGTGATCGTGGGTGGCGGCTTCGGTGGGATCGCTGCTGCCAGCCAGCTGCAGACTCTGAACATCCCCTTCATGCTGGTGGACATGAAGGACTCCTTTCACCACAACGTGGCAGCCCTCCGGGCCTCCGTGGAAAGTGGTAATGGACTCTTTTCTGGGGCTTTCTTTGTGAGAGTGGTCTTGTCACCACTGTGGGGCCTGGGGGTGGTTTTTTCCACTTAGGGCAAGGCCTAAGTGCCACCTTTAGAGAAGTTCTGGAGAGCCTTAAGGCTACTGGCCTTATGCAGCTACCATCTCAAGGCCGTAGAAGTAGAAGTAAGAGCTGGGCTTCCCTGAGGACCTGGTGAGGCTCAGGCTGGTGCTCTCGGGGGAGGGGGGGCGGTAATTCCCAGAATACCATTGGCTCGGCTGTTTGGCCAAGGATACACCTCAGGAAAGGTTTCGAGTCATTCTGGCTTCCTGCGGAGAGCCCAGGTTTACTCTGTGATCTCCTCTGTGCCCATTCCCCAGGCTTTGCAAAAAAGACATTCATTTCCTACTCGGTGACCTTTAAGGAGAACTTCCGGCAGGGGCTAGTCGTAGAGATCGACGTGCAGAATCAGATGGTGCTGCTGGAGGATGGTGAGGTGAGCGTGGCGGGGGCTGAGCCGACCCTCAGCTGGCTTCGAGAGGCCCCCAGGAAGCCGCAGCTGCTGGTAGGAGGAGACCTGGGTGGTCTCAAGGGTGCAGACCCCTCTGTGGCCCCTACATGGTGCCGGCTGGATGGCACATTCCTCACACGCAGAGGCCTGGCCACAGCAGCCACGGGAGTGTGGTGGCAGCCTCTCCTGCGCCTTTCCTGTACGCCAGGCACTGTGTTAAGCTTACTTAATCTCATGTCATGCCCTCCATGACTCCGTGAGGGAGGTGGTATAGCCTTGCTTTATGGAGAGGCTCAGTGGCTTGTCCAAGATCCCACAGCTGGTAGGAGACTCAGCCAGGATTTGAACCCAGGCAGTTTCACCCCAGAGAGTCTATGCTCTGAAAGCTGGTGTCTCAGAACAGGCCCGGCCTGGCTGGCCTGTAGAGGCCCTCTTGGCTGTGTAGGTACACACATGATCCCACATCCCCTGGATTGGGAGGTCCCTGGGGCAGAGGCCTTCACTCATCTCTGCATTTCCCAGCCCCAAGTAGAGCCCGGAGCCCGGCACATACCCGCAGTGACGGGGGATCCATCCGTGAGCCACCATATGTCGTGCTGCCAGTCACCTCCAGCCTGGCCCTCCACTCTATTCAGAGTTAAGGGGCAATTGGAGAGAGGGGACACAATTGTTTTCCTCGGTGACTTTGTGAGAATCAGTCTTCCTTGAATTAATTTTAGGGCTGAGGAATCTCTTGGCTGGAAAGGTGACTGAGTCTCCTTGTCCTGTGGTTTAGGCCATGTTTCTCAGGGCCCTAGAAGGGACCGTGAGGGCATCTTGGGTCTCCACGGGGTTGGGGCAGAGAGAGAGACAGCCACACCGTGCCCCCTTCCACCAGAGCAGCTCTGATTTTGTCCACTTCATCCATTTGGGCTCCAAACAGAATTTCTCTCCCTCCCTTCCTTTCTTTGTGGGAGCAGAGGAAGTACCTAGGAGATTCCAGACCAACTCCACACTGGCAGCTGGAGTCTGCTTGTCTGCACAGTATCTCCTGTGCCCTGCTCGCTCACTCACCCGCCACCCATCCCTGTGTGTGTTGGCCCCAGGAGGAGCGTGATGCGCTCCCTCAGCTGTCTCCCGGGTTCCAGGGCCACCCCTTGGCCTGGTCAGTGGCGGGTTTGCTGCTTTCAGAGGAGGGCGGCCTCGGTGTGTTCCCTGCCCGGCGGGCCTGATCGCACCTCTTTTCCTTTGCGCAGGCCTGCCCTCACCTCTTTTCCTTTGCTCCTCCCAGGCCCTGCCCTTCTCCCATCTTATCCTGGCCACCGGCAGCACCGGGCTCTTCCCGGGCAAGTTTAACCAGGTTTCCAGCTGGGAGCTGGCTATCCAGGCCTACGAGGACATGGTGAAGCAGGTGAGCTGTCTGTTGGCAGGGCCCCAAGAGAGGAACCACTGGGGGGACATGGGAGGCACAGCCATGAAGATGGAGGGTTAGCGGGAAGAGACTCCCTGGCGAGGACCTTTGTCCCCATCATCAAAGTCTGGCTGGGAGCACCCCAGACCTCACGTAGTGACTGCTCTGTGTCCCTGACTTAGGTCTCTTGGAGTCTCGTGTGCACAAGGCTCTGTGTTTTAGAGAGCAGGCTTGAATCCATGATCTCAGGCGGTTTTCACCAAGGGGTGGCCAGGGTCTGGCCCCACTGAAAGATGGGGAGTAGAGCCCCTGAGAAGGATCCCCCAGCCAGTGCTACCACGGGACCATGGCCGGGTCCTGCCCTCTCTGCCAAGCTTCTGAGAAGCCTGGAGAACCTCTTGCACCATCATGAACAGATGTGAGTGCAGAGGTGAGGATCCTGGCCGTGAACCCAGACAGACCTGGGCCGGGGTCACCTAAGTGGCAGCTCTCAGGGCTAAGCGAGGCCCGAGTGAGAAGATGCAGGGAGATGCCCAGAATGACCCGGCCCCGAGGAAGCCCATCCGGACCCAGATTTGGGAAGGGTTCTCTTCTCCCCTTTGGCCAAGGAGCCGGCACCCTCGCTGAGCCCCGGGCACGCTGGGGCTAAGGGTGTTTCTGCTTCCTTCCACCCCAGGTCCAGCGCTCACAGTCGGTGGTGGTGGTGGGAGGCGGCTCTGCCGGCGTGGAGATGGCAGCGGAGGTTAAGACCGAATTCCCCGAGAAAGAGGTGGGCATGCGGCCTTGCCTTTGGGCTCCCAGAGCCCGGCGTCTCTGCGTCATCTAGGGAGCACGGGGATTGGCCCGGCTCTGCCATGGGGAGTCCCCGAATGTCCTCTGTTCTGCCGGTGGTTTTTCCCAGAGAGCCAGGCTGTGTCCGCATTCAGTGAGGGGTCCTGCGCTCCAGTCCCACCAGGGGCACTGAGTCTGGGAGAGCTGCCTTGCAGAAGGTGAGCTCTCCTGTCCCCGCGGTGTTCCCACCCCTTGAGATAGAAATGTAGGGTGGGGCACCCTGGTGGCTCAGTGGTTGAGTGTCTGCCTTCGGCTCAGGGCGTGATCCCAGGGTCCTGGGATCAAGTCCTCATTGGGCTCCCCACAGGGAGCCTGCTTCTCCCTCTGCCTGTGTCTCTTCCTCTCTCTCTGTGTGTCTCTCATGAAGAAATAAATAAAATCTTGAAGGAAGGAAGGAAGGAAGGAAGGAAGGAAGGAAGGAAGGAAGGAAGGAAAGAAAGAAAGAAAGAAAGAAAGAAAGAAAGAAAGAAAGAAAGAAAGAAAGAAAGAAAGAAAGAGAGAAAGAAAAAGGAAGGAAGGAAGGAAGGAAAGAAAGAAAGAATCGTAAGCTTGACTCCCTCTTTTTGCTGGCAGCTGGCCTGGTCAAAGACACCTGCAGTTGGTGTTTGGTCTGGGGGGAGCAGCAGCTGTTTGGTCGTCAGGAGATTGTCGCCCTTGCCCTGAGTGGCCACATGGGTGCCAACAGAGCAGGCCCCTCAATGCCCGTGCTGGGGAAGGACTGGCCAGCACCCATGGCAAGGTGACCCTGCTCCCTTTTAATGATGGAAGGAGGGAGAACCTGCCTGGAACTCTGGAGAGAAAGAGACCGTCCTCGCAGGATGTAGAGGCTCAGCTGAGGGCTGCGTGATGAGTGGGGATATGGGTCCTTGAGGTGAGAGCTTGCTTGCAGCTGATGCCAGACCAGCTCCCGAGAGCCCCGTGAACCCTGTGGTTCGTGCTTTTCTCCCAGAGAAAGGCAGGTCGGTTGTGAAAAGATCAGCATGGGCTAATTTAATTATATGGCTGTTCTCTGACAAATTATTGGAAATTATTATGCGTGATGGATATAAAAGTTTTTGAAGTTTGATTTATGGGGCAAAGACCAGTCTGAAGTAGGAAGTCACTCAGTATGACTTCCACATGTTTATGATTGGTGAACAGATCCCAGTAATGGTGTCCACCCTTTACGAAGGACTCAGTATGTGCTGAGTTATGTACTTTGTACATGTTTTCTTTCTTTTTTTTTTTTAAGATTTTATTGAGAGAGAGAGCATGCGTGCATAGGCGCGGGTGGTAGGGGGAGGGGCAGGGGCAGAGGGAGAAGAAGACTCCCCACTGAGCAGGGATCCCAAGGCGGGGCTCGATCCCAGGACCCCAGGATCACGACCTGAGCCAGTGGCAGACGCTCAACCACTGAGCCACCCAGGTGCCCCTGTACATGTTTTCTCAGTTCATCATCACAAATTTCCTGTGAGTGAGACGATCCCTTTTTGACGGACTCTTTGGGAAGTGTCCGAGTGAGTATCTGAGATGACACTTCAACTCAGGGAGTCTGACTGTAAAGCCCAAGCTTCGAACGTCATTCCAGGCTGCCCCCTGCTTCCCTGTGCTTGCCTGTCAGACAGCAAGTAGATGTGCCTGGAAGAGCCAGTTTTAGAACCAACTTTAATGTAAACGTCAGCCTGATTTACAGCTGGAGTGTCAATGGCTTATATAGAGACTACAATTATCCGTGCCCAAGGACGCTTGAAAAGAATTTCCACATGGCTCTGGGGTGGGGGTGTGGAGGGTGTGGAGCCCTGGTGCTTTCTGAAAGAGTCTCAGACTAGATGTGGGCTCCAGCCCAGCTGGCGTTACCTGGTTCCGGCATTGGGCGGATTACTTCTCTGGGACCTCGCTGACCTGGGGAGGAGCGAAGGGAGACAGACTCGTGTGTTTCTAAGCCTCTCTTTCTCTGCCCTGTGGTCATTTGTCCAGGTCACTCTCATCCACTCCCAAGTGGCCCTTGCTGACAAAGAGCTCCTGCCCTGTGTCCGGCAGGAAGCGAAGGAGATCCTGCTCCAGAAAGGCGTGCAGCTGCTGCTGAGTGCGTGCAGGTTCCCTTCCCGCCCTGCCCCTCTCCCTCCCAGAGGCTTCTCACTGTCCCAGCTGGAGGGCCCTCTGTGTCTTGGGGTTGAGCAGCTGAGCCCCACTTTCCAGCTTGACTGGTACTCACAGGATGCCCACGCCATGCAGGCAGCACTGTGCTGGCTGTTGCTTTGGACACAGTGGAGGTGGTGCCCCTTTGCTGAATGATTTAAAAAAATCACCTAAAGGGATTGTGGTAGACAGAGTGGGTACTTTTGTAGTCAGAGGGTAATGAGTGAGGAGTGTGACCTTTGTTGAGAGCAGGAGGAGAGAACACCTCCCAGCTTGTTTGAAGACTGAGGCCCTAACCCAGTGCCGTGACCACCACACTTCATGGGGCTCAGCCCCTGCGGTTTTCACAGGGAGGGGTGACATTTCTGCTCTCGACAGACCCTTCCCGGCTCTTGGTCTCCATGTACCTGGCTGTGCGGTACTGCGACCACCTTTACTTTGAGGCTGGGGGAAGAGTATCGTAGAGCGTAGAGTATTGGCCAGCGTCTGGACCTTTCTTGCTTTCACCTTGGTCAATGGTGTGCCTGGTTAGGACAGCGTGGCTGACATTGTGGGAGGTGTGGCTGATGTTGTCCTCAAATAGCTTTTCCCAGAACTTCTTGGGAAACTCAGCTTCACTTTCCCGCACTGCTTCTGGGAACTTTCCTCCCTTTGGATCCTCTGTGGTGGCCGGATGTCCACATCGTGCTTCTTGGGGCAGCAGGGTGGACTGGCAGGGGGCAGGGAGGAAGCAGGAGCAGAACGGTCACTTAGTGGGGCCCACACCCTGCTGGCCTCCCGCTCACGGATCTCACCTGACAGGTGAGCGGGTGAGCAACCTGGAGGACCTGCCTCTTAACGAGTATCGAGAGCGCATCCAAGTGCACACAGACAAAGGCACGGAGGTGGCCACCAACTTGGTGATCGTCTGCAACGGCATTAAAGTCAACAGCTCTGCCTACCACAGTGCATTTGGTAAGTGGCCCACTACCCAGGCCGCTTCCTCACCCTCCGGCCTCTGCAGGCTTGTGGGCCTCTCCCCCAGGAATCAGCATCGCCCTGCCTTCCTCCCCCCACTCCCAGCAGCTCAGGGCTCTTCTGAATGGTGACATCAAGCTTTAAATTCAGGTCTGGGTCCACTCTTGCAGTGCCTTCCTCCTTGTGGCCATGATTTAGCCCAGGGTGGCCCAGGTGACCAGTCTTTCAAAATCTGAGCCCGCCCCCTCGTGGTGAGAGCGGGGAACAGGTTTCAGAGCGAAGGAAGGATCCATTGGTTCACTTTCTTTGAACACGGAAGGGAGGAAATGCCTGGGGTCAGGCCCAGGAATTTCATTCCCAGGTGTGCTGTTCTCCCCAGACCCTGATCCAAACGTATGGCCACTGAGCTTGGAATGACCACTTGGGGAGGAGAGGAAATAATGTGGCCTCAAGTTCAATATGGAAGTCAGCTAAGTGGGGGCTGCAGGAGGTGGAGTCATGCTTCCCCCCACCGCCTAGCATGAGCTGGAGACTCTGTGACTCTTCCTCACTCCCCATGATTGGTGTGTCCCCAGGTCCCCGTCATTTACTCCGTAGCACCCTTCCTGGACATGGAGCTCCTTCCAGGACATGGAGCTCCTGTTTGGGTCCTGCCTGAAAGAACTGGCCAATCCTAGGAGGAGGAGGCTAGTCCAGGCCATGCGTGGGGCTGGGAGTGAGTGCTTGTAATGGACGGAGATCCCAGAATTTTATACCCACTTGTCTTAATGTTATATTTTTAAAAAATAATTCCTTTAAGTCCCTTAAAAAGAAAAGTTTATCATTTACTAGAGCCCTGCCTTATTTAAAAAATCTGATCCCCCCCCCCCACAAAAAAAAATAAAATAAAAAATCTGATCCATGTTCAATGGGAAATTCAAGACTTGGCTAAGTTACAACCTAGTCATTGTTAAGTTAATCATTGTTGATGGAGGTAACTTACAGAGTCATACACATCGTATAGAGTGGCACATGCTGTCTTTCTGACCAGTTTCCGTCCCGGAACAGTAACCTTAACTTTGCAGTAAGAGTTCGGAGGTGGGGACTTCAGGCAGAAATAAATTAGGTGGGATGTTTGGCCCTTGAGGATATGCTTTTGGAAGATGGTTCAGCCAACACCAGAGGGTCATCTTCTCCATGTTCCAGTGGCCACTTAACAGGATTTCAGGGTTGACTTTGCCCGACAGATGGTCACCTGGCCAGCAATGGCGCTCTGAGAGTGAACGAGTACCTCCAGGTGGAGGGCTACAGTCACATCTATGCCATTGGCGACTGTGCGGACGTGAAGGAGCCCAAGATGGCCTATCACGCTGGCCTCCATGCCAGCGTCGCCGTGGCCAACATTGTCAACTCCAGGAAACAGAGGCCCCTCAAGGCCTATAAGCCAGGTAAGGAAGCCCCTTGTACTCCAGTTTTAAGAGAGCTGGGCTAGACATGGCGAAGCATTTGGGGGCTCTAAGATGAGTGGCTGCGAGAACAAGCTCTCAGAGCTGGTGATGGAAAATATCCCTCTGGAACTCTTTATTTTTATTTTATTTTTAATTTTTTAAAAATTTTTATTTATTCATGAGAGAGACACACACACAGAGAGGCAGAGACACAGGCAGAGGGAGAAGCAGGCTCCATGCAGGGAGCCCGATGTGGGACTCGATCCCGAGCCTCCAGGATCACGCCCTGGGCCGAAAGCAGGCACCAAACCGCTGAGCACCTGGGGATCCCCCTCTGGAACTCTTTAAAAATAAATCAGGGACTCACCCATCTTCCTAAAAGTCTTAAGCGTTTCCCTGTCCTCACACCGAAGGTCCCGGGTGAGTTTGTGCTCGGGGAATTGTAGGCCCACGAATGGGGAGCGGGAGTCTGGTTTGTGCGCATGTGTCTGCTCCACAGGTGCGCTGACGTTCCTCCTGGCCATGGGGAGAAATGACGGCGTGGGCCAGATCAGTGGCTTCTATGTGGGGCGGCTCATGGTGCGGCTGGCCAAGAGCCGAGACCTGTTTGTCTCCTCCAGCTGGAAGACCATGCGACAGTCTCCACCTTGAAGCGGAGCTGGGCGGGAGACAGGTACTGCCTCTAGTGCACTGAGATTGCTTGACAGGCGGGCCCCACCCCAGGAATGCCCAAGGGCAAACGTCCTCTTCCTGGACTGAGATGCCAGCCAGGGATGTACTGATCAGAAACACAACTTGCAGAAAACCAAAACTGGGAGAGGGAGAGAGCCATTGCACGATGACCCCCTCTAGAGGATTCTTTCTGGGTTTGGAGAGGTCTGCCTGCTGGGGAGGGAATAGCCCGCCTTCTCTCCCCCAGGGTCCTCATGCGTGTGCACGTGTGCGTGTGTGTGCACACGTGTCGGCATTCAGGAGAGCAGGAGAGGGCAGGGTCTCCTGGTGGCTGGTGTCCTGTCAGGGCAGGAGGGGGAGCCTGCATGGTGAGACCAGCTAAAGATGGGGAGCTGGGACAGAGATGACCTGCACCCCGAGCCTCTCCCATCACGTCATGGGCGGGGAAGCCCATGCATTCCGCAACACTCAGGTGTTAGTTGGAGCCTGATTTCAAACTGTTAGTCCCTCCAGTCTTTCATGTTCAGGACGCTTTCTGTATTTCCATTTCTAGGTCCTGATTAATACACCACAGGTTACATTTAAGAAGAAAGAGTTAGGTAAACTCCCCACCCAGTTAGTCCGTCCTAACAGACAGTGAGGTTTTACAAAGCTATCAGGTTAAGCCTGCAGCCTGGCCTACCAGCCGCTGGAGATGTTCAGGAGAGGCAGCTGAGCTAATGTGACCCTTGGGGGGGGGTTGCCATTGGGCTCCCATTGAGGGAGCAGAGTGGGCTCAGCAGGTGAAGCCCTGTGTGCTTCTAGGCTGACACTTCGTGCAGCAATGCCTGCCTCTGGCCGTGTGAAGGTACATAAGCGACTCCTCTATCTGGGAGAGCACCTCAATCGGAGGGAGTCTGTTTTGGAAGACAGCTTAAACCTCCCTAGTGGAAGTGGTTGGTGATTTCGTCTGAGTAAATGCAGGCCCTGCTCACCTTTGATGATGGCCCCTGGGTACGTGGCCAGAGTCCTGGGGACACCAGCCTCTCTGGGCTGCTGTCTGGGCTGTGGCCCAGGTTGATTCCATTTGTTCCCTGGGCCTATGTGAGACCTGTGCCTCTCCCCCATAGGATGGCTGCCCCACTGGAGGCCTCACCCAGGACTCCCTTCCTGTGGACCAAGGCCAACCAGGCTCCCCTTCTGGAAACAGGACCTGCTGCCACCCGAGAGGCGCAGGCCATTCCATGCTGTCTGACCTTGGGGCCTAGCAGGGTAGGAGGCTCAGCCCATTGTTCTGTTTGTAACGTTTTACAAGCGTCCATCCATGGGGACACAGTTCTCCAAACTGAGGAAAATGTTGCAATAAAAGACTATATTGTAAGAAAGACACTGGATCTTCTGTTTTTTTTTTTTTCTTTCATTTTCTTTTTCTTTAAAAAAAACAAAACAAAACAAAAGCCTGAAGTGAAATCTTTTTAGGGGTAGATACAGATGCCATGGGGTAGGGGTGGGGGCAGTAAAACAGGAAAGGAAAGCACCAGTGAGACACCTTTCTCGGTTTCTTCTCTCCGCCACTGAACACAGACAGCCAACAAAGCCCAAGTCACTTTTACGCCCTCTTCCCTCGCAAGAAGGAGAAACAAGGTATTAAGAATTTCGAAAGGATTTTTTGTGTGTGTGTGTAAAAGTCAATGCTATAAATCTAAAACGAAGTCTGTTTCTTTTTTTTTTAAAAAGTTCTAAAACAACAGGAAGAAAACACATGGAAAGAAACCCCTTGTGGAGACCTGGGTAATTACAGACTGAGGCTCTTTTAAACGAGATTATAAAATGCAGAGGGCTCCTTCCGTGGGCAGGACCTGCGCCGGTGGCCTCCGTGACCCGCTGCCCTGCCAGCTGCCCTCGGCTCCCCTGCCGTCACCCTTCCTCTCTCCTTTTAAAAAATAAACCCCCACTCCTGTGACTTCGATCCTCCTCCGATTCCCGTCGGCAAGCGCGGCCGGGCAGGGGGTGGCTACTTGGCGTCGAGCTTGGCCATCTCCTGCACGTAGATGCCAATGCTCTCGCTGTCAAAGAGCAGGAAGTAGACATTCTTCAGTGAGGATGTGCTCGAATCGTCAAAGTGGGCCGAGATGGCTTTGAGGGTCACCTGGGCTGCCGTCTGTTTGGGGAAGCAGTTTCTGTGCCAGAGGAAAAAAAAAGAGCTGATGTCACTTTGGTTCCCAGGACCTGTGGGATCACTTTGCCCTCAGCCTGGGGTAGGGGTCAATGCGATGCCTACTTATCTTGGCACCACGCCTTTTGTTTCCAACTCATGGGGTCTCGCCGTGTGCAGGCTGGGCCATGTACCATCATCTCCTTTGACCCTAGTCAGAGGAACAGCCTGGGAGGGGGCGGGCAGGAGACGCTGGCCCCACTTTACAAGAGCCAAGCTGACTCAGCATGGCACAAAGCGTTCAGCCAAAGTCAGAGAGCTGGCCTGCGAGCAGTGCCTCATGCTTGGGTGAGTCGATGTCACCTGCCCCAAGTCGAGCCGGGCTTTAAAACCACTACCAACTCAGCATTTGAAATACCTGGTATTCAACAAAGCACAGCTAGGTTTTATTAGCTCCCTCAAAACCGCCGTGCATTGTCAGGTTGCTTGTGAAAGGGCACACATATGTGCTCGAAAGTACATTTCTTAACTCTTCTGCACTCACTAGTTCCCTCTCACTAGCCTGTGTGGACATGCAGGTGTAACTCGAGTATGGGGGACTCTGGGCAGGGCCCCAAGCACCAAGCTGAGATGGAGCTGGCCTCCGGGCTGGGCCATGACATTAGCCTCCGGGGACACAGCCATCCTAGTCATTTGGGGGTCAGCCACGAAGCCCCCTCGGGCGGGTGCGGGATGAGCCTGCCTGACAGGGATTCTCACTCGGATGTAGCGCCCCAGCTCAGGATGTCACAACACGTGGGCCCGGCTACGCGAGGGCTTCAGCCCGCTGTGCCTCTGGGCCCGGCCGTGGAGACCCGGTGCTGCTTGCTCAGGTTGAGGTGGGGTTACGGCAGGAGGCCAGGCCTCACGATTTCTCCCTCAGCCTTCCTGTGACTCGACCGTAACAGAACGGCTCTAGTGTGTGACTCCCATCTACGTTACAGAGGAGCATCTCTTTTAAGATTTTATTTATTCATGAGAGACAGAGAGAGAGAGAGGCAGAGACACAGGCGGAGGGAGAAGCAGGCTCCATGCAGGGAGCCCGACGCGGGACTCGATCCCGGGTCTCCAGGATCACACCCTGGGCCGAAGGCAGCGCTAAACCACTGAGCCACCTGGGGATCCCCCAGAGGGGCATCTCTTAAGAGAGAGGGTGTTCAAAATTGAAGCAATAGCTTGCTTCGACGACGAGTGTGATGTGAGAAGATAGGCTACCTGTGAGGACAGGTAACCTCATTGCCTACCTGCTGCTGTTCCCGCACCCCGCTGGGGTCTGTGACCATTAGAACAGACACTTCTCCTGACTCCCAAAACAGACCTTTGGCAAGAACCTGTCGCTCCTCTGGGTGGTCTGTCGGGCTCAGCCTCCAGGCTCCCCTCCTCATCACCTGAGCCCCACACGAGCCCCCTGGGGATTCTGAGGCAGTAGTTCTGGGGTGCAGTCTGAGAGGCCAAGCTCTGACATCCTAACACAGAGAGGTCACCGCGGCTGGTCCACGGGCTACACTTCAAGGTGCAAGGCCTTTGAGCCTGGTATTTCCTTTTCTCTTGAGTAGGCTCCTCCACCAGCCTGGAGCCCAACGTGAGGCTTGAACTCATGACCGACCCTGAGATGGCGACCTGAGCTGGGATCAAGAGTCAGATGCTTAACTGGCTGGCAGCCTGGTCAACCTTGCTTGGCTGCGCCGGCAGCCCTGGGTCGCGTCTCCTGGAAGGGCCAGCCCGGCTGTGAATACGCAGGAGAGAAGCAGGCCCGAGGGAGCAGGCTGGGGGAGAGCCCCCCGCCTCCCCGGCCACCCAGAGAAGCGCATCTTACCTGCCGCTGGGGAATGGTGGGAATGCCACAGACTTGAGCTTTTTGTCCTCCGCCGCCGACAGGCAGTTTTTGATGGTCTCTTCCAGCTGTTCTTCACATTTGTCGGAGCCCCACTGAGGGATGTGACAGTGGATGACAAATTTGGCTGCAAGTCCGCTGGATTGGCTGACAGCGGCTGGGACAGGAGAGAAACACTGCGGGTTACTTCCTACACCTGTGCCTCCCGCCGGGGGTTACAGGCCGAACCTCGTGGAGGACCCCCAGATGCTGTGAATGGGGAAGCGGGGCACCATCCTGTGCTTCTGATGGGACCAGACGCCCGGCAAAGAGCAGGAACCCTGTCGGGATTGCTTTGGGCAGTGGGCACCGGCTTTGGACAGGTGCGTTCAAGGCTCATGTGGTGGCACGTGGCTGTCACCTGCTGACCACGGTTTCCAGTGAAGGGGACCCGTCAGAATCATCTCTGGCAGCTGAGGAATGGCCCTCCCCGGGTGTCCACGTCCAGATCCCTGGGACCCGGGAGCCTTACCTCACATAGCAAACGGGACTTGGCGGAGGTGTTTTAGTGAAGGATTGTGAGACGGGGAGATCACCCTGGGTGATCTGGGTGTGCCCTCAATGGAATCACCTGGGTCCTTCTGAGCGGGGCGAGAGGGGGGCGGGTAGGAAGGCTAAGGGTAGGAGAAGGCAATGTGAGCACGGAGCCAGGGAGCGGCACAGCCCAGAAGCTGGGAGGGAGGAAGGGAGGAGCCAGTCCTGCCAACTGTAGTGTTCGTAACACTGTGACTCGTTACAGCAGGGATAGGAAAAGGATAGGACAGCTTTCAACAGGTGGACACACGGCCCCGCAGCCCCCACCCGGGGGGCCCCCAGGGTCCTGGCTCGGTGGGTCTGGCGCAGCGCCTGTGTGCACGTGTGGGTGAGGGCCCTCCGTAGATGGCAAAGCGCTGCACTACTTGGTTGCACATCCCCAGGGTCAGGGACTGTCTTCTGGCCACCCCTCCCTACCCAAGGAGCCCCCGGTGGGAGCGGGGGTTCAGAATGGGCTGTGCAGTTTAGTTATGCCAGCCTTGTCTCCTTGTCCCAGTTCAGACTCCTATCTACTCCCCCAGGCCCACCCGAGCTCTTTGGTCTGAGCCCCTCGCTGTTCTCCGGTGAACCCTGCTCCCCCCAAGCCACCCTCGCAGAGCTGGGGTTCCGTGACCCTCAAGGAACCGGCTGTGGCAGGGGTCCTGGCCTCGCTCTGGGGGCCTGGGCAGTTCGGGAAGCCTGTGGCTACTAGGGACTGTGTTTTTTGTTTTTTTTTTTAAGATTTTATTTATTTATTCATGCGAGACACAGAGAGAGAGAGAGAGAGAGAGAGGCAGAGACACAGGCAGAGGGAGAAGCAGGCTCCATGCAGGGAGCCCGACATGGGTCTTGATCCCAGGTCTCTGGGATCACGCCCTGAACTGAAGGCAGCGCTAAACCGCTGAGCCACCCGGGCTGCCCTAGGGACTGTTTGTAACACAACTTTGTGCACCAATGTTCACAGCCGCTCGATTTGCAACAGCCAGACGTGCAGCAGTCGGGAAACAACCCAACTGATGAATGGATAAACAAAACAGAATATTATTCAACCACAAAAAAGGAACAAAGCACTGATGCATGCTCTGGTATGGGTGGACCTTGAGAAGATTATATGAAGTGAGGGAAGCCAGACAGCAAAGGTCACAGAGCCTATGATCCTGTTCACGTGCCATGTCCTGGACAGGCACATCTACGGAGGCGGAAGGAGGGCTGGGGGTCACCAGGGGCCGGGGAGGAGAGAGGGGTGTTTTCGGGAGACACCCAGAAGAGCTCTAGACTCGTGGTGGTGATGGTAGGACAACATGATGAGTGGAAGCTAACTCAGTTGCTTCATCTCTGGGTGACTTGATGCAAACTGACAACTATCCGGACACTTGGTCGTCCCCAGACTGTGTTGAGTGGTCTACACAGGCCTGCTCAAGCTAACTCATTGGCCGTGGTGTATCTTGCTTGGCACACTGATGGTGCGTGAAGCGCTGACGCTGGCGGGGACGGTGCCGAGGCTGTGCCGGGAACACGGCCCGCCGCCACACCTACCTTCAGCAACTTCCAAAGGGCCTTGGGATTTGCGAAGCTCCTTTACTGTTTCCAAGAACTCTTTGCCGCCCGCCTTTTCCAAGGCCTTCCCTGTGGAGGAGAACAGGAGAAGCCATTGCCGTGGTCCTTTCCAGAGTCACGAGTTACACTGCTTCACACAGTTTTCATAGGCCACAGACAAACCCACAGCCACACATGGGAAGTAGGAGTCACACTTTGCAATTGGAACCCTCGCTGCCCCTGGTCACTGCCCGCAGGGGTCTCTGTGCTTCTGTCCTGCAGGACTTGGATTCTAGCAAACTCCTTTCTTCCCCTAAATATTTTATTTATTTATTTGAGAGAGAGAGAGGGAGAGAGGAAGAGAGAGAGTGAGCACACACAGGGGAAGGGGCAGAGGGAGGAGAGAGAATCTCAAGCAGACTCCTTACTGAGCGCAGACCCTGACGTGGGGCTCGATCCCACAACCCTGAGATTATGACCAGAGTCGGACACTTAACAGACTGAGCCACTCAGGTGCCCCTGTAGCAAACTCTTTTAAAGGACCTTTCCAGGGAGTGATTTGGTCATAAGCAGTCTCAGGACATGAGTCCTAAAGGTGATTTTTTAAAAATGCAAGTACAGTTGACACACAGTGTTACATTAGTTTCAGGTGTACAACATAGTGATCGGACAACGCTATGCTGTGCTCTACACACTACGCTGTGCTCACCACCAGGGTAGCTACCATCTGTCACCATATGGCGCAGTTGTAATACCACTGCCTACGTCATTTCCTATGCTGTGTATTAAAGGTGAACTTAAAAAAAAATTGGGGCTCCAGTGTTCTCATCTCTGAGTTAAGTCCCCACAAGGGGTTGGTTAAATTCAGTGTCTGGGTGATTTGAAGGCAGTGACTGCTCACAGACCCTGCAACCTGCCTCTTGTCACCAGGTCCTGAGCCTGGTCCTAGGCCCGAGGTGACACACGACTCAGCAGGACCCTCTGGGTGGAGAGCTCTAAGGTCCTATGCCCAGCTCACCAACTATGTGTGGAAAGTCTTGGGGTCAGAGGACACACACAGGCCCAGGGCAGCGTGCGATGGTGTTCCTCCAACCCTGGCCTTGGTTTTCAATGGAAAAATGCAAATTTGAGAGGCTAAACTCTAAGGACCTTCCTGATGGGAGATCCCTTGAATCTCTGATGTCATGACAATTCTCTACTTGAGATTTCAGGGTTGTGCTTCTACAGAGGCCCAAGTGGAGTCCCCAGGGGATGGCGGGACTCCGTCTCTGGCCAACAGGGACCCCATGTCTGCGCACCGGGGGTCCTCATGCCTCTGAGCGACATACGGGCGTCTTATCTAGGCGTCTTGTCTATACTAGATAGCTGCTGCTCTCGGGTGCAGGATGAGGTCTCTCTCCCCAAGTGCTTTCATCTTCTAATGAATGTGGTGATCTGGCTACCTGGGACCAGTCTCAGCTCTCCTTCTTCATAGCTATTATGGTGGTGGTTATTATTCAGCTCAAGGGCTTCTCTGGGACCTGGGTAAGGAGCTTCTCCCTCCCCCCTGGGACACTGAAGTGTATTTGGAGAGCCACAGGACGTCCTGCAGGTGATTGTGGACCCCGTCTATTAGCAGTCAGTCTTCCCTGGGGGTGGGAATGGGAGGGAATTTCTTCATGAATGTGCTTGGGTTCAGCGACATGATTTGGAAATGGTAATCTCGGGCCTTCAAGTCTCTTTTCTGGGGGCACCCAGGGGCTCAGTGGTTGAGCAGCTGCCTTCGGCTCAGGGTGTGATCCTGGGGTCCCGGGATCGAGTTCCGCATTGGTCTCCCTGCATGGAGCCTGCTTCTCCCTCTGCCTGTGTCTCTGCCTCTTTCTGTGTCTCTCATGAATAAATAAATAAAATCTTAAAAAAGAAAATCTTCTTTCTGGCCCTCAGGCTTCTGGCCAGTGCTGATATGCTGGGTCACAGAAGCCTGGAGAAGGCCAGGAGCCGCAGCCAGCAGCCCCATTCACGCGGAGAAGCAGGGGAAGCAGGTGTAAGGGGCCGGGTGGGAGCGTGTGGAAGGCAAGGTGCGCCCACACTCTTCCCTGAAGACTTCCAAGAATAAAGCAACCTGGAGTGTTGATGAAGGGACTTTGTCTCTGTGGAAGCATTCCAGTGAAGAAAGGAAGGAGGGCTAGAATTAGGGTATGGCCCCCACCTCACACCACCCCTAACAAACAGACAAACTCAGACAAGGAGTGTCAGTGAGAGACAACCGGGCATCATGTGCCTCCTAATGGGAGAACATTCCATCGCTGACCAGGGAGTCTTGCCAAAACTTTTTGAGCCTTGAATCTCATTAAGTCTCTCGATCCAACTACCAATTTATAAGAAAAACAGGAGAAACATGTTTAATGGAATCAGGAGAAGGCAATCAATGAAATCCAGACTTGGGAAACCCTACAGCTAAACGGCCCAGCTTCCTCAACAAAATAAATTGAGAGAGAGAGAGAGAGAGAGAGAAAGGAGGGAAAGATATGAAAGAGGAACCTCTGGGTTCTAAGAGACTTATCAACCAGTTGCAGGGTGTGGACTTCTTTGGATCCTGAATCAAATACATTTAAAAAAATTATATTTATGACATGACTGAAATTTGAATAGTGACCGGTATTTGATGACATGACTTATCCCAGTTGTGATAATGATATTGTGGTGATGCTGCCAAAAACTAGCCCTTATCATTCTGAAATATCCACAGATATGATGGCGTGAGGTCTGGAGGACTGTGGGCAGGGTGGCACCGAAGAGGACTCCGTCATGGGTTGATAAGCTTGCAACAGAACGTGTAGGGTTTCATCATGCTCCTCTGCTATTTCTTTTTTCTTTTCAAGATTTATTGTTTATTTATTCATGAAAGACACAGAGAGAGAGGCAGAGACACAGGTAGAGGGAGAAGCAGGCTCCCTGTGGGGAGCCTGATGCAGGACTCGATCCCAGACCCCAGGATCATGACCTGAGCCAAAGACAGACGCTCAACCACTGAGCCACCCAGGCGTCCCTCTTCTGCTATTTCTGTGCACGCTCGAACTCTTCTGTAGTAGCACACAATGCTTTCAAAAAGAATAAATCAGAGGGGTGCCTGGGTGGTGCAGTCTGTTAGGCATCTGCCTCTTGATTTTGGCTCAGGTTGTGATCACAGCGGGACTGTGAAATCAAGGGCCACGTCGGGGCCTGTGCTCAGCACTAAGCCTCATCCGTGTGTTACCCTACTTAGTCTTCACAGCACCGCTAAGACACAGGTGCTATTGCTGTTCTCACAGGGGAGGGAACTGAGGTTCAGAGAGCTTAAGAAACCTGCCCCAAGTCACACAGCTCAGAGGTGATGTCTAAAATCCAGACACAGACCCATCCCGACTCCAGAAGCCCCACTGCTGGGATCTGAGCCTGAGTTTTTGCTCCAATACCTGTGTTCTTTCTACCTTATCACCACTTAAAAAAAAATGAAAACACATCTTGATTGCTTTCCTGATGCAAGAGGCCTCTGATGCCACAGAGGAAACCGTGTGTGGGGGGGCCCCCCTGGTGTTGCCAGCCAAGGCTGAGCTACTAGCATCTCCCTTATCTCAGAAGCAAGCCCAGCATCCCAGGGACAAGGCCCTTTCTTTGCTCACTTTACTTTTGCGATGAGAGTTTAAGGCACTTCCGTCTTGTAAAAAAATGGATAGGATGGTGCCCCTCTAGTGTGCTATTGTGTCTAGTGCCCTCCATAGCTTATGCTCCCCAATACTTCCACCTAGCCCGGACCAGCTCCCTCCACCCCCGTGGGACAGGTGGCACCCCGCCCCCCCGTAAAGTGACTCAGTGCAGAGCCTTACAGACAACTTCACCCAGATGTCCATTTCCTTTTCACCAAAGGCGTTCTTAATTTTTAAGCTCAAAATAAACATGGAGGTTTACCCCGAAAATGTACAGTGACGGTTACAGCAGCACTACTCCTTCTGGCCCAACCTAGAAATTCTGTGAACGCCATCAGCGGTGGAAGGGTCAGCACACTGCCATATATTCCTACAGCGGGATACCACATGGCCAAGAAGAGGAACGGACGACAGTCGCGCCCAACGCTGGGGGTGGATTTTACAAAGTTAAGCAAAAGACACCTAAGAAAACGCACTGCATGATATCATTTATATAAAATTCCAGAGGACAGCCATCTGTGCTGGGAGGAGACAGGACAGGGGTTATGCTTGGAGGGATTGGGGACTGGGATGGGGCAGGAAGAGGGCATTCTGGGGCGCAGGTGAGGTTCTGCTTCGTGATCAAGGTGAGGTGCCCGTTACACAGCTGTGTTCACTTAGAGGAAAAGTCATCAAGATGTGCACTAATGATCTGTTTTTATATAATCCTTCAATAAACATTTTGGAAATATATGCAGATTAAAAACGAAATCAGTTGTTTTCTAGTAATGCTGTTTGGTGACATACAGAGTGTGACATGGTCCCCCAAGCAGAGGATCTCTGGTTGACAATGACCAACTTCAGGAGAACTTGCCCAAACAGTGGGCCACTCTCTGGCACCCTACCTAAGTCTCAGGACCTTACCTATATCTTCCTTGAGGTCAATTTCGGCTGTGGTGGGGTGGACAATGCCCTCCACTCTCATGGAGCCAATATGGCTGATGTCACTCTGCGTCAGGGACAGCTGCGTCAGGGGGGAAAGATGGAGAGGGTTGGGAAAGAGCAAATCCAATTAAAAAGCTTCACATTTTACCTCACATCTGTTAATTCTCTCAATTATTGATAGCGAATGTCTACATAAAGGCCTGTGGTGTGGAGTGACCATCTCAAGTTTGCCTGTTGTTTGGGCTTCAGTGGGCTCTTCTGAACTCAGCGGATTTGATGTCCACCATGATGCCAGCAGCACGCAACCAACCAGCCTCTTCTTCCAGGAGCAAGAATGGGCCCTCCCCTCTTCTTCCCTTCTCTAGAGCTACGTTTCCATCTCCCAATCCGGGGGGGCCTCGGTGTGGGGTGACATACCGTCAGAGCGGCTCCTACTAGGGAAACCAGGCTGGCCCTCCACCCTCCCCTCAGCACCCTATATTCTTCCCAGAGCAGCACAGACCTCTGGTGGCAGGGACGTGTGGCCGATGGACCTCACTCAGGATAAGTGATGGGCTCCTGGATTCCGACCTACCTACGTTGGGCCACCTTGCATATTGGGGATCACATTCTTGGGGCTACACCTGTGAAATGCTGCCCTGCGTGCTCACAGCTGAGCGGAATGCAGGGCATTTTGCATCGTCTCCCCTGTGAGCTCGACAGTCACCTTCCCCTAGGTAAGGGAGAAAAAGCTAATTGTCATGCAACTGTGGCCAGCCCCTTGGGGAACATGCTTTTCGTCAGTGAAAAATTAGGAGCCGGCCCCATGCACACGCTTCTGTAACACGCTTCCCGATTGCTTCAGTAGAGGTGTATCCTATTACCAGGCTGCAAATGCTCAGCTACCAGAGATGCGATTCACTGACTGCTTCCCTGAATGTCTTACTTCAGCCCCATTTAACGTGGTAGATGAATTGTTCTGTAAACTTTATGCTAGCGGGAATGAATTATTTGCATGTCTGTCTGGCCTGCTGCAGGCTGTTCAGATGTAAAGCCCTGCTTGTTTTCTTTCTGCAGTCTAGAAAGGCAAGTAGACTGAGTTATTGTCAAATAATTCATTTCTAACACCGGAGATGTTCAGGAAACATATATTTCTATTTTTCTTTCTTTGATAAATCACATCGAAGAACCATGGCAGGCTGGCCTCCCAGGGCTGTTTGAGAAAGTTAGTTAAGGATGTTTTGGGTGGGCCCAGGAATGAGGGGGGTACGGGGTGACATCCTGGCAATGATGTCATTCTATCACCTGACCAGGAAGGTTCTCTATGCTTACCTTTGTCTGATCGATGTCAGACAAATAATTCTTGGCACTAAAGAGCTTGTTGATTCTCACAACGTAGACACTGTCATAGCTCTTTAGTCTAAACATGAATAATTCAAGACCCGGGTGAAAGTTGTATTAGGGGAGCAAGGGAAGAAGGAAGCATCATTGCTCGCAAACAGTGGGTTGTAAAAATGCAATAGTGTTTTTACCACAGCACATTACAATTGTCTTTATTACCTTCTGCCCTAGAACAAGGCTCTTAGAAGACAGAATGGTGAATCCATCCCCTGGCCCATCTTCAGAGGTGGAATTTGAAGTTCCTTCTTTATCGCTGTCCTTTGGTTTGGACTGTTGGTAGAAATCAGAAGGAGAGATGGGAAATAATCCAGAAAAAGCCCGAAGTGGCTTTATTAAGTTCTTCCTACGACTACCACCACCTTGGATGTGAAAGGAAGTGGTTAGGTGTTAAGTTCTGCTCTTCTCGATGGAGGGAAGCAAGGCACAGCAATACGAGGGAAATAAAGGGGTGCCACCCCAAATAAAGAGTGTTAAAGAGGCTCACAGGTACCTGTATTCCTCACTCAGACCTGGACACGGGTACGTTATTCTTGTTTTTCTTTTTCTTTTTTTTTTTTTTGCAAAGCCCACAGCTTACGATGGCAAGCAGCAGAACCAAGAGGGGTTATTCATAGCCTACCATTCGACCTCCCTTCTCCCCAGAATTTCCTTGGGACCCACAGGAAGTGGAGTGAACTCTTGTAAATCTTTTGTGTTATCATAGAGGTCTGTAGAAGGGGAATTTGACAACCTCCAAAGCAGCGCTGTCTGATAGAACTTTCTGTGATCATGGAAATGTCCTATGCCTCTTGAGCCCTTGAAATGTGGGTGATGTAACCAATGAACTTAATTGTTAATCTGATTTAGTTTTAATGAATTCAAATTAAAAAGCCACATGTGGCTAGTGGTTATCGTACTGGGCAGCATATGAAAGTACTCCTCTGCAAATGGCATCTCCGAGCTACAGCTACTTAGCACCTCGGGCTATCCACAACCCACTGGCTGAACCCAGTGACCATCTGTGGGAGACACACAGTCTGTGGGAGACAGAAATGTTTTTGTGTGCAATGTGGAGCTCTCAAGAGAAATGAAGAAGGGCTCCAGGCTATCATCTCTCACCTAAGATTTTGATGGGGGCAGTGGAAGCCTCTGGAAACATGAAGACCACTCGTGTTTTGGGTTTGGAAACCTCTAGTAGACTCTGCTGGGTGATTTAAGCTCGTCCCAGAGGTCCTTTGCCATTTTTTCCCAGCGCACAGAGTCCCCAGCCCATCAGCAATGCTGGTCACAACCTCATCTTCTGATCTTTCAACTTTCTGTTGTCTGAGTCCCTGGCACACAGGCGACCTGGGCTCACCTTTTTGGACGTCCGTGGTTTGGCAGCCTTAGATTTCTTGCCTCCCTTCTTGCCTGATGCCGCCTTCCTTCCCCTTTTCTCAGGGGGAGGGGAGAGGATAGCTTCTGACTTCCCTTTGGTCCCTCGCTTTTTGGCCAGCAGTTCAGGGTGAATTCTGGGCAGGACACCTCCACTGGCGATGGTCACTCCTTTAAGCAGCTAAAGAGAGAAACGCATGAGCTAAGGCAGCAAAGAGCTTGCTGGTTCTGGACTTACTACAGTTCAAAATGATGGCAAAACAAGTGTTAAGTCTGGTCTTTGCTTTCCCAAAGACACTGCATGATGGGTGGTTTAATTGGCTTTCCTGTTTCCCTGGTAGAGCGTGTCTCTGTAGGTATCCAGGCATCCCATGGCCTCATACAGAAAGCAAAACAAGAGAGGCACGATGAAGGGGTATAGAGGCTGAGGCCGGGGATGTTTCCAGGGCTGTGGAATTCCAGACATAACAGAGGATAAAGAGCTACACAAGTGGGGAGCACAGCTTGATGAAACTGGGTTCAAAGGTCAACACTAAGGCTAGCCCCAGTTAGCAACAGACTAGTGGTCTCCACACTCTTTTGATCACACATCCCATCAGTAAAATATGTTTGACCAATGCGGCTCTCCATTAATGTTCATTTTGTGAATAATCGACGTACTACTACATTAGTCTAGTCTGCACACCCCGAAGCAGTGTGGGTTCTCCAAGTATGGTCTGCATCCAAAGCTGGTCCATGGATAGTTAGTGACTGTCCAAGACAAGAGAAATACAGAAATTGCAAGGAAGAGTCCTTGCAAACTGACAGAGGTATTGTATTACCTATTGGATCAAATAGCAAAACATTTTGCTTTGGGATTGCATGTTTTGTTTTTTAAAATTTTTGTTTTTGTTTTTTAAAATTTGTCTAGCAATTAGTTTTTATTGTATCTTTAGAAATTTTAGTCCACGATGGACTGGAAATAAGAACTGAGTGTTGGCCACACACAATGTAAGAAGAAAAAAAAATAGAATAAAAATTCTTATACTACCTACCATCCATCTAGCATTTCCTGGAGGAGGCATTTGCACTTGGGAGTTAATTCTATAATATGAAGAAGATTCTTCTGCCCTCATCAAATAAATTGTCAGCAAAATTTGGGTGAAGAAACCGTGAATAACAGCTATGCACTGCAGCTTCCCTAGTCACACACAAAGCTCACTTTTAGAGAGGAAAAGAAGGTCTGGCAAGACCCAGGATATATAACGGGTCTATTCCAGAGGGAATTTTCTATCTGAATGACATAGCTATCAAATTTATTCTTCTCTTATATGATCTGATTTTTTTTTGTATTAATATGCTTGGGAACTGTAGCAGGAATGATTTATAGCCAACCGGGTCCACGTGTAATAGTGTATCTGGCAAAACCATTCTGTGGCTTGTCGCAATGCTTCAGGCAGACATACCTGATTGAGCTCCTCGTCATTGGCAACTGCCAGCAGGATGTGTCTTGGTGCTATCCGGGCCTTCTTGTTGTCCCTTGCGGCGTTCCCAGCCAGTTCTAGAATTTCCGCTGAAATCACAATAGGGAGTTAATAGGCAATCAGAGTGGAGTCTGAGCTTCCTAGAGCTTTTCTTTGGAAATGGCCTTTGAATTTGATCACATTTATTCGTTTGTAAGTTTTATGCCCGGGCCTGGAAAGAAATCCAGAAAGCTGAGAAAGAACTCAGGTTACAGATGAGTAAGATGTTTTAGCAAGACCTGTTCTATGATCCCGTGGCCAGCTTCTAGTGGCCTCTGACATTAATTCTCCCCAATCATCCTTAGTATTTGGACCTCTGAGTTTTTGGTTGAGCCCATCATCACAGGAGGGAAGAGTATTTCCCAATCTGCCTTGTTGATCACTGTGGTCACATGACTAAATTCTGACCAACAAGAGGCGGGTGGCATACTGTAGGGCACTTCTGGGAAGTGTCCATCAATGGCAGGCTGTGCCCTTCTTCCCTTTCTGCTGGCAGACCGAGGAGGACATGATGGCTGGAATTTGGCCAAGAGAAAGAACAACAAGATAGAAGGAACTGGAGTCTCTTATGACGGTGGAGGCGCACAGCTGGGCTGTCCTTACTCCTGGACTGTCATCTATAAACTCCTTTGTATGAGAGAGAAGCAAACTCTCCTGTTTAAGCCACAGTCAGGAACAGTTAATTCTGACCAATACCGAACCCTAACAGGACCTGAGTCTCTTCCCGTCTCAGGAGAGCAAGGGTGTCTCTGAAAAGAATAGTGATGTAGGCAGAGTCTGTCTTTGGGGCCCATTGGGATGCCTTCCAGAATCTCCTTTTCCTCTTCCCTCAATGCCAAAGCGGATGGTATGAACTAAGTCATACTGTGGAGTGAGGAAATGTTTAACCTGGAAAGTGAATTCGGAACGGGGATACCTACAGGGCCTGGAAGGAAGGTATTTGGGGTTTGGAGGGTTTCCACCTATTCCTCAGGATCTGACTTTAATAAACATGTCATTTGGTAAATGTAAAAGGGCTGGTAAAGAGGAATGTCCCTAAAATGATTTTACATGTCATCATTTTTAGTCACAATTTAAAAAAATCTATAGAATTGGTTCATACCATCTGTCTGCTTTCCCCCTCCTCCTCTGTCTCTTTCTTTCGCCCCCGATTTCAGAGAGATGTTCTGCTAATCAAATTTGTCCGCCTTCAAAAGTATTAATGAGGCTTTAAAGGAAAATTCCTTCCCTTAGAAAGCTAGAGACAATGTGGCGATGTGTTGTCTCACTGATAATGTGGTGGCAAAATGCGTGTGTGTGTGTTGGGGGAATTTGCTGGTACAATGGCATAAATACTAAGCTCTAAAATTAACAGGCAGTTCTGTGTGAGTCTTTACAATCAACCTAATTTCAAATAAATAGCACATGAAATTGCCATCACTCATAAAAATCTATGGTAATAAAAAAAACTGCATAAGTATGCCATATTAACTAAGCAAATGTGATTAACAAAAAATTAGAATAAAATACGCATTAGAGTTAAATATTTATATAGAATTTCCATAATGAAAAGTGCTAAATCACTGCAAATTCATTCTCACAACATCTTTTCCAGGTTATTAAGCAATGAATATCGTGTTTACCAACAATCCATTTATATGGTGGCCGTATTTTCAGAATCAAAGACTGGGGGATGGCGGTAGTTTGAGAAGTATGAGCACACTTGTTGGGAAAACGGGATGGAGTATTTGAAATTCATGCCCCATTAGATCATCTGGTTGGCTGCTCTCAGGCTGCTGCCCAACCCTTTCTTTCCCTTAGGAGAGGGTACTTGTCACAAAGAAATGTCATTATAAAGCTTTCACCAACAGACTGGCTTTTCCAACTCTAGGTTAAAAAGTACAGCTCCTCATTGTGCACAATAAAAAAGGAGTTGCTTTTTATTGATGTACATCTTGGGGTCCCCATACCAGGGAGGAAGGACTCCTCTCCCCTCTTTCGCTAGATTGGGTGTGTGTGTGGGGGTCAAGGAGCCTCCCACTCTTAAGCTTCTGAGCAATTGAACTTATTTTAGCATCTTGGACTACCACTTGCCTGCCTGTGTCTCCTGCCCTCAGAGGAAGATGCTAAGCATCCTGCCAACTTCCTCAAATGAGCTGTCGGCAGGAGAGGCAGGGCTAAGTGGGCAGCCCTACAGATTTGGGGCCTTAGGGAAGCCCCTGAGGTCGGGTTATTTTTAGCCTGTCAGAGACAGATGCACAGACATTGGATTCACAGACGGACACTCCGCTGGAATCGAGGCAGGAGGGCCAGAGCCTTGGGGCAGTGACTCCGCAGGTGGCCTCACGCGAGGCAGGTAGGTGAGGCCCAGCCAGCACGCGCCCGGGCTCCTGGACTAGGCCTTCCGAAATCAGTTATAGGAGAGAAAAACCTCGATTCTGTGCCCTAGCGCAAAAGCAGAGGTAGCCTTGTGTTCTAGAAAGAGAAAAGCTTCTCAACACACAGCCGAAAATCTAGACGAAGGACTTCTCTGTTGGATATTTGGCCAGAACATTCCTCGGGACATGGACCTCACGGTTTAAATGTCTGAAATAACATTCATTATTATTAATATTTCCAAATGTCATTATGACCCACATATATGCACGAACTATAAACGTTCGTTACATTCTCGGGTGGTTTGATCTCGAGAACACAGGTATCCTCCTATTGGCAGTCGACAGGAAAAATGGGTTTCTACAGCACATTTTCATTTCGCTGAAAATTTTGTGAGAAGATTATAATTCTGTCAAGCGGTGGAGACATCCTTGGAAGTCTATAGACTTCTATATTCTCGGAAGTCACACTTCCAGCAATAGGAACCATCTGGAATACAGCTTAGACTCTGGTCGTTAAAAAAAAAAAAAAAAAAAAAAAAAAAGGATTTCTGTAGCCAAAACGGATGTTGGAAAGCTCAGCAGACACATACTCTTGGAAGCGTTGTGTCCTCTCATTTTGTCCACAATCTAAGCCAACATTGGCTGTCCCCCCTCCACAGGAGCCGGGAAGTAGCATAGTAACTGTAGGGTAGGGACAGAGGGCGTGGAGTGGCCACCCCTTCAAGACTGTCTCCTTCCTCAGCCCCTGCTTCCTCACCCACTTGCCCACGAGGTGATGAAATCCCCAGGGGTCTGGGGCACCCCCTCCCTGGTCTGCTCAGGCCATGCAGTCTCCCAGGGAAACCCCTTCCATTCATGGCTCTTGCTTCCCACTTGCCCATGCCACTCGATCTGCACCTCCAGTCCTGATGTGATGTCACCTGGACAACCTCACCTGGGGCGTTCAGCAGGTAAATAAAATTTACCACATCCCCAAATCCAAATAATTTCCTTGGGGGTGGCAGCTCTATCCACATATAGCTCCTCCCAGAGGCCTGGGAATCCTCCCTCCCTCCCCCTCCCTGGCCTCTTGAATCACACATCTTTGTCTCCCTTCTCCGCACCTACTACCATTCCCTGAGCTCAGGCTCTCTGCTCCTTGAGCCCAGAGAGTTGCAATGGCTGTTCAAATGGTTTCCCCATCCCCATTTTTGTCTTCCTCCAGATGCATGCCAACAAGGCCTCTGCTGGCCCATAGGTACCTTTGTATAGACTAGATGTCCCTTCTGCCAAACACTTTACTTCCCTGATTTCGTTAGAACAACACCGTTTACTGCCATCTGCCGGGAATGCTCGTAATAAAGATACAAATCTTAGGGGTCTATGATGTGAATGATACTCTCTTCAACAGGTGTCCTTGCACAGTGTACAACCTGCACAACCACACATGTGGCCTTGGCTGGCAAAATGCTCTTTTTAAAACACAAATGCAATAAATGAAAATCATTAGATAAAGAAATGCTTGTTGTTAAACGGATAGACCATATTGTCTGGAAATGATGTAAATGATGGGTTTCTATGTGACACAATGACTTAAGGTGCCCTGAGAGTCAAGCTTTTTTTTTTTTTAATTTATGATAGTCACAGAGAGAGAGAGAGAGGCAGAGACATAGGCAGAGGGAGAAGCAGGCTCCATTCACCGGGAGCCCGATGTGGGATTTGATCCCAGGTCTCCAAAGGCAGGCGCCAAACCGCTGCGCCACCCAGGGATCCCGAGTCAAGCTTTTTTTAAAGACCTGTTTGTCCTGGCAGTTAGAAATATGTTACAGAACATTTTCTCACTACAAAAATGATTTAAATTATTCATTTTCGACATCTTACATTTATGCTTTATCTTTTGTTGGCAAAAACAAAAACTATTTTCCAGAATTGGGGGCTTACTCTTTCAGTCCCTCCTCTGTCACTTCTGTTGGAGATGTGAACTGGGTCAATGTTTACAGATCGACAACCTCAGGTATGAAGGTCCATCCTGGGAGGCCTGGGGATGTGTCAGGTGGAAGGGATGTTCTAGATGAGCAGTTCAACATGTGTCTGCCACCAGACTGTGCAACCTCCTCCTCTTTTCTTGCGACTAGAAACACTGCGTGGCTCTAACACCATGGTGATGTGTGAGCCTGGGCCCAGCCCGGCAGCCAGCCCAGGGAAATCGGGCCGACTGCTCTGTCTCACCCAGAGCAGCTGAATATTTGTGCAGTTTTCTTTTTTAGTTAAGTAGCCCCTATCCTTCGCTTACTGGCCACGCCTGTGGCCCAAGGTTCGCTTCCCAAGGCACGGAGGGGGAGCGTCCACATGAACCTCAGGGGAGAAGTGAGCTGGCCACAGGACATCCCCCGCCCAGCTCCCAGAACATCAGCGGGAGAATCCCAGGGCGCCTTTGGGGGTGAAGAGCACTGTCTGCTGTTGAGACCAGGGCAGGAGATGAGAGCTGAATGGTGAGACTTAAAAACTGTTTTATGAGGAGAGACAGCGAAGGTGATGCTGTATGTGTAGGAGGAGGGTGTCTGCCAGAGGCTGATGTGCCCACGGGGGGCGCTGTGGTATGTGCCTCTGGGAGCCAGAGCAGGGACCTACCCCCCTGGACCAGAGCCTCCAGCCAGTTCTGGAGGCCCCAGGGTCCCCACTTCCCCGATGGGGCCCCTTGTCTCCAGCATCTTCAGCCGCTCTCCCTCTGCCTGGGACGCTACACCCTTGTCGGTGCCAGGACACCTTTGGTAGTCTGGTGAGGTCTATGGACCTGTTCTCAGCATAAAGATTTTTTTTTTTATTGCGATAAAGTATACATAACATGAAATTTGCCATTTCTAAGTGAATGACTCGGTGGCATCGATTACGTTCCCAGTATTGTGCAACCATCCCCACCATCCATCTCCAGCGCTTCCTCCTCTTAAATGGAAGCTCCATGCCCATTAAACTATCATGCCCAACCCACCCCCACACCCCGGCCCCTACAACTGTCTCTCCATGCTCTGTCTCTATAAATTTCACTACTCTGACACTGCATCAAAGTGGAATCATGCACATTTGTCTTATTACGTCTGGCTTTTTTCAATCCCACTTTGCAGAAAAGTCTTCCAAGGCTCAGCCGTGTGGAGCAGGTGTCAGAACTTCCTTCCTTTTTAGGGCTGAGTAACATTCTGTTGCACATTTTGTTGCACCACGTTTTGTTTACCAGTTCATCTGTTGGATACTTGGGTTGTTTCCATTTTTGGCTCCTTTGTATGTATAATGTTGCATGAATATTTGTATATAAATACCTGTTTAAGTCTCTGATTTCTATTATTTCGGGCATGTACCTAGGAGTGGAATTGCTGGGTCATATGATAATCATGTTTAACTTTTTTAAAGTTAAGCATTTTATTTTAATTCCAATATAGTTTTAGTATTAGTTTCAGGTGCACAATATAGTAATTCAACACTTCCGTATATCACCCAGTGTATGACAAGTGTACTCCTTAATCCCCATGTACCCCATATCTTTATCTATTCATCTATCGATAGATACTTGGGCTGTTTCCATAATTTGGCTATTGTGAATGATGCAATAAACATAGGGGACATGTATCCCTTTGAATTTGTGTTTTTAAATTTTTTGGGGGTAAATAGTACAATTGCTGGATTGTAGAATAGTTCTTTTTTATTTTTAAATTTTTTATTTTATTTTTATTTATTTATTTATTTTATTTTTATTTATTTATTCATGAGAGACACAGAGAGAGGGGCAGAGACATAGGCAGAGGGAGAGGCAGGCTCCCTGCAAGGAACCCGATGTGGGACTCGATCCCAGGATCCTGGGATCACACCCTGAGCCAAAGGCAGACTCTCAACCACTGAGCCGCCTAGGCGTCTTCAGTAGTTCTTTATTAATTTTTGAGGAATCTCCATACTGTTTTCCAGAATGGCTGGACCAGCTTGCATTCCCACCAACAGCACACAAGGGTTCTTTTTTCTCCACATCCTTGCCAACACCTGCTGTTTCTTGTGTTTTTGATTTCAGTCATCCTGACAGGTATGAGGTGATATCTCATCATAATTTTAATTTGCATTTCCCTGATGATGAGTGCTGTTGAGTATCTTTTCATGTGTTTATTGGCCATCTTGATGTCTTCTTTGGAGAAATTTCTGTTCGTGTCTTCTGCCCATTTTTAAATTGGACTATTGGTTTGTTGAGTGTTGAATTGTATAAGTTCTTTATATATGTTGGATACTAATTCTTTATGGGATATGTCATTTGCAAATATCTTCTCCCATTCAGTAGGTGGTCTTTCAGTTTTATCGATTGTTTCCTTTGCTGTGCAGAAGCTTTTCATTTTTAAATTTTATTTAAAAAGATTTATTTATTTTAGAAAGGGGGAGGGAGAGAGAGAGAGAGCGTGCGCAAGCGTGTGCACGTATGCATGGAATGGGGAAAGGAGAGAGGGAGAGAGGGAGAGAGAGAATCTCAAGCACATTCCTCAATGAGTGCAGAGCTGATGCTGGGCTCCCTCAGGGCCCAGATAGCATGACCTGAGCCTAAATCAGTAGTTGGACACTCAACCAACTGATCTACCCAGACATCCCAGAAGCATTGTATTTTGATATAGTCCCAATAGTTTAATTTTGCTTTTATTTCATCAGGAGACATATCTAGAAAAATGTTGCTATGACAAATTTTAGGTAAGTTATTGCCTGTGCTCTCTTCAAGAATGTTTATGGTTTCAAGTCCTACTTTTAGGTCTTTAATCCATTTTGAATTTATTTTTTGTGTATGGCATAAGAAAGTGGTCTAGGTTCATTCTTTTGCATGTTGTTGTCCAGTTTTCCCAACATCATTTGTTGTAGAGATTGTCTTTTTCCCATTGGATATTCTTTCCTGTTTTGTCGAAGATTGACCATATGATTCTGGGTTCATTTCTGGGTTTTCTATTCTGTTCCATTGATCTATGTGTCTATTTTTCTGCCAGTAACATGTGGTTTTGATTACTACAGTTTTGTAATATAACTTGAAGTCTGGAATTGTGATGCTCCCGTTTTGTTTTTCTTTTTCAAGATCGCTTTGGTTATTCGGGGTCTTCTGTGGTTCCATATAGATTTCAGGGTTATTTGTTCCAGGTTGGTGAAAAATGGTGTTGGTATTTTGATAGAGTTTGCAATAAATCTAGAGATTGCTTTGGGAAGTATAGGCATTTTAACAATATTTTTCTTCCAATCCATTTCTTTTTGTCATCTTCAATTTCCTTCATCAATGTTTTATACTTTTCAGAATACAGGCCTTTCACCTCCTTGGTTAAGTTTATTCAAAGGTACTTTATTATTGTTGGTGCAATTGAAAATGGGATTGTTTTCTTAATTTCTCTTTCTGCTGCTTCATTATTAGTGTCTAGAAATTCAACAGATTTTTGTACATTGATTTTGTATGCTGTGACCTTACTGAATTCTTGATCAGTTCTAGTAGTTTTTTTTTGTGGAGTCTTTAGGGTTTTCTATATAGAATGACATGTTATCTGCAAATAGTGCAAATAGTTTTACTTCTTCCTGACCAGTCTGGATGCCCTTCATTTCTTTTTGTTGACTGATTGCTGTATCTAGGACTTCTACTACTATGTTGAATAAAAATGGTGAGTGGACATCCTTGTCTTGTTCTTGACCATAGAGAAAACCTCTCAGCTTTTCCCCTACTGAGTATAATATTCCCTGTGTATTTTTCATAGAAGGCTCTTTGAGGTTTTTTTAATATCATGAATGGATGTTACATTTTAACCAAATGCTTCTTATGCATCTACTGAAATGGTCATATGGTTCTTATCCCTTCTCTGACTTATGCAATGTATCACGTTGATTGTTTTGTAAATATTGAACCACACTTGCATTCTGGGAATAATTCTACTTGGTCATAGGGAATGCTTTTTTTCATGTACTGTTGGATTGGTTTTCTAGTATTTTGTTGAGGAATTTCGCATCTATGGTTATCAGAGATATTGGCCTTTAGTTATCTTTTTTTTTTTTGTGTGGTGTCTTTATCTGGTTTTGGTATCGGGGTAATGCTGGCCTCATGGAATGAATTTGGAAGTTTTCTTTCCTCTTATATTTTCTGGAATAGTTTGAAAATAATAGGCATTAACTCCTTAAATGTTTGGTAGAATTTGCCTGAGAGGCAGTCTGGTCCTGGACTTTTGTTTGCTGGGAGTTTTTTGATCACTTCAGTTTTGATCAACTTCAATTTCTTTGCCGGCAATTGTTCTATTCAAACTTTCTATTTCTTCCTGCTTCAGTTTTGGAAGGTTAGAGGTTTCTAGGAATTTATCCTTTTATTCTAGGTTGTCCAATTTGTTGGCATGTAGTTTTTCATAATATTGTATTATATTCATAATAAAATAAAGTTTTATTTTTTTAAAGTTTTTATTTATTTATTCATGAGAAACACAGAAAGAGATGGAGAGAGGCAGAGACACAGGCAGACAGAGAAGCAGGCTCTATGCAGGGAGCCCGACGTAGGACTTAATCCCAGGTCTCCAGGATCACACCCTGGGCTGAAGGTGGCACTAAACCGCTGAGCCACCAGGACTGCTCGTTTTTTTTTTTAAAGTTTTTATATCATTTATTTCTGCTCTAATTTTTATTATTTCCTTCCTTCTGCTTTGGTTTTGGTTTTGTTTGTTCTTCTTTTTCAAGTGCCTGTAGGTGTAAGGTTAGGCTGTTTATTTGAAATTTTTCTTATTTCCTGTGGTAGGCCTGTATTGCTATGAACTTCCCTCTCAGGACTGCTTTTGCTGCCTCCCAAAGGTTTTGGATGTTGTATTTTCATTTTCATTTGTTCCATGTTCTTGTTTATTTCTTCTTTGATTTCTTGGTTTACCTCTATGTTAAACTTTTTGAGGAACCACAAACTGTTTTCCACAGCAACTATATCAATTTACCTGCCTCCCAGCAATGCACCAGGTTTTCAATTCTCTACATCGTCACCAACAATTGTAGTTCTTTTATAGCTATCTTAATGAGTGCCAGGATAAAGTTTTAAATGCATAATATAAAATACATAGGATGACAAAGAAAACCAATTCACTGGAATGTAATTTTCAAAGTATTAAAAAATCTGGAATATAGTAGTCTGTGTGCTGCTTTATGAACACATTAAATAACAAGATCTAGTGGTAGATCTAATAACTACTGTGATTTTGAAGTAATGATCAGCCTAATGATATTTCTATGTATCTTTAACAAGGGGACTATAATAAAAAAAACACCAGTGATTTCAATTGGCTTGAAAGTCCCAGGTGTAGGGGATCCCTGGGTGGTTCAGTGGTTTAGCGCCTGCCTTTGGCCCAGGGTGCAATCCTGGAGTCCCGGGATGGAGTCCCACGTTGGGCTCCCGGCATGGAGCCTGCTTCTCCCTCTGCCTGTGTCTCTGCCTCTCTCTCTCTCTCTCTGTCTATCATAAATAGATAGATAAATCTATAAAAAAAAGAAAGTCCCAGGTGTTGTTGACACACAACTGTGGTTTGTAGCCCACATCCATAGAGGAAGCAAATGGTAAAGTTTAGGTCTGGTCAGGGAAGCTGAAGATTGAATGTGAGGACCCCAGGGCTCAAGCCTCTTCTATGTCACACCCTCTCCCACCTGCCACACCACCAGCTGCCAACCTCTCTTTTGCCTTCTTCTGAGCCAAACTCCCTAAGAGAGTCCCCACGCCCTTTGCCTCCTGTTCACATCTCCAGCTCCTCAACCCACTGCAGTTTGGCTTTGAGCACCCACACTGTCCTCCTCAGGGTCACCATGACCTTGAGGTAGCTAGATTTGTAGTTCTTGTCTGGTTTTATTGGCATCATTGGTGACAGTCACCTTTCCTTTGTTTCCCAGACACTGACTCTCCATGAGCCTCTCCTCATTAACCTCTGTTGCCCTCCTCAGCCTGCCTTGCCACACATTCCCCCTGCTTGGCCCAGAAACATGTGCATGCAGGTGCTGTTTGGACTGGTCCTGGGCTCCCCAGTCTTGTTGCCACACTCTCTCTGGGTACCTCACTCGCTCACTTGGCCTTTACAGCAGTCTGCCCACAATGCCCCCCATCTGTATCTCCAGCCCACAGCTCCCCTCTGGCTCTAGGCACGCCTAGTAGGGCTTCACTAAAAAACAATTCCCTTAGGGATGAGTTGCTAACATGTGTCCCAAGTGGTGCCAAGCACCTTTCATTCATTGTCTTATGTAATTCTCATCTTGACGCTATGAGGGTAAAGCAATATACCTTACAGTCCTCAGCTGATAAGCGGCAGAGCCAGAATTTGTCCTCCAGGGCACCTCTCAGAGACCTAAACCCTATGGGCTCCCCACTGAGCCCTTCACCCTGCGCCCTATTTCCACCCCATAGTTTCCTGCTTCAGCTACAGGCACCATTCTCATGCGTCTTCTACTTTCCTCTTCTTGGTCAGACTCCTTAGGTAAATTCTTCAATCCTCTTAGAGTGGAGTCCTCATCTCCACTCCTCAACATGGCAGCTTGGCTTGAAAGAAAGTGGCCAGCCCAAGGCTGAAAGGTTCATGCTTTCCTTGATGCCCTTCCTCCCATCCAACCCATCATTGGGAGGAGCTGACTCTCGTCCTCCAGATATTTCCCCAATTTGCTCATTTCTTCTCATCATCCCCTCTGCACACCGCTGAACTGGCCACTATTGATCCTCAAAAGTGACACAAAAACAGCCCCCAGTGGTTTCCTGGACTCTGATCTTGCTTCTTGCTAACTGTTCACCTAAAGCCCAAGTGGTATCCCCCAGAGGCCAACTCCTCCCTTCTATGCTTCTCCCTAGCATGTGTGTGTGTGTGTACCTGTGTGTGCATATCATATACATTTTCATCATGGCCCTCAAAGACCTGCCTGTCCACTCTCCATCTCATCTCTCACCCCCTCCCATTCCCCAGCTCTGCTCCAGGTTCTAGAAGGGGCCCACACACTTCCTCTAAACTCTGGGTCTTCACCCTCATTCCTACCCCACCTGAATATCTCCCCCAGCTCAATCTTCCATCAGAATCGACCTAATTCCAGGGATGCCTGGGTGGCTCAGTGGTTGAACCTGCTGCCTTTGGCTCAGGTTGTGACCCTGGAATCCCGTGATTGCGTCTCACATCAGGCTCCCCGCAGGGAGTCTGCTTCTCCTTCTGTCTATGTCTCTGTGTCTCTCTTTGTGTCTCTAATGAATAAAGAAAATCTTAAAAAAAAAAAAAAGAATCTACCTATTTCCTCCAACTAAATCCCCACTCTGGCTGCCATCAAAATCACTTGGGAGAGCTTTAAAAAATCCTGATGCCCAGAACATTTCCCCAGAATCTCTGGAGGTGAGCCTCGTCATCAGGATTTTAAATCAATCAACTTAAGAAAAACCCAGGGTTGCGAACCTGGTTATGTCCTAACAACTCTTACTTGACAGGAGGCAGCCCCCAGCACCCCGCCTGTACACACGTTTCCCAAAGCTCCTGTAACTTCCCTGCCTGGCATGTATGCCCGCTTATTGTGTTATGCTTCATGTTCCTCCGCTCTGCTGGTATGCAAGCCCCGCAGATGGAGGCAGGACCAGGTCTGTCTGCTTTCCTCCGCATCTTCAAGGCTTAATCCCAAGAAGAAACTCAGTCCAGATTTGTGTCATGAATGTTGAAGGTCATTTCAAGGGTGACTGGAGGCTCTCATGCTTTGAACCTCTTTTCCTAAACAAAATCAATTGATGACCTCTACCCCACCCCAAAGTAACAACTCCCCCTCTTTTACTTACTCAACAATGGCCTGCAATTCTACTACTAATAATGATTCATTCCTTTGGCTTAAAACTTCTCTCAATGCAAGTACAGCCCGAAAACATAACATTTTAACAGAGTTAGTCATTATACTTTGCCTTGAATGATTGCATCAGCTCTTAATAGTAGGAGAGCAGAAGAATGACAATTTATTGAGTGTATCCTATGCACTAGGCATTTTACATATGTGAGCTCATGAACGGAGTTCAATGAGTTAGTTCTGGAAACACCAGAAACTCAGGGAGGTTCAGGAATTAGCCCAAGGTAACAGAGCTGGTAAACTGATAGACAGGAACGGAGGGGAAGGACACAGAGAAGACATGCCTGGGCTTCAGAGGACCAACTTCACTTCTTCCCCCTGGCGCAGGACTCTGCTGGGTGCTGGGACTGGTCCGGGGGGATGCAGTGTTATTGGCAACGGCATCCTTCCAGGTGCTCATCCTCTCTTCTAGCTCACGTCCAGCACGTCGGCAAATCCTGTTGGATTTGCCTTCAAAATATATCGGTACTCTGACCACTTCTCGGTACCTTCACTGCCCACTCACTGGACCTCTGTAAGAAACTTCTTGCTGCTTACCCTGCTTCTGCCCTGGTGCCCTCTCCCCACAAGGGTAGATCACATCCACATCCGCTCAAAACCTTCTAGAACTCCTACTGCAAGCTCTCATCCCCCACCTGCCCATCCTCCTCAGGCCTCATTTACGGCCCAAGCCACTTCCTCAGCCCAGCCTTCCATCCCATTGCTGCTCCTCTTAACACCCTGCACCTGTCTTCCCCCTGCCTGGAGCGCCAGCCCGCAGACGTGCATGCCCACTCCCTGCCTCCCCCTCCATGGGGCCTCCGACCAGCACCGTTCACAACCTCCCTTACCTCCCCATTCCTTGAACACTCTCTCTCTCTCCTGGCTTTATTTGTCCCCTAGCACTTGTCACAGGCTTAGAATCATATGTGCTTCACTTACTTGCTTGGTGCTTCTCCTCCCCATAATGCACCTGCTCGAGGGCGGGGATTCCTATCTTGTTCTGTGCTGTAGCCTCAGCATGGAGAACACCGGGCATATAGTAAGTTTTCAATAAAAGTTTATTGAGTAAATGGAGGATTATGAATAATCAATTTGAAAAATAGGGTGCCACTCTACTTTGGGAGATACTATGTATCTTTAAAGATGTGCTGGCTCAAAGTCCAGAGTGTGACATTCGGGCTTTACTATGCATTGCTGGGGTCTGGTGGCTCTAATCTGAGATAAATTAAAACTCCTACCAGTGGTTCAATTCTAATACTAAGGAATAGTCTAAGGACTTGCTGTGTACACAAACATGTAGATGTTTACATGTATTTGTTAAATGAATGAACAGGAAAACATCAGCTTTCATTGGAACGATAGACTGAGATGCCAGTGATTCAAAAGGCCAAAGTCTGTTCTATTATGCACAAACTTTAGACCTTCACCGAGCAGCAGCAAAGGATGTACTACTTAATTATTGTTTGATTATACCAATATTATTAGAGGGTGATGTAATGTAGCAAAAGTACATGGCTTAGGATTGAAGTACCCCAGGGAACCCCCACTCTCTGCTTGGAGGCTGTGGGATCTCTGGTTACTTGGTGCCTTCCAGTCTCACTGGGTGATATGGACCTAAAAGGTAGTTTGAAAGCTTCATTCGCCTTTCCCTCTCTGAGCCAGCAGATTTTTCCATCAGATTCCCAGGTCCCTCTCCAGACCCAGTAAATCAGACCACAGTGGGGGATGCAGCCAGGATCCTGCATTTTCAACAGGCATTCCCCAAGCCTGTAGGCTGCTGCTGCATGACTGGCTCCAGTCTTGCTCCTCTGAGTCCTCCCTGGACTAGCATCAGCAACAGCTGGCAGCACGTTAGGAAGGTTGTGTCTCAGTCTCCACCGCAGGCCTTGTCGACAAGATCCCTGGGAATGGTTGGCACTTTGAAAACACTGCTCTCTCCCACCTGATTGGACCAACTTTCAGAGCCCTCCAGCCCTTCTCTCCAACTTCCTAAAGGGGGCCCGTGAAAAACTTTTAGTTCAGGGACAAGCCTTTCATTTCACAATAAGGGAAAGGCTTAAGATGCCACGGTCTACCCCGAGGGAGCCCCAGGGGAGCCCCAGGAGAGAAGGCTTCCACAGGGTAGATCAAGGCAAACGTTTCATGGCTAACATTGCTTGGTGAAGAAGCAGGACCAAGAGAACAGAATGGGACTGAGCATCTAAGAGGAGGAAGAGATTGCTCTTAAGGGAGAAGGAGCAGGGGAAGGGGCCTGGGGACAGAAATGGGGTTCAGCCTCGTTGCATCTGTAGGTTTTCATGCTGTGGCAGCAGAGGGCAAGGCTTCTGGGGGAGACAGCTTGGGGAGGTTTGCTTTACCCAGAAGACTGCTTAGGGGATTTAAACCTGGTGCCTGGGGGATTTGTTAACCTTGAGCAGAGTCAGAGACATTGTTGCTTGTGGCTAACATGACTCCTCAAGGAACTAATCACACTTACTTATACATATTTTTATATATTTTATTTATAAATATTTTGCATATATATATATATTTAAAGCATCCTTGAAATCTGAAGTATGGTTCCTATTTAACCGTGACATGGGAGAACAAGAGTAAGAAAGCTAAACAGGGGGGCGCCTGGGTGGCTCAGTCGGTTAAGTGTCCAACTCTTGGTTTTTGGCTCAAGTCATGATCTCAGGGTCGTGGGATAGAGTCCCGCAATGGCTCTGCGCTCAGCTCGGAGTCTGCCTGCAGATTCTCTCTCCCTCTCCCTCTCCTTCTCCCCCTCCCCCAGCCTGTGCTCTCTCTTTTCCCCTTTGTTTAGAGAAATAAATAAATAAAATCTTAAAAAAAAAACTAAACAGAGAATTATTTAAATATATAAATTTCACACATAGCAAAAATCTCATCTTTTAGTCATGTTAACAACCAACATGGGAAATTACTTCCTGTGTACCCGTTGTACATAAAGGAGGGCACAACTGGGACATTATGGGCTTCATGGAACCAACTGGAGCTGGTTCTGATGGGGGTCAACACTATTCACGGACGATGAGCTCTAGTTCCAATACGCCGGGAGACCTGACGCAAAGTGAAGACCCCCCCAGGTACAATATGAATAGCACCCTGCCCCCCGCTCCATCCCCAATCTTCCCTGGAGTTTCTCTTCTGCAAGAACCCAGACTTTTACACACTCTGTTTACCTAAAGCAAGACACACACCTTTTTCTCGGCTGGTCTAGAAAAGCCACTTGATGGCGCATTCTCTTCTTTTCATGTTGGTCTCCTGTCATTATGCCCCTCTCCCTCCCCTAAAGCCTGCAAAATGAATCTCAGCCAAGCAGGCATTGATCCCAAAGGTCACTCTGGTCTTAAGCAGAAACCCTGTTAGCACCCCCCAGTAGCCTTGAACTCCCACCACGGGAAGGGATCCCCTCTGTCCGGGGTGGCTGGGGAGCAGGGAGGGGTGACACATTACCTGCCAGGTACTCGATGACTGCTGCCATGTAGACGGGAGCACCCACGCTGATCCGGTACTTGAATGTCCCTTTCTTCAGGTACCGCATCAGCCTCCCCACGGGGAAGATGACGCCGGCCCTGGCTGAACGGGACAGCTTGGACATTTTCTTCTTCCCGCTCCGGCCCGACATCTTGCCTCAGTTTCCCTCTCAGCTTGCTGACACGGAGGCCTCCCGGCACTAACACAATGCTGAAAAGGAAAGACGGTAGGGTGAGGAAGGGTGGTTGGCGAACATTTTGGGGACGGTCATGTGGCACTAGGGCACCGCGTGACACATCTGGTTGTCCCGAGAGGCAGCTGAGACCTGGCTGCCATCGCAGGCCACTGCAGGCTGGGCGCTGGGCATGGGGACTCCGCAGTGCATCAACAACCTCCCCACCCCCCCACGGACATCTCCCCCGTCCCATCAAGCCCGCCCAACCTCAATGGGAGAGGCCAAAGAAACTTCATTAGAGAAAGGGGTCATGGGGCTATCGTCTGCAGGACAGCGGCCCCAAAGGTGCCCAGAACCCCTGCATGTGTCACCTTATATGGCAAAAGAGACTTTGAAGATATGGTGAAGTCAAGGATCCTGAGATGGGGAGATTATTCTGGAATATTTGGGCAGGCCCAGTGTAATTGCAAAGGTTCTTTTAGGAGGGGGCAGGAGATGAGAAAGTAGTAAGAAGTGCAAGGAGGGAAGCAACGGATTCTCCCCTCAGAGCCTCCAGAAGGAATCAGCCCTGTCAACACCTTCACTGAAGCCCAGAGAACCTGATTTTCACCCTTTCCGCTCCAGAACTGCCAGGGAATAAAATCCTATTACTTTAACCCCTATACTAGGGCTAATTTATTATAGCAGCAGCAAGAGAACAGATATGATTGATTACTCTTCGCCCTAATTTGCTCCTGCCTGTCTGAATCCAGAGTACTTAGTTATATAGCAATGCCTGTCCTGGTCGGCTCTGATGGACGGACGACTCAGAGCTGATGTGTGTTTCCAAATTCTCCAACAATAGAGCATTCGTAAAAACAGAAATACGTCAGAAGATGCAGTTGATTAAATATTCTACTGCAGAGTAACGAAACCTAGCAAACTAAAAGTTACAAAGCGGCCCAAGCTTCTGCTCCTTGGAATGAGAAGTCCAGGCCGACTGAAGGGAGAAACTTTAGAATCAGTCTCAAGAAGTGACTTCAGTACCATGCACCATGAGACACGCCTATAATTCATGGTTATTTCAGGAAACGATCTTCTGTATGAAGATAAGATCATTATATACTTCCGAAAAGCTAATTCAGAGAATTTTAATAGAGCTTTATCCATTTGTTGAGGGTATATTGTGCCCAAAAGATGGGATATAATACATAAAAGCAAGTTAGATAGGACACACGGGCATGACCAAAGGAAAAAAAAAAGAAACAAAATTTCTAGGAAATGTATTAATGAATCAAAGTTCTCTGCTCCAAGGGCAATGCCATTCTTGAGGGCCGTTTCATCTGGGAATGCAAAATAAGAAAGGCAAAAACACACTTGAGATTGGTTCTGTTTGCGGAGGCTGCCTGTCTCGCATGCTGGCCAGGCCGGTGGACCAATAGCCAAGGTGGTCATGAAAAGGCCCAAGAAAGTGGGTAAAAAAAATATGATGAAAGGAAGTGCTACACGGATACACGGCTGATGGGAAAGACACGAAGCTGGGATTTATTTAATCTGGATGGAAGAACGAACATAGAGTTCAGTTTCCTCAAGTAGTTGATTACCCCGTTACGACTGAGGAGTTTTATATAAACAGTATGGAATTGGCAACCAACCCCATTCTTGACATCCTCCTATCTCCGAGGTGAATAATGTGAGTTTGAGGCGTTTTATTACATACTTCACATACATTATTTTTTACATGCTCATACGTACTTACTATACTCCTATTTTATGAGTCGTTTTGCCACCAAAATGTGTAGGTATTCATCAAAGTTAAGTACAAGCAAAGAGGAGCAAATGGCCTTACAATATTATCTCTTTTGCAGTAAGGCGCAGGGATCAAACACTATCACCCTTTTTAGAACTTGCACATTTTCTGTGCCTCTGCTGTGCCAGGCTGCTACCTCTCACGAAGCCACTCGGATGTCTTCCCTTGGAGGAAGCAAGCAACAGCAATATTAGCATTTTAGCTATCAATTTACATTAAGGAAACTGAGGTCACGCATCTGTCAATGTCCGCAGTACCTGCTATTGGTCATCGCTGACCCAAGGCATAGGGAACTCATAAAGCAATGTGAATGGGTCCTGTCCCCAGAGAGAGCTAAATGACAGATTTGCTAGCTGCTGGTAGTGTTTGAATGGAGGGGGCTCCTGATACAGTGGGAAGCCTCCAGGATGGGGAGCAAAAAACCTGGGTGAGGTCCTGCTTCTACATAACTAGCTAGGGGAGCTCTGTGTTCATTGGTGTGGACCTCATCTGTAAAATAAGGCAGTGACTCATTGATCCCAAAGGTCACTCTGGTCTTAAACACTCCAATGTTTGTGAAATGCACTTTCAAATGGTTCTGGAAAAGCTTTCGTACCTTTAGGAAATGAATTTTGTAGAGTTAAGAGCCTGTACAGGTTCATAAAGATGTATGAGTATTGGTGACTCTGCTAAGCCAATTATGTGCTTTCTGTAGTTATGGGTAAATTGGGGGAGGGAGAAGATTAGTAGGTCTGGTTGCCAAGGAAACCACCTGAAAAGTCCATCACAGAGTGGACTTGCCCTGTGGATACTGTGCACACTAGATGGTCACGATCTCTCATACCAACAGAGAGAATGACGCACAAAACACAAATACACAAGGGCAGGACATACTCATCCCTCCCTACTCCACCATATTTTTCTCAAATGAAAATAGCCAGAAAATGACTAAGTATGCGGGATAAAACCTCCTAGGGACTCCTCCAGTGTCAGCCAAGAGGAGTAACAAATTTCCCTAAATATTGAGAATTAGTGGCAGTAGAAGGAAAACAGGTGATGTTAGGGGACTGACGCCTAAAACTCTCATGAAGGGAGGACAGCCAAGGAAAGAAAACCAGGGTTAGATCATGTAGGGATCACTCTACACATAGCGTTTTGTAACCACACTTTCTTTAGCTTCCAGATTTTCCTCCAGATTAAGACCTTAGATCTGGGGATGTGGCTCTGTCTGAAGTCTCAATGGGAGATTGTGCCTGGGGAACCCATCTTTGCAGACACCATGCTGAGCTTCAGCACCTGGGCACCCCAAACTCCTGGGCCCCTGATGTTGGGGGGACCTGTACATTGTAGGAATCAGACCACATCTGGAAATCCCTAAAGATTCAGAAAGGATGCAGATGGAGCGGACATGTCACACCTCCTGGACCCTACAAATGGAAGGAAGTGCTTGGCATCCACTGACCACTCCAGAGAAGACCCTGTGTTTACCCATGACCCCTGCCCCCAGCCTGCACTGAACTCCACCTGGAGTGGTGAGACATCATAACTCCTAAGGTCCTTCGTTCCCAGGCTACCCCTTCCCCTGACTCTATCTAGTCTTGGGAGGTCAGGAGTTTAAAAACTTGAACAGGTTTTTACCTACTTGCCACAAATCTCCAAATCTCTGTGGAGGGCTGCTCATCTAAAGAGAAAAGAACTATTGCAATGTGAAATTTGTTTCCATCAGACTAATACTTAAATGTTTACATTTATTTACCTTCTGCTCTAAAACATTTTTTTCTCTAATTAGGCAAAGCTAAGGACTACAGTACATTGTTTGTTTACAAGTTTGAAGACAAGAATATGGCTGGATGAAACTCTTCCAGTGGTTATAGGCACCACGTGGGGGCCCCCCTGGAGCCTGCACATGGTCAAGCTCAGCTGGCCCAACCCCTCCAGGCCCATCCTGGGGTATCATGGGGTCCTTAGGAGGAATTGGGAACCAGACCAGATAACCTAGATCTGTAATATATCTATCCTTTCATATTGGAGAGACCAGGAAAAACCGAGATATAAAGTCTCATAGTTACTTGCAAAGTGAACGGGAGGGTTTTCAGCATGCTAACGGTGGGGACTCAGGGAAGAAGGGGGGAGAATGCAGAGCTGCTCATTCCCTTCTCCCTCCAAAAGCACAGTTGGAAGAACAAAACTGGTTTCGCGTGTGCTGGGCAGAGGGCACACTTGGACTCTGTAGATTTAGGATTTAAAGCTCATAAGGACACTGATGGGCTAGATTTTACAGATACCACAAGGGTAAACATCAAATTGTAGCACTGACTCAGACATGGGCAATAAACTCACACCAGCCTATTCAAATCACTGCTGTATTTCATTGATTTTATGATGCTTTTTTTTTTTTACACTTTATTATCTCTGGAAATCAGTATGCATCTTCCAACTATGACGTCATTGATTCCATGAAAGATAGTGTTTATGAAGCATTTATTGTTGAACGAGAAACTACATTCGTTGTGGAATATACATGGCCCTTGTCCTCAAATATTTTCCAATGAAGTCGTAAGACAGACCGTGCTAAAGTTTCAAATAGATGCTGGAGACATGGTTCCTAAACTGTGCACCAAGGTACCCTGGGACAGACAAGTCAGCAGATGTTTGAGCTTCCAAGGGAAATGAAGTGATACTCGACCTGTTGGACTCTACAACTATAGGGTCAAAGTGTTCCTACCAGTGGTTCATGGTGGGTCGTACTATCTGCTTTCTCATGGTGTTGCATCTTAGAAAGCTGAGTTTTTGGTGGCTCCTGTGATTAAAGCAAGGGCCAGGGAGAAATCAATGTGGAACAGAAAATGACAGTGGCAGTGTCCAACCGGATTCTAAGGTTCGAGAAGTTGTGCAATGCCCAACAGGTGCACACACCCTATTTGTAATTCATTATGGCTATCTGTGAATGGTTTACAAATATTCTTTTTTCTTCTTATTCATGAATCAGTTTTTTTTTCCAAATAGCTTTTAATAGCAAGGGCATACATACTTATTAAGTGTTTGGACCTCACCACTTAATAAATGGAATTGATAGGCATTTCTTCTGGCCTAGGCGCTTGGAGGAAAAAATGGCTGAGACAGGAAATTTCTCTGTGAACTGAAAAAGTCTGAGAACTTCTCTTAGGGCCCATCACCCACAGGCTGAAACCTAGAAATATGACTTGCTCAAGGTCACCCTGAATCAAGGCAAACAAAAAAGTTAAAGAAGCTATTTAAAATTTTGAGTTTAGGGGTGCCTGGCTGGTTCAGTCAGTAGAGCATGTGACTCTTGATGTCAGGGTTGTGAGTTTGAGCCTCATGTTGAGTGTGGAGATCACTTAAAAATAAAATGTAAAACAAAATTTTGAGTTTATCTTTAAATCTAAGTACTATTTGCACATAGTAGTATAAAGCAAAAAGGTAAAGAAATGCATAAAATGAAAAGCAATAGTCTCCCACCCCACTCTTTCTACCCCCAATCTTGCTTCCAGAGGCCATTCGGGAACAGTTTTTAATTTTAGTTCTGGTGGTCACCTCCAAAGCTCTAGTGTTTATACATTGACTTTGCAATTTATATCCACTTTTTAGACAGTCTGTCAATGCCGAAGAAGGACAAGAACTTAAGTCCTCTTTCTTCTCCCTATTCTAGTTGTTGAACAGCATACTTCCGTTTTTATTTCCTCTGCTGATTACCTTGGGAACTTTGTTTATTTTTCAAAGATTTTATTTATTTGAGAGAGAGAGAGAGCATGAGTGGGACGGGGGAGGGGGAGATAGAGCAGAGGGAGAGGGACAAGTAGATTCCATGCTGAGCACAGAGCCCCCACAACTCCAGGCTTGACTTGGGACTCCATCCCATGACCCTGAGCTTAAATCGAGAGTTGGACCCTCAACCAACTGAGTCACCCAGGCACCTCTACCTCAGGAACTTTAAATACAACACTTCAATCTCTGACTCCCCAACCTACAGGTGTTCCTCCTTGAACCACTGTTACATAGGAGGAGGCTATGTGCCCTGATTCTTCCCTGGCCCTCGTTCCCTACCTCCCCTCCCGCTTCCTACCTCTGTCCTCCAGCCACCATCATCCCCACTCACAGCCTTTATATTTGGGTCTGTAATCACAGTGAAATCCTCATTTTGGCTCTAGGTTGATTTTGAACATGAAATGCTCATAAGCAGCATTTATATGATTAAAACTTTGTAAAGACTTTCCTTTCACAATCAAGTGGGTGCTGGGCTCACGTTTGCTTTTCTGTGGTCCAGCACCGGGCATCTTGTGTCTCAGTATCAACAAGCGGATTCTTTGTTCTGAAAACATGTTGTTCAAAATCATTCCACATTTTACTTGGCTTCACATTTATTTATTTATTTAAAGATTTTATTTATTTTTTCATGAGAGACACACAGAGAGAGGCAGAGACACAGGCAGAGAGAGAAGCAGGCTCCCTGTGGGGAGCCTGATGTGGGACTCGACCCCAGGACCCCAGGATCACGGCCTGAGCCGAAGGCAGATACTCAACCACTGAGCCACCCAGGCGTCCCTGGCTTCACATTTAGATTGTGTCTTACACAGCTTCCCCCACCCCCAAGTTACTAATTTGGGATTAAGTGCAGTAGTTGGGCTCTATGAAGCAGCTGGGAACACTAGACTAGTGCATGGTGAACAGGGCTCCTAGGGGAAGCAGGGTTAGGTGGCTGCAAGGCTCTGCTTACAAATTTTTCTTTTCTTTTTTTTCTTTTTTTTCTTTTTTTTCTTTTCTTTTCTTTTCTTTTCTTTTCTTTTCTTTTCTTTCTTTTCTTTTCTTTCCTTCCTTCCTTCCTTCCTTCCTTCCTTCCTTCCTTCCTTCCTTCCTTTCTTTCTTTCTTTCTTCTTTCTTTCTTTCTTTCTTCTATTTATTCATGAGAGACACAGAGAAAGGCAGAGACATAGGCAGAGGGAGAAGCAGGCTCCCCCCAGGGAGTCTCATGCAAGACTTGGTCCCAGGACCCCGGGACCTGTGCAAATTGAAGGCAGACGCTCAACCACTGAGCCACCCAGGGGTACCCAGTCATGACTTTTTCATCAACAAATCAATATATAACCTTGTTTTACATGCGTTTGTGTTTAAAGATATCTTATATGATGTGTATTGCTGAGTCACTAACATTGAATTCATGGGAACTAGTGACTGTAACTTAAGCTTGAAGGAACCTCATCTAACACATATATTTTCTCCAGAAGGCACGTGTATTAGCAGCATTCTTGTGCTTGGGAACACTACACAACACAGCACTTCAGGACGGTGCCTCGGGGCCATTTTGAATAGTGGAATCACCAATGGAAAGCACAAAAGTGTGAAAACCATGGCGCTAAACAGGCCAAGGAAAGGGCATGAATTTAGAGCATGAGAGATTAAAGAGGAAGGCCAGCCCTCGGTAGAATTCAGCTGGGAAGGTGAGTGATGAGGCTAAATTTTTTTACTGCCCGGTGCATGTCTTTGAAAGACTGGAAATCCATTGATTTGGGGGTGACATATAAATTTTAGCAAGCAGGCAAACTCGCTAATATGGAATCCGTGAATAATGAGGATCCATTGTGTTTTCCTTCTTGTTGACAAGAGAAAAGTGTGGCTTTGCCATATGCTAAAAAACACCCTGCTTTTCAGTCATTGTTCTTTGCAGGGGCCACTTTCTTCCCAGAGACTTTTATCCAGAAGTCTCCTGACCTCCTGCTCCTGTTGGGAATGGTTGTCTCACCCAGCGGTCATCCTGGGACTGTCTTCCTGGCTTGTGCCTCACCCAACATCTTCCTCTTTCTTGGCCTGCTGCTATGGTTTCTTGTAACTCTTCAGAGACAATTCAGAGAAGTACACTTTGTTCTCTTACATAAATGGAGTTGTCTTTACGGAATGATCTTTGGAGGATCACTTGGTAATCAACGATTCAATCAATCAAATAACTTTTAGTATCAGAATCCTTTTGCTTCAACATTTTGATCCATTGTTGTTTTTTGTCCACTGTTACAGAGAAATTTGGTGCTCCCAACCCCCATACTTTCTTTTAACTTATTTTAAATTTATTTTTCATTTTTCAAAACCCCTCCATACTTTTAGATTGTCTCTTAATGTTCTAAAATTTCACAAGGACATGTTTATTTTTTTTTTTTTTTGTTTTTTTGTTTTTTTGTTTTTTTTTTTTTTACAAGGACATGTTTAGATGTGGGTCCTCCCCAGTTCCACTCACCCTGCTCAGCTCTTGGAGATAAGCCCGTTCAATCTATCATAAGACTTGTGTCTTTAATAACTCCAGGGATTTTCTGGTATGGATTTGATTATTTCCTTCCATTTCTTTAACCCCCCCTTTTTTTTTTTAAAGATTTTATTTATTTATTCATGAGAGACAGAGAGAGAGAGAGAGAGCGAGAGAGAGGCAGAGACACAGGCAGAGGGAGAAGCAGGCTCCATGCAGGGAGCCCCACATGGGACTCAGATCCTGGGACCCCAGGATCAGGCCCTGGGCTGAAGGCGGCACTAAACCGCTGAGTGCCCCTGAGCTGCCCTATTTCGCTCCATTTCTTTATTCCTCCCACTTGTCCCTTCTCTTACTGGGATGCCTATAAACCAGGGATTGGATCTCCTGGATGGGTCCTCTTTTTCCTTCTGTTTTTTTCAGTCCCGTAACATCTAATTTTGGCCAACAAATTATTAATCTTCAAGAGCTCTTTCTTGTTCTCTGACTCTTCTTTTTTCTCATGAGCAGCTTCTTTTATGAACGTACCATGTCTTCAAGTCTCTCTGAAACTGCTTGGGGTGTGTTGACATTATTGTCTGTTCTCTAAGTTATATTATCCAGTCAGTCATCCTATGTTTTTATTTTCATCTTTTTCTTTCATGTCAGCTTTCCTTCAATGTCTGGTGAGCTTTGGTCATGCTTTCATGTTTAAGAACGAAAGACAAGCCTGATTATTATAGGCAGATAGAAAAGTTTTCCTCAGCTATTATTTGGCATGTTTCCTGCTTTTGGGACCTCTGGGTACATGCATAAGGCCTGCCAAGAAGCAGGGATCACCTGGGTGCCCAGTCAGGGACTGAGAACCCAAAAAGCCAGAATGAGAACCCATTACTTTGTGGAATCTCAGGCATCCTAGAAATTCTAGACCTGCCCTGTAGTTGTTCAATTTCCCTCTTTTTAAAAAAGATAAGACTAGATTTCTTTTTAAAAATAAATTATTTATTTGAGGGGTGGGCAGGAGAAGGAGAGAATCTTAAGCAGACTCCACGCTCAGTGCAGAGCCCAACGTGGGGCTTGGTCTCCGGACCCTGACATCATGACCTGAGCCAAAATCAAGTCAGACATTTAACCAATTGAGGTACCCCAGTACCCCATGCAGTTGTTCAATTTCTTTAGAGAGGAAATCTCAGATTGTTACTTGGGGGATAAATGCTGGATTGCCAGAAACTCTACTGGGAGGTGGGGAGGGAGAAGGACTAATTCACCCAGCCGTTCTGGAAACAGACTCTCAACAACTCCCCATCTCTCACCCTGCCTTGACTCTTACTCATGGCCTCCCCGGCAATATTGTCTGCACGGTAAGACTGCCCTTGCAGTCTTCCAGAAATTTGTTGAAATCTCCCACCTGCTGAAGACCCACACTAACCCCTGCCCCTTTGTTGTTCAGTGTTTATTTTCTTTGAAATTCTTTACCATTACTTTTGTGGGCTCCAAGAGAGGGAAAGCACATGTGCTCCGTCCATCATGTAGAAGTGGAAACGGAAAGTGTCATTTCAATTTAACATCTTAACAAACATCATTTGGGATTTAGCCTAGAAATGAGTATGCTGGTAAGGAGAAAGAGCTCAACTGTTTTATAATTGAGTAATAATGTCATATTGAAAAATTTAGATCACTTTCATCACCAGGTGAGTCATTGGTCTTGAGATAATTGGAGAATATAAAATTTCCTATCAAGAGATTATTTAAGACCCATTAATATAACAGAATCAAATTCAGTGTGTCTGTATTTGCCCGGTTGTAGCAAATGTATATGGGATTCCTATAAACAATATTTGTAATTATACTATAGTCCCAGAAGGGAAGAGAAGAAAGAAAAGAAAAATTCCAAGCATTTGCCCTGATTGAATAAATTCTTTTGGTGGGAAATAGCAAACTTTGCTTACCACCCTGACTGCCTGTCTTCATGAAAAGACAAAATAGTCTGGTTTCTTTGGACAAAATTTTCTTTTAAATAAATTCTTTCTCAAGCATAAAGAGCTGATCAAGAGTAACTCATTTTTTTATGCCTCAAACAACTTCTTGAAATTTTTATTATATGTAAACTGATGAGTTTGATGACAAACTCTAGCCAATCAGCAAGATGGTCCATTCGAAGCTGCCAGCAATCCTGACTTAAATGACCATTTTTAAGTGGCATTATAAAAGAGAGAGCAGCCATTTGAGATGGGGAACAGTAATTGTGGGCCGAGTGTTACAGGTGAGGTTTGGTTGGGCTGATGAACCACCTTATTTTATTTTATTTATTTTTTTTTAATTTTTTAAATTTATTTGTGATAGTCACAGAGAGAGAGAGAGAATGAGGCAGAGACACAGGCAGAGGGAGAAGCAGGCTCCATGCACCGGGAGCCCGATGTGGGATTCGATCCCGGGTCTCCAGGATCGCGCCCTGGGCCAAAGGCAGGAGCCAAACCGCTGTGCCACCCAGGGATCCCAAACCACCTTATTTTAAAGTAGTCTTTTGAGCTGTTGCAAGACACCTTATTTTAAAGTAGTCTTTTGAGCTGTTCTCTTCAGAAGTATACAAATCAGGGCCTGTGGGGAGGGAGGGAGTAGGGGAGCAGAAAACGCTCATGGGGAGGGCTTTGGTCCCATGCCTGCTAGCAGGGTGCTCCTGGTAGGTGGAGAAATCTGAGGCAGAGCAGGGCTCCAGCCTCTTCCTTAGTGAGGAGGGACCCTGGGGGTGGCAGGGGAGGGGGGCCTGATGCCTGAAAGTCAACAAGGCTGGAGCTTTGCTCTGTCCCTGTGCTAGCAAAAGCCTCGGCCCCTAGAAGATTCTCCCTAAATTTCTGTTGAATAAATGAGCAAGAGAGTGAATTCCCATAAAAAAGTATATGAATCGGGATCCCTGGGTGGTGCAGCGGTTTGGCGCCTGCCTTTGGCCCAGGGCGCGATCCTGGAGACCCGGGATCGAATCCCACGTCGGGCTCCCGGTGCATGGAGCCTGCTTCTCCCTCTGCCTGTGTCTCTGCCTCTCTCTCTCTCTCTCTCTGTGACTATCATAAATAAATAAAGAAAAAAATTAAAAAAAAAAAAAAAGTATATGAATCAAAATGCTTTCATATATATATATTACTTTAAAACTGGAAATCAGAGGTCTTTTTTTTTTAAAATCAGAGGTCTTGTAGCTTTTTGATGATGGCAATGAATTTTTTAAAACTTTAAGTACTGTCTTAAAATTGCTGATATGTATTCATTTTTAGTCCCTGTGATATTTCTCTAATCTGTAGTAATGCGCTTCAGAATATCTCATATTGTAAATATTTTTTTAAAAAAAAGAAGTAGACATGGCAACGAAGCATCTTCACACTGTCAGCTCAAAATTCTCCTTTGGGAGAATAAAATGAGATGAAATAAAACTAGGTAGGACATTAGGGAATTCAATACAAATGTATTAACTATATGTAGAAATATATTTTAAAGGCATTAAACAAAAAACCTCACACCTAATAGAATTCTAATATATTTTGGTGTTACCCTACGTACTGTATTTTTTTTCGTACTGTATTAAAATAATAATAAAATTATTTTGTAGCTGTAAAAACCATTCTCAGTAATACTAGCTAAATCACTTGCTCTATTACATTTCCATTTATGAAGTCCAAGGGCAAATCATTATTGCACAAGTAATCCTTTCCAAACCGTTTTCTTCCAAGGCCACCTCTAAGTGAATGAGAATAGTCAATAATTTTATCGTCATATATGTTAGAGCACATTAACAATTTATAATGTAAAGAGCTATATCAAATGCAATTTCATCAAAATGACACACGGATCAAATTAACTAAATTAACCAACCATGAACGTTAGAACCAAGCATTAACCCAATTTATTTAAATTATACTATTGGGTTACAAATCACTCCCTTTTTAAAAAGTCTTTCAAGTCATGTCCTGGAATAATCCAGGAGGAAGCTCAACTACTGCCAGTGCATTCTTTATAATCTGGAGTCAGAGCCTGTGCCTATCTCCTTCTAGAGGGGACGGGGAGAGGAGAGCAGAGCAAAGGCTGGGAGCAGATGTGGCCTAGATTTAGGGCGTACGCTGCCACAGTGGTACTCAGCGACTTTTAGCAGGTTTTGTTTCTTTTGTTAAATGTAGGCTCAAGGGCAGCCCGGGTGGCGCAGCGGTTTAACACCGTCTTTAGCCCAGGGCCTGATCCTGGAGACCTGGGATCAAGTCCCATGTCAGGCTCCTTGCATGGAAACTGCCCCTCTCTCTGTGTGTCTCTCATGAATAAATAAATGAAATCTTAAAAAAAAAAAAAAAATGTAGGCTCGAATTTTTTTTTAAAAAGAAGACAAAAGGACAAGTTGTTGATATCTATTTAGTTTCTTCTTTATGAGCCTATATGTGGCCACCTCCGGAACCAGTTGAATGAGAAATGAATGTAAGTGAGTGAATAACAGTAATTTTCACTCTCATTGGATCTTAGTCATGCACCCCGGAAGAAAATGTCTTCCTGAATCTATTCATTCATGGAAAACAAAATAAAAACCAAACCCTTCACTGGGTCCAGACTGGTCTCTGGTCTTTTTGCTCTTGAGAATTGACAAACAGGAACAGTGGGCAAGCTATCCTGTTTCTTCAAAAGCTACTAGCTGCAAATTAGCAGTGATTTTATTGTTATCAACAGGGGCCTCCTGCTTCTCTGGGCAGGGGACCGACTTTGTCTGAGGCCAGATGAGTTTCTCAGGTGAGGGGTGAGGAGACATGGGAGTTTGCTTTGGGGCTGAAAGTGAGTGTACCAGCATCAGACGGCTATAGGCCTTGGTGCTGCCTGTCCCACCAGGGGCTTCCAGAGACACCATGGCTGCTGGGCCTCTGAGTACATAGGTAGGGCTGGTTGCGGGCTCTCAAGGCAGAGGCAGTTGTCCCAAGACCCCTCTTCCTCCATCCCTCTGTCTCCCCTCCTGTTTTCCTTACTGTCAGTGGGTGTACTATGGGCATAAGTGGTGGTGGCAGGGCTGTGGCTCTAGTTGCAGTGTTCTATCCTGTGACAGGCAGTGTCCTTCCCTGGTTATGGCTGTGGGGACCGGGCCTTGGTGGTCTGTATCTGCTATACCTGGTAAGGGCAACCACGAGGCCCATGGTGCCTTTCCACCTATGGGTGCAAGCTGCTAGACCTCGGATGAGAGGTACAGTGGGCCAAAGTGGTGTGTGTGTGTGTGTGTGTGTGTGTGTGTGTGTGTGTGTGTGGTGTGAGGGGGTAGGGGCTCATCTTGTACTCACCACCTGTGGCCCTTAGTCAAACCTGTCGATTATTCAACACCTCCCCCGCCAATCCTTCCAACTTTGCTCAAGCCAACAAAAGCAACCTTTCAGGAGCTCCAACATATAAAACAGATGGAAGGAAGGGGAGCAGTCCTGGTTGGAATCGGGAGGTGCTTGAGAACCTTGATGCCTGGGTCCCTACCTTTCCTGCTTTGGGCCTCTGAGAACTGACAGCTATTGCACCTGCTGACCCGTGAGGGCCTTTCCGACCTGACAGTTGCTTCTATTCAATGAAGATGCTCAAAAGGTCACTCTTGACCCCTCTCTGTTACATCCACAGTCATGGAACAACCCTGTAGAATGAAGTCCAGGTGATCTTCCCTTTGAAGTGACTATCTTGTCATCCATGATAATCATAGAAAAGAAAAACTAGACTTGAAAATTCTACTTTGCTTTGTTCCAGGACTGCCTCTTCTCCACCTCAAGAAAATACTCTACAGTGTTCACTGAAGAGCCACGGGGGTGAAATCCAGTTTCGTGGCAAGGGGGCAACACTGGAGTTGGTTAGTATGGCACGGAAATTCTGGAAGACCGATCGATTTGCAAATTTAGGGTATTGGTGGGGGACCCTGTGAATTATCGTTTGATCTAAAAGTTTATGTTGTATATTATAAAAGCTATTGGAATTTACTTTTTCATATTCTACTGCTGCTATTTAATTTTAATGGCGTTATTGAACAGTGAAGGCAACGCAAAATACAAGTTGCATAATATATGCTGTTATTAATGCCAGACCAGTAAACACAAGGGCCTGGGGTTTCCAGGATCAGCTTGATTTCACTTTGCTATGTTTTTGTCCAGTTGTTATGGAAACACCCTAAATTTAGGCATCCAAACTATATCATCAGGACTGCCTCTTTTATCCAGAAACAACCCCCAAATCTCTGATCACATCATGTACTGCAATTTTGGGTTAAGTAGTATGGTTGCCGTAGTTAATCCTGGCGTCCTGGAATGAGCTGGAGCCAATGTCCCTGCGCTGAGGCTGGTGGTCCGAAGCGTATTTCCACACACGCTTCTGTCAAAGCATGAGAATTCTGACTTGAATTACTTACTCCATTCCAAGTCCAAATTGGCAACGCCAGTCAAATAAATCGGGCAAAGTATGATGGATGGTGGGATGGATAAATGAACAGTAAGGGCTTCAGAGAAACCACCAAATTTATCTTATTTAATACTTTGTGACAAGACAGTTTAAAGTACAGTGTTGTGTGGCTCAATCGGATAATCTTTATCTTGCATCTGACAGAGGCAGGTAAAGCGGTGATGCAAAGACAAGGTTTTAAAAATCAGAATCTGCATAATGAACATAATCTGAGAATCACTGGGCTGCCAGTCTTGTTCTCACCCCATGGAGGGGAGGATGTGGGCTGTGGAGTAAGGCTGCCTGGCCTGGAGTCCCAAGTCTACCTCCAGCTGTGGGCATGTCCTCGACCTCGCTTTTCTCTTCTGTAGGATGGGTCTAATAAGAGTACCTACCTGTAGCGCTGTTGTAAGAATGAAAGGAGTTAATGCCTACAAAGTGTCCGGAAAAGCGCCTGGCAGGCAGTAAGGGATTTAATAAATATTAGCTACTGTGTCTTAATTCCACAGAAGACATGGTTTTAGAGAATGAGTTTCACGGAGCTCAGGTTGGCATTTTCCCCTCTCGCTCAAAAGCAATGATTACGACATCATAGCGCTTGGTGTTCTGTGAACACCACCAGGCTTGAGCTCAGCAACCTCCTTCCAGAAGCTGGGGTAAAGGTGTGATAATTAAAACTCCGAGCTACCTAATGTAGTGAGAACTTCATGACAGTCAGTACTTTTGTTTTTCCAAGGCGGGGCACTTCGGGGTCCCTTGTGGTCTAATCCCGTATCTCCCAAATTCCATCTGTCTGGGAATTCACAATCATCAGAAGGTTAGAATCAGGGTTTTACAGAATCATGATCCAAGACCGAAAGGGACTTGAGTGATCAGCCAACTGTAGTGCCCTGATTTTAGTCACCACAGGAGGTGTGACGGGGAGGGGCAGTGGTCAGTAAACCGCTTATCCATGACCAGGAGGTTTATGTGAGACCAGACCTACCGCCAGCCTCCTCACCCCCCCCGCCCCCCACTTCTGGAACCCTGGTCTGGAACCCTGATCTTTTCTGCACTTTGCTATAGTGTTATGTACACATCTGACCTTCAATAAATAGTCCTCGGGTAAGTGAAAAAGGCAGCCAGCCTTAAATATTGTTCTCATTCTCTCTCTCTCTCTCTCTCTCTCTCTCATTCATTCATTCATTCTCTCTCTTTCTTTCTTAGGCTCCATGCCCAATGTGGGGTTTGATCTCACCACCCTGAGATCAAGAGTTGCATGATCTACCGACTGAACCAGCCAGGTGCCCCTTCAATATTTGTTTCAATAGCATTTGGGGGGTTCCTTTTGTGATTTTTTTTTTTGGAAGGGGGAAATGGGTTATCCTCTCAAACACTCATCTTTCCCTCCAACTTAATTCCCAATATACATCCCAGTGTGCATCCAGGAGAAAAAAAAACCCTCCCTTCTGAAGTTTTCACTACCTTCCTTTTTAAAATATCACCTTCCAGTATCATTGTAAGAAGTCATATCCTCTATTGGTTCATTTTTTTTCTCTTCTAAATCTAATATAAGATATTCATAGAATCAGAGCGATTACACAAATCATAAATTGTCAGTTCAGTTCCCTCCTCAGCCTGAACTGGGCAGGGCAGTTTGGCCTCAGCCTCGCAAGGGAATTTACGTGATGATGATGTGATGATGAAGAGATGAGGATGTGATGACGCTGAAGAAAGAGGAGGAGGAGCTCTTTCTTCTTCTTTTTCTTTCTGCTCCAGTCCTCCTGCATTCTCTGTGAAGCCTACTCCAGCCCTTCCTCCAGACTAAAATTCCGTTCTCCCTTTAAAAATTGTTGTAGCATTTTATTGTGGCTGTTATTACACATTATCAATCACTTGTAACTTCTTAATTGTATTTAGTTATGCAAGTAATATAGAAATTAACTCAAATTGTAAAATTTCAAATGTTGTAACAATGGTTACAGATGGGTGTGAATAATTGTATGACTAAACTCTTCCTTGACAATTCCTCCAGTTCTTGTCTCTTTGTGTCTTTACATCCTTCCTGTCTGTTTATGTACGCGTTTTTGCTTACAGATATGCATAATATTATTTTGTTTTTACATAAATAGTACCATACAATATGTATTGTTCTGCAATTACTTTTTTCTTTTTTTTATTTTTAAAGATTTTATTTATTTATTCGTGAGAGACAGAGAGAGAGAGAAGCAGAGACACAGGCAGAGGGAGAAGCAGGCTCCATGCAGGGAGCCCGTTGTGGGACTCGATCCCGGGGTCTCCAGGATCAGGCCCCTTGGCGGAAGGCGGCACTAAACCGCTGCGCCACCCAGGCTGCCCCTGCAATTACTTTTTTCATTAATAATATGTCTTGGTGACTTTTCTCTCTTAGTATATATGGACTTATTCATTCTTTTTAACTGTTGCCTAGTTATCCAGGAGACCAAATTTTATTTAGCCATTCCCTATGCCTGCCATTAAGTGGCTTTCAGTTTCAAAATTACCAAAAACCCTGCAATGGGAGAGAATTACATAATCTGTGCACACGTGTGCCTGCTTCTCTAGGATACATACCAAGAAGTGGAATGGCTGGGTCACAGAATGTGCACATCACTAATTTTAACACTGTCAAACTGCCCTCCAAGTTGGCTGTACTACTAATTTACACACCTGTTAGCAGTGTAAGAAAGAACCCAGTTTCCCACTTCGCTTGCCAAGATTAATCACTTTTTACCTTCCTTACCTGCATATACATTTTATCGCCTAGGCTTGGGATGTAAGCTCTCTGAGAGCAGGCTCCGTGACTTCCCATATGTGCATTTCGTCCCCCAATCAGAGGTGTTTAATAATTGGTTCTCAGTAAATGCTTCTAGAGTGATCTCCAACCACAAGTTCTCTGCTCATGTCTGTGCAAAGGAAAGCATTTACCCACAGTGCATCTTTGAGGTTATTTCTTAAGAATGAAAAACAGTTTTTAAAAAGTCGGTTGGATTTTTGTACACCCTTCCCCCTGGACAAGTTACAGATATCTTTCTTTTAAAGTTGCCTGCCTAAAACAGGATTCCCTCCTGCTCTGCTGGCAGGAGGCAGTGAAAAAAGACCTGGCTGTCTCAGACAATAGCTAGCAGGGTGTCCCACCCACTGGGAAAAGCCTCAGAATCCCTGGGAACTAGACAGAAGATGGGATGGGGAGGGAGTAAGGTCAGACTCTTTGGAACATTCTGGATCCTAGGAGGGAAATTCTTTTACAGAGTTTTGAAATAGAGGAAACCATTAATAATGTCCAAAGCACAGCAATAAATGGATCCAGGTGAGGAAGACCTGTGACAGGCTAGCAGAAACGGCAGGAGAACTGGAGATAGATCTCTATCTCTATTTATATACAATTTGGATACAGGAAAGGGAAGTTTTAAAGGTGTGAACTACTACTGGATGCAAGATAAACTTTTCCTCCGGGCAGAGCCTATATTTATTTATATGATAATCTTGGGTTAGCGAGGTTCTACAAATGCATGAGCGTGGTTCCAAATCTTGCCGTTCGGAATGCTCATTTGAAAAAAAAAAAAAAGGAGTTTTCCAAAGGGGTAGGAGATAACTTTCAGTTACATATGAGCGAATCGAGAATTCGTGTCGCCAAGTGAGAAACAGCACACACCGCGGCGCATTTCGCCCTGGATTTCGCCCTGGATAAGCGCTGCTGCCGGTCGCCTCCGAACCGCTTAAACAGCGCCCGCGCGGCGCAGGGAGGGTGCGCGGGTCTCGGACACGGGAGAGGCGGGGAGGCCACGCCGGGGCGGGCCTGGGGGCTTGGCATGGACCCCCTCCGCGGCGGGGCGGGAACGCGGGGACCCCCATTCCCGTCGGGGTGCAGCGCCGCAGACACACCGGGACCCGCGCTTTGGCTTCTTCTGGCCCCTCCGCGCCTCGCCCGCGTGGGGCCGCTGCCACCGGAGCCCTGCAGGGACCGGGCCGGGCCAAGCCCGCGGTGGTGGCCGCTGCAGGAGGGGGCGCCCCGGGGCCCTCCGGGGCTCGTGCCCTTTGGCCATTGTTGGGAGGAACAAAGAGGGCAGGTGCGGAGGGCGCCCCCGCGCGGCGAGGCGGGGAAGGGCACCGCGGGGCGCGAGGCCGGGGCGCGGCCGGCGCGGGGCTGGGGCCGGGGCCGGGGCCGGGGCTGGGGGAGCGGCCGCGCCGGGGGGCAGGGCCGGTGCCGCCCGCCGCGCCCGCGCGCCCCGCTCGCCGTCCCGCGCCCGCCGCCGCCCCTTGACTTGTATCCCCCTCCCCCCCCCGTTTTTTTTAAATTATCCTTCTTATTCTAGATCTTTTTCCCGCGCAAAGCGGGCAGCCGGGGCTGCGCGAGCGAGCGGCGGAGGGGCCGCCATTTCCCGGGGAAAGCGCAGCGCGCGGCGGCCCCGGGCGCCCCGGAAAGGGAACCGGAGGGGAGTGCCCGGCCCCGAGCCCTCCTCCGCGCCGGCCCGGAGCTCACGGGGCTCGCGGGGCTCCCCCGCCTCGCCCCCGCCGCGACGCCCCCGGCCTGACCTTCCGCGGCGCCCCCCGCCCGCGCCCCCGCCCGCGCCCCCGCCCGCGCCCCGCGCCCCCGCCCCGCGCCCCGCGCCCCTTCCATTGTCAGCCCGGAGCGGCCCGGCGCCCGGCCCCGCAGCCCCGGAGGCCCCCCGCCGCCCGGAGCGGCCCCCCGGCGGCCCGGCGCCTCCCTCCTCCGCTCGGGCGCCCCGGGCCGGCCTCGCCGCGGCCCCGCACCCCGCCGCCCCCTCCGGCTCCCCGGGCCGCCCCCGCTCCTCGCCGGCCGCGCCAGTTACCGCTGCCCCCTCCCCCCGCCGCCCGCCGCCCCCGCCGCCCCCGCCGCCCCCGCCGCCCCGGCCTTTCTTTCGCGGGGAAGCAAGTTGGGCAGCTTCATGCATTAATTCCCTTCCGCTCCCTCCGCGGGGAGGCTCGGCCGCCGGGGCGCGCGGCGGGGCCGGGGGCGGGACGGCCGGGGGGTCGCCGCGGCCCCCGCGCTGCCCCCGCGGCGCGTTTCGTCTGCGGACCCCGGAGCCCCCCGAACAACGATGCGGTCGCCGTGGCGGGCTCACCTGGTGCTGCGCCGCCTGCTCGGGCGCCCGGAGCCCTCGGCGCGCCGCTCCCCGGGCGCAGGTCGGGCCGCGCGCGCCGCCGCCGCCGCCGCCGCCGCCGCCGCCGCCGGGCAGGACTCTTCGCCTTTCTTTGGGCTCTACCGGTGCTTGTCAATGGCGGCAAGCGGCAGTCCTCGGGCCGCGGATAGTAGCGGGGGGGGGAGGCGGAGGGAGAAGGGATTGCTCCTTCTCCACATAACCACCTCTAGGAGGAGTCGCTCAGCCTCATCCCCCGCCAGCCCAGGCTCCGCGACGGGTCCGGGGCTCTCGCTGGGGCTTGATGAGCTATTGTCCTTCAGCCGCGCAAAGGAGGGAAGCGCGCGGCCTCCGCGTCGCGGGCGGACCTGCAGGCTGCGCCGCGGGGCCGGGCTGGGAGGAGGCCTCCCCCGGGGCCGGGGCCGGGGCCGGGGCCGGGGCCGGGACACACGCCCCACGGTCACCATCCCGAGGCTCCCGACAGCAGCAGCCACCTCGGGTGCAAGGGGACGGCGTGGGCGCCCCGGGCAGCGCGGGGAGCGCCTTAGCAGGTGAAAGCCCAGCCGGCCCCCTTCCATGGGCTCGTGTCCTCAAACCATCCCAGATACTGTACATGAACGCGCGTGTCGATCACTGGGGCTGTTGCACAAGAGTGGCCACGGCCACGACAACTGAGAATGTGCATCCCTGCCTGTTGGGGTGGTGTTTTTTTTTTTTTTTTTTTTTTTTTTAAATAAATCAAGACCCATTTAGATTCCAGCATCGCATAATATTTGGAGCAGCAGTTGTACGTTTCGTGGGGGAGACTGTGTGCGTAGGCATCCTGTTTAATTCGGTTGCTTTACGGTGTGTTAATTTGCAACATCCAAGCAGGTAGTAAGAGGAGCACGAGGCTATTGTCTTAAGCACCAAATGTTATCAGTTTCCAGGAAATGTGTTTTTATAGGGATGTGGTGGACGGTTATCAGGCGTGATCATACGGATTAGTAGTTGTTCTACTGGAAGCCAGTGCTATCCTTTGTACCTGGAGATGTTGTGTGTGTGTGGGGGGGTGTTCATGGCTGGGGGTGAGTCAAAGGAATGTGTTTATTGTAGGGAGAGATGTTCACTTGCTGTGGACCATCCATGCTCCTTCTGATTTCTCCCTGATGAGTCAGAGGATTGTGAAGAGGCAAAATTTGGACCTCTTCAAAAAAGAGAAACCCACAGGAAAACACAGTTCTCCAGCATGGGTCAAGTGGGTGCTTTTCAAAGCCTTTTCCGCTTGGTAATATTGTGTACATATACCCCTATAAACTTGTAAGTGTTTAGGCAGTGAGGAATATTGGGGTGGCTGAGAGCCTCCAATTGCCTGAGTGAGAAAGAACCCAAACGGCCAACTGCCTTCTGGATTTGCGCTAGTCAATCCGGGCTGCTGATGGAATTAGTGGGTAGCGCTTTAGAACATATGCATTTAAAACAAGTGTTTTGCTGAGAAATCTGTTGACTTCCCACAAGATTGTGCATGTATCCTAAAGGTATAAACACATCTCCGTTTGTTTAGATCTCATATGGTTCCTCAAGCTCTCCTGGACGCAATGGTCTCAGTGTATTGGGACTTCATTTCCTCTTCTTCCTACATTTTTACCCTCTCTGTGTTATGACCTCACTGTTCTTTGTCTTTGAAGGTACTCTCCAGGTCAGAAACCTAGTCAGGATAAAGTCCTCTTTGCCCAAGACATATATTTAAAGGGTTTCAAATGATCCCGTGGGGCATCTCAAATGGTTTCGATTTTCCCGTTCTAGAGGAAGTGCCTATCTCCCTCCTTATATAGATTTCTGGTGTCCATTCTTGATCAGAAATAACCTTCAGGCCAACATTCAAAAGGGTTCAGGAGCCTTCTGGGAGTGCTTGAAAAATACTCCTACCCTGTGACCCACTCAGCCAGGCTGACTGAGATATAGTTGAATAATTCATCAATATATATTAGATTCACATTCTCCCTGTAACTTTGCAATAAAAATGGTACACGTGGTCATTTTTATGTGCATTTTATGTAACTCATTTCATCCTAGCATTTTGTTATGTGCTATCCTGAGAAAGGCTGGTCTAAGAATTTACTGGTCAGCATTCTCCCATTTCCTACTGGTTGTTTTCTTCCATTAGATGATGTAGTCACAATTCAGAGTCAAGGAGGGTGTGTGTGTGTGTGTCAGCTTCATAAGGCCCTTGTTCCTTGAATAGAAGGGATCATGGGGCACTTGGGTGGCTCAGTAGTTGAGCGTCTGCCTTTGGCTCAGGTCATGATCCCAGGGTCCTGGGATCGAGTCCTGCATCAGGCTCCCTTTAGGGAGCCTGCTTCTTCCTCTGCTTATGTCTCTGCCTCTCTTTCTGTGTCTCTCGTGAGTAAAGAAATAAAGCCTTTAAAAAAAAAAAAAAAAGGATCACAGTGTTCTATTATAGGAAGGAATTTGATATTCAGGTGGGTCGGGTGACTTGTCATGGCCACATGGGTGAAACTCCAGGGTACTTCCGGATACCCAGCCTAAAGCAGTTTTCCTCAATTCCAAACTTCAGAGGATATATAGGGAACAAATCAGCAACCTAATATGCAGATCTAGTTAAATTGTATATATTTATTATTGGACATTTGACACATGAAAATTTACCCCGGATAATATTGTGTAGTTAAAATACATTTAAAATAGTCAACATAATAATAAATTCATCAGTAATCGTGAGTTCTGCAGTGGCTTCCTGCCCAGGGAATCTGAGACAAGGGGAATAATAGATAGTAATAATGAGAGTTTACACTTACTGAATTTTTCCAGAGTGTCCCATATTTTTACCCTTACTGACTCACTTAGTCCTCACAACAACTCTTTCGGTTGGGCATTATTTGCTTCTCTGTATGAGTGGAGAAACTGAGTCAGAGCGTGGATTCGAAACTTGCCTGCAGTTATGGAGTTAGGAAGTGGCCATTTCATGTTCTTAATTCCCATGCTAATCTGGTGGTAGGGGTGTGTGCATTCACTTTAAGCAAAGAACTTTTGTGATTGGTCACAGGATGGAAAGTCCCTTGACCATTCCCAATACACATTCTCAAGGAGTCAGCGAAAAGCCTAATTATAGGAGTTTCGGTTGATCACCGCTGCCCTGAAAACATTTTCCTAACCTTTGACCTGTATGTGTGGATAACATTATGAATAAATGCATTGATTGTGAATTAACTCCATCAGCGATAAGGATGTCTAGCAAACATTTTATTGAGATGCAGGGTGAACTGCTTCTCCATGTAGGGATAGGCATGTAGCATGATTTAGAGGTGAAAGAAAAAAAGAGAACCAGCCACGCAACTAGATTCACATTCTATGGAGTCTACTAGTCATTTGTTCACAAAATCATCTATTTTAAAATAGCTTCATCGATTTTGGCCCCTCAAATGGTTTTATTTTCTCATAATCCCAATTTATGATGTTATGATGTGTGAATCGAGTGGGTGTTTTTTTTTACATGATTTTTTTTTTAAGATTTTATTTACTTATTTATTCATGAGAGACACAGAGAGAGAGGCAGAAACACAGGCAGAGGGAGAAGCAGGCTCCATGCATGGAGCCTGATGTGGGACTCGATCCCGAGACTCCAGGATCACGCGCTGGGCCAAAGGCAGGCGCCACACCACTGAGCCACTCAGGTGTCCCTACGTGATTTGTTCTAATCTAGTTCATTACACCTATTATAATTTGTGATCATTTTACCCTTCTGAGATCTTGGTATGCGATTACCCTGTTAATGTCCTGACCCTCGCCTCCTCCAGAAGGACTGTATCGTGTGTGTGTATATATTTATATCTGGTCTACGTGAGTGCATGTGTATTATGTGTATGAGATTTATATATCCAGATTAATTTCATTTGAGAATTTCTGATCTCCTTTGAAGTAACTTGAGATTCCCTGAGAGTGTCATAAAAACAGATGGAAATCATTGGTTTAAGCTCTTCTTTGAATGTAAGTTAGCCAATTCTAGATGCTGTATTAATTCTGTCAAGGCACCAACTGGCATAACTCGAAATAGCAACTCAGAGGCCTGAGGTTATGAGTGCAGACAAAGCATCAGGCTAAAAAGTTCCCCACCATTCTAGGAAACAAACACAGCTTTTAAATGTACCTTATAGCCTGAAAAATACCAGGCAACCTGACTTAACATTTTTTATTAGCTAGAAATATGCAAAATTTTCCCTGGTGTTGTATTTTGAAAAGTGAACATTTGATTAACACTTAATTAAACATTTGATTTCCTTAATCAAAACTGGTGGCTTTAGGATCTTACTCACTTATGAAAGGGAATGAGGTCTTTAAAGAAACACATAGGCACTTATTATGCCAACAAAGCCTGAATAGCTCTGGTTAAAATGAACATCTTCATCTAACAAAAGAAACATCTTAATAGTCCAGGTTTTTAAAAACAACAACAGAATATATCTTTTTTGATACTAAACCCTGACCATTTGGTTCTGGGAAAGGGGGATGTACATGAGTGAGTATGTGTGTATGTGTAGATGAATATCTATATTCATCTGTATATACATCTATATATAGATTTATAAACATTTAGGGTGTATGTTCCATGTGGATATGTTATGAGATAGGTCAAGACTGATACTGCAGTAGGCTCAGAATTAAGGGCAATTTGGAATTTATTTATTTATTTATTCATTCATTCATTCACGACACAGAGAGAGAGGCAGAGAACAGGCAGAGGGAGAAGCAGGCTCCATGCAGGGAGCCCGACGTGGGACTCGATCCCGGGGTCTCCAGAATCAGCTAAACCACTGTGCCACCCAGGCTGCCCTGATTTGGATTTTATTTTATTTATTTATTTTTTTTGATTTTTATTTATTTATGATAGTCACACACACAGAAAGAGAGGGAGAGAGAGAGAGAGAGAGAGAGGCAGAGACATAGGCAGAGGGAGAAGCAGGCTCCATGCACTGGGAGCCCAACGTGGGATTTGATCCCGGGTCTCCAGGATCGCGCCCTGGGCCAAAGGCAGGCGCCAAACCGCTGCGCCACCCAGGAATCCCTGATTTGGATTTTAAAGGAATCTACCAAATGTTTAGCATTTAACCGATCTGATGATGAACTACGCTGTAAAAAATTAAATGTTGCAGATTTTTAAGATAAATACATCATCAGCCCCAATTATGCAAAGTTGTGGTTAGGAAGATAAGGCGCGAAGGTGTCATTATTAATGGAAACAGAACCCGGAGCTAAGGGGAGTGTGCCAGTTGGTGTCTTGCTCTGTTCAGTGCCAGAGCTCTCTGGGAGATCATCCCGTTACCTCCAGGCAGAGCTCTTTGCCACAATTGTGATAGGAAATGGCAGCATGCATCTACAGGGATTGGACCTTAGCATCTGTGTTGGGAGATCTGTGCAATGTGGCCTCACACCCAAACAAAATTGCTCTTTACAATTTAGACCCATTCTAGAGAATGGGGGCACAGATTTTCCAAATCCACAAAAGCAGAACACCATAGTAAAACTATAATTTATTTATACAAATGGTGTGTTTTTACAAAGGCCATCTGTCAGTTGACTCCCTGATCTAAAACAAATCTGTTTGTTCCCCCAAAGAAATAACATGTCTGTTGAAAAAGGATTTATGGACGACAGGCTGCCCAATCCACCAGCCATTGGTATAATAGTAACTATTTATGATATATTTACTTCTACAGGAGTGCTGTGAGTGGAAACTATTACTTGTAAAGTATGGTAATTAATTTTCATTACCTCGAAGCCAAGAAATGGAGCCCAGTTGCATTTATTAAGATTACTGCATGAAAAACATGTTTCTTCTGGAAAAAAAAAATCCAAATAAAAGCATTCAGAGAGCTTTGTCCACGTGGTAGCTCACTGCTCTCTGAAGGGTGGTGGTAGGAACGTGGGCTTGCACTCAGGTATTGGATTCGTTTTTGGAGGACAGGGGACAAATCATTATTGAATGACCCTGGGCACTTGGTCTCTAGGCGCCACTGATGACCCTTACTGGAAATTAGATCTTACTAGTAATACTAAAAGGAACAACGACTCTAGGCTGGGAGAGAGAGAAATGGAAGAGGAGGGAAGGCCCTCATCCCCATCCCCTATACACAAAGGAGACGCTCTAGTGAATATGTATTAATATTTATTTCCGAACAGAATCTAATATTTTTTAATATGCACTCTCTGCAAGAAACTGGGCCAGGTCACATGAGAGGTACAGAGAGGCATCGTCTCTTCTCAGGAAGCTTGCCATCATCCATACCGAGGGCATGGCAGCAGGTACAGAAATCACCTTGAAATGATCAATGCAAAATTGTTAACAAGGGTTAGGAGTTACCTTGTCTTGGAACACCTTTCTTAAATTGACACCAGTTCCTACACGTTGGTTTTCCAAAGGATTCTTAAAATGAGGTAAGCCAGGTTTCCCCTCCCCCTCAATATTTTATTTTAATTAATTAATTAATTAATTGGTTTTCAAGCATCTTTAAAATGGGTAATACTTGAATAAAATTAAGAGTATATAGGTCGACAGTCCATAGGGACTGTTCCCCTATAGCCCCCAGGCAGCCAGCTGCCTTCTCCAAGGTACCCACAGTTCTGTTTCTTTGGCGTCCTTCCAAGCATGTACTTTTCTCCCTGTCTGTGGACAGAGGTCTTCTGTCTTCCCTGGACTCTGGAAGAGTCTGAGTATTCAGTCCTTCAGGGGACAGACACTAAGCATATGCCCTGCTCTCTGCCAAGTTCTCGGGCAGAGTGGACGCCGAGGCTCAGAGGCAAGACACTGGTGAAGGTATAGATCCGGATCTCCTGCCGGTGCTGCAGAGTGAAAGACCGTCACCTCCAGATCCAGGGAAGTCCTCACATGGCATAAGTCACAGCTCAGGGACCCAGCTGGCACCGAAATGTGTTTTGTCTCTCAAGCTGACAGTCCCGAATCCCACCTCTAAAGATAAGAGGACCCTCCTGTTATTTCTTGATGGGTCCTTGGAGATGCCCTGATGCTACTCAGCTTTATTTCCCACAAACATCTGCCAGTAATGGAGCTAGAGATCAAGTGGGCACTCCTTGGACCCCCATTAGATAGATAGGTCTCTCAGGATGGTTAGACTGAGTATCTTTGCCCCCAGGCTCCACACTGCAGTGGGCATCAGAAGTGATGAGGTGGTTTTTGGTTGGGATCACCTTCAAGGGCATTTCTACTTGGGACCTCTGCAGCTGGGGTCCACAGGCAGGGTCGCCTTCACTTAGGGCTGCTGCTTTCTGGTTGGGCTGCCAGCCTTATCGGGAGCTCAGGCCTTGGGGGAATCTAAGGGTAGTGGCTAGGGCATGGCACTGCCCCGGGAATGCATGGGCAGGAGCTCCAAGGCTCTCTAGGACTGTGGGATAGTGGGCTGGGGGCAGTTCATGGCTCCCTACAGCCATTTAACTGTGGCATCCTCAGCTCTGGTTTTCAGCAACCCTCTTGCCTGCCCCTCTCCTACAATTTTTTTTTTTAGATTTTATTCATTCATGAGAGACACAAAGAGAGGCAGAGACATACAGAGGGAGAAGCAAGTTCCTTGCAGGCAGCCTGATGCGGAACTCGATCCCAGGACCCTGGGATCACTACCTGAGCCAAAGGCAGATGCTCAACCACTGAACCACCCAGGTGCCCCTCTCTCCTACTCTTTATAGAGGAAATCCTGCATCCACTCCTGGGCCTCAGCACCATTCCCAGCCACACCTTATTATTCATTCCGTTTCATTTGGGTTGGGAAAGAGAACCCAAGGTGAGAGGGGAGGGAGTCCACGCTAAAGGAGGCTCAGTCACTCCCACCTTTGCTCTTCAGAGAGGTTTCTGCCTCAATGCCTTTCTTTCCTCCTCCCTCCATCCCTTTCTTCCTTCCCTCGACTCTTAGTTTGGGTTCTTGGCTACTTCTAGGTCTGCTGGAAGCAGTTAGGGCTCTTGGAAGAAATTAGGGGTTCTGGTGTGTTTTGTGTGAATGTGCATTTCTGTTGAGAAGATCCATCTAATGTTGTTGGTAGGTTCCCAAAGGGATTCCTGCCACAAAAGTTAGCTAATGCTGACTCAGTCTCCCCACCTTGTCCCAGGCTCCTGTTCTCACCAGCTGAGCTCTGGTTCCGTGGTGATGAGAAAACTTCATTCCTCCCTTTATAGCAGAGACAGACAAACTTTTTCCGTAACTGCCAGATAGTAAGTATTGTAGGCTTCTGCATCAAAAGGCAAAACGGAGGTTAATATGTAGGTACTCATATAACAAGAGAAAAAGAAATTTCCATGACTGTTTTATTGATAAGCTTTTGACTATAATAGCAGTAGGATACAATTTTTTTGTTATACAAGTCTCCGAATGAGAAGAATAGAATTCTGCCTTAGGGGTGGTAACATTTCTCGTAACAGGGGTTCAAAGTTAGTGTTCCCCATCATCAAAGCCGGTTGCAAACGTTCATCTGTTAATATATCCTGACTAATCCACTGCATGTGTTCAAACTGACATATTTAACCGGAGGAGACCCTTCATTACATGTAGAAGCGATTTCTTTTCTTTTTCACATAAGGGGAACAAATGGCTCAGGGATGGTCAGCGGTTGGAGGAAGAAACACATCTCTCAGTTGGGCGAGGAGATGAACTGTTGGCATACCACCACACTTCCAACTTATTTTATTTGTGTCCACATCATTCATGGAAGGAAAATGAGCTTAGAGATGAAAGCTTTGGCCCAGTCCTAGCTCCTCCACTGTGTGACGCTGGGCAAGTGATAGAATGTCTTTGAGTCTTAGTTTCCTCATCTATAAAATGATAATAGCAGTTAATAATGGGGAGGGAGGGATGTGTTACCAAATTCTGCTTTTGTAATGATGTCTTTAAATATTTGCTCTAAAGTGAACTTGAGGGGCAGCCCGGATAGCTCAGTGGTTTGGCGCCTGCCTTTGGCCCAGGGCCTGATCCTGGACCCGGGATCGAGTCCCACATCGGGCTCCCTGCATGGAGCCTGCTTCTCCTTCTGCCTGTGTCTCTGCCTCTCTCTCTCTGTGTCTCTATGAATAAATAAATAAAATCTTTAAAAAAAAATAAAGTGAACTTGAGGATGAATCCTTAAAATGTTACTTAATGCGTAAGTGTAATGAATTATAATATCAATAGCTTTTATTTATTGAACACTTTCCACAGGCCTGGGACTGCGAAGCACTTCAATAATGGTAATGATGTTAATACTAATAAACCCGACTGCACGCTTATGATGCACCATGTACTACACTCACCGCTTTATGTGCACAGCTCATATAATAAACAGGACAGTTCCATGACCAGCCCACTTTACAGATGAGGACAGTGAGACGTGGGTGGTACCACAACTTGCCTAAGGCAACGGTTTAGGTCCATCTCTACTTGGACTCTGAAGTCTTTGCTTTTTGCTGTTTTTCATTCCTTTCCACCTTTTCATAAAATGTTATATTTGATTTTTAAAAAGATTTTATTTATTTATTTGACAGAGAGAGAGAACACAAGCAGGGGGAGGGACAGGCAGAGGGAGAAGGAGAAGCAGGGTCCTCACTGAGAAAGGATCCCTGATGGGGGGCTTGATTCCAGGACCCTGGGATGATGACCTGAGCCAAAGGCAGATGCTCAACCAGCTGAGCCACCCAGGCACCCCATTATATGAAAATTTTTTTTTAAGTAAGCTCTATGCCCAACCTGGGGCTTCAACTCACAACCCCGGTCATCAAGAGTCACGTGCTCCTCCAGCCGAGCCATCCTGGCGCACCCCCTGTGTCTGGGTTTTTAAACAAAAAATTAAAACCAAGCAGATGAGATTAGAGAACCACAACTGGACCTTAAGCAAAACCGGTCTCTAACTTGAAACTTAACTGGCTTGAACCCATGGCCACAACGCGGTTTAGGGTCACAGAAGAGGACTTGAGGTCATGCAGTCCAACCTCCCGCCCAGCATAGGAACTCCCAGTGTGACAGACGGGGCAGATGGTCACTCAGCCTCTGTTGTAACACCTCACTGGCTGAACTTTTACCGCTTCATGAGGCTGCCTCTGCCAGTGTTCAAGAATCTCAACAATGCGAGTTTGCATATGCTTGCCTTTGCAATGCTAAAGCCATCGAGTGCTGGCCATCTCTCTCTGGCTCTCATCTCCCTCCCTTCCCCTTTCCTCCAACAGCTTTGGTAAAGAATTTCATGAAAATGGCATTTGAGCTGAGTGAGAAGGGTTGTATGGGATGTCACCCGGTAGAGCTGAGGGGCAGAGGATCAGAGGCCGCTGGAGGTAAATGGGCCAGGTGGGATGTGGCCAGCGTCCCAGCTGGTGGGTCATTGGGTGTTCTCTCACAGCTTCACCAGAAGGGATCTCTGGATTGGCAGGTGGAGGCTCTAATATAGGGAGCCTTGGACACCGGGGGGAGGGCTTGGTCTTACTGTGCTAAGCAGTGAGATCCTGAAGCTTCTTATGAATAAGGGAATGGACGGTCTGAGAGCCATGCTTTGGGGATATCCCCCCCCCACCACCACCACAGTGGATGTCCTGGTGGGGAGACTCTGGAGCCAAGACAGGCCCTTCCTGGCATGCTGCAGCAGGTGCCACCCCCACCCTCTCACCTCTTTTTGCACAGCAGAATTTTCTACACCCTCCCTCCCACCTTATAGGACAGCTTATTACATTTTTAAAAACGAAGGGTGTACATTAAAGCAAGCATTTTGAATGAAAGAAGAGCAGCCTTTTCAACAACTCATTGCAGTTTATCTCCGGTACTTTCTTCCTTTCATCTTCCAGCCTTGCCTTCTCTGAGAATCTCTCTGGCAAGAGGCACGCTGAGTTCGTAGCCTCGGAGAGGATCTGTCTTCTAACCTTGTCTTGTGGTCCAAAGTCACACAGCCAGATAGTGGTCCAGCAGGCGCCAGAACTGGGGCTTTCTGATAGATTCCCAGGTTCTTTCCACTCCACCTAATGCCCCGCTTAATCTCACCAGCCATCATGATCTGCGTGTGTGTACGACATGTACCGAGTATCTTCTTACCACATCAAAGGCTAGAACAGACTCAAAATAATTCAACATAAGAATTTCTGCAGTTGGGTTTTATGCGGAGGAATGAAAACAGCCCAATCTCTTTACTCCTGCTTATTTTCACAAAAAGGGATTTTTCAAAGCAGCAGACAATAGATCTGAGACTCTTCTAGGATGGTCACAGACATAGGCTGACAGGTGCGTTGTCACCCATTTTCCCGAAGAAATGATCTTACCTGCACGTGGTTTCGCAGCAGCCTGGCCTTTGAGCCCAGTTTTGTCGGGAGGACCAGTTTTCCTTCCAGCACACCGCGCTGGCCCTCTGTCTGGTGGTGGTTCCTTGCATCTGGCTCATTAGATGGGGAGCATTCTCTATGTTCTGTTTGATGATCATGAAATTGAGTGCTCCCAAATAATATGACAAATGACTAGGAAGAGCCTTATTTGGAGCCAGAGGGGATGGTCACAATTAAGATCTTTAAGAACTTTCAAAAAAGACGTCCCTGCAGAGTGGATTTGACAGCTGCTGCTGGTTGAGATGAGAAACCATTGGCGCAGAACCAGCCAGTTCCGAACAGCAGGGTTTCCTGCTCTATTCCAAAATGTTTATTTCTTTCCACAGTGGCTGCTGAAATGCAGGCTCTAGGAATCCTGCTTTAAATGTGCCACCGGGGACCCTGGGTTATTAAGGGTTATTGCTAGTGGTCCTCTGTCTAGGAAATGACTCCAGTTCTACATTATGCATTTTTGAGTTTGCTCAAAGGACTGCATGTGTTACCATAGAGTGATGTGTATGTTTGCTCTGGTAACCCATATAGTCCTTTGTAATGAGAATTATGTTGAGGACATCGTTGTACATAACCCAAGGAAGCAAACGTTCAGGCACCAGATGCTCTTAGGTTTTTTTCTTAGAATAAATTCTATAGACTAAACCAAAAAAGCCAATGTTTCTACTTTCCCAGCAGAACAAGTGTGCAGATCACCTTAGCTCACGCTTTTAGACCCTTCAAAGGGTTACGTGTATTAATGATTCAATTGAATGTGTAGCCCCCAATGCCTCTTTGAGAACTATTTAAAGATTTCTTATATTGTCCAAGGTTAGATAAAAATCCCAATTAAAAAATATTTTATTTATTTATTTATTTGAGAGAGAGAGAGAGAGAGAAAGTCAAGCAAGGGGCGGGTCAGAGGAAGAAGCAAGCTCCTCACTCAGCAGGGAGCCCCATATGGGGTTTGATCTCAGGACCTTGAGATCATGACCCGAGCCAAAGGCAGACCCTTGACCGACTGAGCCAGGCGCCCCCAAATCCCAATTTTTGAAACAAATTCTGTGTTATGTGTAGTGAGAGCACATGACAACCCATGTGGCATCCCACATTCCTCTTCACAATTTGTGAACGTCTTTCTCTTTTTTAAATCCATAATCAAACTGGGCATCGTTTAAAAACAAAGTGCACTGTAGTCCCTTTGCTGGTCTTTTGAATGCGTGAGGAGTTTCCCTGGGAAATGCTATGAGGCTGATATTTTATGTGGCTAATCTTACTTGACTCAACCCTAGTCATTCACAAACAACAGATGTTCATGGTATATTTTTCACTTTCCTGCTTGCTCTGTGAGCAATTAAGTTTATAGTAGGCTGTGCCTTTGTCAGGTCCTCAGATTTCTAGACAAACCTGGTATTTTCCTCTTGCTGATTTTTTCCTCCCTCAGGATACAGTGTTTTGCTGAGGTTAGAGGCTTGCGGTAGTCTTCCTTTAGGTTTGTTCTTATTTTGGGGTACAACTAAGTCAGGCATTAGGTTTCTGTCAGGCGAAATTTAAAGGCACCCTGTATTTCTGTTTAAAATGCCGAAAACGCAGAATCTTTCCAGAGAATTTGTAAATGTGATATGCAGTCTCCTTGTTCACCACACCACCACAAGAGCTTTCACCACAAGATCAATGCCAGCACCTCCCAGAGAACCCTCGCCCGCCCGCCCACCCCAGGGAACTGATGGTCAACTCTGGTTTTGGAATAACTGTCCCTCATCCCTTGTCTCTCAGCCAAATACTATTATTAATTAGAATAACAGATTCATAAACATGTGATTTTTAACTATCTTTAATTCAGTTCTGTCCCTGAACGGTTTGGAAAGCCTACCTTTCACTAGATTCTGGTTGTTAGCACACAGCACAGTGCAGTCTGGGTAGGAATGGGGAGGGCTGATGTAATTTAAACAAAGAAGCAAAGATAGCGAAGGGAGTCTGAAGGTATGAATCTTGGTCCTAAGGACAATATACATAATTTGCGGATTAAGGATTTCCATTCTAAGTGTTTATTAATTTTATTTTTTTCCTTTTTAAAAAAAGATTTTATTTATTTATTTTGAGAGAGAGAGAGAGAGCACAAGCAGAGGGGAAGGGTAGAAGGAGAGGTAGATTCCCCACTGAGCAGAGAGCCCAACATGGGGCTCGATCCCAGGACCCTGGGATCATGACCAGAGCCTAAGGCAGTCGTTTACCTGACTGAGCCACCCAGGCACCCCAGTTTTTTCCCCCAATTACAAAGGTAAATCATATTTATTTTCAGCATTTTGGAAAAAACAGAAAAATAGTCATAATCTTTCATCTTAACATTCATAAAACAACCATCGCTGACACATTATTTCCTATCTTTCCTGTCTTTTTTCTAAGCATGTTTATATCGTTTATTAAAAAATTTACTTTAGGGGCACCCGGGTGGCTCAGTTGGTTGAGTATCTGACTCTTGGTTTCAGCTCAGGTCACGATCTCATGGGTTGTGGGACTGAGCCCATCGTGGGGGCCGTGCCCTCAGTGGGGAGCCTGCTTGAGATTCTCTCCCTCTGTACCCCCACCAGCTCGCTCTCTCTCAAATAAATAAATATATCTTTAAAAAAATAAAAAAATTATGTTGTTTTAAAAAACGTCTTGTTATAACAGAAAACCGATATTTAGAAGATGACACGAATGTATAGGTTCAGTATCAGTTATCACAAGGTGAACATTCTTGGAACCAGTATCCAATAAAGAAATAGACCTTTGCCCACACCGCCAGGAGTCCCTATCTCCACCCTATCACCATCTTAATCCTCTCACTTGCTAAAGTAACTACTATTCTAGTTTTTATCATGTATGACATTTTACCATTTATAGCTTGTACATATGTTATAAGCCCCATAATATATTGTTACTATTTTTCCATCAAACGCTCAATGATCTCTTTAAGAGATTTTAAAAAGGAAGAAAAAAACACTTCTTTTTGCCTAGGTATTTTACCATGTCTGGCGCTCTTCATTCCTTTGTCTTGAGGCAGATTTCCATCTGTTGTAATCGTCCTTCAGTCTGCAGAACTTCCTTAAACACTTCCTCAAGTGCACGTCTGTAGCCAATGCATTCTTTTAATCATTTTACGTTTGAAAATATCTTTACTTCACTTTTGTTTTTGAAAGACTTTTTTTTTTTTTTTTCTGGGTGCGATTTTATAGGATGATGACTGATGTTTAAAAGTGTTGCTCCATTTTTCTCTGGCTTGCATTGTTTTCATTCAGGAGTCAGTTTTGTTCTTATCTTCATTCTTCTGGCTGTTTATAAGATTTTTATCTTAATCACTGGTTTTAAGCAATTTGATTATGATATGCTTTGGTAATTTTCTTCTTGTTGCTTGAGTTTAAGTTCATTGAATTTCTTGGATCTACGGGTTTAATAATTCTGATAAAATTTGGAAAAAACTTCAGCCATATTTCTTCAATTACTTTTTGTTCCCCTCCTCCTTTAGGGGCTTCAATGGCTTATTTTATGCTGTGGGAAGTCGTCCCACTGCTCACTGATGCTCTGGAGTTTTTTTTTTTTATCAGTCTTTTCTTTACATGTTTCATTTTGGGTAATTTCTTTTCTTTTTTAAAGGATTTTATTTATTTATTCATGAAAGACACAAAGAGAGAGAGGCAGAGACACAGGCGGAGGGAGAAGCAGGCTCCATGCTGGGAGCCCGACGTGGGACTCGATCCTGGATCCCCAGGATCACACCCTGGGCTGAAGGTGGCGCTAAACCGCTGGGCCACCGGGGCTGCCCTCATTTTGGATAATTTCTATTGCTATGACTTGAAGCTCTTTTTTTCCTGCAATGTCTAATCTGCTGTTCCTCCTGTCCGGTGTGTTTTTAAAAATGTCTGATGTTGCAGTTTTCATCTCTAGAAGTTCATTTGGGTCTTTATGCTACTTTACTGAACAGAAGGGCTGTAATTATAATTGCTTTATGGTCTCGTCTACAAATTCTACTTGTATCATTGCTGCATCTCCATCATGGGTCATATTTTCCTGTCCCTTTTCATGCCTGGTAATTTTTTTTTTTTTTTATTTGCTGCGGAAACTGGCTCCAGACATTTTAGCATGTGGGGTGCTGGACATTTTGCATGCCTGCAAATATTCTTGAGTTTACTTGTGCGATCCAGTAAAGTTACTTGGAAACAGTTTGATCACTTTGAGGCTTGCTTTTAAGTGTTGTCAGGTGGGATCAGAGCAGCTTTTGTTTTAGGGCTGATCTTAGGGTGCTACTTAACGCCTCGTGAATTCCAGGGTTTTTCCACGCTGTTTGGTAAGACCATGGACTTTTTTTCCTATGTGAGCTCCAGAAATTGTTCACCTTGGTACTTTTGAGTGATTCTTTCACCAGATTTGGGTAGTTTCCTATGTCCATGTGCTGATCAGTTCACAAAGGTTGCCTCTGCAGACTTCTGGAGCTCTCTCTGGGTGTTCCTCTCTTCCCCTGCACTTTCCACCTGGCCTCCTTGAACTTCTCGCTTGGTCTGCTCAACTCAGGAAGACTGACTGGGGCTCCTCCTCTTTGCATTCTGGACTGGATCTTTTCTCCAGGCAGGAGGCTGGGGAATGGTAAAGCTCATCTCATTTGTTTCCCTCTCTCAGGGAATCACTGTTGTGCAGCCAGACAGCTGATGTCTAAAACCAGGTTTTTCTCTATATTTTGTCTCATATTTTAGTTATTTCAGGCAGGAGGGTAAATCTAGTCCCTGTGACTTCAGCTTGATGGGAAGCAGAAGTCCCTATCCTGACTTGCACAGTGATTGCTTCCTTATGCTACTTTGTAGTTTTATCACTCGTGTATATCTCTAGAAACTATACGCTAGTCTTCCTCATCAAAAAATTATCAGATATCTTTTAAGTCTCTTTTAATATAGAGAACCTTTCTCCATGCCTTTTTCTTCCCCCTTTCATTTTATCTGTGGAAGAACTGGACTATTTGACCTATACTGTCTCATGCTGTGGATGTTACTGGTGCTTAATGGTGGTGCAGTTCAACACATCGCTCTGGTCTTTTGCATTTCCTGCAAATGGGCAGCAGATCCAGAGGTCTGGTCAGATTTGAGCTCAGTGCCTTTGGCAAGATCACAGTGCCACTCTCTTTCACCAGGAGGTACATAATGTCTGGTTGTCTCTCTTTTTGTGATGTTACATTAATGCTTAATGCCTGAATTTATTCACTCACTGAGGATTGCAAAATGGTGATATTCTAATTCTTTAATTTCTTTTTCATTTTTTAGATGGAGTACCTTTATGAAGAGACTCATAGCCTCATTACTATTTGATTACCCATGGTACAGTTTATACGGGAAGGCTGAATAAATGATTCATTTAGGATAATGAATTGGTTTCATATCATTCTCTCAAGATGACCCATTAGTTTTTTAAAAATCATTTTTAATAACATTATTAACTCATTGATTGATGGGTTTTAATCAATTGCAATTATTATCCTTTCTGAAGCTTAAATTGTCCCATCTTTTGCCAGGGGAAGCCTCTTCAAGTTGGCTCTCAGGCCTTTTAACACCTTAGTAGCCTGGAAACCGCCTCACCAGTGAGTGTGAGGAGATGTTCGGGCCAAATCTTGCCCCAAACCAAGAAAAGCAACCCAAGAAGTACATACTTCTTTTTGTGGAAAATGGTGTTTCCAACAATCTGGGTGTAGGGATGGTCATTGCTATTAGGTCATTGTTTTTAAGCTTCTTTAGTGAATAGAGCTAAATTGTGTGTGTGTGTGTGTGTGTGTGTGTGTGTATGCCTTTAGGAGATTTAGATTGTTTCCAAACATCTCCCGGATTCCTACTGATACTTCTAGTTCATAACCACAGGGTTGTGAAATTTAACCTCTTCTGCATTACATCTGTTTCTCCTCTTTTTCACACCATGGATCCTGATTCTCAAGGACACAAGAGGTGATAGAATTAGAACATTCCACAATTACTCATTTGTTTTATCCTGCACTCAAACCAAACATCTTCAGAAAAGTGATTGTGATGCTTTTATAGACACTAGTGTTATTACCAAACGTAGCAAAAATACTTTTTTTTTGCCCAGTCTCGCCATTCTACCTGCATTTAAAAATAATTAATTGTATCTTGTTTGAACTTCAGCCACTGCATACTATAAACCTCTCTCTTTTAGGCCTCATTTAGTGTTATGTTTACAAATAACTACATGTTTACTATGATCACCATTCCTTATGTTCAATGTTTCTTTTGTCATTTTGCTGGACTAAAGTTGATTCATTTTTCTTATTTTATTTCTGTACATTGGTGTTACCTGAAGTTCATTCTTTAGTATATTTTTCAGGGAGGGCTTATGGGACCTGTATCCTCATGTTTTTGCACGTTGATAACATTTTTTTGCCCCTTTACACTTGAATGTCACTTTTGCTGACTCTCAGATCTTTGACTCATCTTTTCTTTCTCTGAGTATCTTAAAATTATCCTACGTTTGCTTCTGGAGAATTATTAGTGTAGAAGTGTTTCATGATAATCTAATTTTCTTTCTCTTATAATTCATCTGCTGTTTTGACTAGATGCCCAAAATAGTTTTTCTTTTTCTTTAAAGTTTAGTAATTGCATTACAGTATTTTGTGATCTGGGTCATTCTGAGTCAATAATCTTAGGTACATGGAATATGTTCTTTTCAAATGTAGTTTTGGAATCTTTTTTTATTTCAAGAAATTTTACTCTAGTCCCTTGTTTTAGTTTTCTTCCTTGGAGACTTCTATTATTCACATACTGAATCTTCTTTACCTATACAACATTCACCTCTTATCCACAGAGGATATGTTCCAAGACCCCCAGTGTATGTCTGAAACCATGGATAGTATCACACCCTATCTATACTATGTTTTTTCCTGTGTATACATACTTATGATAAGGTGTAATTTATAAATTAGGCACAGAAAGAGGTTAACAACAATAATTAATAATAAAATAGAACAATTGTAACAGAGTTACAATTTAGCTCTATTCACTAAAGAAGCTTAAAAACAACAATGTTACATGAATGTGGTCTCTCTCTCAAAAGATCTTATTGTACTATACTCATTCTTCTTGTGATGATGTGAGATGATAAAATGCCCATGTGATGAAATGATGTGAAGTGAATGACGTAGGCATTGTGACATAGTGGCAGGCTACTATGCTATAGCTTTAAAAAATTCCTTGTTTGATAATTCCAACAGTTCCTGTCCTATCTGATTCTGGTTCTGATGCTTGCTCAATCTCTTTATTGTTTAAATATTTTATTTAAATTCAATTTGCCAACATATAGTATAACACCCAGTGCTCATCCCATCAAGTGCCATCCCAGTGCCTGTCACCCAGTTACCCTATCCCCACCAAACTCCCCTTCTGCAACCCTTTGTTCATTTCCCAGAGTTTGGAGTCTCTCATGGTTTGTCTCCCTCTCTAATTTTTCCCCACTCAGTTTCCCTCCTTTCCCTTATGGTCCCTTTCACTGTTTCTTATATTCTACATATGAGTGAAACCATATGGTAATTGTCTTTCTCTGATTGACTTATTTTACTCAGCATAACACCCTCTGGTTCTATCCATATGGAAGCAAATGGTAGGTATTCATCCTTTCTGATGGGTGAGTAATATTTCATTGTGATCTTTATCCATTCATCAGTCGAAGGACATTGTGGCTCCTTCCATAGTTTGGCTACTGTGGACATTGCTGCTATGAACATTGGGGTGCAGACACAATCTCTTTAAACCAAGTGTTTTACCTTTTAATATGGCTTGCAGTTTTTTGCTGTAAAGGGAACATGATGTACTATTGAGTAAAAGAAAGTGCATTAAGAGGGTCTTTACTGATTTGGTGGGGAGATGGAGCAGGAAGGGAAGTGTTCTCTCATCTTATGACTAAGTCCCAGTCCTTTGGTGAGCGATGTCCCTGAACTGTGAACTTTACTAGTGCTCCTTGGTAACCTCATCCCCTCTAGGTGGGACAGGATGGCTGGACAGGGCTGGGAGTTGGGTATTTCCTTTCCTCCAGGCTGGTTTGGTGTTATAAAACTCCAGTTAGTTAGGCTTTGGCAGAGTGCTTTCTCCTGAGGGCGGGCCTTATTAAGAACAGAGTGCTCTGGCATATTTTAAAATGATTCTTTTCCAGGGTGCCTGGGTGGCTTAGTGGTTGAGCGTCTGCCTTTGGCTCAGGTCATGATCCCAGGGTCCTGGAATCGGGTCCCATATCGGGGTCCCCAGAGGGAGCCTGCTTCTCCCTCTGCCTATGTCTCTGCATCTCTCATGAATCAATCAATCAATCAATCAATCAATCTTTTTAAAAAAAGGTTCTTTGCCCCCTCCCCTGCCAGAAGCATGAAGGGGCTTTTCCCTGATATTCACTTTGAGGAGCTTCTCAGGCTCCTGGAGGAGGTAAAATGCACAAATGTGTAGGGGTTGCTCTGTGACCGGGTCCCCCTGGGGTTACTAATTCTCAGATTTGTCCACCCTGAGCCTTCACCAATTTATCAGTCATCGTTCACACTTTCCTGCCCTGGCTGGTTTCCACAGAAGTTTCTGCTCTGGTACATTTTGATTCTCTGTATCCACTTGTCTGTATTTTCAGTTTTGGGGGTTTGCTCTTCCATTGGCACCTTAGAGTCTCATTTGAAAGGTCTTATTTCCTTGGTGGGCCTGAAAACTCTGCTCCAATTCTCAGCTACTGTTTTCAAATCGGTAAATATGGAAGTGGGGAAAGATGGGCCCCAGGGTCATATTTCCCTTTCTGGGCTTTCCTTTGTTCTGAGTTGTTGGCTCTGTAAGTGCTGACATTTTAAAAAAGATTTTATTTTATTTTTTAAAGATTTTATTTATTTATTTGTCAGAGACACACACACACACACACAGACAGAGACAGATACATAGGCAGAGGGAGAAGCAGGCTCTCTGCAGGGAGCCTGATGCAGGACTCGATCCCAGGATTCTGGGATCATGACTTGAGCCAAAGGCAGACACTCAACCACTGAGCCACCCAGGTGCTCTAGGTGCTGACAACTTTGATAGCTCTCCAACACCTTCAAGTAGATTAAAAAATATTAGGCTAGCTTTTTTTTTTTTTGTAAAAAAGATTTATTTATTTGAGAGAGAAAAAGAGAAAGAGAGCATGAGTAAGCATGAGTTAGGGGGAGGGGCAGAGGGAGAGGGAGGGAGAGAATTCTAAGCAGACTCTTCGCTGAGCGAGGGGCCCAATGCAGGGTGAGATCGCACCATCGTGAGATCACAACCTGAGCGGAAATCAAGAGTTGGAGCTTACCCCACTGTGCCACCCAGGTGCCCCAGCCTCGCTTTCATAGCTGTTTTCAGTAGAAGAAAACAAGATAGCTTATTATTTTCAGAACAGAACCCACTTTTCTGAGTTGGAATTTTGGTGAATCTTTAAACTACATTTATAGTATTTCTAACGGCTTATTTGAAAAAAATAGTCTGATTTGTTTCGTAGTGTCTTATACTTTCACCATACTTTCTGCACTTAAAAATATCTAAGCATTTGAAGCCTATGCTTTTGTTTCACCTTTCAGTGACCTTGTGTCTTTGGTTCTTAGGATATTCTTTCTCCTTTATGGAGCTCTCTGCCTCACATGTTCTGTATTTTTTGATTGTGAGCTAATCTCCACCAAGAGTCATTTCTATTGGAGTTCTGGTAAGGTTTGCAGTAGTTTCCTCATGGAAAAGCTTGCATTATACTCTAGGGGTTTCATAATCTCTGGTCAATTATAATGTTAATTTTAGGTTTATAGGTGGAAGGGGGAATGGGAATTACTACTTCTAATAAAGGGGTGTCTTTTTGGGTGGCAGAAATGTTCTGGAAGAGAAAGTGATGATATTTACATAACTTTGTGAATACATGAAAGCCACTGAGCTGTATACTATAAAGTGGTGTGAATTTTACTCATGTGAAATGTACAACAAAAACGTGCAAAAAAATCCAAATTTCAGGGGCACCTGGGTGGCTCAGTTGGTTAAGCATCTGCCTTTGGCTGGGGTCGTGGTCCTGGAATCCTGGGATTGAGCCCCATGTCAAGGTCCCTGCTCAGCGAGGAATCTGCTTCTCCCTCTCCCTCTGCCCCTCCTCCTGCTTGTACTCTCTCTCCCAAATAAATAAATAAATAAACATCTACTTCTAAAAAAATCCACATTTTTGTACATGCAAGTAATATAAATTCAGACTACACATTCCCACTGAGGTCCAGGTAGACAAGAAATTTTGCTGCATCCTTGGGCCTATGAAGAGTGTTTTTTTAGTCTTTATTTAAAGACAGAGCAGCAGTTCAAGGGGTTTTTATTCTAGCTGTTGCCTCATATAAGCCTTAGGCCTTGTTCCTGCCTCTGGTGGGTATTAAAATCCCAACCTCAAACTTTTATGTCTTAAATTTAATACCTCTGTAAGTCACCAGGATTTTCTTTCTTCTTACCATTCTAATTTGAATTCTTTTTTCATTTTTGGGCCTGGGGATTTTTTTTTTCTCCTGCTTTAGGTTAGCTAATTATTTTGAAAAGTTGGTTAATGTATTGTCATGTCACTATAAAACATGGCTTTTAGCACTAGCCCCATTTTTGCTGCTATGTATAACACTCCAAGAAGCATTCTTGTATGTATATTCTTATGAGGTGATTCTTTTAGTTTATGTAAGGTGATAAGGAGCTGTTGCCTTTGTTGGGGAGGAAGATTTTCTTTGCTATTTAAAGTTCTCCTAGCCAGACTAAGAATTAAATTGACACGAGACAGATTAATAGGAGAAAAATCAAAATTTAATTTTGTACATATGAGGAATCCACATAGGCAGTCTTTGGAAAATTTGGAAATTCCAAAGAGTCAGGCGAAATGGGGTATATGTGTCATTCTGAACTAAGGAGAAGGGGTAAGGTCCTGGGACTTCAAAGGGAAGAAATGCAGTTCTCAAGAAGATGAAAAAGGGTATGTGTTTGGTAAACAAATATTTCCTGCCCCCTTTCCCTGAGAACAATGAGACATAGAGGACTTGGCTCAAACAGGTCTCTCTCTGTGGCCTCCCTTTCTGCCATACATACTTGATATTATAATGTAATTATCTATGGTGATAGCTTCTTCCTGGAGCAGATTCTCCATCTAAATTCTGTTTAGGAGGTTGAAGGAAAGGTAATGAGTTTTTCCTGAATATGCTGAGTTTTGATGCTTTCTAATTTGAAATAATCCCCATGCCAAAATGGCCCACACTGGGGGTGGTCCGCCCTTACATGTCAAGTGTATGTTCATTTTGAATATCCATAGCTACTGCCAGATAACTTTTAAGGGATGCTGGAGAATCTCCACTCCCACCAGTGATGTGTAAGACCACCCTAGCTAGGGCTGCAGAAGGCACAGCAGCCTCCCCAGCTTGGCATGAAAAGGAGCTTTGAGGAACCTTAACCGAAGTAAGCTTCCATGGAGTGTATGGGAGGCGGAGGTGGAGGAGATGGAGAGGATGCCTCTATCTTTGGAAGGATATGTTGGATGGCTTTTAACAGGGCAGGTGCTTGTTTGAATAATTAATTTTGCAAAGAGAGAGAGAGAAAATGTGTGAAGTGTATGAAGCAGATCTTATCAGTTGTGGAAGGTATAATTCATACTAAAGATTAAGCATGTCCGGGATCCCTGGGTGGCTCAGAGGTTTAGCGCCTGCCTTTGGCCCAGGGCGCGATCCTGGAGTCCCGGGATCGAGTCCCACTTCGGGCTCCCCGCATGGAGCCTGCTTCTCCCTCCTCCTGTGTCTCTGCCTCTCTCTCTCTCTCTCTCTCTCTCTCTATGTCTATCATAAATAAATAAATAAATAAATCTTTAAAAAAAGATTAAGCATGTCCATCTTTTAAATCATAAGCTTTTAAATCATACACCAAGCACCAACTGGCCCATAAAGACAATTCCCACGCTCCTGATAAAGTGGTTCTAGCATCTGCTCACTTGGACTGGAGTTACTGAAACTTCAGTTTTGTTCAGTCTTACTTTTTGGGTTCACCTCTCAATTTTTATGCCCTAAGGGATTCACTTTGGCAGTTGTTCTTTCTGACTTAGGCTTAAGACTCTCTCTTCCAGGATGCTGGCTTTCTTCTTCTCTCCCAGATTTTGACCCTCTTGACTGTATCTGCATATCCTCCCTCAGCCACTCCTAAGATCCACCCGTGGCCCACCTGTGATGGGCTGAAGTTGGAATAAAATAGCCATCTAGTCACTGAAACTTGGACTTCTTTTGCTATCATGGAAGATAGCATTGGGAGTTATGGAGAAGATGAATGCTATCTTAATAATCATATATACAACTGACGCTGACATTTTAATTTATTTTTTTCTAAAGATTTATTTATTTATTTATTTATTTATTTATTTATTTAGAAAGCAGGGGTGGGGAGAGACAGGGAGAGGAGAGAGAAAATCTCAATCCCTACTAAGCTCAGAGCCTGATGCGGGGCTTCATCTCATAACCCTGAAGATCATGACCTGAGCCAAAATCAAGAGTCAGACACTCAACCGACTGAGCCACTCAGGTGCCCCTGACTTTGGTAGTTTTATATGAATGGCAAGGAAATAGAACTGGCTGATGACCAGTATGATAGTAAAGCTGTGAGTTTTAAGCACAAAGGGTTTATTAGGAAAAAAAAGTTTTATCGGGCAACATTTTGCAGCTTATTTTGATAGTTTTTAAACTAGAAGAGATGCAGTAGATGTTATATGCATAAATGTTAGCAACACATTTCAGTGTTTGAAAATTTTGCTAGTAAAATTTAAGATGCCTTGGAATGAGAAACACAGTCACGTGGCTTGCAATCTGCTTGAAAGACTGTAAATTACAAATGGTATTGTTTAGTAGTTGGTTGGGAAGTCTAACAGAGGTTATAGAGTCTGAAAATTATTGCTGGAAACTCTAATTCTTAAAAATAATGTCAAGGAATTTCTGAAGTTTGGAGCAGGATATGAAGAGGAGGTCATTTCAATTCTCCCCCCTTACTGGAAGAATTGACTTTTCAACAAGGTGACAAGGATGTACAGCACCTTTTGGAAATAGGCATTTTATGTTGACTGGCTGTGGCAACGCACGTGGCCCAAGAATTTATTCTCTTTGTGGTGGTGGATGTTTTCTGCTCTAAGTGTTGTAGGGATTCAGAAAGATTTTTCTATAAGTTCCAAATCCTTATGGTTTATTTTATAAAATTTATTACATCCATTTTCTTGGATAACCTTTGGGATTGTTTGCCTGTTGTACTGATGTTATTTTCAAGGATTAAAAAAAAATGAGATTTTTGGGCACCTGGGTGGCTCAGTCAGTTAGTTAAGTATATGCTTTCTGTTCAGGTCATGGTCCCAGGGTCCTGGGATCAATCTCCACATTGGGGTCCCTGCTCAGCTGGGAGTCTGCTTCTCCTTCTTCCTCGGCCCCTCCCCGCCACTCATGCTCTCTCTTTCTCAAATAAATAAATAAATAAATAAATAAATAAATAAATAAAATCTTTTAAAAACTGAGATTTTGTTATTCAGGAGTGGACTGTCTTCTGTTTGTAATTTCTCCTGGAAATGGAAATGCAGGTTCCTTTTGGGAATGCAAATATCTAGTTAATCTTAGTGTGTTATAGAAGGAGATTACAAAGCTTTTTTAGATCTTTGTCTTGGGCTACTGTAACAAAATGCCATAGACTGGCTGCCTTAAATAATAGATTTTTATTTCTCATAGTCTGAAGGCTGGAAAGCCAAGATCAACATAATGGCAGATTTAGTTCCTGGTAGGAACCTCTTCCTGACTTGCGGTCAGCTTCCTTCTTGGAGGGTCCTTACATGGCAGAAGACAGAGTGGAGAGAGAGCTCTCTTCTTTTTGCAAGAACCCCCACCCCTGTCATGGGGGTCCCACCCTCATGACTTAATCTAAACCTTATTACCTCCCAAGGCCCTACCTCCAATACCATCACGTTCTTTTTTTTTTTTTTTTTTTAATACCGTCACATTCTAGGATAGAGCTTCAATCTAAGAATTTTGAGATGACACAAACATTCAGTCCATAACAGATCTCATGCCTCTAAATTTTATTCCAAGAAAGTGCCTCCCAACTCCACATTTCTGATAAAAATAATTATATATCTCGTATATACACACATATATAAGATATACAGAGTATATTGAAAAATATTTTCAAGTTGTGCAAAGGGCAATTTCTGGAACCACTGAAGTTTTTGTGTTTACTTGTAATAGACAATACTTGTCTTTCAGAAAAATGGTTTCCCATTGATTTTCTTCCTGTTTCCTTTTCTTCTCTTTGGTTTTTATCTATTGATAGAACAATTTTATTTTTTAACTTTTGTTTTTATTTTTTAAGATATATTTATTTATTTGAGAGAGAGAGTGTGTGTGAGTGGAGGGAGGGGCAGAAGGAGAGGGAGAAGCAGACACCAGCTGAGTGCAGAGCCTGAGGCAGGGCTGATGCTGAGACCTGGTCATAACCTGCAGAAACCAAGAGCCAGACGCTCAAGCTCAACCCACTGAGCCACCCAGGTGCACTTTCACAGAATGATTTTAAAAGAAATATTGAAAAAAAATCCAATCTTATCACCCTACAGAAGGTACTTTTTTTGTGTGAGTTTCATTTGTTAGTTTTGTCCTTACTTAATTAGAGTTTACAGTCTTGTTTTCTGCATATTTTTATTCCACTTACAACTGTCAAACACATTTCCCTAGTTACATCATGATCTTTATCATGTAGTTTTATGATTGCATGATAATGTGAAAAGATGAAATAGCACTTTACTGAACTGTTTTGATGGAAAGGTGCAATAGATTTAGTTCCTGTTGCAATAGAGAGAGTCCTCCCTCTCCCTTCAAAGATGCCAGGGTTTTTGGCCTGCATTCAGAAGTGCTAGGTTATTTTGGGGATCCCAGTCAGAGAAATTCCAGATACTCAGGTAATCTACAGTCCAGCTCAGAAACAAGTTTTTAAAAGTTTTTCATTATGTGGTGGTGATCTCAGGGTCATGAGAGCCAGCTGGCCTCCCGGTCCCCACTTAGCGGGGAGTCTGCTTGATTCTCTCTCCCTCTCCCTCTGTCCCTGGCTCTGGCTGACATGATTGCAAGAGCGTGGGCAGCTGTGCAAGCTCTCTCTCAAAAATAAACAAATAAATCTTAAAAAGTTTTACATTACAAAAGCAAATCGATCTTGTACAAAAAACTTAGAAAGGGAAAAAAGAAAACGAAAAACCAGCCTTAATTCCATCATTGATACTACCAGAGTAGTATTTCCTTCCATTTTTGTTTTGTATTAGTACATTCTCTGCCCCCCAATTTTTTTTTCATTCTTTGTCTTTTGCCTTAAAAAAGAAATACAGAATATATGAGTACATTCTTACTGTAAAAGATGAAAATAATTATTAAGTGGAGAGGAAGTTCCCTTTCATTCTAACATTCTAATCTCCCCTCCTTTTGGAGGTAAATTTCTATTCAGTATTTGGTGAGCCTGATTCCGGTTTTATTCTGTTGTAGCTGCATATACACAAGTCTATATACAGCTATTACTTTGTATCTTGCTTTTTCAGTTTACAAGGTATCTTAGAATTAGTTTCACATTATTCTTCTATATTCTCTTTAACAGCTGTTTCATATTCTATAGAAGGGATTATATCAGAATTTTAAAATGTTGCTTTTATTGATGGACATATAGGTTTGTTCAATTTTCTTCTGTAACAAAGTTACAGTGGATATTCTTGTACCTTTTTTTGGAACAATGTGTGAGAATTTCTTTGTGTGTGTGTGTGTGTGTGTGAGAATTTCTATGTGGTGGATTCCTTTAAGTTGAGTTTCAGCTTCACAAAGCAGACACATTAAAATTTTGAGAGTTTTGCCAAACTGAGTTGAATTTACACCTTTCTAATAGTATACTGAGGTGTCTGTTTCTTTTATTCTTATCAAATTTCACATTATAAAACAATTTTTTCATAACTTGGGAATGCTTTATATTGTCTTAATTTGTATTTCTTTGTATTATGATAGATTAGGCTTCTTTGATTTAGTGTAATGTTTTCCATATTCATTGATACTCTAACATGGACCAGTAATTTATTTCTTTTTTTGTTTTGTTTTTTGGCTGGATAGTGTTCTAGTGTATGGATATACTATATTTTATTTATCCATTATTCATCAGTTGATGGACATTTGGGTTGGTTATCCTTTTTTACTGTTATGAATAACGCTGCTATGAATATTAACATATGAGTGTTTGTGTGATATTTTCAGTTTTTTTTTAAAGATTTTATTTATTTATTCACGAGAGACCCACAGAGAGAGGCAGAGACACAGGCAGAGGGAGAAGCAGGCTCCATGCAGGGAGCCCGACATGGGACTCGATCTCGGGTCTCCAGGATCATGCCCCCGGCCCAAAGGCAGGTGCTAAACTGCTGATCCACCCAGGGATCCCCATATTTGCAGTTTTCTTGGTTATGATCCTGGGAGTGGAATTGCTGGGTCTATGGAAACTCTATGCTTAAATTTTTCAGCAAAACTGTATTACTAAGTGATGATACCATTTTACATTCCCATCAGCAGTTTATTAGGGATTCAGTGTTTCCACATCCTTGTCAACACTTATAATTATCTTTTTCTTTTTTTTTTTGTCTTTTTCATTATAGCTACCCTGGTGGATGTGAACTGCTATCTCACCGTTGATCATCTTTTTTGTCATAACTTGTTGATCATCTTTTTGTGCTGATTGGCCATTTGTATATCATCTTTGGAGTAATGTCTATTAAAATTCTATAACCATTTTTATTTTTTTGTAATTTATTTTTTTATAACCATTTTTAAACTGGGTTATTTGTCTTTTTATTGTGGAGATACAAGTCCTTTATCAGATGTATAATTTGCAAATATTTCCTTCCATTCTGTTGGTTGCCCTTTAACTTTCTTGATGGGGATGTTTGAAGCACAAAAGTTTTCAATTTTGTTAGAGTCCAATATATCTATTTTAAAAATTGTGTTGCTTGTGCTTTTAGATAGGAATCTAAAAGGTTTTACTTAACCCAAAGTCATGATGATTTAATCCTATATTTTCTTCTAAGAGATTTATATTCTATGATCCATTTTTCTTTTTTTATGATCCATTTTTCAATTAAATTTTGTAGATGGTGTGAAGTAGATGTTCAAATTCATTTTTCATGTGTATATATCCATTATTGCCACATTATTTGTTAAAAAAGATTATTTTCCCCATGGAATTGCCTTGATATCTTTGCTGAAAATCAGTTTATGTGAGGTTTTATTTCTGACTCTTACACTGATATGTCAATCTTTATGCCAGTACCATATAGTCTTTATTATTTTAGTTTTGTGGTGAATTCTGAAATTAGAAGGATGAGTTCAACTTTGTTCAACCAATTTTTTTTTGTTATTCTGTATCCCTTGGATTTCCATATGAATTTTAGTATCCATTTCTGAATTTCTGTAAAAGAAAAGCAACTGAAATTTTGACAAAGATTACACTGAATACACTGATCAATTTGGGGGGAGTATTGCTATTTTGACAATATTAAGGCTTCTAATCTATGAACATGGGATACTTTTCCATTTATGTAGGTCTTTAATTTTTTTCAATGATATTTTGCAGTTTTCTTTTCTTTTCTTTTTTTTTTTTTTTTTTTAAAGATTTTACTTATTTATTTGAGAGAGAGAGAGCACAAGCAAGGGAGAAGGGCAGAGGAAGGGGGAGAAGCAGACATCCCACTGAGCAGGGAGCCCAATGTGGGGATGGAGTCCAGGACTCAGGATCATGACTCGAGCCGAAGGCAGATGTTTAACTGACTGAGCCACTCAGGCATCTTGTTTTGCAGTTTTCAACGCACAAATCTTGCATTTCTTTTTTTTTTAAGTTTTTTATTTATTTATGATAGACATAGGAGAGAGAGAGGCAGAGACAAGCAGAGGGAGAAGCAGAAATCTTGCATTTCTTTTGTTATATTTATTCCTAAGTATTTTATTGTTTTTAAGGGTATTGTAAATGTAGTTGTTTTCTTAATTTTATTTTTTGGGATGTATTCATTGCTAGTGTATAGAAATACAATTGATATTTTATATCTGTCTTGAACAAACTCAATGAACTCGTTTTTTTTTTTTTTAAGATTTTATTTATTTATTCATGAGATACACAGAGAAAGAGAGACAGAGACATAGGCAGAGAGAGAAGCAGGCTCCATGCAGGGAGCCTGATGTGGGACTCCATGGATCCAGGATCGCGCTCTGGGGCTGAAGGCAGGCGCTGAAACGCTGAGCCACCCAGGTGTCCCTGAACTTATTTTTAAGTCAGTTTTTAACTCTAATAACTATTTTCTGAATATAAGTCATTTCCTCTTACACTTCTTCCCTTTCATTTCTTTTCCTGTCTAGCTGTTCTGGCAAGAACTCCCACAATAATGTTGAATAGAGGTGGTGAGAGCAGTAATCTTTGTTCTTGATCTTAGGGAGAAAGCTTTCAGTCTTTCATCATTAAGTATGATTTAACTGTGAGCTTTTCATAGAAGCTCTTTATTAGATTGAGGAAGTTCCCTTCTTATTAGGTTTTGAGTGTTTTTACCATGGAAAGGTGTTGGGCTTTGTAAATTGCTTTTTCTGTGTCTATTGAGATGCTCATTTTTTTTCTTTTTTGGTCTTTATCTATATTAACATAGTGTATTACATTGATTGATTTTCATATGTTAAACCAACCTTGTATTTCTGGGATAAATCCTCCCTGGTCATGTTATATAGTCCTTTTCACATGTTGCTGGATTCATTTTGCTAGTATCTTGTTGAGGATTTTTACATCAATATTTATAAGGGATATTGGTTTTCTTTTCCAGTGATATTTCTGTTGGATTTAGGTATCAGGGTAATACTGGTGTCATAAAATGAGCTTGGGAAGTGTTCCTTCTTCTTCTATGTCTCAGAAGGAAGAGTTTCTTAAGGATTGGTGTCAGTTTTAGTTGAAAAATCTGATAGAGGGATGCCTGGATAGCTCAGTCGGTTGAGCGTGTGACTCTTGATCTCAGGATTGTGAGTTTCAGCCCTACATTGATTGGGCGGAGAGCTTAATTTAAAAAACAGGGTTGGAGAAAAATAAAATAAAAATCTGATAGAATACACCAGTGAAGCTGTCTGGTTCTGGACTGTTCCTTGTGGGTAGTTTTAAAATTACTAATTTACTCTCTTGTAAGTATATTCAGATTTTTTATTTCTTATTTTGTCAGTTTTGATAGTTTATGCTTCTAGATTTGTCCATTTAATTTAGGGAATCTAATTTGTTGGCATACAATAGCTCATAAATATTCCTTTTATGTTGTGATCCCTTTTCTTTTTGATAATCTCTTATTTCTATAAGGTTGTTAATAATACCCCCTTTCATTCTGATTTTGCTAATTTTAGTTGTCTTTCTTTTTCAGTCTAGTCAAATCAATTTAAATTTTTTTAAAGGAACAGAATTTTGTTTTCAATGATTTTATCAATTTTGTCTTCTCTGTTGCATTGATTTTGTACTGAGTGTTTATTATTTCCTTTCTTCTGCTTTCTTGGGGTTTCATTTGTCTTCTTGTTCTATTTTCTTAATGCAAAATTTAGGTTAATATTTTGAGATTTTTTCCTTTTCTGTTTTTCTTTCTTTTCTCTCTCTCCTTCCCTCCCTCCCTCTTTTCCTTCTTTCCTTCCTTCTTTCCCTTCTTTAAAGTATAGGCATTTTCAACTATACATTTTTCTTCAAGCACTGCTTTAGCTGTTATGTTGTGTTTTCATTTTCATTCACTCAAAGTATTTTCTAATTTTCTTATAATTTCTTCTTTGATGCATTGTTTATTGAAGAGTGTGTTGTTTAATTACCTCATATTTGTGAATTTTCCAAATTTCCTTCTGTTATTCATCTCTAATTTAATTTCATTACAGTCAGAGAACATAATTTGTATCATTTCAATTTTTTTTTAAGTTTACTGATTCTTGTTTTCATTTTATGGTCTCACGGTCTATTCTCAAGAATGTTTCATGTGCATTGGAGAAGAATGTGCATTCTATTGGTTTTGGATAGAGTTTTCCATAGGCATCTGTCAGATCTAATTTGTTTATAGTATTGTTCAAGTCTTCTATTTTCTTATTGACCAGTTACCTTGTTTTAAGCATTATTGAAAGAGGGTGTTGATGTATCCAACTATTACTTTTTAATAGTCTGTTTTTCTCTTCAGTTCTGTCAGGTTTTACTTTATATATTCTGGGATCTGTTTTAGGGGCATACATGTTTATAATTTTTATATCTTCTTGATGAATTGACCCTTTTGTCATTATAAAATGTCCTTTTCTGGGGCACCTGGGTGGTTCACTGGTTGAGTGTCATCTCAGGGCATGATTCTGGGGTCCTGGGATCGAGTCCTGCATCAGGCTCCCCTCAGGGAGCCTGCTTTTCTCCCTCTGCTTATGTCTCTGCCTCTCTATGTCTCTCGTGAATAAATAAAAGCTTTAAAAAATGTCCTTTTCTGTTTCTAGTAGCAATTTTTGTCTTAAAATTAATTTTGTCTGATATTAGTATAGTCACTCCAGTACTCTTGATTACTGTTTGCATAGTATATTTTTTCCATTTTTTTTTACTTTCAATGTATTTATGTCTTTGTTTTTTTTTTTTTTTGTATTTATGTCTTTGAATTGAAAAATGTGTCTCTTATAGATAGCATATATTTAGATCATTCTTTCTTTTCATTCATTCATTCTGGCAACTTTTGTATTTTGAATGGTAAGTTTAATTAACATTTAATAAAATTATTGGTAAGGTACTATTTATGTCTGCTCATTTGTCAATATTTCTTTAAATATTCTTTCTGTCCCTTTCACTCTGTCTTCTCCTTCTGAGACTCCTATTATGCACATGTTAGTATGGTAGATGGTATCACACATGTCCCTGAGGCTTGTTTACTTTATTCCTTGTTTTTCTTTTCTGTTTTTCATATGGGATAATCTCAATGGAACTATCTTCACATTGGCTAATTCTATTTTCTGTATGTTCAAATCTACTACTGAATCACTCTAGTGAATTTTTCATTTTGGTTGTATTTTTTAACCCCAGGATTTGTATTTGCTCTGTGTAGCTACTGAAGTCTGTGCTCAATTAGCTTAGACATCAGCTAATGATTAGACAGAGATTGCTCAAATGGCTAGAACCAATTCGTCTTTTATTCTTTGCCAAAAGTCCCTGTGTATGTGTTGGAGCATGCGTTTAACGCTGGGCCAGGTACTTTGCAACTCTGCCCTAGACCTCACTTACTGCTTATACAGGGTCTCATGGTCAACCAGAGGTAACAGCCAATACCTTCTCAGCTCTTTCCTAAGCATATGCACAGCCCCATGCACGCATTTGGCTTTTTAGATTACTAGAAATATGTTGGAGCTTTTAAAAGTCCCCCATGGACATTTCATTTCCCAATTTTTCCTTTCAAACTTTTTGGTTAGACTGTTGTTTGTCCTGACTGTTATCCACAGTCTTGCAGCCACAATGTTAAACAACCACCGCCAATGGTTTTTGAAAAAAAGCCCCTTGAGAAGAGATTGCAAACATTGGGATAACTCTGAACCATGTCAATTAAAGATAAATCTGTGAATAGGGGCTTCTTGAGAATACCAGGCAGGTCGGTAATGACAAGTCTCTCGAAATGTGGCCTTGAATGATTTCCAGTCTGGTTCTGTCTGCCAATCTCCCAACCTCACCCCAAATTTCTACTAGGCTTCTGGTTTTCACTAATTTCAGGCCGTCCACTGATGAGCTGTGGAGGGATGTATGGAAACAAGGCAAATCAAATGTAAGCCAGTTTTCTTGAATAAATGCTTTCTAGATTGCTGCAAACATATCATTAATTTCTAGAGTTCTGAAAAAGTTGATTCTGACATTTTTGCCATTGTTCTAGTTGCTTTTATGGGGGAGAGGATTTTCAGAACTTCTTAGTCTACCATTCTTACTGGTGGTCCCTGGGCATCGGATAACTTTCAGTTTTTAGCATTCCACATCTCCTTTGTATGTCCACGGTTTATTAGTATTTTTATTTTCCTCTTATTCAGGATAAAGAATAACGTGGAGATGAGTTTATTTCCTCTCTCCCCCGGTCTCTACCATTTTCTTTGTTGAGAGAGAAACTCTCAAAATTGAGAATTTCCTTTGTTCCAGATTGCTATCCATAAAACAACAACAACTATTTTGGCTTAACTATACATTTTCCTGATTTCTATGCACATACCAGTTTCTTATATCCCATGGTTTCCTTTTTACTGGAGTACAGTTTTTAGTAACAATTTTGGTGAGAATTCACAGTCTAAGAAAGATTGAGTCCTGCATATCTGAATATATCTTTATTTTGTATTAATAATTGGACACTAATTAGATATAGAATTTAGTTTCATAATTATTTTGTCTCAACTTTGAAGTTATTTTTACATTACTTTTAAATGTAAATGTATTTTTAAAAATAATTTCAAACAAAGAAAAATTATAATAGTATAAAGAACTCCTGCCTAATCTTCACCCAGATTTACCAATTGTTCACATTTTGTCACATATGTTTTATTATCTTATTTTTGTCTTTATGTCTTTCTACTTTTTTCTGAACTATTTGAGAGCAAGTTGTAGATATCCAAACCCTTTACTTCTAAATACTTAAGTGTGTATTTTCTAAGGGCAAGAACATTCATATATATATAGCTATAATACCATTATAAATGTGGGAAATCTAATATTGGCACAATCGTACTGGCTAATCCTCAAACTATACTCAAGTGTTTCCAGTTGCCTTATCATAAACTTGATAGTATTGTTTATGGCCCAGTATCCTGGCCCAGGATTCATTTAGTTCTCATGTCTCTTTAATATTTATTCTTTGTTAATCTGGATCAGTTCCTCAGTCTTTCTTTGTCTTTTCTGACATTGATATTTTAGAAGAGCACAGGCCAGTGTTTTTGTTGAATCTCCCTCCATTACATTGTATTCTTACACCCAATCTTACTAGAATTTGGAGGTAGAGAAACTGTTTTGCTACTTTTTTTTTTTTTTTTTTTTAAGTAAGTTCCATGCCCAGGACAGAGCTCAATATGGGGCTTGAACTCATGACCCCGAGATCAAGAGTAGGACACTTTACTGACTGAGCCACCCAGGCACCTGGAGGTAGAGAACCTGAATGAGAGTGTATTTAACTCAGCATAACTCACCCTTACTCTTGAAAAGCTAGGGAGATGCATAGTCTATTTTGGAAATATTCAATACCCAAACTACCCAAACTCCTCAAGGCCTATTAAAGCTCAGAATACCTGCAGATGCCATCTAATAGCTCATTTTTGGGAATTTACTGCTCTCTGAAATGGAGCATGAGTTGGAGAAGAGATCTCTGTAGGTTGGCAGTATCCAAACCAATGTCTCGCCAGTTTCCACATTACAAATCTACTCTCCAGGAGGCTGTACACTGACTTTGTTCAAGCACATGTACAGCTGTCAACAGCAGCTTTAGCCATATTGTATTGAAAATACCAATGGTTACAATGTATCTCCAGCTGTCACTATAGGCTGTGATAGTATCAGAAGAGATTTAGAGTCCAATGACATCATTTTATGAAGAAGTAGGGCCTTGGGAGATGAAGCACTGGGGATGGCCACATAGCTTGTTAGTGCCACAGCCACATCTTGAGTTAATATTCTGATTTATTATTTAAACTTGAAATGACCCAGCAATCCTAAGGAAACCACTGTTCAGCAGCGGCAAGAATACAGTGGCCACATTAATTGCATGAATACTGGGAAGAAGGGGGGTGGATATAGTTCATAACTCCAGGACTAATATGCTGTGCATTTGCCAGCCCGATTAAAAAGGTCAGGTGGATAATATGCATAAAGTGTCATTGGATGGGGCTCTATGAAGTCAAAAAGGAGAGACTGTGATTCATTATTCTAAGAGCATCTTCACTGTCAGCACATTGAATTAAAGAGGGCGCTAGCAAAGAGGTCCTTCCCAGTTAACAGCCACACATGTGAAGGGTCAGGGGTCTTTAATTCAGAGGAAAGACTCCAGCCGTATAAACGTGGAGATTTATTGCTCACCCAGCGATGAGTGTTATGAGATACAGGGTCAAAATCCTTCCCTACATCTGCTTTTGATAAGCTCTGCAGAGTTAGTTATTTATGTCAAGAGTTCTTAGCCCCAAGCAGAGTGGGGGTGGGGTGGGATGGAGAGACAGTGAGCAGAGGAGAGGAAGGGCACAGAACTCACAGGGATCAGAAGGTTAATACTCAAATACTGGGCTCCATCAGGATGTGCTCAAGGGTTTTCCTGATTATGCGCTTACCAGTGTCATGTAGGAGTTGAAAATGATGATAGGTTTTAATGACCGTGAAATAGGTGTGAGCAGGAAATAAAGCAAATATTTTTTTAAAGAAAAAATTTTAAAGAAAACATTTTTGTGTTTCAACAAAAAGGTGTGCTCCATCTGCGGTATATCCTTCCTAGGTTAGCGGATTCTAGATCTTTACATGTGTCTTCGAGCCATATATAAATTCTGTTGTGTCTGATAGTGAAAATTGGCCACCACCTCTTTACAATTCATCTCAGCATTTCAATACTCCATATAAATTTATGCTTTTTTGACTTTTATGCTGGGCTGGTTAAAACACTGTCTTGTTTCCTAATCACATGGGTCAACATCCTTAACAGGCATTCATTTTTACATCTATATGAGAATCATGATTTTATCTTTTTCTGAATATTGTCTTTTAACACAAAATCCTTCTGGAGGCTGATGGCTTGTGAAGAAGTTCAGTGACTCTCCTCTTCCCTGGCTCTCTAAGATTTGGTTATGCAGACCAGGTCTCTGGAGACTTCTTTACTGGAAATTTTAAACATCAGTATTTTATTTATTTTAAAGATTGTATTTATTTATTCATGAGAGACACACAGAGAGAGGCAGAGACATAGGCAGAGGGAGAGAGGCAGGCTCCCTGCAGGGATCCCAATGTGGAACTCGATCCCAGGGCCCCAGGATTACGACCTGAGCCAAGGCAGACACTCAACCACTGAGCCATCCAGGTGCCCCTGAAAATCAGTATTTTAAAACAACACACAGCTGAAATCAGAAAACTATGTATCTAAAATACTTATCTGTTTTACCAATTTTGCTTCAAAGCAGCTGAAAGAAGTTGATGGAGAATTGGGGAGGACAGTGGGAAAGGAAATGTCAAGAAACAGAAAACAGAAGAGATGCTTTTATATGCTTCATCCCAGTGCTATCATTTTAGAGCAGGAAGGGCTTCTGGTCACATCTAACAACAGACCCAGATCTGGAACCTGTTATCTCCTTGCAGGTCTGCACTGTTCTTTAGAAAAAGAGAAGTGGAAGCTTGTATTTCTAGAAGCCCCCTCCTCCCACACTCAGACCTGCACACTGTACAATGCAATGACTGGATTTCTGATGCCCCAATCTGAAGACAGAGGGCCCATGGATAACTGAAAAGTGAACACAGCAAGTTCCCCTCTGCTTGCCCTTCTTGAACAGCAGGCAGAGAGGGAAGGACCACAGCTCTGGAGAAGGGTCTTGATGGTTCCCTTATCCCTAGCTATTTTTCTCAAGAGCTGGAAAGACCATGGTGTCCAGTGGCTTTGGAGGGGTCACAAATATTCTCAGTCCCTCTTGTAGAGACAAGTGGGATGCTGATGATCTCGAAGGCTCATTTCTACTCTGACATGGTAGGAAGCCAAGGTCAAGCCTTGCGGTCTATTGAAGAGGGAAGCAACCTGCTATTCATCAAGGCTTTCTCTTGAATTCCATAGCTTCATATTGGTCATCCAGAAAGGATAAAATGGCATTTCTCAGTTCAGTGGGGTTACTGCAGGATTTCTTTGGCTCCACGGTGGAGCCTGCCTGAGATATTCCTTGTGATTCCTGCCCACTTTGGATGGATTGTCAGCTCCGGGTCATTTGATTACATTTCTGTCTCAGTACAAATTTTCTTCATGGGATGTTAGACACCAATGAAGAAATTTTGGTCAAACCAAGAACATATTCAAAGTATTTCATTAAAAATTATTGAAAATTGAGGCTCCTGGGTGGCTCAGGCCATTAAGTGTCCGACTCTTGATGTCAGCTCAGGTCATGATCTCAGGGTTGTGAGTCTGAGCCCCTCCTCAGACTCTGCACTGAGCATGGAGCCTGCTTAAGATCCTCTCTCTCCCTCTGCCCCTTCCCCCAACTCCTCCCCCTGCTCTCATTCTAAAAAAAAAAAAAAACTGTTGAAAACAATTTCTTCCCTCGATACTCTTGAAGCTAATACGATAATTACGGTTATTAATCATGGGTCTTTAGAAGTCTCAGTGGGAGAAGTTAACTTCACACTCAATTTCTTTTTGGTTTTATTCTAAAGTAGAATTCAAGCAAAATGAAATATCAAACAGAAGTTTCCCTTACATAAAATGTCCATCCTCCAACTAATCAACATAATGAAAATTAAAACTTAAGTCATTCTATGTGCATCTTTTGAATTTTAAGACAACTGTGGCAGCTGTTTTTATGTGTAGTTGAAGCTCTGGTCTTAAGTAACTTAGTCTCACATCTGTTAACAACAGAGTGAGAACTAAAACCCACTCTCCTGACCCCTAATCTTCCTTTTTGTGCAGCACCATCTTCCTTTCATTAGTTAGGAATGAAGGCTCCCTTTCATCATGAAACTCTCTTTTCCTTCTGAAAGTTATTAAAGTAAAGGTATATAATTTCTAAAAGAAAAAAGATAAAATACCATGACATACATGATTTATAATTTATTACTTAGATCAACTTCCATTTTAGAAAAGACAGAAATAAAATATATAATTTATATTTACATTTTTTACAGCAGAAAGTATTTACACCTTAGACATCAAGTACAAAATGATATAGAAAATCCAGGATGATACAGACAGTCAAGACCATAGTTTCAGGAGAGAATTTTCTGGCTACTTTTTTCCTTAACAAGAGGAAGTATTAAGCTAACTGTTGCCTAACTCTTTTGCTAATTTAGCCAGTTACTATTTTGCCTGTGGGTTTTTTTGTTTTTGTTTTTGTTTTTTTTTTTGTAGCTTGGTAGCCTCTCCTAAACAGCCTTTTCCCAGCGCAGTTAAACAGAGTCTCCGCACCACTCTTTTGGGTTTCATCCTTAGGATACCTATTCTATCACTGTGGTTCCGGCCACTGGCTTCTTGTGGGGTTCCCAAGGGCATAGAGCTTTCCACTTAAAACAGCAGCTATACCCATTTGCTAAACTTCTCCCCATCTGAGAGGAACAGGCTATTTTTCAAGGAATAGTCATTTTTTTTTTCAGCTATGTCTTCTACAGAATATTCACATTTCAAAAAAAATGTCCATCCCTATATTTTATGGGGCTGAGCACTATAAGGGACTGTCATTTAGTGCACCAGCGGCAGAAATGAGACTCGAGCCTGGGTCTTCTGACCCCCACGCAGCGCCCTGGTCACACTGTCACACTGGCTGGGGTAGAGTTCTTCAGTATTCCAGATTGTAGTCTACCTAGATGTGTTGAAGTAGGGGGCCAGAAGTTTCAAAGAGATGTGGGTATGGGTTAGCTCTGAGCTCTGCGTCTACCTCAGAAACACTTAAGAAGGCACTTGTGAAAACCCAGAGATCCTTAGGCAGACCCCAACCACTTGGGATGGTCTCCCTCAGTTCACGTTTGGCCTGGATGTTACTGACATGGAGCAAAAACTCTGCCAGAGGGAGCGAGGGAAGCTCTTTTTGGCCTGTATGTTCAGGCGTTGGGAAATTGAATCATGGCCAGCTGAGAATCAAAGTCAGAAACTGGAAGGACAGAATAACAAATTTCTCCAGCAGAGAAACAAGTGTTGTTGAAATAGCACCTGAAAATGGGAATAAAACCATATAGGTGGCATCTAAAAGGACCAATCTTCTAACATCCATACCTGCTTATCAAAAAGCTTGCTCACTGCTTAAGCGAAGTCCTTTCCTCTGTCTACTTATACAAATAACTAACAGACTTCCAAGTTATCAAAAGTGGTTAGAAAAAGAAATTCCATCAGAAAAAATACTCAAAATTATGAATGATAATAGAATAATAGCAATAATGATCGCCATAAGAGACAGTTCTTAAAATATCAAGATCTTACATATAAGAAGTTAGTGACAGCACAACGTATAAAATGGGTCTAAAAAATTGAAACATTTCTGAAATTACCTGAAGGCTGTGGGAAGCAAGAGAAACTGTTCCATTATCAAGCTCATCATAGAAATAAAACACTGTGCAGTTAAACATTGTACACCAAATGTACCAAATAACAAGAAAAAAAAAACATAAAGAAAAGGAAAAGTGGGGCTCCTGGTTGGCTCAGTTGGAATAGCATGTGACTCTTGATCTCAGGGTCATGAGTTTGAGCCCCACACATAGTTGTAGAGATTACTTAAATAAATAAAATAATAAAAAAAAGTAAAAGTAACAAATGCATGAAGTCCAATTGCTTCAATGAAAAGATCAACCCGGGATTGCTATGGAGACTTGCAGTGTCCAGTTGGGCTGAAGAGGGGGCTGCTGGCAATAAAGGAATCAGGTGCCTTTGCCCTTAGCATTGCTGTCCAAGTAGATGGCATTTTTACAAACTCGCTGGTAATAGGCTATGAGATTCTATACCTTTTCTTATAAAGGAAGCCCTCCGATTTATGGAGTAATTAAAATTATTTGGAGCCCCTCTTAAAATCATTAATGGGAGAAGCTACAGTGCTCAGTGGAGTCTGGGATAATGGACCAGTTACTGGAGAAAAGCTGTGGTCTGAGGGGACGGGATTCTGTCCAGAAGGGGTCCCTTTGATCAGTAACAAGAGGCCAAGTTTGAGGGTAAGGCCTTGAGAGGCCCACAAAGGCCATTGTGCTCTTGGGGGCACCACCATCCAGTGGAATGCCTTTCTGACGCCACAAATAGAGGCCCCAGGAGCACCAGATCTCCAGGCGCCCCAGAAAGGCTGCCTCTTCCTGTGGCCAGCAGCTTGGTGTGGACACTCAGAGAGCTGTGAGCACCACTCTTCAGAACCCCACTCATTGTGAAGAGCATGACATGACTACCCCAGGACTTGGTGAGGGAGACTTGCACAAAGTGGCTTTTTCAGAAGAGAAAACCTTGATGGAGAAACCACATTTCCTTCAGCAGCAGATGTCCTCCATTTATGATTAGGTCAGTGTTTGGACAGGGGGATTAGAGGTTGCACCCCAACACAGAACCAGTCCATTCTTCTGAGTCTGTATGTCAGGTGATAGCATATTTCTTGGCCAACTGGTATCGTGGAATGTTGCTCTGTTCTGCCTTTTCCCCTACTGGGTAAGGCTTGTATGACTTACGGTTTTACGTGGTCTATGCCCAGTCATATTCCCAGAACCATCTCTTTCTCTGCAGTGATGCTGTCCAGTAGCACATACAACACAGGAGCTAATTTCCTCTTAAACACAGTTATTACAAACCCATGACAGCAACAAAACCCCTTAGAGATTTATATTGATCATTCTAGAGTGTACGCATTGAACTCTAATGGCCATGGTGATGGGAACCCTGCAGACCCCCTGCTCCTTCATGGGATATCCTGATGGTCTCTCATGGAGGGACTTGGATGGCCATGGAATTGGCTTGCTTTCTCTGTTAAGCTATAGAACAAAGAGTTGGTTTTTACGAAAAGGATTAGCTCTTCTATTTTCTGCCACAAATACCTGGCACTGGGTTTTTCTGAACTTCTCATCACATGTTAGAAACCTCATCCCAGATTCCAACAGTCCATGCACAGAAGGAAACCCAGTGAGTTCCCACAGGACAAGGAAGGAACCACACAGGGAATTGTAGCCTTCCTTTGTTCACCGCAGCTCTGCATCCAGGCTTGGTGAGGAGGAAGCATTTACCAGCTCAGGCTGGAGCCAGAAAACCTCTTCACATTTAGAAAAAAAATAGACACTTTTGTCACTAAAAACCAAACCAAACCAAACCAATCCCTGATAGGCTTAAAGACAAATCATTTGACCCGATGAAATCAGCAAAAAAGCGATCGAATTCTAGAATGGCAAAATATTACATCGAGATTCACCCTTTCGAGGATGGGGAAGCTGAAAATCTTTGCTCTGTAGCCTGCTGCCTTCCCCTGGAGGTGTGGAGCGCCACAGGTCTGTACTGACAAGTTCACTGTAACATATTGAACTTAAAACCAATAGAAAACCCCAGAGATTTGCTTATGACCCTGACCAAACAACAGAGAAAACAAAGCATTTTTTCACCCGTAGGTCCTAATAACAATGTTTTATCAGAATAAACACCTGAAAAAAAAAAACACCTGAAATGAAGTAAAAGCATATATTTCCCCTACTTAAGGGGGACATAGGAAGATACATCTGTCAAAGACAACTGGATTGAAAGGCACCAGGAGTGTTTGGTAGGCAAACAAAACTGTCACACAACCTGACAAGAAGGCAGATCTTTCTCCCAGGAGACTTAGTTTTGTGAAGGTGAGCTAGAATGGGGGGAGTTCTGGGGGACAGGATGGGAATGCAGACACAAAGGGCTGAGGGCAGGGACACGGGGAGGGGGTGGAGGGGTGGTGGGTGGAGAGCCAAGGGAGCTGAGGGGGAGAGGTGAATGGAGAGAGATCTGAAAACAAAAGAAAACAGACTGAGGGCAGATGGCAGATAAGGAGGTGAGAGATCCACAGAGGGTGCCAGGAGACCACCTGAGCTGACGGGCAGGGGGTCTTAGCCCCAGAGGGAGGGTCAGAGATTAGTAAGGGGCTTTGGCAACTGTTGGGCAAAGTGCCACAAACCTCAAGCAGGTAAAAACCTCTGAGGCTCCCACCAATTGCTTTACCTGGTGAGGAGGAACAAGCCCCTAGGCACCGTATGGAGGTAATAATGGGGCCCCCTGGAAACCAGGGACCCACCTGCAGCCCAGGAAAGGTCTTGCTTGTTGAAAAATGACTTCTTTTTGGTATAAGACACTGGTGTGTGAAAGGGATTCCTGCAGGGGTCAGGATGGGACAGCTGTGCACATTGTTGGGGACACTTGGGATGAGGGGGGTGAGGGCGTGGGCGAGGGTGGCTCACTCCAGGGGGCTTAGCACCACTTTGCCTTCACAGGAGGCGCTTTTGACCCAAAGGAGAGCTCAGGGGAAATAACTTTTTGAAAGTCATAGGAAAAATACAATTAGTAAAAAGAAGACATCTTGCTTTAACATGAAAACAGAAATGATAGAAAAAGTTCAATCATTAGCAAACTATATACAGGTAAATGTTTTCTTCCAAAGAAAAGACCCACTGCCTGCAGTATGGATAGGTCCTTACCAAAAGAAAGTACAAGAAAAAATAGTAATGAATTAGTGCTTTTATCATCTAAGGATTACTCTTGAAAAGTTGTTTTTTTCCCCCTACTGTCTAAATCTATACAGTGGTCAAAAAAGCTGTTGACCTTCATTAGGCAATTCTGAAAATTACATTCTGACTCACTTTGAAAAAATGCACTAAAGCTCAATTATAACTGCACCGAGGAGTCCGGCAATAGAACTTCTCCTGAATTAGTGAGGTATGATTGTTAAACTTAAGACAACAGGTTGATGGCCAGGGAGTCTTGCCCACTGTGTGCAAGAGGGCCCTGGCGGGGAGCAGAGGGAGGGCAGGAGGCCGCTGGGGTAGGGAGAGGCCCGGCACCAATAAAACATCTTCTGTTGGGGTCCAAAAAAGAGGAGAATCCTCGTTCAACCAGGAATATGGGTAACAGGAATTTTAAAGAAGGATTAAAAAAAAAACGACCGATTTTTCCCTGAAAGGGAAAAGAAAAATGAAACCCTAGGAGGATTTATGGCATTTAGTTTTTAAAAAGCAACTTCCCAGGGGACCGTCTGCAGCCACGGCCCTGTCCCCCCAGACCCCCCATCATCAGCCACCATGTCTCCGACCCAGATTCAGCACCCTGGGTTTGTCCTCCAGGCCTTCTGGGTGGACGCAAGAGGGCCTGCTTTGAATCTGATTTTGTCGGAAATTTTAATGCATCCTTTTTCAAGTGACTCTAGTTGATTGAGGTCTGACTACAAAAAGCAAGATTTAAAAAACAAAAAACAAAAAACCAGTGAACACCAACCAGTGCATTGTCTAACCTTTACAGGGCGCTTTGCCGTGTGTTTCCCGATCCTTCTTCCCGACAGGCGCAACCTATCGGGGTCACAGCCGAGGGCCAGAGGCCGGCCTTGCCCACAGCCCTGCTGGCAGGTGGCAGGTGGCCCGGTACGCGCACCTCCTTCCTCGGCCGTGGCGCGATCCCTCCGGCCGTGGACTTGCAGGCGTGTTTATTTTGGCGGGCGCGTGCAATAAAACACTTGGTCTTTGGAATGAGCGGAGTGCAAGGAAAACGTCTGTGAGCAGGCGGTTTCGCGGTCTTTCCTACGGTGAAGAGAGCCCAGGGGCTGGCAGTGTCCACTCTTCCAAGGTGGCCGTGAGGAGGAGTCTTCCTCCACGACACTGGCTCAGAGCGGTTTGCGGGGAGGTGCTGGCACCCACTTGACCATCTACATGCATCCAGGATCCTGTGAGTCATCAAAAGTTCCTCGAACCCATTCACTTGTGTGTCATGTCCTATTGGGGATGCTTTTTATTTCTCCCATGCCCCCGCCTGCCCTCAGGATGGCAGGAGTGTTGGGTGGCTGGTTCACCTGGCTATAAACACCCAGCAGTACCCGCCGAGCCCCACGTCATGTCTAGATCACCGCCCGGGTCCATCAGCTTTGACTTTTGCCACATTCAGTTGTGCACAAGGGCCCCTGACCCCAAAGTGCTCCGTGCCTGGCCCATGCCGTCTGTCTGTAACCCTGGGTGTGCTCCTCCCACTCGGGTAAAGAGGCTGCTGTGCCCACTTAGGATCCAAAGGGGCAGGACTGACAGTTTGTGGGCCAGACACTGTGAATGGGAAAACCATACACTTGTTTTAATGTTTTTTTTTTTTTTTTTTTTAAATCCGCGGGGCTGAGGAATGAGGTTACGGAATTAAGGTCAGAATGTGTGTGCCTGGTGACCCAGTCGTTCCATCTTGGAAATGCCTTGGGAAGGAATCCCTTGGAGCTGTTGGTTTATTCAAGAAGACTTCGCTTTGCTTTGAGGGCCCACCGCCCTTCTCTGGCCTGCCTCCCCTTCTGGTGTGGATGTCCTTTCAGTTCTGTGCTTACCTCAAACCAGGGGTGAGCGGAGGTGAGAACTGGGTGGTATCCTGGTGCTCTGCACCCAGGGGTCCACCTGGCCCCGACCCCTGAAGCCCTGGTGTCTGGTTGCAGCTCTAAGGAAACAGGAAGGGTGCAGTCCTTGTCAGAGCTTTCCCTGGGAGGGCTAGGGGGTGACTTGCATGTTGGGTGACGGTTCGTGTGGCCCCACGTCCTGGTCGGCCAGGTAGACTCTGCTGTCACGGCAGGATCATCAGCAGCGCCCTGCTTTACTTGTAGAAGGTCCTCGACTAAATGAGAGAACACAGCCACCCTGTTCACGGGAGAGGCAGGAGGCAAAGGTGGTCTGCGCACGGGTGACCGAGGGAGAAGGAAGGCAGCAGGTGGGTACTTTCCGAGTACTGTCCTTCCACAGTCTGGTGAAAGGAAGAGGCCTTGTTCCAGATCTTCTTGAAACTGTGTAGATTGCTGTCCCTCTCCGTCACTGTCAGCTTGGTACCTGCCGGAGCGTCTCAGGTCACTGGGCTGGCTGTGTGGGGCCCTTGGCTCTGAGGGCCAGCCCAGGCGTCCAACCGCATCGCCCGGTCTTGCTCAGGGGCTCCTCTGCCCTCTGACATCATTGCCCTTTCCTCTCGAAGACAGATGCTCTCTGCGTTGCCGGCCTGGCGTGCTCCTCAGCTTATGGCATTGGACAGAACCCAGGAAGTGTGAGGGTTCACAGTGATGCAGCGAAGGAGCTTAAAGGAAATGTGATGAGAAAGAGCTAGAAAGCGGACGGCCTCTGGCCCCGGCCTCCTGGGGAGGCTTTCCGAGGTCGGAGCATGACAAGCGGGCAGCGCCTCTGCGGAGAGGCTGCTCACGGAACTGCGAGTGCCCGGGAGAAAGGGGGGCCCGAGGGCCCTGCGAGGTGCAGGAGATGCAGGAGCAGCAGCGGGTCTGGCTGCGGGCTAAGCCAACGCCCAGCCGAGAGCTGGAGGAGACGCTCGCCCGGTGAATCTTCTGGTTGGGCTCTGGCCCTCAGGGAGGGCCCAGGGCCCATGGTCCTTGTGGAGACCTCATCAGCCCTCGAGCTGGTCCCCTGGGAAGGGTTTGGCCCGTGAGCCTCTGTCCAGGGGCAGCTCTGTCTTCTCCCTCCTCCTGGCCAAAGTGCTTTTCCCTGAGACTCGGGGCTGGCTGGCTTCACTTCTTGGCCACCAACCATGGACTCTGGCCCTTGAGGAGGCATAGAGAAGGGGATGTTTGAGAAGGAGGCTCACGGAGGATTGGCTTGCGGGGTCACCTCCGTGGGCCGCGGGATCCCCCAGATCTGGCCAACCCTGACGGACTCCCAGCATGGACCCCATCCTCCCTGCCCCCCTTCTTTTGCAGAAATCTCATCGGCCCATCCCTGATTGGAGAAGCAAGCGTGGCCCAGGCGGATGCTCCATGGAAGACTGTACCAGGGGACGGAGGACCGGGCAAGGGGGAGACTGTGTCCACGGCAGCCAGCTACTCCCTCTTTCCTCTGTAACCCCTTCCGGGCAAACTCTGTCCCTTCATTCTGGCCACACTGGCCACCACAGAGTCCCCCCCACTGTGCCTTCACTTAGCACTTAGCATCCCTGCTCCCTCTTAGAGGGCAGACTGGGCCTCATAGTCCACAGTAGCCCCAGCCTCCTTGCCCACTGCCTGCTTGTAGCAGTGCTTTGATCAAGTAGCCTGATGACTCATCAGGTGGTGGATGTTTCTGAGCCTTGACCATGGGAAGGAGACACTGAGCTAGGTCTCCAGGTGCCTATTTTTTTTTTTTAAAGATTTTATTTATTTATTCATGAGAGAGACACACACAGAGATAGAGGCAGAGACACAGGCAGAGGGAGAAGGAGTCTCCATGCAGGGAGCCTGAAGTGGGACTCGATCTCAAGACCCCAGGATCACGCCCTGAGCCAAAGGCAGACGCTCAACTGCTGAGCCACCCAGGTGCCCCTCCAAGTGCCTAATGGATCAGTAAGTCCCTTCCCCTCAAGAGCTCACTGTCTGGTGTGGAAGACAGACATTTCCTCCTCTATTAGAAGATGGAGGAAGAAAAGAACTCAGAGTTCCAGGTTGTTCCAAGGAGGGAGACTCACTCAACTTAGGAACCCAGAAAAGTCTTCCCAGGGCCCCGGTGGTCTGAGGTGAGCCTTGAAAGCAGGGTAGAGTTTTGACAGGTGAGAAAGAAGAGCCTGGGAGGCTAAGGGCCTGGCATGGGCCAAGGTGTGGAGGGGAAGTGGAGGGTGTGTGTTGGGACCTGTGAGCAGACCCGGGCAGGAAAAGGCCCCGCGGTGCCCAGGCTCGGCCTCAGTCCAGCTCTGCCTCTGTCTACGCTGTTCTTTGCGGATGCTTGGCTGTCCCCAAGAGGCAGGGCTTCCCCAGGGACGGGGGGTGGAGTAGGGTGGTGGTTGCTGTGCCTCAGCATATAAAACCCCTTTTCTGGGCACCTGGGTGGCTCAGAGGTTGAGGATCTGCCTTTGGTTCAGGGCGTGATCCTGGGTCCTGAGATCGAGTCCCACATTGGGCTCCCTGTGGGGAGCCTGCTTCTCCCTCTGCCTGTGTCTCTGCCTCTCTCTCTGTGTTTCTCATGAATAAATACATAAAATGTTAAGAAAAAAACCACAGCAACTCCCTTTCCCTGTGCGATCTCCCTGTCCTCCACCACAGTGGGAGCATGCCTCAAGGAAACTCCACCTCGAAAATGCACTCCTTGAAGAAATGGGCAGCTTGTCCCTCCCTGGTTCTTCTTTCCCTGCTCTTCCCCTTTGTGAGCACCTTCTTTCCAGATTCACTCACACTGGCCCACCCTTCCCTTCTTTTCAGTGGTGCGGAGCCGAGGCTGCTTGACTCTTGGGGTGTCTGAGGGGTGTCCAGGGGCCGGGCCAGGGTGGGTGGCCAGCCAGGCTGTGCTGTGAGGATGGTGCATGGGCAGGGGTGCAGGGAGCTGGAGATGTGGGAGGGTGGGGTGAACCTCACCACGGCAGCACAGTGTCCCTGAACACTTGTGAGGCTCTAGGGACTCCCCCTGTGTGCCAGGTGGTTAAACCTGTATCACTTTTCACTGATGAATTTAGCAGTATAGACACCAATGAGAGAAAGGCCGCCATCCTGCCCTAGGAGAGCTGACCCCACTCACTGAGCCCGTCGGCTCCGGCTACTTGGAGTTCTGTCCTTTGGGGTTACGGAGCACGCACATGCAGCACACGGTTTTGCAATGCCAACTCCATGCATCATACTGTCACAGCCAGGTAGCTCTAGCTAGAGGGGCAGGGAACGAATGCTCCAGTGTCCTGGTCCTCCCGGATGCCTCCTGGTCAGCAGAATCAGAGGGTTTCGGGTCGTTAGAGGTCACCCTGGAGGTTTGCAAGCCTCCAGGTAGGCAAACGAGGTCACTTCCTCATTTGACATCTGGGGAAACTGAGAGCTGGAATAAGTTGTCCCATGCCACATAGTTGACAACGGAGGCAGACTGGAAGCTGAGCCTCCTGACTTGATGGCGAGCGCCCCCCCCCCCACCGTGGACTCACCAGAAGTCCCCCCACATCTGTGGCACCTCAGTCTGCCAGGTGAAGTGAGGGGCCCTGGAAGGGAGGCCGGCCCTCAGCCTGGCAGGGAGGAAGCAGTGCACGGGGCAGAGGCGTGGCGGTGTGGACACGTGTGGAGGGAGCCATTCCTTCCTAGGGAGTCTTCCTTTGGCCCACATGACTTCAGAGACACAAGTCACTGACCTTGGTGGGAGCAATTATTTGGGCCTAGACCACTTCGATCCACTGTCCCCGTTGGGGCACTGGCTCAGTCTTTTGTTCAGCCAGGTGTTCGCAAGCCTCCAGGTAGGCAGTGCTGGGCCATAACATGGTACCTGAGGCAGAGCGCAGGGCTGGACAGGGCAGTGAGCCACAGGTTACAGGGGTGGGGCTTGGGTGCATCATTGGCTTCCTGGGCGAGCAGTTCTCAGTAGAAGGGGCTGCAAAGTCCCAGGGAGGCAGTGAGGGTCCCTAACCTCTGTGAATGCTCTCTGGTACCAGCCCCTGGCACCTGGTACTCCTTGTGCTTCTGGTCTGCTGGCATTAGTACTGATCCCCAGCGACTCTGCAGACTTCTTGAGCATTGGGTTCCCTACTTCTTTTTTTTTTTTTTAATATTTATTTATTTATTTATTTATTTATTTATTTATTTATTTATTTATGATAGACACGGAGGGGGGCAGAGACACAGGCAGAGGGAGAAGCAGGCTCCATGCACCAGGAGCCCGACGCGGGACTCGATCTCCGGACTCCAGGATCGCGTCCGGGGCCAAAGGCAGGCCCCAAACTGCTGAGCCACCCAGGGATCCCAGGGTTCCCTACTTCTAATCTCCCTGCATTCCATTTGACACAGGGACAAGCTGAGTGAAGGTCCCAGTTGGAGAGGCCCAAGAGGAGTCCTGAAGTCAGGAGTCCTCAGGTACACGCTCTCGGCCCCTGCAGAGGCGAGGTCCTGGCTGAGGATACACCAGGCACCAAAGCTCATGGAGAGACAACGAGGCTGCATACGCAGAGTCTGCCCCAATGAACGGCCACCCACTGGGCAGGGCCTCGTGGTCACTGAAACCAGGCCCTCTTTTAGTCTCCAACCACTAGGCAGCTTGAAGTGACATGTGTGGAGGACCCTCCCGAGCCCATCTGGGCCTGTCACCTCCTCTGTACTTATTTCTCCTTGGCACTGGCTTTTAAATTTTTCCTCAAATGTATTTCTGTGCTATTCTCTGCATTCCTGCGAGGGGCCTTGGATCCCTGAGGTGCTAGCTGGGGGGCGGGTAATAAGGAAATGAATTAACACCAGGACTGAAATCAAGTACAAGAGCCTTCTACTTGGCCAGTTTACCTGGGCATTCAGCTTGCACAGTGCCCGGGCTCTGGAGCCTTCCAGCTAATGTTTGACTCTAGTCTGAGGCCATCAGTGGGCTTGGATCACTCCAATGAGAGGCTGAAAGGGAGCAGGTCTACGAGACCCAGGTACCCTGATTCTTCAGGACCTCCATTGGGGTAGATGGAAGCAAAAGGAAGGGATGAGGAGGCGGCCCTGCAAATGGTGGAAATGGGCAAATCTCGGGGAGCAGGTGTGGGCAGGGCTGCATTGTGACTTTCGTGGGCTATAGACACTTTTGCCTTTGTGGCAAAAATTAGATTTTAGGACTGCTCTGGTAGAAAGATGAATATAACCCTGGTTGGATTCATTATTAGAGACTCATTTTTTTCTCCCCTGAATTTAAAAGAAATGAAAATGGAAGTATTTTCTTAGCCCCTGAAAATACTATGGGCCCGGGCCTGTGGCACTTTGTCTGATGAATCGGCCCTGCCTCGGGGTGAGAAGCATCCCTGGACTCAGGATTACTTGGAAAAGGCCACATCCTAGCGACCTCCCAGCATTGGAATAGCAAGCATGCCAGCTGGCAGCTTCTGCCCTGTGAGGGAGGGGACAGGTGAACTCTGTCCAATGACCAGAGAGGCCAGCTCCACTTTGCTTGTCAGACGAGGAAGCCGAGACCCAGAGGAGAAAGCCATCTGATTCCCCAAACATGGAGTGGTCGGCCATCTAGAGTGGGAATGTTGGGATGGTTGGTCCATGGGGTCTGGGCAGCCCGTGGTCCCATTACTGCAATGTGGCAAGGGTCTCACGAACGTGAAGGCCCCTCATATAGAGTTCGTGTGACTGTGTGTACAGAGTCTGAGCTTAAGTTTGCCATTGTCCTGTCTATGAAGAAAGGATATATTAAGAAAAATTAAAACTAAAATTAAATAAAAAGGGGGGATGTTTATAATACTCAAGCAGTTTGTTATTTTCAAGTCCTGAAGCAGCACCAACTTATGTTTTAAAACATCAAACAGGGGCACCTGGGTGGCTCAGCAGTTGAGCATCTGCCTTTGGCTCAGGTTGTGATCCCGGGGTCCTGGGATCGAGTCCCACAACAGGCTCACCATAGGGAGCCTGCTTCTCCCTCTGCCTATGTCTCTGCTTCTCTCTGTGTGTCTCTCATGAATAAATAAATCAAATCTAAAAAAAAAAAAACCCAAACAAAAAAACCATTGAACAGTAAACCTGTGTGCCACACCACAGGTAGTACTCATGTAGACTTTAAGGCAGGTTTCCTGAGACCTTTACTAAGCTGCGTGCTATGAATAGAACTCTATAAGACTCTATTTATTTATTTAAAAAAAATTTTTTTTAAAGATTTTGTGGAGCCCCATGCAGGACTTGATCCCAGGGCCTTGGATCACAACCTGAGCTAAAGGCAGATGCTCGACCACTGAGCCACCCAGGTGCCCTAAAACCCTATTTATTAAAAAATAACACAACTTCGGATTGCCAATCTGGCCCAGATCTGTGAGTATGTTCTGAATACTCTTGTTGGAGTGGAATGGGACTAGAGGCACACCTCTCAGCAGCTAGGGGGGAGTGGGCCTTGCAAATTTGCATTAAATGAACAGCCACCAGCAGCAATGGCTGTTACTACCAACTGCCTCTTAAAAGAGAGAAGAACACAACACTGAACGCAGTAACAAATAGCCCTTTGGGATTCTGGAGACCCAGCGGATTTCAGCAGAGCTGAACTGGAACTTGAAATGCTCCAAAGGCACCATAATGAACTTGGGATGTGTTACATACAAGAGGCCTTGCTTAAGTGACCCCCCTTCCCTCTGTTGGATCTCACATTTCCATACATTCCCCTATACCTCTGAAGACCTTTGCTTCTGGGACTTCCTGCTTTCACAAGAAAGAATGTATTTAATGTAATGATTGATCAGGATCATGAGTTGCCACGTTTCATTTTTTTTTTTAATAATAAGAGTTTAAAATATTCTTAGACACACCTAGTTGGCAAACACCACTGACGTCCACTATCCCGTGAGTTCACACATAAGCTAGCCAGCACCTGGGTGCCGGCTGGCCCCCTTTGGCACCAGAACACAATAATTTATTAAGCTTCAATACTTAATAAGTGTGCACAAATATCATGCAAACATATGCCCATACTCACAAACAAAAAGTGTATTAGAGTCGTAGACTTATACAAAACATCTTGTAAACAAAAGGAAAGAGGTTGGCATTTTCTGTACAAAATATGCAGGTTTTTCTTTTTCTTTTTTTTGATAATCTGTAAGATGCATCATACTTCTGGCATTTTCAAAAAGTGAAAACTGTATAAAAATAAATATTCTATGTACAAACACACACACAGGCCAATCCCAGGTTAGAGGCATCACTGCAAAACAAAAACACACAAAACGATGTAGAGTTAGTGTTCATGGGTCTGTGGGTGTCTATTTCCCTTGTGGGAAAGGAGGGTGCTCTTTGCAGGTTTGGGGTGGAGGGCAGCTCTGGATGGGGGAACCACGGCCCCCCGGGGGGAAGATCCTGGAGCTGTCTGCACCCCCAAAGCAGAAAATCATTTTTGCCTTCCTGTCACCCCCTTCTTGGACACTAGAGGGCACCTGCTCCCCATGTGGCCTTTGAAGGTGCCTCTTGATGAATTATTGCATCTTCACAGACTGAACCTATGGTGTGAACCAACAGACAGGAGGCTCTCTGGTTGCTCCCCCAAGACACTGTAGCTCTCGATAGTGGCTCTTCTTCCCCTCCTAAGCTCAACCACTTCCATCTCCTAACCATCAGCAGCAATTGTGAAGAAGGAAATCTTGGAAACACCTCATTCGATGAGCTTCTTCCCTGTGTTGGTGGAGTTTTAGCCAGGTCTAGGGGAACCCACCAAGGGGATGAGGCATGGCTGGAGGGGTGGGTTCTCAGGGCGCCATCTCCCTTGAGACTGAGCTTTCCCTTTCTCTGGTCAAGGATGTGTTGGGTACCTGGGTGCGTAGGGACTCCGCCTTGGGCCTGGTGGAGCCATCCTGGTGGCTTCACTACTTTTAACTCAGTCCTGTGAACTGATGAGACTCTGGGCATTTAGCACAGAGGAGCTCTTCGTCTGACTGTTAGTGTGCTCTGCTGTCACTGAGACAGGGCTAGATTAGCTAAGCACAAACTCTTGGACATGCTGGAGTCTCCAGCCCTTTCATGAGGACAAAGCAACACCTTGAGACCACGTAAGATTGTGAGCAATCTCAGCGGGAGCAGGGTGGAGGGAGGCCGCAGAGGGAGGGTGAGCAGCACGGCAGCTGCTACCTTTGCTTCGGACCTGACTGGGCTTCTGGATTAGCAAACTGATGGCCCTTGTCAAGTTGACACACAAGTCCTACAGCCCAGCTCCTCCTGAGGTCCCACTCAGTCAGAGCCCCCCTGTGCTTTGGGGGCTCTGACTGAGTGGGGTGATTTCATGCGGGGGCAAAGCCCTGTGTTGTCAGCTTTAATAATGGTGAAGCCAGGGGCAAAGAAATGAAACTCACTACTGGTAGGAATTCTGGGACCTCAGGAGAGGCTGGGCTGTAGGACTTGTGTGTGCAAGCATGAAGCTCTGGCAGCTTAAGTTCAAGGGAGAAGGGTAGAGTAATGGACCGGCCAGTCTCTACGAGGAGGTAGAGAAGCTGTGTGAGGGTACAGGTTAAGCAACACAGATTTCCTACATCTGGATAAATGTCACCATGTGGCTTAATGGCTTCAGTGACCACATATGAACGCTGTGAGAATTGCTACTGGTAACTAATTTTCAAATTAGTTGGTCCAGTAGTCCTTGGAGGAAAGGTGCTGAGCAGATTAACCACATCACGCATAAAGACGTCAGTTGTGTGGCTACATGGAAATTTCATACTCGAGGGTCTGCTGAGGCCTTAAAAGGCATTTTTTAAAAGTTCTCTGAGTGCAGTGTGTGGGATGTCTAATGGGCACCTTTGGGATTGTTCAAGGGGAAGGGTAAGTGGTGATTGTTCCTTTGGGATCGTTTCTTTCTCGACCTATGTCATTTGCAGAGAGGCCCAGGACGGAAATTGCATGTGCTTAATCACACTTGAGAATGGAGCCGCAAGTACACCTGTGCCCCCAAGAAGCCGCAAACCACTGGGCAGCCTTACCTTGTTCCAACAGCCCTGGACCGGTAAGCCGTCTTCACCCTGCAGTGAGGAAGGAAGGCAGACGGCTCAGACTCTGACACAGCTCCCCAGGCAAGTGGGACGGTGTGGGGTGGGGAGACAAGGGCCACAGATACTGTGGCAGCGGATCAGGACACAGCCCATCTGTTGTCTACTTCTCTGCTCCAGGGCAGAGCCTCGGAAGGGGGGAAGCAAGCCAGGCGGACTTCCCCTTGACTAGGGTCACCTGTAGTTACAGTGCAAGGCCAGGAGGGGCTGCCCCAGCCTGTGGGGTCAGCGGGCAGGGTGACCTGAGTGCCCTGTTAAGGACAGCCCTAAGCCCTGCGGGTCTCTGCTCTGGCTGGACTGAACGCCAGGTATTCTCGGGTAAGTCGCTCAGCACTTGGTGGCCTGTCTCTTCCTCTGCAAAACCTGGGGAAGGCATGGTGGTATGAAATGGTAGCTAAGATGCCCCCAGTCTTGGTTGCCTCTCTTCCTTAGCAGTAGGAGGAGGACGTGTAGGCAGGTCCCCTCTGATAATCAATAAGGAGGAAGACGGGACATGAAGGGGCAAGCATCCTCACAGGTATTGCAACGTGGTCCTGAGATACAAAATGGGGAAAATGGAGCTGAACCGGGACAAAGATCTGGTTCTCAGTGTGTGTCTACTAGAATCGCAGCCCAGATTCTAGAACTCACACTCCAGGGCACAGAAAGGATGGACACAGGGTTTCAGGGGACCGGAGCCAGTGGTCAGCCCAGAGCAGGTTGAATGGGAGCCCTCTGTGCCCCAGGCTGATTTCATCACCATGGCAGGTGCCTAAACCTCTCACCTGGCATTCCGCAGGCAGCCGGCCCGACCCAGAGGCCGAAGAAGCCTGGTTATCTTGTACTGAGATAGATCCCCCCGCCCCCCAAGTCCACGATAACACAGCGCAGGAGACCGGGAGAAGACCAACAATGAGAAACATGACAGGGAAGATATAGACACTTCTACAGCAAAATTAATAGACGAAGGACACATCGATATGGGATGTTACTGGAGAAAACCCCGTTTGCATGAAGGACCAAATAAAGATGACCTTCATTGTCCCCTCTGGGTCAGGGAGGGTCCGCAGGGGGAGGTGGTACATTCCAGGGCTTCATGAAGACCTTCTGCCCCTTTCCCCAGCCCGCCACGGTGCAGCACTTCACATGGACTCTGGAAGGGAGAGGAGCCTCCGAGGGCCACGGCGGCATTCCCATTGGCACATGATGGTGACAGGGGCACGGAGGGGTGTGAGGCAGGCAGAGGGAGGGTGGGAAAGAGGAGCAGGTGGCTGGGGCTGCAGCAAGCAGAACTCACGGAAGGCATGTGGCAGACGGGAGACCTGGCTGGTGGTTAGTGGAGGTGCTTTGGAGGGACCGGGAGTCCTGTGGTTGCATGCTCGGGTTGCATGCTTGGGTTGCATGCTTGGGTTCATCTGGCCAGGCGATGGGGAAGCGGGGTGGCGAGCAGGGATTTCAGAGATGGGGAAACAGAGAGCAAGCTACTCTGCGCTCTTCTTGTGTTGTGTATACTGGTCCTAAAATTCTCTTCATGGAGCTCTGTGGTCACGTCGCAGGGTCACACAGCATAGTTTCTCATAACTTGCCCTCTTGTCTTTAGAGAGAATTCCCATGTGACCTTGGGGCGGGATGTGGGACCCGGAGTCCTCATCTGGGGACATGCATGGAGAGGGTTCCTAAGTGCCTCCCCATCTTCTCCCTTCTTTTCCTCAATGACACCCCCAAACTTTCTATTCTCTTCCAGACTTGCCAGTGGTGAACCATTTAAAGATGAAAGGAAGGGAAACCAAGGGAGGATTTTCTAGTGTCTTCCAGGGTTTCAGCAAAAGGGATGAACCCTTTAGCATCTAAAAATCCTGATCTTGGACCATCCCCTGGTTCTGGGGGTATCACTGGGGCAGCTACCCCAGACCCAGCCTGGAAGAACAGGCAGGGTGGCCCCGTCCCCTACTTTAGTTCTAGAACTTCTCAGTCCACCTGTGTTTATGAATATGCTCGTCTGTCCTGTGCCACCTCCTGAGAGATGGTGGAGCAGGAAGGGGGGTGGGACCAGCTCAGGTATCTCATTCAAAGGTTTTGCCAGGTGCTCAGCTGATGCTTGCCGAACCAACCGCAGCGTGTGAAGGAAGAGAAGTCACAGTTGCTAAGAACCTGTCCAGAGAATCCGCTTCCCTAGGTTTCTATCTGGGGGCAGGTTTGGCTGGAAGCAGCTGTGAAAGGAGCTAATATTCCATTATATATATAATGTGATGTATATCACATCCTCTTTATCAGGTGCAGCCAAAGCTGGCTTTGGGGTCGAGTAGGATGGCTTGCATTCAGAGGATGTGCTTTTGAAGCAGCTGCAGGAAGAAGCCAAAAAACCATCCTGGCAAACTTTGCATGCTCAAGGGGGCATGGCAAGAGCCCTGGAGGACCAGCCAGGGCAGGGTGACCCTTAGAGAAAAGGGGCAGGAGGCGTGCGGTGATGGTGGGGGTGGGGGTAGGCATCTGGGGAGACATGCAGGCAAGAACCACACACGTGGGGAAGCCCGAATCGGCCATGCAGGCAGGGGATGGTGATGCCATACCAATGGGCATGGGGCATCCAGTCCGTCCAGCCCTGGTAACCCCGGCTCCCCTTTCTCTCCTTTAAAACCTCGGTGTCCCTGTTCACAAAACCAACCACGATGATTATTTAGGTGAAGGCTGGCCAGCTCCGACTGTGGAGTGGAGAGGCCTAAGTCCTATCCCAGCCAGGATGCAGGACCCTGCAGGTATCTACAAGTAGGGCCCAAATCTCAACTGACTCCCAGTTTCCAAACTCAGCTTTTGTGCATTCTTTGGCTTCCTCACGAGCTGAGCTTTGGAACATGTACAACCAGCCCCCTCTCCGTTTAAAGATTCACTTGGAATAATCACAGATGAACTTCAAATTTAGTGCATCATAATTTGCAGAACCTTCAAATGGATTGTGAAGGCAGTTGAGAAACCCAGCTCATGAGCCCCAGATCATTCCTAATAAGCATGTTTGGGGGTGCTTCCTGGGGGGTAGTCCATCTACTGACTTTGGTCTGCTGGCTAGTGGGCATTGGGAGGCCGTATATTAAAGGCATCCTTTCTGGCCTTGTTCTACCCCAGGGGCATAGATGGACACCCAGGTCCGAGTGTCCTGCATCCTGACAGAGGATTCCGACAGCTTGAACTGTTGGCCACAGAGGTGGTCACAAAACGAAGAAGGCAAATGTTTGGCTCACAAATGCTACACTGGCTTCCAAAGCCATCCTGGAGCAAAGAGTTGAAGCCTGCTCCAAAATCCCTTTCCTTGGGGAGAAAGTTCTTATTTCCATACACCAATTGTTCTGCATCTTCAAAGGAAAGGGATTTAGCCAGAATGACTTGCAGCTGTGGTTGGAGGGTACCACCAACAGCGCAGATTCTCCTTGGCCAAGTGAACAGACTTGGTAGCATCAGTGTAGACAGTCACTTGTCGTCTTAGCTTATTTGCCTTCTTCGTTTCGAACTTGCAAACCTCAAGGAAGAACACCAGAACAATGCAAGTGATAAATGAAGACATACCAACGGGCAGGGGGCATCTAATCCAGGCGCTCCTTGGTCTCCCTTATCCCCTTTGGGCCCTCTAGAGCCTTTCTTCCCCCTCTCCCCCTGCAAATAATGGTTTAGTCCGAGAGAAAAAAATAACATCAAAACTTTAGGATCATTCACGTGTTATGGTTAGAAACAGAAAAAGGAAAAAAAAATAGCATCTCTTAATTAGGATATTCTTCCCAATTGGATTTGAGGCCAGCACCCCTCCCCATCTCTCTAGAAACTGGGAACTTTGGCTAAAGCTGGTGGGGGTGGGGAGAGGAGGAAATCGGACCTGGGGGTTCAGAGCTGGAAGGGGAGGGAAATGCAGTGGAAGTTATTTGGGGCCAGTTTTGCTTATTTGGAGCCCAAAGTGGGCCTGTGATCAACAGAGGGACCGATTTCCTTCTCTTGGAAGGATTCATTTTTGAAAGACTTTGAACTGACAACTTTTGTCCCAATAGGTTTTTTCTCTTTGATATTCTATTAGGAGGCAAGATCATTTTATTTAGAGCCGTGGTGTGTGTGTGTGTGTGTGTGTGCGTGCGTACACAAGTGTGTGTGAACACGGTCCATGTGAATGTGTGCACATACACGTCTGCACATATGGGTGTGTGATTGTGTGCTTGGGCAGGTGTCTACAAGTGTATGCATGTGCATGAGTGTACAAGTGTACTGGGTGACCCCTGGCTCTCAATCAGGTCCTCTCATCGTATATGTGTCTCTGGTCCACCCTGGTCTGAATCCGAGGCAGCTATTTGTATATACAGAAGCTGCTTCAAGGAACTCTTCTGTTTCTGAGAAACTTGGTAAGCATCATCTTTCTAAATCGAACCCCATTTTGTACATGTCAGGATCACTCTCTATTTCAAGAAGGGCTGTGGGGAATTGTTCGTGATGAATTTGAGTTTGGATTTTCATGTTGGGTCTCCTTGTAAAGGGGCCAAATGTGCCCATGGGGCGTCTTCTTGGGAATGGTTCTCCTCTACTACAGGAGGCTGACTGTCTAATGTTGGGGGGTTCCTCGTGCTACTCGAGGTGGACGAGGCCTTGAAGGCAGGTGGCACAGTGATCAGAAGAAAGCCTTGGAGCCAGAGCGGGTCCTGCCTCTTACCAGCAGTGTGTCTTTGGGAAGTTACTAAACCTCTCTGAGCCTTATTTTCTTCACCTATAGAATGTGGATAATAACACCTGCCTCAAAACTTTGTTGTGATGTCTTTGTGCACGTTAAGGACTTACTAGTGGCATAGAGTATGTGCTCGTAATGAGAGCTGCTTCATGATGATTACAGTAGTGATGACTACTTCTCACGAGCCAGTGCTGGAGCGAGGCTGCCGCCAGCCGTATGAGCTGGCATGACTACTGTGTTCCCGTAGTGGAAGGCTGCACAGTTCCTGAGGGGGAGGCCAAGGACAAGAATATTTTTTATGTTTCTCTGAACCTTTGGAAACTCCTCAAATGTCTTGATTCCAGAGGTTTTCTGTAATTGCCAGTGGCTTGTTCTGAGTGAATTTTCTAAAGTGCAAACGCTGACTTGGAAAATGATGCATTCAAGAGGAAATGTGTATATGCGTATTAGGTGTGAGGCTCTGAGCAACACCCACCAAGGGGAACGTGATGGCATGAATAGCCTCCGAGTAGGTGGGCCAGCAAAACCCCTAGCTGTTGGGCTGGGAAGCCCCATGTAAACCTTCCTAGCAATGTGGTCCCTCGTTCTCCTTGGGTCAGGCCAGTGTAGGAGTGAACACAGTTTTCCACGTCCAGAGGGTGGGCAAGGATCCTGAGCAAGGAATTGGTGGAGATGAGGTTTCAGGTCCTGGATGATTTGCCTATGGGCAACAGAGGGGAGGCGGTGGTCCTGACTTTCAGGGTGGGTAGCTGGCACCATGGGCCCATGTTCTAAGGGCCCAGGAAGTGGCTCTAAAGTGGGGGTCCTAGCTTCACCTACATCCTCCCTACCTCCCAGCCCCGAAGAGTGGCATGAAAGAGGCCCTGCAGAGAGGGGTTCTAGGTAGGGAAAGGGCAGATGAAAGTCAAGCAGCAGAGGTTTCTTTAAAAAATAGAGATATATTGATTTTAAGTTGAAGCTGGGAGAGTGGAGGGGGAAGATGGGAGGCTTGGGGTCTGGCAGTGGGGTGAGCGCGTCTGCAGGGAGAAGTATTGAAGGAGTGAAGGAAGGAAGAGTCCAGCCTCGGCCAAAGGAGATAACGGAGGGAGGAGAGGTAAGGAGGCCATGGGGGCCTGGCTGAGCAGGCGACTCATACATGCACCCCATGCACAGGCACCCCAGACGAGGCGTCTCACAGAGTGACAGCAACCGCCCTGCATGCATGCAGACCTTCCAGTTGGCTGGCTTGCAGGCAGCTCCACCGCTGCACCCTAACTTCCCGATGCCATGTGTCAAATTCATGCCACCCTTTATTTTTTCCCTCTCCCTTCCCCTTTTTAAAAGTAGGCTCTGTGCTTGAACTCACGACCTCGAGATCGAGACCTGAGCTGAGATCAAGAGTCTGATGCTTAACCCACTGGGACCCCCAGGAGCCCAGGGCCATCCTTTATCGGGTGATGAACTTTTTTATCCTAAACATGGCTTCCGGGCCAAAATCCCAGGGCTGTTAGGGGTCAGAGTGTCCCTTGTGATAAGGACAGGACATTCTTTCCACTGCTGTGTGTATCCTCTTAGAAAAACGGCCTGTTTGGAGCTCTGAGCCTTGTGGGCTACTACAAGGACCTTCTTCCTTTCGTGTCCCGCCTTCTGTTGCCTGGTGGGACACAGAGAAGGGTCATTTTGAGATGGTGTCCCCATTCACTGTAAGATGGAGCAATAGGCTTGTGGTGCACCCACCAGGGCCTCTCTGACGATGACGACAACAGGCCCAGGTGTGACACCCGGTGAAGTATGAGAGCTGTCTCAGGCAGCCACCTTCTCACACATGGTGGTGGGTTGGGGTTGGGGATTGGGACACCTGCAGCTTTGCCTTCACAAGTCACAGTGAGGCTTCTACCTAGAATGGCATCTAAGCCCTTCTGGCCTTCTCCCTTGACCAAAGTGTCATGAGCTTCCAGGCCTCAGAAAAATGACCTGTCCATGGCAAAGCACCGACTCTGCGCTTTGGAACTTCCTTTGTCGGGAAGGCTTTATTACTAAGCCGTCGCATCTCCCTGCAAAAGGTCTGTTAGGGCCAGCGGTATAAAGAGGTCTGTTTAAGGAGGCGAGATGCAGGATGGGGGGTCTTCCAGGACATTCTAACAACCCGAGAGTCAGATCTCTTGAGTGGAGAACACAAACTGTTCCTTGGTTCGGAAACCTGCTCTTTGGAGTAAGTCAATTATTCTTTATGGCTTACTCGAAAGTAGGTTCATGCAACTTGACTGTTTTCTGGACTTGAGTTTTACTAAGTGACATATTGGCCAATTTATAGTGGGGCGGGGGAAGGGTTGTAAAACTTCCTTAGGAAGGAGATGTGGAGAAGCAGCATTCTTCCACTGATTCCTGGGACCTTACTGGCTTATTTGATAACCCCAGATGCCTACCTCAGAGCCTCCAGGCCCTTGCCACCCCTCTACCTGTGACAAGGGCATTTGCCTGCCCTGCCTCCACCTCTAGGGCAACATGATCACCGCCACCCAAGGACTAGTTTCTCAGCTTTCCAATAACTCTCTGCCATAAGCCAACTGAAAAAGTCTTAAGAAATAGTTTAAAAATATTAATTGAATGTGATAAAGACAACCAGAACACTTTAGAAATAGATTAGAAAGGAGATTAGTATGCCAGTTAAGAGGTGGAATGATCAATTTTTTTTAGTGGCCTCAATTCTTTGATGGCACAGTAAGGAAGGTGAGCTTCCCAGCCTACCTTCCTAGCCAGCACCTTCCTGGAAATAGGTCTGATAATTCCGGTGGTTTCTAGACTTGGTCTTCCATTGAAAGTTTGGGAGGGGTCACTCTGCCTGCTTCTTATTTATAGAATATATGGAACATATTGAGTTACTTTCCACCAGCTGCCAAAAAAGGAGAATTTAGGGATATAAAGGAGTTCAATAAATATCTTAAATGGAAAAGCCTAGAATTGGTGCAAGATATAAGCATACAGATTCTGGCACTTTCTATTCATGATCATGGCTATCAGTGTTCAAAGATCATCTGGAAGACCTGGGATCTAGGAGCCACTTGCTCTGCCTCTAATGCTCTGTGTGAGCTCAGTATATTTTGTCGTGGTTCTGGCCTGCCTCTCCATCTGGTCTTCCACTTGTTCTCTTCTCCCTCTAAGACCCCGGGACACCATGACCTGCTAGTAGATGCACTGGGGTGTCTAGGCACTGTGGGTCACACTCTGGGGACTACTGTGATGAAGCAGCAGATGAGACATTTTGTGAACCGACCCACAGCTCATCTCTTGGTCAAATGCAGTTAAAAGGTCCCTGCAGGGCCCAGATGTGGCATGTGTCATATACATGGCGTGTGTCACATCCTACCACATGGCCATGGGTGCTGTGGACATTCAACAGCTGTGTCCTGGTGATGACAGCAGAAATCAAAGGGACAGCCAAGGACCTCAGAAGGTGCAATTCATTTCATGGTCCTGCGGACCCTTTCCAAGAGAAATGAGGGCTGTGACACTTTTTTAAAGGGTTGGCTGCTTACAACAGCTGTCTGCTTGTGCTTGGAACCGGAATTTATTTCTCTCTCACCAGTGGCCTGGGCTGCCTGGCGAAATGAAGTCTCAGAAGGCTACGACTAGGCAATGAGGGGTCTAAAAAAATACCATTCAGGGATCCATTAGCAGGGCACTGTAGAGAGAGTGGGCACGTGACTCCCGTTGCTGGATGGCAACGCTAATCTGATGGCCACCGTGGGATTTGATCTCCGCTTGTCATGTGGAAAAATCCATGCTTCCATTTCAGGATTAGGCCCCGGGCTGCCTGCACGCTACAGAGTAAGCTCCTCACTATAAAACCTTGTAATTTAGGATGATTTACCAGGAAGAAGTGTATTTGCCAATGTTGGGTCAGGAATCCCCAATTGATCATTCCACCACATCATGAAGGCATTAGTAAGCAGAGCCAAAGTGCAAGGGCTCAGACTCACCCGGTTTCCTTTGTCCCCGGGTGGTCCGTGTAAACCCTGCAATAAATCCCAGAAATGAAGACACATTAATGAGGAAAGACAGGATGGCCGTCCAGGCCTTCCTTCCAGGCTCATAAGGTCTTCACCGATGCCTAATTCACCAGAGACAGGCTTCGATATCCCCACTGTACTGAAGGGGGACAAAGGGACTTGACCTCAAGACACATCTGGGCTTTGCTCAGAACACGGTTCTGGTTTTCTCGCTCTGCAGCCAAGGCCCTGGACCGCAACCCCGTTCTAGCTCACAGATGCCAGTGAGCAGCAGGTGCGGAGGACATGGTCTGGGTGCAGAAAAGTCTCCTGCCAGAAGAGGTGTTTGCTTGGCTCTCCCGCCAGGCTCTTGCTAGAAAAGTAACCCCAAAGCTGTTCATACCCTCTTTGTAAGGTACGGGCTATTCTCCCTGTCTTCTGCTGGGGGAATGGCACAAGGCAAAGACTGGCCTGGGTTGGCTGGGGCAAAGCTGCTTGGGCAGCCAAGCATGGGACTGGTGAACAGATGTACAACCTCCAAGTGGGTGGGAGACAAAGGTCTTGGCTCTCTTAGGCCATCAGCTTTTATAACAACACAACAGAAAGTCTGCTGTAACTGGGAGGCAGTGTCTTGGGAAGGCTTCCCCTCTCATGAAACATCTCCTTCTTGCGTTTTAATGATCCGGATTTCCTTCTGCGTCTCCTTGATGGCAGGGGCCATAGCACATTCATCTGTGTGACCCCCACTGCGGTGGGAGGGGCCCATATGCCTCTGCTACATCCCATCAGATGGTCCTCATGGCTGAGGACCCGGTACCCCAAGGGGACCATGTGTCCTGACGTTTGCCTCGGGCAGTGCCCAGCAGGGAAGCCCCACCACCAGTTGGCTGTTGGCAGCTTCCTCTGTCCTGGGGATCAGCATTCTCACTTGGCTCTGGATGTTTGCTCCAGGCTCTGGATATTCTGTTTTGACAGGGTTTCTGGGGGGTGGGGGGATAGGTGGAGAGAAAGCTCCGGTCGCATGGCACTTACAGGAAGCCCAGCTGCTCCTGTTGGTCCTGTCATCCCAAGGTCACCTTTGCTGCCCTGAAACAGGAGAAAGAAACCCATGAGGCCTCCCTGACGTGGTGACCACCTCTCACCCACCGTTGTCTGTTTTTGTACGAAGCCCCGGGAAAGCTCTCTGGTCCCTCCAAAGAGCCCTCTATGATGCAAGGGCTCAGCAGAGGGTGTGGCTGGTGTGGGCGCCACCATGTCGAGGGGGCCGGGAGGCCCCTCACCCTCCCTCCACCAAGGCCCCCTGGAAAGACCGGACAGCGCCCCGAAGGTACGAGCTGGCCTCAAGCAGGAGCAGAGCGGGAGACAAGGAGCAGGAAATGAGCAGGGACAGGGAAGGTGGGGACGAGAGCAAGAGAACTTCGTTGAAGCACAACTGTCACCCCTGAGAGCAGCCATCCTGGTCCCCAAAGTGGCTGTCATCTTAGGGAGGGAAGCCCGTGCCCCTCTTCAGGAGCTCCCTAGCACCCATCCCGCAGGGGTGTGGGCTGTGAGCCAGGGGGTCAGGGCCTCCCCTGAGGCAGAGAGCTCGACAGGTGCCCCGAAGAGGTCCAGCGCCCCCAGCAGCCCTCTGGTGGTCTATGCCCCAAACGTGTGGAAACCGAGGTCTGGCTGGGAAGAGTGGACCCGGATGGGACGGGAAGCTCTCCTCCTTCACTGAGCCAGGCCCCCACCAGCACCGCACACACACATTCACTCCCTGGGCTGCCGCCGTGGGACATGGCCTAACACCCTGGCCTCCCGACTTCTCGATGATGCCAGGATTTTCTTACACTACTGTCACTGCATTCTATGCTGCCTCCCTAAATCGTCGCAAGGCTTAGGTGTGTCTGCCCCCAGTAGCGCCTGGGGCCTGGCCAGCCTGAGCCAGGCGACCAGGAGCTGAACACAAGAAGTCTTCTGTCTGCTCATAGCAATAGAGCGAGCACCCCAGGTGGCCAGCTTCCCCCCAGGCTGCTGTGAGGGTCAACAGGAGAGGACACGGATGGGGCACTGGCTTATTTAGGGGGAACGGGTTGGGGCTGAGGGCCTTCGGCTGGGCCGGGGCCCCGGCCCTGCTCCGGGTGTGCAGGCTCCTTGGTGACCGAGCACTCACCCTCTCGCCCTTTGGTCCTGCTGGGCCTGGAACTCCGATTGGTCCTGGAGTACCCTGGGGAGGTGAAAGAAAGCAGAGGTGAGGGGCCTGCTGCCGGAACTGGGGTGGGGAGCCCCGGAGCCCCGCCCGGCGCTGCAGATGAGCAAGGTCCAGAGGCCCATTTTCAGGGTTGGCGAGGCCAGGCTCGTTCAGGGCAGTCATTGGACTGGGGTGAGTTCCTGTTTGGGGTGGGGGCCTCGGGCGGAGAGGCCTCCCCCTGCCTCAGAGCCAGATTTGAGGAGGGAAACCCTTTTGCTTCACAACCAAGCTTGCCAAGGCTGAAAACGGTAGGAGAACTGCTGCTTCGTTGGCTCCCTGAAGCGCTTGGGAGGGGTGGATGCCATCCCGGGGTGGGGGCAGGGGCTGGCACCTGTTTGCTGTTGCAGCTTCACATGCAGCGGGGAGAGGGGGGCCTTCATGCCACAGAGACCGATGCAGATGCACACACACAGAGGCAGGCACAGGGGGTCAGCCAGCCGCCGCTCCCCCTGTGGTCCCACCCCCCACCCCACTGCGGTCCCTTCAGCCTCCAGTCCCACTCCCCGGCCCTATGGGGCAGGCTGGCCTGGACAGTGGCCGACTGAGCTTTGGGGGTCCGCTGGCACTGGCCTGGAGGCTCCTGTGTCCTACTGGCTCCTGACTCAGGGCTCTGGGGGAGTCAGGGTAGCTGGAGCCTTGGGGCCAAAGCCCAGGCTTGCTATGACACCATAAACACCTTCCCCCACCTTCACCTCCCCCAGATTCCCGATTTCCCCCTGGACTAGATAGTGTCTATGTTTCAGAGCTTCCACTGCTCTGCTTCAGTGGCTACATTTTCTGCACAGACGAGGACCTGGGGATGTGGGGCTGGGTCATGGGCAGTCCCTGGTGCTGCTCTGGGGCACGAGCAAGTGGGGAAGTGCTGATTTACTTTACAAGGGAAAAAAAGCAATAAGACATCCTCCATGCCCCCTTTGCAGCTACGAGGGAAGACTATGGGCATGAGTGACAAGAGCCTGTCAAAAATGAAAGAGGCTTGATCAAGGCCATGGCTGAGAACTCCAGAGTCACTGGCCAGCTTCAAGTCAAGCCTTGAAGGCCAATCAACACTGAGATATTGGAGAAGCTTCTTGGCTCTCTGAGGGTTCATTTCCCCCCCTGTAAAATGGGGATGATGACATGAGTGCTTTCGAGGCCGCTGCCTGGTTAAAATGGATGAACGCACATCACACATTTGGCACCAACAAAAGTTAGTATTGGCAGGGCAGGGTTATTCTTCCTGTAAAACTTTCCCTTTAAGGATGTGATATTGAGTCAATGAGAAAAATAAAAGCTGAGGTCCTAAGGGGGGCAAATTCTATGAATTTGCACTGCTCCCCTCTGTCCAGTAAGAATGGAGCATGTAGTGGAGAAGATAGTTTTGGTTTCCCTGATTCCAGCCACAGGTCATCCCCCTCGCCCTGACTGGCCACCTGGGGAAGGCACACTAGGTGTGGGGAGGGTGCTAAGGGAGGGGTTGAGGAGGAGCAAAGCCATAATAATTCCCAGAAAAGAGGTCTAGTCTCCGAATGGGAGATCTACGGTGTGGCCTCCACACACGCGAGTTGGTGGGGGGGACGCGGGAAAGGATGGGGTCTTGGGGGAGCCACGTCCTCTCCTCTGCTTTAGGAGGGCACCTGCAATAGAGTGAGACTCTGAGTGGGGTTGCTCTTGGTCTTCCCACTCTGAAAGCTCTAGGCTCCCGCTGGCTTCAGTGGTGAGGTCCACCCCCAGGGCCCAGGGAAGGCCTGCTGGCCTTGTGCTTTGACATCTCCCCGTACCCCAAGGGCACGACCTCCCTTCCACAAATGAAACCCTGCAAATTTATCTTCCCCACCGAATGTCATTCCAGCCAGTTCAGTAGAACCTGGTCTTCTAGGCAGATCATGCATCTGTAGACTCAAAAACATCCTGCAAGGGCCGAGCTGGGACTCCCTGGCTGCAAGGGTCTGGGCACATACACAGCTCTGGTTATGGCTCGTGGGCAGGGGAGTTCAGCCTCCTGGCCCCTGATGGTCAGTGATCCCTAGACCCAGTGGGAATGCCACTTCTCTAAAGACCTCATGGGGCACTCTGGGAGGGGCCTGGAAGGTGGAGAGGAGAGGAGACACTCTCTTTCTGATGCTTTAGTTGTTTGTCACAAGAAGGGCCAGATGCCTTCTAGTCATGAGTAGGTGATGCCTGTTTTCTGGAATCAGAAAGAATGGAGGAAGAGGGGACCCTTCCTCCTTTGTTCTGTATGAACTCCTGTTGAGTGGCAGGGCGGCCATGGCACCACAGGAGGTGGCTGTAACATGCCCACAGAACCCTGAGCTGGGCCTGTCCCGTGTGATCCTAGATGCTACACCCGCTCTCACCCCCATACACACCAGAGGGGGCTACACAGGACTAGGAAGCCCTTGTGGGCAGACAGGAGATGGACAGAGCTCACAGCATGAAGACGACACAGCATGACGGGCACATACAGACACTGTCGTGTTTGGTGGGCATGAGTCATGGTCCCAACCCCTGCGGTTGAACTCCCAGGCCCCACTCCACCTTCTGTTGGGAACAGAGTCTGTGCTGCTGGAGCAGCCTTCCACCCCATGGCCAGCAGTCAGGAGATTCAGATTTGAGGCCCCTGGGTTCATACGATGGCCAGGGGAATTCAGATGAAGGCCATCCATCTTTGGCCAAGAGGCCTGGATGAGCACTTCTGACCTGAGCATAGACGGTACCTTTCTGGTGCTGGTGCTGGGATGAGGCATGACTCACTGGGAAAACGAGGCCACAGCGGGACAAGGACAGACGAGAAGGGTCACAGGCCGGGGGGTGGGGGATGGAGGGAGGGCGCTGAAGGGTAACAGAGATGTGACACTCACCGGTGGCCCAGGCCTGCCGTCCAAACCTGAAGCTCCCTGGACAAAGGGAACAGTTTGACCAAGAGAAGGGAAGGGGAGGAACGGGAGGGAGAGAAAGGGACCGGGGAGGGAAGAGGTGAGTGAAGCAGTGGCTCCGGACAGACACAAATGCTGGTCATCAAACAAAACGGGAGAAATAAGCTTGGGAGGACAGGTGATGGTATTCACACGGAAACCAACAAAAACGGACACTGAGTGCAGTGTGGCCAGCGGCGAGCAGGCCGGTGGAGAGCAGTGCAGACGGCCCTTCTGATCCTCTGTGCCCCGCCCCCTCCCTCCTGGTAGCCCCTCTCAGGAATCCTTCTCCCAGGGGGTCGCAGAGCTCCGGGGACACACGAAAGAGAGGTCACGGAAAGGTGTCTGGAACCAGAGGGGGTGCATCCTTCCCAGGACCAGTCTCACTGCCGAGGGACTAGCCTCCGTGGAAGGTGGGTTGTCTTCCCAGCCTCTCTGGCACTACCGTTGAGACCCGGCCAGGCCGGAGAACCAAGGTACTGGGGTACGGGACCTGGCCTGGGAACGTGGATAGACGCTGGCCCGCTTCTGCTCCAGCGGGGTGGTGGTGGCGGTGGTGGGGTAGGCCCTCGGGTGTTCGTACTCACGATGCCTGACCTTTCTCTGGCACTGTGTGGTTTGCAAAGCTCAGCACAAACTCAATTCATTCCTGTTCTCCCAGACAAGGGCCCTTTTATAGAAAAAGGCTTTGGGGGCTGCTGATGGGGACAGAGGTCTAAGGCCGTGTATGCTCTGGAATAAACTGGCTGGCAGGTAGGATGCTATTAAGACCCACTTGCTATGCAGGGTCCAGTGATATATGAGGTGGGGATAGGTGCTCTTGCTCTAATGCTGGGCTGGGAAGCTGCCCCCAGGGCCCACCTAGGGGAACCAGAGGGAAATTTATCTAGTGATTCCAATGTATCAAACCAGAGGGAAGGCAGTGGAGACACTCTAGCCCAGTAAGGATTGAGTTCTTAAGAACTGCTTCCAGCTGAGCCTCAGAAATGAGCCTAGGCCTCAGGATTTTAAAGGTGGGGGAATGCCCCCGAGCAAGGAAGGGTAGGGAATAAAGTAATGGGTAGTAGGATCCTACAGGGCCTTCCTTCTCCGTTTTAGAATCACAAAGTTCTGGGATGATCTTGACTCATGGCCTAGAGAGCTGTGGTTCTCAACCCCACGGCGACATCAGAATTTCCTGGGGGACACGTAAAATAATAGAGATGCTTGGGCCCTACCCCACCCCAATTCAACCAGAGTCTCCATGAGTGAGGCCAGGGTAATGGCGTGTTTGAAAAGCTCCAGGCAACTCCAATGTGCAGTCAGCACTGAGAACTGCTCCCATAGGGCAAACAGGAGGGACTCCATAGTATAGCCTGGAAAAACAGGCTGTTACTATATGACATAAAGTATTGGGGTGAAGCTGAAAATCAGAACTTTAACTAAATATCCACAACCTTTGTCTATGCAGTAACAATGGCGAGTTATCTTGAGGGATCTGGAGCAGAGGGCACAGACTGGCAGTTTCCAGGCCATATGTGGGCCACTGACGTATCTTGCATGGTCTACGGGTTGCAAGTAATTTTGATCTAACATTAGAAAATGGGGAGATATTGCATAAATTTCCAGATTGTCCAGCTTCCTTGGAAAAATGAGACTATCCAGAAATACTGGGCCCTCATTCCTCAGAGACAACCATCTGCCGAGAGGGAGAGGGACTGCTCTCCTCAAGAAGGGACACATGATCTCCAGTGTGCCATAGTCCTCACTACTCTCTCTTGTCTCTCAGGTCCTCGTTCATTGCCATTGATAGATATGCTTGCTGTGTGGTTTTCTTAAGCTAGCAAAAGAATTTCTCTGTACCCATGTCCCTACTTGAATGTTGACACATTAAAGATAGACCGGGCACTTGGTCTTTCCTCTGGCACTTTCTTTGTTTTATATAACCTGGTTGGTCTCTGTGCCATTTGCATCTCGACCCCCTGACTAAATTCTCTGGTGTTCTCTAGGGCACTGGGGCCATGAAGGTGGACAAGGAGAGACTCGTGGTTGAGTCGGGGCAGGAAGGCCCTTTTCTAGTAAGGAGGACTTAAACATGCTGGATACAGCTTGAGACACGGGAAAATGTCTGCTAAAGTCATCAGTTTTCTATAGTCTGTAAGGCACATCAGCTCCTTAAATGTCCTACATTTGATGCACTAATGAGGGTGTAATCATACCTTTTGCTCTTGCTGTTTGGTTGCTGTGATTATATTAACCAGACCTTCAAGCTCTGCCAAGCTGGGGTAATTGGGCTTCTCTTTGTTCTCCTGCTCTTTATGGCTTCCCAGGGTGGGAACTGGCCTTGCGCCCAGGACAGAGGAAGCCCTCATGGCTGGAATGAGCCCCTTTGCAAGGCTGTGGTCTTAGCGAAGGAGCGGCCTCTGGCATGGCCTAACCACTGACTTCATGTGTGACCTCAAGTGACTCTTTCTTCTCTGGGCCCATCAGTAAAATGAGTAGATGGATTACTAATGTCCCTTCCAGCTCTTGAATGCCAAACCACAGAGTGCCAGCCCCACCAGGGTGTGAAGGAGGATGAAGCCCAGGGCTCCAGGGTGGTGTTAGAGGGCACTCACCTGGACACAGGCGAGGCAGTGATGAGGCCGTGAGCCCACTGGAGCTTGGGGCAAAAGATTCGCCCAGGCCAGGCCCCACATCTGGAAATGTAGATGCCTCCTGAGCAGGCCCTCGCCCTGACCTGGGGTCTGATCTCAGGGCTGGCTGAGATGAGAGATCTGAGTGGCCTTAGCCTGCTGGGACCAGAGAACCTGCCTTTATGCAAGCTTTTCTGCTGTGGCCAGTGCTTAGGAGCAGAGATCAGGGGCTCTGCTGGGTCTCAGTGGGAAAATAGGAGGGAGATGGAGAACATTTGATCCTCTCATTGCTCCCAGGTCTTCCAAGGTTGGCTCCCATAAGGGCAGATTTTACTGCCTCTGAATCAGGCACATGTAGGGCCTAAGGCTGTTCTCAGCCACGTGTGGCTCTCCAGCTGGGTGCTCCTTGCAGGGGGCCCTGTCTGATTTAGATTTAGCTCTGCATCCTCCCCACACCCAGGCCAGGACTTGGCCCAGAGGAAGCCCTTGGTAAGGGAATTAGAGCCTATGTTCTTGCCCAGGTGGGAAGGCAAACTGCACGGAGTTCTGGAATGCTCAGAACTTTAGAATCTCCAGTTTGGCAGCAGCCTTCTCCCAGGGTCCTGCACCCTACCCTAGCCTCCTCGTGACCACCCAGCTGGGCTCCTCCGAGGTTTGCTGGCTCTGAGATACTTACGGGTAATCCCAGTGGCCCCCGATCTCCTTTCTCTCCCTGGGCACCCTTCTCTCCTTTTGCTCCATCAAGTCCTGCTTCCCCCTGAAGGAAAGGGAGGGGGAAGATCACAGAAAGGCATGTCTCAGACCACTTGTTCTTGCGTTCTGGGGTCCTGGAGTTGAGGATGGGTTGGGGAGACAGGGGCAGGTAGAGGATGAAGGAGGGGTGGGGGGAGGTGGCTGGCCCATGGATGGCAGGCTGGTCCACAAATCCTGGAATTCCTAGCCAGTTTCTTCCTCTGTTAGAGTTCTCAGTATCGCCATAGTTACTGTGAGGTCCCCAGAGGAAAAGGGGATGGGTGGAGCGGAGACAAACCCACAGGGCGGTTCCAGGTCAGGCTCAGGCATTTGCAGAGCTGGAAAACGGGCCTGCAGAGACTGGCTGGCAGGTGCCTGAAATGCCAGCAGGGGGGGTCCCGAGCTAATTGGGACAAAAAGTGCCCAACAGTCCCCTGAAGAATACTGGAGCGGGAGGTACAGGCCTATATGCCATCAGCCCTCAGCCCTTCTTACCCAGTTGAAATGGTTTTGAAGGGGGAGATTGGGAGACATCCCCCCCTCCTGCCAGAGACCAGAGGGCTTGGACCTGGGGAGGGGGCCCACACTACATCCTCTCTGTGTCCCATCTTATACTTCAGGGTGAGTGAGAGGACTGGGGCAGGGTACTTGGAAAAGGATTTCATCATTTGCTAAGAATCCAACCTGTTACTCATAGGGTGGATTAATGGATGGGGGAAATTCTAAATCTGAAGCCTGCCCAGTATCAGTGATGGGTGTTAAGAGCACTGCAGGGCTTCATTATCTCCTGGGTGTAACCAGTGGCCAGCGTGTCACATGATTCCATGTAGGGAAGGGGCCTGGAGTACCTGTCTCTGAAGGACTTTCTTTTTGGTCCTCATTGACACCGCCCTTCCCCCCACCCCAGCACCTGTCCCAGGACCTCTTCTTACCTTTGGTCCAGGAACACCTTGGAGCCCCTGCATTTGGAATCAAAACACAGCACCTCAGAACTGCATTTCTAGTTAAGTCAAAAACACCTTGTCTGCAGGTTGGACCACAAAAGAGCAAGGGCCTGGGGTCCCTGCCCAGGGAAGGTGGAGGGAGTGCTAAGAGTGTTTGTGCTGGGGGCTCCCTGGGGTGGGGTCTGAGCCAGGCCTCCCCAGCCAGGGACTGACAGAGAGTCTCTCTGTGACCCCCACGGCTGACCTAGAGTCTCAGGAAGGGAAGCTTCAGAAGGAACACAGCAAAAGTTGATTAAATTACTATATGCAAAGTTCTTGGAGCAGTGTCTGATACGTGATAAGTCTTGGTAAATGCTGGCTACCATCATTATTAACTCCTGTTCTGCCAAAGACAATAGTTGACACAGTGCCATGAGTTCTGGGAATCCCACAGAGGAAGGACCAGCACCTATTGGTTTAGCAGCATGCATGGGAGCCCTATAAAGGTTTCATCTTATCGCCTGTAACCTGGAAAGGCCAATCCACTGGGGCTGGTTTTAAAGCACTTTCCATCTTAATCCAGATCTTTTGGCTAGCTGATGAGTAGGAAGGAGGAAGGGGGAGAGCAGACATCTGATGGCAAAGGACAAAGCTTAGTGGCAGAGGGACTCCTGCAGGGCAATGGGACCAGACCCCAGGGCTGCTGTGCCAGTCAACTGTTTCCATGAAAGCTGGCAATGCCCAGGCTCCTTGGTGTCACTGAGGTGGTGCCTGTTTCACACGGGAGGGAAAAGGAGTAGGGAGGGGTTTGTGCGTAAGAGATCCCACCCTGGGAGGAGGAGGTGACAGTGACCTGCGCTGAGATCAACCCCAGTGACCACCAGGGGCAGGGGATGTTAGGGACCCAGTCACAGTGGACTGAAATGCTGACAAGCCCTCCAAACTTACCTGGGGTCCGGGGGGCCCCTCTGGCCCTGGAGGCCCAGGAACCTAGAATCCAAAGGGAGATGATTAGCCTACCCGCTGGTACACTCCAAGAGGGCTCCCCTTCTGACATGGCCCCGGGTCCAGGTGGGGACAGCAAAGCCAGAGGGGGACAGAACTGCCCAGCATGTGGTCTCCCGAAAGGAGGCTGAGAACAGGGCAGAAACTCATAGCAACTCATTACTCCACACAATGTTGAAAGAAAAAGAAACCCCAAACATTGCCAGGAAATGCTGTCAAAATGTCCAGACTTCCAGATTTTCTTGGAAAAAAAAAAAAAAAAAGAAAGAAGAAAAACCTGGCAGCCCGAGGCTCTTGTTCATGCATGGCAGTAATTGCCTGGAGCTGAATAAAAGCTTTCCCCTCCAGGTGGGACACGAGATCTTCAGATTACCCCAGTCCCCACCACTCCCTATCGTCTTTGACCTGGAACTTTGTGTTCATTTGTTACAGGCCTGGCCCTTGGAGGCGTTTGAACTTGAGACCTTTGGCTCACAGGAGCAGAGATTGGCTATGTGGAAGAGGCGGGGAGGCTGGGCAGCTTTTGAAGACTATCCCTCAAGTCCCCTCAGGTTTGTGACAAGACTGCTTGGTCTCTGCTTCCCTTAAAGGCAGAGTGAAGTGGAACAGATTCACGCAGGACGGGGAAGGCAGAGGGACTCAGGGGGTCTTCCCCTTTCTGGAGGATGGTGTTCATTGCAGATTCTGTTTCTGGTGAGGGTGGGCATCCATCTGCTTACACTCAGCCACCCAAGAGGCAGGAGGGATGCCTGAGCTGGTCACCCCATCTCAACTTTGGGGCTCTTCTCGCCTTCCCAGGTTAGAATCCCACGGAATGTGGCCAGGATGGCGACCCCTCTGCAAGGCCAACAAAGAGGAGCCCCTGCACCAGGTTGACCCGGTACCTCTAGAATCCGTGGACTCCTCAGCTCCATCTCTTGGAAACTCTATATTCTTTTTTTTTTTTTTTTTAAGTTTACTACTTTCTCCCCTCTTATTATAAATAAGTGATTCATGAATCCTAATTGTGGTGGTAGCTACGCAAACCTATGAATGTATTAAATAAAATCCACAGAACTATACACACTCCCCCCAAAAAAAGTCAATTTTACTGTATGATAATTTTGGAAATAAAAAAATTAAATAACAGACCCATTAAAAATTTTTATAAATTAAAGGGAGCTGAAAGAATGAAAAGAATAAGTATGTGATTACTCCTAATATTTTGCTTTGTTTCCTTCCACTCTTTTTGGACGCATAAAATGTACTTGAATGTATGTCCATACTTAATGATGATTATATATATATAATTTGTTTCTCTGCTGTTTTTCATTTAACCCGAAACCGGTTTTCTAATTTTTTTTTGTATGTTCCCCACAAGCCTCCTTTCCGTGTCGACTGAGCGGCATGAAATGAGTTCCTCCCGGGCCAGGGCTCGGAGCGGCGCTTGGCACAAGGAACGCTCCCAAACATGGGGACTATTATACCATTAGTATTATTACCATAAGTTATTGAATCATTTCCTTCTTGTTAGAAACGTAGGCTGTTTCCAATTTTTACTTTAAATACTTCTGGAGGGAACATTGCTGTGTGTAGTGGTTTTCCTGAATCTTGGAGCATTTCATCAGGAGGCCACCCGTCTCTAACTCAGGAACATACATGCCGTCTCATCACTTCCCCCAGAGCGGATGGGCCCTGGTGGCACCGAAGGCGACAGGGGCCTGGAGACCTCTCTGGGGGGCTGAGAAGGCTTGGCGGGCCCTCCCTTGGCTCTGTCTGGGTGGCACAGGCCCTCCCACCAGACATCCTCTCCCTCACATGCTGCTGAGCTCTTTTGCTTTCTTGGCTCTTTCCCTGAGCCGACACATACCCCGATGCCCTCTGACCTTATGAGAACCTGGCCTCCGTCCCGAGTACCTCTCTCCCCAGCGTCTCTCCTCTTCTCTTCACCACTGCACCTCCAGGGTATAATGTGTCTCTCTGGAAAGCCTACTTCTGGAGCTTCTAGGCAAACTCCTACAAAGGCTTCCAGATCCCGCTCAAAGGGCCCATCTTCTAGGATGCCCACCCAGCTTCTCGAGCCGCTAACTACTCTGGTGCTCGCTGCTGGGGGCTGTTCGCTGCACAGAGGTGCTTCTGTTTATTTTCCTTCTAGCACCGGGAACGAAACGTGGTGGGTGCTCTGTGAACACCAGTGGGGAGACCGTGAACTGGGGCTCTGAGGCCGAGCTACTGCGCTCAGCTTCTTGCTCGCTCCCCACATCAGGCAACCATGAGTTTCCTTCTAGAACACAGAAGTGCTGCATGTCCCGAGGGACTGTGGGCTGATGAGGTCCCTGTCAACTCCCTCCCCCATGACACAGAAGGCCGAACGGGCACCTACCTCCAGTCCTGGCTCACCCTTCTCCCCGGGCTCTCCTTTCTCTCCCTGTGGGCACAAAACACCAGGCTGTGGATGCCGGCGCTCAGGGAAGGCTGGGCACAGGGACCCCCTCACAGCTGTGGCAGACCAGACAGGGACTCCACTGGGCCGAGATGTGGTCAGGGACCACCTGGGAGGCTGAGGGGGCAGTCAGCCTGCAGTATGAAGACTGGACAAGGGACCCAAGGTCAGTCTTTAGGAACCTGTGGGCCCAGCCTGTGGGAGGAGAGGCTGATATTGTGTATGGAGCCCGCGCTGCACAGACCCTAGGGTGACCTGTGACCTGTTTCTACCCAGTAGAATATGGCACATGGCAGAGGTGATGGGAGGTCACTCTTGTGATTGTTACAAGCTTATATTACAAATTACAACATGCATGTGTTAAGGTTACGTAACACACACACACACACACACACACACACACACACGGCCCTGTGTTGGCAGCAGGCACTCAGAGGCTCCTGCCGGCCTTGGCTTTGGACAAGCATGTGACCTGCCTAACTTGGGGAAGAGCCCTTTGGCAAGGAACCGTGGGCAGCCCCTAGGAGCCGAGGGACGCCGTCCTGCTATGGCCAGGCACTAAGTCACGCCAACAGCAGTGAGTTTGGAAGACGATCCAGGTGAGTCAACAGCCTGCCTGCAGCCTCACGAGCCCCCAGGCAGAGGACCCCGTGATGCCGACTGAGCCTGGACCCCCGACCCTCAGAAATGGTGAGATCACATGTGCACATCATTTTAAGCTGCTGAATTTGCCATTTGTTATGTAGCTACAGAAATGACTATGGCTCTGGGAACAGGGCGAGGGCCAGCGGTGGGAGGTGGACGAGGAAGCTTCCACAACACATCCAGGAGCACGTCCTCCAGCCTGGAGCTGCTCCTCCTTGGAGGGGACACATCAGGAGGCCGGGAGCTGCCAGTCTGTCCGGGCTGCATGGGGCAGCCCCCGTTAGTGGCTCCTGAGGGACTCCTGCACTGGGTCAGAGGTGGGACTGGTTGACTCTGAGGTTCTTTATTATTCTAAGAGGAGGATTCTGAGGCCAAGATTCACACTCCAGTGCTCCTCACAGACTGGCTGTTCATCAAGAGGACCCTCCCCCCAAGAGGTCAGGCATGCCGGGGGGGTTAGTGCAGCCTCGTTGCAGTGCCAGGCATCCGCTAGGCTGGTGACCACCGTGAGGGCACCCTTGCTTGTGTGCCCTCATTCACAGGGGCCTGCTGACAACCTTGATACCCCGCCTTCCCGCCTTACTGTAAATCCCGGGAGCCCGATAGGGCCGGGCAATCCTGTTGCTCCGGGTCTCCCTTGGCCACCTGGTTCTCCTTTCTCCCCAGTTGGGCCGTCTAGACCCTACAGATCGACAAAGATCTCTGTTAGTCAAGAGCGAGGTCATCATTTGAGCATCTGTGACCAACTGTGGCATGCACACGTGGCTCCCTTCGTCCAAGGGCGGGTGTCTAGGATGGTGCCCATTTCACAGATGACATGCCACTGAAGTCCAGAGAAGACTCCCAGGTCAAGTCAGCAGCCTTGTTGGACTGGGTAAGGTCTCCCCGCCTTTTTTTGTACATGCAGCCTCTCCTGGGTGTAGGGCTTTTGCATACTTTCTAAAGAGGCAGTTTTACACCTATGACCTCATCTCCTTCCCAACAAGCCAGTGAAGTATCCAGGGAGGGCATTACCACCCACATCTTAGAGATGAGAAAACAGAGGTCCTGCAAGGCCCAGTGACTTTCCGAAGGACACAGGAGATGACAGAGCAGGCCCAGTTCTCTTGAGGAGGGCAATTGGCCTCCATAAAGCAAGGGGCTTGAGGGAAACCCGGGTGAGTCTCCTGCCCCCAGCTCCAGGCTCCAGGCTTCTAGCTCAAGCTGCAGCAAGCACCCCGCAGAAGCCATGCTGGGGGTGCCCCGCGCAAGCGTGCATGCACCCCAGGGTGGAGTCCTGGACAGCCCACCCTGGCACTCACCGGTGCGCCTGCCTGTCCCGTCTCCCCTTTCTCCCCCTTCTCTCCTGGGCTCCCTGTGTGTCCGTCTTCTCCCTTCATTCCTGCCGGTCCAGACTTTCCTGGGGGGCCTTGGGGGCCGGGGGGGCCCATGTCTCCTGGTTTGCCTCGAGGTCCCTTTAGAAAACATTAGCAACACTTACTGTATACACCAATGGAGGAAAGAGAGAGAGAGCATGAAAGAATGGGAGGTCCAAAGGACATGGCTCTTCTGTGCTCACCTGGCCCGGGTGAAGAGCCTGTGCACCTCCCTCGGAATCGGAGAAGCCCCCCCAGCCCATCCCAGTCGGGTCTTCCTGGCTCCTTTGGGGCCAGCAGTGTGGGTGGGGCTCAGGCTTCTGCAGGGTTTGCCCCCACACTTCCGCACTCCTTTCCCCACAAGGCTCACATCTAGGCCTCTTCCAGAACCTTCTGCCCCCACTCCCCCCATCATCCCCGGTCAGCCCAGGTCAAGGTCCACCTTCGGAGGCTCGTCTCGGGGGAGCATCTGTTCTTACCTTTTCCCCATCGTGTCCTGGAGGGCCTGGGAGTCCGATCTCGCCCTGTGGCCAGAAGGACCGAAGGTCAGTCTCAGAGCAGAGAAGAATAACTGTCCCTCCTGGAACACTTTCTACATGCCAGGGTCACCCAGGAGCTGTGTAGTTGCACTGGCTCCATTTCAGGTGAGCACCCCAAGGCAGAGCTGTGTGCCCAAGGCCTGTGGTCAGTGCAGCGGGCAGCTGGATCCAAGTAGGGGCCTCCTGGTTTCCCAGTCCACATTTCCCAGTCCACACGCTGGCTCTGAGGACTCTGGGTATGCCAGGTGAAGGGTGTGGCCTCCAAGTCCACCTCCACGCCCCTGCCCTCCTGTCCTGCCTGCCCCACAGGGAGCTTCCTGCATCGTAGCATCAACCCAATCCCCTTCTTGAGGTCAGGGCGGGAGATAAAGGAGGCCTGTCCTCTGTCTTTGAGGCCAGTAAACAGCGAGCCACACCATCAAGGCAAGATGATGCTATGAGAGGAGTAGAGACGAAAGGGCAGTGAGTCCTGCCTGGTAGATCAGCGGAGGCTTCATGGAAGAGGTGGCCTTTGACTTGGGCTTGAAATATCAGGACTTGGAAAAGTAGGGAAGGGGGAAAGGAACTTCAGGGCAGGGGCCCTCGTGAGCAGAGGACAAAGGTGCAAACATGCAGGACCTTCTGAGAAAATCCCTGGGGTGGGTCAGAGTGTAAAGGGGAGCAGGGACAGGAAGCCAGAGGGAAGAGCTCAAGTGCTATGTTCCCTGATGGGCGGCTTGGGGTCTCCACAAGCACCGGCTTGTCTAGACCCAAGCTCCACCACCTCAGAAGAGCCTGTGAGTGACAGGAGCCCAAGTCAGACAGCAGAGGGAAAAATGGCAAAGCTGAGGCAGCAGGAGTGGGGGCGGCTGGGACGCGGGCAGGACAGAGCAGGAGGAGAAATCAGAGGCCAGGTGGCAGTGATGGCTCTGCAGGGACAATGGGAGGGTCACCCGCTGGCGCCCGCACTTGGGGACACACGCAGTGCCTCTGCAGGGTCTGCATCCTTGTCAAGACAAGTGTTACCTTCTGGCCTGGGATCCCTGGGACTCCGGGTGGGCCGATTTGCCCGGGAAGACCAGGGGGCCCCTACAAAATAATAAAAAAAAAAGTCCTGTGGAAGAATTTTCCAACCAAGGAGGGGCGGCCTATTGCCAGAGGGGTGTAAGTGGAGGCTGCTTTATGGAAGTTGATAATTTTCGAACATCTCATCAGTGGCAGAAACATTTTTTTTTTTTTTTACAAAGGAAATAGCACGGGGTCCCCACAATGTAAAGCGGAGAAGCACTGAGGTGTCTGGGTTAGAGTGCAGGGGGCAGGGGGGCTCCTGGAGCCATGCCTACCAGCCTCTCCCTCCACCTCCCTCTGAGCACCCCTGGGCTCCAAGAAGATAAATCTCACCTTCCCTGACAGGGACTTAAAAATGCCTCCGGGAAACAATGCAAATATCCATCAACGGGTGCAGGTTGACTTGATGGGATGAGCACTGGGTGTTATACTATATGCTGGCAAATTGAATTTAAATTTAAAAAATGTAAAAGAAAAAACCAAAACAGGTGCAGGTTGGCTATATGGAATATTACTCAGCAGTACAAAAATGAACCAAGCACACGTGCATGACCTGCCACGGATGGAACCCAGATATTCTATGCTGAGCAAAAGAGGCCAGACACAGATGACTACACTGCATGATTCCACTCAGAGGACACTCCAGAAAATGCAGATCTAATCCACCAGGACAGAAAGATCAGTGGTGTCCAGGGGCCGAGGATAGGGGTGGGATGGACTCCTGATGCACATATGGGAACTTTCTGGAGTGCCCGGGGTCGTGGATACATGGGTATATACATTTGTCTAAGCTCATCAAAGTAGGTTTTACTTACAGCAGCTAAAGTATGTACATTTTACTGTATGTAAATTATACCTGGAGGTTGATTTCTAATTAATTAATTAATTAATTTGGAGGTTGATTTTAAAAGAAAGAAAATTCCATCAAAGTTTTGCTTCACATAGCTATTTCAAATAATATATTTTAATGACCCCCAATGAAGTTCATTGATTCCAGAATCATGTGATGTTAATATCAGCCTCTGGGGTTGGGGCATGATGTGACCGGCATTTGAGTCTGGGTTTGTACCTCCTGAGTGTTCTGTGGCACATGGCCACTAAAAATATTAAGTGAAATGAGGGGCACCTGGGTGGTTCAGTGGGTTAAGGGTCTGCCTTCGGCTCAGGTCATGATCCCAGGGTCCTGGGATGGAGCTCTGGGTAAGGCTCCCTGCTCAGCGGGGAGTCTGCTTCTCCCTCTCCCTCTGCCTCTCCCCCTTGCTCTTGCTCTCTCTCTCTCTCTCAAATGAATAAATAACCTCTTTATTTTGTACTTTTATTTTTAAATATTTAATTTATTTATTCATGAGAGACACACAGAGAGAGGCAGATACACAAGCAGAGGGAGAAGCAGGCTTCATGCATGGAGCCTGATGTGGTAATCGATCCTGGGACCCTGGGATCATGACCTGAGCCAAAGGCAGATGCTCAACCACTGAGCCACCCGGGTGCCCCTAAATAAAATCTTTTAAAAAATGAAAATAAAAATATTAAGTGAAATGAACTTCCAATAGTTTTGAGAACCTTGAGATCTCCTTTAAGCTCTCTGCCTGGAAGCTAAACCTCATGGTAGTGGTTTTAATCATAAATATTCACTACAAATATCCATAGGCCTGTCACTGGGAGTAGGTACACATGCAAAATCTGGGCTTGGAATTCATTGGTTTTCCAAGTGCAGAAGAGGAGACTGCTTTCCAGGAAAGGTGAAAAGTGCAGGTTAAGTAGTTACTAATTTTTTAGGGTTATGGATTTTATTAGCTGAAGGTTGAGTATAAGGAGAAACACAGAAGCGTCCTCCTCTGTACCTCCATCTTCTTGCTGCAGCTGTGTGGAGAACCAGCATTTACGCTGCGACAAGAGTCTGCAGTGGAGTGGGTGAAGAGCTGCTCCAGGGGACAGCCAGGACCCCGGGTTGGGGAGGCTCCGGAGAGCCCCTGCTCAGGCTCGGATCACCCTTTGCCCTGGCACTTCAGGGTCAGTCCTAACTCAGCAGCCCTGCACCTGCTTCTGGAGGCCGGACCTCAAGTCCTTGCCCAGCCCCAGCCTCCTGCTTCCGGCCCCCAGCCCCAGCCCTCCAGCCCTCAGCCCAATGCCCAAGGGAAGGAGGAAGACTTACCATCAAGGCCAGCGTTCGTATCTCCTAAAAACCAATGCCATGCAATCAGTTGAAGAACAAGTCAAGAACCATCTGGAGGGTCCCCTTGGCCCAGGCGTGGAAACATGGGAGCTGGGCCCCCCCTTAGGAGCACAGTAGGGGTAGGTCCTCTTGGTGGGCTCCTTGCCTCCCAACCCCATGCCGCCTCCACCTCTCCCCAGGCTTACAGTCACTGGACGAAGGACTCCCTACAGCTCACCAAGGCTGTCCTACAACAGACTCAGGCAAGCCCTGAAATGGACCGCTAACTTCCCTTCACTTGGCCAAAGAGGACACAACAGCTCTTCTCTCTAATCACTGACCGGGACCCTCCCCTGTTCTTCCCTCTTCCTCCCGAACCCAGATTCCAAGGCTCTGATGTTCTTCCTTGTAAATAACAAATGTGGAATAGGAGGATACGGAGCCACACAAGAAACCGGAGGGACCATGTCACGCAGACAGGATCGCACACTGTGTAAAGGGATTCATGGAGGTACAAAGTTTCCTTAAATGGGAGGTTCTCAACCCAGGGGTGGGGGTTGGCCCCCAGGGGACATTTGGTGATGCCTGGAGACATGTTTTGGTTGTCATAACCGGGGTTGGGGTGCTACTGGCAACTGGTGGCTAGAGACCAGGTATGCTGTGAGGCACCCCACAGCACAGGGCACCCTTCCCCTACAACTCCCAACAAGATGACCCAGCCTTAACTGGCAACAGTGCTGGCATGGAGTAGCCTTGTCGTAAAGGGTGGGCATCATACGAACTTGGAACATGACTGAACTGACATGAAAGGGAGACATGTTTCAGAAAGACAGATTCTATCTGCGAAAGGGGTATTGAAGACATGGGGCTCCAGAACCCTGGATGGGCCAGCACCCCACAGGGCGACAGGATGTTCCAGTGATGGTGCCCAGCTCCCCAGAGCCAGGATAACCTGCTAGCCCAGCCAGACCAAGAGCCAGGCCACCTGGCTGCCAAATGAGGGGTGGGGGGGGGGGGGGCGCAGCATTTGCCTGGAAGCTAGAAGCAGAGGTCGAAGGAGAGAGAGCAAGGGGATCGCTCTCCTGGAAGCTCTGTCCAATAGCCTGCCCTCAAGGACACTAGTTGGGGTGTTGAAGTGGCCCCTCATCAGGGCCGTGGTGCAGCTCCCCCTGGAGCACCTCCCAATCTCCCGTCTCTGGGCTGGCTCCTGCTCACCTGGAGGGCCTCATTGATGTTCCCGTTGTAGTCCACCATCTCTCCTTTCCCTGGCTCCCCCTTGGTGCCCTGCAAGACAAGGGCGGTTAACTCCGGGCCAGGGCCTGTAGGGCCGGGAGGGCAACAGGTGCCCGCTCTCAGCTAGACGGGGCTGTAGGCAAGGGGGTGCTGCGCCCAGCCACATGCAGGTGCACCTAGAGCTGCGGGATGGGGGCCTGGCCGGGGATTCCCCACACCCAGAGGGGATGCCCAGAGGTTCTAGAACCAACACAGAGACTCTACGAGACAACTCTGGACTAGATGTGATGGCTGAGTCCCGTCACAGCTGCCACGTCTGCAGGAAGAAGACTCTTTCCCTTCCTTCCCCTAAGACCTGGAGTCCAGCCACTTCACGCTGTGTGCTCTGACTCCAGGTGAGACGCACGTACCTTGGGGCCAGCTGGTCCCTGTTCTCCAGCTGCTCCGGGCTCCCCCTGTTGCACGACAAAATTGGAGTGAAACGGGGACACAGCTGGGTACGAGAGAGCCTGATGTCCCCAGATGGGCCCGCGAGGCTCATCTTAGCTCAGGCCCAGAGGCTGCAGACCTTTTTGGGCATGACCTCCCCTTCGGGAAGCATCTCCCCCTGCTTGCCCTCCTCTGTGCCTCCCAGCACCTCTGGGCTCCTCTGGCTTCTCGCTGAAGGACATTCCTCTGTCCTGGGTTCCTTGTGCGGGACTCCGCTGTGTCTGCCTGGCCACCTCTCCCCAGTCCCTACCGCAGCCTCCTCTTTGGGCACAGGGACCAGGCCCTTTGCTTCTCTTTATTTCCATTCAGCGCAAGGAGCAAGAAGAGCTCAGGAGCTTTTTGCCAATCGCCTGAATGTTCAATAATTGCCATGGAGGGACCACGGGCTCCTCAGGGGCCTCTCTGCGTGTGACAGCCCCAAACCGCAGGAAGGAAGGAGGGATGCGGCTGCATAAGGCAGTAGGAGACCTCGACCTCCCCACAGGGCGGGGCGGGGGTTGCTCCTGCTGGAAGCAGGACAGAGCTCGGGGGAATAAATGAAAACAAACCACAGTGCAGTTGTTTTGGGGCAATGTTAACAGTAAAGACAAATTTTAAAAATCAAGACAGAAAGTAAATGTAAGGGGTCAAGAGACCCTTAAAGTTTTGTTTGTCTTTTTTAAAGATTTTATTTATTTATTCATGAGACATACAGAAAGAGACAGACACAGGCAGAGGGAGAAGCAGGCTTCCTGCAAGGAGCGCGATGCGGGACTCGATCCCAGGGCCTCAGGATCACACCCTGAGCCGAAGGCAGTTGCTCAACCACTGAGCCCCCAGGCGCCCCAAGAGACCCTTTAATATAACTCCTCAGGACCCATGGCTGGCCTGCTCAGGGAGTGTCGAGCCACTGCCACCTGCAGGTAACCTGCCCCTCACCTCCCTGCCCCCACTGCACCTCCGAAAGCCAGGGCAGCACCAGCCTGACCCTCCCACGGGAAGTAGCTGGAGAGGAGTCGGAGCCCCACCTTTTCCAGTGGTGTGGAAGCTACCAGAAGCAGGGGCTCTGGGTCCGTCCCTGGGCCAGCGTTTGCATGACAGCTGACTCAGTGGAAGGCTCTCCCCAGCCGGCAGGAGCGACGGCCACCAGGAGCCATGGCCCGTCAGCTCTGCGCCCTGGGGGTCCCGCTGCAGGGACGGCCACCACTCTTGAGCACCCTGAGCTGCGGCTTGAACTCCCAAGCCGACCCTCATCTCAGAACTGGGAGCCCCTGTACCTTGTCTCCTTGCTGTCCTGGGGGGCCGGCCTGGCCATCAACACCAGCTTCTCCCTGGGGAAGAGGAGAGACACGGGCTGAGGGCATGCAGGGGAGCTCGGCCAGCTGTCTGAGGGGCCGGGGAATGGCTTTGCTGTTGTCGTCCCGGGCGGTAGGTGTCTTTGGGTCTCCGTCCTCGTCTGCACAGGCTTCTACTACCTCACCTCATTCTACTCATCTGACCTACCTGTGGGCCCAGCCTGGGTCTCACCTCCTCCTGGAAGCCTTCCCTGTCTGCCCCTTTCCTCCTCTGTGTTCTGCCCCACTTGTTGGGGTTCACCTGCAGGGCCAGGCCCTCCTCAGTTGATTCACCCACATGTCAACCCTGTTGCGGCCCCCCCGGTGTGGACTGCCCCCCATCCCTAGCTACAGGGAGGCAGGAACACTTGGGAAGGCACACCTCATCAGGTCCTGCCTGGGAGACGGAGGGGACCGTGCAGGCTCTGGGCGAGTAGGGAGGGGCCCTGGGAAGCCTAGGAGGGTAGCAGGTCCCCTGCACATACTCCCCTTAGTCAGCACTGCCCGTGGCCCTGAAGGAGGACACGCACTTGGGAACGGCCTTCGAGCTTTCCTCTCTTGTGTCCCAGGGAGCAGGGATAGTAGTGACCAGGCTTCCCCAACCCCAAATCAAGACCCAAGATGTGCCAAGGTACCCATGCCCTGCGGGGATGGACTCTAACCCTGGGGATGGCCCAGAGCCCGGCTGGCAGGCCCACCCTGTGGCCAAGCTGGTGCTCAAGCCAGGGAGGCTCTGTTCCCACCACTGTCAGAGAGGTGGGCACGTGGGGGTTAGCTCGAGACCCTCCTGCCACGTCAGCTTGCGTCCTGTGGGCTTCCTTCTGGCTCCTGCCACTATGAATTGTGGGCCTGTTTCTCCTGCTGCTTGGTGAGCAAGCTGAGAGCAGGTTCTCTACGGCCTCACAGCCCCGGTGGGGCGCAGCCCACAGCAGCCCCTTGATATATGTCGGTGCAATGAATGTGTGTATTGTCTGCGATCTTATAACGAGTCCTTTCCTTATAAGCTAAGAAGGAGGCCCTCCTCACTTCTTGGAATAAAACCAAGCAGCGCAGGAGGCGTCTGCTTCGGGAAACCCACATCTCATCCCAGCAGTTTCCCCAGTTTAAGGACTGTGAGGGCAGCTGACCCCCTGCGGCTACCAGCCCCCTCCCCCGTGTGCCAGCAGGGGCCCAGCTGATCACTGATCTCGTATTCAGAGCCTGGGTGGGAGGCCCTTGTGGCTGTCCTAAGGCCCTGCGGCCATCTGTCCCTGACTTGGTTACCTTGTAGCTATTTGAATCATTGGGACCATCCATCTGCCCTCTGACTGTTTCTCTTGGATAGTCAAACTGTCACCACTTAAAATCAGGAGCTCAGCCCAAATCGCCTTTCTAGAATCCACGGGAAAACCACACATCTGGAGCAGAATAGAAGACAAGGTACCCAGAACAGAGTCCCCAAGAATGGGCTGAAGATAAAGGCCACAGTCAGCGTCCCCCTTGAGAGCAGACCCCAGGGAAACTCACCTTTGGGCCTGGGGGCCCCGGGAGCCCTGGGGGGCCCGGCTCCCCTCTGCTTCCTCCAATGGAGTTGCCAGCATCACCTTTTTCTCCCTGGGGGTGGAAGTGTGGGAGAGTGGGAGAGTAACCGTCACTTTGGTCTGCCTAGCTCCAGAGGGGGGTGGCCGATCCCTGTCTTCTCTCCCCTCCCAGTTCCAAGGAGTGGGGGCAGCAGACCGCCCCTCAGCCCAGGCTGGGCACAGAGGCCCTCAGAAGCCCGGCCTGGTCTCATTGGCCATGGGCACTGAGGAGAGAATGGACCTCTGGCTGTCGCTGGGGAACAGGAATGGAGCTGAAACCAGAGACCCATCATGCCTTGGGTCTAGACTCTGTTTCTCAAAGTGTGTCCACAGAACCCCTCCTTCAGTGGGTGGGGAACATTTGAAATGTGACAAAAAGGGTTTGGTGGCCAAAGGACTGTTAAGGAAGACGCAGTAAAATGAGGCAGGACAGGCTCCTTCACCGCAGGGTGCTCTGAGCCTCTGCCTGGCTAAAGTGCCCTGGGACCTTGCAAGGGGGCCTGCCTCATGCAGCTCTCCCCACGTTAATTTGACCTCAAGTGTTTTCTTTTCTCTCTTTTTTTAATGGAATGTTTTATGGAACTCAGGTACTAGGGAGCACATTTTCAGAGTTGGTGCAAAGAAATCTGACAAGGTACAGCTACTGGTCTTTGCATATGAGCATTTTTGCCCATCTGGGCCTCCCGTGTGGTACCCCAGACACTAATCCGGCTGTGTTCTAGCTGCTTCCCCCCAGTCTGGAAGGGACACCTCCAGTGCTGGGGCCCATGTGAATGTTCAGGGTCGGGAATGTGGGTGCAGATGAACACAAGGCCTTTGCATAGAAGCCACCATTCAGAGCTTGCCAATACCCACCTTCTGCCCCAGGAGGCCGAGTAGCCCGGGGGGGCCTGCAGCCCCCTTCTCGCCCTGTGGGGGAAATGCAGATGGTGCAAGGTGAGGGTTTCTCCAGGCCGACTGGGAAGGCACCAGCCCCACCAGCATCTAGCCTTGGCTTCCTCTCTGCTGCCTCCCTGCCCCTCTGTGAGCCATTTCCTGAAAGACTCCGTTTCCCCCCAGACCCCCACCTGCACCCGACTCCTTCCTTGAGCCTCCCACTGATGAGGGAGGACCTGTATCATTGTTCTGCTTCCATATCCTCATCATTTACGAAGCGAGAGGCGGCAAGAGCATTTAGCTCCTTTTGGGGATCTCCTGGAGAGAGGCGAGCAGTTTAGAAGGCCAGTAGCTGGGGGAAGCTTTTCCTTTTAACCGCTTTGCTCTTTTCATTTTTTTAAATGTCCAGCATTTAGAGGCTCCCGGTCTCTGCCTACCTCCTCCCCGCCTCCAGGGAAGACAAAACCCATCTAGCTAGACTTCTCCTTTGGAGGACTATTTTGAGGAGTTTGCTTCCTGTGATGGGTTAACTTGTGTCCTCCCAAAATTTGTATGTTGAAGTTCTAACTTCCAGTATCTCAGAGTGTGACCTTCTTGGGAAATAAGGTCATTACAGTTGTAATCAGCGGGGTCATGAGGTCCTACTGGAGTAGGGTGGGCCCTTAATCCCAGAGGATTGGTGTCCTCATAAAGGAGAAATTTGCACAAGGACATGGATACGGAGAGAACACCATGTTAAGATGAAGGCAGAGATTGGGGTGGCAGTTCTACAAGCCACAGGGCACCAAGGATGCCAGCAAACCACCAGACACGAGAAGAGAGGCGTGGAACAGCTGCTCTTTCATAACCTGCAGAAGGAACCGACCCTGCCCACACCTTGATCTCAGGTTTCCAGCCTCCAGATTCTGTTTGAGCCACATCCTCTGTGGTCCTTTGTTATGGAAGCTCCAGTAAACTAATACCCCCCCCCCCAACTATCCTCTTCTGCCCTGAAGAACTTTCCCCACCATGACATGCATCATGGAGCCCTGCTCTCACTGTACAGATGAAGAGGCTCTGTGGCTATGAGCCCCCCTCATCGCCTCAAGTGTTAGAGGCAGGTCTGCTTCCCAAGCCTCCTGAAGCTCCATCTTCAACACCATGAAGATGGCATGTGCACTCACAGTGTCCCATATCAGGAGAGCGCTCCAAGAGTACCCCACCAGGTCAGCGCTAGAGCCCCTCTCCCTACAGCCTGATGGCTGCTGGTTCTTGTAGGTAATATTATAAATTGAGGGCTCCGGGGCATAATTTGCCACCTGGAGACACAGAGGGTGCCACACCAGGTCTTTAAGTGTCATCCCCTTGCCACCTGCTGAATGACAAAATAGCCTGAAGCTCGTCAAGGGAGGGGAGGAAGCTAGGGGAGGCCCAGGTGACTGGAGGGAAGTGGGTCCTGGGGCCCCAGCAGGCCTGCCTGGGCTGTGCCTGGACTGTGCCTGCTGTGCCTTAGCTGGGCATGCCCTGAAACAGGCCAAGTCTAAAGGGAAGGGATGCAGGTGCTGCCCTACAGAGGCCCCCAGGGAGTGGGGATGGAGGGAAGGAAGGCCTTCCTTCTGCTGCTCTTTCCTCCTGGAAAGCAATGCTTCAGAGGAGGGAGGGTGTGCTCCCTAGCGCAGGCTTTCTGAAGCTGTGCTAGGCCATCTCGGCACTCCCCCCTTCCCAGGGACACACTGCAGGCGGCACTCCAACCTTGGGGGTAGGGCAGGGGGTGGGAGGACCAGCAGAGGCCCGTATGAAGGGGACACACAATCAGAGACACAGTATCCTACCCTCTACCCCCTCTTTCCTGGCAAACCTGGGGGCCCCGGCTTCCCTGCTGCTCCTGGGTCTCCCTTTGGAGTAAGAAGAGAGAGTCACTGATAAGAGGATTAGGGGTGGTGGTGGTGAAGAGTACGGTGGACAGTGATTGTAAACCAGCATTTCCAGAATACTGGCCCCATGAAATGTTCCTCTTAAAAAAAGGATGCTCTAGTCAAGTAGTTTGAAAATGCTGCGTCAGAGATAACAATTTTAGAGCTTCCCAATGTACAAAGAGCATCTTAAAGGCTCTAAAAAGGCTTGCATTGGGGGGGGGGGAGGGGAGAGGGGGAAAAACAACCCTGTGAAATATTTTTATCTCTGTATTTCCCAAACATAGTTGGCATGAAAACTTTTTTCATGTGACATCCCTTATAAAACTAGACAAGAGAGAGAGCCCTGCAGGCACAGGGGGCAACAGTTACGTGCTGGAGCTGGTGTGCAGGCAAACTGAGCGAGCTCCAGGCCAGGATCTGGGGAGGGGAAGGCATTCCTGACAAGCAAGCCCTGCCTGCGTGGGCCCTCCTCTGCTCAGTCAGGTCCCCAGCTCCGGGCCAGCCTCAGGGGGACGGAGAGCATAACGACAGCAGCCCCTGCCACCTCCACCCCATGCGTGATGCTCCGTGTAGCCCAGAACATTCCCTCTGTATCGTACCTTGGCTCCTGGGGTCCCTGGCTCACCCTGTGTGGAAAAAAAGAAAACTCAGATAAAGAGGTGAGGGAGAGGGAGTAAGAGCCAGTGCAGGAGTAAATGAGCAAAGGTCCTCACGGGGTGGGTGAAGCATCTGGCCAGCCCAGGGCTTCCCTCTGCCTAGGCTTCAGGTCCCAGGCCAGAGGAGGCCTCTGGGCCTCAATTCCCTATAGTGAGGGATATGGCAAGGGTGAGGGCCAGTGAGGCACCCCACAAGGAGGGAGAGGAAGGAATAGCCATCTGCTTTGGACACAGTACAGTGGCCCCTGTCCACGGACCTGCCGGGAGATCTACATTTGTGCTTCTGGGGGTCCTCACCCATCTGCTTGCCAACCAAATGGGCGGTTAGGGTGGGGTTCAGGGGCAGGACTCCTGCTCTCTTCTTGGGAGCTTTGCAAGCACAGAGCTGCCGAATTCCGAAGCATAAAGGAAAGGGCTGGGTTCCCTTGCACACTGGCAGGGTGGTGAGCCCTTTCGTTGAGGCTCATAAATCTTTCCTACTTACTCTGCGAGGCTTAGTTAAATGTCTCTTGTTCAAGTTGTGCATAATGCTTTAAGAGGAAGGTTTCTGAATCCTGTCCCCTCCTTGGTCCAGTGACCACCCCACTGAGTCCCTGAAGCCCCAACTCTGTCTTCCTCTCCCCTTCCTCCTATCCTGCCCCTAATGTGTTGAGTGATAACGTTCCACTAACCTTCATCCCGGCCACAGCAATTCCAGGAGCTCCCTGGACAAGAGAAGAAAAAGGCATGGCGACTTTGTGCAGTTGGGGCAAAGCACCAGAGGGAGCGGCCAGCGTCCCAGGCTCCCCTCAAGGGGATGTGAGGTGCAATCCCTCAGCAAAGGTGGGTGGCTGAGTCTGGCACAGGGAGCGTGGGCCCCGAGGAAGGAAGAGGCTCTGAGCAGCACAGGTGAGTCCCTCAGGCTCCCTGCCCACATCCTCAGCATCCAGGCCCTCCTGGCGGGGAGCCCATGCGTGTCCAGGTGGGGGTGCATCTCTGGGGTGCAATGTGGGGAGGGCTTCAGTGGGATAGGAAAGGTGGAGGAGGAGATGGGAAGGGAAGGGGGTGGAAGGGAGAGCCGCGTGGACGGGGAGAATGGGAGATGGCTGACTTCTGGGTGTGCAGGTGGGATTCTTCTTATAGAGAATTCTCCGGACCTGTGCCCTCATGCACTAGGGAGCAGCTGGGAGTGAACCCGATTTTCACATCTTGAGCTCAAACCAACCACTTTGAGGCTGCCAAACGCACCACTTAATAAATCCCAAGTGGAGGTGATTTGTAGGGAGTCCCTACTCCCCGCAGGGGACTGCAGCCAGAGCTAGGCTTTACTGGAGAAACTATTGGATGACCCAGAGGTGCCCAGGAGGAGGAGGTCTGGCCACCAGGGGGGCGCCGGTGAATGTCACTGGTGAGCCAGACAGACGCACCCCTGCCTGGAAGAGCAGGCTGGCACGGCAAGGGGAGAGGGCGGGGGAGGAAATGTGTGCCCTGTCTTCATGGCTTCGCAGCGACATGGGAAGGAGAAGGAGCTGGGCTTCCAGAACTTGGCTGGGGCTCAGGGAGGGGCTGCGGGGGATGGGGTGAGGGGCAGGTACCTTCGCTCCTTGTTTGCCCGGCATCCCTGGCATGCCTCGTTCTCCCTGAAGGAAGAAAGAAAAGAAACGCTGAGAAGAGGACCCTACTTGCCCGAGGCCTTGGCCTGGGTGCACGTGACTGCTCAGCTGTGCACCCCTCCTTCTCATTGCCACCTAGCACCTCTTGCTCCATTATCACTCCAGTAGCTTTGCTCTAGTGGTACCTGCTGGTGGGGCCACAGGGCAGATTGCCCCCCTGCCTCTTCATCTGGGCTCCTCTTCCTCCCAGCTTCCTTGGATCTAACTCCTTCTGAGGGCATGTGGGTCTTGGCCCTATGTGGCAGAAGGCCAGCCGGTGCTTTGCGGGGTGGGGGGTGAGGGGTGGAGGCAGGGCGCTGCCTGGAACTCATCCAGAGGTACCAAGAGAGCTGGGCTTCAGGACATTGTGGGCTTTGCTCTCAACCTCAGCAGTGTCCCATCTTTCTCCTTGACCTCTTTTACCTCCTCGTGAAAATGCCAAATCTGTGGGGCGGAGGTGTGAGCTCAGGAAGGACAGCTGGTGACAAATGGAGGTCAAGTCGAGTCCAGACTAACCTACTGTGTCAGAGAAGGGGGTGGTGCGCAGGAGAGGAAGGAGGGCAGCCCCCGTCTCCATGAGCTGAACCCCAGATAAGCCCCAGCCAGGGCTCTGAATGCCCTGCAGCGACAGGTGGCTGCCATCCGCTGCTGCAGCTCCCAGCATCTGAAGGCCTCTGAAGGCATCTGAAGGCTGGGGTTGTCAACGTGGGGTCCTGACAGAACGTGTCCCAGACCGGCCTCCCCACTCAGGACCCAAGAGCGGTGGCCTCAGGCCAGGCTGCAGTTGCCGCAGGCTCACAGGCAGAGGGCGAGACAGGTCCCACCCGGCCTGCATCTTTTCCGCTGTCCTCATCCCTTCTCTGCCATCTTATGGGAAGTCCTATCCACCCTTCTGCTGGCCAAAGCTGGAACTTCTCCCAACCTCTCTCCTCCATGACTGGGTCTCCACGCTGGCACCCGGGTAAGCTCCCCAGGCCGGACAATAACACTCCCTTATTTCAAAACAGCCGCTCCTTGGCGTTGACTCTAGAAAGGGGGCCAGGCATTCCGTCCTCGCTTCCTTCCCAGCCTTCCTCACATCCTGATACCTATTCCCTGTTTCCCTGGAAACACCACTCATTTTCAGGATGATTGTGCTTTTTGATGGAGGGCAGAGGGAAAGGAAGAAAAAAATCTCAAGTAGGCTCCACGCCCTGATGGGGGGCTGGACCTCACGACCCTCAGATCACGAGCTGAACTGAAACCAAGAGTTGGATGCTCGACCCACTGGGCCACGCAGGTGCCCCAGAATTCTATGCCTTTCTGATGTTCCCTCAACTCAACACCCTGTTCATTGTTGGGGGCCCTGGTCAAATATCATCCCCTCTGTGAAGCCTTTTGCTGTGCTCCATAACCAGTGCTGGTTCCGGGGCGCAGCAGGGACCACTTGGCATTTGTGATCTGCAGGCACGAACTAATGCCTGCCTGGGATGGTTCACCTCCATCCTCCTTGGGCTAAGTCTCTTAATTCTGCAAAAGGCCCAGAAGCTTTAGCTCCAAACACAGGAGCCCTTCCTCACCCTGGCCCACCAGGACCCCTGAGCCACAGGCAAGGTTAGTGGAGCCGCCCTCAGGAAGTGAGCGCAGCAGACAAGTCAGGGCCTGAGGTCTGGCCCAGCCGCCAAATTCTGGGAAATGCCTCTTATAGGCCATTTACTGTGTCTGCCAGGGGCCTGGCACAGGGCTAAAGCCTTTACATCTCTCTTCTATTCAGTCTCCAAGACTCCTCTCCAATGTGGCCATGGATTTTATCCCTGTTTCACAGGTGAGCAAACTGGCTCAGAGGGGCCAGGTACAACGGCCAAGGACATGCAGAGCAGGGATTTGAACACAGGTCTTTGCCAAAGCCCAAGTACCCATTTCTCTAAGCCGACCCCAAGCATCGGATGGGCTGATTCTAAAGCCCCTCTCTGCTGGAGGGCCCTCAGGTCCGTGCCCCACGAGGGTGAAGGGATCAGCATAGGAGGGCAGCTCTTGGGCAGACTGAGTCTTTAACCACAAGCGTGCCCTGTGCCAGGAGGAAGGAGCCGGGCAGGGCTCCGCCTGCCAGCCCAGGTCTCTCTGTGGCCAGCAGAGGGTGCCACAGGACCTCGGCAGAAGTCTGGCCAGTGTAGCGGATCCCTTAGAGCCCCCTCCTCAGAGGCGCCAGCTGAGGGCCACTCTCTCCTTCAGAGGACCAGGATCTCCTGCTGCCATTCCAGCTGGCCCAACCCAACTGACTTAGCCCCGAGGACAGAGTCCCCTGAGGTGGGGGGTGCAGGGGGGAGCTCAGCCTGGCCCTTCCTCTTCCCCTTAGCCTTCTCTCGGTGCCCCGCCTTCCTCTTCTCGCCTCCAGCTGGGGGACCTGGCTGGGAGTCAGGAGAGGCCCTGTGACCCTAGGTAAGCCTCTTTCCCTCTCTGGGTGGAGACCAGAGAGCTCCCACCCACCCAGACGAGAGACCTCTGCTCCGACCCTCTCTCCAGCCACCCCCAGCCCCGCCTACCTGAGGCCTTTAGTGGGAAGAGAGGTCAGAGCTGGGGAGGGGACCCTGGGTCTGTGGGCAGCTCCAGAGCGAGGCCACTGAGGTGGGAGTTGAGCTTGTGGGGAAAATGCTGGTGTAGGAGGGGGTCTCAGTGGGTCTCTGCTTTCCTCCCCCTCACCCAGGGATGGCCACAGATGCTTTGGCAAGGGGGGTGGTGGAGTCTGCTGGAGCCCCATCTCTGGGCTTCTGTCTCCAGTCTCAGCAGGAGCAGTGCAGAGCGAACCCCGGGAGTGAGGGTTTCCCCGCTAATTGGGGTTGTCCTCAGTCCGGGCCCCTGGCTTGTGTGTAAAGACAAAACTACCCGCCCCAGGGAAATCGGGGCCCCTTGGAGCCTCCTAAGCAGGCAGCCCTCCTCGTTAGTGTGGCTGACCTTTGCCCTTTCCTTGCCCTCTGGGTCAAGTCTCTTAATTCTGCAGATGACCCAGGCTCTCTTGATCCCATCCCAGGCCTCCGTCACTCCCAGCCCTCTGTCGGGAAGGAAGCAGGGGTGCCCCAGGCTGACCCCACTCTGCAGGCTCATTCCACTCTCATCAGGCTGGGCTTACCCCAGCCTGACCTCTGACCTGGGGACCGGCCCGGTTCTACGCCAGGAAGCGCCAATGCCTGGATTTGTGAGGTGAGACAGAGCAGAGTCATTGTCAAGGACTTGAGGGTGGCGTGGGCAAGGGCACCTGTCTGCAGGGAACGAGAAGGGGCTTTCTGGTGGTTATTGCTAAAAGGGGGTCCATGATACTTCTGTTGTACAGGTTCCCCTCGGTTTGTCTTTGTGAGGGCATATGTACAGGCTCCTTTTTCCACATTTCCCTTCTTAAAAGTGTTCCTGTTTAAAAGTTTTAAGTTTGGAGGGGCACCTGGGTGGCTCAGTGGTTGACTGTCTGCCTTCGGATCAGGGCATGATCCTGGGGTCCTAGCATTGAGTCCTGCATCAGGCTCCCCACTCCGAGGGGACCCTGCTTCTCCCTCTGCCTATGTCTCTCCTCTGTCTGTCTCTCATGAATACATAAATAAAATCTTAAAAAGAAAGGTCTAAGTTTGGAATTGTGCTGAATTTAGATTCACTAACTGTCAAGTGTCTTCGTCTTAGGTACAGAGGGCGTTCTCCTAGTCAGTCCAAGTCTGAGGTCTCCTATTTTTCCCCTCTATCTTTGCCTTTCCTTATCCTCCCAGTAGGACTCTGGGGCTCCCCCAGTGGGCCCCCAGTGATGCTATCTGGGCCACTCTGCAGCTGGGGAGGTGGGCACTCTGTGCACCTGCACGGTGCTCAGAGCATGGCTGGCACAGGCTGCAGTGGAATCAAGCCGGCGACCCCAGGCTGGGACATCCCACCACCGAGGAGCCTGGCTCTTTAGCCAAGAGGCTGCCAAGAACCTGTGCCTCGCTGCTGGCCAGGAAGGGGTAGATTCCAGTCATTGTGGCTCAGAGAGCACTGGGTGAGCACAGGTGGGTAGGGAGGGGGCTGCCTCCCATGACCTGGACCATGGTACAGTCCTGACTTGTACCATGCCGGGGCCTCTCCAGCTGAGCCTGGCACAGGAGCGCCTTGCGGCCTCAGTATGTTGGCTATTCTGGTCCCCGCTTCCGTGGAGGGACCCACCGCTTACCAAGACCACAGGATGAAAGCCAGCTCCTTGGAGCACAAAATGGCCACACTCCTGTCCTGCGGGAGTGGCCTCTTAATTGGTGATTTACTGTTTGTTGAATGAGCAGGGCAGGGACTTGGCAAGAAGACGTAGTCTGGAGGAAGGTGGGGGGCTTCAAGGTCAGCTCCCCAGCTAAGCAGGGGTCAGGCCAGGGGAGTGTGGGGAGATGAATGGACCTCCCTCGTGTGGAGCTCCCGCTGCAGCCCTGCACCAGGGGAGGGCCCGGATGAAGCAGCTCCACACACAGACTCTTTGTTCTCTGCAGGGAGGAGGAAGGCCTGTCTGAGAGCTGGGCGCGCAGGGCTGCAGGGGGAGGCCAGCGGGCGGCTCTGGCCTCTGCCTGGACCAGGGCCCTTCCCTGGGCTGGGAAAGCAGGCAAGGCGGGCTCACGTCTCCTTCTGCCCTAAAGGGTTCCTAGGACTCCCTTCCAGGAAAAGGCAGCTCATTTCCTTCCTCGCTGCCCTAGCCAGCTTCAGACAGGAGAGGACTGGAACCAGGGAGATGCCAGGTCCTCTGGTAATTAGGACCGGCAGGAAGTAATCTGGGGAATTACCGGGGTCAGGCGCCCCATCGAAGGCCGGGGCTTTGGAAGGGCGGCTGGCTTGTAATCTCGATTTGAGATCGGTTGATTTTGTAGTTAGCTCCAAAAAGAAAAGTCAGCTCTAATTAATCCGTGGGCTTTGGAGTGTGGGAGAAACAGGGCCCAGAGAGCACAAGCTGGGGGCTGGAGGCCGGCAGGGTGAGACTCTCAGCCCCCACGAGGCCTCCGATCTGAGGCCCATGTCTCAGATCCCTGATCTGCTTTAATTGAAATGGTCTGCATGTCCCCGGTGGGATTTCATGGTTTTGAAAGAAAGTGCCGTCCGCACCCCAGAAGGCTCCTGCATCTACGGCTTCCGTCTGCATGGAGTGCTCTGCTGCATGCACGTGAATGCTGCGTGCAGCTTGGGGTTCCTCAGGCCCTCTGAGAGCCAGAGGGGTACGGGGGCCTCAGGAATGGCAGTGGTGGGGGCCTCATTCAGGCTGTCTTCTCCTGCCTTTAATGGAAGTCGCGGGACTATGCAAACTCCTTGGGGGAATAATTTGGGGGATCAGTGCCAATGAACAAAACACTTCACTTTCCAGATTCCTTGACTGAAATGCATCAAGGGCCCCAAGGTCTGCTCGCAGAGAGGCTAGGAAGCTCTGAGAAAGGCCCGAATCCAGCTACAGCCTCTTTTCTCTCAGGAACATCAGCTCAGCTTCCACCTTCTTTCTTTCTAGGGGAGGAGGGGCCTCCCGGAAATTGGAAATGATGGCATCTGCCCCTTCTCCTCGCTCATAAGGCCCACAGAGTAAAGTCCCTTGGGGTAAGGACTTGGTTTTGCTACTTCCTGGACTCACCTCTCTGGGCCTCAGTTTACTCATCTGTAAATTAGGTTTAGGAATGATCATGCCCCTTTGTAGAAGGATTGGGGAGGGGTGAGAAGGACCGGCATGGCTGTAGAGTCAGGGGGGCCTACTTGGGCTGGGTGGGCAAGCTTCTGGTCCTCTCGCCCTCACCCTGGTGCCCTAGACATCTGATCTTAGGGCCCATCTGACCTTCTCCCCTGGGAGCCCCATAGCCTCCAGTAAGTAACAGCAGAAGTAACCGCAGCTATAAGCAGCTCTGGCGTGAGGCTCTCACATCCTGCCTCCCCTGGCCTGAAAACGCATAGTCCCCAGCCTGCGGGAAGGGACTGTGTGCTTCAGTCACGGTCCTTCATGCGAACCCCAAGCCTTACCACCCAGACCGCCCGTGCGTCAATGCACCCCCCCGCTGCCATGTCAGATGGACCAGCTCCGACACGCTTGCAGATAAGCTCTCACCAGGTTTTGTGATCCACATATAGTCTGACAATACCCATCCATCCCCTTGAAAGAGAGCCAAGGTTGTAATGTTTTAAACACACTTTGCATCTTACAACATATTTAAAGTAGATCGGTGGCCATAAATTTGGATCAAATTGGTACCACATGGGTGTGCAACACTACTTGCAGTGTCTAGGCAGAAGGGCTGGTCCCAAGCAGGGCTGGGGGGCGGCATGGGGCCTGCTGGCCACACCGGGCTTTGATCCTAAGGATCTAGAGAAGAAGCTCCTGCTGGCCTGGCTGGCCTTTGAGAGGATGCTAGGCTGGGTCCAGCTGCCTGGGGGTGGGGGTGGTGATGGACGGAACTAATCATTAGCAAACTTTGCAGGCCAGGAAACATCTTTGCTAAGAGTAAAATTCCACCGATGCTGAAAGAAAGGCCTCCCTGCATGTGTATCAAGTCGCTGGGACAGAGCAATTGAAGCAGATGTGGAGGGTCTGTTGGTTACCCCATGAGCTCCCCTTACACCCTAAACACAGGCGACGGTCCCATGGCTTCTGTCCCAGCTTGGTGTCCTCACCGCCAGCCCTCCCTCCTCCCTGGGTGGTGGGGTGGGGGCAAACCCATCTGCCCAGCCTCCAGCTGTCTCTAGCTGTCCCCACCCCAGTGCCCCATCCCGAGCAGAGAGAGGAGGCGAGAGAAAAAGAACTGACGGACAGAGAAGGAGCTTGGGAGACAGGCCCCCACATCCTGGCCAAGGCACAGAGAGGATGGTCTGTGCACAGTTAGCTCAGGCTGGGCTGAGACCCTCTGAGTAGACGCTCACTTCTGTGCTTGGACAAGAAGACTGGCCTCTGGGCTTGGGCTCGCGAGACCTGGCTTCCAGTTCCAGCATGAACATTCGCCAGCTGTACAACCTTGGGCAAAGCATTAACTTCTCTGAACTTCTCATCTGTACCAGGGGGATAATGAGCTCTAATGGGCCGTGGTAAGGACCAGGTGGGACCGGGAGTGAGTGAACTTTGGCTGAACCAGAGATGAGAAGTATTGCTGCACTTGCCCCTGGGCATGAGCCTCTATCTCAGAGCTCCGATGGGAAGCAAACGTTTGCCTGCATATAGCGGTCACTGGCTCAAGACACCCACAGCTCCAGGGGGGCTGGGACAGTGGGACGGGTACTTGTAGCCTCCGGAGAGTCACATGACACCCCAGCCTCAAGCTGAGGCCTCCCATCCTCAGGACAACAGACCCCCAAGCTCCTTTCTGGATGAACCAGATTTCCAGTTGGCCCTCGAATGCAGATGCCCACCACAGTAGGGTGGCCAGCCACTGGGGGAACCTCTGCGCCTGCACTGCACCAGGAGGCAGTAAATTTTGAGTCTGTGTGCGTGGATGGAAGCAACCGCAAAGGCTATAATTTCCACTTCCTGACACCATACAAACTTCTCAGTTTATGCAGGACTAATTAAAGGTCTCTCCGGGCTTGCCATTCACCCCCCAAGCACCCATAAAACAATGCGGTGATGGCAGCCCCGGATTATAGAGTCCGAGGAATGTGCTTCTCCGGAGCAGTCTCTCCCTTTCCCAAATCCCTCCCCCTTCTTGTCCTCCCTTTCCTTCCTGCCTCCTTTCTTCTCCTGGTGCTGGGGTCTGGAGGTCTGCACAGGCTCCCTGCAGTGGGTGGTACTGCGGGAAGGACCCAGGCCTGGGCTTGAGTTCCTGCTCTGCCACTTAAGAGCCTCGAGACTTTAGGCAAGCCTCAAGTTCCTCAATTGTTGAATAGGAGAACAGTACTGGCCCCACAGCCCCACAGCTCGGTCACATCGAAGGACAGCCCGGGACACGGTAGGCATTTAGTAAGTGGTGACTACTGTTGAGATGATTTGCATGTTACTGTTACTGTAATGACCACCTCTGGGCTTTGCTCACACTGTTTCCCTGTCTGAAAGGCCAGGTCCCCTCAGATTTGCTGGTTGAAGGACCACAGTGGTGGCTTGGCAAAGGCCACTAATGTTTTGCTATTCCTCCTTCAAGAAGGGGAGGCTGAGTCCCCTCCCCTCCCCCCACTGACGTGCATGACTTGGCCATGTGACTTGTTTTGACCGATAGGACATCAGAAAGCATGATGCCCATGACCACTCTGGAAAAGCTCCTGTGCACTCAGACTTGGCAGGTTTGAACATTGCCCTGGGCCTACCATACTGTAGGAAACCCTGTACAGCCTACTGGGGGGCGCTGAGAGGGCCATGTTGGGGAGAACAGAGCCACCCAGCCCACAGCCTGCACCAGCCACCCAACATCTGGAGGCTTCTCCATCTGACATCTAATGCAACTGCATGAGTGAGTCCAGAGGAGAGTAGCAGCACTCCCGGATGGCCCATCCACAGAACCAGAATGGAAATAAATCCTCGTTTTAAGCCAGGAAGTTTGGGATGGTTTGTTACACAGCTTTAGATAACTGATACACCCACCCATTTGCCAGGATTGAGCTCACAGGTTGTCTTCTCCCAGAAGACTTCCCAAACTCCTCCCAACCTGGAATTAATCTGTCTACCTTCCGCCACCCATATTCACATGATGCTTTGTGATGAGAGCTTAGCACGATCTGCCTTCATAGGAATCTGTCTCTCTGGACCGTGAGTTGCCAGAAAGCAGGCCTGGGATCCCTATCTCGGAATCCCTCACCGTGCTTAGCATGGATCTCTGCCTAGGGCGGGGCCTGGTAATCTGCTCCCATTTACCAGGCCCTCGGGGGCCAGTGACAACCTGGCCTGCCTCAGTATAGATATAGCGACCCAGGTTGGAGGTAGGAGACTCACCTGGTCCTGAGGTCTGACTGGGCCCCTGATTGCCTAAGGCCATGCCCCTCTGAGCCTTCTCCTTCCCCAAGTGGAGACATGAACTCTTGTCTGGCCAACCTCACAAATGTGAGGCTCACACTGGGCAAGTAAGTGTGTGTGCAAAAATACATGTGCATGACCAAGTCCTGACCCTGTATGCACTGTGGTGAAGCCCCATGTGGGTTACTACTGGGGGGTAGGGTCCTCCCCTCCCCTTCTTGCTTACCTTCCGGCCGTGGTAGCCTTGGATTCCTGGGTCTCCCTGGGGGAACAAAGAGAAGACCATTAGTGGGATTTTCCAAATGCCAAATTTTGGCTCGCACTCTTCCCCTCACATCGCCATTCCTCTTCTCAATGACTGCAAATCCCACCCCCCCCCCCCCCCCCGACTTCTGGCCCTCCCTGGAACAATAGCTCTGCTTCCTGTGTGGCCAGCAGAGACCATTCTCTTCAGAACAAGTCGCCAGCTTGCAGAGGCAGAGGGAGGTGGACAGGGTCAACTTGGCAGGGGCCCAGGAGACCCGAATGTTGGTTTTGATTCCATCAATGACTCTCTGTTGAGCCTGGACAAGTCACTCTTCCTGAGGGCTCTCAGCCTCCACATGTATAAAATGGTTGGGTAGGGGCAGTGCTTTGCAACTTTGTGTCCCCAGGGCCTCAGGGCCCCCAGCTTCAGAGAGACAGTCAGGTTAACACAGTGGGCTTACAAACAAGGTCTCACAAGAGACCAGATGATCCCAAAGGTCGCCCTTCTAGCTCTGACTCTGTATGATACACCCTTTCATTGAGATGTTGTGACAGTGTCCTGGGCATCAACCTGGAGTCTCCAACCAGACCTTAAGCTCCTTGGAGTCTCCAACCAGACCTTAAGCTCCTTGGAGGATGGGACCATGGCTTCCATACTGGTCATATGGAAGTGTGCCTGGGGACACCAAAGTGCAATCTCTGGGGGACCCAGGTGGTTCCCCAGAGGACAATGGCACTTTGGAAGTGAGTCAAATGTGACCCATCTCTCACTGAGGTCACTTTCAGCTCCTCATCCAGTAGCCTGCAGTGCTGTCTCCCCTCCTTCCGCAGACAGCTCTCCCGCCCATGCAGCGCATCACCCGAAGGGCCCTCACCTTTGGTCCAGGAGGCCCGGGTAAGCCCTGTGGAGGCAAGAAGAAGGTGAGTGGAGATGGAAAGTTCTGGCAAACAGTGTGGTTAGGTGTGTTTACTGTGGAGGCTGGGAGCAGAGGAGTGCTCGAGTAGCTATAATGAGTTCTGGATATGCTAGAGACGAGATCTAGAAGATTCTGGAACGGTATCTGAAATCTGCTGAGGACATGTGGGGACAACAGGCTCACAGCTCCCTCTGGAGCCATGCAGGCGCTGTGGGCATCTCTGCTGTGCTCACCCGCTGGAAAATAGGTCAGCGGCAGCCTGTTAAACTGACAGTGTGGTTTGGTCCGGGTCCCCACCCTCCCACCTCCTGATTGGGACCCCTCCCTGGGAAGCCGACCTTGCTCAGCAGAGCGTCGGTTTTGCCCTTGGCCCTGCCAGCCTTCGAGGGAGCCTTCTGTCTCCTTCGGCCCAGGGTGCTGCGACCACAGCACTCAGCCATGGTGGGGGGATTGGGGGCAGGGGTGGGGGTGGCCCAGGGCCTGCGGGAGCCCAAGGGAGAGGCCAGGGCAGGCTGGCTCCACCGTGGTCTGGGGCAGAGGTCTGGGCAGCAAACACGGGCAGGAGAAAAGCAAGATGCCCAAGTCTGGGCTGTTTCAGTCGGCTTCAAAACATGCTTGCTGGTTTTTTTCTTTATAAACAACCTAACAAAGAAAACCACCTGGCTTGGGTTCAGTGCGTGGGAACCCAACATGTCTGGGCAGTAAGGGTCCTCAAAGAAGTGGATTTTGAGGAGTTTTTTTGGTTCTCTTGGTTTGGTTTGGTTTCATTCCCTAAATTTCACTTCCTTTTTTTTTTTTTTTTTTTTTTTTTGTTTTTTTTTTTCTAAATTTCACTTCCTTTCAGGTTTTCCACTTTCCCATCTACAAACCCATGGAAGTGAGACTAATCTTCCTCCTGGGATCCCACGACACAGCGATAGTTAACATCTATCACGGAGGTCAAGCTGGGCAGGAGGGCTGGCAAGTCAGGTTTCACACCGAGCTGAGCTGCCAAGCTGGGTGCCCCGGGTGGCCAGAGCTGTGGGCCAGCCTGGAGGGTCCCCGCACCGAGCCTCAGCATTGGCAGCTGGAGCAGCTGATGGGCCCAGGTGCGAGGCCGAGTGACCTGGAAGGTGGCCATCCTCGTGGAGGGCTGCCTGGCAGTGACATCGCTGACCTGGCCATTCCACCTCTGGGAATCTACTGCAGTGAAGGCATCAGAGATGCACACAAACATCTACGTTCAAGGATATATATTACAGAAGGGAGCTCATTACCTACTTGTAAATGGGCCCAGCAGCCCTACAATCCACACCATGGGAGACTCCTGCTCTAGGAAAGGGTGTGGTTTATGGTGTTGAGTGAAAAACATAACGGGACACAACCTGTTACCTTTTTCAGACTGTTACCAACCTGGAAGATGTTTACATGTGGATGTGTCTAAGGAGAAAAATGGAAGGGGGCCCTCCAAAATGTTAATGATGGTGAACTCTGGATATGGCAAAACAGACAATTTAAAGCTTTTTCTTTGTCTGTGTTCCAAATTTTTCATAATGCGTGGATGATGCTTTTGTCCTAAGAAAGAAAAACAGGGGGCGCCTGTGTGGCTCAGTGTCTGCCTTTGGCTCAGGTCGTGATCCCAGGATCCTGAGATTGAATCCCGCATCGGGCTCCCCCGAGGGAGCCTGCTACTCCCTCTGCCTCTCTCTTTTTGTCTCTTATGAATAAATAAATAAAATCTTAAAAAAAAGGAAAAATAGGTTTTTTTTTTCAGCCCAGTGAAATAAACACTATTAAACAGACTTCCCCCTTAACCCTGTCCCTGCCCGTGTTTGCTGCCCAGACCTCTGCCCCAGACCACGGTGGAGCCAGCCTGCCCTGGCCTCTCCCTTGGGCTCCCGCAGGCCCTGGGCCACCCCCACCCCTGCCCCCAATCCCCCCACCATGGCTGAGTGCTGTGGTCGCAGCACCCTGGGCCGAAGGAGACAGAAGGCTCCCTCGAAGGCTGGCAGGGCCAAGGGCAAAACCGATGCTCTGCTGAGCAAGGTCGGCTTCCTTCAGGAACATAGGACATTGGTCTTGGCTCTAAGACTGATAGAACTCATTTTCGGCAAAGAGGTCCAGGTGCCTGCTGAGTGATTCCCCTGCTCTGTTGCACCAAGTAGGCCGAGAGCGTGGGTCTTGGCCAGAGCTTGGAAACCCGATGGCTTAGTGGACACCCGACCTGACCTACTATTGCCTGAGTGTGGTCTCGCCTGGAGGGGGCACCTGTCTGCCCCCCTTGGCCCACAGTAGCCATCCGATCCTCAGGCTTGATGCGGTATCTCCCTGGCTTACTAGACATGCAGATTGGCTGGAAGGTGGCCCAAGACTGTAAAGCGCACATACAGCAGCAAAGGCATGTTCGTTAGGATGCCAGGTGGTCAGGTGTGCCCTTGCTATCTGCCTCAGAACCCACTGCCCCCAGCTCAGGTTCTCCTACAGCTCAGGGGTCAGGGGACACCCATCAAAGGGTGGGCCCTGGGAACGTTCTTTCCGAGCTCCTTTCTGCTGAGGCTGAGAACGGGGCGGCCTCTGAAAGGCAATGACTGGACTTGAGGCCTGGCCCCAGAAGCTGGGTTTTCAGAACCAGAGCATAACAGGTGAACGGGGCCCAGTAACTTCTTGCAGGAGCCACCCATGTCCAGTGGCCTTGCCAAGGTGTGGACCCTTTAGTGGGGACCCAGGTTCTTATCAGTTATGCACAGTTTGGATGCTTCCAGAGAATTTTTGGATAACTCTTGGGAGAGGAGGTGGTAGAGAGAGAAAGGGAAAACTTACGGGTGGCCCCATGGGCCCTGGCAGTCCCGGGTACCCCAGAGGTCCGCTTGGTCCAGGGGGGCCTGGTGGCCCTGGTGGGCCTTGGATACCGGCCTGGCCCTGTTCACCCTGATGTTGGTGAAAACGAGAGTTAGAGGGAGAGCCCCAGGGCTGGGGAGTGGCTCCCACCCCAGTGCCATGCACCCAGTGAAGGCCCCATCAGGGGCTCTGGTGGGAAGGCGGTGTGGCGTGATGGTGATGATGCTGTGGTGGTGACTGCATGCAGGGACCAGTGGCAGCAAGGAGACGGCCAAGACATGAGGCCCCCGAGAGGAAGGGTCCAGGGAGGACCTGCTGCACAAGCAGCTGGCCCTAGAGCAAGAACCCTGCAGGGGGCAGGGGTAGAGGAGTGAGCAAGATGACCCTGCCCGACCGTGGGCATGCTCCGGGCCTGGTCAGATAGCCGGGGTCCAGTCCACGTGGTCCTCAGCCTGGCCTGCCTCGGCCCCTCCCTCCGCGTGGCCAGTCACATCCTCTCTCTGGGCCGGGCCTCCCAGGCTTTGAGTGAGAGCAGCGGTCCCCTATTTCCAGCCGCAGCATTTTGCTGTCTGATTCTCTGGCCCCGAGTGTCAAAGGAGGCCCTTGGGTCAGAGGCCACAGAAGTTGGTCTGGCTCACTAGACAATTGGGCAAGAGCTCTTGTGTAAAAACATTTGGACTGGGGGCTTCTGATGTCACACTGGGAGCCCTGGCACTCGAGGCCTGCATTCTGGCGGGGGCCACCCCCCCTCCCCGTAAGTGACAGAGGCAGGCTGACTCCCTGCTTCCCCATCCTCTCTGCAGGCCGCCGCTTCTGTCACTTACGTCATCTGTGCTTGGCCTCAGACAACAATTGAGTTGGCAACCCTGAGCTGATTGAGTTTTGGGAACTATAAAGGGCTGTATGCCTGTCGGGGGTCCCCATTAGCATTCTTGTGCCCTGCCCCCACTCCTCAGGCAGCTGCTCTGAGCCCAGCCCCTGTCACCCACCGTGCCCGTGTCCAGGATGGGCCGAGGGCCCAGAGAGCTAGGGGTGGCATCGTGTTCCCTCAGGAAGAGGAGAGAGCCTGGTCCATGTGACCCACATTGTGGGGCCGGGGGCCAACCGGAGTCATCCTAGATCTGGACCAAAGCTGTCATGTTACTTTCTAAGTGACCTCTCCGGGGACCGTCTGGGCTCAGCTCCTATGAGAAGAGGCCCATCCCTGCAGACAGACTGAGGCAGAACCACCTGGCAGGCATGCGAGCTCCGGGCTGGGATGTGGGGGGACACAGGCGGCCGGAGCTGCAGGCCGGCCAGCCTTCTCGGTGTGCTCCCAGTGACCCTCTGTGACCCTCCTACCGTCTGTAGGAACGGGGGAGCCGAGGATGTCTGCTGCAACCCCACGGGAGGAAAAGATGAGGAGAAACAGGGGTGGGCAACCTCAGAACGAGAACTGTCGGGTTCCAGCAGCTGCTGCCTGAGCCTCCCTGGGCCGGGACATCCTCGCCCGGATGGCACCCAGCACGGTCATGCTGGGGCCCGGGCTTCATCCTGCCGTACCCTCTGAGAAGCCACGCGAGGGAGGGCACAGGGTGCCCGTGGTGGAGGAGGCAGGGGCAGCCTGGGTCACGAGTCCCATTTCACAGAAGAGAAAACGGGCTCAGAGAAGGTGAGCTCCCTGACTGAGGTCACATGGAGAATTTGTGGGGAGCCAGGTCCCAAACCCGGAACTCCACACTGTTCCTACTCGTTCCAAATAAGCCCCCAGAAAAAACTACTCACTGTCCAACTTTCTGCACTTTGGAAATGGCCTCCAACACCATCTGCTAAGTACATCATATTTCATATAGTTTCCTCTTTCAGCAAATGTTAGGCCAGTGTTTAAGCACCTTACAGAGCCTGTAAAATCAATATTGCTTTATTGATAGGAAATGGGCAGGCCTTTTTACGTCCTGTGATGGGCGACCGCAGAAAAACCCTTTTCTCCAGGCACGATCCACGGCGGGTGGGGAAGGGGCCCCTATGCTTCCCTCTCTACTTTGGAAACCAGATCAGGGCAGCACAGAAAGTTCTGGCGCTCCCACACCCTGCCCTTGAAAAGGGAGACAGTGACGTGCAGTGGCCTGGATGGGATCCTGGGCACCCTCTCGATTTCTTCATCCGTAAGGTGGGCGTGATTATGATGGCACCTGCGCCGCCCGCTGGCCGGTGTGACATGACACCAGATAATCCATGTGGCATTCTTACCGCAGCGCCTGGAGCCCAGCGAGGCTTAACGAACAGCATCTAACGTAACTAAGGCCAGGAGGTGGCTCCTGGGGGCCGAGGTGAATGGCCAGTGTGAGGGCAAGGGCAGCTCTTCTGGAATGGGGTCTGACACAGGTAGGGGGGGTGACAGGGGGGTGCTGGTGCTTCTCTGAGCTGCCGGTGGGCCCCCTGAAGAGCCGTGCCTGGAGTAAGCCTTGGGAGCACATGGAGGCTCTCGAGGATTTGGCTGCTGTAATGGGATATGCAGGCTCGGGTGGCACACGCGTCACGTGGCCCTCTGTATTTTTAGCTGTTAATTGGAGTGATTCTTCAGCCTTGTTCAATCAGGTGCCTGAACCGCTGGCCCCTGGGCTCCTGACTCCTGAGTGTGGCCAGATGGTGGCTCCGGGCCCTGCCGTCGGGCTTTCAGAGAGCATCTCGGAGCCCTGCCCCTTCCAGCATCCCCTCGGCCCTGGGGGTCACCTAACTCCCGCACAGCGTGAGGAAGGCTGGGGTGTAAGTGGCGGCCGTGGGCTGCCCGGCCCAGAATCAAGCTGCAATGCCTGTGCCTGGGTCCCTGGCTCTGCGGTCTCTTGTTTTCTGTTCTTTGTAACCTGGCCCTACCCTAGCCTCCTTGGGTTCGTAAGGCAGGGAGAAGGAAGCAGTTGCTCACAACGATTACACCTGTTGGTTGTGGGCTACATTCCCTCGGCAAATTCCCTCACTCCTCAAACTCAGATTACAAGTGATCAAGTGCTAAGCAATCCATTTCTAAATATAAAGGGTGTAGTCCAATGGAGACCACAAATGTGGGGTCTGAAGACCTGGTTGCCGGGTTCCCATTCTGCCTCTCGCTGCTTGTGTGACCTTGGGCACAAATTCACTCCTCTGAGCCTCAATTTAATAATAGCAGGAGCTATCCCAAGTGCTTTGCACACACTGTAGCTCTTCGCAGCAGGGACCCTTAATGTCCCCATTTGACAAATGAAAAAGCGGAGGCACAGAGAGGTTAGGCAATTTGCTCCCAACCCCGCAGCTAATGAGAGTCACAGAAGCTGGGTGCTCTGCAGTGTACTGGGTGTGTGACCTCGGGCAACCGACTGGGTGTCTCTGAACCTTGCCTTTCTCATCTGCGAAATGAGCATGATCGTGCCTAAGCCATAAAGTGGTCGGAGGAATGAGGCGAGCTCGGCCCTGTGAGACCCGGCACCCTGCGCTGCTGTTGCTGCTGACGGCTCTGGGGAGCCGTGGCGTGTGCCAGTGGGGGGACCTCCTGGGCTCGGGCCTCGTGTGTTTCCACATCTGTGCCATTCACGGGGCCAGTTTTGTCTAATTGAATCGAACTGAAGTAGAGTGAGGTCCTGGCTTTCTCTCCAGCCCCAGCTGGCCCGTCGGGGCCCGGAGCCCTGCCAAGCCCCCGGAGAAGCCACACGTGGTCCCGACAAAGGGACGGTGTCTACCTGGAAGGTCCGTCTTTTTATGACTGGGGGTGGAGCCAGTCGCACAGAATTGAGGAGAGGCAGCAGCTGAGGAGAAAGATGAGTTGGAAGGCCAGAGGGCAAAGGCCAAAGATCGCAGATGCTCAGAAGGATGCCGAATGTCGCCAGGAAGGCAGGGTGGCCAAGTGGGAGGGGAGGAGAGGAAGAGAAAAGAGTGATTAGCGAGCATGAGGCGCAGGGAGGGAAGGTGTGGGTGGGCCCTCTCGCCGTCTAGGGGCGCAGCGCCGAGCCTGCCCTTGGACGGCACACGGTCCCCTGGGGTGTTGGCCAGCAGCACCCCCGACTGGGAGAGTGGCCCCCCTCGGCTGGGCCACAGAGGCCCCTGGCACACAGCCCACCATTGCGCTGTCGGCCCCTCGTCTGTCCCTGGCGGTGGACGGGGGCAGCAGAGGCAGAGGCTCGGGAGGGACCCACAGGACCAGCTAAATTGGGACTTGAGGCCAGGCTGGTGTGTGGCAAACTCTGGGCTCTTTTTTTGGTTGAACGAGAAAGGCTAGCGTCAGCGAATCTGGGGAGGATGGTCACGGGCAGTGCCAAGTCGGGCTCCCGGGGGCTGAGCCGGCCGAGGGTGTGGCCAGTGTGGGCACGAGCTAAGTGCTTCTGAGGTCTCTCCGTGCACCCCCCCGCCACCCCCCCCTCCCCGGGGCTGGTGGGTTTGGAAAATAAAGGCTGGGCAAAGATGTCTCCAGCATGTTCAACCACTTTTTTGGGGCAGGCAACTTTCAATCACATTAGCTACTGTGATCTTCATTTCTGGACATTCTCGTTGCTTCCAGCCTCTCTGAGCACCCCAGGGCTTCAGGAAGCAGTTGGAGGCTGTGTGACAAGGGTGGCGTATCATTGACCCCTTGTTTTCGAAAGCATTTTACCTCACACGAGGCCCCTGGGATGAGTGTTAGGACCCGGGGGCCCACCTGGACTGAGACCTGGGAGCCTGCTGTGGCCTTTCCGGGTCCTGCTGCCTTGAGGGGCAGCGGCTGCCCCGAGAGCCCCACTGCTTCCCGCCGTGGGGCCTGGGGACGTGCAATGTTGGGTTCTGTGTCCAGGGAGCCTCTCAGCAGAGAGGGGCCCGCAGACCTTCCAGAAGCCACAAACCTTCAGGGTAATGATCTGGTTGGAGCGCAGAGCCGAAAGGGTGCTGCTCAGGTGCTCCTGGCATGGGAGGGGACGGAGGTGGCAGAGACAGGGCGACCGGGGCGTGAGTGCCAGAGCCCACAGACACCAGCTGCCTGTTCCCTGTCCCGGGGTACTCCACGCCCCACTCCCCCCTTCTTTCACCCCCTCCCTGGGATGCTACAGGCTGGAGCAGAGGCAGGATCTCTGGTTAGCTCTTGGAGCAGAGGCAGGATCCTGGAGGCCTGCCACCCCCGTCATGCCTGCAGACCCCTCAGAACACCAACAGACCATTCTCCCTAGGTGCTCCCTGCTTTCCTACCCACTTCCAGATCAACAGGGGGTGCCAGCTGCCTTGCCCTGTCCAAATCGGCTCTCACCCCTGCCTGACTTGGTCTCTAACCCTGCCACAGTCATAGCTTTGCTGCACTCTGTGGCCAAGATGCTTCTGGAGGCTTCCATCACTGCTCTCTCTCTCTCTCTGTCTCTCGTTGAATCGAGGGGCAGAGAGCCTCCCCACCTCCACTCCTCCTCCCCCGCACTCACTAAGGACGGATGACACACCGCCAACATGTCTGCTGTCGTGTTGTCTTTTGTGCTGGGGGATGCTGTCTTTCTTTCGGGTAACATAACAATCCTGTGAGTCCATCGTTTCAAATAAACACAGCTGACCTTCTATTATTGTATCAGGATCAGGCTGGCCGGAACACCAGCGCCCCTGCGTTCCTGGAGCACATGTCGCTGACAGGCTAGCTCTGTCTGCGTGGCCACCGGCCTGCGCCCCCTGCCCAGAGCCCAACCCAGCTTTGGCCTCAACCCCCAATCCCCACTGCTTATGTTGAAGACCGCCTGCAGCCTCTCCCCAGGAGCCCAGGAACTCCGGGGTCAGAGTCCAAGTGGCTGGATGCTGCTGGCAAGGCCCTCCCAGTGGCCCTCTATAGCCAGGTCGACTCTAAGCCTGACTCTAGTCCCCTTGCCTGATGGGGGTGGCAGCCAGGGAAGCCACACTGTGCGTGTGTTTCTGGGCACAATGAGGCCCATGGTGTAGGGCTGGGCACCCAAAGATCCTAGGGTCTGAGAGCAATATGTTTCTGGTCCCAGGTCTTACTGGAAGGCCCACATCTTTGCCCTCTGTGTTCCAAGAATGCCCTCCTGCTATTATGTTTGTAGCTTCCTAATAGGACTACAGCAGGCTTTGGGCCCTATATCCTGGGGAAAAGCAAGGAAAAGGAAGGAGCTAGGGCATGGGGGTGACTGGGAGGCCATCCCAGCCCAGAGAGTCCCCACTCTGCTTGGAGAAGGCCTCCTCTATTCCTAAGGAGGCAAAGCAGAGACTTTATCCTTGAACTGATAGAGCCAGCCCCCAGTTATCTCCCACCATTGAGGTCTGGGTCATCTGCAACAATGACTAAGCTGAAAGTCCCTCTGATTCAGCCGGGGCAGGAAGCCAGGCATGCACACCCGGTCACACACACACACACACACACACACACATACACACGCGGGGCAGGGAGTCAGACTCACAGACTCACACAAGCTGCACAGCCCTACAGAGGGCGCGGTGTGCAGAGAGTCGCAGGACCAGATACCCGGAGTTCCAGTACGCACACGCTGGGAGGCTTGCGGGCCAGCCAGCACAGGGGCACATGCACAGAGACGTGCACGGGCGGGCGGACGTGAGCCCTGGAGACCAGCCCTGCACAAGCGCGCTGCTGACCACCAGGCACACTCCAGGGCTGGGGGACGGCCACCCCCATGGCCACTGCTCTGGCCAACCTCTGTGGGTGCTGGGGGCCCCAGGGAGACGAGGCTGAGCTGGGGGCTGTGCCCAGGGGATGGATCAGTGTCAGGGGTTCACTTACCCGATGTGGGTACTCTCCACACTGCCCCTGGGGAAGGGAGGGAAGCAGAGGACTGTGTTAGGCGCTCTGGGGAAATTGTGCCTCAGAGGCATCCTCAGGACCTGGGGACATACCACACGTACTCATCCCCCCCCCCCCCCCCCCCCCCCCCCCCCCGCCCACCAGCCCTGCTCTGGTCCTGGACTAAACTCTCTGAGGCAGGAGATCAAACTCACTCCCTCCCGCTGGCTGGCAGCGGGGAAGACCCCTGAGGCCTGCCTGGACATGGTCCCGTGGGACGTGGGACACAGGGCAGGATTCTCCTGCCATATCCCACTTGCCATGACCGCATTCAGGAGTTATGTTCCATGCCTGGCTGGCGGTATCTTCCAGAAAAGGTCAAACCTCTGGGTGGGTCCATCGCACTGCCCCAAGCAGGAGCCTCTGGATGGGAAGTGCAGACACGGAGGGGGGCTGTGGGCATGGACCCCTCGGAGATGCCTTCTCTGAGGTTGGGGGTGCCAGGTGCACCCAGCAGAGTGTGCAGGGTGAGCCCAGCAGAGTGTCCATGAGAAATTTAAGGAGATGGCAAATGTATGAGGCCAAGAAGGGAACCAGGTGAGTGGTTTACAAATGGACACCTCAAAATCCTAGAGGCCCGTGGGGATGCATCAGGGAGCACCCTGGGTGTACATGCAGGAGGGGCAGAGAAGGAGTCTGAGGGGCCAGGCTCCTAGCCTCCCCTCCTCCCGAGGAGAGAACATCACCCAGAACACCCTCCCTCTTGTCTCTCATCCACCGCAGCATCACCAGGGATGCCCTGGTCCTGTTAATGAATACTAACATCCGAAAACCATCGCTTTGGACTGCTTTCTACATTTAGGGAGGCTGTTTCCTATGATGAAAATTCTAGAAAACCTCCATCAGGCTTACCTTTTCTCCTTTTTGTCCTGGAGGTCCCTATGAAGAGACAGAAAAGGCAGTTAGAAAGTGAAGCGAAGGCCACAGGGGCCCGAAACCTCCCTGCTGAGGAACATTAGGGCGAGGTACCAACCGGCTGTCCTCGGGGACCCGTCAGGCCCTGCAGGGAGGAAACACACAGAGGTCAGTGGGCGCGCAGAGGGCAGGCAGGATCAGAGATGCGCGGGGCATGCTGGGGGCCGGGGCTTGCAGGGAATGCACGGAGTCCTGAAGGCTGGGCTCCTACCACCCATGGCCTGTGCTCCTGTGCCCAGGATGTTCTAGGTGATGTGGCCTGTACACCAAGTCTCAGCTTCTTCCTCCGTCAATGGGAGTGACTCAGGGTGCCCTGGGCCCCTGGGGGGAAGCCCAGGGGCCTTCCCTCCTCCTCCTCCTCTCCATCACCCTCTCATGGGCCGGCTGTGAAGGGGGCTGCATGTACACATCAAGTGGTGCTCTGCTGCTGTGGGCTGCCCTGCCTCATGCATGCCCATCTCCTCCCCTCATGGGGCCAAGAAGTAGAGGTCGAAAGCCTCTAGGAGACTCTGGCCCATTCTATCTTCTGCCTAGCACTGCCTCAGCAGGAAACCCACCGAGTCAGAAGGGCTTTGGGGTATGCGCAGTGGAGGGGGGTGCTGGGGGCGATGCTGCTGACACATGGGGCCTTTGGAGAAACCTTTGGTGAAGAGAGGGAGCAGGGAGCTGGTGACCTAAGCCATGTTCTGGGCCCCTGAGAGGAACACAAGGGGCCTTGGGGCACCCTCTGGGGTGTCTTGTCAAGTTTGTAGGGCTGAGAAAGAAGCCTGGGGTCAGGGTGGACCCTAGTCCTTTGAGGAGGACACAGGGTTCAGCTGGCTGTCTCAGGAGCTGACCCGAGGCTGGTGTGGAGGAAGAGGGGATACTTTGAGGACGCGCTCTGAGGCAGGCTTTCAGTATGAGCCGAACCCACACCCGCACTGGCCCATGGAGAAGACGCTCGCGTCAGCTCCGCTTCCCAGATGAGGTGATGGAGACAGGGCCCTGCAGCCCAGTGAGCGGTGGCGCTGGGACGAAAGCCCAGGTTTGCTGACTGCAAAGGCCCAGCTGTTTCCTCTCATCCACACTCTCTGAACTGGGCCCCTGAAGGCAGGGCTTCTAGACTTGGCCGGAGCCACGGGCAGTGCTCTGCCCCTGGGGCCCTGAGGTCCCTTCCAGCCACCATCCTGGGCTCCTGTGAGGATCCATCTGCTGCACCAGCCTCTTTGGGGTTGAAAGAACTCAGGATCTCCTGGGAAGGGCCCATGTGGGTGGGAAAAGAGCCTCTCTTGTCCCTGACTTGTCAATGGGACCAACCAACAACCTGGGAAATTCTCACAATGGGAGGGGACAAGTGGCCTTTGGGACAATCCATGGGGCATCGCAGCCCATGTGGCTGACCATGTGTTCAGCGTAAGGCCAGCAGAGTGTGATGCATGGCAGGGAAGCAGCCTGCAGGTGACCGGCCACCCCTTCTCATGATGAACAGAGGCATATGATGAGGAGGGGAGGGCCCGCGGCTGAAGAAAGCCATACAAAGGTTTGGGGCTGCAGGGACTTGCAGGATGCAATCCAGATGTCCCAGATGGTGGCCCGTGTCACAACAGTGGTCCCCAGAGGTATTATTGTGTTGCTGCCACACAGTTTTATTTCAATGAATTGCCAACATTTAAGAGCAAGGAGAGTATGACACGAGTCTGGATTTCAAGTTTCTCTTAAATATTTCAAGGCCCAACCACACATGGCACCAATTAGCTCTTGCTGAATAGTGGCTGCCCCTTTAAGATAGGTCACGGGTGATGCGCTAGGGCGCTTGTCCTGCCTCCCGTCTGCTCTGCTGGGCACTGTTGTGAGCACTTGGTGTGAATGAACTCCTCCCACCCTTAGGGCAGCCCTGAGCAGTGGGAGAAGATGTGCATTCAGGGTCCCGGCTCTCCTTGATGGCACTTGTGGGATCCCCAATCCTGTCCACACCTTTCCTTAGGTTCTAGGGGCTCCTATGGGGTGGGAGGGCTGGGGGTGATCCCCTTTGGAAGTGAGGACAGAGAGTAATCATGTGAGAGTGAGCCCCAGCCCCCCATGTTGGATGCCTAGCAGAGGGGGAGCCATCTGGGGATGGAGGTGAGTGGGAGAAAGACAGATGATAAGCAGGCCAAGATAATTACACTAGACAGTGTGTTGAATTAATAGCGCGGGGTCCCTGTGCCAAGCCAAACAGAAGCCTAATGGTTCCGTGGCCTGTCAGATTTTGACGGATGACTGAGAGGCAGACAGAGGATCTATCACACTGATGCGGGCTCACGGGACAAGGGATGGCCTCTCCCTTTCCCCCCTGGGTTAGCTCCGGACAGGGGGACACATGGGTCATTCAGTGGCGTGGGGCAGACAGATGGCAGAGGAGGCCCCGTAGAAGCGTTCCTCTCCTTCAGGACAAAGGGCTCTGCAGCAGAAAGGAGGTGTGGTGCGATCCCACCACATGGGGCTCAATCCCAGCTCCGTCATTTAGAAGCTGGGTAGCCTTGGGCAACATACTCAACCACTCTGTGCCTCCATCTCCCCTTTCGTCGAGTGGGGATAATAAGCTGCTGTGAGGATTACACAAGAGTGCCTAGCTGACCGTTACTATTACTTCTGGGTTGCCACGGACTGTGTTATGGCAGGGTCAGGCCACTAGGAAGGGGAAGAAGGTGGCAGGGAGGGGTTGAGGGAACAAGGGCCCCAAACTCCTGGCATTTAAACCCCTGTGCCTCTAGAACAATGGCAGCATGGAAGTGTTCCTGTCTTAGTCTCCACCGCTTCGTGCATGTGCACTGCCATGCTGGGAACAGGGGAGGGGCAGCAGGACATGCACCTGCAGTGGTGGTGGCTGTGACGGGCAGGAAAGCTGGCTGGGCACCTGGATTCCAAAGCCAGCTCTTCTGCCCACGGCCTCCAGAACCCCACTACCCTTTTCCCAGTTCTGTGGATGTTTTCAGCACTTGCTTGCCCCAGGGCCTTCGCACATGCTGCTCTCCCATGTCCAGAATGCTCCTTACCATTCCTTTTTCTCTTTGTGAAACCCTCATCCCTCGGGCCCCAGTTGAAGCCTTTGTCAGAAAGCCTCTCTGACCCTCAGCCTGGGTGAGGTGCTGTTACACGGAGGTTTCTCAGGCTAACCGGCACAGCACTGATTGCCAAGGCGGTTTGTTAATTATGTGAGTGGTTATTTAATACCTGCTCCCCCAGTAGACGGTGAGCTACAGGACGGCAAGGACAGTGTCTTTCTGACTCCTGTCTCTACCCCTGGCACCTGGCTCAGTGCCCAGCATAGCGCAGATACTCCCTAAGAATGTGTTAAGGGGAAGGCAGGAGGCAGGGAAATAGGGCAGGAGAGAGGGGAAAGAAGGAGGGAGAAAGGCAATGAAATGTGGAGGGAAGGACCTAGAGAATTGGGTTCGGATTCTGTTTCTGATGCTCTCTAGCTGTGTGACTTCAGGCAAGTTACTTAGACTCTCTGAACTTTCGTTTCCGCAGCTGTCAAGTGGCTACTACTAGTAGGACCTGGGGCCCAGGCTTAGGCTGAGCATAGAGGAGGTTAGACATGCATAGTGCCCAGCCCCGTGCCCACCACATAGAAAACCCTCAATTATATTAGCTGGGCCTGAGTCGACGGGACAGGTGGAAGCCCAGAGGCAGCTGAGCTTCCAAGGGTCCCACACAATTTAGGGGGAGCTAGGGTGAAGGCTGGGGCTCCCTTCCCATCCACAAAGTTGGCCACCTCTTGCAGCAGGCAGGGTTCTGGCCTCCTGCGCTGTGACTGTGCCCCACTTGTGAGTGGAGAGTGTCCTCATGTCTGCCCTTGGAGCAGGACAGGCACTGAGCCGGGCTGGACGGGGAGCCGGGGAGCCTGCCGTGCCAGTCTCACCGCCCTGCACATTCCAGACCCTTCTGCAGGAGGTGGGACCTCACACTGTAGAGGTGACCACCCTGGAAGGCAGCCCAGGGAGCTGGCCCATCTACTCCTAATGGCCCATCTGTCCCCGTCCCCAGAGAACTGGCCGCCTCCCCTGCAGTGGGTGGCCCCTGACAAGGGGAGGCTTTCCCTTCTGGAAGGAGTAGCCTGGAGGAGTTGTAGGGACAGAAAATTTCTTTAAAAGGCTTTGCAGAGGTGAAAGGGGTTAGGGGGAAGGTGGGGGCAACCGTCCCCTTCTCCAAGTCTGCTTGATGCCCAGCAGGGACAGGAGTGCCTGGAGCCCTGGGGCCGCCCAGAGCGGGGTGCGGGTGTAGAGAAAGTGCTCAATGGGCTCCTCACACCCCCAGTGCGAGGACGGGGGACCGAATGTAAACTCAACCCCAAGGCAGAGGCAGAGACCTGTGGCAGTTTGGGAGCACCAGCCTCTTCCTCTGTGGAGCACTGGTGGTACTGAACTCTCTCTGGACCTCCTTTTCCTCATTTTTCAGGTGGAAAAGCCCCCTGCCCACCTCTCCTCCCTGTGTTGATGTGAGGACGCTAGGGAGTGACGATGGGGGCAGCCATAGGACTGTCCCTGTGGGTCCCCTGTGCCGGGTGGCGATTGGCCATGGCCCACGAGGGCCAGGCTGACCTCTCCACCCCTTAAGGGAAGGCAGGAAAGCTGGGGTCTTACCATCTCCCCTTTGGGTCCGGGGTGGCCCTGGAAGGAGAAGAGCGTGAGAGCCAGGTAGGCTGCAGCCCAGAAGCCCCTGCCTGCCCCCTCCCTCACCCGCCGCTCATTGTGCACACATCTTTCCTCCTCCCCAGTTCTCTGGCTCCCAGTCCTGGGCCCGCTGGCTCAGGTGGGGCATCTGCTTGTTGCCCTTTCCTGGGTCTTACTAGCAGCTGCCAGCCCCTGCAGAGCCCCTGCCCCAGGCGCACACCCGGGGGAGGTGGAGGGATGCCGGGGCCTGGGAGCTGAGTGCAAATGGCCTCCAGACCCCTCGTGGTGCTTAGCTCTGGTCTGCAGTGGGGGATGGACCAGACGGGTGACCAGGCCCTCATCTGGAGGATGCCAGCTGCTCAGGGGGAGAAGTGAGTGCATAGAGCTGGGCTTGGCACCCCCTGCCTTCCCTTGTAATCTCTGAGGGCATCAGAGGGGTCGAGCTCTCCCCAGCTCACTCTTTCCTAGGAGTGGGCAGGGGTCTCCTTTCCCCCATGAACATTGGGGTCTAGGGTCCAAGTCCAAAGGATTAAAATGGACAGAGACAGGAGCTGTGGATGGGGACCCAGACTCCATGTGGACTTGGGTGTACATGGGTCCCAACAGGGATGGGAGACCCGAGGAGACAGGGAGGGGCAGGCGACCTGGTAGTGCTAGGGGGCAGGTGTGAGCGGGTGCCCAGGCTCCAGTTAGAGCCAGCAGCCTGAGCCCTCCACCCCTCTTCCCTACAGGCTGCGTCCTTGCCTCACTCCCTAACATAGCCCCTTCCAAGGGCACCTCAGAAACACCAGCTTCTAGGGGTGGCTCTTGCCCAGGATGTTGAGAGCCCAGCTTGACGGTCATGGACTTGTGCCCAAGGGAGGCCCACTGGGGTCGGAGGGCCCTTCCCGCCTCCCACTGGTGACAATATCCCACCCCAGGAACTTGTCATTCCATCTGGAGCTTCTCTCATGGAGTTAGGGTCTTGCAGAGGGCTAAGGACCCAGGGTTAGTGACCTGGGTTAAGTCAGGGAGAAGAGCTTACAGCCCCAGAGGGTCCACTCACCGGTTTGCCGTCTAGCCCAATGGGACCCTGAAAGAGGAAAGAAGCCACATTAAAGACAGCATCACAGGTGTCCTGCCGAAGAGGCAGCCTGGGCAGTGGTCAAGGACACAGGCTCTGGACTCCCAAGAAGAGTTCAAGTGTCTGCTTGACCACTTACTGGTTATGTGACCACGGGTAAACTTAGGCCTCAATTTCTTATCCTAAAATGGGGAAAATAGAGTCTTCCATGAAGGGAGAGTGTCTTTGTGAGGAGTGAACGAAATGCCACCTGTCCAGTGCCCGGCACGAGGGACAAGCTGATGGATGAGAGTCACTGTGGCAATCACAGATCTCCTCCTCATTCCGAGTGGCAAGTGAGCTGGATGTTTCTAGAAAGCCTGGGGCTGGCCAGCACCAGGGCCTGCAGAAAAGGAGAGCTAGCCGCTCCCCTGCCTTCCCTCTCAGAGCCGGGCTTAGATCCCTGGGGCAGGGGTCACAGGACATCCAGGGGGCCGCCTCACTGTCTCCTGTAGGTGGATCTCTCCAGACCAGCTTGGGGGTTGCTTCCCGGAGGTGCATCATCTCTTTCACGTTCCAGTGTCCTGCTGGGTTTACCTAGCCTGTGACTTCGCTCACTTGTCCCCGTCCTACTGTCTCTTCATTTCCCTAAGGGTTTCCCTGTCCTCTCTTGCACTCTGGGCCAAGTGCCAGCTACTCTCAGTTGCTCTCTGTGAGAGGCTGCAGGAAAGGGTCCTTACTGACCCGAGTTTGGAAGGTCAAGAGCAGTTCGAAGGCTGGCCCCACATGAAGTTTAACCCAGTCAGGCCCAGGGGTCACCGGGGACACAGCTAACCTCAGCCCTCCCGACTTACCGGAAATCCAGGAAAACCTCGAGTGCCCGGCTGACCCTGGAAAGAGCGGGAGAAGAGTGAGGATGGGTGAAGAGGGGATGAAGCGAATCTGAGTCCCCAGGTTCGCCTCTGCCCCCAGCGGGCAGGTGGTTTCTGTCCCCCTCTCCTGGGGTCCTCCATGGGAGATACTTCGCACAGCGAGCTGGCTAGCAGGGAGGATGGAGAAGGATGGACACGAACACCAGGGAAACGTCCTCCAGGGGCTGGGGGGTGGGGGGGAGAAAGGGAGGAGGGGCCCAGCATCCTTCAGGTCTTCCTGGGAAGTAGCCCCAAGAGCTCCTGCCTGCCTCCCTGCCCTGAACCCCACGTGTGAACAGGTGGCTGGACAGCAGGACAGCGGGGACTGGCCTGCTGCACCCTGAGCTCCTGGGCTGCGATCTCCTGAGTCCTTTATATTGACGCAGAAGCCGACCTGCACAGTGTGCGTTCGCAGGCCACACGGGTCAGATGGCTTGTTTTTTTCTCACCCTGGCCAGCCCCTTGGGTTGGACAATCTCTGTGCCCACTCACACCCGTTCTCCTGCAGGTGCAGAGTGCCACGCAGTAGGAGTTTAGGCTGGAGGCTAGACGCCGCTGGTCACACCCCGGTGGCCTCTGCTCCAGCCTCGGGACAACAGAGATGTGCTGAGACGTCAGAAGAAGGGTGGGGCCGTGGGGACCCAGGGCTGGCGGGGCTGAGCGGGAGGTCAGGCTGGTGGTCCCCTCGCCTCATGGGTCATTCACCGTGTAAGCCCTGATCCCGCCGCATCTCCCCCATGCCTTGCTCGTGCACATGGCTCCCCTGCTTTCCCTGGACACACACCCCATCTTCCCCACGGTCAGCCCTCAGCTTGGAGTCTGGCTTTGACGGAGACGGTCACAACGTCCTCCCAAGCTTGGGCCTCCGAGTCTGGCAGGCGGAGCTGCAGTCCCACCTCCTGCAGCCGTGGCTGGGGGCTAAGTCCTTAGGCTTCCCTCTACTGATCCCTACGGGATGGGGACAACAGCGTACCCACACAGGGTCATTCCATCGCATCCGATCGTACTTGTAAAGGCTCCCTCAGTGGCAGCTGTCACCATTGAACCTATGGACGATTGTCCCTGCCCATCCGGAGGGGTCTTCCTTGAGGCCCAAGCAGGCAGTGTCCCAAAGCCTCTGCTCAGGGGACATGGCTGAGTGGGCCGGGGACTCTGCCGTCCGGGTGGGGGGATCGAAGTGGGGAGCGAGCCGTGGTGGCCCACGGGGTCGGGATGGGCTTGTGGCAGCAGCCTGGGGGGGGCGGAGGGAGGAGATGCCACTCACATGTCAGAGGGCCCCGGGCTTCGCTCCTCTCAAAGGTAAGTGATGCTAAGAATAGAACTAAGGAGAGAACCCTGAAACCGTGCGATGTGGCCTCTGGAACCTCGCAGTGTAAACTTCCAACTACTCTGCCGAGAGGCCTGAGGAAAAAGGTCAGCAGGAGAGGATTCCAAGAAACATCTTCAAGTCCCACTCCGGATAATGTTTACACAGTAGGGATAATCACATGGTTTACTAATTACAGAGCCTGCCCGGGAGCAGAATGCATCTCCCCGGCTCAGAGCCAAATCCAGAGCCAACCAGGGCTTTTTCGGGATCTTGGGAAGAATGTTGTCATTGACCGAGTGGAAACTGGGACTCTGCTTCCTGGAGATGCTGGGCTGCGGAAGGCACTCTCGGAGGCCTGGAACTGGATTTTAATTTACATCTCTTCAATCACACGCTGAAGCTGGACATCTCTGCCAGTGTTTATGGGCCCGTCATTTACTTGCGAACCGCCTGTTTGTGTTCCTTACCGACAATCTGCCCTCGCTTGTTTGTCTCCCACTAACCTGAGGACAGAGCTCTTTGTCCAGGTTGGTAACTCTTTGAGAGTCGCGTGTGTCGCCAATATTCCTTCCACTTTGGCATTTGTCTTTTTCATGCTGTATTTCCTGCCTGATGGAAGTTTTACGTTTATGTCGACAGACTTATCGATCTTTTCCTAAGGCTCCTGGGTCTTATGCCATGTTTCCGAGGGCCTTCCCTGGTGCGGACTTCATAAATGTTTGCTCACGCTTTGTCCTCATATTTTATGGTTTCATGTTTTACATCCATTTGATATTTATTCTGATATAACAAGTGAGGCACAGATGCAGCTTTTTTTTTTTTTTTTGGCTTTACCTTTTGGTGAATGGCTTGTCCCCTATCCCAGCATCATCTCCTAAACAATCTATTTTTTTCTTCCTCCTGTGAAACAAAACTTTGCCATGGACTAACTTCCCAGATGAGTTTGGTTTTATATCTGGCCTCCTCGTTCTGTTCCATAGAGCTGCTCTGTTTTTATAATACATTTATATTTATTACATTTATTATTTTACATTTGATATCTAGTAGAACAATTGGTCCTGTCCTCCCCTCTTCCCCTTGCTCTATTTTTCAGAATTTTCCTGACATCCTTATGAAAGCTAACTTTTTTCCCAAATGAAATGAATATTATTCAGTTGGACTCCCCATCTGCCCATTCCAAGTCAATGCTGGGATAAATGGTAAAAAATGAAGAAACATTCAACAGATATATCCCATTCCCCCGGCCTCCCATTCCAAGTCAATGCTGACTATCTTTCAAACAAGACCCCATGCCGGTCAGTGTTTAATCGCCAGCTGAGGTGACAGTGAGAGGGAGAGAAGAGTCTTGATTTGTACAGCATTTGCCAGTCTCTGGGGTGTAAATATACCTCCTACCCTGGGTGATTTTAAGCTATCAACATGATGCCACCGAACACAGAGTTGGTAGGGGGTGTTCTTGTGAGCTGAGTGAGCCAGCTCCAGCTCTGACCTCCAGCAGCAAATGGGATGTCCCTTTGGACATTACAAGGACATCCAATTCATCATGTTCCAGCTAGACTCATGTTCCCCAGCAAAATCTGCTCCCCTCTCTGGAGAAGGGCAGTTAATTGGCCAATTCCACCTACGAGAGGTCCTACCAGACCAGCCCTTGCTAAATGCATGTGCCTACCAGCCAGTCCCTGACCTGCAGCCGCTTCTAAACATGCTTCACGCCCGAGCAGGGAGGGGCAGGAGATCTTTTTAAACTGCAAATCTGCGGGATGCCTGAGTGGTTCAGTGGTTGAACATCTGCCTTTGGCTCAGGTCATGATCCCGGGGTCCTGAGATTGAGTCCTGCACTGGGCTCCCTGCCTGGAGCCTGCTTCTCCCTCTGCCTTTGTCTCTATCTCTCCCTGTGTGTCTCTCATGAATAAATAAATAAAATCTTAAAAAAATAAATAAACTACAAATCTGATCATGTCCATCCTCAGCTGAACACAAGCCAAGTGTTCTCCCCTGCCCTCAGGATAAAGTCCCGACTCCTGAAGACCCTGTCCAAGTACTTTCCAACTGGGCCCTTGCTCACCTCGTTGGCCTCACCCGATAACTTATAAGGAACTCTCTTACCTCAGGGTCTCCTCCCTCGCCTTACTAACTGGGCACTTCTACTCATTCTTGATCACAGTTTAGTTATCCTGCCTTCCTGGAAGCCTTCTCTGTCACCTCCACTCCAACTCAGGTCCCTCTTCCCTGTCTGCCCAGATCCCTAACCATCACGGCTGAGCATGGTCTATATTATAATCACTATGGGATTGCTCGTCTCTCTGCACAGGGACAAGCAGGCTGTGGTCCGATTTTCATTGTCTACTCAGCACCTAGCCTCCAGTTGGTGCCTAAAAAATATTAATGGGATGAAAAAATGAAGAAACATTCAACAGATATATCAACCCAGCATGGAGCACCTCCTTGTGAATGAGGGCTGGAAGTTCAGATGGCTCCTCCCAGACCCTGAAGACAAGCTGGGGGGCTCAGGGAGGGAGTGAGCTCCCCTTGAGATGGGGGGGGGGTGTTTCCTAGCTTGGAAGATGACCTGCCCAGTGTCTGCTGGGCCAGCCAGTGTTCCGGCCTCCCCTTGCTTTAATGGGGCACACCACTCTAGCATCTTGCCTCATTGGAATGTGAACTATCCTTTTCCAAAGTTCCTGGCTGGTTCCCCCTTGGCTCAGACTATTTCAGAAGAAGCTCCAAGAGAGGAGGCAGGTGGCCCCTGAGAGTGGCAAGGCTGGTTCTTATTAGGAGCATTTCTTCTTTTTTTTTAATTTTGATTTTTTAAAATTTAAATTCAATTGGCCAACATATAGTACATCATTAATTTCAGATGTAGTTTTCAATAATTCATTAGTTGCAAATAACACCCATTGCATTTATTCTGAGCCCCTTCTGGCTGAATGGAAAGCCACATGTTCCCTATAATCCTTGGCCACAGAGGGCTTGCCCACTTGATCTCTCTCCCTTAGTGACAGACGTCCCCTTTGTCTTCCCCTCACCCTCTGTTTTCACCAGCTCTGGGTGGCTTCCCGGGAGGAGTTGAGGTGGTCTCCCTGGTCTTTCGAGAGGACTCAGCAGGGACGCCCCAGTCACCTGGGTGATGGTCACCCACAAAGGCCAAAGTAGAAGCAGGCTGGGCTTAACCCAGCCCTATACACTTCTCCTACCACCAAGTCTGTACCCACATGGAGAACTGTTTCTTCTCCTGAAGGTAAATATCTCTTTTAAACAGTAGAGCTTGAAACCTGGAAGGAAGGGTTGCAGCAAGAATGCTGGCTTTGGAATGAGATGGACCTGGCCCAACCCCAGCTCCAGCATTGGCTAGCTGAGTGAGCTCAGGTGAGTTATGAAACTCTCATCTCCTTCTCTGGGAGATGGGTTGGCGGGCCTGCCCCACAGCTTTGTTGGGAGGGCTGATGGAGGCCCGGGCACAGGTGGGCTCTCAGCGCAGGACGGGTGCCCAGGGGATGGAATTTATCACCAGTATCTAAACAGAAGGTACTTTTCACCACTAGAGTCAAACCCAGTGGAGGGGCTATGGTTCCTGATTGGGCCCACTGGGCTGGAGCCAAGGGCACTGAGGCAGACCGCTGCCCCTGAGTATGTTCTCCACGGGGGGCCTTTCCGACAACTCTTAGGTAGCTCATTGGCATCATACCACCGAGAGGGTATTGGAGGACCAGCGTGAGCCACACAATGGAATCTGGGGTCAGCCTGGGCGGCAATCAGAGGCGGTGGCCAAGGGGTAGGGCCTGTGTTCTGCTGCTCTTCTGTTCACCCAACAGGCCTGCCCACACTTGGTCCTGGCCTTTAGAACCTGGGGACTGGCTCTCTCTGTGACCTTCTCTGAGACCTTCTCTGAGACCTGCTCCTCTCTAGAGGCCCCCTGGCTGAGTACCACCGTTGTCCGGAATGGCTGGGCTTGGGGCATCCACAGGGTGGCTCCTCTAACACACACAGAAGCTACAGCCCATCGGTGCAGTGGCCACATGGGCTCAGAAACACAGATGCTGGTAAGCAAGCGGCCTGGGGGTCTGCTACGGCAGTGAGGGTCCAAGGAGCAGACTCTGAACCACACGGCCTGGCTGAATCACTGAATCTCAGCGTGGCCACACTCTAGTGAAGGATCCTGGGCAAGTCACTCAGCCTCTCTGTGCCGGGCTTTTCTCATCCATGAAACAGAGGTGCTGATCATACCTACCGGTGGGGTTGGTGTGAGGATTCAGTGAGTTGCAGTGTGTAATGGTCTTAGGATGCTGCCTGCCAGATTCACTGCCAAGGGTGACCCTAATCAGAGGAAATCTTGCCTAGGAGGCTGGATCTCTGCAGCCCACAGCCCTTCCAAGCCTGCCTCCAGCCTTTGCCCTTGACCTGCCTGCCAGCCCTGCTCCCCAGCCCCTAGCCCTGCCCTTTGGCTCCCCGCTTTGACCCACCCTCCACCTCCAAGCAGCCCTGAAGGGTTGACCCTCTGCTCCTCGCTCTCAGCACAGCCCCTCTTTTGGGTGTGACTTAGCAATGTGCTCTCTGAACCCTATCCCTAGACTAGGGGTAGGAGATGCTCCTGCTTCCCACTGGCTCCCTCTGGTGAAGGCAGGGGAATGGGCAGGCTGGACTCCACACTTCCGTTGGGCTAGCCTCACACTCCCAGAGGGTAGCTGTCTGCTTCCCTCACCCTCTCACTGTGTAGGGAAGGAAAAGTGCACAGCAGAGCATGGTGATGATGGCCTGATCTATGGTGGAAGCCCTGGATGTCAAGCATTTAGGTTCTAGTCCTGCCCCAGTCTCTGTGTGTGAGCCTCTGGCCCCTCTCTGGGCCTCAGTTTCCCCTTCTGAGGGGGCTGTGCTAGATCATCACTGAGGTCCTTTCTACCTGACATTTGGTGATTGTACCGAAGCCCTGTGGTTTGGGCTCTTCCCATAGTCATGATATCTTCCCACATCATCACCTATGTTCCCTTTTGGTCCCTAAGGAAACCTATCTGAGGGGAAGCCTCTGATTTCTGGGCCACTGGATAGAGGCTACTAAGAATCAGGACCCAGCAGTGTACATAGGAAGGAGACTTTGAAGACGAGTGGTGGGTCGGGCCTCTGCTGACACCAGGAGTGGGTGCTTGGGGCAACGGATCTGGATGCTGGATATCTGCTCCAGGGGCTTCTGGAAGCAAGACTTGTCCCCTGGAAAGCTGGAGCATGCCATCTGGGGAGGAACAAGTGCTTTCTCCCCTGCCTGTAAACAGCAAGGCCACCTCATAGCTGCCGGTTTCCTGGCCAAAGGGTGGCCCTCGCGAACCCTCCTGAGAGGGTGTAATTTAGGTCTATTTAGGCAGGCCTGGCCTGGCTGACCACATCACAGGCGGTGGCCACCAGGCCCAGAGGCACAGCCAGGACTTGCCCCTCCACCGGAGCCCTTGTCATTAACTGGCCCATCCCCCACCCTGAAGAAGAGAAAAACCACTTACAGGGGGGCCGCGGGGGCCGATGATGGACATGCCGGCATCTCCTGGGGCCCCCTGTGGGAGAGAGAGAGACAGGAGAGGGAGAGGGAGAGGGGTAGGGATGGGAGGGGAGAGGAAGGAGCTGGCAGGTGGGGAAGGGGTGCAGGGTGGGTGGGGTACCCAGCCAGAGGCAAGGTGAACAGGGGGGCAGAGGGTATGGAGGGAGGTGGGAGGATCCGAGGAGAGGAGGCACAGGGTGCATGGAGCATCCGGGAGGGAGAGAGAAGGGCAGCAGGAAGCAGGAGGAATGAAGAGGGAAGAGCAGTGAGCGGTAGCATAAGATGCGGGACCAGGGACAGAGGGAGGTGAGACCCCAGGCAGAGGAGGGAGGAAGGGGTGCAGCGCAGGGATGAGCAACAGGTAGCACAGGGAGGGGGAGGCACGCAGCTCAGCCACACCGCTCGGGCCCCAGAGGCCTCCCCCTTGCCCTGCCCTGCGCCCTCCAACCTGCCCCGGCCCCACCCAAGCTCAGAGCCCCTGAGGCCTTTGTCTCCACCCCAGCCCCCAAATGCCTGTGTGGCGCACACCAGGCAACAGGTGAACCCGGCTGCCCCATGGATGGCATTGCTCAGAACAGGGGGGGGGGGCAAGACACACACTTTCAGCCCCGAGAGGATGGCGGCCACTGCTGAGCTGGGAGCTCCCAGTGCCATCCGAGGGTGGCCGAGCTGCCCAGATATCTACACCGTGTGCAGGCACGCATGTGGGTGCTGGGGGCAGGAGGGGCGACACAAAGATGAAGGTGTATGGGATGCAGATGGGGGTCGGAGATGATGCTCTGGCGGAAGGACCTGGACCCGGCCCTGCTGGGAGGAGGGCTGGATGCTGCTTCCCACCAGGAATCCCCCCTCCTGGCAGAGGAAACGCCCGGGACCTCACTCCCAGGTCTCCCAGGCAAGTCCCAGACCCTCTCCCAGCCCCCAGCCGTCCTCTGTGAACTGGGTGCTGAGGGCTGCTCTGCTGCTACCTTTGGAAGCAAAGGACCTAAATGCATTTGTGACTGTCATGCCTCACACGTAGGTGAGCAGTGATCTCGAATTTGTAACTGTCTGTACCACGGCAATGATACAGCAATTGTTACACAAGGCAGGATAGTGTAATGAAGCCTAGCTCTGCTCCCTCCCGCTATGTCACCTTGGGCTACTTAACCTCCTTCTGCCTCAGTTTCCTTATCTGTGCAAGGAGAGGGATAATAGCACCTGTCTCATAGGATGGCTGTGCAAGTTTCACGAGATAATGTTGTAAAGGGCTTAAGACTGTGCCTGGCGCATGATGGGGCCAGCAAATGTTTGCAATTATCCCTTTGCAATGATCGATCGATCATGTCCCTCGTCTTTCTCCCAGGCAGCCTGGAGCCCCAGGAGGGGACCCTCTGGGGTGGGACCGAGCGACAGCCTTTGTCCCGTTTGGAGGACAGCATAGCGCAATGGTGAGGAACCCCAGCCTTGGAGTCAGACACGCCGGGGCTCTTCTCTGGCTCTGTCACTTGCTGCTGTGTGACCCTGGATCTGTGAAGCTGCCTCTCTGTGCTTCAGTTCTCCCTCATGTGAAGAAGAATATCAAAGCCTCCGTAGACGGGCTGTATCTGTGTTAGTTGGGAGAACAGAGGCAAAACCTCTGCACCTGGCAGTTTGTGCTTAGTACATCATAGTGCTAGTGTTTCACCGCCACTGTCATTATTTGGGAGATAGGGAGACGCTCAAGAAACACGCACTGCCACGTACAGGCAAGGAAGTACCCAGCTGGGCATCAGGAGGCCTGGCTTCCAGCCCGTGCTTGCCGTCATTATTGTTGTGGGATCTCCAGCAAGCCCCACCTCCTCTCTTGGCCTCAGTTTCCTTCTCTGTAAAGTGAACTGGTTAGACCCATGCAGCAGGGAAGCTGGGGCCTTGGCCAGGAGTCAGGGGCCTGGACGCTGGGCCAGGAGAGCCTGTGAGGGCAGAGTGCTGGGGCCTGCCGGCTGGGGGAAGGCTGAAATGGGGGCCTCTGAAAGCACCCCCAAGAGTCCAAGGGGAAGACACTGGGGCCGAAGGGTGGTGGGCAGAGTGAGGACTCACCTTCTCGCCTGGTTGGCCCTTTACTCCCTGGGGCAGCCACATGCAACACAGAGTGTAGAGGAGAGAGGGGGAGAGAAAAAAGAAAGGGTAAGAGAGAGGCACACACACAGGAGTCTGTGCTCATGGCACAGTGACCAAACGAAAGAAATCGCCGTGAGATAAGAAACAGAACAAAACACAACATAGGTGTTGACACGTGACAGGTCCCATGTCCGACAAGCACAGTGCACGATGGCTGTTGCCTCTCCCTGGGGCCTGGCCCCAGCCACCAGCTGTCCCAGATAACAGAGAGAAACAGTGGCAGGAGCCTTAAGAGACCCTCTCGAAGTGTGTGTGTGTGTGTGTGTGTGTGTGTGTGTGTGTGAGAGAGAGAGAGAGAGAGAGAGAGACCCACCCAGGTCAGAAAATCTTCCTGAGAAGCCATGTTGCCAGCTGACTGGGTCACTTGAGGTGTTGGGGGTGGTGAGGGTAAGGGGCACTTGCCCAAGGACTGTGCTGTGAGGTGGAGTTTAGTTGGTTTGAAGGTCCAGCTGAGAGCCAAGCACAAAGTTTTGCCGAGCTACACACGCCGGGAGACATCGGGGTGGGCCAGGCAAGGTGGTAGGGGAGGGAAGACAGGAATACGGGATGGACAGTAGGGCATAGACACTTGGGAGGATGGAGGATGGGGGGATGGGTCTGGGGTGCAATCAGCAGACAGACAGCTCCAATCTACCCGAATCCACTGAAGCCAGTGGGGCCAACTCTGCTGAACCACAGGAGCAATTCATGCATTTCACACCCACTGACCACCCTAGGCCTTATCAGAAGGCTCAGGGCCAGGACTCCTGCTGGGCAGCCAAATGGGTCCATTGTCACATTTAAAATAGCACAAGCAGCGTGAAAACCCCCAAGTGGCTTGAAAACAGCCTTGTGTCAAAAAATGGGGGACCTCCTGTGCTCCCACCCCATGCCCCCACCGCTGAGGGTGAGAACTCAGCTCAGATGGACACTTCCCGAAGACCCACGTCCACAAGAGTCCAAGAAGGAGGGCAGGAGGGGGCAGGCCTTTGCATTTTGCAGCTGTCCCTGTGGGCTGGCAGCGACACTCAGGGTGGAGAGTCCCGGAGCCTACTTGTTAGGAACCAGGACCTTGGCCTCTGACAGTCAGCTTGGGTACAACGTCCAGCTCCACAACACGCCCCCAACCCAGGCTGACTGAGTTTCAACATGGAAGGCTACAGTGGAGAACGTGCCCGGCCCAGGCCGCAGCACGGCGAGCCCCTGAGAAGGGCTGGCTGGCTGCTTTCTCTCTGCTCCACATGGGAAAGGACCAGGGATGGCTTGGGAGACCCGGGGTTTGGAATTAGAGACCTGAAGCAGAGGGACAGGGTCACTTAGCATCTGAGCCTCGGGGGTCCCATCTGAAAAATGGGGGTGGAAGCTGTGCCTGCTGCGGGCAGTTCTGGGGACCCTGAACCCGCTAATCTAATGCATGTGAGGCTCTGAGCACAACACCCAGCATGTAGTGAGCGCTCTCCAGTGTTAGCTGAGATCTGGGTGCCTTCTCTCCAAGCACGGGGCTCACCCCAGGCAAGCAAACCCACACCAGGTTTAAGGCCAACCCATGAGGAGGTGAGGTCAAGAGGCAAGACATGTGAGTGGCATGGAAGGATGATGTGGGGGGCATTCGGGCCACCCGGGAGCCAGGGTGCAGGATGAGGCTGATGGCTGGCAGGGTGTCAGGGGTAGACGGGGAGAGTAGCTTGGGCACATCCTAGACTCACTGGGTGCTGGTGAGGCCAGTGTGTGGCCAGCACTCCATTGGGCCACCATCAGTGCCTGGGCTGCCCTTTCTAGTTCCTTGGAGGGCTAGCAGCCACCCCGGGACACGCCTGGTGCTGGGGCCCCAAGGCCGAGTGCCAGCCTCCCCATTTCTGAGCTGTACCCTCCCTGTGGAACATTCCTGTTTCCCTGTCTTCATCTTAAGTTTTCAGCAGGAAACATTCAGTGTCTAACTTCCAGCCTCTTGGTGAGGATTTGGAGGCACCACCTGGGAGCCAGCCCTGTCTCCAGAAGCTTCTGGCCTCTGCCTACGGAGGATGTTTCTGGAAGCCAGCCCCACTGCAGCTTCCATAGGGCATCTTGAGGCTGCATTTCTCACCATCTGTTGCTGCCCTTGCTGGGGGGTGGTGGTGGTGGTTGCAGAGCAGCTGGAGATCTGAGGGTGATGGGGGCGGGGGTGGGGGGGATGGAGGGGGTGGGAGTCCTCCTGACGTCAGGAGCGGCTTGGGCCTCATCCTGTCACCCGGTGGGTGATCGACAAAGAACTTTCTCAGTGCCATTTCTTGGATTTTCCCTCTGCCATGGCAGCTGTCTGGAGAGTAAAGTCATACTGCAAGATCTGAAGGACCGGAATAAAGCTTCTTCCCTCCTGTCCCTCTCTGAAGCTGACTTGGGTAGGGGGAAGAGAGAGGTCTGACCACTCCTTGGGGCTGGGGAGGTTGCCATAGTTTGGAGGACAAGCCAGCACGAAGAAGCAAGCAGTGGTCACCCAAGCAGGTGCAAATGTACCAACTCACCACACGTCCAGGCATCCCAATGGCACCTTTGTCCCCCTGATGAAGGAGGCAGAAACAATTAGATGTGGCAGGAGCAGGGCCAGCACGTGAAGGACCCCATGGGCTGGCTACGTACCCAAGACCTGCTTTGCGTGGGCAGTCGGGACGGAGCCCAGGTGTCGTGTGGAAGAAGCTGCCCACTCAGCCCCCAAGGACTGTTAGGCAAGCAGCCACCCTGTGACGACCTGCACTCAGTGGTGCTGAGGAAAATGCACTAACATAGGAGTCTGGTCCCCAGCCTGAGCCTCGGTTGTCCTGTGTGTTTCATACGGGGTCCAAGGCCCTTCCTTCCTTAGACTTCTGCTGTCACAGTCTAGGCCAGCTGTCGCCAGGATGTGCTGGATCCTCAACCGGCTCAACTCCGAGGCAGAGCCGGGGGTGTGGTGGCCCCACGTGACAGGCGAGTGGTCTATGTGTGCCAGAGCCGAGGTGCAGTGCCCATGTCCCCCTGCTCCTCGCCAGGCCCTCCGTCTGAGAAGGCTACGACAGTCCTTTTCCCCGGCCCTCCTCTCGGCCACCCCCCTGCACCGACAGGAAGGATGGGGAGCCATGTGGATGCGGCTGCATCATGAGGTTCAGCTGCTCAGAGGGAACCACTTTGTTTTGTAGCCAGGGGTTACATTTTCTCACTCTGGAAATCTGTTTAGTAAGTTTTGTTCCTCTTGCTTTTGGTAGAAAATATTTTTTTGCAATCATACGTGTGCAGACATCATAAAATCTGGGGTGGGGTCTGGGGTTTGCTAGGAGTCTAGAAGGACGGAAAGCAAACGGGGCCAAAAATCAGACAGTGTTTGTCCCGGCTTCCTGGGCAGGAGGGAGATGGGCTTGTGGGTTCCCCTGAAGGGTGTGGGCATTTCTGGGGGGCAATTCTGTGACTGCTGACCCCACTGAAGCAACCTTGAGGGACAGTTAGCATCTCAAGATGTACGTAGATGTACGCGAGAACAGCAAGTAGCTTTGAAATTAGGTTCTTGTTACACACACAGGCCAGTGGTGTCTCTAGTTCACCCTTTGCAAAAAAGTAAACGGGGGTAGCAGCGTTGATCGTAAGCCCACATCTGTTTCTGTACCTTGCTGAGCCCCCACGTCTCTCTCAAGGGGCAGCTGGGAGGATGCTATGAGAAGGTGGGCCTGGAAAGCCTTCTCCTGGGGCTTGGCACCTGGTGAGTGTTGCATAAACTGTGTCTACAGGTAGTGAGCCCAGCACGGCCACGGGCAAGTGAATTTTACAAGCATGTTTGTACTTCACACGTTTTGCACTTCACAAGGGGCTGCCAGCAGCAGATCTTGCAGGTCACTCCCAGGTCCCCCCACGTAGAAGCACAAGGGGGACGGGACCATGACCTGTGGACCAGTGGTCTGCCCTTCCTGCTGGGGACACCAGGCCTGCCGCACACTGGCTGTGACACCCCCAACGGCCCACGCACTCTTGGGCTTTTGAATGATATTGCAGCATGTGTGTTTTGGTTTCTCTTTGGGTTCTTTTTAAAAACTAATGTTCTTTGCAGTCCTGGCCGTAAAATGCTCGGGTTAGGGACAGGCATGGAATGGCCAGAGACTGGGAACTCTGTGCAGCAGCCCCTGCTCTGTGAATTGCCCCCAAATGCTTTTAAAAGGTGGACGTTGTCAGAAAAAAAAAAAAACAAAAAACAAAAAACAAAAAACAAAAAAAACCCCAAAGTCTGCCCACGTTCTCCCCAGTCATCTGATTTTTCCCCTCCTTGGATTTCATGGGACCGATTTGCCCATCCTCCTTTGCTCCGGGGCTCATCCTTACCGGGAGAGTTTCCAGTTTCGAGGCTAAACACCCTCCCACATGCATTTCATTAAGAAAGTCACTGCTGGACATGAATTCTAGAAGCTGCTAGATTAGTCAAGAGGTTACGGTATAATTCATGTCTAAAAGAAGAGTAGCTGGGATGCCCAGAAGGGTCTGGCATCCAGTGGATGTGGCCCTGGGTGCCGGAAGGGTAGCCCGGTGCCAGTCCTGGCTCACGCTCCATACCTGGCCTCGCCCTCAGCCTGGCTACCACATCTTGCCTGACTCGCCAGCCATCCCAGGGCCCACAGTATCTAGCACTCAGTGCATCTATGCCCCAGGCTACATCCCACAGAGCCATGTCTTTGAAGACTTTAAAGACTGTTCTCAGGTGTCAAGCACGGACCACAGGAAACAGAGGTACGAAATGTGTGTGACAGCATGGGCCCCTCCATAGGTCTAAACTGAAGCTTGGACAATTGGACAAGGTATTTTACCTCTGTGGGCCTCAGTGTCCTCATCCATAAAATGGGTATGATAATAGCCATTTCACTGAGTCGTCAAACAAATCAAATATATGAAGAGCGATTAGCATAGTGCCTGGCCTATCGTAGGGTTGCAATAAGAGGTGGCTCTTAGTCTATTAGTATTACTTCTACTTTCAATCCAAAGTCTCCATGGTTACTGGACTCAGCCTCTCTAGCATCCAGAAATGGTAACTAGGCCGGGTGGTTGGGGGGATGACAAAGTTTTTGTGTCTCTTCTTACCAGATGTCATAGGACAAAGGAAGGACAGTGGTCTTAGGCTAAGCTGGTAGGTAGGAGGATAGCCAGTGAAGGTCAGTGGGCTGCCTCCCCTTCCAGCCCCCCCTTAGAGGACCTTCAGTCTAGAGGTCAGGTCCAGCCTTGGAAGGGCCTGTGTGCTGTCATCTGCCTGCCTGGGGCCCCAGAGGGGCTACCCAGGAGCTTCCCTCTCAGCTGGAGGTTAGAGGTGCTAGAGCGAGGCCTTTCACCCAGACACGCCTGAAGGAAAGCAGCCACCCAACCTAGCCAGCCCTGGGGTTGAGGAGAGCAGACAAGAGAGACACGAAGGAAGGAAGAAATGAAAGCTACTTACTGGGAGGCCAGGTCTTCCAGCGGGACCCTGAAATTGAGGGAGAGAGAGAGAGATTTATGAAGGTCAAGGTATTAACACCTGAGCATTCCACACTGCCCAACTAGCTATGTGGCCTGATGTCACTTGTGCTCTAGGAGCCTCTGTTATTTTATGAATGAAAAGAAGGCAGGACCTTGATCACTAAGCTTCCTTTCAGTTTTAGCATTCACTCATTCATTTATTCATTCAGAAAAGCAGTTAGTGGGGGGTCTCCTCTGTGTCAGACCCAGGGAAGGTGCAAGGAAAAGAAAGACAAGAATGTCCCCTCCCATGTCTCTGCTCCTCATAACTCAAGGATCACTAGGGCCGTGGGCCTCACCAACACCTCCCCTTCCTTGAAGCCTGTCCGTCTCAGTCAGTGCGATAGTCTGTCCACCATGCGTGCATGCTGGCGCTGGCCTGGAAAGGGCCTGAGGGGGCTGGGTCTTCCCTGTCCTACCATGCAGAAGTCAGATGCCCACTCTGGCGAAGCACATCTGCCAGGAGATGCTTCTGCTGGACAAGCTGTGCCCTTGGAACATGGCTGTGGGGCCAGGGGAAGGGGGGCACCCCAGAGGGCCTCTTCCCCTTTCTTGGGTTGGTGAGGGAGGCAGTGGGACGTCCCTCCTCTAATGCCTCCAACCAGCTTCAGACCTCTCCACGATGAGCCAGTGCTGGGCACGAGGCAGGAACCTGGTTCCCATCATATGTGGGGCCCGGCCCTGTGTGGTTCCAGAAGCCTGTCTTCATGGACCACAGCAGTGTCTTTCAGCCCTATCCCCATTATCCCAGTACTCTTGCCTGGCACAGTTCTGGGCACAGACTAAAGGCTCCGTGTGATGGATCTGAAATCCCAGTGGAAAAGGAAGACCTTTAACAAAATGTACGTTAGTGCTGGTAACGACCATGGAGCAACGTGCAGAGCCGATGGCTTGAGAACCAAGCAAATCCCAAGAAAATCATGTCTTTTTAGGTCTGGCACTCAACTTCCAGGTGGCTCTGCTACAAGAGGGTGGCTGAGAAACTGCTCAGAAGGGGCCTTGGGGGCATCAGGGAGCACCTGGTGAAGGGGAGGAAACACCTGGAGAGAGCTTTTGGCGCAGAGATGCTGCACTGGCAGGGCTGGGGCACGGGTCCCGGGGACATGGTAACAGAGACAGCAGGAAGGATTTAGTGACAAACACGGGCTCGGAGTCAGCCTGCCTGTGCTCGTTCCCAGCTCTGTCACTTCCTCCTTGGTACCTTAACAAGCTGCTAGGCCTCCCTGTATCTCAGTTTCCTCATCTCGTAAATGGGAGAACAGTTAGAGCTGTCCCTGAGGATCCCGTGAGACAGCGTATGTGGGCCACACGGAGCGGGGGCTGGCATACGGCAAACGCCACATAAATGCTAGCTGTTAGGGTTGTTGGAGAAGAGCACTGGCTGGAGGTGTGTGGAGCTGGCCTCGGTTTCTCCCTTCGGAGACTTTGCCAGCGGATGTGGTTTCTCTCCTTCCAGACTTCCTGCTCTTCCTGTAAAACCCAAGGCAGAACCAGGAGCGGGTCCAAGGTGCTCACTGGAAGACAAGGCCGTCTGCGGCAAGGCTGCTCGGACAAACCCAGGCAGCACCGGAATAAGTCGCCCCCTCTGTCCCTTATCCCTGAGGACATCCCGGAGACGGTGGCGCAGAGAGCCCAGGTCGGGCCCAGGGAGGGAGTCCTTGGGGAATGCGGGGTAATGGCTCTCATGGGTACATGACTGGTCCCCGTCTCTTCACTCTGCTTGATTTTGCCTCCACGGCACTAAACTGTGAGCTCCCACGGCAGGGATTGTTTGGGTTTTGCTCATGAATGTGCCTCCCGTGCCTTGCAGAGTGCTGAGCAATTAGTGGGTTCTTAATTCCTATTTGTGCATAAATGAACCTGAGGGCGGATGCCCTGAGCCTGGGAGCTCAGCCTCCTTTCCCAGGTCCCCACAAAGACAGCTCAGGCACCAAGCATCCTCCTTAACCCAGAGCTTTTAGCACCGAGCCAATGCCGCCTTCTGTCACTTCTACATTGCCTGGCCCTGATGCCACCAAGGAGTGGGGTAAGAGGTAGGGCAGCCACCTTCTCCACATCCCCGGGAAGGGAGACGCACACAGTGGGTCTGCCCCAAAGAGGGACAGAGGGACAGATTACCTACAGCTCCTGTGGACCAACCACCTATACTCATCCTACCTCATCTGCACCCAGGAGGGACTTCTCTTGGGTCTCAGTACCAGGAAAAGCTGTGTTCCACTCAAGTGGCAGGGGTGCTCCTACCCTACCGCAGCCTGACTTGAACAACTCTGCTTTCCTTTTTGCTCCGACCACCAAGAAGCTCGGAGACAAGTCAGTGGCTCGTCTTGCATGGAATGTTGTAATGTCATCAGCTCTGGATCCCTCTGCTTTCCTGCCTCTGCTCTCCACTCTCCTCCACTGTTTCCATATCTAGTTTGTAAATCACCCCACAATGTATTTTAAAATAAGGTGGGTAGAAATAGATGAAATAATAAATTAATGAAAACGCACAGAATCATAATTTCCTCCTTAAAATTAAAGGCTTATCAGAATCTTTTAAATCTAGGATTTAAATGGATTAATATATTCTAACCGGAAATGTGTTCTAACACACATTTGTGTGTTTATGTATATAAATGCAGAGATATACACTCATATATGCATATAATTACATATTTATATATTTCTCACAACTCTTGGAAAAGACAGACGCTAGGGGCACCTGGTGGCTAGTTGGTTAAGCATCTGCCTTTGACTCAGATTGTGATCCCAGAGGGATCCAGCCCCACATCGGGCTCCCTGCTCGGTTGAAAGTCTGCTTCTCCCTCTCCCTCTGCTTCTGCCCCTGCTCATGCTCACTTTCTCTCTCTCAAATAAAGAGCATCTTAAAAAAAAAAAACAACAACAGGCAGACAGTATTACTATCCCCATTTTACAGATGAGGCAACCGAGGTATAGAGAGGCAAAGCAACCTGCCCAAGCTGACACAGCTAGAAGTGGCAGGGCCGGGATTCGGACCCAGGCAGCCTGGCTCCACAGCCCGAGCTTGGAGTCACTATGCTACACTGCCTCCACGCAGACACAACAGTGCCTAACACACAGCGAGTGCGAGCTAGGATTTCAGTAAGGATCACCTTCAGCCACAGTGGCAGCTGGACATCACGTTTTCCCTTGTATTCCTCCGGAGAAAGATGCTTCCCCACCTCCCTCCGCCATCTGTTTCAGCCTTACATTTCCCATTAAGTTTTCTCTGGGGACGCCTGAGTGGCTCAGTGGTTGAGCACCTGCTTTTGGCTCAGGGTGTGATCCCGGATTCCTGGGTTCGAGTCCCACATCGGGCTCCTTGCATGGAGCCTGCTTTTCCTTCTGCCTGTGTTTCTGCCTTTCTCTCTGTGTGTCTCAAATAAATAAATAAAATCTTTTTTTTTTTTTTTAAAGAAGTTCTCTCTGAAATCTAAGGCAGACATGGGCCGCAGGTGCCACCGCCAATGCACAGACTCCAATGGGTTGGTAGCCGCTGAGTAAAGCATTATGGCAAGAAGCCTCCTGATTGATTAGCAATGTCTGCCACGGGTGCAGTATGTGGGGCAGTGGTGATTCCTGCTGCTACTTAAATCCATCCTCCTGGGCAGTGGCCATCCTGTATCCATGGGAACCTGGGTCTTCCAACTGGACTACAGAGCTACCCCAGGAGGGTTTCCTAAGAGACACTCAGGGGTGGGGACAGGCCCTGCCACCAGCTGCCATCTCTCTATCCCTGGCCTCCCTCCGCAGCATTGTTCCTTTGCAGGAAGCTGATAGAACGGGGCTAGGAGGTGACTCCCACCCCAGCCAGCTTCCCCTTTCCTCCCTGTGGTTTCAACCAGGGTAAGGTGAGAGTGCAGGACACACACGGAGGCTGTGTCGGGGAGCCACCTGGGCTCTCCCCCTTACGCTGGGCTCAGGTGGTAGCCAGGTGGGCAGGGACACCGAGGGAGACCCATATCCATCCCCCTCACTCGCTCCTGCACTGCACAGCCCCCAGAGGCAGCAGCACCTTCTCTGGCTGGGAACCCCCTGGGGGTGAGGCTCTCAGAAGGCTACATTCCGGGGGTGGGGGGCAGGCCCTGGTCAGGCCGACCCGGGGCAGGTTGGCCCAGCAGCCTGGCCGTGGGGGAGCCGGGCGTATGGGGGAGATCCCAGGCGTGGGAGGAAGTGAGGAGGGCTCTTTTTGGCTTTGTCAGGAAAGAAGGGGAAAAGCAGCCCATTTCCAGCAGGTGGTCTGTTGAAATCTCTCCTATGGCGGAGTTTATTTTGGAAGATTGATGACAGGAATTGAGATCTGACATCTAAAACATGCCACGATAAATCATCCCCCTGCTTTCAGGGACTGACACGATTTTCCTCTCCCTGTAACCGGGCGGCCAGAGAGCTGGGCTGGGCCGGCTGCACGGCCTCAGTGAGCCTCTCAGGACCAGACCGAGTGGTAAGTACTGATCTGACGGCAAACTGGGCCGGCTGCTCTCGAAGGACAGGCCAAGAGGGGACCCGCCGTGCGATGGCAGCTCTGAGCAAGGCTTGGGATAGCGCTGCTGCTGTCAGGAACCCTGGCAAGATCTGCTGTGAGCGCTCCGCCCTTCCCACTCCCATCCCCAGCCCTCCTGGCAACCTCTGGGGCCTTTTGTTGGGGTATCAAATGCTGTCCTCAAAGAAGACGAGCTCCTATTCTCTGGATCCATTACTTCGGGGAGACAGTCTCCGTGGGCTCTTCTCAGGTTCTCTGGAAGTGACTGGGCTCCCGCGCCCCGCCCTGGGCCGGGGAAGGAGCCTGACCTGCTCTAATCTATGCTGTCTCCCGCTGTCTAGCCCACTGAAACCGATCCCTCACATCAAAATACCCCCCCCCCCCCCCCACTACCACCACCAGCCACGACCACCGGCCTCAAGTAGGTTGGCTGGAATGGAGCTGCGCACACAGCCGTGTGGACAGCACGGCCTTGGGAGCAGCCCTCACTCAGAGCAGCGCACTGGCCGACCTGTTTACTGAAAGGCCAGGAGACCTTTCGGGACCAGAAGTGAGTAGAGATGATCTCTTTCTTCTTTCTAATACCTGGAGCTTCTGTGAGTCCAGTTGCTTCCTCTGGGGACACAGGAGCTGCCTGACAATGGGGCAAGCCAGCCTTTCAGATTGAAATTGGGACCTGCTGTGCCCCGGGGGCAGTCATTAGTCATTGTCTTGTCCCCTTCCAAGAGAGGAGAGGCACAGAGGTGGTTGGAAAGCAAAATGGAAGTCTCCTCCCCTGTGTCAACATCCTGGAGGGACCCCGCAGAACTTCTGCAGAGAGTACAGGGGCTCCCCCGGAAGACCCCCACCCGGGGCCCGGTTACCAGCAGGGAGCAAGGCCTTTCAGAGGTGTGAGCCTGGGCTGCGGCCGGAGTTACTTACAGGAGGTCCTGAAAGAGACAGAGAAAATGCCAGGGTCAGTGTCACCGCGGGGAGGACACGCAGAGCTGCCTTAGAAACTGAGTCCAAGAATTCCTCGGCTGAGGGGTTTCCATCTGGTCTTCGAAGTTTGTATTTTCCTGGTCCACTTTCCCCAATATAATCTCTTCCCCTTTATTTCATCTCCATATTTCCATTATTGGATGAGAAATCCAGAGGTCTGGGCCCCAGGCGGAGCCCGGCTAGGGCCCTAACTGCCCGAGGATGGTCCCTTCTCACTTCCCGCCCCAGGAGATGGGCTCCTTGGGGGGCCCCGCCCCGACTTAGGGACACGGTGGTGGTTGCTTTCCAGAGCGCAGGTGTCCCGAGCACCAAGGCCACCTTGCAAAATGTCAACCGTGTGATAGAACCTCAAGAGAGGGCGGTTATTAGCTCACTCGTCCCCTCCAGGCTTCCAACCCCGGCCAGCAGCAGGGGCGACCGGACACTCCTCACCAGGCTCCCCCCATGTCTCTGGCCTGTCCTGATTTCTGTTGAGCGGTGAGTCAGGCGTTTCTACCCCCTGGGTCTGCTGCCCACTCACTCCTTCCTCCTCCTCCCTGCCCTCCTGTGCCCAGGGGTTCCCCGCTCCCTGGGCGCTTCTCTCCTTCTCCTCTCTTATTTCTGTCCACCTTGCCCCCCTCTAGGTCTCAGCAACGCCCAATCTCATTGCCCACGACAGCCAAGAATCACAGATTCAAATGCTCCGTGAAGGCGGCAGGACGATGGGTGCAGAGGGAAGGTGCCGAAGGAGCAGAGGCTGCAGGAGAGTGAACTGAAAGCATTTCTGCCCCCACGTGAGTCATGAAACCCCCAGGGCCCGTGGGATTCCCAGCTGGGCCTGGTGCGTCTGCTGGGCCCCCGGTGACCTGGCCACGTTAACACAGCTGCTACTCCTGTTGCTTCTTTCATGCTCGGCCAAGAAAGACTCCTTATGTTCCCCTGACTCCTCGCGTTCCCCAGGCCGCCTTCCTTCTCTCTGCCTTCACCTGCCTGCTTCTCCGTCCGGCCAAGAGGAAACAGCCCCTTTCATGCTGGCCCCTGTCAAGCCATCAGTGTTAAGGGGGAACAAAATGTTTTAAATTAAGAAAATAATAAGTCAAGAGGAGTAGTGACTGGGTAGGGAGGCCCGAGGCAGCCTGGCACAGTTGCAGAACAGCGAGAGGGAGGGAGCTTGACAGAGGAGGGGAGCATCTGGGACCTATTAGGTGGAGGGGCAGGGGAATGTCACCCAGAATCTGAAAATATCCCCTGAGTGCAGCTTGCCAGAGGGGCCAGCCCAGCTGGAAAGTCCATACCTCCCGCCTCGGGGAAGCGTCCTCATGAGAAACAGGCTGGTGACAAAGTTCAGTACACGACAAGTTTGGGACGGTTGAGCCACATGGAGGACAGATGCCCTGCACCCTCCGGGCCTGCCAGAGCCGATGGCTCTGGAGGAACCTCTGGTGACATGGCCTTGCTTCGGCGATGGCCTGGCCTGCTGTTAGCTGTCCCCGCTGCCTGGGTGAGCTGGATGGGGCTGGGCAGCTGACACCAGACTGGCGCTTAACCGGCTCCCAGGAGAGCCGTTTGTTGGGTCCACCCCAGAGTGAAAAAATTCTACCGAAGATGTCAAGGGTTTCCACATGATCATCACCACCATTGTCACTGCACACACCTCCGTGGTCCTTACCAGGTGCTGGGCATCGTTCTAAGTGTTTCTCATTATGGAGAAGGTTCTATTATCCCCATTTTGCAGATGAAGACTCTGGGGCACAGCAAACCTGGGCTACCGTCCCCAGGCCCTCGCTACGATGCCTCCCTCCATGCCTACCCCCAAACTGCCCACAGATCTGCTCCCTTGCCTGCATGCCCAGCTTTTCAGCCTCTGGCTCCTCTCTCTAGATCCTCCCTTCCCTCTGTCTCTCTCTGTTATGGGCTCCTTTTTCTTATGCAAGGGAATCTGGCTGTGTCAATCTCTTCCAGCCACCACTTCCCCACCCAGACTTGAGGAATGAGGAGAGCCCCGGTTTGTTACTTGATTCTGTAACTTAGGAAGGGAAAGAAGGCTAGAGGAATTATTTAAAAAAAAAAAAAAAAGACTTTCTGTCATAAACACGTTTCCCCATCACTGATGATCCTCAAGCGTTCCCCTGGAAAATCCTCAGGCCCTAACTGCTGCCCTACCCCTGTCAGCACTGGACTCCTTTACCCACAACGCTGGATTCAAGGCCCAGCAGCTCAGAGGTGGCTTGGAGCTCATGGCTTTGTGAAACCCAGCAGTGCCTTGATGTTGCAGACGGGTCTCCCATGTGGTCACTTGGCCATCCTCAGTACCACGACCGCTGACCAGCCTGTCCCACGGCCAGGCACCGAAGGATAGGGTCACCCCAATGCAGCACCAAGTCCTCATTGTACAGAGGGGAAAACAGAGGCCCAGGGAGGGTAGTGACCATGTTGTCGTGGTGTGGGTGGGTGACAGGGATGGGGTCAGAACCCAGGGCTACTGGGGCTTCCTAACCAACCCATGCCCATGCTGCCACAGCCCGAAGGAGGAAAGAGGAGAAAGCCACCTGACTCCACCCTTGGCCTGCCCAGCAGTGCCCTGGGGCGAGCAGAGCAGGGTGTAGCAGCATCCACAGCAGAGGTTCTGCTTGAGACCCTCCTCCCTCTGTCTGTCTGTCAACTGTCATCTCAGTGAGGACGCTGCTGTCTTCTCCAGGGTTTGGCTGACCTCCAGGGAAGCAGCGATGTTCCTCCTGAATGGACATGGAGGAATGGACTTCTAGGAAGGATCTTGGGGTAGCATTCTGGATCATACTTTTCTTCAACCATTCTTTTTATTCATTCATTCATTCATTCATTCATTCAACATACACCTGACGATCGCCTGCCGTGTGTCATTCGCGGTGCCAGGCTGTGGCTATACAGAGAAGCGTAAGGCGCAGTCGTTGCCCTTCGAGAAAGGAAGACTTCATTATTTAAGCACCTAATACCTACCCGGCCCCAGGCTAAGCTCTAGTGACACAGAGATGAATAACTCATTTCCTCCCCTTGAGAAATCAACAGTTTTGCTCTGTTAGAAAGCTGGAGAATTTCCAGAGAAGGGAATGAACTGAACAAAAGGATTTAGGGAGAAAGGCTTGCGCAGGAGGATGCACCCATTCAATCAACAGCATTTACTGAGCGCCTACTATGTGGCAGGCATCCCACTGAGGACGGTCATTAAAGTAGCACATTTAACCCTAGCAACAACTCTCTGAGGTCACCACCCTCATCCTCACATCAAACACGAGGAACCTGAGGTGTAGAGATTAAGCAACCAGCCTAAGGTGGTCTCCTTATCTTAAGTGGTTGAGTCTGGGTTTTATGTGTGTAGGTTTTGTTTTTTGTTAGGCTGAATTTCCATATAGCAGAGCCTGGATTTGAACCAGGTCTCTCTTACCCAGAAGCCTGTGCTGTTGAGTTAGAAGTCACGAAAGTCATAAGGGGTGGGAGGGGAGGCTTGGCCCTGAGCCTCACACCTTTCTGATGCGGGCAGGTAAGCCTCCTGCCCCACTCTGGGGGTTTGGCCCTGCCTAGACCCTGGATCCAGTCCTGGTCCTGGAGGGGGAAGCAAAGAGCCATAGGGTTTAATGTCATATGAGCTGCGATCTGACCCTGCTTGACCGCTGGGCTCCCAGCAGCTGGGGTCCTAGCCTCGACCCATGCCTCCTGGTGCCTGCTGCCAGCCGCCTGCAGCTGACCACCTGCCACTTGGCTCTGCCACGTGCCGACCCACCCATTCTGCTGGGACAAATGCTTTGCCTCCGGCTCTCCTTGGAGCTGGGGTGACGGACAGTGCTGGTCATGCTGTGCCTGCTGGAGCACGGTTTCTCAAGCGAGGGCAATTTTGCACCCCAGGGGATAGTTAGTTGGCAATATCTGGAGACCTTTTGATTGTTATGACTGGGAGGCTGCTTCTGGTCTCCAGTAGGTAGAGGCCAGGGTTGCTGCTAAACGTCCCGTGATGCACAGGCTACCACTTCCTACAACAAAGAATGGGGTGGTCCCAAATGTCAACTCTACTGGGGGTGACAAGCCCTGCCCTAGACTAATGGGACCAGTCCTGCCTTGGGGCTCCCCGTGCACCTACAGTCCTGTCTGTGCCCTTGAGTTGAGGCCCCAGCCTTCGCTCAACCCTATGGTTTGCCAACATTGGGGATCCCATTCCTCTATAGGTTGGCCTGTCCTACCTCCATTCAAGACCCTGTTTGGACAAATAATAATTCATGTAGTGAGTATCTAGTCTGCCTGGCACTATGCAAAGAACCGTAATGTATTTTATGTCACTCAGTCCACCCGAAAGCCCGGTGAAGTAGTTACTATCATTATTGTTATTCCCATTCTACAGATGAAAAGGCATGGCCCAGGAAGAGTTTAAGACATATGCTCATGGTTGGGAGCTCATGCATGCCTGAGCTGGCACTTGAACCCAGATCTGCCTTGACGTCACCATGGCATGGACACAGCGTGGCACAGCCTTCCAGGACTGTGGGGTCCCTGAAGCTTGAAGAAGTTACGTGCATGAGAAATAAATGGAGCCCCCTCTCTCCTAAGGAGCGGTGAAGGAGAAAAACACGAGTAGCTTAAAAAATGCTCAGGGCGTGATCCTGGAGACCCAGGATCGAGTCCCACATTGGGCTCCCTGCATGGAACCTGCTTCTCCCTCTGCCTGTGTCTCTGCCTCTCTCTCTTTCTCTCTGTGTGTCTCTCACGAATAAATAAATGAAATCTTTAAAAAAAAAAAAAACATCGTGAGAAATTCATCAGTGACAGGCATGATGGCCTTTTAAGGGAAACTGAATGAGCTCCCAGGCAGCCTCTGTCCTTTGAGGTTGACATCAAAGAGAACAACAAGCCCTTCTCCCTTACACCCCGAGGCAGGAACACTTGCTCTGAAGGGAGGGCCAGGGCAGATTTCTGGGCAGACCCCCTGGATGTGGTGCTCTGGGAGCCCACCTGACAAATCAAGCTTTCTGACCTCATTGAGCTTCACCACAACCCAACTCCCATTTTATAGATGAGGACACTGAGGCTCAGAAGGGACACACTTGCCTATGGTCCATGGCTGGTACGTGATTCCGATTCCTAGTTCAGTGCTCTTCCCAGAGCAGCCTCCCATTGGCAGAGATTTGAGGGGAGGATGGGGGCTTTACATTTCTGAGAAAAAAATACACAACTACTCAGAGAGTGGTGTGCTGAAGCCAGCTTGTCCATAGCCTCGCGAGAGTCGATTTTACGCATCTCTTTCCAGCTCTGTGTTCAGTGACTTCACATTGGCAGCTGGAAATTAGCCATTATGGGAGTATTCGCACCACAGAAATTGGCAAAAGCTACAAAGTCACCCCACCCCCACCCCAGGAGCCATGTGTTAATCATTTCCCAGCACGGTGCAGCTTAGATCTGTCCCATGATGATGTCTCTTGGCCACGAGACATCCACAGACCTTTCCAGTTTGGGCTGGTGGAGAGTAACAGGTCCTGAGAGGAGTGGGCAGCAGTTAAAATCACACACACCACATGCTCTCCTTCTGCACTCACTGCAGACATTGCTAATCAATCACAGCTAGTCTTTCCCCAACGAGCCTTGACAAGGCTTCATAATTCTTTCCAACACATCCACTATAAATCAGCAGGAACTGGCATGTGAGGTGGAACCTATTAGTCATCTTAGAACTAGAGCCACCCGGGGGCTGAGACACGGGGAAACAAGTGGGAGAAGCACGAGGGTCCTTTTCTGACTTATCAGGAGGGCTGGGTCTAGCCTTGGGGCACAGCAGAGATGGAGGGGGGGAGGCTGGGTACCCAGGACCCCCCAGATACACCACCTCACACCAGGGGTAGAGATTAACATTCACGGCAGGCCTCTCCCCCATCCCCATCCAGCTGTCTAGAATGGCAGAGGGCATGGGAGGCGTGAGCAGGGAAGGGAGCAGCTATCAAGATGCCCCTCCAGTTCCCTTCTTGCTCTGGCCACAGGAGGTCCTTAGGGGACCTATCGCTGCCCCATCTGGGGTCATCAGCACAACTCAAGTGGCCACCTTCCTGCAAACACCATGGAAGTGGCCTTTGTCCCTGGGGGGGGGGTGGGGGTGGGGCTGGGGCCAGTTCCAGTGGGTTCTGGAGCACTCTGCCCCTGGCAAACCCTTCCCTTCAATCTGGAGATAATCCCATTTTGTGTCCTTGCTTTCCATCTTCCTGGGGAGTTCCCGGGGATAGGCAGAGGGTGGTGGGACAAGGGGAGGCTCGACACCTTGCCTGGTGTTTATGGATACAGAGGGCATGCCGGGGTAGCAGATTCTCCTCGGCTGCCTCCCCGGCACCTGGTTCTCCTCGCATCCTTCCTAATGTGACCCCGATTCTATTCAGGTCTCCACCGTGCTCCACGTGGCCCCATGTCTGCAGGGAAGCCCCCCTCCCCCCACACCGAGCTAGGAAGGGGTGAGGGTGAAGTGCCCAGGGCCGGGATGCTGGTGGAGATGGCCCTGGTGGGGTCAGCTTGAGCAGGCCCGGGGGAAAGCCTGCAGCTGAGGACACCAAGGGACGGGGGATCTGTTCTCCAGGGAATGACCGCAGCTCTCTCCACCACACCCTGTCCCCGGGGAAGCAGCCCTGAGGCCCCGGGAAGCCACTGGGAGGCTGCAGGAGGCCACAGGCAGGGAGGAGAAGGAGCCTGGGGACCTGGCCGTGGGGGCCCTACCCAGGGGACAGAGGGCCAGGCCCAGCCCCCGCAGGATGGACAACAGTTCAGACCAGAGGTGGCCACCCGCCACCCCCGTGTCCCCTCAGCTGCAGCCCCGGGAGCCCGGGGGAACAGGGGGCCTGGAAGGCTGAGTAGCAGGCAGGCAGCGGCTGAGTCAGCTGGCCGCCCTCGGCGGAGGCAGGGGCTTGAGGGCGGCCCCGAGCGCAGCACTAGGAGGGGGAGGAGTGTGTCCTGGCATCCTTAGCTGCGTCCCCAGCATGCTCACTGTGCACATGTTTCTTATTGCGAACATCTGCTCGATGCCAGCCATGTGGCCAGCTGTGCTGGATGGGGTGAAAATCAGGCACCGTGGCTGTTCTTGAGGGGCTGCTTCTCCAGCTCAGGGGATGCCTCCCCACCCCCAAGTGACCCCCCGACACTCTGTCCCTGGGCTTGAGCTTCCAACCAGCTTCTCCCTCCAGCAAAGCTCAGCTGCTAGTCACCCTACCTACTGCCTCCCACAGTCCTCCCAGACACCCCAGTCAGCCCGGGGCCCGCACCCTGATCCCCGGGGTTCAGCCCCAGACCCTGAGCGCTATCTGGGCCAGGTTTGCTGTGGGTCTCGCAGTGAAGCTGTCCCTTCCCCCTCACGGCCTTCAAGCTCCCACCTGGGGTGCTATGGGGCTGGATCCTGCCTTTTCAAGGCTCTTGTTTTATATTTCTTCATTTGACCCACCAAAAAAATCCCCAATAGGTGGGAGCAGGTAAAAGCAGCCCCACTATGGGTGGCGAAATAGGCTAGAGGCAGGGGACGTGTTGCCCACAGCCTCTTGGGGCTGCCCAGCCAGCGAAACTCTCCCCTGGTCCCCGCTGCAGACCCGTGTTGAGACAGCACCGCAGGGGCAGGGGGTCCCCATGAGACCCTCCACTGCCACTCCCAGCCCCCAGCCAGGCTTCACTTTCTTCCGCAGGCTGTCACATCGGTCCCTGCAGGAGGATAAGCCTCCGAGACACCAACGTCTGACCCTGTCCTTCCTGACACCGGATCTTGCCGCCTTGCCGCCGTATCCGATGTTCCCGTGGAAGGCCCTGCCTGGGGCAGCTCACACGTCACCTCTCTGCTGGCAGGGCCCCACCGGGCAAGCGCTAGAAGGAGAGGGGGTGGGGGCGGGCAGCCAGGGGTCGCGGCCCTGGGCAGACCCACACAGGACATTATCCCTCAGGCCCTAGGACAGGCCCTAGGCTTTGTCGCCTTATCTTTACAAACAGGCCTCTACCTCCAGGGGGAGGGCTTTTTATTTTCAAGTCACATTTATTGATGACCCAGGAGGGGCTGGCATCCTGAGTCTTCTGTTTCTGCATGGTTGTAAACACTAACAGGTACTGAGTACTCCCCAACCTCCAGCAAGGGCCAGGTGTGCTACACATCGTCTCGTCTACACTAGTCCTACAGGTCACACTACTATCATCCACACCCAACAGAGATGGGAACTGAGGCACACAGGCAAAGTTACAGGCCCACAGTCAGACGGGGGCACACAAGCATATCCTTAGCCCCAGAGCGAGGCAGTACCTCACCCAAGAGCCACACCACAATCCTGGCAGGCAGGTGCAGTCCTATTACTGTTCCATTTTACAGATGGGGCTCTTGAGGCCCAGAGAAGTCACATAATTTTTCCAAGGTCAAACAGCTGGTAAGGGACAGAGCTGGCATTCAAAATTAGCTACTCCCAAAAGCTTTTCTTTTTAACCTGTGCATTAATTGCTTCAACTGTGGAAGCCAGTAAGAGTCAACAAAGCTTAGATGGTGGGGCAAGGGGGTCAGACTGTAGAGAAAGAAAATCTGTGTATGTTTTTTTTGTCCCTTTGAGGACTGCGAGACCTCATCTATGGGCTCACTTCAGACTGCCTTCATCTCTTTCTTGCAGTGAGCGCCCCGAGAGCCCCCACTGAGGACTGGCTGCTAACCCCACACGGACAGGAGCGCATCTGAGCAGGAGCTCCAGCCAGCCACATGCATACGTGGTCTCATGGTTTCATTGAGAACCATTCATCCTTTCCTTTATGCAGAAGTAACGGAATAGAAATGTGACTTGACAACTTGGGACTTTTGCACATCACATGGGGCTCTGGCCCAGAACCATGGGTAAGAGCATCGGTTTGGGCGAGACAGCCACTGGTTCAAATCCCAATTTTGCTGCTTGCTGGCTGTGTGACCTTGAGCAAGTTGCTTAACTTCTCTGAGGTCCAGTGTCCTTTTCTGTAAAACAGGGTGACAAGAGTATCAACCTCATTGGGTTACAGGGAGCAGATGAGAGAATACTGGTAAAGGGTTTAGCACGGTTCCTGGCTTAGAGCGAGCGCTCAGCAGATGATAGGTCTGATGGTTATTCTGGTTCTGAATACGATGTCCTGTCCCAGAAGGACGTGCTACCTTCCTCTGTGTTCTTTTTTTTTTTTTTTAATAAATTTTTATTTATTTATGACAGTCACACAGAGAGAGACAGAGAGACAGGCAGAGGGAGAAGCAGGCTCCATGTACCGGGAGCCCGAAGTGGGATTCGATCCCAGGTCTCCAGGATCGCGCCCTGGGCCAAAGGCAGGTGCCAAACCGCTGCACCACCCAGGGATCCCCTTCCTCTGTGTTCTAACCAGAAGGACAACTGATACTCAGCTCTTTCCATGTGCCCAGCGTCGTTCTTTGTGATTTAGAGACACTACCTTATTCAACCCTTCCTAAGCCTTATCAGGTGGCACCTTTATCGCTTTCATTCTATAGATGAGTAAGTAGAGGCGCAGCGCGGTGCATCCCCTTGCTCAGGGCCACAGGCTGCAGGGTGCTGGCTGTTCATCTCTCTCCTGGACTGCCTCCCTGATGAGCCCCTGAATCCCTGGAAACCAGGGAGACCAAACAGGCAGGGGTCAGAGCAAGCTGAGATCAGTAGAGCAGGATGGGGCTGGGTGACCGTTTGACTAAAATAGTACAGATGACAGTCGCCAGCTTTGAACCAGTGGGACAAATTACGCATTTTCTCACTTCCTTGGGCCCCTGACACTTCCAAGTTGGGGTCAGAATCAGAAGTCCTGAGTGAGGAAGTCTGGGGGGCAGGTCTTGCTGGTGGAGATTACAGGCCCAATTTTGCAGATTTGGGCCAAGGGCCGCCAGCATTGTTCTCCGTGGCCCGTTTCCCAGAACAGCCTCGGGCTCAGGGCAGAGGGGCTGAGCTGCCTGAAGACCCATGCGGACAGTGGGCCGGGTGCTGGGGAGAGAGTCCCCATCAAGGCACCCCCTGTGTAGTCGGGGTGGAAAGCAATCAAGGACGGGGTGCCCATCAAGCTCTGCTGGCTCTACCTCCCCCCCCTCGACCCTATTTCAATAAGGATCTGGAGTCTCACTTGAACTTGTCACCTTTGACAAGTTTGTCACCGTATCTCTAAGAAGCAGTGAGGTCCTCCCAAGTGACCTGGAGATAGCTCTCAAGGAGAGTTACTTCCCACCCCACCCCCACGCCTTTCCTCAGGTCCTTCCCAGGAAGTGAGCAGCTGAGGAAGTCAGCAGTTGAGCAAATGTTGCTCCCTTGCCACATCTAAAACTCACAACCAGTTCTCCAGCAAAGGCCGCAGCATAAACACGGCAGCTGCACACCACCTCTTCCAAGCAGTTGGCTTTGATTTACCAAGGCCCCGTGGTCCCATGCTCAATTCTCTCCCAAGCCCTCCAAATATTCAGTTAGTTGTTGTTCTCATTTCTATGTACAGATGCCAATTCTGTTTTCCTTCCTTGCCTTTTCTGTTAGAATGTAAGATTTCTTATTTATTTATTTATTTATTTATTTATTTATTTATTTATTTATGATAGTCACAGAGAGAGAGAGAGGCAGAGACATAGGCAGAGGGAGAAGCAGGCTCCATGCACCAGGAACCCGATGTGGGATTCGATCCTGGGTCTCCAGGATCGCGCCCTGGGCCAAAGGCAGGCGCCAAACCGCTGCGCCATCCAGGGATCCCTAGAATGTAAGATTTCTGATGGGTGTACTCATTTATTTTTTAGTCCCAAGTCCAAGAAGAGCTGAGGGAGATTAGATGCTGCAAACCCCAGTGCCCGCAAGAAGCCAGATAAGTAATAAATAAATGAAACAGCCCAACTGTAGTGCCACAGGGCAGGATAGGAACTGTAGCAAAGTTCTAAGGGCTAACCTGTGTGCCTACAATGGAATTACCACTCATCAGCTCCAACCAAATACTGCCAGGGTGGGAAGGCGACTCACTATTGTCAGATCTTGAAAATATTCCAGAAAAATGGGATATTTTATGCAAAATTTTCTAGTTTCTAAATGTTGATATTAATTTAAGAAAATAGAGGGAGGAGGAGGCAAGATAGTGGAAGAGGAGGGGTCCTCGTTTTATCTGGTCCTACAAACTTAGATAACTTTCAAACCATGCTGAACATTTATGAATTATTTAAGAAATAGAAAAAAGCTACTCTGCAAGCGAAAAAGGAGGTGTATTTGGACCGCAAGTCGCCAATAATATGCAGTCCTCATAATATGACCTCATAATACGCAGTCTCTGGGGGAGGCCTTCCAGGCCCGACATGTTCTAATTCCACAGAAGGTGTGCTCGGTAAATCCTTGCTGAATTCATGAATGAGCGTGTGGGCAGGTCCATTGGCTGACACCTGAACTAAGGATCTATGAAAAAACAATGCCATCACAGTGCTTGGAAACTGACTTGTGTTTGAGCATGAGCTTTAACCCTGTGCAGAGTTGTTTGGTTATGTCACCTTCGAGAGCGCTTACCTCTCTCCCCTCTGGCCCTCTCCTTGCACTAGGCATGGAAGCCCAGAGCTGAAGACCAGCAACAAAGAAGGCTCAAACCTCAGGATGTCAGGTGAGTAAGACAGCGGAGCTTTACTCAGGCCTGGAGGGGAAGCTGGGTTATGTGGAGGAGTGGTTGGGATATATTAACAATCAGTTAGGAACCTAACTGCCCCTGGCTATCTATTTTTCTTAAATCTTACTTTAAATTATACACAATTAAAAACATGTACCATGATTAGTCATTAATAAATGTTAACGCTTGGCTCAGAATACAGAGTGTTTTCATTTATAATAGCATAATCAAGTGAAAAATTTGGTTGCCTTTGTCTCTCAATGAGTTATGTCTTAAGCAGCTGTGTTATTTGCCCACAAGGCCGTGGTTAAAGCGTGCGTGCATGCGTAGCTGTGGGCGAGGGAGCCATAAGGAAATACATGGACCCGGGGGCAGCAGCCCAGAGCTCCTGAGTGGCCCTTCTGGCACACCGCCTGCCTGAACAGCCCCACCACAACCCTGAACCCCATCATAGCCACAGAAACGCCTACTGTGTGTCGGGCAGCAGACTGGGTACTTTCTAGTCATGATTTCTAATTTTTATAACACAACCTTTCTGCAAATATGTTCACTTATGGGGCAGATTTGAAGGTTCTATAAAGGTAAGTTGATTGTCTAAGGTCAAATAGCTAATAAATGGTGGAGCTGGGATTCCCATCTGGGTCTGTCAGACTGCAAAGCCCATCCTCTTTCCACACCAGCGTACTGCCTGGAGCATTGGGTGCTTCCACTCTTCCTTACACAGGACAAAGGTGTACATACAGCAGCTGCCATGCTCCAGAGAACCACTAAACAGGGTTGAGATGAAACCCAGATGTCAGAGCCCTATTTTTAGTACCAGACTACTCTGGGATGGCAAATACCTGAGACACATACCACTACCCTCTATCCGGGGCCCATCGCAGACATAACTAGTCGATTTCAGCTCCGCTTCTTATACTTTTGGCAGCTACAACCAATTAGTTGGAGCTGGCACCCATGAGGAAACATATTCGCCTTCCTTGGCCAGGGACTCAGTGCAGCTGTGAGTGAAGGAACTTTCATAGCAGAGGATGCAGAAGCTCCAGCCAGAGTCCAATGGCCAGCAGAGATAGATGGAAACTGCTATCTGAGACACGTGAAGGAAAAGGGACAGAGGAAGAGGAGAGGATGAGGTGAGGCCCTGTAGGCTGTGTGCCAGGCCAGACAGGCCTGGGATGGACCGGCACATGACCTCACGTGTATGTGTCTGGGCTGTGGGGTGCTGGGGTGAAGGTGGAGCCAAGGAACTGGAGACATCTGAGCGCAGAAGAGTGAAAACACTTTGGATCTTACATTTGGCTTTGCTTTCTAAAAAAAAGTTTGGTTTGTTTTTCTGACATTTATTTATTGTTCAAACAGCTCTTTAAGAACATTAAAGGACATTTTGTGAAAGAAAAGCATCGTCCGTCACCCCCCGAGCCCCCCGTTCTCCCACAACTGTTTCCAGTTTCTCTTCTCGCCTCTGATCCTCCTCCACACACATACCTACGCTTGCAGAGTGGAAACGAGCATGCACGTAATATGGCGCACTGCCTCTTTCGCTTAACGTGACAAGGTAAACACATTCCCACATTGTGCAGCCTTCCAAATGCCATTTTTCAAATGGCTGCACAGTGTATCATGATTTAACTAGATTTGTTGGCTGCTAGATCTGGAAGTTTCTATGTTTTTTATATTTTATGCTACAATGAATACCTTTGTGCATTTAGCACCTTTGATAAATTATTTTCTTAGGCTAAGGAAGCGGATGGTTGGGTCAACATGCAAACTTTGTATGAGCATCGTTGGGACTTTTTGCGCTTATTTTGGTCCTCACACGTGTTCACTCTCAAGAATTTTCGGAGCATTGGACTTCGGGCTTGGAAGTTAGGAAGCTTACTCCAGGTCACCCCGCAGAAGAGAGGCTCTGCTGGAACTAGCCCTTGTACCTCACGCTTCTTGTCCAAAGCTCCTGCACACCCGTGAGCCCTGCCTGTGGAGTGGGAGTGGGGCATGGGGCGGTTCAGGGAGAGGGCGTGCTGTGCAGACCCTACAGGAAACATCAAGAGGGTGAGGCCTCTCTGAATTGTGCCACCAGCATCCCCTCCTCATGGAATGTGCCTTCCCCACAGGAGGCCCCATCTGACTTATCAATTAAGGGAAGATGCTGTTTGGTCGGGGGTGGGAGTGTGGGCCGGGCAGGTCACCCCAGGACACCAGGTTGTGTTATCAGGTGCTGATTCGAATGAAGGAGCTCCTGGCAGAGAAGCCTCTTCCCACTGCAGCTCTGCACAGAGCCCCTCCACCCCACCTTCCTGCAGCTGGACAGCCCCAGGCTCGGGCCTTGGTGGGGAGGGCAGGAGAGTGTGAGAGCTCTCTGCGGAGGAAAAAGCTGGGTGGTCTCCAAAGTTCTGGTCCTTTTCTGCCCGAGGCACCGGGAAAGCATAATAAACACAGACTGAGCAACCTCTGCCCCAGTCCAACCCCTGCTCCTGCTTCATCCCCAGCCCATACCCAGCCTCTGCCTCTGCCCCAGCCCAGTCCAGCCCCTTCCTCTGCTCCAGCCCCAGCCCTGCCTCTGCCCCAGTCCCAGTCCCTGCCCTTGCCTCATCCTCAGCCCAGACTTGGCGTCCGCCTCTGCCTCTGCCTCTGCCTCTGCCTCTGCCCCTGCCTCTGCCCCAGCCCAGCCAAGCCTCTGCCCTAGCCCTGCCTCTGCCCCAGTCCCAGCCCCAGGCCAGCCTTAGCCACTGAGAGTCAACCTTGGCTGAGAGCACACATCACTGCCCAAGAGAAAAAAATCTGTCAGTTTAGCCCAGCCAGGCCCACTCCTCTCTCCACTCAGCCTGCCAGAGACTCCTAGGATTGAACGGGTGACTCTAGGTCAGACTCAGTGCCACCCTGGACTTCACCCCCAGCTCACTGTTCCAGCCTGGCGGTCCACGGAGCTACAGGGCTGGTGCCCATGCCCAGCCCCGGGGCCTTCCTGGGCCTCCTCACCCAGCAGAGTCCTAGCCAGAGCCCTTGCCCTCAGGGTCTGGCACTGTTCAAAGCTGCTGCTGGGGTTACAGAGCTGGAAAAGATAGAGTGGGTCCTGGCACGTGACCTTGGGTAAGTCAACCTCCGAGCTTTGCTGTCCTCATGGGTAAAGTGAGGAAGAAGCCTCACCTACCTCATAGGGATGGGTGTGGTGAGTGAGAATTACCTGAGACAATGTATGTGAGGTGCTCAAACCAGTACCCAACATACGATATGTCCATGTTAATTATTATATTGTTATTATTCTCTCTAGTTGCAAGCAACATTAACCAAAAATAATTAAGTGAGAAAATTTAGGCATTGATAACTACTATGAAGTTGCATATGGCAATGCACCGAAGGTGCCTGGGACCGGGGAAAATACTGTAGCCTTGGGGGTAGAGAAAAGCCTTTCTGAGGAAGCGATTGGACTGAAACTTAAAAAATGACAAGCAGCCGGTGTGAGATGATCTAAGGGCTGATCATTCCACATAAGTCATGGCAGGTACAAAGGTCCTGAGATAGGAATGAGCTTGGGTCTCCAGGAAATAGAGAAAAAGGCCTATGTGGCTGGAACTGTGATGTCTAATACGGTAGCCAGTAGCTACCTGTGGCCATTTATATGAAAACTGAATAAAATTAAAATTCAGTTCCTCCGTCTTAGTAACCCCACTTCAAGTATTAAAGAGCCACATAAAACTAATGGCTCATGTATCAGACAGCATAGGTATAAAATATGTTCATGGTTGTAGAAAGTTCTAGTAAATGGCTCTGCCTTAGAGCTTTGGGAGAAAAGAAGAGATGGACACAAGATTTGGCAGGAAGGCCGGGCAGGGATCTTGGAGGCCAGACTAAGAAGCTTGGTATCCTCCCAAGTGCACTGGGAGACTTTTGGGGTGTCCAGACTTTGGCTTAGGGGTAGAGGAGGAGCTCCCTCTGGTTTTCTGGCTTGTCTGAGCCTGAGGAATCCTCAAAAGTCAGAGCTGCAGGGGAACAGATGTGTTCACCAAGTCTGATAAACGTCCATGCTCTGAAGAGTAAACAGGAATGCTGCAGAAACTTCCAGAGACCTGGCCCTTCCCCAATGGATGCGTGTCTCCCCCTCCCAACTTAGTGAAGACCAAGGTGGAGCTCCTGGTCCTGGCTGTGTCCTGGCACCTGTACAAAGGCCCCAGTGGTGGAAGCTGTGCTGTGCCCCCCGAGCTCCCCTTCAGAGAATGAAGGACAGGCCCCAGACTCTGAAAGTGCTGCCACTGTCCATTGTCTTCAGGAACTGCCTTGGCGAAGAGAACCACCTTGTCTAAGGGCCCCCTCAGTGGCCTGGCCCCCCGTGCCCAATGTGGGACAGCCCTGAAGGGCCTTCCCAGCTCCAGAGCTACGTGGGGTCGGCGAGGCCTTCCTTGAGACCACAGCACAGCCTCTCCCTTCACCCGCTCCTGCTTCCTTCTCTTGCCCTCCCATGTGGGACACAGGCTTGCCAGAGCACCCAGGCCGCTTCAGCACCTCAGCTCACAGGAGAACTGTCTTTTAGCGCGTGGGTGGGAGACAGATGAGGAGTCGGACAGCTCAGTAGTCACCACGAGGGCAGCACTAAGTCCAGCATAGCCCTGAGCAGAGGCAGCTTCCTCTTCTGCACAGGGATGGCCACTGCAAGGTCCCCACAGGGCCCAGGGGTGAGAAATCCTATCCACCAAGTGCCCCCAGCCACACAGTTTACACATGTGGGCCATGTCCTCCGCAGGCCTCTTCCAGGAGCAGTATTGTGATCCATATCTGGCTGGAAGCAAGGCCCAGGCTGCGAGAGAGTCCACAATGAGCCCAATTTCCCAAAGCTCCCGGAAGCCAGAACTGGGATTTGAACTCAGATCTTGCAGATTCCAGAATCCACTCTTTTTGCCTACACTGCACTGTGCAGCCTAGACTCACAGAGTTCCACACCCAAGGGTTTGTGCAGTGGGGGACGAACTCATGTTAAGGAACGTGGGCCTTTGGATTTATCTTAGCCAAGAACCAAAGTGTTGTAGCCAAGAACCAAAGTGACATCCCCTTCCCTCCACCCCCTGCTCAACGAGTGGGCTTGATGGCATGGTCAGGGCTACCGTCCATCATGTCATGGTCACTACTTTTCCAGGCTCTACAAATATGGCTTTGATGTGCTAACAGCCCCTAATGGAGAGAGTGGCTCATAAATCATTCAGTGGAGCCCAGGGTGGTCAACCCAAGCTACTCTCCTGACCCCTGACCTCAGTCAGGAGCTGGCTGTGGGACCAGTGCATAACCCGGGCATGAGAGCAGGACAATTCAGGGAAGCCACAATCCTCTAGGCAGCCCACAGTGGGCAAGGCCTGGAAAGAGGCCAAGAACATTGTGACTTCAGCAGATGGGAAAAAACACCCATAAAAGAGTCACTTGGGGATGACAGCGGTGACCTGCCCTGGGGACAAGATGAGGCAGCCTGGGAAGATGTCAGGAGATACTCTCCTTGTTGCCAGTCCCTGAACACGACACAGGACTGTACAAGACTACACAAGACTTCTGAAAAGCCAGTTTCCCTACGCAACTAGGGTCAGAAAGTCCTCAGAATGGGGGCCCAGGGTGGGGGAGGACTGGGGTCAGGATCAAATAGAAATGGGAAAAAAAAAAGAGAAACACCATCCTCTCCTCTTATTATAAGGAAATAAGAATAGAAAGTTGTCATCAGGAGGGACTTAACCCCCAGCCCTTCCCGTAGCGCAGAGCAGGGAACTGACCTGGCTGCTGAATCTGGTCCCAACCGTGGGCCTCCGTGGTGGGGTGGGGGGACAGGACGAGAGTGCCCTTGCCTTCAAGGGCCTAGCTAGGGCATCAGGGCATCTATGTCAGCCTCCAGCTGCCCTCCTGGAGGAAGTACAAAAGGAATTCCAGGGGAGAGAAACTCTATCTTGTCTTTGGTGGGACCAGAGAATGGGGCTGAGGCCTGGAAGTGATCTTCCTTTGGTTTAGGGCCAGAAACCTATGGCTCGAGTCTATGGCCCTATAACCCTGAACACACCTGATCTCAGAAGCCAAGCAGGGTGGGGACCTGGTTGGTACTTGCCTGGGAGAAACCTATTGCTTGTAAGCATTGGCGATTCAAAATGCTTTTAAATTTCAAAGACATAAAAAAAAAAAAAGGATTTTGATATTTCTCCATGTTTTTGGCAAAACCGTTAAGGCAATTCCAGTCCATCTGAGCTGGAGGGTGGCTATGGAGACAAACTGCCCTCATGGCTCAGGCAGAGAAGGGTGTCAAGGTATCTTGGGCAGTGGGGCACGGTGACAACAGCAGGAAATCCCACAGGGACAGCGTTGCAGGAGCAAATGTTGGCTGGATGTGTCAGTCCTTGGCTGCACCAATGTGCAGACTGCCTGTGAGGCAGGCACAGGAGAAGGCGAGCTGTCAGAGGGGGGCTCTCAGGGGTGACGGTGTCACCTGGCTTGTCCTCAAGCTCCCCCAGAGTGCCAGGGGTTTCTTCGGTGTGTGTGTAAGGTGCTTTGTTCTGTTTCCATTAGGGGATGGGGATCCCTTTCCCATACACTGAACCATCCTTGCCCATGTGGCTCCAGAAAGACACACCAGAAGCCTGGGGCAGGGAGGACGGGAGACTCACACACCGTCTAAGAGGCACACAAGTCCGTGTGCACCTGCCGGCAACCTCTCTTCCAGGGAGCACAGTTTTGTTTACACTCGGACGTTCCTTAAGGACACCAGATCAGAGGTTTCCTCATTTCCTCAGAAGTACCTGAGCTGTGGAGTCAAACCGACCTGGGTTCTAATCTCAGTGACTCTCAGTAGCTCTGGAGCCCCCAGCAAGTTTCTTTTCATTTCTCTGAGCCCCCGTCTCATTATTTATACAATGAGACTAAGAGTAATCAGCTTGCAAGATTATTGTGAGGGCAGGATCCATGGAGGCAAAGGTCACGCACTTAATAAGTGCTCAGTAAACTCCAGCGTTGCTTCTGGTTCCTAAAGCCATCATGTGGGTTTAGGGTGTTTTGCCGTAGGGTGATTTTAATTTATATCAGGCACGGTTTGCTCGCCCTTTGTCAGTATTGGTGACCCTCGTGCAGCATGGCACCTCCTCCCCTGGAGCCCCTCATCTCTGATTCCAACGGGCCCAGACAACCCACAGTAGGACCCAGACAAGCCGCAGAGGAAGCAGGGTGGAGCCACGGGGCTAGAAGGGCTGTGCAAGAATTCTTGCACACTGACTTCTGAGCACAGGAGCATGTGCACTCTCATGCCTCTGGGTGAGGATCTTGTCTTGTGCAGGGAGAGGGCCCCCTTCCCCTTCCCTCTCTCCCAGTGGGCCAGCCCCATCCCCACTGAGGACCTTGATGGGGAAAACCTATCGAATGTTCTTTAAGTTTCTCAGCTGATTTTGTGGGACCTGCCACATTGCTTTTGTGGGTCACTGATGGGGAGGGTAGAGGGGAGTAAGAGCCCCTCCCCCACCTTGGCCAAAAGGCCCCTGTCCCTCCTTCCCCCGGCTCCTAATCCCTCCCCTGCAAACGCCTGTCCTCACAGGCTGAGATGCTGCAGAGCCAGTGGTTTATACACAGACTCATTATTTATTGAGAGGCTTAGGGCCAGAATGAGATTGTGGTCACATTCTCTTCTGTCCTGGCTCTTCTCACCTGGGTTGTAAGCAGGGAGGGAAGGAGAAAGGGCAGAGAGAGACAGAGAGAGATGCGGGGATGGGATGGGGGAGGGGCGCTCCTATGTTGACCTACTCTGTGCCTGGTCTTGGATGAGGCGGTCACAGGTGTTTACACTGAGCAGACTGCGGTAGGTCACTAATCCACGTGCATGCGTGAGCAGTGCAGACGTGTGCTGGGAGATAGGGTGGTGTTGCGGTCAACGACAGCATGGCTTTTGAGTCAGGCTGGGGTCCCAATACTGGCCTTGACTCTTAAGGGATGACTTGGATACAGACAGCTTCCTTCACTTCTCTGAGCCTTAGTTTTGTCATTTGCAAAATGGGAGAATTTCTACTTCCCAGAGTTCTAGAGAAGCTGGAATCAAGACCCCAGCATGGTGCGTGGCACACTGAGAAACGTGCAAGAGATGGTGGCTGTCATGGGGAGGAGGGGGAGTGGCCAGGAAAGACAGGGGATAGAAAAGGGGGAAAAATAGGAGAAGGTAAGGTGGTGTATTGGAGCGTGAGAACTCATCGCCTGTCTCCACCTGGGATTTGGGCAGCTTCTTTTTTCTTGCAGCACCATGGTGAGGAGCCCCTAAAGGATGATGGCGGATGGCGGATGGCGGATGGTGATGGAGGATGGAGGGTGGTGGAGGTTAGATGGAGGATGGAGGATGGAGGATGGAGAAGGGCAGATGGAGGATGGAGGATGGAGGATGGTAAATGGCAGATGGTGGATGGAGGATGGAGGAGGGCAGATGGAGGATGGTAGGTGGCGGATGGCGGATGGAGGATGGAGGGGGGCAGATAGAGATGGAAGATGGAGGATGGCGGATGGAAGATAGGAGGATGGAGGTTGGAGGATGGAGGATGGTGGATGGCGGATGGAGGATGGAGGATAGAGGAGGGCAGATGGCAGCTCCCGCTGGGAAGGCCCAGCTAAGAATAATGGAGGAGGAACTAGAGAATTCCTGCACAGCTTGCTCACTGCTGAGGGACCTCAGGGGGTGGGAATCTGGCGCCCCTGCCCCCCCCCGGGGCTCCCTGCCGAGAATCAAAAAAGCCCCCTGTGTCTTTAAGGAGGCGCCTATTGGGAGTGCAAGAGGGAGGAAGGTTAAGATGATTAGCTGGTGCTAACAAATTTAGGATGTGGAAGAAGTCTTTTCTTGGCTGTCCATCAAAGGAAGGATTGAATGTCCCTGGGCTTGGAGAGAGCAGAGGAGGGGAGGGGAGCTCTGGGGGAGGGGACCGGCGGGGCAGTAAGTGTTTACCAGCCCAGCCTTCTCCCTGGACTGGCCTCCCGGGCACTGGGGGGTGTGGGAGCCGGGCAGGCGTGCGGGGCCCTCGGCCATGTGTCCAGATGCTGGCCTTCCCTCCAGCCTGTCTGTCTGTCGTCGCCCCTCCCCCACTGCCCCAACCCCAGCTCAGGTTATGTCCAAGCAGCTGGGCTGAAAAGTGATCCTGGAGGGAAGAAGGCCCTTCCTGTTGATTGGGAACCGGGACGCCTTCCCCTAGTCCCCCTCCAGCCTGACCAGACCCCCTCCTCATCCAGGCTCCCTGTCCCAGGGCCACCCCGAGCCCCTTGTCACCAAGGGCTGGGCCACTCTTCATCTAGGTTCCCCTGTAACCAAGGGAAACGTGCCCGGCCTCCCAGAGAGATCTCAAACCACTCAGGAAAGCCTTCATAAAAGGTTATTTCCGGCACAGGCGGGAAGGGGGGTCTGGAACCGCGCCACGTCCAGGAATGGTTCATTCAGAACTGCGTGGGCACGGCGCTGTGCCAGGGCTTGTGTCGGGTACTGGGAAACGGAGAGCAAGGCACTGTGTCTGTCCCTGCCTCGGGACCTGGCCCCAGGACCTCACCGTCCAGTGCGGGGGAAAGAGAGGGGCAAACAGAATTTGAGAAAATGAGATGTATATATAATAGGGCTTTCCAGGGTTCAACAGGGGAAGGATGACCCAGAAGGCTTACCCAAATGCAGATTTCTAGGGGATTCTGAGGCTGCAGGTCTGGTGTGGGACCTGGGCATCTGCATTTGTAAGCAGAGCGGGTGATTCTGCTGCAGGTGGATGTTGGCATCGATTTGGAAGAAGGCTGAAATGTAGGGGACAAGGAGGGTGCCAGGCAGGGGTGTGGGGCCAGCTGCAGGAGGCGGGAAGAGCCTTCAAGATCTGGTGGCCTGAGCAGATTCCTGCTGGGGAAGGAGGGTGGGCTGAGGGAGAAGAAGGGTGAAGCAGGCTGGTGGGTTGCAGAAGGTCGAGTGTGGCGTGGCTGAAACACGGGCCAAGACCGGACTGAACCAGAAGTGAAATCATGGAAGCACCCCAGGGGAGTTTGGTGTCTTTAGAAAGGGAGGTCTTGCTTGGGTTTGCAGTTTGGAGAGACCTTTCTAGCTGCAAAGTTGAGTGGGTGGAGGGGACCAGAGCGGAGGAGGGGGCAGAGATTAGGAGGTGGTGGCAAGAAGCCCAACAAGGGCCCAGGGTAGGGTGCAGTAGGATGGTGGCAGGAAGTGGGGAGGGGCAGCCAGCCATGGGGAGTGCCAAGGAGGCTGAGTCCACTGGGACATGGTACCTGGTGGACAGAGCAGGGAGGGCCAGGGAGGAAGCTGCAGAGACTCTCAAGTTTCTAGTCTTGGAGGTGGGTGGAGAGGGCTGCTTCTCCCCGAGGCTGGAGATACAAGACGGATGGGCTGACTCAGGGGGAGGATAGAATAAGGGCCTTTGGTTCTGGACCTGGTAACTGCGAGCTCCCTGGGGGGCCATCCCAGGAGAGACGGGCAGCGGGCAGGCGGCTGGACATATAGATCCAGATGGAGGGAAGAAAAGCAGGGTGAAGATGTGGATTGGGGAGATAGCAGAGACCAAGGCTTCGTGGCTTCCAAATTTTCGACTGACCTAGTATAAGAAGGTCAGTTACCCGCAGAAGCAAAAAGCTTCCTGAAACAGTAGTTCCTCTACCAGCTGCGATGCACTTATTATTTTCTACTTCACTTGTCTTTATTTGATTTCATTTAATTAAAAAAAAAAATGCCGGTCACAACCCCCTAAATTGATTTTACGCTGATAGGCTGTGACTTGCCATTTGAGAAACACTGACCCCCACGGAAAAGGGAGTCATTGGAGTGAATGAGGTCCCTGGGGGGGGGGGGGTTAGGGGGCCAGGGTGGGCTTGAGGAGCCCCGACACTGCAAGGAGATGAGGAGGTAGCAAAGGGGACCAGGCAGGGAGGTACGAGCAAACCAAGGAGAAACAGGGTCCTGGAAGAGAGGGGAACATTTTGAGAAGAGAGGAGGTGGCAGAGAGATGTCACAGAGCGTGAAGTTTGAAGAGCACATGGGTCCCAGCGGGGCATGGCTAAGGGGAGCCCAGAGCCCTGGCCCTGGCCCAGACTCAGGGAAGGGCAGCACAGGACGAGGCCGCAGCGGCACTCTGAGCATGCTACAGGTAGGGAAACTGAGGCCTGAGGGGGTGTGGGGCCTCACCCAAGGAGACCTGGAACTCTCTCTCCTCCCTTTCTCTGCTCCTCACCCCCTGGCTTGTTACCCCATCTCTATACAGTGCTTGTGGCCTCTTGGGGGTGTTAGATGTGTGTCCTCATTTCTTGCTCATGTTCAAGGCCTGCTTGCAGCTGGGGGGACACGTGTGCTGAGGACCAAGAGCCTTGCTCTCAGCTGAAGCACTTATCATGTGCTGAGGGCCTGCTACGTGCCAGACACTATGCCAGGCCCAGAACCTAGGGGGACCCAAACTAATCAGGGTGAGGCTTCGAGACAGCTCCCCTTGCATGGCACTTGTCCTCTCAGGCCTGAGGAGCGAGTAGGAGCGAGCTTGGCCATGATACAGAACAGACTGTCTCAGGAGCCTGGGGAGGTGGGCCATCCATTTCCCACGGATCCTCTGGGACTGAGGGTACAGAAATCAGGGACTCTGTCCTGGGCTCTGAATGTAGGAAAGGTGAGGGGAGCTGGAGGCTGGAGATGCCTGGTGGCTTAGACACCGCCAGAGCCCCAGAGACCTGGCCAGTGGCCCCTTCTGCACCAGCCACTTCCTTTGCGACTCAGGCCCACACTGACCCTCCTGTGACTTCTCCATCCTCCCTGATGCCTGTATACCGCCAGATACGGAAGTTATGGGAGGTGGGAGAGTGCCTGTGGCTCGCCCCAGGCTGCCACCATCCAGGAGAGGACCTCCAGAGAAGTGCCAAGCCTTCCACCGAACAAATCAGAAGATGCTATTCAGGAAGGGATCTTAGGCATCATCCAACCAAACATATTTTGCAAATAAAGAAACTGAGGGACAGAGAATCAAATGACTAATTAGGTGACATGGTTCTCTTTGAAGTCCTCTCCGACAAACTCCTACTCATCTCTCAAAACCCATATGAAGTCACCTCCCCTGGGATTCCCCAAATGGAACCCAGGCCCTCCAGAACAAAACCAGCACTCCCGCTCAGGAACTGAGACTGAATCCGCCTGCTTCCCCAGCACGGCCGTAACTGACAGTGTGGGGCACCCGTCTCTCCAGTGTGCATTCACCTGACATATGTATTTTATGGTCTCAAACACCTTTAAGGTAAGAACCTTTAAGTCCTGCTCAAATGATCAGGTAGGTCGGCCAACACTTCTCTTCTCCAAGACAAAAACGACAATCTCTGTTGTCATCAAGCCAACGTTGACAGCTGACCCTTCTATAGCGTTCCCTCTGTGTCTGCTACCGTGCCAAGCCCGCCACATGCATTAACTCACTCAATCTGAGCAACAAGCCAACAAATACTATTGTTTCCCTATTTTACAGATGAGGACCAAAGCACAAGGTTCAGACCGCCTTGTCTTTGCCATGGGGCCGATCTTGAGGCAAGATGTTCTCCTCTTCCTTCGCAGGGCATTGCCACTATGTCCTTGTGGGCATCTCTCCTGGAGGATGAGCATGTGTCTTGTTTAAGTTTGGGATCCATCACAGACCTACCACGTTGCCTGGCCCAGAGTAGATGGTCACAACTTTTTTTCCTGACAAAGCAGTCCGGGTTTACCGACGCCTAGCTCCTGCACGTTTTTATTCATTGGAGGCACCTCTCCTGGTGGAAGCAGCAGGACACTGAGAGTGTGTGTGGAAGTGAATGCACAGCCACCAATCTCATCCCAGTAAACATTAGTTGAGCATTTACTATATGCCCGGAGCCATGCGGCTGGCTGTGCGTCCATTGCCTCATGGAATCATGTCCCGATCGGCAGAGTGAGCCTTCTTTCTCATTGTCTTTCCAGATCAAAGCTGTCCAATAGAACATTCTGCAGTAACGGAATGTTCTACGCCTGTGCTAGTTCAATACCATTTCCACGCAAGTACCTGAAATATGGCTGTTGTGACCCAGGAACTAAATTTTAAATTTTATTTAATTTGAATGAACTTAAATATAGACTCCTATGTAGCCAGTGGTGGTCATAATGGACATGGGAGTGTATGTAGATGAAGGAAGACCCAAGAGGTTAGGTGATTTGTCCAAGAGTCTGCATCTGATGAATGATAAAGGGGTGACTCACAGACCCTGACATCCAGACATGGGCAACCCCCGTGCTGTAACTCCAACTCCTTGCCTCATCCCTAGATTGCGGGTGCAGTGGGGAAGAGTCAGCATCATCACCCCAGCTCCACTGCGGGCTGGTGACCTCTGCAGCCCTTGGACACTTTGTGTTGTGTGGCCAAAGGATGTGAGACTATGGCCCTCCCTGGGCCCCCTTCCTGCTCTGATAGTGGTTACTGGAGGGAGATCCCACATCCTCCCACACTGACATCCCAAAAAGCACAGCTTTTTTGCAAGAGGCTTTTGGCCACAGGCTCTGCAGCCCGAGAACATAAACAGTTTACTCTCACTGCATTTCTGTGGCCCAGGCAACAGGGAAGATGTCCCCATGCTTGGTCCTGGTACCAACATCCACAATTGTAGACCTGAAGCATGTGAGGGCCACTGCTGGGCCCGTGTCTCATGCAGTCAAGCCCAACAGGTGTGGCAGGAGGCTGGGATCCCTGCTCCCCGGAGGACCAAACCAGAGTGAAGCAGTGCTCACCCAGTGGGTACTGCCACTGCCACTGGCCCGTGGCAGCACCTAGGGGTCAGCCTCTGGGCACCCACAGCCTGTCCTGACTGCTGGAAACAAGGATGTAGAGAAGACTACGGCATCATCGAAAGCCCGTGTTTGGGGTGGGGACAATGTTAGTGCCCTATGATCCTGGACAGATGAATGCTGTGGGGGTGGGTATGGGGGGTAGGGGAGGTGGGATGCACCCTTAGAGATGCAGTGACCTGGGGGCAGGGGGAGGCCTCAGAATATGCACATCACGTGAGGACTGGGTACAAGGACACCTGGCTTCTCATCTCTGTTCTGCACAGAAGCCAGGGAGCTTTTCACACCAGCCTGATCGGGTCACAGTTCTGCTCACTACACGTCATTGCTCCCTGTTGCTCTTAAGATAAAGACCAAAACCTTGACCTAGTCCGCAGAGCCCCGTGTAGTCTGACGACCGCTGGCCTTCCAAACCTGTCTCATACCTCTCTGTCTCCCAAACTCCCTGCTCTGGCCACCCTGCTCTTCCTTCCGTTCCTCATTCCTGCCATATTCCTTCTCACCCCAGGGCCCTTGCATAAGCTGTTCCTCTTTGCCTGGTCAGTTCTACTCCTTAAGGATCACTGCCTCGAGGGAGCCTTCTTAGACCTCTCTGACCATTAAGGATTTTTCCAGTTTTTCACGAAAACCTCTGTATATCCCTCTGGTAGGGCTGGTCCTCGTTGCAATTTTACATTTGCTAGTGCAATTGATGGAAATTGCCTTCCTCACAAAACTTAAGTTCCATGGCAGGTGCCATGGCTTGTTCACCCTTGGGTCCCCAGCACCTAGCAAAGACCTGGCATGGAGTGAGTGCTCAACAGCATGAGTGGAATGCACGAAGGCGCACACGGATGAAAGGATGCTTTGTGATTCTGTGCAAGGCAATTCTGTTCTCTGGGCCTGATACCTTAAATGATGGCATGTCGAGAATCTTCTCCATGCCAAGTGCTGGGAAGGGCACAGAATGACTGTCTAGAGGGGAGACAGCCATGCAAACAGGACATGATGACACAGCAGCATAAGGCTTTGCCCGGAAGACCTGCAAGCACTTAGTAGAGGCATTCGGTGGGTGTACGGCTGGGACCCAGGGAGGGCTTCCCTGGATGAGGTTATGTGGGGGGACCTGCCGGCCAAAGGCAGAGCAGGGGCAAAGGCCTGGCAGCGAGAGAGCCCAAGGAGGGCCAAGCAGCAGCCGGGCATGAAGTGGTGGGGGGCAGCGGGGAGAGAAGGGGCCAGGCGGCCCAGTGAGACTTTGTTGTGAAGGCGCCGGCGCCACTGTGGGGTTTCAGGCAGGGGGGCGACAGACGAGTGTCCTGCGTAAAAGGAGAAGACTGAGTGAGTGGTTTCGGGGGCCCTCCAGCTCCGGCGCCCGGGGGTATGAGGCCCATGGGGCTAGGTTGGGAAGGTTCCGGAGTCCACTGCCAGCAGGAGCCTCAGGGGACTGGTTTCCTCTCTGACGTCAACATAAAGGTCACACAGATCCCAGGTCTCCTCTCAGGAGCCAGTAAGGGCTCCAATTTGTCTTTTTACCCAGATCCCGTTGGGATCCCGTGACATTCCCAGCCTGGACCACCTCATGGGGTAACCAGTCCCCTGAGCTCCTGAGTCATTGTGAGAAGCAGGACTTCCTCTAATCTGTCCTAAACTTACCTCGCTCAAGTTTCAAAGGGGGGCCCATGATCCTAGTATTTCGGGAGTCAGTGGGGGAGGAAACGCACTAGGAGTTGCCCGGTGGGAAGGGGAACTCGGGACATCTTTGACTCTGGGGCCGTTGCATCTCATCAGTGAACATGCTGTACTCCCACAACCGTAAGGACGGGCCGCTGGTCTCTTCCAGTCCCCCCACAAACCCAGGCCCCCTCTGTGGGGTCTAAGCCCGGCAAGCCTGATGAACCAGAGGTGAAACTAGGCCGTTCAACTGACTTCTCGCTCTGGCAAAGGGCTGCCACTGCTGGGGGATGTGTCAGTTTCAGGACCCCTACTTCCATGTCGCCCACTGTCCTGCCCACCCCGCCTGTTCTTCCAGTCCTGTCCCATCCCTCCAGGACACCGTCCCCACCCCCAGTGCCTTGGGCTGCAGCCCCTCTTCATTGCCCTTCATGACCCAGCTGCACGCTGGCACCCCACAGGCAGCCCAGCAGCAAGGCGGGCCAGCATCATCTCCGAAACAACTCCTCTGTCACCTCTCACCTGGCACCCACAACGGGCTCTCCTCTCCCTTGCTTTTACACCTCTTTAATCCATTCTCTACCCCAGGGCCAAGAGGAATGTAAAATGTAAAGCTGAGTGTGTGGCTCCCCTTCTTAAAACCCTCCAATAGCTTCCTGGTTCATTGAGGGTAAAATTTACAAACCCACTGCCAGAGGCGTGCAAAGTGCCAGTGGGCTGGTCCCATGACCCCTCTGAACACCCTGTCTTCTCTCTCCTTTTCCCTCATTCCATCAGGCCACTCTGACTTTTCTCTTCTTTAGACACATCAAGCTCATTTCTCCACCTCAGGGCCTTTGCACATGCTGTTCCCGCTTCTCAGAACGCTCACCCCATCCTCTGATTTAGCTATTTAATTAATTTATTCAATTGACACGTTTATTGTGCTTTATTTGATGCCAGGCCTGTTCTAAGCACTTTTTGAGTTCTGAATCAAGAGTTTGTTAACTCTTTGCATGACTGGTTCCCTCCTGTCAGGTCAAATACCCCCTTCTTGTGAGGGCCTCCTCTGACACAGATAGACTGCTCCCTGCAGACCAGACCCTATAGAAAATATGTCTTGATTCACTTGCATCATAACAACCAATGATATTTTCTTATTTATTTCCTTATGTTCTCATTGGCTATCTCTTCCACTGGACTAGAAGCTCCAGGAGGAGCTGTCGGTCGGGTTGATCCTTGTGTCCCTAAAGCCTCGCACGGTGTGTGTCCATGAGAATGAATGAATCAAGGGGTCACTTCTCCCCAGGAGGCTTCTAAGACCACCAGGCTTTCTAAACCCTACGGCTGGCCTGTACAAATTACAGGATCTAAGTGGGAAATGTTTCTTGTGGATGCTGCTTGGAGACCCCGTGAGGAGATGGGCTTCTAGAAGGAGGGGATCAGGTCTTGTCCACCTTCACGTAAATGTGAAAACAGCAGTCGGCGGGTTCACAGCAAATGGCAATGCACTGTAGAACTTCCAAAGGGGGATCCCTGGGTGGCGCAGCGGTTTGGCGCCTGCCTTTGGCCCAGGGCGCGATCCTGGAGACCCGGGATCGAATCCCACATCGGGCTCCCGGTGCATGGAGCCTGCTTCTCCCTCTGCCTATGTCTCTGCCTCTCTCTCTTTCTCTCTCTGTGACTATCATAAATAAATAAAAATCTAAAAAAAAAAAAAAAAAAAAAAAAAAAAAAAAAAAAAAAAGAACTTCCAAAGGATCTTCCCAGGTAGGAACTCATGGGTCTCTCCCAGCTACTCAGTGAGGTTGTCATAGCCCCATTTTACAGATGCAGGAGCTGAGGCAGAGAAAGTCTGGGCCACGCAGTGCACACAAAAGCCAGGGCTCACCCCCATCTCCCAATGCAGATCTCAAGCCTTTCCCAAGGGCTGTGCCCACCTGAGCTCGGGTGCCCTGTATACAGCATGGGGCTCAGTGGAGACACCCCCATTTGCTGCGGCCACTAGGCAGCCCTGAGGGGCTCCTGCTCACAGCCCGCTGGACGGTCTGGTCCCCGGGGCACTAGGGAGGAGAGGTGAGGTGAGCAGTCAAAAGGATGCTGGGCTGGGGTTCAGGAGCACGGGGTGACAGCAGCTCAACAGCATTTATTAGGCATCTCCCCTGTGCCGGGTGCTGCACCAAGTGCTTTACACACATTTCCTTAATGCCCACAACAGTGCAACGTAAATGTTGTCATTGTGCTCATCTTACAGATGAGAAAGCTGAGGCTCTGAGAACCTAAGTCACTTTCCCAGCACACAGTCGTGCCACTGCTTAGGGCCCTTCCAGAAACGGCTGGGTGACCCTGAAAGAACCTCTCGTCTTCTCTGGGTTTTAGAGCCTATCTGTAAAGCCCCAGCTCACACAAGATCTTGTCTAGGCCTGTCCCACTCTAACAAGAGTCAGGGAGGTGACAAGACAAGATGTGTGGCCACTGGTGTTTCCTGTGCGCCCCCCACCCCCGCCCCTGCAAGCTGAGGAAGGGCCTGCTGGTTGGCTTGGAGCAGGGGCAGACCGTGCTCTTCGCAGGGCACCATGGGTGGACTGGCCAGGGACAATCATCCACAGGGCCCCAGGCTCGTGTGCTGGCTGGGTGACAGAGGCCAGGGGGACCCAGGAACGGAGGAGGGCTGGGAGGCCTTGGAGCTACCAACAAAGTGACTCCTCACATCCATGGGGGCGGGGAGGGTGTTACGGTGGGCAAGTGCTACGAGGAACATGCTCCCCACTGCAGAGCTGCTCAAATGAATGTCAGAAATGGGCTCCCAGCCTGGGCTTCCTCCGGATAAGAAAACCTTCTCTGTATCTTCCTTCCTGCCTTCCTGCCTTCCTTTCTCTCTCCTTCTTTCCTTCCCTCTTTCCTTTCTACCTTTCTCTTTCTCTCTTTCCCCCTCTTCCCTCCCTCCTTCCTCCCTCCCCCTCCCTTCCCTCCTTCCTTTCTCCTTCCTCCCTTTTTCCTTCCTTCCCTCCTTCCTCCTCCCCTTCCTTCCATCCCTCCTCCTTCCTTCCCTCCCTCCCTTCCCCCTTCCTCCCTTTCTTCCTTTCTTCTTCCTCTCTTTCTTCCTTCCATCCTCCCTCCCTCCCTCCCTGAGTGTGTGTCTGTCGCCCTATGGAAACAGGACTATACCGCTTGAGTGTCCTCCCCACGGGGGGATGGGCGTGGAGGACAGAGAAGGGAGAGCCAGGCCTCATCCTGACTCATCCGGGATAGTTACCCTCCTCGGAGGCCACGGAGGCCACGGAGGCCGTAGGAGGGTGAGTGAGAAGGCGCCCCAGGGAGAGCAGAGGAGGCTGGACCTGACTTCATTCCTAGAAATAGTTGCGCGGGGTGGTGGCTGCAGGGGCCAGCCAGTTTCGGGGATGTGGTGATATGTCTTGTTCTGTCAGGAGGAACAGGCTGTCTGCTGGCATCCGGAACCAGACACCCCGTTTGGCTGGAGCCCTCGGCTCGGGAGGTGCAAGGATGCGGTGCTGGCTGACACTGGCCACACGCTGTTGAACAGCCCTTGGCCTTGCCTTCCTTTCTGAAAAACCCCTGCCTCCCCGTGACCCCAGCAGTGGCTCTGGGGACCATCTGGGGGACAGGATGCAGTGGGACAAGCCCAGCAGGAATGGAGGATGCCTCCAGTCCCCAACTGGCTGTGCAGGTTAAGACAAGTTCTTTTTGTCCTCTCGGGGGCCTCCTTTTGTCCAACTGCAAATGAACAAGGGGACACCAATGGATTTTCCATCCTGAAGGGGCACTTGCATCCCCTGTACAGCTGCCCAGTCCACACCAAGAGGATGTTGGAGCTCACCTTGGGTGGAACGGGACAGGGGCAAACCCTTTCTTTTCAGTCCCCTCCACACCTGCTCAGAGGCCTGGTCTGGATGCAGAATTAGGCCACCCCTCTCCCCAGAGGAAAGGCTCCTTGCTCCCCCTCCCCTAGGCCGGGGCTTGCTCCTCCTACCTCTCCCTCAGCTAAATTGGGGAGCACGTTGGCAGCTGCCAACATCATAACTGCGAGTCTTGGGAGCTGTGTTCTAGAGTTGGGCACACTTTCCAAAGTCAAGTTCTCTCTCATGGTTGGTGGAGAAGAAACAAAGAGCTGAAGTGGAGACAGGAAGCGAATGATCTGTGTCTACAAAAAAGTAGGCGAGTGGGCATCAAACACACCACGTTGACTAAGCAGAAAGGAAACTCAATTATCCAGAATGCTACCCTTTTAGGAGACAGGGGTGCATAACTTCAAAATAGTAACATAATAGCGATGAAAGAAAGGTGTCCGTGGACTTCCAGCGCGGTGTCTCACAAGCAGGGCACCTTCGGCCCGGTGAATCCTCTACCCCTTCCTCACCCGCCTCCTTAAGCTAAAGACAGAGCACCGCGTGCTGGTCGTTGCCTCTGAGTGCCGACTGGCAAACAACAGCAGCGCCAGGGCCGATGTTGTCAAGTATCTGGAACTATAAGAATGCGGGACCCATCAGTCCGAACCAATGCCAGCGTGATTAATGGGTAAGACCATCACGTCCAGACTCCTGAGCACCATGTGGGAACGGAAATTCTTCATTTGAGAGGGACTGGCACCAGGTTCCAGGCTGAAAGGGCAACGAGGGAGGGATTTCAGTTGCCAAAGCCCTCGAGCCCGGGTGCCCTGGAGCCTGGGGACACAGACTGACGGGTCAGCCCTCTGTGCCCACACGCTCTCGGAACACACAGCCACTCTGCCCCCTACACGCTGCTCCCAGGATGTCTGGGGCCTGCCTCGCCCTCCCTGCTAGCTTGTCGCCGTGTGCCAGCCCGCTGTGACAACTTGCATAACTATGCGGAGAGCCAGCATCCACTTATATACCCATGCCTGCTGGGCATCTTTCTAGGGCTCCACGCCAGGCTGGCTCATCGCATTTCCTCCCCACTTGGGTGGACTGAAGTGGCAGGCAGGCTTTGCTGGAGCCCTCTGCCCATGCTCGACCCCCATCCCCGCCTCCAGGAGCCTCCTCAGGGCCTCCCAGAGGATGGGGCCCGGCATGCGCCAGCCCAGCCCTGCCCAGCCACCTCCAGCTCTTTCAGCCGCACCCCCGCCCCACTGGAGACACCCCCCAGGGCTGGCGGGGATGGCAAGAAGTCCGAAAACAAGTCTGTGAAGTGAGCTGGAAAGAATGACAGGCAGGCCCCAGGCCAGCCCCCCTGCCACTCAGCTTCTGGAGGGTCTGATCCTTTTGTAATCCTCTCCCTTTTCTTTGTCTGCCCTGCCCCCACCAACCTCTGCCACAGCCCCACGCACCCAGCCAGCTCCCTTCTGTGCTGGGGGCCTCTCCTGCTTCTCACCCAGCCCCAGTGGCCTTCAGTTAAATGCCAGCTGTGCAGGCCACCAACAACCGTGTGGGTCTCCACAGCGTCCCTGCCTTGGTGTCTGCCTTGCCCCGGGCCCACCTCGCAGGAGCTGGGATCCCAGGGCTCGGCCCAGGACTGCCCAGGACTGCCGCTGGACGGCTCGCAAAGCATGCACCTGCCACCACCTGTGGGGCCTGCCCCGCTGCACCCCGGGGCTCTGTGGTAGCTGCTGCTCAGCCCCTGCATCTCTTCACCTGGACTGTGAGCTCTTCTTAGTCTCCCGAGGACAGGATGGGGGCTAGAGCCGGTGCTCAAGACCAGTTTGTTGAGTGAGTCACTGAAAGTCGTGGAGACAGAGAGAGAAAGCAAGTCTGCCTTCTGACGGTCCTGGTTCCCTCTGAGCGAGAGAGCTGCGGCTTCAGCACATACCAGCTCTGCGACCTTGGCCACATCGCACCCATCTTTGGGCCTCAGTTTTCTCACATGCGAAATGAAGATAATCATAGTATCTGTCTATAGAGTACATGTGAGGATTAAATGAGATAAGGCGCTAACAGTACCTACAACAGTGCCTGGCACTGTGCTGTGGCCACTTTTAAGGAGCATCCTCCCCAGCCTCATCTGGCACTGCCTCCCTGGACGAGCAAGGCCTTGCTTGCCTGCCGGGCCCCAGGGCAGCCCTCTGCTCGCTGGAGGGGGTACCCTGCAGGACGTGCATCAGAAGCATGTATCTTCTGATGTTTTGGGCTTGGATTTCAGTGCCATCTCCGCCACTTCCCGGCCCCGTATCCTTGAACGAAGCCCTCCGTGCTTCAGGGTCTGTGTCGGAAAATGTGATCATGGGAGCCTTCACATCAGAGAGGTGTGGGGAGGAGAAGGTGACTTATGCAAGGCTCAAGGCAGGCAATCACGCTACTATCTAGGCCGCCCTGATGGTGGAACAGGAACTCGCCAGGGAGTCACTGAGGTAAGAGGCTGGCTGGGGTGTGACAAGGTGTGGGGTTGGTCAGTGATGGAGAGGGTTGCCCGGAAACTCCAGAAAGAAGAACTGAAGGCTGCATCCACGTGCCCTACCTTATAAGGCCCTATCTTATATATCCTATCTTATAAGGGTCACAGGCCTTCCTGGTTACTGTCCCCTTTCTATAAAGTGGCATGGATACTCCTTTAGTGACACTATGGTAGAGTCTTCTCTTGGGACCCTGTGGGTCATAGTGGGCAGAGGCCAGACCTGGGGATCCTCCATGGAGTCTGAGGCAGGGAGCCCCTCTGCCCTTAGCAGCCTGAGACAAGCCCTTAGCTCCACGGCACACATGGAATTGGAGCTGGTGTGGGACGAGTGACTCTCCAGCAAAACCTGCCCCGTCCTCTCTGTGCCCTGAGCAGTGACCTCAGCAGCCAGCCAGATGAAGCCCTTTTTCTAAGGCTAAAGGATCAGAGGTTTCCTTACCCGACTGTCTCTAAGAGACGAGCCCTCCCAGGGCCCTCAGCACTTCCCCAGGGACATCCTGCCTCCCCTCCCACCCCACCCCACTCTCAGATGATCCACAATAGAGCTCTGCATCCTTCGTCTCTATCTGACGGCCCTCTGCCCTGTCCCTAGGGCAAAGGCACTACCATTAGAAGCCTTGGGCTGAAGGCCTGGCTCTGTCTCCCTGCATCCGAACCTGTGTGATCCCTAGACATTGGAGCCTCAGTGGCCTCAGCTTCGAACTGGAGATGACCACAGCCCCATGTCACAGACTGCTTGGACTGTGTTTAAGGCACGAGGTAAGATGCTCTCTCCTAATGTAAATACCTGCAGGATCGTCAGTGGTTACCTGGGCCCACGGGCTCGCCACTGCCGTGCACTGTCCCTTGCCCACCATTTAACAAGTGGCCAACACTTGCGTGTTTTACTACTGTGATTTTACCCCCTCTCTTCGCCCCTTCCGCATGCCACTCCATGTCTTCTCTCAGTGGGGCCATGCAGCCTCTTCCTGGCTCCTTCCTTGGCTCTAGTTCATCCTCAGCTGCAGCTTCGCAGCTGGATCATGTCACATCCTTTCCTGGACACCCTCACGGCATCTTCAGGGTGATGTCCAACCCCCTCCGTGGCTACCTCCCCTACCCCAACTTTTCTTTTCAGCCTTATCTCTTACTCCATTCCTCCACGGGAGCTTGCTACCATCATTCTGGATCATTCAGAGTGGGGAGGGAGAGAAAAAGCCGGTTCCTTAAGTCTCGACACCTTTTCTACCCTGTTTCCTTAGTGCACAATGTCTTATTTATGTTTTTATTTACTGACAATCTACTTGTCTTTCAAGGCTTGCTTCAAATGTTCCTTCTTCCGTGAAGCCTTTCTTGACTCCTCCTTTTAAAAGTAACCACTCCTTCTTTTGCATTTTCCAACTCCGTTTAGCATTTACCTGACTCTGGACAGGAGGGACTGTAATTCACCTGGTATTGCCAGGGCACTGAGCGGCTGATACCCGTCTGTGAGTCAAGGTCACTTGCTGATGCAGCCCACGGCAGCCTAGAGCTCGTAAAGAGTATATGGCCAGCCCAGAAGTCTGGCCACTGGGGTGTAGCCTGCCTCTGCTAGGTTGGGGTTAGGAGGTGGAAGGTGGGGGTTCACTTAACTCCTCTGGCCACAGTTTCTTCCCTCACAGGGCAGGTTGTAAGGAAAAGACAGCTGAGCGTCTGATACAAACATGCGGAATCATCACAAGAGTGGATGGCCCTCTGGGACCTCGGGCAGTATGGTTTCTTCTTTCTCCTGATCTCCTCTGCTGATCTCTCTGAGATAGGGAAGTAGACAGACAAGGAGAAATGCACACACAGAGAGTGCTGCTGCCTACCTGGGAGTCCCCCCTGCCAGACAGCTGTCCCTGATTCTTTGGAGTTTTTGCAAAATTCCAGAGTCACCCACATCCCAAGCAACACAGCTGCTACAAGTGTGGCTTGTTTCTCTCTCCGGACAGAGAGTGAAGCTGACAGCCTGCCTCCATATGGGTAAGAAGTGTGAACACGACCTTTCAGAAAAGTCCCATTGCCCGGTGGTTCCCACTCCAGGCTGTGGCTGGAGACAGTGGAATGCAGGGAGGGTGAGTCTCTTCATAAACCGCAGTTGCCAGGTCCCCTGACCCACAGTATCAGCAGTGATCTCAAACACCCTGTCAAAGGAGCCAACTATCACCCCACTTGTGATCACCCCTCCCTCTGCCACAGTCCATGGCTCTCTGTGGCCCCCAGCACTCACACAGCCTACATTCTGCTAAGTAACTGTGCTGTGGCCAAGCCTAGCTGCTTTTCCTCTTGTATCTTTCATGGTGTAGGACTCCACAGTTGACCGAGCGCTCTTGCGGTAACCCTGTGAGATCATTATTTATATGCAAGGGATGAGCTAATGGAAACTCAGAGAGGTTAGTGGCTTTTTCAATGCTGAAGAGCTAGGCATGGAGAGCTGGGGTTCACACCCAGGGGCTCCTGCCCCATTGGAAAGGCCATTGTCACCTCTCAAGGCGTGGGGGCAGGCCTGCAGCTCACCCATCTTGGGTCCTTTGCTGTGCATTGCATGGTGTCCTGCAGATAGAGGCATCCAGAGTTTTTCAGTTTTGGAAGGACTTTGTCTCTAGTAGGGCAGAGAGGAAGGTAGGAGTGAGCTGACACTTTCTGCAGCCTGAGCTACGTTTCCCCACCACGATCAGTGGCATGACGTGGCACTCTCCTCCAGGACCTCACGTGGTTGGATGCAGCTGCGTGGAGACCATAACTTCTCCTCGTGACCTCATTTCACCAGAACCCTTTCCCACCCGACACAACCATCCTCATCACGGCAGCTAACAATTGCTTGGAGCCAAGTTTGCGTCAGGTCCCGCATGGAGCCCCGTAAGGTGGATGCTAGCATGTTACATGAGATGGAGGTGAAGAGAGTAACTCATCCATAGTCCCATGACTGATACAGAGGAGAAGAGGACTACTGGGATTTGAACCCAGGGTTGCTGAAAGTCAGCTCATGCTTAAAGCTGCAGGGGGGTTAGCCTGCCTCCTCGGGCAGGTGCCCTGGATACCACTGCTCCTGAAGCTGGATGAGTGCTTCTCCCAACTGATGGCACAGCACTGCCCAGACCATTTCCCGCGGTGCAGGGGTCGGAGTTGGAAAAGCCCATCCTGAACGAGATAAGACGAGGTATAACGGACACATAACTTATTTCATGGAACCTTCCTCTCCAGCCTAGCAGGTGGGCTCAGGCACATTCAGTTTATAGTAGCAGAGCAGATACACAAGTGAAGGATCTGGCTAGCAGGGCTGCCCGTTGCCCCTTCACCACGGGGCCAAACAGCTGTCAGAACACAGCTCTGGGGGAAGCTCAGAAGACAAGGCCATCAGCCATGCCGGAGAGAGTCCCGGGAGATGTCTCGGAGGTGGTGACACAGAACGGGGCTGAGGAGGGGAAAGGGGGCAGCACAGCATCGAGGGGGATTGGGTGTCAGAGTCCAGCTGAGCCGGCTTTGGCCTTGTGGATGTGGGTCCTGGCAGGGCCGGCATTATTGCTGCCAGCCCGGAGGTAGCAGAGGGCCCCACACACGGGATCTCAGCCCCGAGCAGTGTCATATCCTTATTGGTGACGAATGCCAATTTGTTACAGAGCCCAGCCTGAAGGGCTCCTCCCACTTCCTCTAATCCAACAACATCCTCTATTCAGCCTTATGATTAAATAATGTTTTATCTTGAAATATTTCAGACACTCAAAGAGCTATAAACACGATGTCTTATTGGGCAAATAAAAAGGCATGAAGGATTGATACATGTTACAGCCTGGATGAACCTTGAAAACATTACACTAAATCCATAGAACCAGAGAGTAGGTTAGTGGTCGTCTGGGGCTGGGAGGGTTTATGGAGGGACACAGGGGTGATGGCTAAAAAGTGGTGGTTTCCTTTTGGGGTGATGAAATGTTCTAAACTTGATTGTGGTGACGGTTGCACGGCTCTGTGAGCAGATCGGAAACCACTGAATTGTACACTTTAAAGGGACAGACTGTACATGCAAGTGATATCTCAGTGAAACTGTTACCAAGAGATAGCACCAACCTGGCATACCTACCATCCAGCTCAAAAGTTACCAATACAAAAAAAAAAAAAAAAGTTACCAATACAGGGGCTCCTGGGTGACTCCGTGGGTTAAGCATCTGACCCTTGATTTCAGCTTGGGTGGTGATCTCGGGATTGTGAGATCGAACCCAGGGTTGGGCTCCGCACTCAGCGTGGGGAGGGGTCTGCTTGAGATTCTTTCTCCCCCTCCCCTGCTCCTCCCCCACTCGGGCACACTCGCTAAATAAATAAATAAAATCTTTAAAAAGAAATCACAAAGAGTCTCCAATATAGCCAGACCCTCAGGGATCCTGGCCTCGCCTTGTCCCTCCTCCCTCCAGAATGTGATGTTTCTCACTCCCACACATTTCTCTGTACACTTTTTACTTAGCCCTATATGCCCTGAATAATGTGGCCTGTTGGTTTTTTTTTTTTTTTACATGTTTTTTTGACTTTATAGGGATGAATTATATTGTACATATTTCTCTTGCAATTTGCTTTTTTCCCCTCGACAGGATGAGATTGATCTGTGCTATGGCTTGGCCAGGATGTCAAGTTCATGCACACTCCCCGTGTGCGGTATTTCATTGGTGAAACTACCGCAGTTTCACATCCCATGATGTGTCTCCACTCGGCTGCAGACAAATATTTAGGTTTTCTTTGCCCTTTCCCCAAAGTGCGGATGGTGCCCCAGGGAACACCCTTTCCTCCCTTATGCACGAGTGAGTGTTTCGGAAGAGGCGGCTCTGTCGGGACCCTCCCACACTTCGCCAAATACTGCCCCACTATTCCTCAAAGTCATTAAACCTCTCTTTACACGCGAGGAAACTGAGGCCCAGGGACAGGACAGTGACCTGCTCACACTCCCTCCAGGTCCGGGACCGATTCCCGGTCCACAGCTCTTCTGGCCACAGCACACTGCCTTTCCAGAAGCCTCCATTTCCTTATTTTTATTTCTCTGCAAATCCCAGCGACCACCCAGCGGAGCCTTATCAGAGCCGATCTAGGAGAAACACATTATCAGTGTTGTCCAGGAGGGCTGGGGATCTATCTGGCAGTGCTTTTGGGAGGAAAAGGAAGAAATGGACTTTGGAGAATGCCCCAGGCGGCAGAGAGGGCAGCCCTGGGAGCAGAGGCCCTTCCCATGCGGGCTCCCCGTGCCCCCACCCCCCTTCCTTACCTCTGTAAGGTAACAGCCAGCCTCCCACCAGGCGAGCCGCTTGCTTTCCTGAAACAGAGCCACAAAGGCCTGCGCTTGCAGTCCAGGGTCTGAGCTTTACTGACTGGCTGGCTGATTTCTAAAGCACAACTTCCTGGCTCCCTTTACCTACCGCCTGGGCTCTAGCACATGGGTGTCACTTGGGAGACTGCTGGGCATGCAGAAGGGATGCTGGCAGGAGGGGAGGTCTGAGGGGGCAGCAGGCCACATTAGGGATTGGGACCTTCAATCTAAGGGCAAATAAAAGGACGAAGTGCTTTAAGCAGGGCTGTGCATTTGTTTTTCAAAGACCATTCAGGCTTCTGGATGAAGAAGGGATGGATCCAAAGAGGTCAGTTAGGGGCTCCTGCAGTAAGGTGAGAGATGGTGACAGCTCAAACAGGTGTGTGGGGTGGAGAGGCTGGAGGCAATCAGCGGGTGGGATCAGGGGGCTTGGTGGTGGGTGGGATATGAGGGAAAAGGCAGGGACTGGGCTGATTCCCAGGCTCCAGCCTAGGTGCTAGGCCTGTGCGGCGGTGGCGCCATTCCCCAGGACTGGGAATGCTGGCTACGGGCCAGGTTTGGGAGAAAGACGCTGGCTTCAGCTGTGTGCACTTTGAGGATGGGTGGCTTGTGACACATGTAGGGGGAGATGTTGCAGAGGCTGCCTGGTGTGATTCAAAGGTGGGGAAATTTCTCCCTGCCTGGAAACCCGCAAAGGCTCCTCTTGCTATAGAAGAGCCTTGCTGAGTTTTGTTGTCAAGCACCTGTAGAATCTAAATCGATTGGTCAGTGATCACAGCCAAAGAGAAACCTTCACAGGTGTGTACATCCTGGTCTGTTTTCACTTCCCATTTGCAGACAAATTACTTGTCCCAGTAGGTGGTTTAGCCTGGATTATACACTGAGTGTGCACGAGGCATTATGTTAGCACGGTAACCAAATAGCAGAACCAAGGGACAAGGCTCTGGTAGGAGTGAAGGATGGAAGGAGCTTCAGGGATGCTGTAGCAGAACTGGACGGGTTAAGAGTTTGTCAGGTAGAAACAGAACAAAGACATCGGAACAGCATGAGCGGATGTGGACGGGTGAGACACTAGTGTAGGGGCAGGGCAGGTGAGTGGTCCAGTTTTAACTAAAAGAAAAGGAGTACAGCATAATAGGAGACCAGTCGGAGCCTAGGCTTGAGAGACAATGGCCTTATCACCGGGGGGGCTGTGTGTGAGCACTAGGGAGCCATGGATGGTTTTTGAGCAGTTGAGTGGAATTGATAGGATGCTGTGAGGATGGAGCATGTGGGGGAAGGAGAAGGAGGCATTGATGCTGCCACTGGGTTGGAGCCTGGGTGTCTGGGAGGTCAGATGGGCCATGAGACGGGACTGCAAAGGCCGGAGGATGTGGGGGTGGCAGAGAGGGAAGGAAGCTGACCCAGCACAAAAGCCTGGCTGAAGCAGAAATGGGGAGCTGGAATCCAACAGGAGGGTCTCTTATCAGGCTGGCCCTCAGGGATGTGCTCTGAGGATTAGCCAGGAATGACTCAGAATTAACCCATTAGTTATTTGCATATAGAGCAGAGTTTACCCCAAAACAGTTATTTCTTTAGTGTAAATGTTCAGCCTCATATAACCATCAGCTCTGCAATCTTTTTCTCTGTTAATGGCACCTGAGGACAGTTTAGTCTAAACTCTCCCTTTTCTGGGTTAGCTGAGTCTCGAATGAGGAGACCCACAGGGGAGGGGGGCCGTGGGTCTGCTCTGCTGCGGTCCAAGAGAGGTGAGGGGGGCCCAGGCTAGGATGGAAGCTCCGGCCAGGGTCCCTGCCCACGAAAATGCCCCGAGACTGGTGGGGGTGGGGGTTGGGTCTGCCACCAGGGCAAACAGGACAAGGCTAGACAGAGAAAGGGTTTCGGAACATGTGGACACCAGCTCTTAGCACCTGTGGAAAACAACCAGGCCCAGGGAGGCAGCTCTGACTTGAACACCAATCGCCAACCTTCGTCGCCGGAAGGGGCTTCTCTGCCGCCGAGCCACCCTCCGCATCCGCATCATTGCTAGTTATTTGCTCTAGGATACAGGTTGGGTCAGTCACAGCCAATCTTCTCCGACACCACATCACCCCCCAAGGGGTAACAGAGCCAGTGCCTAGGTGTTAGTGCTCGCCATTCCTGCCCCCACGATGACCACATCTTCCACTGAGCCAGGACGGAGGCTCAGCATCTGGCTCTGCACCCTCAGGATGAAAAGCGTTTCCCTCTCTGAGGGGGGGGAGGTGGAGCTCCTCGGCCTCGCCCTTTGCTGACTTTCCCCACCCTCATTTCAGATTTGGCTCCTGTGCTCCAGCTTCCTTCGAGGGCTTACCATTCCCAAACATTCTGCTTTTTTCTTGTTCTCAGAGCTTCTGTCCACGCGGGTGCCCCAGCCTGGAGTGACCTCCATGCTGCCCTCCCCCCCACAGCAAGAGGCTTGTGCCCCACAGAAGAACCTCTGCTTGGCCTCCCCTGGGACCTGGGAACCATGGACTAAGGGCTGGCCAGTGGCATACGAGCAGAAGGGATGCATGTCGGGATTTTCTTTTCCCAACATGCTAGTTTTGCTCTGAAGGGCATATAACCCCCCAGCCTCTTCGTCTTCCATGCGAACAAGGGAGGTGCGAACAAGGCAATGGGCAGCGTCGTGCCACATGACGAGGATGGCAAGGCCGCCTTCCCAGCCCGGCACCACTGTCCTCTGACCTGCTTCAGGACGAGATTTCCCCTCTGCCTTGTCGGAGTCTCTCACTGGGAGCTCTGGTGTTACGGTGGTGAATCTCTAGCCATCTGCCCTCCTGCCAACATCCAGCTCCCCCCCCCCCCCCGCCCCAGTGAGGTTCTCTCTGAGCCCAAGCTCCTCCGGGGTCCCTGGCAATTTGTACACCTCTCACGAGCACGCTGTAAAACAGTGGATGGCCACGGTCTCTCCCACAAGCAGGCCTGAGGGCAACTTCTCTCCCGATCATCCATCCTCTCCGCCGGACCTGGCTGAGGTGCTAACGCACACACCCCATAGCACCCCTCAGCCCTGCTTCCGCAGTCCAAACCTCTTGGCCTAGTGCTCAACTAATGACTCTGGCCTACTCTCTCCCCTCGGAGATGAGGCCCTGAGTGTGAACCACCTACCCCAGCAGCTCAGCACACCGGCTCCTCTCGTGTGAAAGCCCTCACGCTGCCCGCCCTGCCCAGCCCCAGGGTGGTGGGCCTGAAGGAGCTGCTTCCTTGCTGGCTGGAGCCTACACTGTCCCCCGCCTCGTTTGTTACTGAGACTAGGGATTGGGATGGGAGTTTCCCTAATCTTTGTGTTCTTCTCAAGTGGCCCAGGAAGTCTCACGGTGTGTATCTCTGTGCCCAAGGCCCTCCTCCTGTCCCACCAGGCTGTGTGCTTTGCAAAGGGCCCACGTTCACTCCTCCCAACTTCTGGTGGCTGCGACTGTCCTAGTGAGGCCCACCCTTCAGCATCCTGGCCCAGGCCTGCAAGTCCATCACAACCCTGGGAAACAGTGCCTGTGGCCCTGGAGCGGCCAGATCTAAGCTAGTGCATGGCTATTTTGGGACAGGGAGGATCCTGGGAGGATGCTGGCGAGGTCAGAGTAGGAAGGGAAGGAGGTGGGTTTTCTGCCCATGATTATGTATCTCGAGCCCTCTGGAGTCCATCCAGGGGCCCAAGGCTGCCCTAGGAAGAACACACCCGGGGCTCCACCTTAGCCAAGCCAGCCACAGAGGCGGACTGGGGGCAGGCATGGGCTCAAGATTCTAGGCTCGGATCCCAGTGGCCACGGTCGGCAGAAAGAGTGTGTGTTTATGTGTTGTGTCCCAACAGCGGTGGCTTCGGCATCAGGCAAGATGCAGGGCAGTCTTGGGGTGGGGTGGGGTGGGGTATGTGGTGTGTGAAGGCGGGGGAGGTGTCAGAAACCAACCAGAGGGCAGCCGGAGGACCCGGGGAAGAATCCAGTCGCTCGGCAATGATAACTGATGGCAATTTATTAGAGATGCATTGAGCATCTACTATGTTATCAGATGCTGGCAAAACAAAAATGATAATACTCTGACTTTGTGGGTAGCACTCTCCAGTTGTATAAGCCCTTCTGCAAATATCAGGAACCTCAAAGTGGTTCATAAAGTGGTTTATAAACTCTGACCTTAAGGAAATAATCTGAGGTGCATCATTTAGGCCCAAGCATGAGAGTGGCCTTCCACTCCTGAGTTTGGAGATTTGCAACTATTTTAGAACATCAAAAATCCACTCTGCCTGTTTGGAGTGTTCTGGGGAAGGTCATCCATCAGTATGAAGTGCTCGGTACTGGTCCTGGCACACATCAGGGACTCGGTTAGGGGCTGTGGCCGTAAGTGCAGCCACGTGGTGGGCCATCCTCAGTGCAGAAGGTGGCCAGAACCCTCAGGTTGGCCCGAAGGGGCAGGTGCAGGGACCCTCCCAACAGGACCTAGCCCGTCCTAGCAGATGTGTTGTACTCCGTGATTCCATCCATAGTCTGAGATGCCTCTATGTGGCCCTTCCAGACCCTTCCTGCTGCCTCTCCAAAAAGCTGAGAGAGCATCTTAGACTTCTTATGATTTTTGTCTCAATTTTAGGTTCTCTTATTAAACTCTCCTGGTGCTGGGAAACCTGAGTCGCTTAGTGGTCAAGTGTCCACTTTTGGCTCAGGGTGTGACCCTGGAGTCCTGGGATCAAGTCCCACATTGGGCTCCCTGCGGGAAGCCTGCTTCTTCCTCTGCCTGTGTTTCTCTCTGTGTGTGTCTCTCATGAATAAATAAATAAAATCTTTAAAAAATAAAAAATAACTTCTCCTGGTGCTACCCACCTGGCGCTGATCTATCATTTGAGCCAAACTGCCCTCTGGGTGATTCTTTAACACCTGGGACACTCCTCCCCAGAGCCCTTGCTCTCTCCTCCCATCTCCTGCCAGCTGCGTCCTGTCCCCGCTGGTGGCTCCTCCCCACAGAGGACCTGCGTTGTCTTTTCTCCTTCCCACTGCATCCCTCCTTCCCACCACTTCTGAGCTGCACACCATGGCTTCAGGGCTTCCTCCTCCCTGTCTCAGACCCCTGGGTTGCCCACAGACTTCTAGAAGTGAAGGGAGATGAAGCAGCTTTGGAAACATCCTCCTTTCCACCACATGCCTCCCCGGCCCCCAGCCTCCCAGGACCACCCGAGCCAGACTCTCCTCAGTGCAAACTTGACGCCTGTTGGTTAGACACCCACTTGGAAGGGGGACAGAACACGTGAAGCCCAATCAGGAAGGAGAGGGAGAGGGCAAGCCTCTGCCCTGCCATAAATGCGTGTCCTGCACGCCAGGACGTGGTGTTGGATCGGGATTTTTGTACATCCTTAAGTACAAGAGGAAGTGAGGAAATAATGGTAATAGCGCTTCCTAGGAATCAGGAATGGTACTAAGTGCTTTCCATGACTATCTCACTGGATCTCCACACCACACCTGCAAGGTGGCTATTATCTCCCCCTTTCCACACTAGGAAACTGAGGCAGACAGGTTACATCATTCCCTAATTATTCTACACCACTGGTAAACATCAGAGCTGGACCTCAAGCCTCTATTTTCTGCGGCTCCTAATGGCCTGCCCTTCAGCAACCTTCTAGACTTTGAGCAAAAGATAATGGCAGTTTGGCTGAGAGCTATGGGGCGGTCTTATCTGAGGCGTGGGCTGCCCTAGAAGCCCTGATCCTGCAGGTGCTCTGCCAAGGCCCCGCCACCCTTCCCTCACCCTCATCCCATCTCATTAACCTCGGCATTCTTCTCCCAAAAGCTTTCCCAGATGCCAGGGCTCAATCTCCTGGGCCCCGAGGGAGGGAGGAAGCTTCCCAGGACTCGGACACCCTTTTAATTAACCCAGGTGACCCTCTCCCAACGGGCCAGCAGAATCCCATCATGGCCCCACTGTTTCCCGTGGCAGCACCCTGAACTGTCACTCCCACCCCAGCTCCCTCACTCTTCTGAGAATGTGGGCCCTCTGTTTCCCATATGCTCACCACCCACTGGCTTCCATTCCTGGCCTGGGGACCCTGGGTGAGGACCACCAGGGTCCTGTGGGTGTCCTGCCAGTGTCCCCTGCCCACAGAGGCTCTCAAGGGGCCTCCTTGGAGTTGGCAGCGGCCCTCTGTGATTACTCCGAAGTGCCCCCCTCCCCAAGTCCTTTCTGGGAGCTTCCTTCCTCACCCCCAAAGAAGGACAGCCCACTCATTCCAGTTACTCATGGGAACAGGGAGACTTGCCTCATAGGTTACCCATAATGGTCAGCAACCTACAAAAGTCCTCACGAGCTATGACTTGACACCATTATTAACAGTGGACAGTGCTGTTGAACCCAACACCCAGCAGGGCGCCCAGCACAGAGCAGGAGCTCTGGGTGAGAAGCAGAGGAAAGTACTCGAACAGGCATCCTCACTAGTGATCTGGTCCATGGCAAAGTGGAATCTCAGTCCAGATGACCCCCCACGTCCCCTTGCAGCTTTAGCTTGCGCGTGAGTGTGTGTATGCAGCGAACGCACAGCACCCGAGCCATCTAGCTAGGGCAGGCAGGTTTTACAGGGTGGAGTAATCCATTTGTCCGTGTAACACTTTTAAACACCTACCATGTGTTGGGAGTTGGGGGGCACAACAATAAACTTGAGAAACCAGGTCCCTGCCCTTACAGGTTTACATTTTCTTCAACCCTACATAATACTTAAAGATTTTCTGAACATGGCCATGCGCATCATCATATACCATTTCACAACCTGGCGCACACACCCTCATAGAAGAATTGACAAATGAATGAATACTTGAATGAGTGAATGACAAGTGGGGGGGTGGGCATGCCAAGCCACTAGTAGAGGGAAGGTAAGCATCATAGATTTTGTCATTCCCGTCTTTCACATGAGAAGCAGCGCTCTGAGCAGGGGTGGCTACAGCACACCCACTAAGAGGGTCTCTGGTGTGTGTCCCCATCCTAGGCACCTACTCGCAGGGCTCCTTACCTGGCGGGCAGTGACATCCTGGAGACGTCTTCGGGAAGGCCTCCCTGCGCCTCCGAGAGTGGAGCTTCCATTTCTGCAAAAAGGAGACAGAGAAGAGGAGTCATGGAATCGTAAGGCCAAGCCCTGGGAAGGGTCTGCGGGTGGTGGGGACAGAGCGGGGGAGGGGGCTGCCTGGGGGCTGGCAGGGGGACTGTTTCTGGATCAAAGACTGGCCACGGGCGTCTGTGTAATAAGAAGCAGATGGAGAAGGTCCCATCTAGGGAATCTCAGTGTCTGATGTCTTCGGAGTGCTCTTAAAGAAATTAACCCCAACCCCAGGGCCCTATAAACCAGTTGTGGCCTTCCTGCACCCCACAATCATGGGCACAATGACCTGTTTTTCTCGGCTCTCTGCTAATTGTTTCCTGTCTAGGTCTGGGCTCCTGATTGATCCCAGCATCAGGGACAGTGACTGTTCTCCTGATGTCCCTCACAGCCAGGCACAGGCAGGTCTGGGTAGGGGTAGGGATGGGGGCTGAGGGCCGGCCACCTGCCTCTCCATCGAACCTCTTCTTTGCAAATCACTGGACCCATCAGAAAGGCCCTAAGGAAGCATAAACAAGTAGACCAGAGCATCTCCTGCTTTCCAGGAGCTGCCATTATCCTGGTGGCGAACGGACAGACACACGGCTGTAAGCACCAGCGCCCGGGCCCCCTGCCTTTCAAAGGGCAGTGCACTGAGCCACCCAGGGAGGGCCACGCTGGCACGGGGGCTGCAAGGGACACTTCTGGGGAGAGGCTGCCTGGGTTCATAGGCAGTTCTCAGACCCTGGGCAGATTAAAGTCCCTGCCTCACTGGGCTAACGGGGGGACTGGAAAGGTCGATGCACAGAAGGAAAAGTGTCTGACACCGGGGAGGCACACAACAGATGTTAGCTCTTGTGATACTCGTGTTACAGGTGAGGAACCCGAGGTGCAAGGCGGGGGCAGGGGTGCAGGGAGACTAACCTGGCCAGGGTCAGACGTAGGTACAACACCTCACTCTCAGGTGCTAGAGTCACAATTAGAACCTGGGAGCTCTAGGGCCAAACTGGCCTTTCGATAGATTTTATTTGCTTCCTACGGTGATTTTTTTTGTTTCCATTGAATTTCTTTCCAGCATTTTGAAGTGAGTGATTTCACAGGTAAACCTGGCCATGGTGGGGGGTGGGAGGGGGAGCGGTCCCGCGGCTCACGGTTATTGACCTCAACCAGAATGCTGAAGTCCCTGGCGTGTGCAGCGGTTAGGAGGCCAGCTTCCCCCCACGTCCCCCCTCCCCATAAATATTTCTCCATCATTGTCCTCCTCTCTGGCAGAGCCTGAATTTATAGTGACACAGACCCTTGACATTTCCATGGCTTCTCGACAGCCATAAAGCTCTAGCACCAGGTAGGTGCTGGGGTGACCATGCAGGCCTTGCCAACGGGCCTCGCTTTCATTCACCACCATGATCCCGAGGAGAGCCCAGCAGGCAGGCACCCAGTGTCTCCCTGGTCCCGTCAGCTCAGCTCACTGCCCCTGCTTCTCCCACTTTCCACCCTCCCAACCCCAGTGCTCCTCCCCCCACGTCCCTGTCAGCTGATGGCCCTGAGAAAAAAGCAAGCAGACGAGGTCTGCCAGGGGCTCCTGCACCAGGCAAAGCGGCCCTGTGACCGCACCTGCCCCTTCTCTCCGCTCCTCCCCGTTGGCCAGCCGTCCACCTGCGCGCAGGCCTTCCCCACAGGCCTGCAGCAGCAGTGGCCTCCTCTGGACTCCATCCTCCTCTAGGCTCGCATCAGGCTCAGTCTTCTCTGTAAAGGGCCAGCTAGTGAATATTTCAGGCCATGCGAGCCACAGGGCGACACAACCCCTCAGCTCTACCGTTGGGGTGAGAGGCAGCCACAGAAAACATGAAAACCAGGGGCGCCTGGCTGGCTCAGTCGGTGAAGCGTCTGCCTTTGGCTCAGGTCATGATCTCGGGGTCCTGGGATCGAGCCCCATGTCGGGGTCCCCGCTCAGCGGGGAACCTGCTTCTCCCTCTGCGTCTGCCTGCCCCCCACCCCCCGCTCGTGCTCTCTTGCTCTTTCTCTCTCAAATAAATGAATAAAATCTTAAAAAAAAAAAAAAAAGAAAGACAAGAAAAAACACAAACTGAACAAGCACAGCTGTGTTCCCATAAAGACATATTTACACAAACAGGCTTCGGGGTGGGGGGTGTAGCGGCGGCTCACCCACTCCTGACAGAGTCATGGGGCAAACACGCTGGTGATCCTCCCACCATGCAAGAGAAAGGAAAAGGAAAATCCTGTCTTGATCAGGCTCTCTCCCAGGCCGACTCCTCCCGTCTCTGCGGGAGCACTCCCGCCAGGCTCTTCCCAGCCCTCGGCCAAGTGCTACCCCCCAGGTCACGGGCAACCTCGGTGTCACTAAGCCCAGGGGACGGTCCCTCTCATCTCAGCCTGGTCCCTCCTTTCCCTGACCCACTCTCTTCACTTGGCAGCCAGGAAGCCCCTGGCTCAGTTTCCCTCGCCTTCTCCCCCGGTTCCTTTTTATCCATGCGGAGACCGCAGGGCCCAGCCTCACCACTCTCCTCCCTGCTCTGGCTCCCGGGGGCTCTCACCCTGCCTCATGTCTTCAGCACCATCTGTACAGGACGATGCCACCCTTCCTGCACCTCTAACCTGGATCTTCCTCCACAACCAGATGCACGGAGCCAGCTGCCTGCTTGACATCTCTGCTGATAGGATCTCAAAATTAGCTCGGCCAAACCAGGCCCCTCATGTTCTGTGCCCAGTCCCCCGGGCCTGCCCCCTCTGCTGTCTTCCTCGCCACTCTTCCATCTTGCCAGACCCTCGAGACCCTCCGTGATGCCTCCTTCTCTCTCATTCCATGCCCATTTGGTCAGCAACTCCTGCTCTCTACTTTCTGGACACATCCAGAAAGTCTGACTCCTTCAGATCTGACTCCTTCCCACCACCCACCTCCCCATCACACCCAGTGCAAGCCTGGTCATCTCTGGCCCAGTCATGGCCACAACCTTCTGATGGGTCCCCCTGCCTTTGCCCCACAGAACATTCCCACTACGACCGCCAGGGGGCCCACACAGGCCTCCTAGATACTCCTGCACATGCCAGGCTTCCTCCTACCTCAGGGCCTTTGAACGTGCTGGCCTGGCTGCCCAGGGTGTTCTTTTCCTGGCTAACCACCGACTCGCTCTCAGGGAGGCCTCCTCTGCCCTGGTGCCCTCCTGCAATATACTTACTATCCCTCCTCCCTGTTTTACTTTTTTTCCCTCTGGATTTTGTTTTGTTGGCTCATTTATCGTGCTTACTATCCACCCCGATCTCTAGAAGGCAAGCTCCACAAGGAGATGGATATTTTGGTCTGTTTTATTCACTGCCGTATCCCCAGTGCCTAGAACAAGGCCTGGCATATGGTAGGTGCTCAATGAATGGCAGTTGCTTACAGATTGGGAGATTTCACATAAAGATCTGGATTTCTGGTTCCTCTTGTACAGTGGGGGGTTCTGGGAACACCGGGCCATAGTGATGCCTGGGCACAGGTGCTGAGTGTTGGCTGCCCTTTTTAGGTGGGCATGTGCTGCCCCGTCCCCCTGGCCAGCTTCACCTACTGGGGCCACCAGCCTGGCCCCCTTAGGTGTCTGAGTTTGAGACTCCTGGTGAGACATGCCCAGGCTGAGGCTCAGGGGTGGGTGGAAAACCTTCTAAGGCCCCCGGTGCGGACCCCTAGCCGCCTTCCTGCTCCACCCCTGCTGGCGGCCGGGGCCTCCTGGAATGCCCCACATGGCCAGAGCCGAAACAGCACCCGCCTGCTCTTCGCAGCTATTAAAATGCCTGTATCAGTATCAAAGAGAAAATGCCAGGCGGCTACTCACTTCCCCCAGAGAATGCAGAGAGGCCTGGCCTTAGGTTTCGGGGCCACTCCCTCCCTGTGCTTGGTCCTGGGGCTCTTAAAGGGCTCAGGCTCTACCTGGGTCTCTGTAGTATGTGGGTGGGCCAAGTCCCGTGTGGAGGATGGAGTCCAGAGCAGGTGAGCTCTGTACTCCACACTGTGACCTTGACTCCGGTACCTCCCTTCTGGGACAATCTGTAAAATGGGGCTGTTGTCCCCCCTCCCCCCCCAACCGCCAACTGCCTACGTGTTGCTGTAGAAAGGGCCTTGGAAACCATAAAGCATTTACCAGGAGGAATTATACAATAAGTTAATGTTAATAATAGCTACACATATTGAGCAGCATATGTCAGGGACTGTGCTAAGTATTTTGGTGGAAAATGTCCTTTAATAAGTAATTTTTTAAAGGATTTTATTTGGGTTGCCTGAGTGGCTCAGTTGGCTAAGCATCTGACTCAGCTCAGTTCTTGATCTCAGGGTCACAAGTTCAAGCCCCATGTTGTTGGGCTCCATGCTCCATGTGGAGACTACTTAAAAAAAAAAAAGATTTTATTTATTTATTCATGAGGGACACAGAGAGAGGCAGAGACAGGCAGAGGGAGAAGCAGGCTTCCTGTGGGGAGCCCGATGTGGGACTCGATCCCGGGATCCAGGGATCACAGCCTAAGCTGAAGGCAGACACTCAACCACTGAGCACCCAGGTGCCCCTAATAATTAATTTTTGATATTAGCATATGACTCCTATTAGAACCCACCTGCCCTTGGTGACTGTGGTAGGACTCTATCTTAGGTTAGCACAGATGGCCTCAAACTCTGCTGAGGCGTCCACTACACGCAGAGCATGGCTGTGTCAATATGGGCTTGCACTGCATTAGGGAGTGCCAGGACCTTGGGGTCTAGTTCCCAGCCCTCCCACGGAGTACTGAGCAAGAGATACAATCCCTCTGGACTTCGATTTCGTCATCTACAAAATGGGACTAATATTGGGTTATCCACTGGACTACACAGGATGGGATAAAATGAAATGAGATCAAAAAGCAAGAGAGAGTGTCCAGATGTGAAGAACAGTGAGCAGCTGCTATGCTAGCTTGTTTTTCATGGTGGTGGCCAGGCGAAGGCCACTTCTCTCTTGAGCTGGTGGCAGGACTGTCTCCCCACATCTGCCCCGTGAGGCCGGCCAGGCCCCGGGCACTGCTGCAGAGAGGTGGTCAAGTTTCCTGCCATGGCCCTGTTCCTGGGAAACTCTGAACCCCTTTCCTGGGAAGAGGGAGGGTGAGTGAGGGTCCTGTCCGCAGCCCACCCTTTGACCTTGATGACTAGAAGTCAAAGAAGGATCTGCCCCCTGCAATGACCCCACTGAGCAAAGCTCCAGTCCCTACGCCAGTGTCTGGTTACAATGCCTGGCACAGAGTGGTGCTTGATCCCATCTGCTCGAGCCCTTTTCATTACCCTGGGCCATCCTGCTACTGGGCTGGTGCCCTGGTAGAGACTGAGCCAGTTTTTGGAGGGCAGGGCCTGGTCTGCTGTTTTGATCCACACTTGAACTGAATTAATCACTTTGAGGTCTGCCTCCCAGCACCCATCTCTGTGGTGCTAAGGGGGACGTGGGCTTGGGCCTGGGCTTCGCCAGCATTTGGATAGATGGAGATGGGAGAGGAGGGCATTCAGGTGAGGAGCAAAGGCGCAGACGCAGGACAGAAGCTGTGGGGAGCCGGCCCATGGGCCTAATCGCAGGGATGGAAGGAGGGGGCTGGCCCCACAGATGGGCTTTGTTGAGGGGTCAGGCCCATGGGCGGCTGCACGCCCCGGAGCACAGGCAGATCAGTGTGGGGAAATCAAAACGGAGGAAATTGAGATGCTCAACCCACATCCACCCAAACTGGACTCGCCCCTTCTGCTCTGGGGGCCGGGCGGGGGTGCCATGGGGTGTGCCTGGGGAGCTGTCTTCTTCCTCCCTCCACAATTCTCTTTGTGCAACAGACCTGGCATCCGATCACAGACTCCCAGGACTATGAAACAGGGGCCCAAAGGGCCGCCAGATGCCACGGGCTCCCTCTGCCCCCCTCTTTCACCAGAACCACAGAGCAGTGTTGCTCCAGGCTCTGCGGATCAGAAAAAGCCAGGGGAAGGAGGTGAATGCCCCTGTGTGAGCTTCCAGCCTTCATATGAGAAAGTCCCTCCTTTCAGCTACTCTCCGCCCTGCTGCTGCCTCAGGGAGTCAAGCAGGGGGGCCCTGGAACTATGTAGACGTGAGGGGGAGCCAGGTGGTCATGGGGCCTATAGCCAAAGGTTCAAGGGGCCTGGGATTGTCTCCGGGTCTGGTGCAGGATGAAGCAGGGTCCCCTACACAGAGCAGGATGGGCCGGGGTGAGAGTGCTGGAGTGGAAGCCAGGAGCCTCTTCCCTCCTTCCCTCCTTTCAGCAAGTGGCTGTTGAGCATCCTCGCATGCCAGGGCCACGCAAATGCCAGGACACGCGGGACCAGACTCTGGAGCTTATTTGCCAGGCCGGCGGACAACAGTCTACAAACCGCACACAGCAACGAGAACTCTGCAGCCACTGTCATCAGGCTCTGGGCGGGCAGGGGTGAGGCTGTCCAGGCTGGTTCATTGTGGGGAAGTGACGGCAGGGCTGAGACCTGAGAGTCACCAGCAACTAACCAAGGTGAGAGCCCAGGTGCAGGGAAACAGCTGAGCCCTGACACCGTAATGCGCTTCTTATGGACAGGCAGGGGTCCAGCATCGAGGAATCCATACAGCACTCGCAGCAACTCACTCATGAACGAGGAACCCGAGACAGAGAGAGCAGGGGCTGACTTGCAGCCAGGAGGGGCAGAGGCCGGGTCTGAACCAGGAAGCCCGGTCCCTGCACTGCACACCTGTGATGGGCGCGAGGGGATGGCTCTGGCCCTTTCCAGGAGACTGCCGTACCTATTACTAGAAGGCCGGGCTCTGCTCAAAGCACTTGTTTTACCTTTTTAAATTCTAAGAACAACACTCAATCAGAGGGAGGCACTCTTTACTATCATCACCCCATTTTTTAGAGGTACAACCCAAAGCACAGAGAGGTTAAACAACTCGCCCAACATCACATGGCCAGTAACTTGGAGCGGCAATCTGGCTCCAGAGCCTGTGCTCCTAGGTCTGACTGCATAGGGCCGTGTGGCTGGACTCGGAACATGAGGGAAGGGGAGCCATGAGGCAAGAGAGGGGGGCAAGGGCTGAGCCCTTCAGGCCTCCGGGACCGCATTAAGCAATTTGGTCTCTGGCCTGAGAACAATGGAAAGTTACTGAAGACTTGTAATTAGGGGGTTGTGGTGATTGTATTTAGAGCTTTTAAAAGGATCACCCCGGCTGCTGTGCAGATGCTGAAAGGGATGGGGCAGGGTGAGGGGGAGCAGGTGTGTTAGGAGGCTCTTGCCACGGCCCAGGTGACTGTGGGCAGCCCCACTGGGGTAGGGCAAGCAGTGATGGAGAGAAGGGGACAGGTCCGCAGGCAGCGGGGCCTGGAGTAGGTATAGCCAGGGGCCAATGCCTCCTCAAATGAAGGGGTGCCGGGGAGGGGAGGGCTTCCTGCATATTGAGTTTGAGGTGCTTTCAAGACATACTGAAGGGGTGGGATGGTGGGTGTAGAGATGGGCCTGCTGCTCTGACAAGATGAAGAACACAGCCATTGCAGCCAGAACAGTCAGTTGCAGCAGGCAGTGAGCTCCCTGTCACTGTGGGTATGTAAGCCTGAGAACCAAGGATATTGTCAGGGCGATTCCCGGGTATAGTTCATAGCTCCCTTTCTCCCAACACTCTGGTTCTACAGAGTGGGGAGAGGCTGGAGGTGGCAGGACCATCCTCTCACCTCCCACATCGCGGAGTCTCCCTCTACCCTTAGGAAACTGCAAATGGCAGCTCATGGGGACCAAGCTCTTCCTGGAAGAGCCCTAGCTAATGCCCCTTGAACCAGCCCCCTCTCTGCAACCTTGTCCCCAGAGGTCCCCCCTCCCGTCCTGCCCCACGGGCCACCTTGCCAGAGTGTGACCTGATGCGGAACACCTCGCAGTGATGGCTTAAGAGGCACCTTCCCGGGGCATCTGCAGCAGAACAAGCACCTGCAGGACTGCAGACCCCTGGACCCTGCAACAGCCTTCTTGGGGAAGATGTGTCCTCAGGGGGCCCTAAGGCCTCCCCGTAACTTAACAGAGAGGCGTGAGCCCCGTGCAGGAGGGCGGGGTGGACAGGAGAGGGGCTGAGTGAAGGGGAGACCAAGGCTGGGCCAGGGTGCTGGGAAGGCCAGAGGCTGGGGTGGGCGTGGGTGGGGAGGAGAGGAAGGGAGGCTGACAAGGCCCAGGCCATGTGGACTCTAGCCATGTGGCTTCAGGAAGACCCACAACAGGCTCTAGCACAGGAGACAGGGGCTCCGTGTGCCCCTGGAAGGCTGTGCCCAGCCTCTCAGGCAGGCAGTTCCTCCCCTTCGTGTGTGGCTTGCCCTTTGAAGGGGAGCCCCTGCTGCCAGCAGCCTGATCCCCACCCTTTCGGCCACCAAGAATCTTCTGCAGGGAGGCCCCCACCCCGGGGCAAGGGGCATTTGGTGTGCAGATGGGTGGGGGGCGTGTCCACAGGGAGCTGCTGCCAGGGTCTGCTGGCGGCACAGACAACACCCAAGAGAGCCAGGGACCCCTGTCTGCCCCAGCCTTCCCAGGCCCTCCTGAGATCCTGGCCTCAGTTTCCCTTGAAGAAGCCTGCTGACTTCCTTTATTTACTGAGGACTCAACAAGCTGCTTCTGAAAGGGACATCATGCAACTAAAAGACATGAGAAGATTCCTGAGACTTCTGAAACCTTCCTCCTGGAGGGCAAACCCTCAGTTGATTTTATTTTTCAAAACCAAAACAAACTCCAAACCCCAAACCCCAAACCCCAAATCCCAAACCAACTTCCTTCTTTAAGCTCCCTAGACTTTCAATCTGTGCATTGTGTGGTAGCACTTTTACGGACACCTCATCGTGACCCTCATTCCTGCCGGCACCAGCTTCTCAGCACTGTCTGGGACCCAGGTGAGGGGTCTGGGTTCAGTCGCGTGGGATGCCCCTAAAGTCTGTCTTTCTCTGTCTCAGGGGCTTCCAGCCATGCTTGTTAAACACCCCACTGCAAGACCCTACCCATGGCATTCACTTCGGGATTTAGGGGAGGGGGTCAGCCTCGGTGTGTTGCTCCCAGCTGACACTCTGTAGCCAGGGCCAGGTCTTCGAGCGTGTGCAGATATGAGAGTAACTTTAAAGAGTCCAGTTGTGGATGCCTGGGTAGTTCAGTCAGTTAAGCATCTGCCTGAGGCCCAGGTCACAATCCTGGGGTCCTGGGATCGAGCCACGCTTCAAGCATCCTGCTCAGCGAGGAGTCTGCTTCTCTCTCTCCACCCTGCTCATGGTCTATCACTCCCCCGCCCCTCTCTCTCTCTGTCTCTTTCAAATAAATACAAATCTTTAAAGAGTTCAGTTGCTACAGAGCTTCTACCCCTGTCTTTCTCCAAAAAGAGACATTCAGGTGGCTGCACGGACAGGCAGCCAGACACGTATTACACCGTAAAGCGGCTGCAAGTAAGGGGAACAACGAATAAGCTAGGGCAGGGTGATAAACAGGAACTGGGATTGGCGCTTACACAGAAACTTCTGCTGGAGGACTAGCCGGTATCACGGGCTGAAACCCAGATTTGGTGCTAAGCTTTAAGTGCCCGAGAGACAAGAGCCGATCCATCCCTCCTGGGAAGTCAAGCATTCTGGAAACCAAGGCTGGACGGGGATTTCCCTGACTCCTCCTCACCGAGGCCTGATGTCACAAGCAGTATCCTCTGTGTCATCTTACAGCAAAGATGGTAACGCAGGCCTGATCCCAAGTCAGTTTAGTCAACACCACCCCTGAGGGAGCTGAACCAGACTGAACAGGTCCCTAGCCCCTGGTCTGTATGACCTGCCTCAGCTGACTTAGTAGGGTTTGGCACTTTATACAGATGGTGTATACTAGTGGCTTTAGAGTGCCAGCTCTGGGGCCACACTGCTTGGGTTCAAGGCCTGGCTCTGCTACTCACTAGCTGTGTGACCTGGGGAAAGTCTCTTAACTTCTCTGGGCCTCCATTTGTCTCTTCTGTAGGAATATAAAATATAAAATTGAAAAAAATTATAAATCTTTAACCACTTCAGAGGATCATTTTGAGAATTAAATGAATTAAAAGATGGTAGAAATCTTTGAACAGTGCTCCATAAATACTAGTAAATACTAGCTAATAATAAAACTTAGGGGCAAGGTACAACCCCGTCTTACCTCCTCCTCTGATGCTGAGGCAGGTGGTCATGATTGTAGCTGCTAATAACTGAATGATTTCATTTAATCCCGCAACCACCTGTGAGGAGGATGTTGCGGTCCTCATTTTCCAGATCGGGACGCTGAAGCTCAGGTCACACAACCAGTGAGTGGCAGAGGTTCAAGTGACAACACATGCCGTGGACTTGCCCAATTCACTGTTTTGCCCAAACCAGGAATGTGCCGGGCAGCCTGGGCAGGTGAAGAGGAAGCTCCTGACCGTGGGGAGGAGGGGATGGGAGGGGACGGGAGGGGATGGACGCCCTCAGCTGCTCTGTCCAGGTGGGGACACAGCACACTGAACCAGCCCCACTCTCCCAGCCTGCCCCAGGAGGCAGCCCTGACTTAGGAGGAGCTAATCATTTCCTCTTCTGCTGGTCGCTGTGAGACACCCACCTCCAGGGCGCACCCCTGAGTAGACGCTGAGCACACGGCAGGGTCTGGGGCTGGGGGTGTGAGCAGGGCAGCCAACTGAGCCGGCTTCACCAGCCTCTAGCAGAGGGACCTTAAGCCAGCGACGAAGTACTAAGGGTGGTCTACACGCTGCGCTTAGGCTCAGTCCAGGTCCTGGAGGCAGTGAGCCCTTAACCCCGCCATGGGATCGTGTGTGATCCATTGCAGAGACAGGATATTTAAAAGCAATGGAGAGAATTGGCTGCACGATGCACTTGGGGCCGAGCCACGGATGGCAAATAGATGCTCCCCGCACACTGACTCTAATAGACGGGGCGGGGCAGTCTGGAGTGCTGTGTTGAGAAGGATCCTGAGGCCCACCTAGGCTCACGGGGAATGTGTTCAGGGGTTAGGAATGACTGCCGTGGTTCTGGGACAAGAGAAGGCAGCACAGACCACGTCTACACTTACTTTGCAAGTTCTGCAGGAAGTCAGAGCAGGGAGAGAGCCCATTTTGGGTTGGAGTGGTCTGAGGAAGGCTTTCCAGAGGGCACCGGGGCAAGCTGAAGATGATTAGGAGTAAGGGAAAAAAGACATCTTTCTGAGAGCGTCAAATGGTGAGACATTACTCAAGGCAGACGGCATCTTGTCTCAGATGCTTTGACTTTCCCGCCACCCTCCTAGGAGGGTTGGCGACTTAATGAGGTCCTCAGTCTGGTTCGGAGCTACCTGCTAGTTTTAAGATCTTTGGAGAACCTGTAAAACATTAACAACTCTCCCTGGCATTATCTGTAATAAATATCGCTCTGTATTTTTCTTTTAACTGAGAGTCAAGATCAAGAACACCAACTCTCACAAGTTAATGGTCGTTTCCCGGAGAAGTGTTGAGAAGGATTCTGAAGCCGCACTAGACTTTCAATCTGTGCATTGTGTGGTAGCACGAGCTTAAAGAGAAAGTGTGCCGCAATTGATTAACAATGCCTGCTGAGGCCAGGGACTGGGGAGTGGAGAGCACGCAAGCAGCGTCTTTGCCACCACTTGATCAGACAATTAATTATAGTCTGGAAGGGAGAAGGTGTGGTGTGGAACCTGGTTTCGGAGCCTCCAGACCTGTTTTCTTATCTGTAAGAGAGGGGGCTGGGACTGAGAGGCTCTGAGGATCTTCCCTCCCTTAACTCCCACAAGACCGCTCATGCACTTACTGCATGCGGAGTCAGACACAGTGGCTGGCTGCATGGCTGGCTGCATGTGAGGGCACCTGGACTCGGGGTTTGTCTGATGACTGAGGCCCAGGCTGCTGTGATCTACAGGCTACGCCCCCAGGAGCACATACGTCCCCTGGAAGACCCCGCTCCTGTCCTCTTTCCAGCATTTCAACCATAGGAGACTGAGATGGGACTCCCCCATCCGGAGCCCCAGTCTTGCAGACACTGCTTTGATCTCTCCCCTGAATGCTCCTCTGGAAAAAAAAACACACAATAAAAGGCCCCTGTCTACACCCTATAAATGTGAGCCATTCCTGTTACAGTGGTTGGCATTGTTATGTTTAGGGATGAGAGAGTCTGCCTGGGGTTCCTCAACATTTTAGCCTGGAAGTTTCAGCCCCCACCCCACCCCCACACCACCATCAGGAAATTCCTAGAGGTGGAAAATGCCCTTAACACCCAAAGGATTGGATCATAGAGAGCGGAGTGGGAGGGTGGGGTGGTACAGTGACATCAGTCTTCTCATCCGTAAAATGGGACAATGAGAGCATCAGTCCCTTAGGGAGGCTGTGAGGACTGAAAGAGGCCTCGCACACAGCACCGGCTGCTGTATGTACCACATAAACACGAGCCGTTCCCATGGGGGGGGCGTTACTCCTACTGTCAGGGAAGGGGAATCTGCTCAGCACCCCCCAATGCCCAACGGCTGCTGACACCATTGCTCCCGCTTGGCCTGGATTTGGCTATTTTAACCTCCAGTCCCTTCTCTTTCATGCACACCCTCTGCCCAGCCCCGGGTGACATCTGATTTCCTCCATTTGGGACATTCCAGTTTCTTTCTTTACAGCAAGCAAATCAAGCAACAGGCAGCTGGAGCGCTCATTAAGGGTCCCAGCCCAGGAGAGAGGCACCAACAGGGGAAGAGTTGGGGCCTGAGGTCTGGAAGCCACACTACCAGCTCCCCATAAGCTGGCGCCCCGCCCCCATGCTCCTCTCTCCCCTCTGAGCCTCCGCTGGGTGGCCAGGCCCCTCAGATCCAGGCCTTCTGCCGGCATCTGCCTCTGGCCGGCCTCCTTTCCAGCTCCTCTCCCACTGGGTTCCCTCGGCCTGGCCTTCCGCCTGCTTCTCAGATTCGTCTCTGCCCAGCAGGCCGCATTCCCCGCTGGGATGGGTGGCGTGCACGTGCCCCTGGGTTCCTGCCTCCAGGCCGACGCCTGGGCTGCATGTCTCACCAGGACGGCCCTGTTCAATGCCCTTCCTCCTCTGCTCCAAGACAGCTTGCCTGCTCCAGAGCCCAGGGAGCCTTCTGGAAGCCCTCATATGGGCCTGGGACAGGGGCAGGGCCTTTGGTGGCGGCACTTCCTAGGGCATCCTCCCATCTGCCATCTCCCCAGACTCTCCTGTGCGCACCCAAGAGGGGGTCAGAGAAGGAGCCTGAGGTTCAGGGGAATGGCGTGGCTTGCTGAAGGCCACACGGCTGCCAAAGCCCTGCTGGCATCCTGGGTTTGGGGCGCCTACACTCACGGGGTGTCTGTGTGCCCTTTGGAGCAGGAATTGTCTGTATGTCCATGTCACGGAATCACGCTGCTAAGGAAACCACTTCCCCGGCTCTCCTCTGCCTTTTCTTCTCACTGGGGGCCCCGGTCCCACTTCTCGGCTTCTCCCCATCCGCACCTTTGCCCTTTGCTCAGACCTGGAGGAGCACACCTTTCCTGGCCCAGAAGTAGCTCCCTCCTAGGGCAGAGCTGTCCCACAGAACTTTCTCTGATGATGTGTATGCTCTATATCTGCACTGCCCAACTGGTAGCCACTAGCCTTGGGCGTCTCTTGAGCACCGACCTGAAATGTGGCTAGTGCGACATTTTTCAATTTTATTGAAATCAACTGAACTTTCAATTTTATTTGATTTTAGTTACTATAATGAGTCACGGTGGAACTGTACTGGATGGTGCAGCCCTTAGAGTGTCCCTCCCTGAAGCCTGGGCCCGTAGGCCCCACCCAGGGGGGTGCCTTCCAGGGCCACCTCCCCACAGAGGAGGCTGCCCACACCTCCACCCACAGGACCAGACCTCCCTCTGGCTCCAGGGCCCTCTGCTACTGGCCCCAGTGACCCCCCTGCAGCCACCGTCCCTGTTCACCCCATCCTGTCCCTCCCTGCAGTCCAGTCCCAGCCTCAGCCCCCTGTGGCCTGTGCCAGCCTCTTGTTTGGCCTTCCTGCTCTGCCCTGCTCTCCCTCCCACTCCAGGGACACAGCCGCCCCCCCTCCAGCCCTTCCATGGCTCCCCAGTGCTCTCACATAGACCTAACCGTCTCTAAGGGGCCCTGGGTCTCTCCAGCCAGACTTTCCACCTCAGTTCCCCAAGGCAAACCCCTCCCTCTGGCTTCCAACCTTCAGAAGCCGTTCCCTTTGCCCCTTGGAACAAGGCCCCTCCACTCATCCCCTTCTGCCTGGAAGTCTCCGAGTCTCCCTTTAAGACTTCGCTTGAAAATCACTTTCCCAGGAAGCCACTGCTGTCAGGTACGCTGCATGTTAATACGTTCCCCAGACCTCCTCTGCTCCCATCACCCTAGCATTTTTCATATGACATGGTCACTGCCCGGTGACCTATTTGTGCCCTATTTGCCTGCGAGTGTAGGAGAGCAGAAGAGTCCCCCCACCCCTCCACACATGCACACACAGTGCCTGAACCACAGCTGGCTCTCAGGAAGCGTTTGCTGACTGACTGACTGACTGAGAATGGACAAAGGAAGGTGGCAGGACACAGTGAAGAGCACTGGAAGTGGGGTCAGGAACTTTGGCTCTAGTTCTGGATCTTGCCATGTGACCGGGGTAACCTACTGCCCCTCCATGGGTCTTAGTTTCCCCATCTGTCAGATGGGGGTCAGTTCAGATGCTCTGGCAGATGAGAGGTCTAGAAGTCAGCGGGTGCACAGGAAGCCACAGTTTGCAGAGGAGGAATCACACTGCCCAGCCCCCAGGCCCCGCGGGCATGAGACATGACATGGCTAAATCTCAGGGCGAGGAAGCCACGCTCTGGGGCATGCCCTGGCCAGCAGCAGGGGACAGGGAGGGAAGAGGATGGAGAGAGGCACTGAGCTGAGCTTCCAGGGTCAGATCCTTGCCCCTCAGCAGCCAGGGCCCCTGAGATACATGGGGGGAGCCCTCACTGCCCCGACACCATCTCCACCACCCAGCCAGCCCTGCGTGCATTCTCAGACAGCTGACAGAGGCCGCTGGCTCAGGCAGTTGAGCCCAGACACTTCCCAGGGGACTTGTGGGTGGCCCGCCAGAGTCCTGGGTCCCCTGGGTTCTGGCAGGGCATGGGAATGAGCTGCTGGCAGCAGCCATGGGTGCACGTCTGGTATCAGTAAACTTGCACTGGGGCCACCCTCTCTGGTCCTGTGACCTTCATCTCCTTGACCACACCAGAGACCTGCTTTGGCAACTCTCAGCCTTCGCCTGGTAGTGGAACCGCAGAGGAGCCGGCTGTAGGGAACTGGAGCGTCATGCCAGAATGGCCACGACCCCAAGCTGGGTTCCAATGCTTGCCACCTGCCATTTCAGGAGCTCAAAGGGGTGAGGGTATTTGCTCCAGGTCACACAGGCTCTAAGTAGCAGTATAGGGATGAAACCACCTCCCTGCTCTTTACTGTTCCACACCACCTCCCAGTAAGTAAGAGGTCCCCTCCAGTTTCTCCCACAGGGAAACCCTCCATGGCCAGCCCGTTCCAGGACCTCTTCCCAGACCACTGCAGCTGTCACCTGTGGATGCTCTCCTTCATTTGAGCCCTGCATCCCTTGTGCCGTCCAGAGCCTCCTAAGTCACCAGGAGTCACCCTCCCACTGGCAGGCTCTTCCTCGGGTGGCACCAGTGAGCCTGCAGGTCCCTCGTTCCTGGGGAGGGTGAGCTCTCTTCATGTCCTCCTAAGAGTGCCATGGCTAAGAAACGCTAATGGCTTTTAATCCACTTAGGTTCAAGGACATTTCAGATTTCAGAAGGGGGTTAAACTCAGCATCCTTTCCCCAGAAAAAAAACACACAAACATAAGATGATGGGGACCATGGATAAGAAACCCGGCTTAGAAACAAGAAGGTGTTTGAGCCCAAGGACTGCTGAACCAGGGAGAGCCACACTTGGGTCCCCTAGCGGCCTGGGGCAGTGGGCAGGGACCAGGACACCAGTCCCTGCAAGGACGGCCCCTTCTGTCCCCCTCAGCCCCTTGGATGACTCACTCCCTCACCCACTCTTCCCGGCTGAACGTGGCAATAAAAATCAGGCAGCGCTGATCCTCAAGGGATGGACGGGGAGGGCCGCGGGGGCCCGGCAAGGCTCAGCCCGGGCCACCGGGCACACATCCCGCCGCGTGGGCGCTGGGCGGCTCTCGCACCGCCTGGCGGGGCGCCGGGAGGGGGAAGTGGGGCCGGGCAGCCTCCGCGCGCCCTGCCTTCCTCCACCTGCCCCGCGCGCCAGGCTCTCTCAGCGCGGGACGCGGGGGGCGCCTGCCGGCGGCGGGGGCGCGAGGATGCCGAGTGCCCGGCAGGGCAGCGTCGGTCCCCGGTCCCCGCCCCCCCTCCCCGCCGGCAGACAGCTCCTGCGGGCCCCGCGCGCACCGCACCGCCTGGAGAGCAAGCGCCCGGCCGCGCCCCGGGCTCGAGTTTGGAGGCTGCGCGAGGGGGCGCCGCGGGAGGGCCGCAAGCCAGCAACAAAGAGCACAGACCTCGTCCAGCAGTTGGTTGACTCGTCCCAAAATAGCCGTCTCCATTTGCTGCTCCCCACGCTCCGCTTCCAGGCGCAGCACCCGGGCCTGCAGCTCGGCCGTCCGAAAGTGGGCGAGCAGGCTGAGCGCCAGCGAGCACAGGGCCAGCGCCAGCAGCCCGCACGCCCCCGCGCTGGGCAGCCGCGCGCAGCGCTCCGCCGGCGCCACCGCCAGCGCCCCCGTCGCGGGCGCGCCCGGCTCCCCCGGGCCGCGGGCACCCGCTGCGGCCGCCTTGCGGGCGCGCTCCGCTGCCATGCCCCCGCGTCTTGAGAACCAATAAATAAATAAATAGAATAAATAAAGGCTGGAGCCGCTGCCCAGAGGCGCGATCCGAGCTGCGGGCAGGGGCGGGGGGGAAATGTCCCTTCCCTTGGCTCCCGGCAGAGGATGGAAAACTGAGCGGCAGGAGGGGGAGAGCCGGGAAGAACCCGCAGCCGGCGGGAATCGGGGTGCAGCCAGGTGCGCAGAAAGTTCCTTCGCAGAAGGTTCCAAGTCCAGGAAGGTTGGGGGAACGGGGAGGCGCTCCCTCTCCGCCCGGTCTCCCCCTGCGGGCGTCTGCGGCGTCCCGGGGCCGGCGCTGCGCCCTCCGTCCTTCTCGGGGTCTCGCGTCTCGGCGGCGCGCGGGTCTCAGTCCCGGGGCGCAGGGGCGCGCGCGGAGGGCCCCATGGGCAGAGGTGGGTCGTGGCCGCGGCCGAGGAGCGCTGGGGCCGATTCCGGCGCCTCTGTAACTTGACACACGAGCTGCGGCTGAACGGATCGGATGAGCAATCCGTGCTACTTCCCAAACTAATCTCTCCCACCCCCCTCCCTCCTCCTCCTCCTCCTCCCCTCCTCTCCTCCACCTCCTGCGGGGCCGACGGCTTGGATTTATTTATTTATGCAAACTCGCCCGGGGTGGGGGGCGTGGTGTGCTGGGCCCCGCCGCCCCAACCGGCCGGCCCGGGAGCCCCTCTCCCGCGCTCCCTGTCCCCTTTGAAGTGACACTCGGGGTTATTTATAGGCAGGAAGGGGGTGTGGAGTGGAGCGGGGGCTTTACTTCTCGCCCTTTCTCCGGATTCACACCGAGGGCCCTCTCCGCCTTCCACCCAAGTCATGGGGCCAGGCATCACTCTGCTTTCTGAAAAGTTGTTGAAAGGCAGCCTTCCCGCCGGATCCTCCGAGGAGCCTGGCTGTCTTATTGTGGGGCACCTGGATGGATCTCCAGATCCTGAGCAGGACGATCTAAATCCCTTGGGTCACTATTGCTCCCACGTCCACGTGCCTCGGTCCCATCCCCTCCCTCCCATCCCAAGCCAGTTTCGCGCTGGTTCTGAACCTCCTGAGTCCTGCAGCTGCCCCCACCCCCCAGCCTTTGGTGGGGCTCATTCCGCCCACCACATCTTTAACATCTTTCTCTGGGGTGAAAAGTCAGTCCTCCAGGGGGCAGCGGAACTGGCCTTCTGTTGTTTTCTTCAGGACCCAGACCTAAGGAGGAGACTAAAACTGAGCAGAAAGGTTCATTCCAAGGTACCTGAGAGTCAGGTCCTGATCCTTCCCCTTCCTGCCCGCCACTGATCTGAGACCCCTCCCAAGCCTCTGCTGTCAGAGCAGCCGCCCAAACACCCCGGCCATCAGAGGTAAGCAATGCTGACGGCACTCAGACTCCCTCCCTGTGCAAGAGTCCTTTAGAGCTAACCCCGCTCCCTCCTGCTGTCATTTCTTTGGCTCCAGTAGAGAATAACTGGTGGTCAGAGGGCATTTTGTAGTTTCCTCTCTTGTCACCTCCCCCACTTTGAGTGATATTGTATCCCAAAAGAACTTATCTCCCTGCACCTCTTGACATTCCTGCAAATGAGGTGGTGGGATTGACTTCCCGGAGAAAGCCTGCGTCCCAGTGACAGTGGGCAGGGGGTGAAAGGCTGGCCTTGGGGATGTGAAATTGCAGGTGGGGGTGACAGGAGTGTTGCGATTCCGTTTTAGAAGAACATGTGTGCCAACTTCACATTGCATATTGACTTGGTGGGGCCTGATAGCTCATAGAGAGTATCGAGGCACACCTAACAGTGGGGCACATATGACAGTAGCGTGGTGACCCAGCGCTCATACTGAATCAAGGCTGTACTGTAGCGTTGTGGCTGGGTCACTCAGCCCCATGGGGGACCACGGGGATAGAGAGTGATGCTGCGGAAAGCGCCGGTGGCCAGGGGTTCCAGGTTAGTGCCAGCTCTAGCATTTCCTTCCTGTGGGGAACCCCGAGTTTCCCCACTCCTGTTGGAGGTCTCTCCACCGGGCTGTACAGACAACCCCGGGGCGAACACGCGCGTGTGGGTGACCAGCAGGGGGCGCCAGAGAATTTCTGCACTAAGATAACAGGGATTTGGATCCAGAGATTCAGGGGCTTGGATCCTCTACCTTCTCCCCCTTCCCACTCCCCAGGCTGGTAAGAATGGAGGGACTGAACTGCGGGGCTAGTTCCATTCCTCTTGCATTCCGCAGGCTGATCTTTCCCCCTTTCTGGACGTTCGGAGCCCTCAGGAATGCCAGGGTGGTGAAACCCTTGATTTGGGGCTGGAGCATCCTCTGTGGCTGGAAACAAGGAGGAGGTCCAGGGCAAGACTGACACCAGCATCACAAACGTCATGGCTGAGTCTTGGAGGCCTCCAGGGGACTCTAGAGCCCGAGAAACCTGAGTCTAAATCACAGTTGTGTCAAGCTTGGGGGAGTGCAGGTAAAGTGCTCAACACCCCACCTGGCACCCAGCAGGCCCTCAGCAATGGTACCTACTACTTCTTTAGGATTCAGGGTTGCTAGTGCCAGCCAACATGTAGCCACTTCTAGGCTCCGGGTTGGGAAACAGAAAGAAACGTCAGTTCCAAGAGGAAGCAAATGAGTCACAGCCTCTATTTCCCATGACTGAGAGCTGAGGGTAGCCGCTGAGTGGGGGACCCTATCCCCAGATGTCCCTTCCCTTCTCTGTGCATGTTCTGGAAAATTCTGCTTTCTAGGGAAGCACTGCTCACCACAGGCTCAGACTAACCGGGCTTATCTAGAATGCTCTTTCCGCAGAAGTGGGGACTGGGACCCAGGGGCACGGGGCTGAAAAGACTACTTTCCAGGAGCTCAGAATCCAGGGGAGAAGATTGGATGTGTTTAAAAACAACTGCCACATGAGGCCCAACAGTGAGAATACACAGAACAGGGCACGGGCCACAGGAAAGTAATTTGGGGATTCCCAGGAAGAAGGGCAGGGATCCCGTGGCTCAAGAAGAATTTCTTGTTTGTAGCAAGAAGAAGGCTTTCAACGTTAACCCAAAGAGTTTGACTTTGCTCTGCGGCCACACTTATACTCCCAGAGAAAAACAGATATGCTGGGTATTGGGATGGAAAGCTAAGAAAAAATGCCCCTATGCAGGTGGGCCATGCAGTTCCTAAAGTATTTTCTGTGTTTTTCTGTCTCCACATATTTGCTCCTGCTAGACTCCCTGCCAGAAAGTCGCCCCTTCCCTCACCAGCCCTCTGCACCTGAAAGTCCTGTCATTCACTCCAAGGCCGATTTTAGTGCACAAACCCCACTCCTCTTCTCGCTTGTTGGCTTTGACAGCATTGACCTCTCCCTTCCTGAGACCCTTATCCCCCCGGCTTCTGGGACCCTGCTGTCTCACCTGCTCTTGTCTCTCCAGCTTGCTTTTTATTCCTTCCTAAAGATCCTTTTTCCTCTCCCCGGGTGGGTCAACAATGGTGGCAGTCGCAGAGCCTCCACTGGGCTGTGCTCCCCACAGCTCTTAACCTGACTGCACATCAGAAATCACCTGTAGAGGCCATGGGAGTCTGGACACCTGTGGTTTTATCTCCTGAACTTATTCTCACTTCTCTCCATAACTATGACTCGGTTTCCCCTGGGGGATCCCTTTACTCTCTTCTCTGTCCATGTGGCTCCGATGATATTGACCCCATGCCTGGCTCTTATCTTCTAAGATCGGGAAGGACCAGCTACAGGGGATTTCTTTTTTTTTTTTTTTTTTTAAGATTTTATTATTTATTCATGAGAGACACAGAGAGAGAGGCAGAGACACAGGCAGAGGGAGAAGCGGGCTCCACGCAGGAAGCCTGATGCAGGACTCCATCTCAGAACTCCGGGATCATGCCCCAAGCCAAAGGCAGATGCTCAACTGCTGAACCACCCAGGCATCTACAAGGGGATTTCTAAGAGAGTACCAGCCAGAGCTGCAGGAGGCATCATGCCACAATCCATAAAGACCTTGCCTAAAAATGAAGCAAGCATGGAGACGAGCTGAGACTCAGAGAAACTGAGTCCCGAAGGTGTTATTTAAACTCTTGGGTCTACTGTGCCTGAAGCTTGTCCATACCTGCATTTTTCAATTACAGGAATTGTTGCTACTCAAGCTAGTTTGAGTTGGGTTTCTTCTCTCGAATTCTTCTCTCGAACGTAAAAGAACTCAGAGTCACAGATAGGGGCTCCCCACCTTAGAGAGTCAGAAGCCCTTTGTGGTCAGGGTAGGGGCACAGGAAATCCCAGGCTCCCATCCTGTTTATAGAAGTTTCCTGACACTTTGGGATGTGTGTCTGTCCAAGATAGAAAGTCACTGTGCTGAGCACTTCGCTTGGGACAGACGTGTCCCTCCCCAGCTTTGGTTTCAGTGTCAGCTCCCGGATGATGATGACTCTCCAGCACAAACCCCTAGCCCACTCCCAGCACTACTCACCCACCTCCAGCTGCTTCCTGGCAGCTCCATGAAGAGCTCCCCTCCACCCCAGCTCACCTCACACTCAGTGTCTCCTGTTCTTCCTCCCTGTCATTCCCCTGGCATGTGGCATTGGCATCATCCTGCGGCTCAGGCTGGGTGAGTGCCTTCTCCTCCTTCATTCATTTGGGACCAAGTCCTGTTGATTCCATCTGCTTAATTTCTTTCAGATCTGTTCCTCCTTTTGGATTCCTCCGCTCCCACAGGCTGTCCCATGCCTGACATCCAAACCAATCCAACTTTCTCATATAGTAGTGAGACCGAACCCAGGGAGGCCTGGCCCAGGGCCTGCAAGGATATCCCCCACTCACTACACACTCCCTGCTCCTTATTTCTCTCCCAGACTTTATGATCACTGGCATAGACAGTGCTTCTCCTGGCTCCATTTCTGACTCTTGCATGTAGTGAGCAAAAATATAGAAGGGGCCTGGGCCCCTGGTAGCTTTGTGGGATTGAGTTGTCAGACAAGCCTAGACTTCTTGTGAAGGAGAAGTAACCTGTCTCATTTGAGCCATTGTTATTCAGGCCTGTGTTGTGTAGCCTAAACCATGTCCTACGACCTGTGCTATCCTCTCCCCTAGGCTGTGAGTTTCTAGAGAGCAGGGGTCAACTGTGGACTGTGTATATCTCTGAATGTTCAGCGCTTGGTGCAGCATAAATGCCCAAGAACTGTTGTTTGAGTGAATGTGTGAATGAGTGGTCAGATGAATGAACTCTTGTTCCTGCCCTCTCCCAGCTGTATTGCTAAACTGTGCTTCTACTTCTTCTTATGTAAGAGAGGTTGATGGGCAAGGAAGGGAAAGGAGAACTGGGATGTATAAAGGCCTTCCCAGCTAAATAACCCATCCATCCAGCGAATATTTATGGAGTGCTTTCTATTGTCAGGCCCCAAGCTGGTGTTGGAGACACCCCTGGGCAATACGGCAGGCTCATGGTGGAGGTGCACAAGTACAGTGCTACAATGCAGGTCATGGGGGGTGCTTGGGGAGCACAGAAGAGGAGCCCCTACTAGGCTTGGGGAGGTGGAGCCTGAAGGATGAGCAGCTAGTCAGATAACTCAGTGTTGTGAGGGCTTGCCCAACGTAAGCAAAGGCCGAGGGGTAAGAAGTAGCATGGTGCTTTGGGGAAGCACCTGAAAATCACAGTGCAGAGGAGTGAGGGCTTAGGGTGAAGAGGTGGGCAAGTGCCGGGCAAGGTAAGAGGGCGAAGGGAAGCGGTGTTGGGGCTGTGCCCCTGTGCCTGGTATGGGAGCTACTGGGAGCTACTGACCCAGCTCCCAAAGAGCATGAACTGAGCTCAGGCTCAGGGGACAGAGAAGGTGAGCAAGGCAGTTCTCTTGGGCTCTGGCTGTCAATCCTTTGTATAAACTTCGACTGAAGTGTTTGCCCCGATTAGAGTACAGTAGCATGCAGTGTCTCTGGGGAGAACGCTTTGGGGTTTGGGGGCCAGCCCAGAGCCCCTGCTTGGAGCTGCAGATCAGACACTTGGAAATGTCTTTTCCTGAGTCCCCACTTCCTTCCCACACAGCCACGCCAATCAGTTCACCGGCTGTGGCTGCAGAGCAGGGGATGGGGGTCAAGGGGCAGGGGCTGCAGATGTGCGGGGGCGGGCTAGCCTGCCCAGGGGGCCCCCGGGAGCCCTGTTAACTAGGGCCAAAACAAACTCTCTCATTAAGTAGAGAGCAGAGCCAGGTGCGGAGGCTGCGCTGATGACATCGCCAGGGGCCCCTTCAAGCTGGCTGAATGGTTTGGAGGCGTTTGGGCACATGTGCTTTCAGACCATGATCGACTGTGCGCATGTATGGGGGGAGCGTGACCCCCAGCTGCCATCTATCTAGGCTTCTCACTGCGTGTACTCACCTTTGTCTTCTCTTGTGTTTTGGTGCATGTGATGTCATGCTCATTTCTGCAGACACGCACCAGAGGGCATGTGTAGTGCAGTGCAAATGCCGTGGCTGACCAGAGCTGCCCCACTGTGCTGATGGGTTGTCTCCAAGCCACTCACTCTCCGTGGGTGTGTGTGGGTGTGCACCTGTGCAGGTGCCCACAGAGGGGTGTGTGGTGACCTCTATATGCACAATCGGCTTTGGTCCAGATGTGTGTACAGGAACACGTGTGTGCTTCTGAGCAGTTGGGATCCCGGCCAGGTCTCAGAGTGAGAATGGCAGTAACAGAGGACAGTACTAGAGTCATCTATAGCTGCAGAACAAACCACCCCGAAATTTACTGCCTTCAACAGAGTGATTGACTATTGCTCATGATTCTGTGAGTTGATAGGGTTCAGCCGAGTGATTCTTCTGTTCCATGTGGTTGTGGCTGTGTGGTGGGAGCTTGCCACGAGCTCAGTTGGGGCTGCAACATTCTGCATGGCCTCTCCTTCTCCAGGAACCACTCTAGGTGGCTTCTCATCATTCCAAAGTCTATCCTGATCTTCTTCACAACACTGTGGCTGTCTTTCAAAGGGAGTTCCAATAGGACAAGCCCCAGGGAGCAAGTGCTTATGATGACTCTGCTTGTATAATACTTGCTCATGTCCCTGTGACCAAAACAAGTCATATGGTCAAGGCCAAATTCGTGTGGGAGGGACCTACCCAAGAACTTGACCCAGGATGTGTGCTCCCTTGGAAGCCACAGATATAACTGTCTCCCCCAGTCCAAGAAGAATCCTTGGTAAACCTGTCTATAAGTTCATTTGACCCTAAAAAGTAGGATTGGGGGCAAATTGCGTTAGCAAAGGCTATACACAGCTGTCCACCCTAGTGCCCAGACCCTTCCTAGACCAATAGCTGGAGGCCCCATACAGCCCACATCCCTCTGGTCTCAAATGGTCCAAGAATAACTTAGCAGACGTCTCCTACCTCTTCTTATTCTGTCACTAGGCACACATAACTCTGGGACCCTGGGAGGCTGTTCTGAGTGGTTTTAGGACCTGGCTTCTCTGTTTATTGGCTGTGTGACCTTGGGCAAAAAAGTAGCCTCTTTGCACTTGGGTTTCAAATCTGAAATATGGGGAGAACAAGTCCTATCTTGTAGGGCCATTGTGAGGATTTGATGCAGTGGTGCATGCTAAGTGCCATGTCAGCACTCAACACGAGACTATCATTTGCAACTATAATAACTGCAGAGATTTGGGGACATATGGCAAAGACACTTTCCCTCAAACCTTGTGTTCTTGTCACTGAGAAGGAGGGATGGTAGGTCACTGATCCATCAATCAGTCCACACTGATGACTGAGCTCCTAGTAGAAGCAAAACCCAAAGTAAGTGCTCACAGAGTTTGCAATCCCATGGGGCCTCTGTAGGGGTCTACGTGCAGTGCCAGGCAACATGAGCAGAAGGCCAAAAATACAGGCAGATGAGTGACTTGGGATTTGGGGAAGAGGAGATGGATGGAGACTTGGAATTGGCGTGAAGATGCAGGAAGGCTTCCTGGAGGAAGTGAGTCCTGAGCAGGGTTCTGGAGTATGGCAGGATCCGTATTTTAAAAAGGGCTGAGAGAATAGAGCAGAACTTCCAAACTTTTGTGGTTTCTTTTTGCCAGGGATGTATCATGTGATCACCTGACCCCCAACATTCCCAACCATCTGTCTCTTTCATTCCCTTCTCCGATGGCAGGGGCAGTTTATGTTTGTTATACATACCAACACTCCCATTCCCACACCATGGGTAGATGTCACTAATCAAGTACAGAACACGACTACACACACACACACACACACACACACACACACACACACACTACTTAGGCTTCTCAAAGGAGGAAGCTATTATCAGCCAGTCGAGGTTAGTACTTGGGGTGAAACCATTTTGCTGACTCAGGTCAAGCTGAAATAAAGCACCATCTTTGAAACCTCAGAACTCTGAGTCCTGGCCTCTCCGTTGTGCACACAGTGTCTACCTCTCTGGATCTCAGCCTCCCGCCAGGGGCAGGGGAATAGTAAGTCCTACTCAAAGGAACCTGGGAGCCTCAAATTAGATCACGTGTGTGAGGCTCTAATACAGTCCAAAATCCAGAAGAGATGATGATGATGGGCCTGCTGCAGACAGACATCAGAAACCATGAGCAAAGGCATCCATTCGCAAAGAGCAGAAGTTGCAGCTTTTTGGAGTAAGTAGAGGAGTGGGAATGAGGGGCAGAGCCCCTGAACTCTCAGCTGTGGACACAGGGCTTGGAATCTGGGCCTCAGCACAGAGAGGGTGGAAGGGCATCCCAAGCATGTGCTCAGAGGAGCAGCCCAGGTTTTGGGCTCTCCCTGATGGTGCGGGTGGGTGGGGGGGAGAGCTGTCAGAAAGGCAGGCAACCTTGGGTTAAGAGACAGATGTTTCTGGTTGATGACAGATGGATAAGGAAGAGCACAGTTAGTTTACTGAAGCCAATCCCCGTTTCCCAGCATCTGGGAACTGCAAGTTATGGTGTCCTGTCTCCTTGCTCTCCTGTTCCTTGCCCTCTGCCCACCCCCACCCGCCACCACGGACGTCTTCGTCTTGACCCTGGAGCTCAGTTGTCAATTCTCCCCTTAGGAGGAACTCTCCTGGTTTTGGAGTGGGGAGGGTCCCTGCCCCTTGCTCAGAAGAAACTTGATAAATTCCCTCAAGCCTTCACTAGCATATGGCACCTGCAGAAGCTGCACAAAGGGGTCAGGGTGCGGTCCAAGTCACACAGCACATGAGTGTAGGGCCAGAACTGGGCCAGGACTCTTCTCCACCAGGCATCGCACAGCCCGTGAGTCCAAGCTTAACCCGGTGTCTGGACTGCAGCTAATGGCCAGTAAATCCAGAGGACACTTTGCCCTCCCTACGCTTTGCCCTCCCATTCCTTCTCCAGCAGTAGCTGCGAAAGCAAAACTGCTTGGAACATTTGTTCCTGCAAACCTCATTTACAAAGGCCTTTTTTCCTAAAGATTGTTGTTTGTTAAGGTTATTTCTGAAGTTGGAGAGAGAAATGCCCTGTTTGTCTTTCCTCTATCAGGAAATGAGGGGTCTTGCTTTCTTTGAGCAATCCATTCCTGATAGGAGCTCGTGGCTGACAGTCGGGTCTGCTGTGGTTGCATGAACTTTAGTCTTCCTTCAGCTCTATAAGGCTCTGGGACAACATCTGGAAACAGATGTTTGCTTGGAGATGGAGCAGGAACAGGAGGCACTGGGCCAAAAGTAAGGCCCAGCCCCCAGGGCAGGGGGCAGATGTGTTGAAGGCTGTGGCAGGCTTGTGGGTGATGGGCTAGAGGTGGAGCCTGGCACATCTGAAGGAGTGGCTCCCCCTCTGGGTTGGGCATAGGCACCTGTCACGCTGGGCCTGCCCAGAGATTAGGGACAGTGCTGCAGAGGTGCTGGCCTCTGTTTGCACAACTTCCCTTGTTGTTCCCATCCCGTGGCCATGGACTAGGAGTAGAGCTCCTTGAACATGTCACCTTTCTTGTTTCCCAGAGATGGAAAATACCTGAAAGACTGGAGACTTCATCAAATTCAAATTTCTTGAGGCTCCAAATGTGAAGTTCAGGGCTCAGCACATTACAATTCTCAGGAAAAGAGTAGTAATGGTGGTGATAGTAGTGGTGGTGGTGGTGGTGGTGGTGGTGGTGAAGGTGATGGTGGAGGTGATGGAAGTGATGATGGTGGTTGTGGTGGTAGAGGTGATAGTGGTGATGGTAGAGGTAATGGTGATGGTAGTGGTAGTGGTGCTGGTGGAGGTGATAGTGGTGATGGTGGTGGTGGTGGTGGTGGTGGAGGTGGTGGTAGAGGTGATAGTGGTGATGGTAGAAGTGATGGTGGTGGTAATGGTAGTGGTGGTAGTGGAGGTAATTGTGGTGATGGTCGTGGTAGAGGTGATGGTGGTAGTGATGGTGATAGTGGAGGTGGTGGTGATAGTGGTGATGGTGGTGGTACAGGTGATGGTGGTGGTGGTGGTACAGTTGATGGTAATGGTGGTAATGATGGTGGTGGTGGTAGAGGTGGTGGCAGAGGTGATAGTGGTGATGGTGGTAGTGGCAGAGGTGATAATGGTGATGGTGGTGGTAGAGGTGATGGTGGTGATGGTGGTGGTAGAGGTGATGGCAGTGATGGTGGTGATGGAGGTGATGGTGGTGATGGTGGTGGTAGAGGTGATGGTGGTGATGGTGGTGGTAGAGGTGATGGCGGTGATGGTGGTGATGGAGGTGATGGTGGTGATGGTGGTGGTAGAGGTGATGGCGGTGATGGTGGTGGTGGAGGTGATGGTGGTGATGGTGGTGGAGGTATGGTGGTAATGGTGGTAGTGATGGTGATGGTGGTGAAGATGGTGGTAGTAAACTGGGTAGGTGAATATGGATACAAACCAGGATACCCACCTGCTCACCACTTTTCTCTCAGTTGCGGTGTCTATGCTCAGCACATGACCAAGCTGGATCGATTGCAAGAACACATGTATCTTGCCTTCGTGACTGGCCCAAAGGATGATTGAGTAGCACCAATCAGGGACTTTGCTCAGAATTTTCCAATCTGAGGTTAGAAAATGGAAATTCTTTTCTTTGGAGTCACTATGCAGTAAGGATGTAAATCCCTGGCTCACTTGGATAGGGGTCTGTCTGCAGAAGGAGAGAATTGAGCGAATGGCAGAGAGAAGCAGGAATAAGAGATGGAGAGAAGGGATCCCTGGGTGGCGCAGTGGTTTAGCGCCTGCCTTTGGCCCAGGGCGCGATCCTGGAGACCCGGGATCGAATCCCACGTCAGGCTCCCGGTGCATGGAGTCTGCTTCTCCCTCTGCCTGTGTCTCTGCCTCTCTCTCTCTCTCTGTGACTATCATAAATAAATAAAAATTAAAAAAAAAAATTAAAAAAAAAAAAAAAGAGATGGAGAGAAGAAAAGCCTCCTTTTGGTGTTTGGATGTTTGAGTCCTCTGGGCATAGTCATCCCTGGAATGGTCTTGCCCTTTTGATTTTAGGTGTGTGAATTCCCATCTCTCTGTCTTTTGTATTTCTCTCTCTCTTTAAGCTACTTGACTTGGGTTTCTGTCACTTGCTACCAGAGGGCTCTGACTGACCGTGAGCAGAAGGTGATTGTGGAGGTGTTAAGATGATTACATGAGAGGAAGCCTAACAGTGATGACAGTAGAGACAAAAATGAAAACAGCAAAGACAACATCAGTGTTGGAGGTGGCTATGGTGACAAACTGGTGCTGCCAACATCAGAGGTAGAGGTGAATGTGGCTTACATCAGATGGTGACACTGATGGGGATGATATTGGTGATGATGGCGGTGGTCATGTGATCAATCATGAGAATCATTGTGAAGATGCCAAGGCTTTACCAGCCTAATCTGGGTATTTGTCTGAGAAACACAGGTCTAAAAGATCCACGAAGCAACCATAAAGAAAGGATGGGTGAAGGGGAGCACATTTTTCCAGAATGGCAGGTTCTGTCCTTTTTCTTTTTAAGATTTTATTTATTTATTCATGAGAAACAGAGAGAGAGGCAGAGACACAGGCAGAGGGAGAAGCAGGCTCCATGCAGGGAGCCCGATGCGGGACTCGATCCCGGGTCTCCAGGATCACACCCTCAGCTGAAGGTGGCACTAAATCGCTGAGCCACCCAGGTTGCCCCGTCCTTTTTCTTTTTCTTTTCTTCCCCCCCATCCCCCGTCCTTTTTCTTAACTCAATAAATCCTATCTGGGTTTGGATCTGGAGAGGAGGGTCGCAGGTGGTACCTCACAGAACTTCATAACCATATTAGAACCTTCTGGAATAGAAAGGCCCAGGGTCCTTTTGAGAATGCCAGGTGCCAGGATCCCTGGGTGGCGCAGCGGTTTATCGCCTGCCTTTGGCCCAGGGCGCGATCCTGGAGACCCAGGATCGAATCCCATGTCGGGCTCCCTGCATGGAGCCTGCTTCTCCCTCTGCCTGTGTCTCTGCCTCTCTCTCTCTCTCTGTGTGACTATCATAAAAAAAAAAAAAAAAAAAAAAAAAAAAAAAAAAAAAAGAGAATGCCAGGTGCCTCCAGGACTCCAGACATCAGGCAAGATGAACTTGGGCTGGGATGGCAAACATTGAAGGACACTGCATCTGGTGTTGGACCATTTATAGTTTTTATTTTTTATTTATTTATTTTACATTTCTAAAAATTTATTTTTTTAATTTTTTTTTAATAAATTTTTATTTATTTATGATAGTCACACACACACACACACACAGAGAGAGGCAGAGACACAGGCAGAGGGAGAGAAGCAGGCTCCATGCACTGGGAGCCCGACGTGGGATTCGATCCCGGGTCTCCAGGATCGCGCCCTGGGCCAAAGGCAGGCGCCAAACCGCTGCGCCACCCAGGGATCCCCATTTCTAAAAATTTAAATTCAATTTGCCAACATAGAGTATAATACCCAGTGCTCATCCCATCAATGCCATTCATAGTTTTTAACTGTGACTATCTGGGACTATTTGTTCATCATGGTCTACTTGGTGAAAATGAATTACTTCTGGAGAATAATAGCAGCTAATTTTGTTAAGCATTTACTATGTGCCAAGGACTGTTCTAAGTGCTTTATATAGATCATCTTGCAGGATGAAATCCTCACAACTGTACATATTTCTATTTTCCATGTAACAAATGAGGACACTGAGATGCAGAGAGCTTATGTAGCTTACCCAAAGCCATGTTGTTAAGGAAGGCTGGGTGGGAAGCCAGGCCGTCTGGACTCTGGGCCCCATCCCCTGACTCCCACCCCTCTCGGAAATAAATGTGCTCAGGGTGGGTAGGAGCACCAGGAATGTTTCTGATCCAATCCCTTCTCCAGCGCCTCCCCTTCTGTCCCATTCTACCCAAGCAAGTGTTTTCCAGAGGGAGGGCCTAGGGCCAACAGGGACAAAATGAAGTTCTGTAGGTCCCATGGACCAAGCAACCTGCTTTAGAGGGCTGCCTGGTGGTGCCATTTCCCATGTAGGGAGGAGCTCTGATGGAGGAGGGCTGGGTTATTGGGAAGATGCCACCTCTTCCTTGGGGTTTAGTTTCTTCTCCCAAATAGAAGGCTCTTGCCAACAGTAGTGAGCTCTACTTTTCTGCCTGAGGCATAAGACTGTGGCTTTGGGGGTCAGACCTTGGGGTATGCAATTCTCACTTCACCACTTTGGGCTGGTAACTACTCTTCTGAGACTTGATTTTCCTTCTTGTAAGGGGTAGACAATAACCCTTATTTCCCATGGTTATAGGGAGCATTCAGTGTGTAAAGCGCCTAGCCCAGTGCCTGGCATACAGTAAGCACTCAATCAATGTCTGCCGGTTCTTATACCGATATTTCAATTCCCTGGACTTCAGTTTTCTTCTTTTGCATTCTCCTCCTCACTCATGAGCAAGATTCCTGTGGCCCAAAAGGCCCAGACCTAACTTTAATACAAGAGGGTCAGTATTGGCCCCGGAGCCATCGCCCTCCCTGAGAAATTATAGATTCCTGTAGCTGTGCTTTTAAAAATAAACACATGCCATTTCCACAATGGAAAATTTTCTTTAAAAAATAAAGATAAAAAAGAAAGTACAACACTCTCCTGTCATTTCCCTTGGCCAAGCAGAACTTGAGAAAGATAAATGAAGCCTTTTGCACAGACGTAGCAGGTTCCAGGTCTGGCCCCCACCCTGATGTGGTTGGCGTTTTGTTGGAGGCTACACCAGGCTCAGGAGGGAGCACCCATCTTCAGTGCCCCCAGGGGGCCTTTGAGGGGTTCTGCAGAGGTTATATCCTCTTTAGGGGGAGGAGGAATGGGTCACTCCCTTCCTTTTAGTTTTCTTCCCCTTCTCAGCAATGCCCCCTGCAGGCAGCCAGAGCCACTGCACTCGTTCACCCTATCCAGTTAGCACCGGTGACCACGTGTCAGGAACCCCACATAGAAGCCTGGTCAGAGGAAAATACTGGTCCCAGATCACCCAGCCAGTAAATGGCAGAGCGAGAGCTAGAAGGAAGGCTCTGATACCCTGATCTAACTTCCTCCTCTACCTGCCACTCTCTGACCCCTCGAAGCACCAACTCCACAAACTCTGACATCAATTTGTTGGTCTGGGTGTAGTAAGGAGACTTGAATCTGTAGTTAGAAGTCACAGGCTCTCTTGGGTAGCACTTTCCACCCTCCACATCCCCCCCCTACAGGTTACTACCCCCCCGATTCTCTGATTCTCCGTCATCTTTTCTGCTGAAAGGGGAAAGGTGGCCCTACCACTTGGGGTTGTTGCTTGAAGGTCCCAGTACATAGCAAGGACTCAATACATATTTTCAAATGCACACTCAAGAAACCATCATTGTTTCACATGGAAGGATTTGGGGGTATGAATGGATCTGCCTATTCTGAATTTTCCACTTTTTTTTTTAGTAATGAACATATATTGCTTCTCTAAAAAAAAGTGTTTTTTTAAAAATAAAAAAATAAAATGCAAACAAGATGTCTGTGCTTTCCCACTACATTTCCTTTCCTAGCACTATTATATGGACACTTCCCACTGGCTGGCCAGCCAGACTTGGAAGCAGCTCAAAAATATTTTGGTGAATCAGTTAGAATGCTTTGGGTTGCAAATAATAGACAGTCTCACCTATGGGGTAATGTAACCCATCCCAGAGAAGCTAGCCTGAGCCCCAGGGAGAGTTCACTTTTCTTTGTCAAGGGTAGGCACCTTGGAATGGGCTCACACCTAGAGTGGGGGGAGGCGTAGGGAATGTTGCACCCAAATTGAGCAGAACAATAAAGTTGACTCACATAATTGAAAAATCCATAGGTAGGTCTGAAGGTGATGCTTGATCTAAAGTTTAACAGTGTCACCAAGGACTCCGTTTCTTTCTTTCCTCTTTCCCTCCTTCCCTCCCTCCATTTCTTCCCCTCTCTCCTTCTCTCTCTTCTTCCTTCCCTCTATCCCTTTTTTTCTCCCTCTCTTCCTTTTCTCTTTCTCCCTTCCACCCCTACCCCTGCTTCTTCTGCTATGGTGCCCTCAACTTCACTTTCCTTGTGGTCCTAAGATGGGTGCCCACAGCTCCTAGGGCTACATGCTTTCCCATTCATATCCTGCCAAAAGGAAAGAGCATCTTACCTTAGCATTATCAGCAAGAGTTCTGAGGTCCATTCTAACTGGACTAGCTCAGGTCACATACTCATCTTTGACCCAGTCCCGGTGGGCAGGAGGATGGCAGGTGCTAACTCCAAGTGTGGAGCGAGGATGGAGTCCACTTTCCTGAATCACTATCCCCAAACAGGGCTACTAGGAGGAACAACTGGGCCCTGGGAGGCAAACAACATGTGTTCACAAGGTTCATGGTCTGGATCCCACAACCTGTTTATCATTTTTTAAAAAACTAAATAATAGCAAACTAAGGTTTGTGATTCTCACAACTGATGTAGAGATGTGGGTGTTTCTAGGACTATTCTCTCACGTAACAAGGATTATGGGCTGGCTATTGCTTGTGTGATTCTCTCTTTAGTTGTATGATGGATACTTGTTTTTATTACAGCTCATGATATCTTTACCCTATGCATGACCAGCACCCCAGATTTCCTTTGGGCAACAATCTGTTTTTCCCACTCTCTGTTCATGTGATTTGGATGGGATATGTGACCCAGGTTGACCTGGTGGGACCATGTGACCTAGAATTAGCAGAGTAGCGCAGTGCCACCTTCTTGGCTTCAGTGATTGGCTCAAGGATAGACATATGACCCAACCTGGGCCAGCGATGGCTAGGCTGAGGAGCTGGTTTCCCACAATTAGGGGAGGAAAAGCTCCTTTTTTTCTGTTGAGTTTGTATCTAGGAGCATGTCTCCTGGTGCCGACAGCCATCTTACCACAACTTGGAGCCTGAGAACAAAGACAATGAGAAAATGGTAAGTCTAAGAAATGGAAGTGGACCACACCTGCTTCTTAGTGACAGTTTGAAACCCTGGAACAAGCTGCACCTGAAGCTGGAGCTCTCTTGGATTTTTCAGGAATATGTTCCAAAACTTCTCTTTTTTGCTCAAGGCTAATGTGCTGGGTTTTCTGTCACTGGGACCCCAAAGTGTCCTAACTGGTAGAGCATGTGTTTGACTTTCCCTACCCCTACCGACCTTGGGCTAAAAGCCTCTGGTTTATTTTGTGCAGAACCCAGACTTTCAATGAGGAAACTGTTTCCTTGCCAAACGCTTCCTTCTGGGGGTGTCGAAACATGAGGTTTGTTACAAAGAAAAAATATTTGTCTACAGTGGGTCAAAGTCATGTGGTCAGACCACCATTGCTGTGGTCACTACTGTGAAGTGTTGAAGAGAGAGGTACTCTAGAGGGAGCAGAAGAGAGGCAGGCACAGGCCACCCTGACAAAGGCATTGCTGGGGCAACTATAGGCCACTCCCTGGGGAAATTAAGCCTGGCTGTTAAGGAATGTTTCCCAAGAGAATGTGCCTGGCTTTGCTGCAAATTCCTACACAAGCCCTTCCTCAAATGGCTAAATAATCTGAAGAGCTTTGCTATGTATTTTTCATTCCACGTACTATTTGCTCTGCCTGCCTGTCCCAAGCAGCCAAGTTTAACCCGATGGAGACTTTCTTCTTGCAGAATTCAAGTTAACAGACTTCCATAACTAGAGGGACAGTGTGTCCATTGTCCCTCTGTGTAGCTTTCATTGTGTCCAATTTAGCAGATGTCCCCGAGCATCTTCCCCTGCCAGGACTGGGTTTGGTGGGGTCCTCCATGAGCACTGGTGTGAGTTAGATGCAACCCCTGTGCCTCAGAGAGCTCAAAGCTGGGGGAGGGAGGACATGCGGGCAGCAAGACCAGCTATTACGCCAGGCTGAAAGAAATAAGGGCACATGAGGGCTGGGGTTGAATCATGGGAATGTTGATTTGGGGGGGAGAGGGTGGATGCAGGCATGGCAGGATTCATAGCCTCTGCCTTGGCACTTACCCTGCAATGGTGGGAGAGCCTCATTCCAGGGAGAGCGGGGAGGCTCTCCAGGCCAAGGGAACAGTGGAGCAGAGACACAAATAATGCGAAGCCACATATTCATCCTTCCTCCCATCGTCCTTAGGCTGTGTTTCTGCATCTAAAGCTCAAAGGAGGTTATGAAAATATCACGCTCAAGGGGTTAACTGTCAAAACTGAGACTTCACGGTCACATTATGGCTCCTATCCTTAATTAAGTTCTTGCTTTTTTGGCCAGGATTCTCCTTTCTTTGAGCCAATCCGACAAGCTCAAAGCAAAGCCAAGAATTGTATGTCTTATGGCATCATGGTGGTTTCTAAACCCAGACTACTGCATGAGAACCCACTGGCAGATATTATGGCTCCTACCTCTGTCTGTCACAAATTTGGCCACATGAGATCATGAGCTGGTGGTGGTGGTGGTGGTGGTGGTGGTTACCATTTCTGCACTGTAGGGGGTTGGCTTTTGAGCACAAAGGATTTGAGAAGAGGGAAGGACCGAATCTGCTTCCAAAAGGTGAAGATGGGGTAGGGATGGGAGCATGGGCTGAATGAAGATGTGGCCCAGAAAGAAGAAGGGGAGTTGAGAGGGTGGGGCAGATACAGGAGCCCTATCTGGAAGCATAGACCCGGACGATTTATTGGAGTTTAGTATCTCTACTCTGGGGCTTGGGAACACCATTCAACCTCCCTGTGCCTCCCTTAGGAGCGATAAAAACAATTGGGGGGTGCCTGGGTGGTTCTGTCGGTCGAGCATCTGACTCTTGGTTTTGGCTTGGATCATGTTTTCAGGGTCCCCACGTCCAGCACCACACTCAGTGGGGAGTCTGCTTAGGATTCTCTCTCTCCTTCTCCCTCTGCCCCTCCCCCCACTCATGTGGTCTTTCTCAAATAATAAATAAAATCTTTAAAAAATAATTGGAACTTTTGACAGTGAGAAATGATGTATCAGTGATCAAATACTGCATAACAAATCGTGTAAAACTTAGTGGTTTAAGACAGCAAAAACTGATGATCTCTGACAGTGTCTGTGGTTCCAGAATTCAGGAGTGGCTTGGCTAGGCAGGTCTAACTTGGGGTCTCTGGTGAGGTCACAGTCAGATGTTGGTCGGGGTTGTACTCATCTGAAAGCTTGAGGATCCACTTCCAAGGTATTAAGGGCTTTTGGTGGCAGGACTCAGCTCCTCTCCATGTGGCATCTCCATGAGGCTGCTACAGTGTCCACATGGCATGGCTGCTGGCTTCCCCCAGTGTAAGGGATCCAAGAGACCAAGATGGAAGCTGTAGTGCCTTTTACGATCTACCCTTAGAAGTCACATACTGTCACTTCTGCTGTGTTCTATTTGCCTCACAAATCAGTCCTAATTCCATGGGGGAGGGGCCTATCAAAGGAGTCGAGAGGCTAGCTGGCATGGTGTTCTCACCACCCTCATGATGCATGACCCCCCCACATGCAAAAGTAACTCCCCCCTTCCCAGCACCCCTCAAAGCATCAGCTCAAAGTCCAGAATCTCATCATCTAAAGCAAATACAGGTGTGGTTAAGGCTCGTCGGGTGTAGTTCTGCATTCAGTTTAGTTGATGATGAAGGGAATTGAGGAGCCAGGAGGGACCTGGAGTATGGTGGGGTGGGGAGCAAAGGATGCAGTAATTATAGTCAAAGGAGCAAGGGAAGTGCTAGAGGGGGGAAAACACTGGTTGATATTTCAGAACATTAACCTGAGGTAAATGTCAAGGGTCCCCCGAAATTTAGAGAGGTTTGAGTGACCTGTAAAGGTGATGCCACTGGGCACAGACAGATTCAAAATGAGAATCTGGAACCTCCTTCTGGTCCAAATACAGTATTTGGTCATGCTTAGGGACGGTGAGAAAACTTGTGTAACTGCCAGTTTGGTTGGACCATCCTGGGAGAGGAAGAACACAAGACTTTCCATCACTTGCCCACAAGCTGCCTGGCATGCTTCTAAGCACTTTGAGGACAAAGCTGCTGACCCAGGTCACAGCTGACTCTTGAGGAGCATTATTTTCTTGGAGGAAATTTGAAGTAGGTGGCTCTGGTGAGAGGTCAGAGAACATTGCCATATGAGATAGGGTGAAGAAACAAAGAAGATTTCTTCTAGAAGAGAAACATCTCTGAAAGCTGTTGGGGAGTGGCGGGGAGGGGGAACACTTTTCTAGGACTCCCTTTGGGACTCAGGGAAGGCAGGGAGTTGGACTTCATCCCTGCTGAAGGGAAGGCCTAAGGGTTTGTCTGAAGATGGAAAGACTCTTCCTAAAGGTGGTGAGTTCCCCGTCAGTGTGATGATAAAGCAGAGGATGGATGAACCTTTGAGAGTAAGACAGACCCTTGGATAGAACATCCAGTGAGACCTTGAAGGTGCCTTCCCACTACTCCCTACCCCAAGATGTCATGATTCTTCACTCCCACCGACTTCTGGTACCTTCCATTTTCATCCCACTAATCCATACCTCGTGGTAAATAGATAGGTGCTGTCTGAAGACATCAGCAACTATGGAAAATGAGAGCTAGAACACAAAACTAGATCACAAGGGAGGGGCCTGTCTATGAGAGCAGGCTGTTTCTAAGCCTTCCTTCATATGTAAGCAATCACCCTGGTAATTGACATCATTGTTCACTCCCCGCTCGTTGTTCACCAAGACCTTGCCTCCCAGTCTTCCTGAGAAAATTGAGGCCATCAAGTATGAGTTCTCAATTCCCAGGCATCCTCACCCCCCAGCCCTTGCACCAGCCAGACTCATCCTGCTTTCCTCATTGCAGTCTCAGAGGATGAGTTATCTTTCTGTTCAAAACCAACCTCCCCACCTGTGTCTTTGACCTCTGATTCTCCTGCCTCTTCTGAGAGGCTATCCCATCAGTCATCCTTCCCTCTCTTGGATCTTTACATCTTCCAGCCGCTGGCTGCTTCTCTTCTGCCTAAAAATATACTCAGGCCTCTCATATGCCAAAATCCCCTAAACCCTGCCGTATGCTTTGCTAGCTTCTGTCTAAATCTCTCCTCTCCCCTTCTCATCCAACCTTCTCGAAAAAGTAGTCCACACTGGCTGTTTTTCCATTACACAGTACCCATATCACACTTCAGTCCACTGCCAACTGGTCAATTGAAGTTGCCCTTAATTACTCTTCATATTTTAATGACCCCTGATTGATCAATCAAATGGACATTTCTTGATCCTTAACTATCAAACACAACTCTTCTGGAACTTTCTACCTTGGCCTCTGTGATGTCACCTCGTATCTCTTGCTGTCTTATCTCTTTCAAGAGCTCTATGGTAGCCTGTGTCCAAGATGGCCCCCAGAGAGTCTCACTGCCTGGAATTTATCTTGCAGAGTCACCTCTCCCATTGGACCAGAGATGGACAGCATGACTAATAGAATACAACTGAAGTGATGCTCCCTTCAAGATTAGGTCACAAAAAACTGTGTGGCTTCCATTTTGGTCTTTCTCTCATTCTCTGTCTTGGCTCACTTAACTTTGAAAAAATCCAGTGACCATATACTGAGGCCCCTCAGATAGCCTGTGGAGAAGCCCAGTTGGCAAGGAACTGAGGATCCAACCAATAGCCATATGATTGGGTCTTCCTGGAAGCAAATCCCCCAGCCCAAACCAAGGCTCTAGATAATGCAGATCTAGCCAACAGCTTGACTGCAGCCTCACGAGAAATCGTAAGTCAGAACCACCCAGCTAAGCTGTTCCCAGGTTCCTGACCCTCAGAAACTATGAGAAAATAAATGTTTGTTTCTTTACAAACATTTAGGGAAACTACAAAGTTTTAGGGAAACTTGCTACTCAGAAATTAATAAGAGTCCTTTTCTTTGACCCCATAATGGAGCTCCATGAAATGTTGATGTTCTGTGGGATTCCACTCTGGATGACCTCATTTCATTGGCCCTGCTTGGGTGGGGCAAACACTATGGGTTGCCTATCTGGCATTCAATCTCACACCCCCTACTTCTTTCCTGCTGGCAGACTCCATTTCCCATAATTGGTGTTGAAAACACCAGAGACTTGCTTTACCAGCCTCCCTTGCAGCTAGAGTATGGGTACAAGATCCAAGCTTAGAGACCTGCTGTGTGCTCTGAGAAAGGTTTCTCTTCCTAATAAAAAGAGGGAAATTAACAAGAGGCTCTCCTTTAGCCTTACAGCTTTTAAATGTCATGTGAAGCATGATGCTTGGAGCTATAACATCTGCTATTCTGGGAAGTGCATTTTTTCCCATTATTCTCCTTGGCCACATCGACAGCAAGCACTGAAGAAGATGCCCTCCTTGGGGGCTAAGCAGTTTTATTAGTCTGTTTCCTCCCTGCAGAATTTTGCAAGCCCAAGAGTTCAACCATGAATAGTCATAGACATTCTAAGTCCAGGACTGTTGTTGTTGTTGTTTCCAGTACCAATCACATAAAGATGCAGCAATCTTTTTATTAGATTCTGGACAACATCATGTACCAATAGCCACATCGTAAGTTTTTATTCTAGATATTCATTTAAAATTTGCTGAATTTCTTTCCTCTCTTGTCCCCATTGGCCCCATTTCCTTGGAGTCATTAAGTTTGAGGGTAATTTGGTAAGTCGAGTTTGGCAGACTTAGAATAAAAGAGCCCTCCTTCCAGTTTCTTCCCCTGAGTCAGATGGTCCAGCTCAAAAGTTGGCCTCTTAGTCTCTTCAGAGTTTCAACAATGGAGATGCAGCCATGCCATCCATTTGAGAGTTGCTGGGACTACGATTTTTCTCTGGCTGCAGATAAGGGGATTATTGCCTCGTGATCAATTTTAGCAATTTGATCGTGATGTGCCTTGGTGTGGTTTTCTTTGTGTTTATCCTGATTGAAATTCACTGAATTTCTTGAATCTGTGGGTTTTTATTTTTCATCAAAGTTGGAAACTAGTTGTTCATTAATTTTTTTCAAATACCCACACTCTTCTCCTGGGACTCTTACTACATGTGTGTATGACCACTTGTCCAACAGGTCATTGAAGCTCTGTTAATGCTTTTCTCAGATTTTTTTTCTCTGTGTGCTTCAATCTAACCTGTCTTCAGGTTTCATTGATCTTTTTTATGTCATGTCTAATTTGCTTTGTAGTCCATCTGGTGAATTTTTCACTTCATATATTGTATGTGTTAGCATTCTCCAGAGAGACAGCACCAACAGAATCTCTCTCTATATAGATATCCATCTATCTAGAATGAGATTTATTAAAAGGAATTGGCTCACACAATTATGGATGCTGACAAGTCCTATGATCTGCCATCTGCAAGCTTGGAAAACCCACTGGCCTGAGAACCAGGAGTGCTGATAATAGAAGCCTCAGTCCAAGCACGGGAAAAGACCAATGTCTTAGCTTAAGCAGTCAGGTGGTGAGAGACGATTCAATGATTTTTCATCTTTTTGCTCTATTGGGGCTCTCAATGGATTGGATGATGCCCCACCCACCTTGGGGGGGGCGGAACTATCTGCTTTACTCAATTCATGAATTCAAATACTAATCTCTTCTGGAAACACACCCACACTAACATACACAGAAGTAATGTTTAGGGAGACATCCGACCACCTTCTGGCCTCTATAAAGTTGACACATAAAATTTACCCTCACCCTGTATTTTTCAGTTCTAAAGTTGCATTTGGTGTTTCTTAAAAATATGTTCTTTATTTTCTCATTATTTTCATATTTTCCTTTACATACTTGAATCTATTTATAATGGCTATTTAAAATTCTTGTCTGCTAATTTTATCATGTCTGTCATGGCTGAGTTCATTTCTTTTGATTGTTTTTTTTTTCTTTTGGTTGTGAGTGTCATTTCTTTCCCTCTTATATCTAGTGATTTTTGATTGGAAGATAAACATTTTGAACACTACCTTCTCGAGTGCTGAATTTTGCTATCATTCTTTAAAAAGTGTTGAGCTTTATTCTCACAGTTCACTTGGGGATCAGCTTGATCCTTTCAAAGCTTGTCTGTAAGCTTTGTTAGGATGGGTCTGTAATATGTCTTCACTCTAGGGCTTGCTAATTTAGCTTTATTCCTTAGGTGTGACCTTTTGGAAGTTTCCACTAAATACCTTGGGTGCTTAATGAGGTTTCTCCACCTTGGTTGGCCTGAACCTGAACATCTCCCAACTCTGTTTGAGCCCAGACAGTTGTTTAGTTTACAACACCCTGGAAATTATTCTTTCTCTGAAGTTTGTTCTTGACCAAACTCACGGAGACTCATAGTAGATGTATGGAGTGTAGTATTTAACCAAAGACTCCAAATGACTCCTATGCAACCTTCTGAAGGTCTTGCTCTGTATAGCTTCCTCCTCTCTAGTAGTCTGCTCTGAAAATCCCAGCTGCATCTGTCAGAAAACAGAAAACTTCTGATCTTTGTCTTTCCAAAACAGTGAGACTTCTGTGCTCCACTAGGGCTTCCCCTCCCAGGCCCTGGTTTGGTAAATGCCTCTAGGCAGAAAGTTAGATTGATCATAGAGTTTATCTTATTTGTTTTCCTTCCCTCAAGGAATACAGTCTTGTTCTGATTGTTATCCGGTGTCTGGAAACAGATGTTTCATGTATTTTATCCATTTTTCTACTTGTTTATGGTGGGCAGGGGTTACTCCAGAATCTGTGACTCCATCATCGCCCCGAGCAGAAGTCCACACAGGGTAAGTTTTCATCAGCCTTGCTGACTGAAAGCATTTCTCAATTTTACATTTTACTATGTAGGGTTGAGAAACCGTTGCCTTTTCCAACCCCACAAGCACTAATTCGTGGACATTTAATTCCCTCTCATTCCTGCTAGTCAACCAGCCAGTTCTTTCCTGAGTCTATTCCTTTCTGTCTCCTGCCAATCACAGCCAAAGGCAAGCATCACATCACTAACCAAGTGTTTTCTATCCTCTGTCCTGAGGGTTGCAAGTCCTTTGGATACCGCCTCTATCTTCATGTTATTGCAGGGCATACAGTTACACATGATGGAAGTGGCAGAGCTAAAATACATAAAGATCTGAGTCCTTGATAACATACTGAGATGACAAAGGAGACCGGGACTTATGAAGTGAAATAAATAGATGCTCTATTTGTCTTAGGCATCTTTAAATGTGCATCTTTAAATGTGCATTCTGTTCCCTGCAGCCTAGGGCTGATGGACATAGGTTGGTCCCACCTCCTTCCATGGTTTCTAAGCTCATGTCCTCAGGCCACTGTTGCCAGCGTAGATCTTCCCCCACAGGGGCAAGCTCAGACTTCCACCTGCCTGTGGTCCTCTCCACAGGACATCATGCCCTGCTCTTTAAACTCAACATCTAAAATTAATCTGATTTTCCTCTCCTAAACTGTCTTCCCTCAGGATTCTCATCTGCTTTGTAACACCATCTGTAAGCCTGGCTGTCATTCTGGAATTCCCCTTTCCCTCTCCTGTTGATATCCATAAATCATCAGGTCCTACTAATTTTGTTCTCTCAGCATTTCTCAGATACATCCCCTCCTCTCCATTTTTCCTACTGCTACTGAGGACAGGCCCCTGGCATCTGTCTCCTGGGCTACTCCCAGCCACTCCCCTGCTTCCAGTACATCCTCTGCCTTCCATCTGTCTTTCTGAAACTTGAATTTATCTGTATCATTCTCTTGTTTGGGACCTTTTAATGCCCCTCCCCTTATTTATACGTTGAAATCCAAACCCTTATCAAGGCTCCAGGTTCTGGCCTCTGCTGACTTCTGTCCCATCTTGCCACTCCCTGTCTTCATGTTACATCCCAGTAACACTAATTTGTGGCTGGTCTCCCTAGTCACCCTGCTTCTTCTCCGCTGTGAGATTTTGTGCATGCTGTGCCCTCCCTGAGATGCCTCCTGCCAATTCTACCTACCCCACCCCCCAGCTTTTTCCTTGCAAGCACCTGTTTATCCTACTGAGTAAGGAGTCCCCTTTTCCTTCATCTAGAATCTTCCCTGGTGACACCAACCTCCAATCTTGTACAGTTACCCTTTTCTGTGTCCCAGTAATCTTCATACACATCACTCCTACCCTGCCTACCACTTTGCTTTGTAACGTGGAAGTGTGTCTATCTCTTCCTCCAGACTGAGTACCTTGAAGACAGACACTTAGTCTTGAGTCTTACTTAGTCTTGAGTCCCCAGGCTGTGGCCTATAGGAGCTGTGCAATGAGTGTTTAACAACTAAGTGAATCATTCAATAAATCTCCTACAGCAGGTCTCCTACAGACCATCTCTGTGGAATGCTTGGTGGTTAGCTCACTCAAGTAAGTAGATTAACTTAAAAATAATAAAACTGTGTTCCCTTAAAATCATTTTTCCACCAGCACTTTCCTTAATTAGTACAATCAGGAACAAGAGTGTATTTGTGGTGAAGTTTCCATAGCACTTCTCTCGGAAGGAGTATTATGTTTCCAGAAGCAAAGAATCATGGCTTAGGAAGAAAAAAAAAATGTGAACAGAGATGGCATGGATCTGAGAAGCTGCTGGAAAACTTTTCTAGGCCATGGAAATCAGGATGTGCCTTGAGCATCCATAAGGGGGCGTGACTGTGGATGTGGGCAACTTGGTGGGTGTCAGACTGTCCCTTTCTGCCAGTTGCCACACTTAACCAAATTCCACCATTAGATAGTCACCCCTTTTGACTATCCATCACCTCTCTGGTGAAACTCTTACAAGCCAAACTTCCTGTGGAAGGAAGTCTCTCTCTCTCCTTACTTTCTTCTGCCTGAAAAGCTTTCACCTCCTCCTCTGTCTACCCTGGTTTTCCCTGTTTTTAAAATGTAGATTCAATCCCTTGCCTCCCACAGAGCCTCTCCAGATCTTTCTTTTAAGATTGTAAGTGCCTCAAGAACGGAAATCATTCAACGTTGTCTCCTGGGTGCCTGTTACAGAGCCTAGCACATGGTAGATGTTGAACAGAGGAGGAGTGAATTACTCTGAACTCATTCATACAGTCATTTTTCCGTCTTTGTGCCTACACCCTGGGGACCTCTATCAATGCTGGTTTTCTGGCACTCTGGTGATCACTTATGGCTTATGGAAGGTCTTTTTGTCTTCTAATGAGACATTCTTTTTGAGGTGGCTTTTTAAAAATAACACTTCCTGAATATAGGCTAGTTTTCTCGCCTGGGCTTTCTCTGTGGGTAGGGACTGGGGGCCCCTTGTTTCCCAGCTTAGAGAAGATGGTGAGGAGAACACTTCTGGCATATAGTATGTGGGATATCATTTGTACTCCTATTCTAGACCCCCCAAAATCATGGGATACCTGCTTGTGGGTACGTTGGGGAAGGTGGTGAGAATTTTCATACAGGATCATCAGACAGGGGCTCAGCAAAGTTCAGTGGCCTGAGTGGCTGCTTCTCTTTGGCCTGATGATTAAAGTGAAGTCTTGCGTCAAATAGTATCCGCCTGTGTACATGTGATGGGAATTTCTTGCTCTTGGGTCAGCGGATGGAGACTCAGAGCCCTTGTGGCTCCTAGGCCCTCAAACATGACTCTTCCATGAGGGTCTCTTGCTAGGGTGGCTCACTTGACTCTTCTTGGGCCCCGTTCCCACACTCTGGTCCCATACCTCATCTCATCTATACCTTTCCCCTCACCTCACCCCAGACTTTGAGGAAGACTCTCACACCTTCACCCTCCTGGTCTTAGACCTTATTTCTTTCAGGTTCTTTCACCTAATGACCCATTCAAGCTCCCAGCAACTGAGAAACCAGCTTCCTTTGCCTGATGATAGGGAGGGCTTCATATTCAAATCTCCAATCCTCAAATAAGGAAGTGAGAGGAAATATTTATACCTAATCTTTTCCAGGGTGATGGAGAACAAGGGAGAAAAGAACAGTTTACCTTCCAGATTAAAGAAGCTGAGTCTTGGTGCAGCCACTGTGGAAAAACAGTATGGAGGCCCCTCAAAGAATTAAAAATAGAACTACTATGTGATCCAATGATTGTGCTTCTGGGCATATATCTGAAGGAGAAAAAAAAAACACTATGTGGAAGAGAGATCTTCACCCCCACTTTCACTGCAGCATTGTCGACAATAGCCAACATGTGGATGCAGCCCACATGTCCACTAATAAACGAATGGATGAAGAAGACAAGGTATGTATATACACCAGAATATCATTCAGCCACAAAAAAGAAGGAAATCCTGCCATTTGCAACAATGCGGGTAGACTCTGAGGGCATTATGCTAAGAGATAAGTCAGACAGAGAAAGACAAATATTGTATAATCTGATTTATTTGTGGATTATCTAAAAAAAAAAAAAAAACCCAGTCATAAAAAACCAAACTCAGAAAAAGTGATCAGATTTGTGGTGACCAGAGGCAGGGGGCTGCAGGGGCGGAAATTGGAGGAAGGTGGTCAAAGGGTACAAACTTCCAGCCGTAAGATAAATAAGTACTGGGGACACAATGTACAATGTGATGACTATTGTTTAAAAAAAAAAAAAGGCTGAATCATTCTTGTGTCAGATTGGATGATAAACCTCCATTCTCCACTCCTTTTGGCAGCCATGCCTTGTCATGGCCCCATTACAGTTGAGTGTGTTTCTCTGCCTCTTTCCTCCAGGCTAGGCCATATGACAATGGCCTAGGGCAGAACTGAAAATGCACCTGCTCCTTAGGAGACCGCATGTGTTTCTGCTTCCCCCTTGTGCTTCTGTCACAACTATGTGGGGAACATGCCCTGGCTACCCCCTTGTCCTGGGAGGATAAGAGAGATAAGGAGTAGAACCTCTCCAACTGACCCACAGACCTGTGATGAGAAGTAGTGCAAGGCAGAGCCCTTGGTCTAGCCCAGCCTGGATATCAGCTGAGCCTCAGCCTATCTCCCTGAGCATAAAGGATTATTGTGTTAAGCCACTGAGTTTTGGGGTCTTTTGTTATACACCATCATTGTGGCAGTAACTAGCCGATATAGATCTCTTGCTAGAAAACCAGGGCAGACCAATAAGCACTTAGTATGAACGCTTAGTATTTCATTATCAGTTGAGCCTTGATGGCAGGCCTCAGAACAGAACGTGAGAACATCAGACCTGGAAGAGCCATTAAAGGAGCTCTGGATGAAGAAACAAGATCGAGTGGAGCCATGACTTGCCCAAGATCACACAGGGAATCGTGGCTGATCTTGGGCAGCACACAGGGCCAGAGCTCCCCAACATAGTGAGCTGACTCCCTAGCTTCCTATGGGCCAGCCCGATGGGCGTCGTGGCTTCATCCTGCTTCTTCCTTGGCCTCTCATGTGAGCTTCATGTCGTTGTGCTGGGATTTTGATGAATGGGAAGTGGCGGCGAGGGAGAAGAGGCAGGAAGAACGTCCAGCCAGAGACAAGACTCCGGATGCAAGCAGGGATGTTCCATCTGCACCCTGTCTCCCTCTGGTGCCAAATGCCCTGAGCTGGGACCTCCAGCCCAGACCCCAGGCTGTGGGCCAGCTTTCACAGCCTGGTCTCAGGAGACACACTTGCTCTCAGGTGCTAGGGGCCAGATGACTGGCTCACCTGTCATCATGAACCTCTGGCCCCCCCTGAGGCCCCCTGGGAGCCCAGTACAGACAGCCACAGGGATGAGCCAGAGAGAGTCTGGGAAGGAGTGGGAACCAGGGTTCCAGGGGGAAGCCTGCTGTTCTTGCTGTTGTGTCCCAGGGCTGTCGCTCCAGCTTCAAGGCCTGGAGAGGCACCTCTGCACACTCCAGGCCCTGTGGCTCGGAGTGGGACCAGCTTCTGAGACTCTTGCTGGGGGACAGCCCATTAATCTCCCTGTGTGCAGTTGCTGGAAAAGGGAGCCCTGGGTCAGGCATTTCGGGGGCTTCCATGAGTTCACTCCACTAAAAAAGCTGAGCAAAAGAGAGTGAAAACTGTATCAGTTGGGGAATCAGAGACTAGGGTTTGGGCTTCAACTTTGCATCTCATCAGAACCCTATGTGACCTTAGGCAAGTCACTTCCCCTATCTGTCAAATGACTGTGTTGGAAGAACTGGCTTAGAGGGTGCCCTCAGCCCTACTATCTTGTGACAGTGTTGGGGTTGAAGTGGCTCCTCCATTCCTATGGAATAATAATAGTAATAACGCATATTCATCCCATCCTCAACATGTGCAAGACACTGAACCAAGCACTTGCATGTGGTAGCTCGGTTCAGGCTCACAGTGATCCTATGAGGCAGGTATTCTTACTTTCTCCATTTTACAGATGGGGAAACTGAGGCTCTTCAAGGCTCAGTCATTCATTTACGTCCACCTTGCTCGTTCATGCAGAGCTTGAGCCTGGGCTACCTGACTCCAGAGCCATGCCTCCTGCCTCCCTGCTGCGTCTCTGCTGATAGTTACAACTCTTCCCCTGGTCTTTCCTTCAAGATTGCCTCTTCCTCCCAAGGCCCTCTCCTTGTACACTTCCACAGTCAGAGAACTCTGGGATCCAGTCTGGAAGAGTCCAGGGTGCCTGAAAGAAATCCCTTCAACCACAGGGATGAATGCAATGTAACCATCACTCTCTCCGTGCTGCCTCTGCCATGAGGCCAGCCCAGCCCTGGTGCAGGTGCCAGGAGAAATGCAGGCCCTGCCGTCGGGATGAGGTACGGAAACTGGCCCGGGACCTAAGATTGACTCAGAGCAGCCTGCTGCCTGCTTCCTTCCTGCACCACTGGGGCCTAACAGTGCCTGGTGTGCAGGAGACACAGTGAGTGCTTGCTGATTGCATGCTGGGGTGATGGAGTCAGCAGCACGGGCTACCGCAGGTGGAGGCTCGGAGCTGCTCTGTTGCTGTCCCTGAGCTCCCATAACCTAGGAGGGAGGGAGGTGCCAAGACGCAGAAGATGAAATACCTCTGGGCCTCCAACTCACTGGAGGTTAACACTCAGGGGTGCAGGGGGCACAAATCTACCCACCAGCACATACCCTCCCTGGAAAGTCCTCTGCTTACCTCTCCCTTGAGGCCACAGGGACCTTGCACCGATAGCCCCTTAATGAGCCAGCCACAGGTTTGGGTGTGCAACACTAAAATGACTGCTCAGGAAGGAGGCACAGCATGGAGATGCTGACCCGTCTCTGGGGCTCCTGCCCTGAAACGCCCTGTGATTCCACGGGCCGTGCTTGGTGGGGCTGGTGCAGAGACCAGCCCCCGCTCCGTGTGATGGCTGGAGTGGAGGCCTGAGTCACAGCATCAGCTCCGCTGCTGATGAGATGAATAGCCTCTCAGAGCTGCAGTGAGAGGTGGGCACAGTAAGCCCGGCCCCTGCATCGCTCCCAGGGAAGCCCCAAACGCACATGTGACAAAACGTGGGAAAGTGCTTGAGGAAGTCTCGGGCTGCAGAAAGGCTGGAGAGTGGGGCGAGGGTTCTGAGGAGGGTTGCCCTGAGAGTCCTAATCCCTTGGGCAAACATGGAGCTTCCCTAAGCCTCGGTTCCCCTTCTTTTATTCACCAGTTCAGGGCCATCCGTGACCCTGGTACCCACGCAGGCAGAGGGCAGACTGCAGGACTGACCAGGGCTGATACTTTGCCTGCTGTGTGATCTTGGTCGAGTCATTTCCCATCTCCAAGCCTTAGGGCCTCTGGCCTTGCAGGTCAGTAATATCTCGAGCCTGGGAATCGGCCCGGCTGTGTCACACACGGCCTGCTGCAGGGGGCCGCAGGGGGCTGCAGGATGGCAGGAGGGGCAAGCCCACTGCACACCTGTAGACGTGACTCCACCCCCAGCTCTGCCCTGCTCCAGCTGCTTCTCTGACCCATGGGCTGGGTCGTCCTGGCCTCACAAATGTGTCGTGAGGGTTACATGACATACCACAGCTGCGGGACTCGGCGTGTGCCTAGGAACAGGTACTTGGTAGGTGTGAGCTCTGCCTTTCTCAAAATTCACCATCCATGAGAAAATAGACTTTCTGAACTCCGGTTTATCATGACCTTGCAAAGCTTTCATTTTATTCAGGGAGGTGTTGGTCCCACCTGGAGGTACAAGGCTGAGAAGACTTTCTCCAGCAACTCATCCACCTTTTCTGGGTCTTTCCCTGTCACATGACTCTGTAGCCCCCATGAAAGTCATGTCCTTTCTCTTTGAAACCCAGCATTCTCATGCTCTTTCCCCCTTCCTATCCAAACCCTGCCCTTGGAAATGGGCCAGACGACTCATTTATATTAAAGTGTAAATGACTGACATGCCTGGGGTTTTGCCTCTTGTTGGGGGTTGGGGGAGGAAGCAAAGTCATCTGTGGGCTGAGTGATTAGAAGTTCCTTGGGGCGTCAATGTACACATGAGTTATTTGTGGGTTGGAGGGACCTCCCCGGAGGGGGCCCAGGATTCTGCTAACACCAAGGCTCTTCTGCTCTTTGAGCGAATCGGTTCCACAGGGTGCCCGGGCTCTGGGGTCTTAGATCCTCTTTCTGGTAGCACATCTGGACCCCAAGAGGCAGCTGTTTCCGGGACTCCCAAGGACCCCCCAGAGAACCCGAGACCCCCCCCCAACTCCCAGCCAGACTTTCACCCCAGCTGGCCTTGCAGACCCTTTGTCCCTCTGCTCAGATCCCAGCTTCCAGGGAGACACACTCGTCCTGGGGTTTGGGAACAAGACGGCCTGATTCATGCCAGGCCTCTTTTGTTTACATTCCTCTGGTCTTTCTCCTCCTTAAAAAAGAAAAGAAAGGAGAAGGAAGGAAAAGAAGAGAACAGAAAAAAGAAAAGGAAAGAAGGAAGGAAAGAAGAAAGGAAGCAAGGAAAGGAAGGGAGGGAGGGAAGAAGGGAAAAAAAAAAAAAGCTTTGGCCAAAAAAGTTTAAAATGGAGTTTTGCCTCTTTCTTCTCCTTCCTTTTTCCCCCAGCAGCAAGTGAGCAGACTCTGAAAGGAAAGGGTAGGGGTGCCTCTGGCTGTCGGAAGGGAGCCACAGGCCAGCCGTGCCCGGGGCCTCCGACAGGCCCCAGCCTCCTGCCCTCCCAGGATCGCCCCGCGGCTGATTTGGAGGTGCGGACACGGCCCAGGGAGGTCACCTGCCCCCTGCCCCCAGCATTTTCACAACCTTCCTGCCACCTCTCACTTGTCATTCCCTGCTGCCCTAAAATCAGAGGAGGGAGAGGACAGTGAGCTTGGCGGTCCTCAGCACCGCCCCAGGTACCGGCCCATTTTCTTGCTGTCGTGCCCTGTTCTCTGAGCTCGTCTTGTAGGTTTACTGCTGTGTCACCACGGGACTGGGAGTTTCCTGAAAGAAGAAACGGGTCTTTCTGGTTCACGGGACTAGGTAGACAGAAGGAGCGGGGAGGAAGCCAGCTCACCCCATGCCCCTCGGCCTGTTGCTGCTGACACCTACCCTGGAAGTTCTGGTGTCCAGACCTCTCCCCACACATGTTCACACACACGTGCTCATGCACACACTCAGGTGAGCACACACGCGTGCATGCACACACACATATGCTTGTGCACACGCACCCTCACACAGACTCCGATGAGCACACACACAAGCATGCACACCCACAAGCACACACTGATGCACCTGCATGGAGACGGTCTCCCTTCCTCAGAACCTCTGGGCTGCGGAGGGGGCAGCAGGTTTCTCTGCACCTTGGGAACGACCCTGAGGCCAGAGCCCACTGTGCCAGGCCTTCGCCTGAGGAAGAGGAAGGCAAGTCCGTTGCGTCTCCCTTGGGATCCCTTAGCTCAAGGACAGAGGTGCGGAGCCACCTGAGCTGCTGTGCACCCTCTTCTGAGAAGCTGACAGGCCGAGGGCCGAGCTAGTGTGGGGGATGCATAAATCCACCCCGCTTCGCAGACGGCAAGCCCTTGGCGCGGAGGCTGAGGATGTACCCAAACGTGGAGAGCCGGAGAAGGGCAGGCAGGAGCCAGGAAGTCTCCCTGGCGCTGTCAGCTCCCTGGCCTACCTCTTGCTGCCCTTGGCTGGGAGAATGACATTGTTCAGAGAAGAAAACAGGGTCTCTGCCAGAACCCTTCTGGCCCGGGCCCCCGGGAGCACCCCGCCAAGAGGTGTCTGGGCGGCTGCCAGCTTTCACCATGAGGGTGCTGGGGAGACTGCACACGCCCTGCCCCCTGCTCCCCGGCCCTGTTCCCAGCCGTCCTCTGTTCCCTCCCGGGCGGGTCCAATCACAGCCCGCTGTCCCGCGGTCCAGGGCCTCTACCTTAGCTCGGGCTCCCTGAGTGTCCACTGCACCAGGGAGAGATTTCAAATCCCCCCAATGGGAGTGAGAAGCGTGGGTTGTTTTACCGACAGGGAAGCTGAGACTTAGGGATGTTATATTGTGTCCAGGGTGGCAGAGCTAGGGAACGATGGGGTCAGGAGTCAAACCTGAGCTGGTGATGCCCCTGGGTCTGTCCTCCTCCTGCATAAATGCCCCTGCCCCTGGGGACTTCACAGCAGACACTAACCTGAGACCTCACCAGCCTGCCTTGACACGAGCTCACAGCCCTTGGACCCCATCCCAGCCACACTGGGCCCAGCAAACCTCTGTAACCTGCCTCTCACCCAACCAGACCCCAAGGTCCACACCCCAAGGTGTGACCCTTTTCCTCCTATGTCTACAAAGTATACATTTCCTCTTTTTTATGCCCAGAAAAAAACAAACAAACAAACAAACAAACAAACAAACAAACATTGTTTAAGCAAATAGATTCTGACACACATAGCCCACCATTCCTGCTGAATCTCGTTCCTGCCGAATGCCACTAACGCCCTCCCCATAAGGCTTACCGGACGTGCCCCATGGAGAGCTCTAAGGCTAGGGTCTGGCACACACATGCTCTAGAAGTGACTCTATAAGTGTATCTCAGCATCATCATCAGATGGCAAGGTGGTGCCGTGGAAAGGCCAAGCTTCCAATCCCAGCTTTCTCTGTCATGGCCTGGGTCTCAGTTTCCCCACTTTTAATGTGAGACAGGTTCATTGGATGCTCCTGAGCACCCATTCGGTTCTATGCTTCAGCATGCTCTGAGCTGCCCAAGGCCTGACCCTCCCAGATAACACGTGTTCCAGGCCCTGCGAGTGAGCATCTGTTTTCCCACGTCAATGTTTTCCAGACACGCTTTCCTCATCTCCACGAAGTAGGGGGGAGGCGGGGCCCAGGAGTTCCTGCTGACAAACAAAACAGACGGATGCCCAGAGAGGTGATGTGACCTGCCTAAAGTCACACAGCAAACTCAACACCGGGACCGGGTTTCCTTTCATTGCCTTCCAAGGGACGTAGTGGCTCCTTTCAAATTGAGCAGTAGGAGAGGGAAGCATGGGGAGAGGAGCGAAATCGAGCTGGCGAAAGGGAGCAATGTTGGAGGGCCGAACAACATTCCTGTCCCCTCTCCCCATAAGACCTGCCAGCTGTTTGAAGTAATGAGAGAAAGACGGGCAGCAGGAGAAGCCCCCCGGGTCTGAAACCCAGCTTTCACCGCAAACAGTGAGCAGAGAGCGCCTAATGACTCCAAGCTGTCCTGGAACATTCCCTTGGCCCCAGGGAGCTGCCTTGGAGTCTGGCTGCTGTGTGCGGCAGCTGTGTGAGCTGCTTGCCGGCAGCGAGCCTGGCCACCAGCGACCACTGGCGACCGCAGCCACGGGGCCACTGGCGGGGGGGGCGGGGGGGGTGGAGCAGTTGGGTCTTTACTCCGCATAGGTCTCCAGAGTCCCTGAGTTAGCAAGGGACAAGGTGATGTGGCCAAGAAGGGTTAGGCCCCGGCTCCCCTCCTTTCCTTCGAGCTGAGAGAATGGACCCAGCCTAGGGTCAGAAGGACACTCAGGCCACATCTCCCATCCCTGCCAGGGGGTGCCCAGGACCCAGGCAAGAAAAGCTTGGGCCGAGAAGAGCCAAAGGTTCCAGTCTCTGAATGCACCTCCCTGCCCTTTCCTCCCGCCAGTGGCTGAGAGCTTAGGCCTCCGTGCTGACCTGAGCCCTGTCATTAATGAGCTGTGTGACCCTGGACAAGTTACTTAACCTCTGAGGCACATCCTTATCTCATAGGGTTCTTGTGAGGAGAAGTTAAGTAAAGGCTTAAGACAGTCCTGGGCACTGGATAAATGGCTCTTGTTGGTATTATTCCCACCAGCCGCCTACCTGGCCTGCTCTCCTCCGCTTTAGCCCACCTTCCCTGGTCTTGCTGTCAACTCATTTCCTCCTGGCCTTGCAGAACGGGTGAAACTGAGGCCTGACTGGTTCAGCCAGTAAAGGGACAACAAACCACCTCTGAATCGACCCTTTAGCATTCCCATTGACAGCATGTGGGGGATTGGCCACAGGTGCCAGCTCCCTGGGTCCTTGTCCCACACACAGGAGGATGACATCAAAACAAAAGGGGCCCGATGAGTGCAAGGGGAGCCGTGAGATACCCCGCTGCTGAGGAGCCCCTTCTAGACGCCCCCTGTGTAGGTTTATCATGTGCAGCTCCCCCGGAGGGCAGCACCCAGCCCCCAGGCAGTGGTGAGAACTGGCCTGTGGCAGCCACCCCTGGGGGACAGGGAGGTGAGCGGGGCAAGGCCTTGGACTGACTCCCAGGAAAGGAGGTTTCCAGGAGGATCGCAAGTATCTCCGACACTTGAGCGATGGGTTCGAGCCTTCACAGATTCACAGTCGGCCATCTCCCTTGCTTCTCTGCGGCAGGGGGGCCCCGGGGGAGCCCAGGTCCCTCTCTCTGCCTGTGGCATTCCTGCGGATGACGATGGCAGCCAGCCTTCATCGGCTGCACTCCGCCAAGCCTTGTGCTGAGTGTTTCGTGTGTGACTTAAATGGACTCAAACCACTCCTGAGATGCTGCTACTTTCATCATCTCATCATTCTCATCTCATAGAGGAGGAAACTGAGCCCCAGGAATGCTAAGTAACATGCTCAAAACCAGTGGTAGACCTGGGATTCCAGGTCTGACCCCAGAGCCATGAACTTTTCCTTTGGCTTCTTTATACTGGTATCTGTTCTGCAGTATTTCACTACCATCTGTCTCCCCTGTGAGGTTATGAGGGTGATGCCAGTGGAGACCTGCTCTTCCTCCTTCACTGCTGTGTTGCCAGGAGCCTGGTGCATGCAGGTGCTTGTAACGGAGGCTGCCAGTGCCCCCCCCCCCCCGCCGTAGCTCCCCATGCCTTCCAGCTCCTGTATCTCTTTGCCTGGGGCTTCTCTCTGGTTACTGGAGTCCACTCTGCCTGGAAGTAACCCTCAGCCACTGATGGACAGGAGCTAGAACCCCAGGTCCCTTGCCCTTTGGGGGAAAGATGACTCTGTGTCATGGGTTGTACACTGGCTCCCAGAGTCCTCCAGCAAGAAGGAATCCCATTGACCATAGTGGTGACCTGCTGGAAACACACATTTTCTTTGTTTTTTCTTTTTTTTAAGATTTTATTTATTTATTCATGAGAGACACAGAGAGAGGCAGAGACCAGGCAGAGGGAAAAGCAGGCTCCATGCAGGGAGCCCGATATGTGACTTGATCCCGAGCCTCCAGGATCACACCCTGGGCCAAAGGCAGGCACTAAACTGCTGAGCCACCCAGGGATCCTTTGGAAACACACATTTTCTTGGCTACTTCTGTTACCCATCCTACTTCCCCATTCAACTACCAACTAATCCCAAATAAACCTCACAAATAGGTTACTTATTTGTCCTTACAGCTTTATGTCAGAGTCAGCTTCTAGGGGAGCCCAGACCCAGACAGTGCTTCGTGTTTGTAGAAGACACTGGGGTTATAAAGAGGTAAACCACTATCACGATAGTCCTCCACAGTTTTCATTGTTATGATAAACATTTATTTCTTTTGCCATTGCATTAAAAATATATTTATTTAGGGGCGCCTGGTTGGCTCAGTCACTAAAGCATGTGACTCTTGATCTTGGGGTTGTAAGTTCAAGCCCCACATTGGGTGTAGAGATTACTTAAAAATAAAAAATAAAATAAAAAATAAAATATTTAGAAAACTGTAAACCCACATTGGAAAGACAAACTCAAGCCACAGAGGAGGAGAAGCCCTTTCTTGCCCAGGGGAGCAAGCCCTGGATGACCAAGCCATGGGTGTGTGCACGGGAAAGAGGATAGCACAACTGCCTGGGAGCTGCAGGAGTGGTCAGGGAGAGCTTCCTGGAGGAGGGAGCCTGGGATCTGGGCCTTGAGGATGGTTTGGAAGGAAATAGATGGTGAATGGAGCCGTCAGGTGTCATTGAGTGCGAGCTCCCTCTCCAGGCAGAGGCAAAGGAAGGTTGAGTTTTGCTTCTGGGGTGCTGGGAAGTCCAGCTCTGCTATTATTGTTGGGCAATAACTCAGCCTCTCTGGGCCTCCCCTCCTTATCTGTACAGTGGGCATCACAACCGTGCTTACCTCGGGGCGGAGGTGGTGGGGGGGTTGCCACAAGAATTAGACAAGATGATGTGGGCAAAGAGCCTGACACGGAGCGTGTGACCAGGGTCCAACCACCGCTGGTGGGACCCTGGGACACTGAGTGCTCCTGTCTCACTCACCGTCTGCAACTGGACAGCCTGGGAGGTGCTGGGATGGTGGCTGCAGAGGCACAGTGCCAGCTCCTCTCACTTCCCGCCTCTGCAGTCAGGCCCCTCAGGTGATCTCATGTGAAATATGAAATAAGATTTGCACCTCAGCGCCTCTTGCTCCAAACCTTTAGGGCAGAACTGGGTGAAGGAACAGCGGGGAACATGGTTTATCAACTGTTAAGTACCTGAACTTTGGAGAGATTAGAGTGATGGCACCATTGACTCAAATTCAAGATGGGACTTCTCACAGCAGAGATCCTGTTTTGGAGCAGAAACTCCTAGAAGTTTCGAGCTGGAAATGTTTCTAGATAGAGTACTCTAGTTCAACACCCCCACATGTTCCATTTTAAGATGGTCAAACCAGCCCCGGCAGGGAGGACGATTTACCCAAGGCCTGACACAGCAGTGTCAAGACAAGAGACAGGGCAAGGACTTGAAGCAAGGACGCTGGTGGCCAGCCAGTTCAGGACACCTTGCTCCCCACCAAGCCTGCCAGGAGCACAGCCACCTTCGAAGTAACCCCCCTCCACCCCCCACTTCCGTCCTCCACTTCCCCTTCCCAGGCTGTGCCATCTGTCTGGCATTCCGGCCACTTCCTGCCCCCACCTTCAACCCACCCGAGCTCTGCATCCGCACTGCTCCCTCCGCTCCCACCTGGTGACTTGGCTGTGAGTGCTGATCTTGGAGAAGCAGCATTGGCATGGGTCTGTGTTTGTAAGATTCACCTCTGTTTACTCCTGTTTATCCAGTTGTGTCCTGTCTGCCCTTCTAGCCTGGAAGCCAGAGCTGCTCATCTGGCCTCTTGGTACATCACTCACTCCCTGTGGGCTCTGACCTCTGTCCACAGTGGGCATCGAGAGGCAGCTGCCAGCTGGCCAACATGGTCCCTGGCCCCAGGCAGGGCACAGGGCTGGCACAGGTGGAGATGTGAGGATCCCCCAGAGAAAAGGGGACTATATTTCTGGAAACATAGGAACAATCATAAGTCTTTAAATACCAGTTTCCATTTATTGTCATGTACTCTATGCAGGGACTATGCTAAGTGCTTTTCATCTGCCTTTTTGCCAAAGGCTTACACCACTTCTCTGCTGGATGTGGTTATCATTGCTCCTATTTTTCAGGTGGAAAGGTTCAGAGAAGTTATATTTAGTTACAGGTCGCACAACGCATGGGTGGTGAGCCAGGATTCAAACCAAGTCCTTTTGGCTTCCAGTCCCCAGCTGGTCATCAATACGTTACACTGCTTACTCTTCACATGACCCACAAACTGGAGCCCCCCTTCGCACACTGCTGCAGAGGAGGAAGTTTTCACAGCCCTCCAGGGCTCCCCCAGAAATGGAGTCTGGCCATCTTAGAGCCACCTGCCAGGAAACTTGGGACCCAGCCAACTGGGGGGACTGCTGCCTCCGACTCTGATAGACGACTAGTGAGAGTCTAAGTGGATTCAGCCTTTTAGGCGACAATTTGGCAAAAGCTAGGAGATTAAAACATGCCCTGCTCTCTGACACAGCAAGTCCTCTTCTAGAAACGAATCACCTGTAGGCATTACGGTACCTACACACGGCTGTTCATCTCGGACGACCCCTGAGCGTGGTGGTGCCTATCCACCAATGTTCACTGCGGATGACCTGCGTGTTCATCAGTGGGGGGTGGTTATGCAAGCCCCCATGCATTCGTAGGGCAGCAGTTAAAATGAACCAGGCGGACATATAAGAACTGATGTGGGAAGATCTCCAAGACATCTGGGAAGCAGGAGAAAGGAAACTGTAGAAGGCTGCGAGGTGGGTATTTAAAAAGCCCCAAACAGATCCAGTGATATATAAGTGTAAATAAACGCCAAGAAAATGGGCTGCAATCATACATAGTAAACTGTAAACAGTAGTTACTCCTGGGAAAGGATAGGTTTGAGAGGGTGGAAATAAAGTAGAAAAAGTAGAATTGTTACCGTTTGCTCTGTGCACTTGTGTATTCTGTTTCTAATGAGAAGACGTTCATGAGCCACTTGTGTAATTAAAATAGGAAGCCAAACCCCAGATGCACGCAGCTTTCTCAGGGGGGCTGTGTTTACAGGGGAAGGAGGCAGTGAGGGTGAATTTCTCAGGCCCCTCTGAGGGCCGCTGGGGCAGCCCCATCCCCACAGTGTCCCCTGGGAAACCACCCCCTGTCACTCCCCTGACAGCTTCCTGGCGTCCCTAAGGTGGCACGAACCACGTCCCTAAGGTGGTTCGTGCCACCTTAGGGCTATGCGCCTCGTTCAGGGTGTCCAAGAGCTCCAGGAGGAGCCACATGGAAGTTACAAGGCCATTTGGTGGATGACATGAGCCAGAACCACAGCCAACAGGACAGGACCAGGGGGAATGAACCAGGGGTGCACAATCCCACAGTGGGGAGAAGGGAGTGGGTCTCAGGAACAATTGGAGGAGACTTCCCTGCTGGATGAGGGAAACAGGCAGATGGATGAGCAAAGGATGTGCAGGTCTGGGCTTGGGAAGAGTGTTCCACAGACGCGGAGGGGGGCCCTCCAGAGGCGAGCAGCACAATGAGGCTTCCCAGCGCCCCTCGCCTTCCCCAGGCTCCCATCCCTGCAGGCCCGCTCCCACCCCGCCAGGACAGCCCCTTCCTAGTTCTACCGTCCATGGTACATCAGAGCGTGACTCTGGTGCTGCTCAGCCCAGTTTGAACCTGCCTTTTACCAGCTGTGCCAGCACGAGCAGGGCGCCTCCTATAACTGAGCCCCCATTGCTTCCTGTGGAAACGAGAAAATCAGAGAAATGCCTCACAGGTCCTTTGGAAGATTACAACTGATAATATTTACGAAGCATCATTGCAGTCTTTGATGCATAATAAGTGTTCGATAAACAAGTCCATCAATTATTCCTGGGTCACAGCCGCTACCTGGGTGGTGCAGGGGGGCTATAGAGAAAGACCTCGAATCCTACGCAACTTCAGAAATTCTTTTTTTTTTTTTAAGATTTATTTATTTATTTATTTATTTATTTATTTATTTATTTGAGAGTGAGAAAGAGAGAGAGGGAACGAGTGGGGAGGGGAGGGGCAGAGGGAAAGGGGATCAAGACCTGAGCCAAAATCAAGAGTCAGACGCTTAACTGACTGAGCCACCCAGGCGTGCCTTCCCCTACTTTTTTTTTTAAGCTCCTGAAACAACAAATAAATTTCCCCTTCATTTCCAAAAACAGGTTCGCAAGCCTCTACCTAAAACCTTTGCACCTGGATGTGTTGCAGAATTCAGAACTTTCTGGATTTGAGATATACATATATAAACCCATCAAACCCCTAGGCGGGCCTGGGTAGCACCCCATGATCAAATGTAATACTATTTTTGAGCCCAACATATGAATATTCACACGAAGAAGGATAAACAATTCAATAAACAGCCTCCTATCAGCTCAACTCCGGTTTCGCCACCAAATGAGTTACAAAAAAAGCTTTGGTTCTCAGAGCTTCTGGGGCTGGGAGCTGCGGGTTAGGGACTGTGGGTCTGCTTTAGAAAGGCCTTGTGCTCCCAGACTATTTCTCCACTCCCAAAAGTACCTTTGCCGCACTGCAGCAACAGTGGGAAGGAGGCGCTTGTACCACCACTTTACAGATGAGGAAGCAGAGGCCCAGAGAAGCGATGTGACTTGTCCAACGTCATACTGCCCACAAGTGTCAGAGTTAGGACTAGGACCTGGGATCTTAGGTCTGTCTGGGAGGCAGCGAGAAGCAAGGCGCAGAGACTGTGGGGGGCACCGTGGAGGGTCTCTGTCCACCCCCTGCCCCCAGCAGGTGCAGGGGCAACCAGCACACCGCCCGGCCCAGGGCAGGCCCCAGCAGTCCTCCTGCACACAGAACACCGGACCTGGCCTCAGGGCCCCTGTCTCCGTCCCCCGGTCCCCGGGGAGGATAGTGGTGCAACCTAATTGTGAGGGATTTTCACCCTGTGCGCTTGTTTTCATTTCAGCCAAACAACCAAGATATTTCCTGGCATCGGGGTCCAGCTGCGGGCAGAGGGGGTGCTGGCGGCAGGGAAGAAGCGAGAGAAACCAAAGGCCGGGGCTTCCCAGCTCTACTGTGGGTGAGCCCGGAGTGGCGCGGTGCCCTCTCCCCATGGGGGTCACGGCAGCCAAGCCGGCCAGGTGACGTGGATCACCTGGGGGGGGGGGGTGTGCACGAAGCCCTGAGTGCCCCGAGGCCGGGGCGGCGGTGGCCGTGCTGAATCCAGCCCACGGATGACTGTGCGCTGCTGGTCGTCTCAAGGAGAGGGCTGATTTCTCAGCAGAGGCTGATGGATGCTGTAGGGTCTCCTGAGGGGTAGACGGAGCCACCTGTGGGATGGGTCCTCCCCATGAGCCTTTCAGCCTCGGGAGACTGTGCTTGGGTCTCTCTCTGGGGACTGGGCGGCCTGACCTACCAGACCTACACTCCCTATGGGAAGGTCCAGGAGGCTCAAGGACAGTTGAGCCTGTGCCCCAAGCGGGTCCCCCAAACCCCAGCATGAAGAGCAGCAGCGGCCCAGCCCCCAGGGTTAAGCCCAGCTCATTCTGGGAGGTTGTGTCTTCCTTGCTTTCCTCTAAATCATGAGCTGGTGACCCCAGGTCAAGGTCTTTACTAGTCCAAGTCCAACCTACCCTCCACGTTGTGGTGTGTGCCCCCACACCAGGCCTACCCACATGCACCCTGGCCCACAGCAGCAGCTGGGGTGGCACGGTGTCTAGATTCTTAGGTTCCGAAGTTCCGGTCCTAACTGTGTTGATGCACTGCTGTGCAAATTTGAAGTTACCTAACTTCTCAGTGCCTGGGTTTCCTCGTCTGCAAAATAGGCTTTGTAGTAGCCCCACTCCCAGGCTCACTGTGGGAGCTAAATGAGCTAATTTACAGTAAGTTCTCTGTAACACAAGCTATTATCAGAGAAGCCAAAGATGAAAGAGCTTCTGAGAATCCACCGGACATTCCCCTCACTCTGCCGACAAGATGCCTTGAGATCCAGACAGAGGAAGCAGATCTTGTTAGTGATGGAGCAGAGAGGAGGCCTTCTCCTCAGGCCTGCCCTGACCCTTTTCACTCACCTCTGGGTTGAATCTGTGCTATGTCTCCCAGAAGCCCTGTGCTTCACCCACCCATAGAGCAGTGCTTATCCGCTGCTAAGTGAAAACAAACAAACAACAACAACAAAAAAAACCCCATAGTGAGTCTCTCTGAGAAAGTAGTAGTATCTTTGAAAAAATATATAGATGTGATGTATGTCCGCTCATGCTTAGAAAAGAGTCTGGAACGAAATAAACCCAATTCAGCAGGGAATGAATACTCATGTTTTACTTCATATTCTTTTGTCATGATAAATCTTTCCTCCTGCGCCAGCTTTGTAAGATAGATGGGTAGATGGATGATTGGTGATGATAGATGATAGATAGATAGATAGATAGATAGATAGATAGATAGATAGATAGATAGAATGCAATCCTTTAGGAAACCTTCAGGTAGTTGGTAACAGAGTGCCCAACTTGTCACCATGGCCCAGGGGCTGCAAGGTAAGCTGTGTGGGCTTCAGACATGCCTGCATTCAGGACCACTAGGATCAGAGAGGCAGGGAAGATGGACATGACTTGCCAGGGGTAAGCCCAGGGGATGAAAGGTGATGTTTAGGTGAGCAGCTCCTGAGCCCCTGTGGCACATGAGCTGGTGCTCTGGCCTCTGGCTGCCAGCTGATTGGGCATATTTGCAGGGCTGACTTAACTGAAGCATTCCAGAACCTGTTCACCTTGGGGCACAGGTGTCACATGGCCCCACAACAGGCTTTGGAAAGCATAGGTAGACCAGGAGGAGATGGTGAGGGGGTCCTTGTCCCTTGCCATTCTACTTTCGACTTCCAAACCCCAGTATACAGCTTGGTTCTTCTCTCTCAGGATGGAATGATGTATGTGTATGTGGGCAGGCTGTTGGGGGGTGAGAATCGAATCACTTCAGTGTCAGCAAGACATGCCTAGGAGAAACATGCCATTCTATTGATAGGATCCAAACTCAGAGGAAGGAATCTGAAGCAGCACCTAATCCAGCCCTAAGAAGCCAGTGGCATCACTCAGCCCACCAATGAATGCCTCCTTTGGCTGAAAGCTCACTTGTACCTGAGAGGACCCATTGTGTGCTGATTTTTTTTTTTAGTTTAGCAAATTTTATTTTTTTATTTTTATTTTTTAATAATAAATTTATTTTTTATTGGTGTTCAATTTGCCAACATACAGAATAACAAACACCCAGTGCTCATCCAGTCAAGTGCCCCCCTCAGCGCCCGTCACCCATTCACCCCCACCCCCCGCCCTCCTCCCCTTCCACCACCCCTAGTTTGTTTCCCAGAGTTAGGAGTCTTTATGTTCTGTCTCCCTTTCTGATATTTCCTACCCATTTCTTTTCCCTTCCCTTCTATTCCCTTTCACTATTATTTATATTCCCCAAACGAATGAGAACATATAATGTTTGTCCATTGTGTGCTGATTTGATCAAGGTCTTCCATTCTCCTAGAAATGGTTCTCCTTAGCCAGGAAAGGACAAGTGAGTCCAGGGTCCTGGGCATCACCGGGAATCCTAGACTTTTTCAACATGGCGTAGCTTTCCAATGGCTCAGAAGGAAACAGCCAGGCTAAGATGTCACTCCAGGTGTGGCTTGGTGAAGTCCAATTTATGTTTTGTTGTTGTTGTTGTTGCTTGTGCCTTTGATGTGCTATGTTAAGAAACCACTGCCTAATCCAAGGTCAGAAAGACATATAGCCATGTTTTCTTCTCAAAGTTTTATAGTTTCTAGTTCCTTAGGTCTTTAATCCATTTTGAATTAATTTTTGGATATGGTGTGAGGTAGGGGTCCAACTTTATTTATTTGCATGTAGATCCAGTTGTCCCATCTTTTGATGTCCCATCTTAGACATAATGTATTTATCTTACTATCTTTATATTTTACTTTAAAATTAGTATGTTTGGGATGTTGTTTAGCAAATCCTTCCATATTCTACAAGATCAGAGAGCTATTCACTTATACTTTCGTTTAAAAGTGGAATTTTACATTTCATTCATATAAAATGTATTTTTGACATTTAGGTTTTCATTTGAGTATAAGGTGGGGACTACATTTGGTTCTCCTCCTTCTCCCATCAGCACCCAGTTACTCTGCAGTATGTAGGGAGACACCATGCCTCTCCCACTGCTATGCTATGTCACCTGCATCATGTACCAGCAGGACCCTGAGGATGGAGTCAAATCATGCAGGTTCAATTCTCACTCCAGATGCATGACTGGTGACAATCTTTGAACCTCTCTGAGCCTCAACTTTTCCCACCTGTAGATGGAAGTGATCATCTCTGCTTCGTTGGACTGTTTGAGACAAAAGTCATTAAGAAGGTGTGAAAAGCAAAACACAACAATGGTGTAAAGATGCCAATAACAAAGAAGATTCTGAGGGGTCAGACATGGGGCTTCCCCCATTCTTGGCATTTGGGGGGAATGACTGCTTCCAATTGGCTTCATCCAGTGAAGCCTAGGGAACCCCAGGGGTTATACAGAGCAGGGGAAGCTCTATAGGGAGGAGGCTCCAAAGTACAAATGCCACAGTGAGCAAAAACTAGACTGGGTAGGGAGTCCTGGGAGTCAGGGCGGAAGGGTCCTGGTGCTCAGGATGGCAGAGCAGAGGACCTGGAGTGGACAAGAGGACCCATCATGAATGCTTGGGTAGGCCATCGAGAGGGAGAGTTGAGGCCAGCTCCCAGAGTCTGGGAGGAGCCCAGAGGCTGACTGGGTAGTTCTCTCAGCTTCTGTCAAAGTGCCTGAGTGAGAACTGGTCAGGCCAGACTATACTCCTTGGTAATACCAAGAGTTTTTATATAAGTCAGGCTCTCCTGCCAGCCTGGGAGCTTCCACAGGGCAGGAGACATAAAGCCTGACACACAACAGGTGTTCAATAAATGCCTAGGAGTAAAAGAAAGAATGAATGAATAACTGGGTCTCAGCAACAAGTATGGGGTTTCTGCTAAGTCAGGCTCCCTGGGCCTCTGAACTATCCACCCCGGTCTGAGGGGAGGTTTGCTTCTTCTCTGAAACACATGCCATCTCCAGACTTTCTCTCCTGCTCTTCCCATGGCACCACCTTCCACAAACCCTCTTTCTCCTCAAATCTTGGTATCCAGCCTCCTGGAACCTGCTCTCTGAAATGGTCCTCTCTCCTTCTTACTTCTCATCCAGAAGCTCAGACTCCTTTCTCCAGAAGCTTCTCAGCTCTCCCAGAATCTCCTCTCTTTCCTTCCCTGAGTTCCTCAGAACGAACCCATTTAGCAGTCACTGATATGCTGAGCTGTGGGTTTGGCCAAAAGCCAGATCCTTCTGTTTCCCTTTGGGGGGTGTCATTCTCTCACAGATCTTTGCTTTGTAGAAAGAAAGCCTAAAATCCTCCTGCAAATCCCCACCCAAACCCTGCTCTTGCAATACGGATACCCCAGAGCTCTTCGCAGCACACTGTGTCTGGAAAAATCTAAGCAGCCCCCACATAAGGCCAGCGTTCCAAACTGGGAAAAACAATTTCCATCCTGATGAGCCACAAACCACCTCCGGTGCACCCACCACGCACACGGCACACAGAGGCCGGAGCCAAGGGCATGGCCCAGCCCAGGACACACTTCCACCTCGGTATGGTGGAAGCAGAAGAGGATGAAGTGGAGGAGATGGGGAAATTGAGGGTGACAGAGCCAGGTAGGGCGGAGCAAGAGAGAAATGGAGAAACACAATGTGGGCCAAACTCGCAAATACCAAAAACCACAGCCAAGGTGCCTGTCTTCACTACACCCCCCTACTGCCTCCACTCCCACTCCCCGAGGACACTGGCTCTGTAATGCAGATTCCCCCACATTGTAATAAGCCCCAGAGGACTTCTCTGTTTTCCTAGGAGCTGGGTCATGCCACATGTGTCTGGTAGGTGCTGCAAAGTAATTTTACAGGGTACCTCTGATGGGCCATGGCTTCCTGTTCTGGGCTTCCTGTTTGTAGATGAACCCCCCAAAATGTAGAGACACAATTAAGAGAAATATGCTTCTGTTTTATTGTTAATTTAGAGACTGGTTCTAAGTACAAAAACCTAAAGAGATACTTTCTAGAATATTCCATGGGATCCTTCTCACTGATTCCTCCCTGCAACCACTCTTTCTGTTAATTTCCTTGTCTGTGATTTGACCCTCTCCCCTCTGTTCACTTGTGCCATCTCTGGAACCACTGCTTAACTTTAAGTCGGGACCTCCACCTGTCTTTACTTAGGGGAGCCTGGATCACACGTATTAACTCAGCAGCAACCAGCGTGCCCTGAAATGCATCCCAGGAAGCCAAGAAACACAATGATGTCTGTGGCTGTGGGAAATTGAGGAAAGCTGTTTATGAGCCTAGTATTCTGCTCAATTAAGCTGTCGATGGGTGTTTTGAAACTGTGGGCCAAACTCAAAAACACACTTGTAATCACTTTGCATTAATGCTTGGCAACTTGCTTTCAATATTACCGTTATTAAACTGGAAAACATTTTCCCCTTAAATATACAATGAAGCTTTTCTTTCTTTCTTTTTTTTTTTTTAAGTGTCATTTCATTACACCTTGGAGTCAAAATTTCCCTCCAGAGGAATCCATCTCCAATTTAACGATTAAAGTCAGTGAAAAATTAGGACTTGATACCCGGCAACTAATTTTGCATTATTTTCCCTTCCTGCTACATCTGTTGCAATCCTGCCTTTTCCCATCCATCCTCCAGGCCTTGTGGTACTGAGGGCCCCTTGCAGTTGCTTTCTGTAGCTCTCACAGACAACCATGAAATCCTGAGCTTAACCTCTGAGAGAAGAATGGTCTGGGAAGGAGATCAGAGTCCACAGTGCTTTAAATACAGCCAGATCCCCAATTGCAGGCTCATGGGAGCTACAGTTATCAGCTCAGAGCTGGGACAGTCCTGGGAGCTCATCCACCTCCAAATAGACAATGATCTGTTTTCCAGAACCACCCTCTCCTCCACTCTTTCTGAAATTCTCCAGAGGTAGGAAACTCCACAGGCACCTGTTCTAGAGTTTTGTGGCCAATACGTGCTCTCTCTATAACTTACTGCAACCCTGCAGCTCGCTAGGGTTGACAGATTTAGCCAAACCCAAAACACAAAAACAGGAAACTTTGTTCAGTTTCAGAAACTTTTGTTAATTTCAGATAAACGATGGGTAATTTTTTTAGTATGTCTTTAGTATAAGTATATCCCAAATACTTAGGATGTACCTGGACTAAAAATAATTTGTCATTTATTCGAAATTCAGAGTTGAATTTCATCTGGCAATCTTTGACATGACTATACCTCAGGCTGATGCTGAGCGCAGACTGTGAGTCTATAACCTGTTCCCAACTGGAGACTGGCCTTGAAGCATTGATTTCCCACTGCAACCTGAGAAGACCTGCTTTGCCCCCCCAGGAGAAGAGGTGCTTTGGATACCACCCGCTAGGCTGGAACAGTCCACGTTGGGGTCAGTGGGTTGAATTCAGCGTGAAAGGCCACGATGTCTGAGGATTGATTGCCATCATCTGTCAGGAAGGATGGGAGACGGCGGCCCACCAACCGGGCAGGTCCCAGCAGCCAGAGTGGGACATGGGGCACAGCCCTCCTTAACCTGCGACGGTGAGGAAATGCCACGCAGAATGCACTGACAGGCCTGCGGAAGGAAAACAGAGCAGAGGCAGCTGAGAGGGGGCCGGGTAGGAAGCAGTAGCCAAGGGACAGATCCCAAATAGGGCGGAGGGAAAGGAAGCAGAAAGCAAGGAGGAGAGGTGGGGAGGAGGCACAGAACCAGAGCAGAGCACGGACTTGGGCAGCTTGGTGAGTGGAAGGAATTTGCCAGGCAGCGCTGAGAAGCTGCATGGTTGAAAAGGTCCAAGTGGACTGCAGGCCTGGAGGGCCTCCCAGAGGAGGAGGGGGACCAGCTGCAGCAGGACGGGCCAGAGCAGGGTGGGAAATCAATGTCCAACCAGCTGTGGGCAGTTCCCCTCCAGTGTGTGCAGGATGGGGTCTAGGAGAGGTGAGGCCAGCCCTTTGCCAGCCGGTGGGTACAGAGGGTCTAAGGAGGTGCCGATTGTGGGGGACACTGCCTGGAAAGGCAGAAGGGGAAGGGGCCTCCTGATGCCCCAAAGAGAGAACATTCTTTTCTTTCTTTCTTTCTTTCTTTTCTTTCTTTCTTTCTTTCTTTCTTTCTTTCTTTCTTTCTTTCTTTCTTTCTTTCTTTCTTTCTTCTTCTTCTTCTTCTTCTTCTTCTTTCTTTCTTTCTTTCTTTCTTTCTTTCTTTCTTCTTTCTTTCTTTCTTCTTCCTTCCTTCCTTCCTTCCTTCCTTCCTTCCTTCCTTCCTTCCTTCCTTCCCTCCTTCCTTCCTTCCTTTCTCTCTCTCTCTTTCTTTCTTTCTTTCTTTCTTTCTTTCTTTCTTTCTTTCTTTCTTTCTTTCTTTCTTTCTTTCTTTCTTTTTTAAACACTTTCTATGTTCTGGCCACTGATTTACTCAGCATCCTCAGCTGCCAATAAGAGAACTCAAGTCGAGCTGGTTTAGACCATCAGGAGTACTCACTGGCTTTAAGAAGCTGGGAGCGAGGTTGCTTTATGTCTATCTGGACCAAGAGGCCCAAGCCATGTCAGCAAGCTGTCTCTTATTCTTGTCTCCTGGATCTCTTTTTCAGCGTGCTGGCTCATCACGCGATGCTCCCGTGGCTCTGGGCTCTTCCATCAGCCACGATGCTGGCCGTGACCCCGGGCTCAACCCCCTCGGTCTGGCTCAGCACACGCTCACTCCTGAAGTCTCACTAGGCCAGGAGGAGAGAAGTCATGGATATAGCAGGCCTGGGGCAAGGGTGTGAGTCGGAGGGTGGGGTGGGGGGTCCATATACCCACGTTGGGGACTGGCTGAGAGAGAGGTGGTCCCTCAATGGAAAATTGGAGACCATTAGCAGAAAAGGTGAGCGGTAAGAACTGGATGCTGCTCAGATAAAAAAAAAAAATCACTGAGATCCAAGATGAGCTTTCTCATCACTGCTGATTGCATTTGCTCCTTGCGGTTGAGGCTGCTGGATTACGAGCAGAGGCTCAGAGGCCTTGTGACTTGTCCAATGTCATGGAGCAAGCTGGAGGCATGATAAGGTTGGAATTCAGGTTTCCTGGTCCTGATATGGCCACACCAAGAGAGCCAGCCGCCGCAGATGCCCTCCTGGTGGAAACACGGGGCCTGGTCCCTTCCTTCCCAGGGCTTGGCCCCCCAGAGCCAGACCGCACCCGGCCATGGAGAAGACAGCTTCCAAACCCCATGTAAAGGAAGGTGAGTTTCCTCACAGCCAGCCCAGTGTGTGTGCAAAGGGGTAAGGAGAGTCAGTCAGGGGCCTCCAAGAGAAGTGGGGTGACTACAGCTAGGATTTACAGTAGCAGGAATGTTTACCAGAAGCAGCAAAGAGTGGGGCCCCTTTAGCTGGGGACCCAAGGATCAGGGCTGGGTAAACAAGCAGCCCAAACGTGGGAACCAGCAGGAAGAGCTTCCTGTAACCCCTGCGGCCCCAGGAGGCCCCAGAAGACCTGGAGCCCAGTGACCAGCAGGGCAGCTTGACCTGCGGCTCCAGGCTCATCCTGGAGGTTCTGGGTCACCCCCGGCCCACAGCGTGACCCTGAGCACGTTCCTTACACTCTCTCCTGGGCCTCAATCTTCCCATCTGTAAAATGAAGCATGTAGATCAAATCAATGGTTTTCCTTTTCCTTTTCCTTTTTCTTTTTTTTTTTTTTTGAGCTGCAATCCAGAGTAAGAAATGCCTTGCTACTGACTCAGTAAAAACATCCGCAGATAAATTTCACAAAACATTATTGACCCTTTGGACAAGCAAGATGCTCTAAGATCTAGTGTGTTTATTTCATTTTTTTCAAAGCTGGTTTTTATCTACCCACTCTTGAAAAACCATACTGGCCTAGGGGACCTCCACGGACCCTCTTAGAGGCCAAGTCTCTTGGGGAGGGGCTTTCAGCTCGGGGTATCGGTGAGGCTCCCCAGGGGCACAGGGAGGAAACTGAGGCCTTGCAAGAAAGAGCCCGTGCTCCAGAACTCCCCCACCCTCCAGTCTCCATTTGCTTCTCTGGCTTTCCCGGGAGGCCCTAACCGCGGGTCAGAGGTGCACCTGGGACCCCGTGTGAGCTTGGGCAGTTCCCTTCCCTGCAGCGCCAGCTCTGGACCTGCAGAAGGAGCTAATAGGAAGTGTACGGGCTGGTGGTGTCCGGACCAAAGGTGGCTCTGCACGCTGCCCCATGAGGATCTGGAACATTCCAGGCAGAGAAGTGACTCCAAGGTCCCCCAGCTCCCTTGCCTGCGGAGCCAGCATTCCGTTGGTCTGTCCCACCATCAGTCTGTCCGTTGGCCTGTCCCACCTCCTGTGCCCCAGAGTGTCTCGCAGGCGGTTTACGGACCCCAGCTGCATGTGCCTGGCCTGACAGGCGGTTGAATCAGAGCCTGCAGTTTGTGTTTGAAGAACAAGCGTAGACTCCGGAGGGAGGCCCCGAGAATTTGCGAGGAGATACGGGCCAGTGGGTGGACTTGCTGCCTGTCAAACAGCCCCGCTGACAGGGCTTCGAAGCCTTAAGTGATCAGCTCCCAACTTTTTTCTTGGAGCTGAGTCACTTGGGCAATTTCCTCCCTCTTCTTCCAGCGGCACTGAATTGAACTTTTTGGAATAATGAGGTCTGGTGACCGTGGTGCTTCTGTGGTGTTGCCATCCGGCCAGATTTGGGGGTGCCAAACCTGGACACCGATAGGACTTTTCGAAACTGATTCTTAATTACACAAGTGATAAATGAATATAGTCTCTTTCTTTTAGCCTCCTTTTTTTTTTTTTTAAGGTTTATTTATTCATGAGAAACACAGAGAGACAGAGACACAGGCAGAGGGAGAAGCAGGCTCCCTGTGGGGACCCTGATGCAGGACTCGATCCCAGGACCTGGGATCACAACCTGAGCCAAAGGCAGACACTCAACCACTGAGCCACCCAGGCATCCCTAGTCTCCCTATTAAACATTAAAGAATTGTGGTAAAACCAAAGTCTCCTTTGAGCTCCACACCCAAATCCATCCTTTACTCCCAATCCCTCCTCCATAACCTCCATGAAGGTATGTGTTTGGTACAAAGATACGTGACGCTGGACACAGGGGTGTGTCTTCTGTACTATAGATTGTATATGCTGCAGACACTGACCACCCCAATAACTAATGGCACCCCTTTCTTCCCCATAACGGAACCCAAGCTCTTCAAGTAGTGGGCAGAAATCTCTTGATGTCAGGAAGAATTTGTTCCTCTCCCCCCGCCGGAGAATGAATCACAATGGCTCTAAACAGTCTGTGATAATCTCATCCCTTTAAACAGAAAGGTCTGGAGGTCAGTCGATGCGCCAGTTCTTCCTAATAAGATATGAGGGGAATTCGATTGTGGCAGGCAAGAAGCAGCTAAAACTTGGTGAAGAGAAAACCCTTTCACTTCTCCCTTCCTCCTGCCTTGACTATACATGTGATGTCTGGAGCCGCAGGAGTCATTTCCTGACCATGAGGCAATGAGCAAAAGGAAAAGGCAAAAGAATCTCGGAGGATGAATGGCTGGGCAGCTGACCTGACCCCAGCAACTGCTACTTCTGGACTCTTTGTCATGTGAAAAACCAACCAACCAGCCAACAAGCAAACAACTCCTCTTCCTCTAAGCTATAGGAGAGTGGGTGCTTGGTTACTTACTGCAAAGCTGGAAACCTAACTCAGGATTGCACTATGTCAATCTATGGCTTGCTTTTTCCCCCACTCAACAATGATTTTGAGATCCAGCCACGTAAGTGCACAGGGATCATCCTTCCACTAGTAAATTATCTTCTGTTGGGGAGGAAACCCTATTTCAATTAGCTATTTCTGATTGGGATGATTTTGTTGCCTTCACATGTTTGTTTCACCATCGGTGCTGGAACACCGAGGATGTACAAACAAGCCGTACCAGCGCTAGTGTTTCTTCAGGCCGGTTCCCTGAAATGTAATTGCTGGATCACGGGCGATGCACATTTTTTCAGGTTAAATTCTGACTGAATTCCTATAGAAAGCGATTGCGGCGATGTACACTTCCATCCTGGTGCAGATGGGTCCGAGCGCCACCCGCTTGTCTGCTGCTCTTTGACCATAATAGCGTGTGCGGTTTTGCCACTCTGATGATAAAATTGTCATCGTGTCTTAATTTCCCTGATTCCAAGCGTGCGTGTATGTATGGATTATTTGTGTGTCTTTTGTAAGATGTCCGTTCAAAGTATTTGCTATCACTTTTCCATTGTGTCATTTGTAAACAGTCTGCCTGTGTAGCATGTTATAACAAACATTTGTCTGTAAATAAAACATTACGGATTTGTAACCACTCCTGATCTATTATGGATTCTGATCCTTTCTGGGCTGTGTCTGCTTCAAGTCTGCTCTGCCAGCGAGTGGCTTGTCTTTACGCCAACCCTGCGCGGCCAGCCTCGCGGACCCCTGCGAGGAGTCCTGCACACAGAGCACGCAGGGGTGGCCAGGTCACCTGGCGTGAAGGAGACTTTCATTCTTCCCTTAGGTCCTGCTGCCCCCCTGGCGTTCAGTGGTCACACGCTGCTTCTCCTCCCGCCATCTCCCTGGGTGTTCCTCCTCTACTTGTGTCTGAAGCTTCCAACCCTAGGGTCCCTGCTCTGGGTAAAGCATCAAAGGAAAGGCATCATTTCTGAGATAACCTTGGGTTCCCCAGAAGAGGAAGGGAAAGGCACATGAAGGGTTCGTATTTTAGGGGGTTCCTCTCCCTCTCGGGGGCTCGCAAGGATCTGGGGGTGGCCACATGGTCCACTTCCCATTGTCCAGTAGAGGTGGCTGCTCCATGTGTTCCCGGGTCCTTCACTGCTGCTCCCAGAACCATTATTCCTGATGTGCAGTCCTCTTGCCTCCCAGGGCCTCCCCATAAGAGATCCTCGGAGTCTTTCAGGGGCTCTGCATGAGGGTGAGCTCGGGTCTCTTTAGAGACCCTAGTGTCCCCAGACTGGGGTTAGGGGTGGGGTCTCCCAAAGCTCTATCTCATCAAGTGTTCCCACCTGTCTCTGAGCCATCCTTTCTGTGCTCCCCAAGTCACACCCACACACAGTAGTCAGTATCAGGACCCTCTAAGAGCCTTGGCTTTGGAAATAAAAGTCCCCTAATCCAGTGGCAATAGGCCCCCTAAATGGCTTTTCCTCCTGGGCCCTGCTTCCAGTCCTCCCCCATAAGATTAGGGCCAGACCTCCAGCATTCCCAGCTCCAGAAACCCTCCATTCAGCCTTCCCTTGGTCCCAGATCTGCTGGGTACCCTTGGGGAGGCCGACTGACCTCTCTGAGTTTCTCTGCTTCAGCTCTGGAAGTGAGGTTTCTGGTCTGCACTGCCCAGGAGCCTCCTCCCCTGGGGTTGCCAGGTGCCTGGGAATGGAAGCCATGGAAATATGTGGGCTGTTCCCTGCTGATATCATGTTTCTCCTGTGGAACTCCGATCTTTCTAGGTCAGCCCAGAGCATCAGTGCCCTGGGAGGTCTGCTCCTGGTCTGACTTCTGGATCAGGCCCTAGTTCTTGGTTCTCCCTGTCTCCTTCCCCTTCTTGCTGCCTCGAGGATGCTGGAACCTCTGCAGCAGCCCCTGGCCCGAATCTCAGTCCAGAAGCAGCAGCCCAGGTCAGAGGCCTCAGGGCCCTGCTCCTGCAGGAAATCCTCCCATAGTCTCTTGTGGAGCCCTGCTGGCTGCAAAACTCCTCCCAATGGCTTCACAACCCCTGTGGGCCCCCGTCTGCAGTGAAGCACATCCATCACCCACACCAAACCATCCCCTGTTGTCCAGACAAGCCGTGGTCCACACCTCCGGGTCCTTGCAAGAGTGTTTCCTCTTCTCTTCCTCTCACACATCATATCCACCTGGAAAACTCCTACTCATCCTTTGGTACCTCGAATCCCAATCTCCTCCATTCCACCCTGGCTCACAATAGTCTGTCCTTCCTTGGCATCTCCAGACCAGATGTAGAGTCGTGCCCTGAACCACACTGTATTTGATTAATTGTCGACTATGTGTTGACTTTAAGGTCCAGGGCAAGGTTGGCAGCTTGTCCATCTTTGTACCTCATTACTCTTAAGAGCATGACACAGAATGAAGAAACCTCAATACATGGAGATGGAAAAAGAGTGTGTGTGTAAGAGAAAAGGAGGGAGAGGAGGGGAGGGAGAGAGACACACACACGATTCTTTAAAACCCTCATCGAGTGGATAAAATATTCCTTAGTTTTCCAATGAGGGTATGAATCCTAGGAAGGCCAAGTCCTGTGCCTAACGGTCCCATAGCTTGAGGTGGTGGGAACAGGGTTTGGGTCCAGACAGCCTGACGCCAGGGCCTGGGCACCCTCCCAGAGTGCTCTATTGCTCCTAAGGGACAGTCTTTTATGGACTTTGGACTCATGGTATCTCCAGGCTTCTCTGAAGGTGGTGGAGATGGAGCCAATCTCATAGGCTGTGTGCCTTGGAGTGAGCTGCTTCGCCTCTCTGGTCCAGCTTCCTCACCGGTGGTGCAGCAGTATTGAGCTTGCACGGACTTTTCCGCAGGGCCTTACTTGGTTCATCTCAGACATGGGATGGAAGGGGGCTCTGCAAAGTCTGCAGGGCCAGACTCCCGTGTGAGGTTCCTGTTCATAAACACACAGAGCAGAGCCAGCCAAGCCCAGACTCCATTTCCCCTCGTGGGAATCCACCTCTCCTCTCCTCACCTGCCTGTTTTGGAAACAAGCAGGGGCTGGCGGGCCTCCTGGCTGCCCAGCCTCTTCTGCCTCCATTAATGCACAAGTGTTGTCACATTCTGGGATGCGGGCCTCAGATACCCCAGAGGTTTCCACGGTCAGGCCGGATCCTGGGTTATCTAGCTGGTGAGTGGGGAGGAGGTGCCAAACAGACACACACCCCCTTGCTAAGGCCGACTTGCCTCCAGGAAGGAGGCTCTGGCCAAGAAAGAAAGGAAGACACGTGGACTAGGCCTGGGAGGGTGCCTGACTGCAGTTCTCCGCAGCCGGGGGGCTTGGGTCTACCTTCTGAGGAGCTGTCTGTCCTAAGTCCAGCTTCCATGCACCTCCTCAGGCCTGGACTGACTTATTCCAGAAGGGACTAGTGAGGAATTGTGGCCTCCTCCTTTGCTTGGCAGCCATAGCCCGGGCAGAGATGGGAGGGTGCATGCATCCATACAGCGAGCACTTGGGGAGCAGCCTGGGTGTTGGGTGCAAGAGCGCAGACACGGTCCCTGCACACAAGCTACTCCCGGCTCTGTGGCTTCATCCTCACAGATATTTAGGAAGGGAGCCCTTTCCAGGTCCACATGCTTGCACAGCTTAGAAACAGACTCTGCACTTAGACTTGATTGTAGAGCATCTTCTTTTCGTCCAGCTGTGATCTTGTTTTATTCTCTGGGTGACCCTGGGAGGAAGGCAGGGCTGAGGAGAGTCCCCATCTGGTACTAGTTGATTGGAAACACTGGTGTACTATGTTCAAAGAGGTCCTGATGTCATGTCTGAGCCCAGTGTGATAGAGAGCTGTGATTGATTAGTGATGCCTGCAGTGGGTGCCAGAAACGGGAAGGATAACACCTGTGCCATGGAGAAATCATCCCTGCACCAAAGTGTGCCCTCCTCGAGGACACAGGTTAAGTCCTGCCCACTAACGTTCCCATGGCACCTGGCACAGTGCCTGGCATAAGGCAGGTGCTCAATAAATATGCATTGTATGTAAAAGAATGAAGTAAAAATGTGGTGACCCAGAGTGAGGGGTGGGACTCGTACAGGGACACATGGTGAGTGCCTGTCTTGTTCAGCCCCATGCTCTCCCCACCCCCCAAGGTGTGTATCTATATCTCCGTCTCGGAACAGTGATTAAATGCCTCATTTCCCATTCTACACATGCTTGTGGAAGCCAAAGGTGCAGGTTGCCCAGGCTCGGGGAGAATCTGGCTGAAAGAGAAGGTTGCTGTGCTCTCCACATTCAGGATAGGGTGCTGGGATTGCATGTTGGGTCTGCTCTGGGCCAGAGAAGAGACCAGAACCACACACTGGTTCTCTGCAACCAGAGACCTGAGAGAAAGGGTGGACCATTCTCCTGGGTGTGTGTGCTGTGGGGAGTCAGTCCTAGGACATACCATCTGCCCCTGGACAGGAAGGGAACAGACCTCTGTGGTGTACAGATGGTCAAGAAATATTTCAGAGGGCATGCAGGCCCAGATCTAGACAAAACAGTCCTCAAACAGATAGTTCAAGATTTTTTAAAAGACTCCTTCCTGGCAGCTGAGGGGTAGGGTTATTCCTATCACCCACATTGTGTTAGTGAGTATCTCGTGATGGGGTTCTTTATTCTTCTCCAAGTGCTCCCATGACCATGACCATGCCCATGACCACTCTCTGAGCTAGAAGGGATCACAGAATATTAATGCAGAAAGGATCCTTGAAGATCCTCAGAAGCTGAGACCCACAGAGGGAAAATGATTTGCTCAAGGTCACACAGAGTGCTGGACGGAGCTGGGCCAGTTCCCCTCAGGGGCTCCCAGGCTCTCTTCACATCTGTGACCAGGTGACAGTGCTGCAGGGTTCAGACCTCTCTGGGACGGTAGGAAGGACTGGGGCCTGTGATGACAAGGGGTGAGGAGGGAGCTGGTGAGAGCCTTGGGGTCAGGCCCCAAGCCCACTCAAGCATTTAACCCCGAGGCAGTGGCCAGGGGCTACCCCATTGGCCCCAGATCCTGCCCATGCCTCCCACAAATGATTTCTCATTCATTCATTTATTTTAAAACATTTTTGGGGTTTGTTTTCCATCCTTTGTGTTTATAAGGAGAACTATATAAACAATCTCAGAGAGAGGCCACCAGCTCTGACCAGCTGCTTGGGTTAAGGGCTGAAGTCAGTATTTTTGGGAAATGGGTCTTCCTCCCCACCCCCTACTCCCCCATCTGGACTGGAAGCCCCGTTGTTTAGTGGAACACCAGGCCAGGGCAGGCAAGGGTGCTGTGCTATACATACACTGGTTCCCCTGTCCCCAGAGCCACCCAGTGCCCCATTTTGCCCATAGGGAAACTCATAAGCCCAAGGTCACATGATTGGCCAGTAATGGGCAGCGTCCAATTCAAACCCAAGCAGCCTAGAGTTTAAATTCTTGCCACTCTGCTAATGGGGTCTCCTAAAATGGAGGCAGGCTACAGGAAGGAGGGAGGTGGGAGATGAGGGGAGAGGGGGGTGGAGAGCAGGGTTGCTGCTCCTTTCCAAGGAGGGGCCTGTGGGGCGGAAGCCTACCCCCATCCATGTTCCTGGGAAATACTGTGTGGTATGTATACACAGTGTTACACACACACATACACACACAGAAACACACACCCCCCTCAGAAGTATCCACACACGATCATGCACAGACATGAACCCCACTGCAGCAGGGCAGGAGAAGCCCAACCAGGCCAGAACCCTGAGACATATTATTCACCTGGAGACCTGAGGCAGCTCCAAGACGCTGGCCCAGGCTCCCTGGCAGCCTTAGCCTGCCTTCCTCTACCCTCTCCTGGGTCTGAGCAGGAAGCAGGACTCACATTATCATGGGCAGGAAGTGTCTCACTTGCCCTTCACCTTGGCAATTCCTCTCTTTTTCTTCTTATGCAATTGCCCACTGGTCACATGCAGGTGAGGAAACTGAGGCCAGACAGGGGAAGTGACTTCCCTGAGGAAACACAGTGGAGCTTCCTTTAGTCTATATTTCAACACTTCACTAGCTTGAGATCCTCACTGGTCTTGATGAGAGGACTAGCAGAGACTCCCTGGAATTAGGGGTGAGCCAGGCCAGGAGAATGTTTGCTGAGTGAGGAACTAAATGGATGGATGAGTGGGTGAGTGCATGGATGGATGAGTGGGTGGATGGATGTGTGGATAGATGGGTGAGTGAGTGCATGGATAGATGGGTGAGTGGGTGGGTGGATGGATGTGTGGATAGATGGGTGAGTGAGTGCATGGATAGATGGGTGAGTGGGTGGGTGAATGGGTGGATGGATGGATGTGTGGATAGATGGGTGAGTGAGTGCATGGATAGATGGGTGAGTGGGTGGGTGAATGGGTGGGTGGATGGATGTGTGGATAGATGGGTGAGTGAGTGCATGGATGGATGGGTGAGTGGGTGGGTGAATGGGTGGGTGGATGGGTGTGTGGATGGATGGACGAGCGGGTGGATGGATGGGTGGGTGAGTGAGTGCAAGGGTGAGAGGGTGGATGGGTGAGTGGATGGATGGGTGAGTGGATGGATGAATGAAGTGAATGTGGGGTGAGTGAATGAAGGAAGGGAGGAAGGAGAGAATGAATGGTGAGTAACACTTCCAGGTCCTCCAGAGCTTGCAATTTATTCATGTGGAAATAGCAGACACAAGAGCATACTCTGCCCTCCTGGAGCTTGCATTTTCATGGGGAAATCTGATAATATTTTTTAAATGTAAAAAAAGGAAAAAGGGCTCATTGAGGAGCCACACTCCACAGCATCCTTGCTTTCCAAGAGCCAGACTTTGGGGAAAGACTTCCAGATAGTCATCCCTACCACCCCGATGCTGACTTGGGGTGGAGAGAGAGCACTGTCTTCTGTTTGGCATCTGACCCAGGAGGGAGTAGGCTCACCGTCTCCTTTGATTTCCTGCAGCACTACTGAAAGGAGGCTCAGTTAGACAAGATTTTAATGTAGGCTCGAAGGTAATAATAGGGAAATAAACCCAGAGGCTGGCATGGACCTTTATTAGGATTTCCAAGTTCCTGACATTCATGTCCCTTCTTACCTATTCTGGTATCTATGCAGACATCACTAGCTGATCTCGGCATTTCCTCCCTGAGCACAGGATCATTCTCTGAACTGTGGTCCGGGCAGCCGCTAGCTGACCTGTGAAATGATGCCTCTTTGCCCTCCCTGGGCTGAAGAATCTGGCCATGGGAATGTTGCTGACACGTCCTCAGCTCAGGAAGTCCTTGGAGAGGCCTCCCTGCCTGCTTTTGCTCCTGCTCAGCCATGGGCTGATATGAGAACGAGGCACCAGGTGGGGCTGGGCCAGAGGATGAGGCAGGAGCTCCATGGTTAGAACTGGAGTGCCCAAGCCTGACGTAGCTAGGTCTAAACCCTAAATTCTTGATTCCCATCCAGTGCCCAAGGTCATCCGTGAGTGGTGGGGCCAGGAGAGGAAGCCATGCCCCCCCCAACCCCCAGTGATCCTTCCCAGGGCTCTACTCTGCCTTCCTCACTCTGGATTTTAGGGAGAGAGAAGAGCTCTGTTCATCTGTCTGGGCCTCCTGACCTTCACTCGCTGGTAAGCCCTTTAGCCTGTCTCCTCATCTCTGAAACTTGGTGTCTCTTCACAAAGAGATTCTGCTGGGATGTCTGAGTGGCTCAGTGGTTGATCATCTGCCTTTGGCTCAGGTCATGATCCCGGGGTCCTGGGATCGAGTTCCGCATCGGGCTCCCCACAGGGAGCCTGCTTCTCCCTCTGCCTGTGTCTCTGCCTCTCTCTGTGTGTCTCTCATGAATAAATACATAAAATCTTAAAATAAAAAAACCACAATAACAAAGCAGATTTTGCAGTAGAAGGGGTTAGGAGGCGTGCAAAGCCATCTCGTGTTTCCCTAGGGGGGGGCAGTATTTAAACACAGAGCGGAGCGGGGGAAGTGACATGTTTTGCACATGCCCAGCCCCACTTGTCTTGCTCCTTTAAGACCGGAGTAGAAAATACTTCTGCCAAAGCCGAAGCCTCTCAAATGATTCTGGGACAGCCCTGGAAGAGCTGGCAAGGGCCCATTTATTAGTGCCTGGAAGGAGCGAGGTTGACAAAAATGGCATCAGTGAATGAAACAGGGGTCTGCAGGGCTGCATACTGGGGTAGTGGGCTGGCAGTTGGTCGATGCTGTGAACGGGCGTCAGGGGCCATGTGCGTGGGCGAAGTCGTGGCAGGGGTGGCTGGGTGCCAAGGGGGCTGGTCAGCCCTCAGGAGTTGGAAGTGGACAGGCCTGGGGAAAAGTGGGTAGATGCACCTGGAGATGACCTAGGTAGCTCGGGGTGGGCAAGGCGGATGCCCCAGGCTGCAGGCGAGTAGGACGTTAAGCGCCGTGAGTCTGGATGGGGTTGGGGAACACGTGTTCTGAGGGTTGGCAGGGCTGGGTATTAGCTGGGTGGGTTAATGGCAGGGTGGCAGGTGAGCGTGGCTGGTCAGGTGGGTGGGTGGCTACCCCACCTGTTGGGAGTGTCTTGGGATCCAGACTGGGATCCGGCCCAGGAAGACAGTTTTAGCCTGAAGATCTGGACTCTACTCCATCTTCTCCTTGGCATTTGGTATTTGGCAGCTGCTGGGTCAAATGCCAGGCTCCCCTGGTGACTTCAACTGCAGACCAGCTTCCAGCCCTCTGGACTCCCCACCCATCAATTAACCCACTCTGGTGCCGAGGGAGTGGACCCCGGGGTGGGTCGGTGCCTATTCAGGGCAGTGGTCAAGGCCCAAGCTGCTTGAGCCAGGCCAGAGTGACCTCTGGATGCTTTCCAGAAACCTCTGGCAAGGGCCCTCCCCTCTCACATTGCACAGGCTCAGCTGTTTGGGGAGGACGCGGCGTTGGGGAGGACGCAGCAGGCGGCTTTCCGCAGGGAGGCTGTAATCATGACTCCCGCAGAGGAGCGGCGGGGCTGAGGGCCTGGGAAGAGAGGTGCCCGGCGGGTGAGGGGGGAGAAGCAGGGGCAGCCGCAGGGGGGACCAACAGTCCTTTATAAAAAGATCCACTCATGTAGATCCTTTGCAAGCATTTGGATGTGAATCTGGGTTGACATGAGCTTTTGTACCATCCAGGAAGAAAGCCAAATCAGTGGACCAGTTAGGACTGAACAGGGTGACAGAGGGACCACTGAGCCACTTGAGTCCAGAGGCAGTTTGCATGAGTCCTGGAGAGCAGGGGCTGTGCAGCCAGCCTGCTGACCTCTGAACCCCACCTGGCTTTGTGACCTCGGGCAAGGCGCTTAACGTCTCTGTTCCTTATTTTTTTCATCAGTGAAGTGGGGATAATATGACAATACCTACCTCCCAGGGTTGTGAGGTTTCAGTGAATGCACATGTGGGAGGTGCTGAAGAGTGTCTGGCAAATGGCAAGGAGTATAGGAATCGGCTATTATTGTTATTTTATTGTTAATATTATGGAAGCAGACTCGCTGACCACTTCTCCTTGCCCAGCTGCCTACCTGGGCTCGTCTCCAGAGTCTCTCGTCTTTTCCTTAAAGGGGAGACCCAGGGACAGCCCAGGGCAGCTCTGTTGTAACCCACTCACACCACTGCAGGGCTTTGCAAGGCAATGGAAGTGCATTCATTAATTTGGATATTCCAGGTGAGGCTATTCCATCCGGCCCTCGTCTTCATCATGACCAGTCCCCCAAGCCCAGCACACACCCCAAATCAAGGAGCACTGGGGGAGGGGGGCAGGAAGAGAACAGTGCTTGCAAGGGGCCCTTTGTGATTAGGGAAGGCTAAGGAAGAGAGGAGGCTCCTGCCAGGCCCCCAGGCCCAGGCGTGCCAGAGGACAGGTGTGGAGACCACAGGCCACCATGGACTGACTGCAGAGGGAGATGACAGGCCAGTGGGTGGCCTCATTGCCCGGCCCCCTCACCCTGCGAAGGCCTGGGCATCAGCTGTCCCTCCAGGAGTGGTTTCTGTGGAAGGGGCTGGCCGCCGGAGAGGAAGCCCAGAGCGTGCCAGCCTCCCTGAGGTCCAGGTCAGGGGCCGAGGCCAGCTCTCAGGCCACAGCTGCTCTGCTGGCTCGTCCCCCAGGAACTGTCAAGTGCACAGTCATCCCAGCTCGGGGCCAGGTGCTCACTCTGGAGTGCCACTCTCCTTCCAGCCACTTCCTGCTCCTGGGCTTGGGACTTTTCTGTCCCCAGCTGGGTCTCAGACACAGGACAGCCCCAGGGTCCTAACGAACTGACTCCCAGGGCTTCTCCCAGGCTTGGGGATCAGGAGAGTGTCTGGACTGGGGGGTATCTGGTAGGGGGCAGCAGTGGGCAGCATCGTCCCCTCCCCATAACCAACCGTGGGACCCTGGATGAGAGCATTCACCTCTCGGTGCCTTCTTGCTCTCAGCTCTGACGTTGTTATGGATGAGCTTCTTTCACTGGGAGGGCGGGGGGAGATGTCAGTCATGTCTGAGAAAACTGAAACTAAGATTTTATTTTTTTATTTATTTATTTATTTTTTGAAACTAAGATTTTAAAGAGAGCTGGTCCTTGGAGCCATAAACTCACCACTTCTATTCCCTCCCCGTCATGCACACCCAGCCACCTCACGGCTAACACGTGCACCCTGGCCCGGGCACTAGGGCACTTGGTGGCCTAGCTGGGGGAGCCGGCAACCCGGGGCTTCGCCTTGGGTCGTGGGCATCAGAAAGTCCAACCAAACTGGCAAAACTGGAGGAGTCGAAAGGAAGGCGTTGGCCCTGGTGTGTGCGCAGGCACGCGTCGCTGTGTGTGCGTGTAGACGCGTGTGTGCGTCTGATGCTAAAGGCAGATCAGAGGGCTCTGGGTCTGACGGTCCAGCCCTGTTGGTGGCCCCCACCACCTGGAGATCAGGGGACTGTAACTGCCGTCCTTTCTGCTTCCCTTCCGAGTGGGACGACGAAAAGGAAGAAAAACAAGAATTTTTCTTGCAATTTTCCCAAGAAGAAACTTGGGTTCAGAGAGCATAGGTGACTTGTCTGAGGTCCGTCACTGAATCAGAATTAAATCCAGGCCTGGAAGCCAACTGAGTTTGGCCCATTCCCAGCGGAGGCAGGGTTCAAAAGCCATCGTTGGCTGTTGCCTGTGGTTCCCGCTCCAGCCCCCTCGGCATCTCGAGGTGTCCTCCTCCCTGCCTTTCAGGGGACCCCCAGAGGAGGGGTGTTGGCCAGCAGCAAAACGTCCTCTGTGCTGCCCCCCTCCCCACCCCCCCCATGCAGGACTTCACGGAGCAGGAATGCTCTGCAGGCCTCAGCCTCCCTGAGCAGGCTGCTCTTACCATCAGTTTCTTATTTCAGGAGTCTTGCCCTAACTTTCCAGAATGGGCCAAAAGGACAGGCAAAGTGAGGGGTGGGACAGCACCCAAGGGGGAGTGGGGGCATGTGGGCTCAGCTCTGGCCAGAGGCAGAGGAGGCTGTAGGAGGCAGTGACTTAGCTGGCCCTGGCTGCTCTGTGACTGCGACAGTGTGCAGGACAGTGGGCCATCACTCTGTCAGGGACCCTTGGCCAGGACTGGAACACCCACCCCCTCCAAACCAGCGGAGGCCTGCTGCAGCCCGAGTGTCTAGTTCCTGAGACGCGGAACAAGGGGGCCACTTGAGCTTGCCTCATGCACACTGTTCACTGTACGGGGGAGGGAATGGGCCCCAGAGAGGGCAAGAGGCTTCCCCAGATCACCCCACAGCCAGGCTTCCTGACTACCCATGTCTCTCCCCACACCCCATCCCAGTGCTCTTTCTACTGCAGCACCCACTTGGGTCGGAGTGGTGACCTGGTTGTTTACAGGGATAGCTGGTAGCCCTGGAAGCCAGGTCACAGTTCCGGGGCAGAGCATCCAGAAGTTCTATCCCCTTCCTTCCAGAACAGATGACACCCCCACCGCTCAGGACACTGGGGAGGACAGAGCCTAGACCCTATTAGTGTGCGGCAGTTCGAGTCCAGGACAGCAGCCCGAGAGGTGACACGCACATCAGTCTGCCGTCTCCTTGGCTGGGGCAGCCAAGACTTCTCCAAGACAAAGGGCAAGGAGTGCCAGAGAGGGAGGGAGGCTTCCCTTCGTCCCAGCCCTGCCAGGCACACAAGCAATTTTAAAGTCAAACAGACCCCAGTTCCCAGCTCTTCCATCCCCTTGCTGCTCTGTACCTCCTGCCAGGGGGCCAAGGTGGGTGAGGGGGACGCCACAGGCTTGGCCAAGAAAGCCATGCGGACAGCCTCCCAGGAGGCCCCTCCGGAGGCAGGAAAATCACCGGCGCCGGCACTGGCGTGGAGCTATCAACCCGTCTGAGCACAGGCTCACGCTGACCTCATTCAGCACAGGACGCGACGTGCAGGGGTCTCAGGGGGAGTTAGTGGGGGAGATCCTCAGTCCCTTCTGACATCCATCCCTTCTTCCAAGAAATGCTGCCCAGAAGGAGGGAGGATCCCCAAGCACCAGTGGAGACAGAACCCAGAGTCTGGAGTTCATTCTCAACCCCCTTCCGTGCCTCATTGTCTCTCCCTGGAAATGGAGCCACTCTTTCTTGACATTCCCCTGGCTGAGAGACTGCATGTTCTGGAAATGCTCCATTTCAGGTCCTGGAGATTGCCACCCACTGTCCCCTACACCGCAGCCACACTGTCTTCACTTGGTGCCTCTGACTTGCCAAGCTTCTGTCCCCACAAGCTCTCCTGCACGCCGCCCTCCTGACTCAGCACGCCACCTCTCCACCCAGGTGTCCCTGAAGGATGAGAGCAGTGGAGAGACAGGCCAGGATGAACCCTGGGCTCCCACGTGATGTAGGGGAGATGGGGAAGCAGCAGCAAAGGAGAGTAGAAGGAAGAGAACCAGGAGAGCAGGTCCCAGGAGCTAGGGAAGAAAGTCACAGGCTAACTGGCAGGTCAGTGGCAGAACAAGGACTAGAACCCAGATCCCCAGCTTGAGTCCAGCACCCTGTTCTCTACGTCTACTACACCAGGCTGGAAGGTGATGCTGGTAGAGGCCTCGGGAACACACGGGGGTGTGGAATCTCTCAGTGCCCATCATCTCCGAGCCATAACCCAGGGCCAAACCCCAGTGCTTCTCCACCGTGGCTATGAGGCCTTCCTGCTCACCCACCTGATGGGACCCCTCCTTCCTCTGAGCCATCGCCCCTCCCAGGCCCTCTGTCCCCTCCTCCACAGCCCAGGCCCCTACCAGGCTGGGCACGAGGGGGGGTGCTTAGTCAGCAGTTGCTGGCCAGAATGAGAAGCTCCTTTGCAGCCCGGCTGAGCTGCCCTTCCCCGAGCATGGCTTAGACGGCCAGATGTGTCTACGGTTTGGAATCCATGAACCAAAGCAGCCTTTGGAAGTAGAGCCTGCCTCTCCAGGGCCCTCAGAGGCTAAGAAGGTCCACCCTTCCTATTCCTGGCCTGTCACCCCTACATCACGTTCCCTGCTGATCTCATGAGGGGACGCAATCTTTGTGCCACAGCCAGAGGAAGGAAGGACTCCTGCGGGTGAGCCCCGTGAGCCTTCTCACCAGGGCACCAATGGCTGATACCCACTGCTCCTGGGAGCCTGTTGGGCTGAGGAACAGGGAGGGAGCTAGAGACTGTGGCCTGTGAGGAAAGCTCCGAGATGGAGGGGTGGGTGAGGAGGCATCAGTTGGAGGCTGACACGGTGGCTCCAGGGCCTTCCCACTTTCAGGCCTGGGGAGTCTGGCTGGCCTGAGCTCTGAGCAGTGCTGCCCGGTGGCCCTATGATTCCAGGCCCCAAACTCCCACCCTGCAGCCACCACTAGGTCCTAGGGTCCCTGGCTTGGCCTGCAAGGTCCAGTTGTGGGGCAAGGACTCAGAGCCAGGGCCTGTCTTCCCTTTGGAAACAGATGACTTAACAGCTTCAGGGGAGAAAAATAAATAGCCCTGTGGCCGGAGCCGGACTCTGCCCTCCTTTGGGGGCAGTCTCTCTCGGCCCAGGAAGCACCGGGACACTTGGCATCCCCTTCCCCAGATGCTCACCAGCCAGGGGAGGGCCTGGCTGGGCTTCCTACCACTTCCCCTCCCCCAAGCTCCAGCCACCAGGCAAAGGGGCATGTCCCGGATTCCCATCTTCTCTCTGGAGATGCTCTCCTTGGGGGAGAGAAGGGTGCAAGGGCACGTGGGGACCGGCCCCGAGAAGCCACTGGGGGTGCGCATGGGACAGAAGAGGCCGTGAGCCCAGCAGCTCCGCCGGCTCCCTGGGTGAGCTTGGGCTGGCGACGTGACCCCCCTGTGTCTCCCCTGGAGAAGGGGACAGGAAGGGTACTTGCCCCCCAGGGTCATTGTCAGGGCTAAGTGAGGCACTGGGGCAAAGCGCAGAATGGCATACATAGCGAGTGCCCAACAAAAGTCGGCTGGTGATTGTTATTTTATTATTATTTATGCCACTTGGCTGCTGCCTTTGGGGTCTGAGTCCTCCTCTCTGGGCTGCCTCTGCCCCACCTCACTCACCAGGGCGGGGGCACTGCAGTCCCCAGCCCGCACCCCCACCTCCGGCTGGTGCCAAACTGCCCTGAATCTCGGCCCTAAATACACCCTCTCCTCTCCCACGTAAGCATCCTCCTCCCCCCAGATGTCTGCTCTCTGCGGACACCCAGCCTAGAGCTTTGAAAACATCAGGATGGTGTGTCTCGGCTCTTGGCGAAGTCCAGATGTTGGGGCAGCGTTTGGACTCCCCTTTCTTGGCCTGTCCAAGAGCAGGGTGGGGGCTCAGCGTGTCGGGGTGAATATGTGCATTTACGGCAGGCCCGGCCCCCAGCTTCTCCCAGTGGGGCCGCCTCCCTGGGGGCCTCTTATGGGCAAGTGGGGTGAAGAGAGCCCCCAGCTCCAGGGCACCGCCTGCCATGGCTGACAGAGAGCTGGGGGACCCCCTTGCTGGGAGGAAGGCCAGAAGGAGCACTCAGGGCCTTAGGGTGGGAAAGGCCCCAGGGTCTCTGCAGACCCAAAACCTGGGGACTGGCAGGTTTAGCCCAGCTCTCTGGTGCCATTGCTGTGTGACCTCGGGCAAGTCACTCTCCCTCTCTTGGCCTTGGTTCTGCATTTGAACAGTGAGGGGCTGGGTTAGACCAGGTTATTAAATCTGCTCAGCATCAGAACACCCAGAAAGCCTGAGCTCATCCCTCTTACCTGGGTCCCCTCCACCACTGAGATTTGATTCCATCAGTCCTGGGTGGGACGGAGCCTGGGAATTTTAAATTTTAAGGTGTGCTTCCAGGTATGGGAGCCACTGGCCCTGACGGTGTATAAGAACCTGTTGACCTTCTGGTGGCCTCTGTGTGATGTCCCTCAGACATGGTTCTCCCAGTCACTCCAGAGGGCTGTCATCAGCCCGCTCTGGCCCCAGACAAGCAGAGTAGAGCTAACAGGTCAAGCAGAGCCCACAGGATGTGGACTTTGAGAGGGGGTCCGAGTGGGGCTAAGTGTGTCTCAGCCAAGGGGTACGTACTTCTCTGCACATGTGGGGCACGAGTGTGTCTATCTAGGAGTGTGCGCCTGGGTGAGTATGTCATCAGAGTACGTGCATGCATGTGTGTGAGCATATGTGTGCATGTGTGTCTCTGAGGATACAGGTCATCAGAGTGTACGTGTGTGTGCCCATTTGTCACCCACTGGCTCTCCTATCACCTCCATGATGCTGCTGCAGAGGGATAGATGCTGAAATGTCCCAGGAAGGTCCTCTTGCTCCCACTCTGCCCTCCATGGGGGACATTTGTACCCACAGGGAGTGGCAGGGCTGGGCTCTGGCCGGGATGCATGGCAGTGAGTGTCTGGGGACAGGGCTGGGCTGGGTCAGGGGAGGGACAGGCTGGACAGCCAGGCCCGGCTACTCAGGTCTTATAAAGCTGGGGCCCTGGGCACTCCAGGCAATAGGTCACAGAAATCCTCCCTCCTACGAGACCTCTAGAGCTTGTGGGAGGCCTTGAGCTTGGGCAGAAGTCCCAAGGGCCCTTCTATCCTGCTGATTCTCCTTCAGCCCCACCTGAGGGCCTAGGAGGTTGAGTGATGTGGGCAGAGGGGAAGGCACCCTCTTCACTGTCCAGGCCACTGTCCATAGCTTGCTCTCTTCACCCTAAGAAGGGTCCATGTGCCCTTTCTTTTCCTCAGAACGGGTCACCTCCTCCAGCTGCACACACACACACACACACACACACACACTTTCACAAGTGGGGCCCAAGCCCAGAATCTCCTGGTTTCAGACCCCATCTCAGTCCCTGGCTGAGGGTTTCAGCACGTGCTGGTGCTGAGCACTTTCTATCCATTCGCTGCTTTCATGGGGTCCTGCTTCGTTAAGGACCAAAGCTGGAGGAAGAGAAAGCAGGAGAGGACATGACGTGTGGTTTGGGAAGAGAGCCACGGAAAGCTAAGGAGGGTAGCTCAGGGTATGGCAGCAAATGGCAAGCTTTGTTTTAAAGGGCTGGACAGCAGGGTGCCTGGGTGGCTCAGTGGTTGAGGTCTGCCTTTGGCTCAGGGCGTGATCCCAGGGTCCTGGGATCAAGTCCTGCATCGGGTTCCCCACAGGGAGCCTGCTTCTCCCTCTGCCTCTCTCATGAATAAATAAATAAAATCTTAAAAAGGGGGGGGGCTGGACAGTAAATGCTGTAGGTGATCTTTGTCAAGGCTGCTCACCTTTGTCACTACAGTGCTACAGCAGCCGCAGATGACTCGTAAGCCAATGATTGTGACGTCAAGCCAGTAAAAAATTATTTATGAAGTGGAAATTTGAATATCTTATCGTTTTCAGATGTCACAAAATATTCTTTTGATTTTTTTCCCTCCACCATTTAAAAAATGTAAAAAGCCTTCTTAATTTGTGGGCGGCACAAAAATAGGAGGGCTGGACTTGGCCCGAAGGCTGTGGACACATGGCAACTCCCATAACAGCTCAGCATCGGCTACACTTGGCTGCTGTGCTGGCTCCTGCGATAATACCCCAGCCGTCCCGGGTCGCTGCACCCTGACATCCAGCTGACCCAGAGTTCTGACGGAGAGTCGGACGATGGGTAATCCCTGACCCAGAGCTGGGATCCAGACCTAAGCCAAGAATTCCCTTAGGGGTCTAAGTTTTCAGCACCACCATTTCCTGCCTGAGTGATGTTGAGCAAGTTTCTTAACTTAATTAGCTGAGATTCCCTTCAGGTGCAAAGGAGAGAATTTCAACTCAGTTGCTTAAGCTAGCAAAGAGATTTCTTGGCTCCTGTGTTGAACTCTCCAGGATTAGATATAATAGTTTCAGGTATGGTTTGATCCAGGTGCTCAGCTGACATTGTCTAGAGTCTCTCTCTTTCTACCTCTTGGCTCTATGTTTCCAAGTTGGCTTCAGGTTCCATGATGGTCTTCTAAGGGATGGCACAAGTGGCCACCAGCAGCTAAGACTCACTTTCTACCTGCTTAGCAACCCTGGTTGAAAGCAAACTCCACTTCCCCAAGTACTTAACAAATTTCCAGAAGATGCTTGTAGGCACTCGTTGGCCAAGTTTGGGTCATGGAACCCCTGATGAATTAATCACCATGTCCAGGGAAAATGGAGCATCTGGTTTGTCTCTGGAGCTATGGGGCAGAGGATGAGCTGGATGAGCACACGCCTGGAGTAGAGGAGGGGTGGCTCCCCAAAGGAAAAACCGGGAGGATGAGTGGAGGCTATAGGCAAGAACAGCAGCTGCCTGCCATAAAATAGGAGGTTCATCACCCACTTCTGTTAAAGAGGGTAATGACTGCACCTCACAGCCAGTTGGCAGTGGATAACACCTGCATTGTGATAACCCAAAGCCACTGTAAAAAAGGCAAGAGGGAAATTAGGTGCATATGGTGTGTCTTTCACTTGGGGGACCTCTGATATCCACACCACTACCTCCTAGTAATAGAAAGTCCTGCAGAATATAAGATGGCGCAGCTATGGAAAACAGGATGGTGGTTCCTCAAAAAATTAAAAATAGAATTGCCATATGATCCAGCAATTCACTTCTGGGTATATACTCCAAAGAAGTGAAAGCTGAGGGGCACCCGGGTGGCCCAGTCTGTTGGGCATCTCCTTCAGCTCAGGTCATAATCCCAGGGCCCTGGGTTCGAGCCCCACATTGGGCTCCCTGCTCTGCGGGGAGTCTGCTTCTTCCTCTGCCTGCCTCTTCCTCTGCTTGTACTCTCTCTCTCTCTGTCAAATAAATAAATAAAATCTTTTTAAAAAAGTAATGAAAGCAGAGACTCAGATATTTATACACCCGTGTTCATAGCAGCACTAATCATAATGGCCAAAAGGTGGAAGCAACTCAAGTTCCCATTGATGAACAAATAGACAAACGAAATGCGGTTATGGTCATACAGTGGAATATTATGCAGCCTTTAAAAGGAAGGGATTGGGATCCCTGGGTGGCGCAGCGGTTTGGCGCCTGCCTTTGGCCCAGGGCGCGATCCTGGAGACTCCGGATCGAATCCCACGTCGGGCTCCCGGTGCATGGAGCCTGCTTCTCCCTCTGACTATGTCTGCCTCTCAATCTCTCTCTCTCTCTCTCTCTCTCTCTCTCTCTCTCTCTCTCCCTCTCTCCGAGACTATCATAAATAAATAAAGATCTTTAATAAAAATAAATAAATAAAATAAAATAAAATAAAAGGAAGGGATTTCTGACACACCCTACAACATGGATGACTCAAGGATGTCATGCCAAGGGAAATAAGCAGTCATTAAAAGGACTGTTGTGTGTTTTCACGTAGATGAGGTACCCAAAAGAGTCAGATTCAGAAAGTAGAATGGTGGCCATCACAGGCCGGGAGGACAGGGAACAGGAATCAGTATGTCATGGCTCTGGAGGTTCAGTTTGGGATGATGAGACGTTCTCGAGGTGGATGGTGGTGATGGTTGCACAACAGTGTGATTGTACTCGATGTCACAGAACCGTACACCTAAAAATGGTTAACATGGTAAATATTACGTATGTTTTACCATATTTTTTAACTTTAAGAAGAAGTCTCATAGATGACAATTCTTAATTCAAGGACAATTAACTCAAAGCTCCTTTTAGAAGTGATGGAAAGTTGGGGATGGGGGTGAGGGTGTCATTGGAACAAACTCTTCCCCAAAGCCCTCAAACCATGCCAGATCACCGCTGGGGTCCCCTGCCCTTGTGGACTAGTGGGTGGGAGGGTTAGCAGGCTCACTTCCCTGTCTCTCAAGGCCCATGGGTGGCTGTGAGGCTGGGGTCTGTAGTTGCTACCCTGGCTAAGCTGTATTGCCTTCCCTCTATACAGACATAGGACAAAAGCAGTGGCTTCCAGCACTCCCATGTCCCCCACCTGAGAGTGGGGGTCCTGCTTCCCACACCCCTACACACCAGGTCTCTGAGAGCCTCTTGCCTGGGAGGAGGCAGGAGGTTCAGGGGATGTATCTGGGGTTGCAGACACTCCGTTGGTAGCAGAGCCTGGCCCAGGCACTGTGTGCCTTCTGTTGGCCATAGAGAAGCTGTGCTGGTCACCTGTCCCCACACAATGACCATACTGACCTTGAGAGCTGCATCTCAGTCAAGGTCACTACTGCTGCACATCTTGAACGGCTCTTAGAATAAAATTCAAACTTCAAATCCCCCACCAGAAGCCAGCAGGTGTGGCCTCCAGGGTCTCCAGCCGCATCTCCGAGGTCCCCCTGCCTGTAGGGCCACCTGGCTCACTCTCTGTGCTCTGCCACATGACCCCACATGGACCCCACTGAGCTTGGGCTTCTTCAGCAACCACTGGGAGGGGCCAGCCATGCAGTCCAGAATGACACAGCCATTACACAGTGGGTGAGGAGGCCAGAGTACCATTTGTTCTTTCTCCCCACTTGGTCCCTCATTCTGGGCCCAGTGGTTCTGTGGAAGCCTTCTAGGCACAACCACAGAACTGAACGAGTGGCTGTGTTTTCCGAGAAGCTAAGGCCAGCCTGGTAGCACGTCATCTTGGTTTGGCTTTCCTTTCACCCTGCTCTGCTCCCCTCTCTTACTCTTGCCTCCTGGGATTGCACCCAACACTAAAGCATCAGTACACAAGCTTTACTACAGGCTCTGTTTTCAGGGGAACTCGAGCTTAAGTGTTTACTTTGGTAGAACCAGCACAACACTTAGCAAAAAATAAGTGCTAAGGAAGGATGGATGGACAGACAGATGGATAGATGGGTGGAAGCCCTCACTAGTGGAACAGTGGGTAATGACCCCTTAGTCAGAGATGCAGACATAGATACCTACATATCCAGGCTAAGAACATTGGTACAGAAAGCCAGGGAAGCTCCGCTCCACATACGTGCCCTCCTTTCCCCTCCCATATACTAAAAAGACACTCGGACACTCCCCCTGACCTGTGTACAGCTCTGTCTCTTCCAGATCAAGCCTCTTATGAGTGAACCAAGAGCTGGAAAAGAGGTTTCTGACACATGGATGAAAACTCGCCAGTGGCTAGATAATCCTCCTGAAAATGAGGTCATGGTGAACACATGTGCTCCTGCATACCAAACACTGCTCTAAGCACAGTGTGTAGAAACACAGGATCCTCACAGCACCACGTGAGGTGGATACTATTACTCCTTGCCTCTTATAACAAATGAGGTAACTGAGACACAGAGAGGTCAAGTACCTCTCCCAAGTCACCCAGCCAGTGAGAGGCTGAGATGGGGTTTGAACCCAGCCCCTCTGGCTCGAGCTGCTGTGTTCCGATGGAGAGTGGAGACAATGCTCTCCTTCTTCACCAGCCTGATCCAGTGGTCATGGTTTTCCCACCATCCCAGCCAGAGCAGTGACACAAGCCAGGCAGGCACAAGTGACCTCTCTTCCAGGTGACCCTTGCGCATCCATTTAACAGCTGGCTTAAAGGGGAGACCCACCTCAAACATCCTCCCACAGCAAGACCTGAAGGATTCCCTCTTCTCTGCTTGGGTCACTCAGAGGAGGAAGGAGGAAGGGGCAGCTTTAGTCTGAATGAAGATTTATAGGTCTCCATCTGCAGACTTCTCCATTCTCCAGATGGAGAGCCACCGGTGATCCCGTCTCAGAGGAAGAAAAGTAGGGTGATGGTATAGAGAAAAAGCAAGGAGAGATGAAGAGAGGTCAAGAGGGTGAGGTGGTCTCACCCCTTCCCTGCCAGGCCAGTGTGAGGAGACCCCTGTCCACGTGGCTGGCTCCTTGTCATTCAGGTGACAACACAAACGTCACCTCGCTAGAAAAGCCTTCTCTCATCATGGTCTGAAGCACTCCCTTCACACGACCCCGCCCAGGACCCTCTGTAATTGTCTACACTGTAGCCGATCTTCTTGGACATTGTCTTATCTATGTGTCTGCCTGTTTCTTCTCTGTTCACTTGAACTATAACTCATGCTCTAGGAGAACAAGGCCCTCGGTCTCAGCTATAGCCCAGCACCTACCGCGGTGCCTAGCCCACTGTAAGTGTTTAATAAATATTTGTCAAATGAACGACTGGAATGTCAACAAGTGCTTGTTTAATTAAGTCTCAGGCAAAAGAAACCAACAGAACAACCTTCCAAATCTATGGAATAATAAGGGGGGGGATCAGATACGTGCATTTTTGGCTGCTGTTCCTAGTTGATCCAGTTGATGCTATACTTTTTCCTTCTTCCCATAAACTCGGGAGATGGGACACTAGGAACCTAGGTGGATCATAAACAGGCTAGGCTATACAACTGAACAGGCTGTGCACTGCACAACCCCAGGGAGTGCCATCCAGAGTGGAGTCTTGGGAAAGGTCAGCCCTAATACCTATATGGGAAGGAAAAGATGAGAGAGAGAGAGAGAGATGAATGATTCTGTTCATGGAGAAAAGGATTGGAACAGATCTGGGTGAGCAACCACTTTAACTGCTCTTTCTCTCATTTTACAAATAAAGAAAATGAGACCATGAAAAGTGAGATAGCTTTATATAGCAGAGAAGGCACAAAGCCAGCCAGAGTTCCATAAAGTGCCAATAACATCACTATCATCATGTCTCTTACTATATATTTCATCACCTTGTAAGGCATAAAGGAGACCGTTCACTCCTTGGAGAGAGAGCAGGGCCCTGCTCCAAAGCAGAAGTTGAGAACTTAAAGTTCTCAAAAGCAGCATACTGATCTCTAGTGGAATAAGCCACGAAAGGTCAGACACTGTGTCTGTCTATCCATCGCGGTAGCCACTGCCCCTGCCCAAGCTCAAGGCTGGTATGCACCATCAAATACTAACACCCCTCTTTACTGAACCCTAACTACCTGCCAGGTGCTATTTTAAGCACTTTACATTAACTTACTGAATCCTCTCAATATTCTTATGAAGCGGGTTCTATTACTATCCTCATTTATGAATGGGGAAACTGAGGCACTGAGCAATGAAGTGCCTCACACATGGCACACAGCCAGTAGTGAGTAAATGAGTGAACAAATGAACCTGTTGTGTCATCATCGAGTCCTTCTAAAATATCCCACCCAGGACCTCAGAGAGTGCAGAGTCTGCCCCCAAAGGAACAAGGGGCTCTTCTCCCTGCAGGAAACTGCATGTGCAATGGTCTGAGGGGAGTCTTGAGAATGTCCAAAGATGAGACGGGACTGGAAGGGGCCAAGAATGGAGCAGGCCTATGAAGGAAGTGTATTTTGTTTGCATTTATGAAGGAAGTGTATTTTGTTTGCCGTTCAGAGGTGCTAAGTGGAAGGTGGCAGGGGCCCTCATACACACACTCACACACACACAGTGTCTCCAGCTGACAGGAAGAGGAAATGCCTTGCATTTTCCAGCCGCTTGTCCCCAGGCCAAACCTAAATGCCAGCCCTAAAAATACAGCCTGGAAAGAGAGCTATGCTAACAGCTCCCTCCTGTCTCTGTCACCCTCCTCCCCTCATCCCCTCAGGTTTATTTTTGAATGAGGACACTTCATGAAAGTAACTCAATGCTGGAGAAACCTGAGCCCTTCTCTTTCATGTCTCCTTCCATTCAGGTTTCTGGAGGGGAAAGAGAAGGGAGGAGGGAAGCATGACTGCCTTTGGTTTAGGAGGAAAGCAAAGGAGACACATATAGCCCCTTTCTTTCTGTGTGATTCAGTGACCTGGCTGGCACTGAGGATTTGTCAAGCTGACCAGTGATGCCAAGCACAGCACAGGAATCAGAGTCAAATACACCACCTCTGCCCTCAAGGCACTTGTGGTCTCCATAATACATGGTTAAGAAGAGCACACTGCCCAGGGCTAACTTCAGGGCCTTCAAATCAGTTCTAAAAGGCCACCCCTTTGAGCTTGTCCAGAAATTACATGGGCAAATTAAAGCCAAGAATGAATAGTTTCTTATTATGTGTAACTGGAAATAAGGAAAAGAAGTCCACTCTTACTATTCCTATTTAACATTGTGCTGGGGTTGAAGCCAATGCGATAAGGCAAGAAAAAAAATTAAAAGTATCTCAATCGAAAAGAAGAAGCAAACTGTCTTTATTTGTAGGTAACATGATCACTTACACAGAAAAACCTATAACACCTACAAAAAGAGTTACTGGAATAAGTGATTTAGAAAATTATAGAACGCAAGATCAATATTCAAAAATTAGTTGTACTTCGATATATTAGCAATGAGTAATCGGAAATTGGAATTTAAAACACTGCCACTTATAATAGCTTGAAAAAGGATGAAATTCTTAGGGATAAATCTGACAAAAGATGTGTAAGACCTGCACACTGAAAACTATGAACCATTGCTGAGAGAAATTAACCAAAAAGGCCAAATAAATGGAGAGATACGCTATGTTCATGGATTAGAAGATTCAATATTGTTAAGAATGCCATTTTTGTCAAATTGATGTATAGATGGAATTGAATCCCAACAAAAATACCAGCAGGCTTTTGGGAGAAATTGACAAACTAACTAAAATTTTATGGAAATGCAAAAGATCTAGAACAGTCAAAATAATTTTAAAAAAGAACTAACTGAAAGCCTTACTCTACCTGATTTTATGACTAATTAGATTACTATAGTAATCAAGATAGTATGGAATTGATATAAAGACCAATGAAAATAATAGTCCAAAAGTAGGTACACATATATGGCCAATTGATTTTTGACAGGGGTGCCAGGCCATTGGTAAAGGATAATCTTTTTAACATATAGCGCTGGAGCAATCAGATATCCATATACAAAAACAACAACAACAACAACAACTTTGGTTTGTAATTTGCACCATTTACAAAAATTAACTCAAAGGATCATAAAGCTAAATGTAGGAACTAAACTTATAAAACTTCTGGAAAAAACTACAGGAGAAATCCTAATTACTGTGGGTTAGTCAAAGACTTAATAAATAGGATACAAAAAAGCATAAGCGGGTTGCCTGGGTGGCTCAGCAGTTGAGCATCTGTCTTCAGCTCAGGGCGTGATCCCGGGGTCCTGGGATCAAATCCTGCATCAAGCTCCCCACAGGGAGCCTGCTTCTCCCTCTGCCTATGTCTCTGCCTCTCTCTGTGTGTGTCTCTCATGAATAAATAAATAAACAAACAAGAAAACAAACTTTTTTTAAAAAGGCACAAGCTATAAAAGAAAAAAATAAATAAATTGAATTTCATCAATATTTTATTTTATTTATTTTGTAGGTCATCAAAATGTTAAATGTCTGCTCTTCAAAAGATGTGGTTATGAAAATAAAAAGGCAAGACACGCACTGCAAAAACCATTTTAAATACGTTTATTCCACAAAGTCCTGGTATCTAGACTTTATGAAAAAACTCTTACAATTCAATAGGAAGGCAACATATGACCAATTTTTTTAATGGGCAAAAGAGGGATCCCTGAGTGGCTCAGTGGGTTTAGCACCTGCCTTCTGCCTGGGGCATGATCCTGGAGTCCCAGGATTGGGTCCCACGTCAGGCTCCCTGCATGGAGCCTGCTTCTCCCTCTGCCGGTGTCTCTGCCTCTTTCTCTCTGTGTCTCTCATGAATAAATAAATAAAATCTTTTTTAAAAATGGGTGAAAGATTTGAACAGACAGTGTACCAACTATTTGGATGACAAAGAAGCACATGAATAAATGCTCAACATCATTCGTCATTAGGGAAATGCAAAAAAAGCACAAGGAGATACCTCTACTAACCCACTCTGAAAGCTAAAAGTGCCTTCAAAAGACTAACCACACCAAGTGTTATCCCAGATGTGGAGCAATTGGAATGCTCATCCACTGCTGATAGAAACACAAAATGGTGTGACCATTTTTCTTTAAAGACTTTATTTATTTATTCATGAGAGACACACAGAGAGAGGCAGAGACACAGGCAGAGAGAGAAGCAGGCTCCTTTCAGGGAGCCCAATGTGGGACTTGATCCCAGAACTCGGGGATCGCACCCTCAGCTGAAGGCAGATGTTCAATCACTGAGCCACCCAGGTGTCACAATGGTGTGACCATTTTAGAAAACAGTTTGTCTGTTTCTCACCACCCCCACCCCGGCCCCAGGTATTTACCCAACAGAGGAGAAAGCACATATCCACATAGAGACATATTCATGGCTTTACTTGTAATAGCCAAAAATCAGGACAACTACAACTCAAATGTCTATCAACAAATGAATGGATGTACAAACTGTGGTATATCCACACAATGGAATACCACTCAGCAATAAAAAGTCATAAACTATTGATGCACACAACAGGGTGGATGAATACCAAAATAATCTGGTTGAGCAAAAGAAACTGGATGCCCCCCAAAGTACATACTGTATGGTTGTATTAATATAAAATTCTAGAAAATGCAAGCGAATCTGTAGGGTCAGAAAGCAGATTGATTTTGAGGGCAGTGGATATGTTCATTATCTTGACTGTGGTGATCATTTCACAGTGTATACAAACATCAAAATTTATCAAATTAGATACCCTAAATACATAGTGTGTAGCTCATTTCCTGTCGGTTATATCTCAATAAAGGTGTTTTTTACAAAGCTGAGAGTGGGCTTAAGTAAGGATTCTTATGCAAACCACAGAAAGCCCCACATGCCGAAGTCCACACAGGATTCCAGGTGGGTTTGTGGGCCTCCTGAATACCTGAGAAGTCCACCCTCAGAGCTCAGCTTCTATGTCCCTGGTCTAGAGCAGCATCAGTTACTCTCCACCTAAACATAATGCTTGATGGAGACTTTCCCCTCAGTACCGGCCACACTGGCCTGGTCTCAAGCACGTGTTTGTGACAAAACCAGTGGGGATCATAGTAAGGCATTGAGCCCTGAGACACAGCCAAAACATTGGACCCTCTATGGATCACACCCAGGGAGCTGGCCGCTGAGGCACTGTGCACACATGTCTGGACTCTTGTCCCTTAAGAATAGCAAAGACTTAGAGCAGCCATCCTCGCAGGGGCTGGAGGAAACAAGAGCTGCCTCTGTTTCCCCATCTTCCTCTCCTGCCTGGGTCTCCTGGACACAGGCCTCCATCACCATGGGCAGACATGCGGCCATAGCCTGTAATGAAATGGGCCCGGCCACTGGGGCTTCCCTGGTTTCTGAGCCTCGACCCCGAACACAGCTGACCCCTAACTCCCCAAGAATGACCCCAGACACTAGCCAGAGGCTGACCCCTGGCCCTAGCCCCCACCCTGGACTGAATGCTAATTCCCATCAGAGCTGACCCTGACACTGACCCCTCACCAACCCCACGAGGGCATCTAGACGAGGAACCACAAGTGCTCAAGGCTGAGCCCTTCTTCAGGATGCACAGCAAAAGTCATTTTTTCAGGGACTCCTAGGTGGCTCAGCGGTTGAGCGTCTACCTTTGGCTCAGGTGTGATCCCAGGGTCCTGGGATCAAGTCCAGCATTGGGCTCCCCGCAGGGAAACTGCTTCTCCCTCTGCCTGTGTCTCTGCCTCTCTCTCTGTGTGTCTCTCATGAATAAATATATAAAATCTTAAAAAAAAAATAAAAGTCATTTTTTCAGTCCTGTTGCCTCTAAACAGGAGCCACTACACATTGCCCAATGACATGAGAAGGAAAAGGTGGAGGCGCGGGAAGGGCCTCGGCGCGATGTGGCTGTATGAGCAAGTATTTCCCACCCTGGAATCAAAAGACCGAGGAGAGACACGGAACAGCCCGCCCCACCTTGATCTTGAGGGATTTCAAGGAGTTGGAGGAAGTGGTCTCGGGGCTCCCTTCACCCTGGGAGTCCCTGGGGAGAACTGGTTCTAGTGCCCAGCAGAGGGCGCCGTGTGCCCGCTGACAGGGCACAGTGGCCTGTTTCCTGGGTGCAGGGGTGGGAATGGGGGGCCTTGGTGCGCACTGGCCCCACTGAGCAGCTGCAGGAGGAGAGAGCTCCTGGCACACAGCTCCTTGGCTCCCCTCCCCGCAGCCAGGCCTTCCCAAGTCCTGCTCTGCCATGCTGGGGGGTGGGTGGTAATTATCGCTGGGTTCAGCTGTCAGGTGTGGGTGCTCTCCCTTGATGCCCTCAAAGCGCCCTGACAGTTAGTAGGCACCCAGCACGAAATGTTAGGGTGCTCTGCTCCCCCCCTGCCCACCCCTTCGCCTCTGGGATTAGATCTTGTCCTCTGAGAGCTTTGCATCTACACAGCCTTGATCACAGTGCTGCCCCGGTGGCCCCAGACACCCATCAGGACATCTGACAAGTATTTGAAAAATACCACCACTGCCCCACCCATCGCTATTTCAAAGAGGGCCTCTGGTGGGGCTCAGATGCTGTGAGAAGCTCCCATGGCTGAGAACCAAGGGGCCAGGGACTCTGACAGATACCCCAGCCCTCTCTGCTCCAAGGGCCAGCCCCGTCAGGGTCACCCGGGAAGTGGTCAGAAAGGCAGACTTGAGGCCCACTCATCCTAATGAATCAGGATCTTGGCTTTTAAAGACCCTCCCAGGTGAATGGTGAGCACATCCAAGTCTGGGAAATAGTGACAACGCGACAGCTCCCGACACTGAGAGATGGCTTTGTGACTGCCCTGCGGGGAGGCAGATGCATGGGCAGATGCCACCTGCCACGGGGACAAGAGGGAGGTAGTGTAAGGGTTCAAGATTGGGTGCCCCTGAGGGCCAGGGTAGTCTGAAGGCTTCTTGGTGGAGGGGGCAAGGGGAGGAGGCATTTGTGGAGGGGCAATGGCTGGCGAAGGCCACGGAGGGGGGCCTGGCAAGGAGGCGGCCTGGTGGAGAGGAGCCCCCTTGACGGGGAGGAGGGAGAGCTACCTGGAGAGGGAGCTTGGAACCAGGCCTAGAGAGCTGAGCCGAGCAGAGGTGGCGTGTTCACTGCAGGCCGAGGGGAGCTCTGGAAGATTCTTGAGCAGCACAATAACCTGTAAGTAAGAGCTTAGGAAATCTGGAAGGGAATGCAGAGTGAAATGGAACAGAATGACCTGCTTTCCCCAGAATCCAGAGCAGAGCAATTAAGGATGGAAATAATAACAAGGAGAGGAAGAGCTACAAGCGCTGTGGTGCCTGCTGTCTTCCCGACGGGATTCCAAGTGCTTGTTTCAGGTACGTGTAGGGCGGGTGTCCGGCTGGTGCACCCGGCAGGAGGGTGTCGGGCTGCTGTACCCCACAGGCTCCCAGGCAGCAGTTCACTGACGGGCCAGCATCCCCAAAGCCCCTGTTGTCGAAACCGCATCGAATGTCGTCCCTGGTCACATCTAGGTCTTTACCCAACAGACGACACGTAACCCACAGGGTGCTCACCTAGCACAGCCACGCGGAGCCTCCCCTGCTCGCGTGTCAAACGGAGTCAGTAGTAGCGGCCCCTTGGAAGCCTGAGGGAGGATTAGAGATTGTTTGTGCAGAGCGCTTTGCAAAATGTCGGGCACGCAGTAGGGTCAATAAATGGCACAGAGCCACCGGGTGGGGGTGACATTGGAGACTGGAGACTGGGTGGATGAGCAGTACCTCGCTGCAGCCTCCTGGACTGCCTGGCTCCCCTGCTGACCTGCAGGCTCCAGGTTCCACTCCCACCCTAAGCCCTGCCCCTTTGCAGACCTGACACCCTGTCCCAGGATCCAGCACCCTGTCCCAGGACCCAGCACCCTGCCCCAGGACGTGGCACCCTGATCCAGGACATGACACCCTGCCCAAGGATGTGACACCCTGCTCCAGGACAAGGCACCCTGTCTCAGGACCCGGAACCCTTCTCAGGGCCTGGCACCCTGCCTCAGGACCCAGCACCCTGTCTCAGGGCCCAGCACCCTGCCCCAGGACCCAGCACCTTGCCCTAGGACACAGCACCCTGCCCCAGGACACAGCACCCTGATCCAGGACCCGGCACCCTGCCCCAGGAAATGGCACCCTGATCCAGGACCCAGCACCCTGTCTCAGGACCCAGCACCCTGCCTCAGGACCTAGCACCCTGCCCCAGCACACAGCACCCCTCACTGCTCTTCCTTCAGCCTAAATCCCCTACCTCCTCTTCCTTTAGGTTAAAAGAAAAACCTCACTCTAGTGAGTAAGAAAGAACAAGTCCTGGGGCATGGTCCTGAGTGCTGAGGCTGGGTTAGAGCCCCCAGCCTGCCCTGTGGCCGTGGCCCCGGTGCTGAGGGGACACCGGTGTCCTGCCTCTGGGGTCTTGCCCACTTCCCTACCGGGCTGCTCAAGGGCTCCCTGGGGCCGGGAAGTCCCAGGCTCAGCCTGTGGCCTGAGAGCCTGGCCCCGCATCTGGCACCATGCAGGCAGGCAATAATATTGAGTGACGGAAGGAAGGAAGGAAGGAAGGAAGGAAGGAAGGAAGGAAGGAAGGAAGGAAGGAAGGAACATTCCCTCCCGGAGTCATTCCTCCAAACCTGCTGTGACCCACCCAGGGTCCCTGCTTAACGGGGAAGGTAATGTAACGTCATGAAGAGCAGTCAGACAGCTTGGGTTTGGATCCCGGCTCTCCCACTTACGGGCTGTGACTCGGAGGAAGCTACGCAATCTCTCTGTGCCTCCATCTCCTCATCTGTAAAATGGGCTCATATGGTTGTGGCGAGGAATAGATTGATTCATATGCACAGAGCACTTAGCACAGGGTCTGCCACTTGGTAATTTCTCAATGAATAGAATCATTATAATAATTATTATCATTAATCCTTAGCTTCCCGGGCTACCAAACCAGCTGAGCTCTTCAGAGTAGAGACATCCAGGGTACAGGATCCCCACCCCCCCATCCTTGACACCTGTGGGAGATCTCAGGATAGGCATCAGGCCGGGTCTGCAGCCTGGAACGGTGGGTGTGCTGGAGGAGGAATCCGTGCAGCGGCCCCTTCCAGCCCACCCACACAAACCCCCAGGAGTGGATCAAGCCGCATGGGGACAGCCCTTGCCAGGGATCAGAAATCTCTCTCACCTCACAGCTGGAAACTGGGAGGCCCTCCTGACCCTGCCACCCTGCCCCAACCCAGAAAAGGTCACACCAGCAGATTGCTCCCTGCCACTTCCTCCCTCACCTTTCCCTCCAAGTCATAAATCAGGGTTCCCCCAAACACTCTGTAAGACACAAGCCTTCAGGGCTATTCCCAGTCGAATGTTCCAGGTAACATTTCCACCCGCATCCCCAGAACTTCTTCATTCACATTAGCTACTAAAGGCCCTGACTATGGGTTGCCTGCGTGGCTCAGTGGTTGAGTGTCTACCTTTAGCTCAGGTTGTGATCCGGGGGCCCTGGGATCGAGTCCCACATCAGGCTCCGTACAGGGAGCCTGCTTCTCCTTCTGCTTGTGTCTCTGCCTCTCTCTGTGTCTCTCATGAATAAATGAATAAAATCTTTAAAAAAAAAAAAGCCCCTACATGTTCTGCAATAAAGAGATTTGTTTCCCTCTTGAGTTAGTTCCCTGGGGCTGCCATAACAAAATACCATAAACTCGGTGGCTTCAAACAATATACATTTATTGTCTCACAGTTGCGGAGGCCAGAAACTCAAAATCCGGGTGTTGGCAAGGCCGTGATGCCTGTGAAGACTGTAAAGAATTCTTGTCTCTTTAAGTATTCCTCGGTGAGAGGTTGCATGATTCCTCCTCCTCATATCGTCTTTTCCCCTGTGTGTCTGCCTTTCGTATGTTGTCAGACCTAGGGCCTACCCTAATCCAGGGTGATTTCATCTCAAGGTCCTTAATAACATCTGCAAAGGCCCTTTTCCCAAATAAGCTCATACTCAAGGTTCTGGGGATTAGGATGTGGACATATCTTTTGGGGCTCCCATTCCACTCTCTACATTTCTGTTCAACCCAGAACTTCCCAGATTAGGGAACTGCCATCCCCACCACCACCTTTTCATGAATATTTGTGAATTTATAAAACACAGCTTGGGAAGTGCTGTCACAAATCTGAGAGCCCTAGAAGTGGGGATCTGATGGTACTGGCCTGTCCCCGGCCCCATGTTAGAAAGGAAGACACCAAGGCTTGGAAAGTTGCTGTCCCTTGTCTGAAGCCACCCAGGGTGTCACGGAGTCGAGTGTAAGCTAGGACTCGGAAGTCCCCACAGCCAGCCCACCTTGCTCCTGGAAGGTCACCTCACTCCCCAGTCCCAGACAAGCTTCCCTGTGGCCTGTCTGAACCAAGACCCCTTCACAATGGTCCTCTCTGAGGACAACGCCAGCCAGGCTGTCCATGCAGCAGGACATCTGCTGGCCGGGCCTCCAGGAGACCCAGAGAATAAATGAGGAGGGTGTGCTGGGGGCTCGGACCCCCAGGGCTGGAGATTGATGTGGCCACATCCAGAACGACATAATGGGCCTTGCGGACCAGCCAGCCAGGAGATAAAAGGCAGGGAACATAAATAACTCAGAAATAAAGGGTGGAAAGCTGGCCCAAAGGAATAAATCCCTGCTCCCCGACAGGCTCAGTGTGGGAGTCAGAGCAGTGTCAGTGGGCCGGGAGGGAGGGCCACATAGGGAGGGCAGCATGGTGGGCTGCCAGCTGCCCCCCGGGGCCTCCTGGTCACATTCATCCCACATGCCACACTCACAGAGGCAGGGGTGTGGGGGTGAGTCCTATTTCCATCATCAAGTCACACAAATGGTGAAGTTACCCTCTCTGCCTGTTTCTTCCTCAGTAAAATGAGGTGAAGACCAGGCCTGTGTTTCCTGAGAGGGGTTCGAGGACCACCTACATTAGCATCACCCAGAAAGCTTGGTTAACATGGAGATTCCTGGGTCCTACCACAGACCTGCAAATTAGGACCTCGGGGAGGGGGTCCAGCATCAGCATAGCTAACAAGCTCTCCAAGTGTGAGAACTAGTGGACTCTTGCATCATATAGATTAGATAGATAGGTACATGGATGGATGGGTGGATGGATGGGTGAATGGGTGGGTGAAGGGTGGATGATGGATGATGGATGGATGACAGATGATGGATGGATGATGGACATATGGGTGGATGGATGATAGATAGATGGATGATGGATAATAGGTGCTTGCCACCATTTATTAACTGTTGGCCATATACTAGGCTGGGTGCTTTGCTTGTATTTACCCAATTCAGTTTTTACTTTATTATCCTCACTTTGCAGACGAAACAGGCTCAGAGAGTTTCCATGACGCATGTCATGGAATGAGTGGATGCATGGATGAGTGCAGGGCCAGCATTCGTGAGACCCCAGAGCCAGTGCCCCTGACCACCACTGTGTACTGCCCCCATGATGAGGGGACGTTGGGGTAGGGTAGGGGGTGGAGGGGTCATCCTCCCGTCAGTGAGAGTTACAAGTTTGTTGTCTCTGTGACACTAGTGTCCCTTAGAGTAGGCTCTGATCCCAAGAGCCCCCATCCCTACCCCACAGGGCCCTGCTCTCTCTGTGCCCCAGGGCCTGGGTGAGAGCAAGAAACCCCTGGACATGCAGCAGGATTTCCCTTGCACCAGCCTGATGATGGCAGTGAGGATAAGGTGGAGCCTTGAGCTTTTTGAACACTGGCTCTGGGTCACTTCGTGGGCAGTCTGAAAACCCAGGTGAAGTAGACACTCATTTTCCCTGATGCTCATGCACCCCGCCTTTTCTTTTCTTTTTTTTTTTCCCCTTCTCTTTTCAAATGGCCCCAAACCTTTTCACCTCCCTAAGTCTCTGAGGAACCAGTAGTCCTGCCAACTCTACCCTTTGCCCTCTCCTGGGGGATGGACTCATCTGCCTCCTGGAGGTCATGGGCAAGAGAGGGCCGAGGGGATCTTAGGAAGGGTTCCAGGACATCTAGTTCAGGGTGGCTGGAGCCCAGCCTTTGGACCTGATTTTCAGGAGATACAAAAAAGAAAGGCTCTGCTTCATTTGGGCCTGCTGCAGAGGGAAATGGAAACCAGATGTGTGGGGCTTGGGGGAACAATCTCAAGACTGGGGGCATTAGCACCTCGTTCCCACTGTCCTCAGCCTTGCTGTGGGGTCACCGGCAGGAACACAGCCCTCCCAGCTGCCTCCTTCACTCAGATAAGACAAGCAGGGAGGAGAACCCTCCTGAGCTGTGGAAAGCTGCAGGATGCCTGGGAATTCTGGGCTGAACAGACAAATAGGAGGTCTGCTGGTCAGGGCCAAGACGCAAGGTCCCGGGCATGAAATCGCTGGAATGAGATCACGTAGCAGCACCATTCGGCCAAGGTATAAACCTGGCCATTTATTCTCCCGCTGGCATTCTGCTACTGTCGTTTCCTTGGTGCAAAACAGGGCCTTCAGTGAAAATGGAGATGCTCTGGGAAAGAGGACGATGGTAAACCACTTCCAGTCATTCCTCCCCGAGGGCAAGTTGGTTGGTCATGGCCCAGAACTCTAAGGTGGGGGCTAATTTTTCATAATCTAGTTGAAGAGTTCTCAATCCCGGCTGCATGTTCAAACCCCCTGGTGAGTGTTAAGAGAAAGAGCACACAGGGGCCCGGTCCCAGCACAGGGATTCCGATTCAGTGACTGGGGAGGAGCTGGGTGTATTTCAGATTTCTCCAGCTGGGTGCCTTCCTACCCAGCTTCCAATACAGTGAAAATCCTGCATAGGTGGGCAAAAACCCTTCAGCCTCACTACTCATGACCTCTAGACCAGCAGCATGGGCAACCCCTAGGAGCGTATTAGAAATGCAGCCCCTCTGGCCTGACCTTGGCCCTCCTGAATCTAACCTGCACCTAAGCAAGACCTCTAGGTGATTTGCAGGAGCGTTGAAGTTTAGAAGGCTTACAGGGAATGTAGACCTTTGCTCCCGTCTTCCTCTTCAGGTCAGGCCTCTGGGCAGAGAAGGTTTCATAAGACTTGTCTTCCCTTTACCCCCCTAGAACTCCACCTTCCCCGACCCAGATCCTTATCAGCCACAGAGGCTACTTGTCTGCAGTGATAGGAGTGCAGGGCACTTGTGTAGGAAACCCTCTCTCTGCTCACCCCCAGGATGTCCCAAGCCTTCTTCCCTCAAGGGAGTGTGGGTGATTTACTGCCTGAGACACTGGGATGGAGGGGCGGGAGTGCTGCGAGACAGGGCAAGGGCTGGCAGCCAGCCTGACCAAACATAGTAGTGTCAGCAGTTGCCTAGGCCCGTGAGGAGCCCCAACCCTCAAAGATGCATTAACTCTATGTGGAGAAAGATGGGCTGTTTTGTTTTTCTCTTTTAACAAGCAAGGCTTGTTCCAGGGACTGTGAGCATATGTTGCCAGGCCTGTTCTAACCAGGGCTACACCTGCTAATTCTGTTCTCAAGACCCAAACAGCCTCTAGTAGGTCCCTGCCCTCATGTGACCCACTCCTGCTTCTGTCCCCCTTTCTCCACAATCCCATCAGCTTTCAGAGTTTTGGGAAAGGAAGTCTGGATTGGAGCTGACATAGCAGGTGGACTGGTGACCACATAAAGGAGAAGAGAGGGTCAGAAGCCACAGGTCCAGAGTGGCCCTGGGCCTATTGAGGTCCAGGTCACAGTGCAAAGCCAGCAGGGAATCACCCACCCCCACCCCACCCCACAAATGGAAGCAACTGGAAACCTGGTCCTGCAATGCCAGGGCAAAGTCATGCAAGAAGGAAAAGCTTGCAGGAGAAGGGGCCCCATGTATTAGAGATGTTCTCTCAGTTATGTCACCCCTGAAAGGGAAGGACCTTCTCTTGTCTTCTGTGAAGCATCTTGCAGGGGGCTGGGAACAGCACTGTGGTTCATGGAAAATGAGTAAAGGATAAAGGAAAGATCAATGGAAGAACAGATGGAGGGTGAATGACTGGAACTTCTGGTTCCAACATCAGGGCAAACTAGACACCTAGATAAAGAACTCAATTCTGGATAAATTACAATACATCTTAAAACACATTTCTGAGCTCGCAGAGTGTTCGTGAAATGTTCAAAGGAGGACAAAACTCACAAGAAGCTGAAACCTGAAGACAATATTGACCTGAGGGTAAATACCTTTACTGACAACAGCAAAGAGAATCACCTTCAGGTTGAGAGAGCTAAAACATGATATTCCTCTATTATGTCCAGGGCCCTGGGAAGGGCCCACAGGGGTTCCAGGTCAGAGGTATCTCTCTGGCTCCCAGCCAAGCACAAGTTCTCTCAAAGTAGACTCAAATGAGACCCAAAGATTAAATTTACCAAAATGTGAACTTACAATAAAAAAAAAAAATCACCAAACATACAAAGATATGAGTGACCACAGATTTAGCAAGTACTGCAAAAGTTAGAATCCTCAAAGAAGGACAACTAAACAACAGTTTTCAGACATTGGCCAATAGGCAACTCAGGACTGAGAGAGAACAAGTGAGATCAGACTTAACCCCAATTTTCTGCATGGAGGGAATTTCTGGAATGCAGAGCTGGATAAGGGAACCCAGACAGCGGCCAACAGTCTCACTGAGTTGAAGAAAGAGACATAGGAGTCTGGGGAGGCCAAGGTGCCTCGAATTTGCAGAACAGAATACCAGAGGAGAAGGAGTTCTGCAGAGAAAGGACTTCTAAAATCTGCTTGGAGTCCCCGTGAATCTTCCACTGACTTCCAATCTGTAAACACGCAGAGGTGAGCAAAGAACAACATCTGAGAGAAGAACAATATCTGAGAGAAGAACAACTACCAGGGAGCTATAAGCTGAAAAAATTCCCAGAGCCCACACAGGGCTGGGAATCACTGGAATTGTTTGTTTCTCATACTATTACCCAATTGTTCTAGTATCTTCTGTTGAAAAAGATATCTCCTAACATTATAACTGTTCTAGGTCCTAGCCACTGCAGTAAGACATGAACCCACCCACATTGGAAAAGAAGTACAGGGGCACCTAAGTAGTTCAGTTGGTTAAGTCCTCAACTCTTGATTTTGGCTCAGGTCATGATCTCATGGGTCTTAAGATCAAGCCCTATGTCAGGCTCCTTGCTCAACCAGGAATCTGCTTGTCTCCCTCTGCCCTTCCTCCTGCTTACACTATCTCTCTCTCTTAAATAAGAAATAAATCCTAAAAAAAAAAAAAAAAAAGAATAAAAAAGAAAAAGAAAGGAAGTTCAACTGTCTATTTTTAAGCAATGCAATTGTGTAAATAGAAGGTCTTAAGAAATCTACAAAAAGGTTACTAGAAGGACAGGTGAGGTGAGCAAGGTTGCAGAATATAAGGCCAATATATAAACATCAATTATATTTCTATATACTAACAATAAACAACTAGAAATTGAAATGGAAAAATACCACTTATAATAGTGTCCCAAAATGCTTAGAAATAAATTTCATAAAATATGTCCAAGACCTGTATGCTGCCAACTACCAAACAAATGGTGAATCTATCAAGCTCACAGGTCAGAAGACCCAATATTGTCAATTATCCCCAACTGACCTACAAATTTAGTACATATCTAATAAAAATCCCAGAAAGCATTTTTTTTTGGTAGAAACTAACAAGCTGATTCTCAAATTTACATGGAAAGGCAAAGAACCTAGGATAGTCAAAATAATACTGAAATGAAAAGCAAAGTTAGAAACATACACTACCTGTTATCCAGACTTATTATTAAGCTATTGTAATCAAACTATGTGATACTGGCATAAGGATAGAGAAAATGTAGATCAGTGGGACAGAATGGAGATTCCAGAAATCAATCCACACATATATGGCAGATTTGACAAAGATATTAAGATACTTTAATATAGAAAGACTAGTCTTTTCAACAATGGTTCTTGAACAACTGGATAGCCATACAAAAAAAAAAATTCAACCTCAGCACCTCACATCATATACAAATATTCAAAATGGGCAAAGACCTGAATATAAAAACTCAAAACTTCTACAAGAATATATAAGAGACAGTCCCTGTGACTTTAAGGTAAGACACAAAAAGCATGACCCATAAAAGGAAAAAGGATCATAAATTGGACTCAATTAAAATTGAAATTTCCTACTTTTGGAAAGACACCATTGAGAAAATGAAAAGTCAATCCCAGGACTGGGGGGAAATATTTACAATACGTTTATCTGACAAAGGATTTGCATCTAGAATATATAAAGAACTATCAAAAGTCATAAGAAGACAAGCAACCCAACAAAATACGTGCAAAAAGGTTGAGCTGTCATGATCTGCATGTGAATGTTAAGGACATCTTTATTCATAATAATGCCAAACTGGAAACAACTCAGATGTCCACAGCAAGAGGATGGATGGACATATTGTAGTATATCCAAACTATGGGAAGTATCTGATGGGAATAATAGTGCATCAATAAAAAGACCAAAACATTTACACATGTAGCAGCATGAATGAGTTTCTAATCATTATGCTGAGAACAGTGGGTAGAATTGTCCTTCCAGAAAGATGCATCGGAGCCCCAACCCTGGGGGGTCACATGAGTGTGACCTCATTTGGAAATGGGGTCTTTGCAGATGTAATCAAGTTAAGTTGAGGTCAATTGGAATGAGTTGATCTCTAAATACAATAAACAGAGAAGAGACACAAGGACGAAGGTCATGTGAAGATGGAGGCAGCAATTACAGTTATGTTGTCATAAACCAAGGAGCTCCAAAAACTGCCAGCAACCACTGGTACCAGGGGAGAGGCCTGGAACGGATTCTCCCTCAGAGCCTCTGTAGGGAACCAACCCTGCTGACATCTTCATTTCAGAATTCTGTCCTCCTGAACTATGAGAGAATAAATTTCTGGTGCTTTAAGCCACCCAGTCTGTAGTGCTTTGTTATGGGAGCACTTAGGAAACTGATAGTTCGCAAAAGAAGGGAGATACAAATATACACTGTACAAGTCCTGTTTTCATTAAGCCCTAGAAAAGACTAATCAATAGTGACAGAAGGCAAGTCAGTGGTTGTCTGGGCACGGGATGGGGTTTATTGGAAAAAGCCATAAAGGAGCCCTTTGGAGTGATGGAAGTGTTCTCTATCTTGACTGTGGTGGTGGTTACATGGGTGTATAAGCATTTGTAAAAACTCAACAAATGGTACCCTTATAATGGGTGATGGATTTGCAAATAAATCATATTGAACTTTTGGAAACAAAAAAACGTATGTGTAATTGCCCAAATTCAAAACTGAATATATATATACCCTGTTAGGCTGGGTTGGAGTCTGAAAAATGGATATGAGTGCACACTTATTTTAAGACAGATGGCAGATAGATAGGTAGACAGATATGTGTATACACATGGGTTAATATACACACATACATTCCTAGCCCTGTCCACTGAGAGGCTCTAGAAGCAGTGATCCCCAGTAGCAATAAGCACACTTTGTGCCCAGACCTTAGTCTCTAAATACATAGACCAATAAAAGGAATAAGTCTCCTTGGTTAAATGACTAATTCTATGACTGGGGCAGAGAAAATATAAGATGGACCTAAAGCATCTTCTGGTGCCAAGAAATAAGGAAGTGCTTTTCTAAAAAAAAAAAAAAAAAAGCCAAAAGCCGGAAGAGCCAAACTAAAGGAATTCCCAATGGCAGAAGCTGCAACAATTTGACCAAAAAAAACAAATCCCCACGAAGCTATTGTAACATAAATGACTTCCTTAAAAAAATGGTGGAAAAGAGAGAACTCTTTCCTATAGAAGAATTCCAATTAATAAATTAGGAGCACTAAATGGAAAAGGAAAAAACTATTACAACATCACAATAGTAATTTGCAGGCAAGATCTGTTGATGCTAAAATTAGTGGGCAAAACCGTAGGAAGAAACAAAATATTTGTGTAACTCCAAAGCAGCTCCCCCCAAATACTTATTAATTAATTATTATGGGGCTTCTAACACATGTCCACAAGTTCTTTGATACTCCTCACTCTGGGAGATTAGGTAAATTCCCCTCTCAGTGAGCGTGGGCTGGACTTAAGCCTCACAATAAATAGCTAGGGAAATGGAAAACAGTAGCATTGATATGAGAAACCTGGCCACCACTGCTTAACTACGTTAATCAAAGTTGACATCACCAGTGATGAGATATATTGATATCACATACCCTCTGATGCGGTGCTATAAAAAGGGCATGTTCCCCTGGTTAAATTCTCACCCACATCCGTAGCCCTAATCATGAGAAAACACCAGATAAATCCAAATTGAGGGACATTTTACAAAATGCCTGACCAGCACTTGTCAAATATACCAAGATCACGAAGGACAAGGAAAGACGGGAGATCGGGGTGGGGGGTACTAAGGAGATGTGCTCATTCAGTGCAATGTGGTATCATTGACTGAATCCTGAAACAGAAAAGGAGACATGAGTGGAAAAATGAGAAAGCCTAATAAAGTTCATGGTGTAGGGAATAGTAGTGGACCAATGTTGAGGTCTTGGTTTTGCAAGGCTGTATGAGGCATTCACTCTGGGGGGGAGTTAGGTGGAGGAAGGGCACAGGGAACTCTCTGTACTATCTTTGCAACTCTTCTAAGTAAGTAATAAATCATTTCAAAATAACAAGTTTTGATAAAGTAGGTGTAGCTCTTTAAGTACATATATGACGTGGTGTCAACACAATGACTGAGTGTGTATGCCAGGCCCCTCCATGCCCAGGGAAAGGCAGACGGTCACCTACGTCCCTGGCGTCCTCCATCGGCTCCCGAAGTAGTAGGGGGGAGTGAAGAGATGGATTGCTTAGACTGTAGTGACTTTAAGAAAGCTCCTCTTTCTTCTCCCTACCCTAAAGTACCCCGCAGCATTTATCCTACATTGTATCTCAAATTGTCCTTTGCTCTGTCATTTTCCAAGCTTTCAGATTCTTAGATTGCTTTTCCTGATATATTTTAAATTCCTTTATGCCTGGAGATCATGTTTTAATTTCAGTGCCTTCTCCTATTTTAGTATCTAATTATTCTAAAATGTGGCTCTCAGTCCACACCTTTTGTGCCACTAGAGGATATATAATCGTGCGGTGTCGTATCTAAAAATCTCACGTTGATTTGCATTGTTCAATGGGCTGAATTGTGCCTCCCCTCCTGCCTTAATTTATATCTCATTTTGGATCAGCTGTACTTTTGTCTTTATGCTTTTCCTACATCTCTTGAATAATGAGTGTATCACACTTAAAAGAGATTGAAAGGAGCTAGGGCCCCAATGGTGCGTTGAGGCAGCTGGATAGAATGGATCCACAGAGACGCTGCAGGGAGATTTTAAGTTTTGAGGGAAACACAGTGACATCTGTCGGGTGCTCTGCAAACTACTAGCTCTCGTAGTCCACAGTTTCGACATGAGATCATGCAACATTCCTTTCAACAATGTCATAATTTTGTGAAACCCGGTTTTTGATGGTTGCTGTGATAAAAAGCAAATGCCATGTGAAAATCATTGTGGTACAGGAAGTGAGGTGATGGTGTCCAACATGATTCCAAGGTCTCAGAGTCATGCGATGCCCAACACATATCCCATTAGTAAATGACTGTGGTTAAGAATGAAATATAAATGGTTTTTCCTTGCTTCTTTCAATTCACAGATTTTTTTGATGACTACGTAACATGCTTTGAGTTATTTAGACCAACTAATTAAAGGACTTTTGGGTATTTCTTCTGGCCTAGAGGAACCATAAAAAATTACTGACACTAAATGTGCTATGAGCAGAGAAAGTTTGGGAACTTCTGTTCTAGGACACTTGCTCCTAGCTTTTTGGACTATACCAAGAACTGTGTATATCTTCTTCATGATTGACCTCGTATGTATATGCAGGGTTTTTTTTTTTAGATTTATTTTATTTATTTATTTATGATAGACACAGAGAGAGAGAGAGAGAGACAGACAGACAGACAGACAGACAGACAGACAGAGGCAGAGTCACAGGCAGAGGGAGAAGCAGGCTCCATGCAGGGAGCCCGATGCAGAACTCAATCCTGGGACTCCAGGATCACGCCCTGGGCCAAAGGCAGGCACCAAACCGCTGAGCCACCCAGGGATCCCCTGTATATGCAGTTTTTAATGGGTACTATGATCCTTCATTTTACAAAAGGAAGTAGTCACACAGCTAACCAGACCCCTCTTTATCACAGCCTGCTGCTTCCCTCTCTGCGACTCCCAGATGGTGGACCCCTATGGTTCCACAAGAATCCGCCTCACTAACCAACACTTGCAGGGCCTTAAGATTACTCTGCCTCACTCTAGGCACGGTGTGGAAACTGGTTCACTAATAAGAAATGTCCCGATCTTACCTCACTACCACTTTGCTGATTCCTAAAAATTCATCTACCCTTTGACATAGGATTCTCATAAATAGTAGATGAGTCTGGAAAAAGGAAAAACCATTCACCTTTATCAATCATTGGAACCTGCATGTGAATGAGCTTATCAGAGTCTTTCCGGAAAGAAGGTTTAATACAGAAAAAGAGAGAGAGATCTCTGAGAGACGTGGGTCAGGAGGGCATCTCAGATGCGGTTCAGTAGAAACAGAGTGAGTCAGAGAGATGTGCGCAGAAAGTATGTGCGGGAATGCTTGTGAGAGATACAAGGAACCGAGGAAGGCAGGACTGGGAAGGGAGGGGGGCTCCAGCCATCCTATAGGGCACTCTAGAGCTGAAATGGCCCTTCAGAGTTGCCTCAGATAGAGACAAGAGGGCCAGGTCTTTGTAACCCAGCATTCGCCCGTCCCTGTCTGTGAGTCGCCCCTGGAAGGAGAGGTGACCTGGAGCAAGACAGCTCCCTGCAGACCAGGCACCACATCACAGTGAGGGATGCAGCTGTGAGCCATCAGCAGCCAAGAGTCCCAGCAGATGGACAAAAGCAAAAGTTAGGCTAAGCTCTCTGAAGGAGAATTCTAAAGAACTTGAGTGAAATAAAGGGGAAGAACAAGTATCCTAACCTAACCTGGAAAGGTGGGCTGGGGAGAGTGCCCTGCTTCAAGGAGGACATTCAGACTGAGGCCTCTCTGATTTGAGGAGTCGCAGAGGTAAAGAGCTGTGGAACCAATGATGGACAGCATATGCAAAGGTCCAGAGGCAGGAGGAGCAACCTTTAGCTGAGCTTGGGGCATGAGCAACCATCACAGATTGCAGCTGGCATGCAGCCTGGGTCAAAGAAAGGGCGTGGGGAGAATTGGGAACCTTGTCCTCAGTGGAAGCTACTGACCAGGGGGGTAAGTAACATGACCAGATTTCTCATGTCCTTTACGAGATTCTTTCCCTCCCATCCCTTTGATCAACTTAACCAATTTCACCTGGATGAGCATGTGGCCTGCCCTATGTCCCCATCCCCGCCCCATGCCAGGGTCTCCATGGCAGTCAGCGGTCTCTCCTGGAATCCCCAAGGCCAGGGATGTCCCACACACGTCCGAGGATCATCACAGAAAAGAACAGAGATGGGAAAGAAATCATTGTCCTCAACCTCCTCCCAATGCCCCTTCCTGCCCAGAGCAGAGCTGCCCCCTCTCCAAAGAGCCTTGTGGGGGAAGTGGGGCGGGAAGTGAATAATCCCTTTGCCAAGACCCCCCCACACCACAGAAAACAGAGTGGAACAAATTAGCAGGGCTCAAAGGTCCCATCTGGGAAACTACTCAGGGTTTCCAGGATCTGACCCCATGGCAACTCGGAGGGCACCAGGGCAATCAAGGAAACACTGGCGGCAAGTCCTCCGTCTGTCCCGTGTCTGTCCACCTCCGTGGGAACTTCTCCCGGAAGCCTGGGTGGGGGCCCGGAAGTGGATCTGCACACACTCAGCCTGTGTAAAACAATAGCATCCACCCAACCCGATCAGTGTTTTTTAAAACATTCCAAATAGTTCAATTAAATCTACAGATTGCTTTGACTGCTTTTTATTCTAGCTCATTAGGACAATGCCACGGGAACCATCTCTTAGCCCAAGGCAACCACTGAAATCAGCTGACGCATGGTCTATTCCCCAAAACACAATCAGCCATGCCAGAGTGGCCCAGTGAGTGACACTGACTTAGCTGAGTGTCAGTGACTTAGCTCTTCTTACGTGTCAGGTGTCGTTCTCTGTGCTTAACGGACATTGGCCTGTGTGATCCTCACAACAGTGCTGGGAGGCAGGTAACATTACTGCCCCCATGGCATAGATGGGGAAACTGAGGCATGGAGGTTTACTAACAATTCCTGGGACCACAGCTGGTAAGTGGCAGAACTGGGATTTGGATGAGAGCTCATGGATTTTAAAGCGGGGCCCGGAGGCACCCAGGGACTCCGTGGAACCCCTTCAGGGCAACAGGGTGGCAGCCTCCAGCCCCTTCCATCAGGGCAGAGGATCTGTATCATTGGTTTTCTCTCCAGCATAAATAAAAAATTGGAATAAAAATTTCCTAGGCCTCAAATGAATTTGCAAATCATTGGCGAGAGAGTTTTGTATGAAGAAAGGCATGCCCTCTCTTCTCTGAAATGCTGGTTTAAAGATCTGAATTAGGGAGCACCTGAGTGGCTCAGTCAGTTAAGCATCTGCCTTCAGCTCAGGTCATGATCCTGGGTCCAAGGATGGAGCCCCGCATCTGGCTCTCTGCTCAGCTGGGAGTCTGCTTCTCCCTCTCCCTCTGCTGCTCCCCTTGCTTGTGAACTCTTCCTCTCTCTGTCAAAAAAAAAAAAAAATCTTTGAAAAGGATCTGAATTAGAATCCAGGCATCAGGGGCCCCTGGATGGCTCAGTTAGTAGAGTATGTGACTCTTGATCTCAGGGTTGTGAGTTCAAGCACCATATTGGGCAAGCAGCTTACTCAAAATAAAATAAAATAAAATAAAATAAAATAAAATAAAATAAAATAAAATAAAATAAAGAAAAAGAAAAAGAAAAAGAACCCAAAAATCAGCATTGAATAAACACATCAGATGATTTTCATTCTCGGGCCAGTTTGGGGGAAAAAAGAGAGATGTGGTTTTGGGTTCCACCTCCCTGTCCTCAGGGGGGCCTAGGTCAAGCCCCACACCTCAGTTATTTGCCCGCCCTGCCTCCCCCTTAGAGATCCAGTGAGCCGAGTGAATGAAGTCAGCTCTGGACTGGGGGACCTGGGTGGCTCAGTGGTTTAGTACCTGCCTTCAGTCCAGAGTGTGATCCTGGAGTCCCGGGATCGAGTCCCACATCGGGCTTCCTGCAAAGAGCCTGCTTCTCTCTCTGCCTATGTCTCTGCCTCTCTCTCTGTGTCTCTCATGGATAAATAAATAAATCTTTAAAAAGAAGAAAATTAGCTCTGGACTATGGAAGGTAAAGGGTAGTCATGACGATGTGTTCCTTCCCAGCCACAGATAGTGGGTAGGGCCATTCCTGAGCGGGCTGGGGAGAACCCCAACACTGACACTGAACTTCTCTCCAGCTTCCTCTCCACACAGGCTGGAGAGAAGCTCTTGACAGAAGCATACATAGACGCCTGGTGAATCCCACACTGTGGCTAAGATGTTTAAATCTACCTGGTGTCCTCCCCCAGCCCCCGATGGGGCCATCCAGGAAGGGGAAAGGAACCTGCTAAGACGCAGGTCAGTGTGGAGTCCGGGCTTGGGAGTCCAACAGATGTGGCCTGCATCTGACTCCTCCTTGCACCAGCTCCGTGACCTTGGGCTAATTGCCTCTGTGCCTCTGTGGCTCAGGTCCTCATCTGTAAGATGGGAGGAATCACAGCGTGTGCGTGGAGCTAGTCGTGAGGATCGAAGATGTTGCCGAGGACCTGTCGGTGAGTGTCAGCACAGTAGGTATCCCCACCAGCTCCGCTGTGTGGACAAGATCATTCATCTTTCCATAGCAATTCCATCTCTGCCTTGAGCTCTCCATTCACCTGCAGTGATGGGCACAAACTCAGTGAGTTGGGGACAACCCTCCAGTGTCCCCAGGAGAGGTTGGAGTTCCTTATATACATGTGCCTGGGTGCTATGGGGAGGCAGCATGCCCCTGAAGAACTTGCCCGCCCCCCACCCTGCCCCCGGCAGCCACTGGGACATCTCTCAGTGGAGCCCTCCAAGACACAGGCATCCATCCACGCAGCTCATCACCAAGACAACCCTCATTCCTGCCTCTTGCCTGCAGGGTACTGGGGCCCAGGGGCCCTTTCTCAAGTTTGGGCTTCACCCAGGTGTGCACTTGCCCCCAGCCCCTCCCTCCCAGCATCTTGCTGCCCCCCAGAACTCTCCAGGGAAGCCCCCTCCTCAATGGCCAACGCCTGCTCTTGCTCCTGACCTTGCTCCCACATTTCCAGGAAGCCTTTTAATTTTCTCACTTTTTCTAAGATCTGGGGCTTGGGGGTCTGAGGCAGGGAGTCTCCTTTGTTTCCATTCTCCATCAGTCCCAGCAGGCAGGCTCTGTCTTGAACGCAGAGCAGAGGGTGAACTCCCAGGAGAAAAATAACTGTTAATGTCTCCAACAAGTGCATCCCCTCCCCGTTCATTCACTGGATTCTGGGGGTCATGCACTGGGAGAAGAATGCAGTGCCGTGGGGAAATGACACAAAGGTCAGAGGATTAAAGACCCCAGCAGAGTTTGAGCTGGGCTGGAAGGATAGGATGGCCTAAGACATCCTAGGAAAAGAATCTGGTGAGCAGGACCCAGATGTCAGAAGATGGAAAAATTGCTAGATGGATTCAAAGTGGCCCACTGTGAGTGTGCCAGGGCCATGTGACTGTGGCAGGGCCATGTGACTGTGGACTATTGGAAAGGGCCCCAGAGGCCCTGCCGTGGAGTGGGGCTGGATGGGCACGGGGTGGGGAGCTGGACTAGGTGCACATCCCCCACTATGCACCCCAGACACTCTCACTCAGGGCTCAGGCTTCTGGAGCTGACTGGAGCCATGGCTCATCCTTCCTCCACCCAGCACTTCCAAATGGCACCCACAAGGAGAAACAAAATAAGCTTGCATTCTCTCCCCGTGCATAGCGGTACTTTTACAGCTAAAGAGAGAGCAAGAGGAAGGGAGTAGAAAGACAAAAAGGTGGCATTGAGGGCACTTGAGCTCCTCTCTCCAGAATCCCTCCCCTGTGCTACTGTCCAAAGTGTCTCACAGGCCATGTTCCCGTTATGCCCTCAAACCTGCCTTGCAACATCCTGTGGGCCCCCCTGAGACAGCATGATGTCCCTGCACCCCACGGATTCACAGAAGTGACAGGTGTGACCTCCCTCTCCAAGCAGAACTTGCTCTCCCTGTGACCATACTTGTTCTGGAGGAGAGGGAAAGCTCTGGCTTGGCTGAGTGGCCTCACTCACCATCTCCTATTGCCCATGAGGATGCTGCTGGGGAAATTCAGGGGCCGTGGAGCCTGGGTTCTAGTCCCAGATCAGACACCCGCTCGGTGGCCCTTCCCCTCTCTGAATCTCCATGTGGAAAATGAGACGGCCAGGATGGAGATCCGAGGCCCTTCCAGGGCTGCGATTCTAAATCACCACCTGCTACAGCCAGATGTCATCACTGAGAGCAGACAGGGAGCCTGCTTTGATCTTGCAATGGGGTAGGACAGGCTCCCAGAGCTAGGCCAAGGGTGTGACTGGTGGGGGTGGGAGGACAGGCTTGGGGGGAGACTTCCCGAGTGCTCAGCACACCAGGCGTTCAGGCCAGCTCCTGGGCATGGGCCTATGACAGGATGGAGGAGGATAAGAGTTAAGAATCCCCGGACCATGGTTCAGCCAGGGGCTCAGAAGTGGATCAGCTGTGCCTCTAGTCCGGACGAGCCTCTGGGCTGGACTTGGTGGGGTTGGGGCCGGGGTGCAAGGGCAGGCAAAGCTCCAGGGTGGGCACATGCTTGTGGATTTCCTGGGCACTTGAAAGCTGCATGTCCAGAAAGGTCTCTCTCTCCCTCTCTCTCTCTCTCTCTCACACACACACACACACACACACACACGCGCGCGCGCTTCCACACACGCACACACATGCAAGTGTGTATAGTCTTCAGATTTCATAGTCAACAGACGCCTTTCCAGGGAAGACGGCAGAGCCAGAGCTGAGACGGGCTCCAACCCATGGCAGAAGCTCAGCCGGAACCTCTGGGACTGTTGAGCTGGCTGTTAAATTATTAACTACTTGAATCTCAGAAACACTAGCTGTCGTCCCAGCTCCGGGAGCACCACCCACCCCACCCCATCCCACCCTAATGCTCTAGTCCCGGATCTCAAGACTTGCCCATGGGCCTGCGACCACAGGGTGAGCACCAGACATGGAGGGATGGATGCCAAGCCCATCCCAGTGCCAAGCCTGGCATCCCCTCTGACTGAGCAGCCCCTGTGGTCCTGGGGGTTACACGTATGGATCAGCCTCCCCCCCACCCTCTGTCCCCACCCACCCCCAGTCCCTTTCGCTGCTTTCATCACATGCATCTTAGCCGCAGAAGGAATTCTGGGTTCAGAGGAGAGTCGGAGCTACTAGGGTCCGTGCACGTTCCCACTTTGAGTCTCGGGGTCCCAGTGCCAAGGCCAGACATTGAGGAGCTGCTCCAGGGGCTGCAGCTGGGCCGAGGGGACAGACAGAGGTCTCTCCCACGCTCGGGCCACCTGCCCCCCTCCACACTCCCTCACCCGACAACCCAGGAACTCTGTCCCCCCCCACCAGCCGGCCTTCTGATGAGTATTCCACACCAGCTCAGCCCCCCAAAGCAGCAAGGCGGCCCCTCCCTGCGGCCGTTTGCTGACAACCAGGAAGGGATTTTAATCTCAGAAACAGTCAAGGTGGGGAAGGGGAATGAGGGGCGGCCGGGAGAGCCATATGGAACCTGTTTGAAGAGCTGGGTTGGAGCCCAGCTACACCTCCATGCACTGGGGCACCAGGCCAGCTCTTGGCTATGCCTGCGCAGCTCCGGCCAGAGAGGGGAAGGAGCGTGGGAGAACAGACAGGCGGGCCGAGAGGGGACAGGCATGCTACAAGCTCACCGGGCCACTGTCCTCCAGGTGAGGACACCCTGGCGGGCAGCCCAGCGGCTGCACAGGACACTGGCTTTAGAAAGCCCGAGAGCTCAGCCATGAGCCAGTTCACAGGGGTCAACGGAGTGGCATCGGGGGTCTATTCAAAGCAGTCTCAGGGGCTTGTCTGGGAACAGCACTGCTGCTCAGCCCTGCCATTTCCTCCACCTGGCTCCGGGTGGAGATGATTCCGGAAGCCCTCAGACAGTACCATTTTGTCTCCGGTGTAGCCCCCCTGCCTGTGCACACAGCCAATCTCTGTCTCTCTCTGTTTACCCGTTACTAACCCCGTCCCACAATGGGATGTCGGGCCTACATGACGCCAAGTGGTCGGGCGGATGTTATGACCCGTGTGACCACAGCGTGTGGCCTTGGGCCTCACCGCGTGGAACTCTGGACTGATCCGGATTTGGACCGACCTCGCTGGATTTCGGACCAACCTCACCACGTTTCCAACTCACCATCTCGGTACATGAGAGGCCTGCCTGAACTTCTGTCTAGACTCCCAGGGCTTCGAGATGAACCGACCGAGTTTCTGATTGATTTTGCAGAAGTTCCGCCGAAACCTGACTGCAAGTAGCGTGACCTGGGTTTCCCGAATTTCCAACCCACCTGACTAGATTTCTGACTGGTTTGACTGAAAAGTTTTAACTGATTTCACGGATTTGTTATTTTTAAAAACTAAACTTCTCAAGTGTTTGACTGAACTCTCTGGATTCTGTTGCCTCGAGTTGGCCAGAGGATGGGGTACTCTCTGAATGAGAACGAATAACAGGAAATCATGCGGGGAGCCTCGCCTGGCTGGTCCTTGACCCGCCCCCACCTCACACTTGCCTCACCCAGAACCAGCCTGTGCCCCTGAAGAGGGGGTGGGGCACAAGGTGCCCAGTTTCCAACATTCTGGAAGCTTCTAACACTCCAGCGCCTATTTATTGCATTTCCATTACTTTGTGCTCACTCCTTGTTTCCAGCATTGCCCAACTCTTGGGAATGGGCATCAGCAGCTCTAGAAAATAATGTTCCTGAGTCCATCTGACCTGAGCTTCCATTTCCTGCCAGGAAGTTGTATAAAACAGAACTTGAAAGGGAGGGTTCTGGGTCAGCCTGCCTGGGCTCTGGGCTCACTCCTGGTTCTAGTTGTGTTGTATGTTCCTGGGATGTGTTAACGAACTCTTCTGAATCTCCATTTCTTCACTTCCCAAATGGGTGTGATTCTCTTCCTGATCTCTTGGGTTTGTTTGGTGTTTTTTACCAAGAATACTAATGATGGCTAATGATCATTGAGCATGGACGCCGGACCAGGCTGTGTTCTAGGGCTGCATATGGCCTTAGGATCCCCAGTGAATCCTCACCAATGCTCACAAGTCTAGTAAGTGGAAGACCTAGCACAATCCAAGTGGTTGCCCTCAACCACTCTGCGATACTGCCTCTTGGCAAGTACTTGCCTTGCACTGATAGGGTCCAGCAAGTGTTGGCAAGCACTGTCTTCCTCGTCACCATAATTATGATACTGTTATCAGTGACCTATTTCTTGTTGGGAAATTGGACTGCTCTTCGACTCCCATTTTGGTGAGGCATTTGTCATTTGATGGTGTGACTTTATATTCTTTCGGGAACACTGAAGCATCATAAGCATCTTCTCAGCTGCCCTCGACCCCCACCCCAACACCAAGGGAGCCGTGGGTATTTTCAAACCCTCGAGGCATGTCAGAACCATGGAGCTGGTTCTGTTTTCGGGGGGACCTTTGTCAATCTACTCGCATCTGGTCTGATTTTATTATGAGGATCTCCTGTGTTTCTTTACTGGCACCTTAGTGGGAACCAGATTTGCAGTACATTTGCCAGTCTGTGGTGCATACTGGCATTTGCCAGCCATCTGCTGCGAGCTGTGGACAGTGATGGGAGACAAACTGGACACTGTTCCTGACCTCACGCGATGCCTGTGGCCTCACTGGTCTTGTCTTCTCCGGGGGCGGGGGGGGCGGCAGGTGCTCAGGAGGATGTATGAATGGTAAGTATTCATTCCTCACCCTAAGGGAAGTTCTTCTTTAACAGGAAGAGCTGACGAGAGGGGCCGTGGGCTGCTGTCTTCAATCTGTCTTAGGTTCCTGTGTGCTTTCATTTGTGTTCTGTGCAGACAAATGCCTCTACTCTCCTTCATCTCCCGTCTTCCACGCCTTCATACACGCTGTTCTCTGCCCCGTGTGTCTTCCTCCTCCTCTATGTACTTATTCGGCATTTATTGAAAATCTTCTGTATGTTAGACATGATTCGGGAGCTGGAAGCACGAAAACACAATCCCTGCCTCAGTGGCTCACAGTGGCAGAGATATGCGGAGTATCAGGGATCCCAGGCTTGGGACACCAAGGCCAACCAGGGCCAGACAAGGGACAGCGTCAGGGAACATGCCAGGGCCCTGTGGAAGTTTAATACATATCTGTTCAAAATAAGCCTGTATATATACGTGTGTTGTAGCCACAAGTATATGCACAAATGTATGTGACTCCACATCTGAAGTGAAGACATGGTAGTTATGGGCCAGGGAAGGGAAGGGTAGTTCTTGGGTCTCCTCACCATGTAGACAAGGGCGATGGGGGGCTCCTTGGTATTTAGAAGCTGAAAGGTTGACTCTGGGGGCAGAGATGGGAGGGAAGGGCAGGACTATGAGACACTGATGTGTCAGCCTTCATTGGTGCCTCCCTCACTTCCAGCTCAGTCTGGTGGCCAGGGCTTGGGGAGCACACCAAGAGACAACCAGCTCACCTTAGCCAAAGGGACCTTCCTCCTGACGCCCTACACATCTGCTCCCAGAAAATCCTTCCACTCTTGAAAGAACCCTCCCCTACTCTGGCCTACAACCAGAGCTTGGTAGAAGGGTACCGAGGGACCCTAGTGTCTTGACCACTGAATGTTTGGAACAGAAACAACAAACAGGTTGGATCACAGGTTAATTTCTGTCTAGGGACTCATACCCCAGTTGAACCCTTTCCTGTCCTGGGGGAAAGTCAGTCACATGGCTTGTCTAGACTAAAGTGAGCCCCAAACTGAGAGGTTAAGAAGCAAACAGGAAGTACCCCGGAGGGAGAAACCCCACACACTACTGGAAGTGCCCCATGGCCTGGTATGGTGATAACAGTCCTTGCATCTACATAGGCTTTTGTAATTTCCAAGGAGACTTCCACACAGTGTCCACTCAATTACCATTTGCTGAGTCTTTACTTTGCGCCTGGCATTGTACCTCGTTAATAATAATGCAAACAGGTGCGCTGTGCTAAGGCCTTCACACACATCACTGTTTGGTTTGTAAAGGTGAAGACAAGGAGATGGTCCATTCCTCAAGGACACACAGTGCTAAGTAGTAGCATCAGAACGTGAATCCACCTCTCTCAATCCACCTCTGCCACCCCCCAGGGAGGAAAGCCAACCTGGCTCTAACATCCATGTTGCCCATAAGAGAACACTTACCGCAATGCTGCCCCTAGATCCAAGCCCATCTAGAGCATCCACTCTGCCTGGTTTTGCCCCATAACCCTGGTGTCCCTCCCAGACCCTGCCGTAGAGGATGCCATGACAGGCAGGAGACAGGCTCCAAGGAATGAGAACTTTGTCCACCACAACTGGTTTGTGAGGCATCAGCCCTGCTGGCCAGATGGGCTCCAGAGCAGACCCTCGTCAACTTCTGGCCCCTTGGGGCTCATCTCCTCCTGACTCCCTCCCCCAGGGCAGGAATAACCCAGCATTCCTCGTGGCTAAGGCAGAGGAGCATTCTTTCTGAACCGTTCTTGTCTCATCCCTGCCTATCCAGCCAAGGGCATTGGGCTCCATGACAAGGTCAATAGTGGCCCAACTGTCATCAGACCAGATCTATTTTCAGTTGTCAGACTGGTCAAACCAGGCCTGTTTCTCATCTACCTCTTTCTACCGACTCTGTGTAAACCTGTTCCCTAAAATGCTCGTGTCTCTCAGAGCCAGGGACTCCCCCAGTGTTTTGCAACATACTCAGGGGAGAAACTGCCCAACCAGAAGCAGCACATGAATTGCCAAGAGGCAAACATGGGGCAGGGTTTCTGGACCCTTAAATTCTAGCCCCAAATTATAAGGCAGTCAGGTGAGCCCCAGGGAACACCCAAATCCATGCGTCCTTGTCCATTTGTCCTCCAGGCCAGTGTGTAGAGGTCACCTTCTCTTGAAACTCGGAAGTTTGAGAGGTTTAATTTTTCAGAAACTTGAGAACCATAGAAGAAAAAACAGTTGCAGTACAAGAACCTGAACTCCAGCCCTAGCTCTGCTCACTCAATGTATGGCCTTGGCCACGTCGCCAGTGGCTCTGGGCGTCAGTTTGCCCATCATTTTAAGGAGAGGGCTGGACTTTGTCTCTGAATACAGTTCTGGCTTTGGAAAAGGTCACGTGCTTTAACATGACCAATCTAGGAACACCATTCTGATGAGAACGTTTTGTTTTCAAGGCATTATTCTATCATTCCGTCAACTCTCATGTTATCTCTCACGACACATGGATTTAATTATCCGAGTGCAACTTAGAGCAGCAACAGGATGAGAAGGAGAGGAGCTCTGACATTTATGGACCACGTACTATGCTCCAGACCCCTTCTAAGTGTGTTCCCTATGTATGAACTCATGTAATCCTCCAACAAGCCTGTTAGACAGGTGTTATGGTTACTACCACCCTCTTCCATCTTCCAGATGAGCAACATGAGACTCCCGGAGGGGACATTGTGTGCCAGGCTCGAGGGGTGGAGAAGCAGCAGGGCCCAGCTTTGAAGCAGGGTGGCTGTCTCCGGAACGCACACATTCAGTGACCGTGTCACAAGGTCATGGCAAGGTGGAAGAAGGCCTGCCCAAAGAGAAGATAGGGCTTGGACATAAATTATTCTAACATAAGTCGAGGAAGTAATGAGTGACCGGGAGAGGAACAGATGATGCCCCCTGGGAGTTCAGATGAGGGACCATGGCTCCCAGCTGTAAGGAGAGGGAAGTTTTCATGGGGGAGGTACCATTTTAGCTAATGAAGGATAGGCTCAGAGATTTTGGGAGAAGGAATGGTGGGGGCTGCATTTAAGGAAAGCAGCTGGCTCTGCTGGGGAACGACAGGCAACAGAGGCAAGAGGCAGATCAGAGATGAGAGCAGCAGCCAAGTTGCAGAGGGTCGTAAATGGCCCTAGTCTACTGGATGAAGACGATAGAGAGATGAATGTGTTTGTGGTAGAAGATGCACAGTCAGGACTGTGATTTAGGGATCATGTACAGTCAACAGAAGCAAGGAGGGGTTGAGCCTGGATATAGGAACAGCATGCACACTCAGGGTTCTGGCCCGAGGCAGTGCAGCTTAGGGGCTCAGTCCATGGGTGAAAGACCCCACTGCTTGTGGAATGGTGGATGGAACCAATGAGGGGTGGAAAGACTCCCTCCAAGGAGTGAACAGTGCAAAGCTTTAACCAGCATTAAGCCTGCCAGGCAAAGGCAAAAACATGGATGCGGACCAGGGCAGAGCCAGAGGTGTGGACCTTTGGAGATGCAGTCACTGCCAAAAACACGGCCCAGGGCAGGGATGAGGCAAGAAGCACCACCCCTTAGATCTCCTCCTGGGGCTTTCTGCAGGCAGAAGCCAGAAAACAAGAAAGTGCCCATGAAGGACTGCAGGGGTCAGCTTCTAGGGACACGGATCAGAGCAGAGGAAGAAAGAAAAACAATGGGGGCAGCAGAAAGGAGGGAGAGAGGCAGAGAGAGAAGGCCCACCAGCCCAGACCAAATTTCGAAGCTGTCCTAATGCTTTGGGAAAGAGTCAGTGAGATACTGGTCCAGGGCAGTAGCAGGGGAAAAGGAGATGTTGGGGACACACGTGCAGGAGTTTAGGGCAGTAAGATGGACAGTTTATCAAGTGCTTATCTGCAAAGCAAAGAAAAGCTTGTGTGGCTGCTCGGTGCCAGGGGTACGTGTCGCAGCCCTTCTATATTCACTAATAAACAAAACGAAACAACCCAGAAGGATCTGTTCTGGCATGATTTAAATGCAAAACTTGAAATCAACCCATGGCAATGAACGACATCCTAGGCAGGTTTTTGTGGGAGGGCCAAGAAAATAGGAACTCCTCCTCGCATTACAGTCACCAATCACCTGGCACCCCTGTGCACGGGCTTTGGCTGAATCACCTTCCCCATTCCACACAGGAGGGCACCAAGGCCCGGGGAATGAGTGGTTTGGGGAAGGTCACAAAGCAAGACAGCCACAGAGCTGAACCTAGAAGCTGTCATGACAGATGACCAGCTGACCCTGTCCATCTGGGACTGGAGAAATCAGGGGACTTGCTTCCATCACCCTCTGCCGAGGATGGGCCTCATCCCCTCCATCCCCGCCCTCTCTTTATCCAGCTCTTTTGCAGCCAGAGCCTCAAGATGAATAGATCTCTGCCTTGGAAAACACACAGGAACTAATTAAAGATGGGGCCTGGCCAGGCATCCCACCCCCCCAATGAAATGCTAGCTCCGGGGTTCCACAGCACGGTCTGCAGCCAGCAGGTTACAGGGCAGGGGATTGCCATGACGGACGGTGAAAGCAGCGATACCATTCGAAGCCTTGTAAAGCAGTTTCATTATCCTGCCGCAGATTTTTGGCAATTCCTCAAGTCTGGCTCGTTTTATGTCTAATTACATATCGCTGTGCATATCCCCCCCGTATGTTATGTTTCACATAATAAATACATGGAAGATTTCTCTCTTTTTCCATTAGCCCCTGCCCAGAAATGAACAGATTGCTGGTGTGTGCTTACGCAATAAAGAAGCAGTTGTTTCAGACACTGTGACACTTCATAACCTGAACTTTATGGGCCCCTGTCGCTCCGATTCAGAGCGCTTGAGAGAGAGACCTGGGTTTTCCGCATGTTGTTTCTGCCCTGGAAGTAAAGGATGCTTGTCAGGAGCCATGTCCTGGGCTGGCTAGAAACCCAGTCAGCACCTCGGTGTGGGGTCACAGGGGTGTCAGGCTGCTGGAGGATGATGTGCCAGCGGTGAGGTCTGGCTGCAGAGGCTTTCCTGGAGCTGTGTGTGCTGTTACTAAAATGCCAGGGTCTGGTGAGTGCGAAGTAGTCACCCAGTGCCTCACCTAACAGTCTATGTGCATTTATTAAACAGCTTCTGCATGCCCAGGTCTGTTCTAGATGCTGAGGAGGGGAGGAAAGAGGTCAAGTGTGGGGAAGAGAACACCAAAGAATAGAGCAGAGGAGAGAGTTCATCATGTGGTTATGAGGGCAGGATTTGGACCCCTGGCTTGAAGGCCAGTTTCGACTCTTTGCTAGCTGTGGGATGTTTGACAAGTCACTGAAAACCTCTCTGAACCTGTTAAAGCATCCATTAAATAGGGATGTCACAACCTATGGCCTCACAGTTGTCAGGAAATTTAAATGAAATAATGCAAGTCAAGGGGCTAGCGTGTCCTGAGCCCAGAGTGTGCGCTCAGAGCTCACCTATCACCAGACACTCTTACCAGTGTTCTCACGTCATCTACCGTGAGGCTGGGCAGTAGTGGATCGGGAGCACAAAGCAGAGGACGTGGCCCCAAAGTTCACAGTTCTGGATTTGAAGCCTAGCTGGTGGCTGGCTGAGAAGGAGAACCCTAGAAGGCACGCAGGGGGCAACCGTGATGGTTGGAACTATGTGTCAACAATATAGGAGGGCCGGGCTGCTGGGGTTGGGGGCCACAAAGGGAACAAAATAGGGTAAAAGGATAAAGGGGAGCATGGCCCAAAGTAGGAGGGCACAATGTTTTGTGAGAGCGTAAAACCATTTACTGTCAACGCCTCAAATACCAGTCGAGCATCTCCTGTTGCAAGCACTTATTAAATAGTGCCATGCAGCCTTCCAGAAAGGAACGCAGAGGTCCTCCAGCCCTGGCTTGTGGGACTACAGCCCATGCCTAGGCAACTACAGCACAGTGTGTTGGTGTGGGCAGGCCAGATCCGAGGACCCACAGGGGGTGCTGCGGGACTAACCAAGAGGGTCCTGGGCTTTGTGCAGAGTAGGAGTCAAAGGCAAGCCATGAGGCAGTGAGAAATAGGGTTTACTGAAGACAGAGAGAGAGGGGCGCCTGGGTGGCCCAGTGGGTTAAGTGTCTGCCTTTGGCTCAGGTCATGATCTTAGGGTTCCGTGATGGAGCCCTGCATCTGGCTCCCTGCTCAGCGGGGAGTCTGCTTCTCCCTCTTCCTCTGCCTCTCCACCCTTGGCTTGTGCTCTCTCTCTCACTCTTTTCTCTAATTCTCTCTCAAATAAATAAAATGGAAGAAGAAGGAGGAGGAGGAGGAGGAGGAGGAGGAGGAGGAGGAGGAGAAATAGAGAGAGTGTAGGTATGGACAGAGTGCCTGGAAGACTCAGAAAAGGAAAGGAGAGTGTCTCCTTTTTGTTCAGGGTCCAGGGTTTTTAGTGAGGACTGTGGTCGGCTGTACCTGTCCTCTCAGGGATCCAGGAATCAGTTAGAATGAGGACGAGGGTCCAGGTGTCCTCTGTAAGCCAGGGGGTGGCCTGGTCATTCCTTAGATGCTATCTATTATACTACAAGCCTCCAAAGAAATCACTGACTCCTTGATCCTTACAAGGAAGACGTTCGTTTTGTGTACTAAGGGGCATGGGTAAGGTAGGATGCAGGTCCTAGCAAGAACAGAAGCACGAAAAGGAGCAAAAAGTGGGTTTTAATGGAGTCCTTTTTTCCCTCTCTCACTGTGCTCAAGTAAAGCTTCAGAGTGCCGAGCAGCGGGATGCATCATAGTCAGGGGTAGGAAACGGGCAAAGACAAGGTGACCTCTGACCTGGTCCACTGACGAGTGACCAGAATGTGCATCAGGGGCTGAGAGAGGTCAGGGTGGGCAGATATTCCAAGCTAAATGGCCATTCCAACTTTGGGCCCAATAGCCCTAACATCACACTTAACATTATAACCCACTGAATGTTAATTCCATGAAGGCAAGAACTTTGTCTGCTATGTTCAAACATTAGCTGGAACATCATAGATGCTCAAAAAATATGCACTGAATGAGGAAATTGATGGTAATTAAATCATGTCCCAGCCAGTTCCTTCTGTCTGTATGCCCCCCACCCCGCCCCGCCAGGTCCAATCTCCTCCTGTCTCTACCTTGTTCTCTGCCCAGGAGATGATGAGGCATGAACTACCTCAGTGCCCTCTGGTAGTGCTAGGGTTGCCCGATGGGAAGCCCGGGTAGGAGACTAGAGGGAGGGAGAACAGTGAAGTCCAGGTACATGGCTCCCCTGCTAAGGACCGTCTCCTGCAGGCTAGGCCCTCCACAGAAGTTTCTCTCGAGGCAGCCTCCATAACATAATATGATCTCCCCAGGTGCTAGCAACCTATGAGACTAGGGATGGGCCACCCAGGTCCCCACACCACCCAATTATGGTTTTCTTCACCTTGGCCACGCTGCTGTAAATATCTCTTTGTAAATTAACCTCAAATTCTCCTGATCTGAATGTGCCATCTGTTCCTTTTTGAGACCCTAAATGACACATTCCCCAATTTCATATTTCTTGTGTCAAAATTCAAACACAGTGTTGTCCTTGTCATCACAATTTTGGGGGTTTGGTGGAAGATGGAGAGATCTCATGAACGCTTTACCAAGCATAACCTCTCTAATACCACCTTTTTTGCTACTCCATAAATACTATAGAACAGAAGTGCAGCCCTAAAACGCAAAGATAGAACTTGCAAAGAGAATTCAAGTGAGTGAAACTGGTTGGCAATGCTGATTGGGAATCTTTTCTCCCTTTCCCCTTTGTTCTACTGGTAGCCTCAGTGGACAACCACTGCCCATGCAGATGGCAGCAAAATCAAAGAACATAGAACAGTAGAGCTGAAGGAATCCAGAGACCATCTAGACCAATGCTTTCTTCACCAACACCTCTCATTCAACCAGGCCCACCGCCACCATCACCACCAAGCTCACCACCAACACTACCACCACCGCCTCCTCTACAACCATAGTCACCGCCTGCACCATCACAATCATCAAAATCATGTCCACCACCACCACTTCCACAACCATTATGTCCATACTGACACCAGCACCACCGTGCCCAACACCACCATCACCAATGCCTACAACTACCATCACATCCACCACCACCACCACCACCACCACCACCACCATCATGGTCACCCCACCACACTGCCTCCAGCACATCAAACAGCACCACCGCTATACAGAAAGAAAGAATGAAGGCCAGGCAGACATATGAGTCTCAAAATAGGGCACTTAGCTAGTGGCTTAAACAGACTAGAGCTCAAATCTCTTGCTTTAATCAAGGAAGCAGAGTTTCAAGTAAACAGTGACTTCAACCACAATTTAAAATTTAAAACAAAAGGAAGTCTTTAGGACAGTTGGGTATTGAAAGACAATATTTGTCTCACATTGACTTGCTTAAGCAGTTTCATTTTGGGTTGATGGCAAAGTTGAGCAGAAAGAGAGATTTCAGAGTATAAACCATCCTTCATCAGAGGAGTCTTGCAAATCTTTTCTCCTCATCTGTAAACTGTCTTCTAATTCTCTTGTCAGTCTTTTGCACAGTGGGAGTTGTGATCACACTGTTGGTGTTGTATCTAAAAAGTCATTGCTGACACCCAAGTTCATCTAGATTTTTTCCCTTCGTTCTCTTCTAGCAGTTTTATGGTTCTGCATTTTGAATTTATGTCTATGGTCCATTTTCAGTTGATCATGTTGGGTTTTTTTCAGCAAGAAGAATCAAACCATCCTTAAAAGGTGAAATTGTTATTAAAAAAACAGAGTCCTGTGTTTCGGTTATATGTTACCAAACTCTGATGATCTTCTGAGTAACAATCACAAATTGGTACATTATTGTATTTATGTTCCAATCTCCAAACTGAAGCATTATTTTCTTTACATTCATTCTCTGCCTTGATCATAGGGGTTAGCTTGTGAAAGCAAATGAAATGTTCTCCCCCCCGGGGTTGAAGAATTGGCTGTAAAATTCACATGCTAGTTTCCATCAAGAATGATCCTGGTCACAAACTTCAGAGTGAATTGTGTTTGGCTTGATGTGTAAGTGCAAGAAAATTCACCTATTTGCCAAGTAATAATACCGCTGGCTTACTTTTATGTTTTTCAAAAAAAGGTTTATATCCATTATTTAATTTGGTTCTCCAAATAACCCCAAAGGGATGGCATCCCTGGCATCATTGTACAGGTGAGAAGCTGAGATGAGACTGCTCAGGGTCACAATTTTAATAAGGGACAGAGACAGGCTGAGTGAATCCTCTGTGCTAAAGCACTTCGTGTGCCTTTTTGCAGTTAACAAGGACCAGGTGGCTTGTCTTTCTCAGTTGTCCTGAACCCATATAACAACTGTGATCCTCTTCCATTCTTTTTGCTAAACCAGGCTCAGCCCAGCACCTCTAGATCCTGGGAAAATGAGCTATACGTTGCTCATGACTGGACGGCAGGAAAGTAATAGGAGTCGGGTTGATGTTGCTTCTATAACACGTCTCAGCTGCCCTTCACCGGAAGAGATGTCTGCTGGTTCCTCTCAAAGAGGACTGGAGTGGGAGTCAGGGCTCTCCTGCCGCCTTCTAGCCATGGGACAAAGGACAACATTGATGCTCAGGGCTCTGCTGAGCCATAATGAAGGGATTGGAAGAGAGCAGGGGTTTTTCAAATTGTGCTCCAAGGAAGCATGGGGTCGCCCCAGAAGTGCCTCGGGGGATTCAAAAGGTAGGGTGGGGAGAACTTTGGAAGAATGGGAGAAATGCTCATGGTATGTGGGGGGAAGGGATCCCCAGAGTCGCAGTTGCCCACCCTGCCCTCAGTAGGAAGGGTGACTCTGAGCCTCACAGCCAGGGCCAGGCTCAGCATCGTGCCTGCCCCTGGGTCTAACACTCTGGCCATGCACGATGTATCCACACTGAAGATGACAGCCGGACCCCGCCAGGCACCAGGCACTGTGCTAATCCCTTTGCAAGCACGTGTAGCAGGCACCCATCTCACACAGTCCATAATTCAAGCGTGTAAGAATAGGACTTTCTTTACTTTCTATGACTCAGTCTCATTTTCATTTTGGGTACCCGTGCCACAGGTGGCCACGTCTTCAATGGCGGCAAGTTTCATGCCATCTTCCCCAGGAAGACGTCCCAGTTCCCATGGGTGGGAGTGGGGTTGTCCTTAGAGACAAGGCATCCAGGGAGACTCCCATGTCACGAGTCCACTCGATCACCACAGAAGTGCCTGGTGATCCTATCTGCGTGATCCCTCCAATCTGGAAGGAGGATGGAGGTCTCTCCGCATTGGGCCCACAGGGCACCAAAGACCCTCGTGCTGCTTCCACAGCCTGAGGGGACAGGGGAGCTCCCGATGGGGCTGCGGAAGACCATGACCTCTTCTTGCCCACTTTCCTTCCTGTGGGCTCTCCCCCGGAGGGAAGGCCCAGGTCTTCTCTACTCCCAGATCCTGGACCTCAGGTGGAGCCATGGTCCTTCCTCAGGACCCAGCCATGACACTTCGCTCACTGCCTCCTCCTCCTGGATGCTCTGCTGGTCACCCTCCTCTTCCTCCCTCCCAGGGAGTGCCTTCTGGTCGGTGGGGGTGGGGCCTCCTTACTCACTCAGGATGTTTTTCTCCTACATCTGTTCCCTTTGCGGGTTCCCCCACAGTCAAGGCTTTTGCACACAAAAGTCCGGAAGAGACTCCTTCTATTCCCCTTTGCTTCCCCCTGTCACATCCTCTCCCTGAGGCAATGAGCTGGAGGAGGCTGGCTGCAGGAATGGGAGCAGGGTGGGGAAGGAAGGAAATGCAGTGGGGAAAAAATATCAGTCGATTTTCCAAAATGGTACGTGGTGGATGGTAGGTACCTCACTGATGCCGGAGCCTAAGCACTACTGTTATGCACGCTTTGTATAGACGAGGAAACCAAGGCTCTAGAAAGAGTTAGCGATGTGCCCAAGGTATGCAAAGGGGCCTTGCTGTCCTTGGAAGCTGGTCTCTGCCGAGTAGATACCTGTAACCCCAAGCTGTGCTTCCTGCTGGGCACCTGCTCTCCTGCCTCTTCTGGGCCTACAGGAGCAGCGTCCACGGGATGTCTGGGTATCCCCAATGCCTGCTGACTCCTGCAGGCCCTGACATGACCCCAGGGTTGCACCCACTTCAGAGCCCAGCCCACAGGCATTCCAATACCATTTTTTTTAAAGATTTTATTTCTTTATTCATGAGTGGCACAAAGAGAGGCAGAGACACAAGCAGAGGGAGAAGCAGGCTCCCTGTGGGAAGCCCGATGCAGGACTCGATCCCAGAACCCCAGGATCCCGCCCTGAGCCAAAGGCAGACACTCAACTGCTGAGCCACCAAGGCGCCACCCTCCAAACCCCCATCCCCTCCCTCCCCACCCCCCCTCCCTACCCCTCCAAACACCGTTTTTCTTAAGGAGCAGATACTTGATCTGACTGGGATGGCCAGTAATTAATAAAACAAATATTAGCTATTATTATGTATAACCTCCTTGGAGCCTCATGACAACCTAGTGAGCAAGCTAACATTCTGTTTAAGAGGCAAAACCCTTTAACCAAGGTCCTGGACGAAGTGCCTGCACTGAACCCGTCTGGCTCTTTGGTGGGAGCTACGTCCACCACTTAGCAGCATCCAAACATGCGCCTCTTGGAGTTGTCCCTCCTCATGATTAAGGCCATAAAGCTGCCCCCTCGATGGTCCTGGATAAGGGAGGGTCATCACCCCACATCCCATACCCCTCACCAAGCTCTTCCCTTTCTGGAAGCCTTCATTTTCCATGACCTTCCAGTAAGGGTAAGCGCTCAGAAACAGGACCCTTGGTCCCCCGGGTCAGAGAGAGTCTCTTTCAGCCCTAGGGGAGGATCTTCCTACCCCATCCTGCCTGACTCGGAGACTTTGCAGACTAATGAGGTTCAGCATCCCTCACTGGCCTCAGACTACAGAAAAACCAGGTGTGCAGACTCGGAGGGAGAGTTGGCAATTACAAGGCAGGGAGCAAGGGGAGATGGGGAGGGCTGCTGCCACCTGACCTCCCTTACACATCCCAGGGGCCTCTCACATGCTCCTGATAGAGCTTCCTAACCACCCTGTGGCCCTGGTGACTGAGAACCTGGAGTCTGGACTTGCCTTCTGGCCACAGCACCCAAAAGACTCTGCCACATCCCCCTCCTACTTGGGGCTACAGCCTCTAATTAGACCAGAGTTGAGGAGCTCAGCACTTTGGGGAAAGCCTTCCCAGGCCTGGGGGAATGAGGACAAATAGGGATTGAAACCTCGCCCTTCCCCTACTTCTCTCCCCATTTCCATCAAACTCCCAGAAAAGGATCCAGTGTTCCCAATATACTCTGTGGCTGGACTGGGACAGGGGCCTCCCAGGCCCCCCAGACAGGATGCTCCTGGCCCAGCTGCAAACCCACCCACCTCTCTGCCATACAGGCACCCTTCACACCCCCTCCCCATCTTGCCAAGGCCAACCTGCCCTGGAGGACAGCCCTCCTCACCATCAGTCAGGACTAGTCTGGCCCTCTCCCACTAAGCATCAGTCCCAAATCACACCCCTCCAGGCTGCGGGGCCAGGCAGGGCAGCACAGCAATGGCAATAAGCAGGAGGGATTGGAGGTTGGGAAGCACACTGGCTTCTGTGACCCAGCTCTGGCCTACTGTTGCCAAGTCTTCTGATTTTTTCAGAAAAACTAGAAATCTAGATTTGTAAAAGATCTCAAATTCAAGTACCAACTATGAATCAAAATTAAAACAAAATGAAACAAAGCAAAAATTACTGCTTGCGCCTATTTAAAAACTTTTGTTCCATCAGCTACCAGTTGAGAACCTCAGGAGGAAGAGCCCCCACCCTTGACACCCCCAACCCCGCCTTGACCAAAGCACTAGCTGGCCCTTTTATCCCTCACAATGGCCCTCAACCACTCCTCTAGAAAATTCAGTGGACTCTGAGAGTGGGGTCCAGTCCCATCCCTCCCTCTCTTGGGCACTCCATGTGATCCTGTGGATTGCCCTTGTCGAAGAATGGCTTCTCCTTGACAGAAAAGGAAGGCGCTGCTTCCCCACCTGCCAAGGGAGATGGCTCAGGGAGCAACAGATCCCGCCATCATCTTTGTCTGCCTAGGTCATCTCGGGGAGCATCAGGACCCACAGCCCAGGATCTAGGGCTGCCTGTCTTCTCACTGTAAGCACAGGGCCATCAGGACATCAGTCCCGGGCCTGGCCAGGGACAGGAAATACTTCCCCTTTGACTGGAGAGTGGTATAAGGAACCACATGCCAGGAATGGGGGGTGAAAATGCAGCCCAGCCCCATTGACACACAGAACTCTGTCCATCCAAGGTAGGCAGGGTGGCAGGCCTTCTGGGGGTGGGGTGGGGGGGCTGGTGCACTGACTGTCAACACCCACCACCTCTACTCTGGCTGGGAAGGTAGACACAGAGGTCAGAGGGGTCAAGCTCCATCCACTGGCCCAACTCACCCGAGGCCCCGGGAGAGCCCCACGCTGGAAGACTGGGCTCCTGGCATAAAGGATGCTGGTCTGTTTTCAGGAAGCCTGGAAGCTCAGGTGAGACATGTGAACACATGGGAGGGCCCTGCAGTTCCTAATAGAAACCCAAACCCCTCAGATCAGGAGCTAGAGCTCCTTCCAGGAGAGCAGAACGGAAGCGCACCGCTGGTGAACAGACATCATCTGCTGACATTCCAGATCCTTACAAACAAGTGTTCAAGGGAGGATACTTGGAGATAACTAAGGAGACAGGTTTTAAGCACTCTGACCCAAGAGAAAAGTCTCAGTGTGCCTTCTGATGGGATCTTTAGGATGCTGATGACACAGCCACTCCCTATCCCTTCTGCAGGTCCTCCGAGACTCCTAGTGTCATCTTTGAATATCCTTCAGTGCATTTTCCTTCTGCAGGACATTTTGTAACTCAGACTGGCCTTCCTTTCTGTTAGTCAGTCAACAAATATTTATGGAGCCCCTCCAAATGGCCAGTGGGCTAGTCTACTCGGCACAGGTTTGTCCATCTACCCATCCCAGCATCCTGGGCCCTCTTTTTGGACACGTCCCACCAGTCACCTGCAGAGAAGACACATATGGTTTTGAAGCCTGCAGTCCTCCACCTTCTGCAAGCCCCAGAAAGCTCTAGAATCTCAACCCTCCAGCCACGGGAGGCAGCTGGGAGAGCTGGCTGAGCTGTTCACGAGACGCTGTCAGCTGTGCAGGGCTGACATCTGGGAGTGCCCATCCAGGAGGCCGGGTACTACTCAGTCCTGGACACAGGCCCTGAGGAGCCCCAGGACTGCCACCTCCATGGGGTCTTTGGAAAATGTTCCACCATTCTGTCCTCCTTGACCAGCCCTTGGCTGCTCTGGCCACATGCCAACCCCTGTCTTGGCCCCTCTCACGTCTTTCAGTGCCTGGAGCTTTTTGCCCACTTGGGCTTAGAACCCACTGAAGAGCCCTTCATCCCTCACAGTGCTGAGCTCTGATGCTGATGTGGCGCAACAAAAGGTGATCCAGAGTCTGTCACCCTTGGAGGACCTGCTTCCATTCCCCAAGGCTTTACTACCCGGGCCTCAAGATCAGATTTAGAGCATCTGGAAGAGCCACTGCCTCCAGGAATGGTTAGCAGGGCTGCACCCACTTGAGGAATCCTCAGGAACAACAGGAATGGACCCTGGGGGTGGGGAGAACTTGAGGGGGGGGCGGGGTGGGAGGGCACATGGTCTCCATGCCCCTTGGGCCCAGGACCAGATGCAAGAGCTCTTGCCTTGATACTTACTGGCTGGCAGCATCTTGGGGCCTCCAGAGCCTCAGCTTCCTCATCGACAAATGGGAGAAGGTCTGGAACAGTGGGCCAGACCTTGGTGGGGGAGCCAGACAGGCCCGATTGCAACCCCAGCTCTGGGCCGAGATCTTGGGTGAGTTCCTTACCTATCCAACTCGCAGATGTACCATCTGTAAAGGGGGAAGGGTAACAGTACTCGCCCTCTGTGGCTGTTGACAAGGCTACAGGGAAAGTACATAAAGTACCTGGCAGAGAGCAGGGCTCAGTAAGCAGGAGTTCTCATCCTTCGCGGGCCTGTTTCGGGGATTAAGTCCAAGGAGATAATGTGTGTGCAATGGCCTGGTGAAATACGGTGTACAAATGGTAGCAATCACCACATACTGGTGTGTCCTCCTCTCCCTGGGCCTCATCCTCCTTCTCCCTTTCTCTGTCTCGTTTATTTTTCCTTCTCTGCCTTAATCTCCTCTGGGCCCCAGTTCCTTCAGTAACCCCCCTCTTCCCCTCCCATCCCCACAGCCTTTAGCCAACCTCCCACCCCAGTTCCAACTTCCCTGCTCCTGAAACTACAAGGGTTCCCCACTGTCCCCCAGAGTCAGGAGCACCACCCGGTCCTCCCGGTTTACCTCCCTTCCCCGGCCCAGAGCAGAGCCGCTTCCCCCCACCCCCAAGTAGCTCTCCCACTCCCTCCCTGCACACCCACACCCACTCGTGGCCTCCTCCCCACTTCACTCACACCAGCCCCCAGCCCCGGTGCTCCTGGGGGCTGACTGCTCTCTCCACAAATACAATCCCACCCATCCTCCAAGACCCAATTAAATTCAAATCCCTGAATCATCAAATATGTTTTCATCAGCTACTCTGTGGCAGAGGCTTTTGACAGGCTTTTCTCCTTGGGAGGATCACCTTAAAAATGTAGCCATGGTTTTCTAAGTGCTGTGACCTTACCTGCCCCAACTGACTTATTCCACTCAGCATAATACCCTCCAGTTCCATCCACATTGAAGCAAATGGTGGGCAAATGGTGGAGATTCATCTTTTCTGGTGGCTGAGTAATATCAGAGAGGGACAATCATCATATGATTTCAGTCATATGTGAAATATAAGAAATAGTGAAAGGGATTATAAGGGAAAGGAGGGGAACTGAGTGGGAAAAATTAGAGAGGGAGACAAATCATGAGAGATTCCTAACTGGGAAACAAACAATGGATTGCAGAAAGGGGGGTGGGTGGGGGTAGGGGGTAGCTGGGTGATGGGCACTGAGGAGGGCACTTGATGGGAGAAGAACTGGGTGTTATACTATATGTTGGCAAATTGAATTTAAATTTTTAAAAATTAAAAAAGTAAAAAGAAAAGAAACTTACCTACCCTTTCTGAGCCTACCTTGTAGGGTAGTTGTGAGGATTGAATTAAAATAGTGGTTTGTAAAGTCTCTGGCATAGTGCCTAGTGTGTAGAAAATGATTAATAAATAGTATCTACTTTTGTTATCCTGGTTCTGGGACGTACAGAAGCCACACAGACCAGCTGGGACTGTTAGACTTTTACTATGTATTTAGTGATCCTTTGGTTAAAATCAATGTCCACTTACTCAGCAAGCGCCCGACCAGGCTTCCAAAGCTCCATGTCACAGTATCCTCAGAGGTCTGGTCATTCAACTCTCATTTATAATTGTCCCATCTGTGCAGGGAGCTGTGCCAGGCGTGGGACAGAAGTGGCCTGCAAGGTGGCACAGCTGGACAGGTTCACAGGACAAGTGGGGAGCAGCTAATGAGGGCCCAGGCCCTCAGGCTGGCCCAGAACATTCGGTACACTGGGACACACCCTCAGATCTACCCACAGGGCCTGCCCTATCACCCCTCGGGCCTGTCCCTTCTCAAGGCCCCAGCTCATTCTCTGTCCCCTGGCTCTCCCTACCCCAGCCACCCCAGCCTCCTTTCCATCTGGTCAACAAGGACAGCTCTGGCCTGGCTCAGCCTTTGCGCACACTCTTCTGTCTGCCCAGGTTACGCCGTCCAGCCCACACACCTCCAAAGGTGGAATATTCTCTGCTGGAGCCCACCTCCTGCCAACCAGGGGGGGATGCTCAGCTTTCTTTTACGACGTTATGAGGAAAGGTCAGGCGGGGTATGAATCCAGCTCTCTCACCTCCCAACTGACCTTGAGCAAATGGCAGCCCCTCCCCTGCACCAAGGAGCACTGTGACCGCACAGGTGAGGGCCTCCAGCCCGGGCTGGGGATCTACAGACAGTGGCTAATGGTGAGAGACACAAACACACCCTCCTACGGAGGCCGGAAAGGCAGGTGGGAGTCAGATGACTGGAATGCCAGGCAAAGAGCTGGTCCTTTAGCCCAAGCCAGAGGGGAACAGGTGGCATTGAAGAAGGTCAGTGGGGGTCTGGGCAGGATGGACTGGTGGAAAGAGCAGCCTCTAGCCAAGCTCTGTCCAACCTATGGTTCGTGGGCCCTTATCTTCCATACCAGGTAAGGGCAGAGCCCAAGCCCCGCACCTCTGAACTCCTTGAAGCTGTAAGGCAGGCGGGGTACATAGGAGGCCTCAGCAAAGATCTGTCTCCCGGATGCTTCGGTGGCTTGGTTCTCAGCAGGCCACTTGGCATGAGCTTGCAGCATCCCTAAGTTTCATTGCCTAGCATCCCTCCCAATTAAAAACACAGTACTGGCTCCCTGCAACCCCACTCCTCTGCTCCCCTCAATTAGATTATGTCTGTAAAGCCCCCTGGAGCTAAGTACACTATAAAATAAAAGTCATTTCTATTAGATCCAGGTTGAGGGGGCTGCGAGGAGCCAGGCGAGGGACAGGGGCTCCGGGGGGTCTGGGCCAGCTGACCTGAGCGAATGTGTCTCACAGCCCAGATGCTCTGAGTCAAAACTGATGGCTGCTGCTGGCTCCTTGGAGTTATGAGGAACCAGGGAGGGCAGAGTTGGCTAAGATTTGAGCTTGTTGAATGCTTGGGACTATTCATTTGATATTTGTAGTTGGAGTAAGCCCAGGGCACGTTCCACTGAGCCACTTTTAAAATTTATTTTTCAGGGGGGCGCCTGGGTGGCTCAGGCAGTTAAGCGTCCAACTCTTGATTTTGACTCAGGTCATGATCTCAGGGTCATGGGACGGAGTCCCACGTGGGGCTCCACACTAGGTGTGGAGCCTGCTGGAGATTCTCTCTCTGCCCGGCCCCACCCAAAATAAAATTATTTTTCAGGCCATGTGAATTTAATGATTGAGGTTCCCCTGGTTCTCACTTGTTTGTGTTTGTTCGGGTCTGTTCTCTGAGATGCCTGCTCAGAAGGGGCTGAGATGTTTCAGACTCAGCTACAGGGCTCCGCTGCCTGGAACCGGCCCCCGCAGCTGGGCAGTTCAGGGTCTCCGGATACTATGAAGCACACTCCTCTTGCCCATCCTCCACTTTCAACACATCGCTCTTCTCTTCCCGTACTGGCCTGTGAACATCAGAGTGGCTTTTTATTCCTGTGGGCCGGGGTCCCCCTATGGGGCACAGCACACGGCAGCAGGAGGCAAACGGGTTCTGGGTGATCCAGCCAGCAGGCCCCCTGCAATGGGGGTCTCTCAGATAATCCTGATCATGGCCCGAGTCGCCCGCACCCCTGTCACCCCGTCCCTGTCGGCAAGCTCACACCCACCACAATCTCCCATCACTTGTCTCCAAACTCCCACCCTCAGAAACCACCTCAGATGCTGCCCAGGAGCCCCGGTAAGGAAGACATCAAGGAAGAGCAACTGGAAGGAGAGACTGCATGCAACCTGGGAGCCGGGGGCCCCGGGGAGTGAGCCAGGCTCTGCAGAGGGTGCTGGGCGTAGCGGGCCTCATCTGTGGGCACCATGAACCCCCACAACCCACAGGTAGGCAAAGCCTGGCCCGGCTGACCAACGAACACCTCATTCCCAACCCGTCTGGATTTCCAGTAGCCCTGTGTCATCCAAGAGGAAGAGCTGTGCAACGTTCACAGCAGGCCCAGAAGGAAGCCCTGTCCGTAAGGAGCTCATCGCATCTTGCAAGAGACAGAATAAGAAGGAATAACCAAAAAAAAAAAAAAAAGAAGGAATAACCACAGGAAAAAGCACAAGGCTGAATGAAGGAAAGGTCGGGAAATGGGAAGGAGGGGATCTGGCCTCACTGTGTGGGCGGCTTCTCTGAGACAGCGCCGGAGTTGCCTGCCCCAAGTGTCCCCTCTCCTGTCCCCGCTGCCCTGGCCCTTGTCCGAACACATGGCCCCATGTCCCTGCTCTAGGCACTGTCTGCTAATAGGATGCTCACAGTTGCAGAGCAGAGACCCCCCCCTCCCCAGCTTCTGGACCCCACACCCACCAGACCTCACCCCCGGAAGAGACCTCAGCAAGTGGTTCACACCTGGAAAGGAATCCCAGGGAGGCTGACTTGTCCCAGATGAACAGAAAATGAACAGATTTCCTTTGCGTCACGGGCGCGCTATGATTAACCCACGTAACCCCTTTAGGCCTTGGTGTTTTCATCTGCGAAATGGGCCTGCTGCGGCCGATTTATTATGAGGTGGGAAGCAAGACAAGGGCAGTGAAGGTCCCTTCGGTTGCTGGGAGCATCCTGGATGGAGTGTTTCTGAGGCCTGAAGGCGGCAGACACAGGCTGGGACGGTTTTCCTGCAGACAACTCCACCCCCAGAGACGCCGGTCCGGCTCAGCAATATCTCTGAGTCAGCAGTGACCTAAGTCAAGGGGCCTGGAGATGCTGGAAAGATCCGGGGAGGGTGGGGGAGAGGAAGGGGTCTGTTCTATCCTGGGAGGGGCTTGTCCCAGTCTCCATCACTAACGGCTTCAGGGTGCGGACAATTGGAGACAGCGCGGTGGGGGCGGCGGGAAGGCCAAGGGAACACAAAAGGACAGGAAGGCTCAGGCCAAGGTGGGAAGGAGAGGGGCCCATGAGGTGGTGTGCAGGGGCCCCCCGGCCGGCCCCGCGTTAAATATATCCGCAGCCCATTGTTTCCTCGGTAATTATATTTTGCAGCTTTCCCTCTTGAGAGGCAGCCTGAATGAGGAGCCCGCCAAGCCAGGGGCCGCCTGGAAGTTTTAAGAACACAATTGTTTTCGTGATGAAAATTAAAATTGTGTACTTTTTGGTTAAAAAAAGCAAACACTCCAAGGTCATCCACTGGCCCCGTGCCTCCCGGAATCTGGGCTTGTTTGCTCTTCTACCTCAAGGTGCCCAGGCGGAGAGGCCCAGAAGCGTGGGTCAGCCGGGGGCCACGGTGGACAATCCCGCCCAGTGGGACACTGGAGTCCTTAAGAAGCAGCCCACCCTGGCCACCCAAGCCCCGGGCAGCTCCCAGGCCCCCAGGGAGGCTCAGAGGACACACGCAGGGGATGTGTCCCCCGCTCACGGTCCGGAGGCAGGGAGACCCACGCGCAGCCTCACGTCGAGGGGCGACAGCTGGCCTAGAAACAGGCCCTGGGGGTGGCAGGGGGAGACATGTCCACTTCAGGGTGTGAGGTCCAGAGGTCCCCTCTCCTGAAGCCAGGGTGCTGAGGGGTGAACGTATACACATGGCCGGGCACTAGCGCCTCGCACTTCTGTGTCCTCCTCTCTCTGCTCCCCTGGCTGTCTCTGTTTCTCCAGCTCTGGAGCTCTCCCTCTGTGGCTGTTTCTAGCTCTGTCTCTCTGTCTCTGTCTCTCTGTCTCTGTCTCACACACACACACATACACCCATACTCTTACTCTCCTTCTCTCTCATATTTTTGCTTCTCAGAGAAACTCTGTTGAGTTAAGGAGCCTTAATACCACGGCAGGTGGGTGGGAGCCCTGAGAGATCACTGAGAGACCAGCCTGGGGTCAGCAAGTGGCACAGCCGGGCTAAGATTCTGGGGGTTGGGTGTCCCAAGTGTCCTGAGCCTTGCCACCAATGTGGCTTGGCCTGGAGGGGGCCGTGGAGACCACCCAATGGTTCTGTTTCCACCAGACACAGTTCCCCGTGCCATTGCCCCTTCCCGCTGCCCGGCTGCCTCCCTTCCCCCCACTCCCTGTACCCACTCCATCCTCAGCTGGGGGGCCGGGGGGGTGGAGGGGAGACAGCCTACACCCTTACCCTCTGACCCGCTCTCTGACAACCTTGGCAGCCTTCCCCACCTCAGCACTCCAGGGAAAAGGGCTTAGTGGTCAGACCAGCAGGTTTATGAGTCCGAGTTCCCAGGAACCACAACTATGTGCCCTTGACAGGAGGGGGTTCGGCTCTATCAGCCCTGGCTCACCCTGGCCTGCCTGTTCCCAGGGGGGAGGAGGGAGAGGACCCGCAGCCTGGCTTCTCAATCCACATGGCAGGGCCAGAGCCTGGGAGGGGCAGTGGGGGAGGCCCTCATGTGAGCTGGGATGTTGGAGACAGATTTTCACCTTAGAAGGGTGTGCAAGTAAATAAGGATAGCACACCCTTACGTGACTGGTTCCAGGCAATTCACACATGAACAGACTTAACGGCCACAATGGCCCTATTATCATTCCCAATTTATGGATGCGGGACCAAAGTCCTGAGAGTTTAAGGGACTCACTGTCCTGGGACCCCAGACTCCAACCCAGGCTGGCTCCAGAGACTGCTCCTAGGCACTCCCCTGGGCCAGCTCATCCACCACCTACCAGCCCGAGCACTTTGCCACCCTGAGATAATGCAGACAGGGCCAGCTCCATGCGGGTGCAGCCTCAGTGACACAGTGTCCACACCAGGTTTATGTTCTGCAGCTGCAATCCTGAAATTCTAAGTGATTTCTCATTCTGCACTGGGCTCCACAAATCTCTTAGCCGGGCCCGGGAATGGAAGCCATGACAACTGAGGTCATGCTCTGAAAGGAAAGCTGGCACTCAGCTCTGTTTGCCCCTCCACTTCTCGTTCCCTCGTCTTTGCTTGGTCTTCTCTAGCTCCCACTGGGTGTTGACAGAGGGCCACTAGAGGTCTAAGCTTGCATTTCTCTTGGGACAGTGCCGACACACTCCCGGTGCAGCCTGGGCAGGAGAAGCTCTGGCCCCCGACCCCCAGGACAGCTGGGAGGTGAGGCTTCTGGAGCTGTTCTGTTCTGCTCCATCTCCTCAACCAGTTTGATTCCTGCTGCCGCTGAGAAGCTGGATGGGCCAAGGGCGGCGAGGGCAGAGGGGACACCGGCTTCCATTCCAGCTGCACACAAGGGGGACTTGACCGTGTGAGCAACCCTCTGGGCCTTGTGCTCTCATCAGAAACATGAGTGGATTGGGCCTGAAAGGCTTTCTTGAAGGTTCCTCCTTGCTCTTGAGAATTCATGAAGAAGAACATATTCCAACCCAAACAGTAGATTTTTGTGTTTCTTTGAAAGCCAGCACGGTAAGACCAGAGTTCTTCTGGTTAGGGGGAAAGCCTGAGATGATCCCCAGCCTCTACGAACATCCTATCATCTCAGCAACTCCAGAACTCCAGCACCAGCCCAGGTGACCTTTCATTCATTCATCTACCTTGGGGTCAGAAGCCAGTCCTTGAGTGAATCAGCGTGGGCAGAGGAAAGGAATGTTCTGGCTGGCTTGCCACCCGCCCCCGCAGGAATGAGACTTGGCAGTGGGGGAGGGGCACCCGCCCCCCCACCAATGGCCAGGAATGAGACTTGGCAGTGGGGGAGGGGCAGCGCTCAAAAGAAAGCTGGGTCAGGCCATCATGGCAAACAACACCTGCTCCGTGGAGCCTCACTGATCCCCACAAGGGGCCACCCACTCCCCTCTGGGAGCACTGAGCCTTCTCGTAGCCCTCTGCTGCAGCATGGCAGATATGCTCATCTGGACCCCCTATAAGGGACAAGTTTCTCTAAGGGGGACCACATTTCATTCGAGTATCCCGGCATGCTGCTGAGGGACCTAGCACACAGTCCCCACTCAGCACGCGTGTGCTGAATGACGGCTTAAGTCAGAGGGCTCCACACAAAAATGCTATGGAATGTTCTACAGTATAGGCTTCAAGATCCATCTCAAGTGTCAGCTTCTTCAAGAAGCAAGAGTCTACATCATTTAGGACTTTGTGTTGGAAGAAACAACCACAAAAACAATCTCAAATGGATTAAACAAAAACGGAATGTACTGTTCACAGAAGGTGGTTAAGGTCGGAGATGAAGTGAACCTCAGCATGGGTCTGACCCGGTAGCTCAAAAATGTCACCAAGGACCTACTTTCTTTCTTGCACCTCTTTGCCTTACATGATATTATCTTTCCTCTAGAGCCAACTTTCTTCGTGATCTCAGGGTGGCTTCCAGAATCTCCCCCTGACTACATATTTCTCTCTGGCAAGTGGCTATGGCCAGAGAGTGGAACATGCTGACCTGCTCACACCCAACAGGGTGGCTGAAGCTTGTGTCCACACGTCTGTTGCGTAAAGATTCTCTGTGCGGGAGCAGTGGATGCCCAATCAAAGACGGGGTCCCATCAGGAAAGCAGAAGGGTAGGCAGAGGCAAAACGCTTCTACACCTTCCCTTACTTTAGTCACCCCCAATTCTGGGCTCCCAAGAACCTTGTTTCCCACTGTATCTGTATACTTGTCACCCTAGATTATAATGGAGGTGTTTACCTATTTGTCCACCACAGTGCACTGAATTTCTTGAAAACCCAGACCATACATATTTTATCTGCTCCTTTGTCCCTGGGTGTCAGGACCCTGCTTAGGGCTGGGTACTCACCAGGCACTCGGTTCATGTTTGTTCAATGACAGAGCTCCCAGAGCAGGACTCTCAGGACATAGACATCTCTCTGCCCAAAGAGCCATAATATAACTTCCTGTTTGTTTTAAAATAAGTATGTGTAGTCTTTTCCTAGCATGATTTCTTAATTTTATCTCTTCCATCTGGAAGAACAGCACCCATAACCCCAGGAAGCCGGGCTGCGTGTGCCCCGCTGCCTGGGCTTCCTGCTTGGGCGGAGACGGGAGGGAGGGGTACGCAGGTCCTTCAGGTGCGTGTCTCCCTCTCAGGATTAGAAGATGGGCAGGGACATGACCAGGCCCTGGCGCAGTCACGACACCCACGCAACGGCGGCATTGGAACAGTCACAGGAAACCCGAGCGCTCGCAGTTGTGTGCATCACAAGCCTTGCTGAGGGGCTAAAAATGGCCTCAGCAAAGCCAGCCACCAGGGATCAAAGACTTCTTCCCCTTTTGGAGGAAACCCCCCGGAGCATGAGGTCATCACACGCTGTTCCCAGAAGGATTCTAAACCTCCAGATGGGAGGCAGCCTGGTTGGCCAAACTGCCCGGTCTCCTTATTTGCGTTCTTTGTCTAACCCTGGGGTTCTAACCCTGACGGGAGGTCTGAGGCCTCCGCCTGCCCGCCAGCCCTGCCAGGCCTGTCCCGGGGCCCAGGACGGTGGAAAGGACCCAGCTCTCCCGCACTGTCTAGGCCTTTCCAAGGGCAGGGGGAGCTGGATCCAGCTGGAAGAAGGGGGAAGCTTTCAGCATCCCGGGGTTGAAGACAAAGCCCTGGTAAGCAGGAGGAAGGCCTGTGTTCCAGTCCTGACTCTGAGCGGAAGTAGAGGCAGAGGGACGAAGCGGTGAGCACCGTCCCCCTGCAAAGACCTAGCGAAGCCATAGCAGCTAAACAAGGCCTCTGGATGTAGAGGGATGACAGGCATCTGCTGGGAATCAGTAGTGTTTGCAAACTCCCTGGAGAGCATCCCCAGGGACCCCTCTGGCCTAGAGGTCCCAGGACTCTCATTGTGGCTTGAGGGGGTTGGTGCAGGGTTCAGGGTGCTGCCAGGGGGAACCTGTAACTGGGGAGTCACAGAGCCTCTCCCCATAGGCCACCTCCTGGGAGAGGTTGGCATCGGGCAACAGTAGATGGTGGGGGAGGCCTCAGGCCAGATTCCACGTGTCCAAGAGAAGGAGGCTGTGTACAAACCCATTTGTTCGTTTATCCTGGGGTGGCTGGTGGTGGACATAACTGACATGTAACGCAGTATCAGTTTCTGGTGTCCAATGTAGTGATTCGATATTTGTACCTATTACAAAGTGACCACCACAGTGAGTCCAGTTAGCATCCATCACCACACATAGTTATAAAAATGGTCTTTCTTAGGAATAAAGGGAAAGGAGAAGAAAATGAGTGGGAGATATCAGAAAGGGAGACAGAACATGAGAGACTCCTAACTCTGGGAAACGAACAAGGGGTGGTAGAAAAGGAGGTGGGTGGGGGACAGGGTGCCTGGGTGACGGGCACTGAAGGGGGCACTTGATGGGATGAGCACTGGGTGTTATGCTGTATGTTGGCAAATTGAACTCCAATTTAAAAAAATATGTAAGAAATAAAAAAATAAAATAAAAGTTTTATGCAAAAATAATGGTCTTTCTTGTGATGAAAACTTTTAAGGTCTACTCTCTTAGCAACTGTATATATACAGTATTATATTTACATATAATACATAACACAGTATCGATATATGTTATATAATAGAGTATTATTAATATATTATATATTACATAATATAGTATTATTAACTATAGTCAAATTCCACTTGTCAAAGCCAGTTTCAGTTCTGGGCTTTGACCTGTGAGGTCAGGGTTTGCTGGGGCTTTGGACTCAGAGGAGCAAGGTGGAGGTTCCCCCACCCCCACCCCCCCACCCCCGCCGCCAGTCCAAGCAGGCCCCTTCCCCTCAGGCCCACCTTCAGAAACCCTGGCTGTGGGTTCACATCACATTTATCATTCTTCAGATTTATCACATTCTTCAGGTCGCATCACATTTATCCCCACAGGCTGCCTGCCCCCTCAACACACACATACAAACACACACTCTCATAAAACACAACCATAAAACATACGTAGGCTCTTTTTATACCTCTGTGGCTTCCCTCTCATCCTTCTAGTGCACACACATTCCCTTTCAGACCATTTTATGTATTATGTATAAAAATCACATAGGTATTTTTATTCTGCTCTGTCCACCTAATATATCACATACAGATTTTTATGGACAAACGTCGTTTGATAGCTCTGGCTATTAAAAAAAAAAAAAAAGAACAAGTGGAGTAGGCGATGCCTTAGCTCCAAATGATTCTAAAACGGGACCCTTCCAGGCATTGCGACCTGGTATTAGGGAGGTGGAGATGGGGAGAGAGGCCTGAAAAGACTATTTCCTGCAAATCGTTAGGCATTGGACATACGACGTGAGATGCACCCAGTGGCATAGAGCAGCAGCCAGCCCTGGTCCTAAGCCAAGGGCCTGCTCTGCCACCTTCCTGCCCTACCTGCCTCCACATGGAGGAAAGGCTCCAGGAGAAGCCTGGGAAGTCTCTGGGGCCTCTCTGTTCCTCCCCCCAAGGATGCCACGGTGAACTCCCGTTCAGCTCTGGCCACAGAGGATGAGAGAGACCGCCTGGCCTCCTCACACAGGGGCAGATCCCAGATCTACTGGTGCAGGGCACGGGTTCTTTAAGACAAAACAAAACAAGGCAGAAATCCAAGACCAAAATTAGGTACAAAAGTGAACACTTACTTCGAAAGAGAAAAATCAAAACAAATCACACACTTTAAAAGCTGACAAATTTCACGAATGTCACAAAATCCAACACAATATTCCAGACCAGCTTCTGCCTTTGCTAATTCAAGCCACATTTCCCCTCCACTCCCCACCTGTCATGGGGCCTTTCATGTCCACCAGGTACTGCACCTCTTTGCCTGGCCCGGGGCGGGGGTGGTGGGCAAGAGGAAGGCCATTTCCATCCCAGGCCAGCCAGGGAATGTACAACCACACAAGTACATCTCCTTAAACCCGAGCAGATTCTCTCCAGCTGGGCATCCCCATTACCCGGCCACTCCAAGGGACAGTGGAGGGAGAGCTCAGTGGTTTTAACAGAATGTAGTAGAAGTATTTTATATGCAATTTTTACAAAGACATGTGACCACAGGGACACTGCTGGGGCCCCTTATGGGGCCTTGGAGGACTCCAGAGCAGCAAGGGGCCCTGGGGTTGAAGCCTCATTAGATTGCGGTGGTCCTACCTCTGCTGGGTACCTGCATCCTTCACTTCGTCTGGGTGACTTCATCCAAGTAAAAGTCATTTCCTCCTGACCTCAAACCTAAAATAGGGCCTTGCTATTCTCTTCCATAGAAGCTTCCTTTTCCCTCTGCTGAGTATTTTTCCCAATCTGTAGCTGTATTTGTCTGTGTGTATATATTGATTGGTCTGTCTCTCCAGCAGACTGTCATTCCCCAGAAGGCAAGGAACACACCTGTCTTGTGCACCTCGTGTCTCCAAAGTCTAGTACCCACTAGGCCCCTATCCATAATAACAGGGTGAGCAGGGGATCCCTGGGTGGCTCAGCGGTTTGGCGCCTGCCTTTGGCGCAGGGTGTGATCCTGGAGTCCGGGGATCGAGTCCCACATTGGGCTCCAGGCATGGAACCTGCTTCTCCCTCTGCCTGTATCTCTGCCTCTCTCTCTCTCTCTATGCCTATCATGAATGAATAAATAACTCTTAAAAAAAAAAAATAACAGGGTGAGCAAACCATGTGCTGCTTTGTGTTACACTTAGCAGGTATCAGAATATAAAGCACCAAGGTACCCTATGAGCTCCTCCCTCATCTCTCGTGCCTGCCAAGTTCTCTTCTCTCAACAGGAAGGGTTAACTGCCTGCTAAGTCCACACAATGCACAAAGATACAGGAAACCTAAAACATAACAATTGAAAAGAGGAAAAGATACCAGTGGGGGAGATATGGAATCATCTATATGGAGAGCCACATCTTTTGTAATGTTTATGGACAGTATCATTCAAAATATGAAGATACAAAAGTGGTGCTTTTGGACACATCACAACATCTGGAAGGCTCAAAAGTAAGCAAGGCAAAAGCACAGAATGGAGGGGCGCCTGGCTGGCTCAGTGGGTGGAACATGCGACTCTTGATCTCAGGGTTGTGGGTTCGAGCCCCACGTTGGGTGTAGAGATGACTTAAAAATAAAATCTAAAAAAGCCAAAAAGAAGCCCAAAAGCAACAAAAAGAAACAGAATGGAATGAGTGGAATCCATCCCGTCACATATGAAACACGTGGCATTATAGGAATATTTCCTACAAGTACACAATTAGGCCGGAAAATAGGTTGGCCAAAGGAAGTAGAGAGAGACAAGGGAGGGAAGGAAGGAAGGAATCACTAAGACCTCAACATTTAGCAAAATGTAAAAGGTTACCTTAAAAAACGGCAACAAGTGTCAGCTGAGCCAAGACTGGGCCCGTCACATCACACCAGCAGCGTTGGTGCAGCTGATGAGCAGAACTTTCAGGCTGGGTCTCCAGTACTTGGGTCATGTGGTGAGTTGCTTTTAGGTTGAGGGATGGGGGGGCTGGCCGCCAGCCCTCACCCTATGGGGCAGGAAGGCCTCCTGCTGGGGCCCACCTGGGCCACAGGCTCCCAGAGGACAATCCTGGAGGGAGGACCCATAGTCCTGGGGCCCCCAGGCCTGTTCCCGTGGTGACAGAGCCCCTGGTGCTGTGTCAGCCCAGGGGGAAGCTGCTCCCAGCTTCTGGAAGGCCTCCGTGGGCCGCTCCCAACCCCCAGGCCCTCTGCCCCTCCAGCTGTGCCTGCCTCTCTGTGCTCCCCCACCCCCAGCTGCAGGGCAGCACAGGCTTCCCACCCACCGCCCTGATCTATTTGGGGAGAATGGGGGGAAACGGCTCTTTAATTAATCTCCTGCCTTAATTAATTATTGTAATGGCTTTCAACTTGGGGGAGAGAGGGGCACAATGTGCCTAATATGTTTTTATGTCGACACACACATTCTCTGCTTGGCAGAGAAAGAGGCCTGTTTGGGGTTGGGGCTGTGGCGTGATTTATTTATGAGGAGCCGCTCTTGCTCCAGACACAAGGTCCCCTGTCTATGGCGACGTGGTCGCCCTCCCTCTCTTCCTCTGCCTGGAAGACACCCCCACCCTGGTCTCCTTGCCCAAGCGCCTTCTCCCTTTCCCCAAAGCTCCCCCCTCTCTCAACCTGCCTCTTAGCCCCTGCTGGCGTCCCTCATTTCCCCGCCACCCCACTCTGGCTGTCTCCCTCCTCCTCTCCACAGCCTCCAGGGCTCTTGGGGAAGACGGGGCCGCGTGGACACTCCAGGGTTGGCCTGCACCCCTGAGGGGCATGGTGGGTGGCAAAGGGGGGGACCCAGGTCAGCATTGGCTTGTCCGCCTGTGAAGCCCCTCAGCCGGCCTTTAGAGGCACCTCACTTGTCCCTTGAGCGGGGGTGGGGGGGGTGGGGGTGGGGGGGTGGGCTTTGTGTGAACAACACACTTTGCAGGTCTTAGTGGCGCTTCGTGGAAAAGCCGTCTAGAGAAGGCTAACACGTCTGCTGTGAGTGGGGAAATTTCTGGAAAAAAGAAAAGCGATGAAGTTAAGGGGCGGAAAAACAGTCCCACAAATCACTCTTCAATGAGGTGTGAGTCTCCATGGCAACCTGCCAAAGGCTGAGAACCATGGGGGGGGCGGGGGGGGGGGGAGCAGCGGAGGATGCATGGTTGCCATGGAAGCCGCATCCTAGAAACCCCCTGGTGTTGGTCCCTGATTGCCTTTGCAGATGAGCGCTGGGAGCCAGGCTAGACCTGCAGGGTCCCTGGGGGAACTGGGATGAGGGGGAGAGGGAGAGAGTGAGGAGAGAGGGAAGAGAGGAGGCCCAGGAGAGGGGACAGGGCAGAGGGTGCGGAGGAGAGAGACGGGGAGACAGGAGGAAGGAGGGAGGAGGAGAGGACAGACCCAGGAATCAGACAGCCTCTCAGGGGAACTCTGAGTTCTCCGGATGTTGCCCAGTGGAGAAGTAAGTGCCCCGTGTGCCCAGCGTGGGCATGTGTGGGCATGTGTGGGCATGTGCCAGCGAGGTGAGTGAAGGGGCCTGAGCTGGAGCCCCAGGTCAAGACTCATGCCAGCTGGAGTCAAAGCACCCACCTGTCCTCCCTGCTTTTATCCCATCATCATTCAAGATGAGTAAATGGAGCACACCCCAAGGTGCTGGTCCACTGACCCCAGGGCAAGTCCCCGCAAAGGGTCTAGAACCAGGGGAACCCAGTTTGGGGCTACGGGTCCTCCCTTCGCCCCGAGATGGCCAATCACCTTCCAGAGGGAAGGTGACTGGAAGCTGGGCCCCAAAGCCAGACCCCTGCCCTAATCACTCCCAGACTAGGGTTCGTGGTTCCCTGCGGCTGGGAGTGAGTGGCCACTGGGCGCCTAGCGCCACCTTCTGGTGGCCACTGGAAGCACGGCAGCAGTGACCGGGATGGGCAGGTCCTGGTGTGTCCTCCTGGTGTGTCCTCCTTCGAGCCTCCTCTAAACCCCCCTCGGGTGGCCTGTGGGCCAGATGAACTCTTCAGTCAAGTGGGCCCCCCGACTCCTTCAGCATGCGACCTTGGCAAGTCAGTTCCCTTTACAGCTTGGAAACTCCGATGCCTTGTCTCAAGTTAGAATGTACTTGCTCCCTGGAGTATTCTGGAAGGTCTGAGGCAAGAGACTAGAACCCTCGCCCAGGGTCTCTCAGTACTGCTCCTTGGCCTGGGGGGCTCTGTAAGACCCTCATGCTGCAGGGGCAGCGTGGCCCAGGAGGGCACCAGAGGTTCCCTGCCATCTTCTCTTTTCCAGGTGGAGCCCACGGAGAGGGGGCGGAAGCCACCACAGCCCCACCTGCCCCTCCTCCACAGTCTGAAAAAGAGCCTGGGGCCATTGTGGCTCCTAGAAACGTGCCAGAGAAGAAGTGAGGCATCGGACTTTCGATGGACATCGGTGCTCACGGGCCCTGAACACGGAGGTTCCCTCCATCTCCTGCAGGGACTGGCCACTCTGGGGCATGTTCTGAATGGATAATGCTTCCCAAGTACCAGTGATTGCACCTAGGACTGCTGAGCTGCTGCTTAGGATCAAGAGAGCTGGCCAGGGCCACAGGAGAGGAGGTCTGGAGGGGGTCGTGGGCACCCCGCTGGGCCAGCAAGGCAGGAAGTAAGTGAAGAGAGGCTCTGAGTCAGGACAGCCAAGTTCAAATCACAGCTTTCCCACCTGCTACTTAGATATAACAGCACTATCCACCTCTCAGGGTTCTGGGGAGGATTAAATGAGATAATACATACAAAGCCCTCATCATCATAGGGTCAATTCAGAAGGCTCTGGATTTGGGCCAGGCCAACTCTGGCTCATTATAATATCAAGAGCAGGTACAAAGTGTTCCTTCTGCCAATAACTATTCATTGAGCACCTACTATGCATCAGGCCCTGTGCTAGACAGCAGAGCTAGAGCAACAAAGAAGACAGAAATAATGCCAGACTTCATGGAGCTTCTAGCCTGGTGAGAAGCAAAGGAAAGTGCTGGATGGACATCAGACAAATAGTGACACAGAGAGTGAATTACTCTCCATTTTGAATAGGAAGCCAAGGTGCCCAGGGAACATGTGACTAGGGAGCTCACCAGATCTGGGTGACTAAGGGGGACAAATCTTTGATTGTTCCTCCTTCTTGCTGACTGGAATGAGGGCATGATGGCTGGAGCTTAGCAGCCATATCGGACCATGAGGCAGAGCTGCTGGGTAAGGGGGACCTGCATCCATGATGACTCTATCAAAGGGCCAAACTCCTTCTGTATTGCCTGCTCCTGACTTCTTTATCACCTCCTTGAGAGAAAATGACCTTCCTCTTCTTTAAGAAAAGCAGTTTTTTCCTTTGTTCTGTCTTTGTCCTCAAAAAGCTCTGACCCACCAGATCAGAGTTAGTAATGAACACACTGCCTCCGTACTAGACTGTAAGAACCTTGGAGGGCAGAGGGAGTGCAGTGCCCAGCACTGGGCTTTCCTCATGGGAGGGAGTCAGCAGCCGTTGGGAGCATTAGCATGAGTGGGAAGGCTGTAAGAGGAGAATCACGGACAGAAAAGTCAAGGTGGATGTCCATCTGGAGCAAGAGGCATGAACCATTTCCAGAGGTTCCTGGGGGCAGAGCTAAAGAAGCACAGAACAGAGAAACTCAACAGCCAAGAAAGCAGAACCTACCAGGACAAGAGCTGAAGGACTTGAACCCAGGAAGAGAACAGACCTCAAAACAAAGTGCCTGAAGGTTTTAGAGATCCTTGGGGATGGCTTCAAGGTGGCCCCGACTTTGAGAGTGACGTCGAGAGAAGACTCAAGATGGCAGCAGAGAGAACTGGCTTGCTAGCTGGCTGAGTTCAGGTAAGTGTCCTGGCCTCTCTGAGTTTCAGTTTACTCATAAAACAATCAACGTAGATCAGAATAATATGTATGAAACGCTCCACACACCGATACATAGTAGGCGTCCAATAAAAATGGCCGATGTGGGTGCTGTGGGTGCTGTGGGTGCTGTGGTAGATGGGCTTTTTCAAGGGGGGCCGTGGTCCCAGTCTCTGGTGCTCATGCTCTTCTGGGATCCCCTCCCCCGAGCGTGGACGGGAATCGTGGCTTGCTTCTAACCATCACAATGTGGCCAAGGTGATGGGTTGTCTCTCCTGTGATTATCTTACTTTGTGTAAGACTCCGTCTTGCTAGTGGACTGGCTCTACAGTCTCTGCCCATTGCTCACTTTGGAGAAAAAACTGCCCTGAGTCCTAAAGTTGCAAGAAAGTGAATTCTGCAAACAACTAGGCTAGAGAGCTTGGAAGTAGACCGTTCTGATGGAGGCCCTAGTTGAGAACCCAGCCCTGGCTGACATCTTGTTGGCAGCCTTGTAGAGGACCCAGCGAAGCCATGCCCAGAGACTGGGTTAATACATGTGTGCTGTTTTAAGCTGCCAGGTTTGGGGTAATTTGTCCCACAGCACAGAAAGCAAGAATATTTTATGCAATATTTAAGAAATATGTCACTTCACTTTTGTCTGCTCATCAACCCTCAGAGGAGGTATTATTCCCCCATTTATGGAGAGAAAACTGTCATAGGGCTAAATTGTCTGAGGCCACACGATGCCTGGAACACGGGAACAGGGACTCCAGACTCTGGGGGCTGATGAGCCCTTCACTGGTCCCGGGCGGCAGCATTAGCCTCAGCCTGCACGGTGCTGTGTCACAGCAGGAAGGCCTTTGGGACACTTTGCTCTGCCAGGTTCTCTGCAGGCCCCACTGCTCCCTATTGCCTAATACCCAGCTGCTCCACGGGGTTCTCTCCAGAGGGCATATGAGTCTCCAACCCACAGAACTAAGGCACTGGGAGGTAGAGCCCTGTTTCCCCAAGGACTCAGGAGCAAAGGGCAAGAGCCGAACTCTCCTGGGAATGAAGCTAGGGAAGCAGGCAGCTGGCACTCCAAGGGCCATGCTGTGCTCCCTTCCTGAGCCAGGAGGCCACAGTGCACCACTTCCATGACATCTCTACACTCCAGGGTCACTGCAGTCTCCATACCCCAGGGCCAGGCCTGGTCTGATGACCCAATCCCAAACATAGCAGAGGAGGAACAGGGACACATCAGGACCACAGCCTTAGAGGTGACCCCCCAGCTCATGGGGCAGGGGCAGTTAAGGGGCCTGGGGAACAGGGGGGGGTTCTCACATGGTGGGCTCCACAGGAGGGCTGCTGTTTCATGGAAGAGAAATGCAGGGATGCAGGCTGATGTCCCGGCAAACCCTGGGACCCTAACTTGGGCTGCATTTACACTTTCAACCAGCTTCTTTCATTTCTCCTTCTTCCCTTCCTCCCAGTTCCTTTCCTTATTCCACCCCCCACTTCTTCTACCATCAGCAAAAGGCAGTTTCAGGATTAGCTGAGCTCAAAGTTGCAAAGAAATGCTCTCCTTAGGCCACTGAGGGCTTTAGCAAGGGCCAGCGCCTCAGAGAGAAATTTCTTAACTGTATTAAACTGGTAAGTAGCCATGTTGGAAAATTTTTCAATTTTGTTCTCCCAGAACTTCAAAAGCAAATTAATTTTGGTATTAAAATATTTTAATTTTAAATGCACTTGGCTTAGGGCAGTTGATTTTTCACTAACAAGCGCTGCAGGAGGTGATCTGATACAAACTCTCATTCGTGGCACCCAGGGACTGTATGCACATCTGCCATCTGGACCTCGCAGCCACACTGGGTGGCACCTTATCCCCATTTCACAGATGAAGAAACTGAAACGTGGCAAGTAACGTGCCCAAAGATATACAACTAGCACGTGGAGATGCGACTCCCCTGCTCCTTGCTTCCTCTGGAAAAGGAGGCAAGGGACACTGTGTCCTGAAAGACAGCCAGGTCACAACATCATATTAATCAACGGAAGCCGGGCTGAGTGCAGATAGATGAATGTGCATGTGGCCAGGGCACCAGTGGGGCTGGCTAGACACAGTGCCTCCCACTAGACAGAGTCCAGCCTTAGAAAATGGGTGGGTCCCTCCTGCTGGGGCCACCCTACATGATGACAGCAACCCTGGACTGAGAAACAACCGAGAGTAAAAGATTTCTCATTCTGCCTCCAGCCCTGGAAGCTCAAATAGGAAGGCAGAGAGGCGGTGGGTACCAAGCCTCCTCCCCAGGCCTCCATCTCCCTCCACCTGCTCCTGCCTGGATCTGGCCAGCTAAGTTGCTTTCACCTCCTTGAGCTTCGGGTTTACCATCTGTGCTAAGGGGATGACATCTATTGTTCTGTGTTTGGGGAGGGATAAAATGAAATGAGTCTCTTGGCATAGGGCTTAGCCCAGAAGGAGACCATAACAAATGAATTCCAATGGAATTACATGCTCCCTCCACCAGAAATCTGAGTTCTCCTAATCACTGGAAGAGAAGGGAATCTCTAAGCCTGGGCAAGTTGAGGGGGGAGGATGATTTGGAGTATGGCGATATATGGACAGAGGTTGTGCTCCTTCACAAACATTCCACCAGATGGAGCCATGGGACAAAAGTCACAGCCCTTCAGGCCAAAACAGGGGAATGCTGGCCGGCGTTGCCAGGGCCTCCCTGCCCCTGGGGAATGGTACATTATTACCCTGTTCAGAGCTAAAGAAAGCTGAGGCTGCATCAGTCTTCACGACTTTCCTCAATCTCCTTAATCTAGATCTTCATAAAAAAATGGGGCAGGGCTGTGGGGGTGGGGGCCGGGAGAGGATGGGGGTACAGACCCTGATGCTGGCAATACCAAGCCACGTCAGCAGCAACCACCATGCCTCCTCCCTGAGCCCGACAAAGCCAGGCGCAGGCCGGAAAGTCACCGTAGCCAACTGCAAAGGGAACCAAGAAAATCAAACAAGTGTGACTCCAGAGGCTGGCTCTTCCTGCCTTGACCTCTCCTAGGACACAGGAGACTCTTCCCGAACATCTGCTGAACTTAGGATGGAGGACTAAGTTCAAAGCACCCAAGGAGCTTTGCCCTCAGGTCCTAGAGGAGGGAGACAGTTCTCTCAGGGTTCCCCCACTTCAGAGACACAGCCCCCTGGAGAGGCTCATGGGCAGAGCTGCAAGGCCCTTGGAGTTCGCCTCTGCCAACTGTTATGGTACAGACCACTCCACGGGGGCCAAAGAGGCTCACCAAGTCGCCCAAATGCCAAAACACTACGAATTAAGAAGCTCTCTATGCACTAATATGAAATGTGTTCGGTCCAGATGTACCTTTAAGTGAAAAAAAAAAAAAGCAAGGGCAGAAATGTGTCGATCTTTCCATTATTTGCATTTAAAAAAAGACAAAATTAGTATATTTGTGTTGCTTACACTTTTGTAAATAAATTCTGGGAGGATTGAAAAGACACTAAGAACAATAGTTATGGAGTGGATGGGGATGGATGGATGGATGGATGGATGGATGGATGGAAGGATAGATGGATGGATGGATGGATGGATGGATGGATGGATGGATGGATGGATGGACAGATAAATGGATGGATGGATGGATGGATGGATGGATGGATAGATGGATGGATGGAAGGAAGGACAGATAAATGGATGGATGGATGGATGGATGGATGGGCACAGGAGAGAGAGTTAAGACTTCCCTCTGTATACATTTGCATGTTCCTTGATCTTTAAACCATGTAAATGTATTACCTTTTAAAAACTTTAAAAATAGCTTGCTCAAGATCATACACTGTTTCCCACAGTCATAGGATGCTTTTACCTGGCAGCATATGAAGTGATTTGGGTTTGCGTACACGATGACTATAAATAATTCACAAAACAGCACCAATCATACAATGAGAAAGCCCTTCATTTCTGTGCAGTCTCTGTCTCCATCAAGGAGAACGTCTCAGTGAGACGCTTGTGGGTCTTTAACACCGCTCTAAAACAAAACAAAACAAAACACAAAAAAGCACCTGTCTAGATCCTGGTAAATTGCCTTTTTAACAAAGAAAGGAGGCATCAGGCTTAGAGGCTTGGCCCAAAGCAGTAGCTAGCTAAAATGGAACGTTCTTTTCTCAACCCTGAATTTACTTGTTTAGAGTAGATATTTCTACTGTGAACGGCAAGTAATGCTGGCTCCATTTACACTAGTGACAAGAGGCTTCCTTTTCAAAATAGATTGAAGTAAGATGGGAGTTGCTCTAAACAAAAATATTAAGTAAACCCTCATGTCATTGTTTTGTGCTAACCTTGTGCCAGAAACTGCTCAGTGCTCACCATGAATTAATACTTAATCGTCTGGCCGGGGTGAAGGGCAGAGGAAGACAGCAGGGCAGAGAGTGTGGACTATGCCCAAGGTCACTGGATAACTGGAGGAGGAGCCTCCTGCAAGAGGGGGGGGGGGCATACTAGAGGACCATACTAGAGGACCAAAGCTGGTGACCCAATGAATGCAGACCAGCCAACTGCCCCGGCTCAGAGCCCCCCTGCCCCTCCCCTCTCTCCTCCCACCCTCCCCACCTCCACCCCCCCCTGGCCCCCCCCCCAGTCCCAGCACTGGAGGAAGTCACCCTGAAGCCTCAGGCTTTGTTCTGGACAGGTTCATCTTCCCTCTTCCCAGACTCTGGGTCCCTAAAGCCAGATGGTTTCAGCTCTCCCCCTACCCCCAAACCTAAGGGTCTCACACTCACTCACACACACACTCACACACACACACACACACACACACATACACACTGCCATTCCCCTTGAAGTGCTCAATCTACTTCTCAGACTTTCTCACACTGTTCTTTTGAGCCCTGGGCAGCAGCACAAGGAAGGGTAAGCTCTGCTTCTGCCACCGGCCCTACGGGACAGGCCAGAGGCTTCTGACTCCCTCTAGTTTGGGCCCCCAAGTCCTCTGCCACCCCTTACCCACCCCACCCCCCTGCACAGCCCCTCATGGACCCTATGCGAGGTAATTGGATTTCTCCCCTTGTCCGTTTGCAATGAAAATGTCACGCATTCAGGAATGCAGGGAAGAGGGCTACACCCCTATTCAGTGACTGTCACCCAGAGCTGGAGCACTACGGAGGCCACGCAGCCCAGCAGCTGTGACCAGAGGCCTCACACCCACCCTGTGCCCTCTGCCCTCGAAGAGCTGATCTGATGGTCACAGGGGTTTCCAGCAGGTAGGGAGGCCTGCACCTGCCCTGAGGTGGCTCCCCTCCTCTCTCTGGTCCTCAGGCACCCTCTGCATAGGCAGGGGCTCAACTACTCCTTAGCTTCCCCAAACTTCGCATCAAACCCACCTATTTTGCAGGAGGCAGGCTCTGGGCCAGGTCCCTCCGCATGCCTGAGGGAGCCTGTGAGGAAGCTTAGGAATCTGCATCTGCAACAGGCCCTAGGTGATTCTGATGGACAGCGATAGAGGAATAGTCCAGAATGTGGGCTCTGGGCTCCGCTTGATCCTCGCTCTGCCCTCTTGGCTCACTCGGGGCCCCAAGGCAACTTAGGAAGACCCCACAGTGTACTCTGGGGGGAAATAAAGATGATAGTGGTACAGAACTCTAAGTCAGAGTTCTGGTGGCAACTGAATGACATCGAGTGCCTGGCACAGTGTCAGGCACACGGCACACTCAGCAAATCCCTCCTGTCCTCACGGGGCCGTGCAGCAAGCCCCTCGGGGCTCCGGCCCACAAGGAAGCAGCTGCCTTCTCTAGCCACTGGGGAGGGGCAACGCTAGTCTTCAGAGCCCAGCATTAGGCCAGCTGGGGGTCCCGGGCACCTGGGGCACTGTGGCCACTCTAGGCCAAAGCCCACGACACAGGCATTGTGGCCCCTCCTTTCCATGCCCCCCTCTCTCAGCCACCATGCGAGGGGGAGCCTGAGGCTCCGAGAGGCAGGAGGGACACAGATCATCACCCCTTCTTAGAGTTGAGGAATGAGGCTCTCAAGAGGCTAAATGAACCATCCGAGGTCACAGACCCACCAAGCAGAGCAGGGCCTGCACACAGACAGGGGCCCAGCTGGCCAGGGTGGGGTCGCCTTCCCTGCCCACAAGGACAGGCATCCAAGGGCAAAGGCTCTGACCATCACCCCAAGGCTTTTTCCTCAACTCCCAGAGCCAGAGGCCCCCAGTCAGGGACCTCTGACAAAGGGTCGGGTTCCGGTCCTAGTCCCAGAGAGATGGGAGCTGATGGAGGGCTCCTTAGGGGAAGCTGGCAAAACTGGAGCCGCCATTTTGCCCCACCTCAGGCTTGGTATCTCTGTGGGAAGATGGAAACGTGGCTTCGACCTGCAGGCTAGCTAGATGGTTGGGTGAGGTAGGGTTTGGAGAGAGAAGGCCTTGGAACTTATGGAAGGAGAGCCTGGGAGACTGAGTATCTGAGAGATGGAGTGGGAACAGGCAGCCAGACCCACGTGGCTCCACTCAACACGTAGCCCTGACCAGGGAGTTAAAATCACTCCCTGGGGGTAGGGGAGGGCTCCCCTTTCCAGCCCCACCGAGGCGGCAAAGGCCTGGTGAGATCCAGGCTGTGGCTCACACGGTGTGGGGGGCGGCTCTCCCCAAGGCAGCCAGGCCGAAAATCCAACCTGACACGGAGACACAGGGCTTCAAGGATTATCCCTGGAGATTAACAGAAACCTTCCCTGAAATCTGCCCTCAAAGCAGCCCAGTCTGGGGGGTCCTGTCACACAGCAGGCAGGGGGTGGGGGTGGGGGCAGAGGAAGAAGGGCCCACCCTCCTCAGACGGGGGACCAGGACCAGGATGCTCACCAGCCAGGGCTCAGCAGGCTCTGCATCTGGCCCCTGGGAGCAACAAGCCTCTACTTGCTCAGAACCTGTTGGTTCAGGAAGCCTGGGTGGCTCAGCAGTTGGGCGTCTGCCTTTGGCTCAGGGTGTGATCCCAGATTCCCAGGATCGAGTCCTGTATTGGGCTCCTTGCATGGAGCATGTGTCTCTGCCTCTCTTTCTGTGTCTCTCATGAATGAATAAATAAAATCTTAAAAAAAAAAAAAAGAACCTTTTGGTTCTGAGATTTCTCGGTGTGTGTTGTGCACAGTTGTGAAAGCCTCACCGAAGGCCATCCAGGCAGGGGGCCGGCCAAAGGTCCCCAGACACGTACTTCTACAAGGGCTGCACAACCCAAGGGGCACCTGCCCTCTGCCTGGGGGCCCCAGGATTTCAGACCCAGGACTTTAAGAAGGGAAGCCGAGCAACAGTTAGCAAAGTCTGCCCAGAGCCCAGGGAGCACAACGGGGAAGAAGGCAGGGTCGAGAGGTGAGCTCCCAATTCTACGAGGGCAAGGGCGGCTCTGTGGGGTCCGTTCTGTGTGTGTTGGGCAAGAAACAGCACTTCTTTCTCAAACAATTCACTTCACCCCCTTCCCTTAGGCTGGCTAGGAAGTCTCGAGGGGCCTCTGCCCAGGGCAGGTGTGGCCACTGCTGCCCCAGCTCCTCCCACCTCGCAGGGCCTGCCCCCACCCAGTCTCCTGGTCAGGGGCGTGGAGGAAAACCCTGGTCTCCCCTGCCTAAAGGACCTTCAGTTCTCCTCAGAAAGCTCAGGCGTTGGGAATGGAAACTACATTCTGGAAGAAAGACAGTTCTCAGAGCTGAATTTGTGAACTCAGATTCACACCCCTTAAAGGAACTTTGTATTTTGGGGGTTCACTTAAGATTTATTTCCTCAGAATCCCATAGCTTTGCAAAGGAAAAAGAAAGGAAAAGGCCGGCCCCAGAGGGACGAGCTGGGAGGGGAGTTTGAGGGAAGGGGCAATGCCTGCAGGGTCCTTCTTTGCCCTTGTCTGTCAGGCTAGAGCCACAGGACGTGGGGGCTGGGCAGGGACACCAGGCACACCTGGGCACCACCTCCCCTTGCCCAGGAGCAGAGCCTTTCCCTCCTTTCCCTGTCTGTGATGCCCCGAGGGCCCAGCGCCCTCCTCTCCATATGCCCATGACGAAGGGAAACCATGTTGCAACAGCTGCTGAAAAATCAAGACACAGGAAACACGGAAAAAGGAGTCCTGTTCCAGCACCACAAGGCTCCTTCGGGGATGTCTGTGATAAAGGCCAGCAGCCCCTTCAAGGGCAGCACCCCCCACCCCGCCCCAGCACGAGCAGGTGGGGGGGGGGGTGTATGTAGGGGCGGAGAGAATCCCTCTGGGCAGCACAGCAGGCTCTCAGGAGGGGGGACGGAATCCATCTGGATCTCAAACTCCTCCCATCCTCCCCACACACACCCCATGATGGTTTGCTCCATGAGCCCTGGCCTTTAAGAAGCACCTCCCAAACCTGCCTTCCTCCCCCAACCCCGAAGAATCCTGAAAGGAGGGTGAACACTCTGGTCCCCAGAAGAGGGAAGCCCTCAGGCTCCCCCGACCTCCCTCTGACCACTGTGGGCCATGAGCCCTCAGTCACCCAGTGCCACCCCCACCCACCAGCAGGACCTCCACACATTCCCAGGGCTTACCAGTCACAACTCCAGGCCTCTACTCACCCTTACCCCACTCACACAGTCATCAGTGCCAAGACCTCCTGCCTTTTAAGGAGAGTGAGGCATAGCAGGGAGGCTGAGCAGTGATGGACCCTCAGAGCCCCTGGGCAAGGGAGCCCTGCACCCCCGCTGTCTGGACCCTACAGCCTCATGGGCCATTCTGGCCAGAGGACCCCCCCACCTCCCCACAGGGTGACATCTCAGAGCCAGCCAGAAGTCATCCAAGCATCCGACAAGGGGCCCATGTCATCCAGGCTTTACCTGGACCCCCTCCAGGCTCCCAGGGCCTATCAAGAAAAGCTTAGAAACCCCCAACCCCCCTCCCAGGGTCAAATGCTCACCTCTACCTCCATCCCAATCACTCCCAACCACCTTCCGCGTGTCTTCCAGATGTACGTGCAGCTGTACAATTACCTAGGAATGTCTTCACATGGATTCATTTTTAGTTAAATTTATTTATTGAAAATGCCACCACAATAAGTAGATGCCAGTACAACTTGTCATAAATAAAAGGTAGCCAATTAAAAATATACCATAAAACAAAACAGAGCTATAAAAGTCTGGAAACTTTTCCCAACAGCCTTAAACCCAAACCCTTCTCCCTAGTAACAGGGGAAGTTTCAGAGGCATGAGAACATATTGGCACCTAGCTGAGGATTTCTTCTTGGCATAAAAGGATTGGAAAAGAATTGGAAAGGGAATTCCTTTCTTGCTCTGACTTTGTGCTTAATGCAGACCCAATACTACCTAAGAACATCTCAAGGGAATGAGGGTATGCACCCAATACTTTGGGAATGCAAGACTAGAGGCTTCCTCTGCCTCATGCTTAACGCAACGTGAAACACGTTCTATGAGCACGCCTTCAAGGCACAACAGACCCCTCCCCATGTGCCTGTTCTCACACCAAGGCCCCAAAACTCCCTCTCCCACATGTCTGCCCCCCTAGCTCCTAGAGGTCACCGCTGACTCAGGTGGGACACCAGGTAGACGAGGCCCACCAGCAGGAGTCCACGCACCCCGAGCATCATGAGCAGGAAGAGGAGCAGGATGGAGGTCACCGGCTCCACAGCATGGTTGCCGAGATGCCACTGGGGGAAGCCCATGTTCACCAGCTGCCGGTTGAGGTCATTGAAGGGGGACGGAGCAGCACCCAGCCTAGCACCCGCCTGCTGCTGGCGAGGGCCAGATCCCCCCAGGGGGGCACCGTGGCCCCTATTGAGAAAGCTCTGGAAGGTGAACACACAGAGAGATGAATCAATCTAAAGAAAGCATCGCTGGAGTTGAAGTACCAGACAAGGAGGGAATCTTCTGGGCTGGGCCGGCCCCCGCCCTCCCCACCAGCACCTCCCCCTCCCCCCAGGGCCACACCTTCCTTTCCCAGCCATCCCTGGTCGCCACCAGCAGGGATCCCAATCACTGAGTCACAAAAGCTCTCAGTACAGAAAATGCCAGGCTATATTACCCACGTCCTGCCAGGGGAAAGGTGCCCAGGTCAGAGAAGAGAGGAAGGGAGCAAGGAGGGCTGGACAATAGGGCAGAGCCTTCGAAGCAGGCATTTCTAATACTCCTGGCTCCTTCCTTGAACACCATCACTGTGTGGCCATGGGCTTGTCTTCTCCACCTTCTCCAGTTCTCTCTCAGCCAACAGACTCTTAAAAGATAAACTATGCTGGCTCTAGCAGGGTTAGCCAGGTCAGAGGAAAGAGCTCCTGGAGTCCCAGTCTGGGAAGACAGCCTGCAAGAGTGAGAACTTGGGGGGAGGGGGGGGCGGGGGAGGAGGCTTCTAGTGCAGATTGGAAGAAACCTGCAATCATCCCCAAGGCTTGACCCTCATGCTCCTTAGCCTGGCTCTCTGCAAAGAGGGCTTCTGGCAAGAGCTGCGGGCTGTCAAGGAGTTCCCGGCACAGAGGGCAGCAGGCCAGCCGCTCCCCTGCCATGGGCGCTGGGCGCGCCTACCTGTCGAGGGGTGCTACTGCGTGACGGGAGGGTGTTCCTCACACGGGGGTCGTCATCCTGCACAATTTCCCCATTGGCCAAGATCCGCACCATCCTCCCAGGAGCTACGGGTCCCTGCTGGGCTGCGTCTTTCCCTAGGCCTCAAAAACCTGAAAGACACAATTTATCAGACAGAAAGAGATGCTCGCCTTCAGTGGGAACAACTGCAATTCTGGGTGCTCACACTGGCTGCCCGAGCTGAGCAGGTGCTGCGTCTGATTCATTACAAGGAGAGAAATAAATGCAAGTTATCTGACAGACGAAAATCTTTCAGATACCGAGTCCTCTGCGAAAACTACCAAAAGGGTCCTTGGAGATGGAAGTTCTGTTACCACCACTGCCAGCCACCCCAGGGATGGGGGCCTGTGCTGTGGCCCCGGCCCTGTGGAAAGCCCATGGAGGCCCATCTCACTCCCTCCTCCCAACACTCTTCGAAGCTGCAGCCGGTTAAAGACCCAGAGAGGTCTAAGTGGCCTGCCCTGGGCCACTCATCTATAGGCAACAGGGCCAGAAACCGAAGCCAGGAATCCTGGCCTGAGGCCCTTCTCCGGGCTCTAAGGAGGGACCAGGGCACCGAGATCCCCAGTGTCTCCGTTTCTCATCTGTTATAAAAGCGCCCATTGGGAGTAAATGCCAAGGACCCGGGCCTTCTCCCAGAGAGGACCTGGGCCCACTTCAGAGCTACTTTGGGTCCCCTGCCTGGCTGCAGAGCACACGGATGGCCACCCAGCAGCTAGCAGGGGGTGGAGGAGCAGCCCCTTCCTGCAGAGGGCCCGCCCCGCACCTGCCCCTCACCTGCCGGACACCAGTCCCTCCCTTGCTCCGGGGAGCCCGGCGGAGGTGGGGGGCGGGGAGGGGATGGGGGTGGGGGTGGGGACGCTGCTGTGGCCCTGGGAGGGCCCACTCCGCACACCCCAAGGGTGTCCGTCCTGCAGGTGGGGGTGGGGTCCTTCCATGGCTCTCCGGGCGTCTGTAAAAACCTTTTTTTCCCCCCCTTCGGAGATGAGCCGCAGTTTTCCCCTAGATCCCAAAAGCACTTGTGATGCACACGCCAGAAGGGGCGAAGGGCCCCTGTTCTGTCGCCTTGGCCTAGAGCCTGGGGCAGCAGAAGGCGAGCAGCTCACGGAGCCCTGCGGCGGGTTGGCGCTTTGTCCCCCGCGCCCGCTGGGTGGGTGCCCGGGGCACTGCTCGGGAGCGCGGCTGCAGGGGGCTGCTGCGGGGGAGGGGCCGCCGCCCCGCTGCCCGCCCCGCCCGAGGGAGGGGAGGGATGCGCCCCGCTCGCCCTCGCCTCGCCTCGCCCCCGCCGTCGCCGTCGCCCCGGGTCGGGTCGGACACCCACCTGCGGGCGCGGCTGCGGGCCTCGGCGGCGTCCACTCCCGGCTCCCGGCTCCCGGCCGCTTCCTCCCACCTGACCTCACAGGAAGCGCCGCCGCGGAGCGGCCCCCTCTGCAGGCCGCCGGGGGAACTGCAGCGGCCGGCCCGGGCCCGGGGGCGGGGGGCGGGGGGCGCGGGGGAAGAGGAGCGGGAGAGAGGAAGAGCGGAGCGAGCAGGACCGAAGGAGGAGGGAGAGGAAGAGGAGGAGAAGAGGGCAGTGGAGCCCACGGAGGAAAAACCAGAAGGTCAGAGACCCTGTGACCTGAGTGGAAAGGCCGCACAGGTTCAACCCACCGAGGAGAGCTTGCTGAGGAGAGGGGGGTGCCTCTTGAGTAGGACCCACGCTGCCCTCCAGCAGCTCCAGCTCCCTTGGGGAAGAGGAGGCATGAGGCACGAGGCAGGTGCAAACAACTGTAGCTTGAAGGAAGGCAGGCTTCCCGGAGGAGGCAGTCTTGGAGCTGGGGCCAGAAGGGCAGCTTCTAGGATAAATAGGGAAGGGTGCCCCCTGTCAAGGGAGTGAGCAAGCAACCTTGCCTCTTTCCTGTTTTCATATCCCCACCTTCCTGCCGACTTGCATAAACTGTTCCCCAGTGGACCCATTCACCAATGGGAGAGAATGAGCTCTGTGGTCCCAGAGTCCGGTGAGTTACTGGGCTTCTCAAGCCTCCTCATTTGCAAAATGGTGATAATCATACTTCACAGGACCGTTGCAAACATTAAGAAGAAGAGCTGTTGGCACATGGCAACAGCCATGTGTTGATAAACATTATTTATGATTATCCATCAGTAGATGTTTCTTGGAGTAAGGCAGATATTTGGGCCTATGGTAGGACCCAGATGCCCACGGGCCCCTGGTGAGGGAAACAGGAAGAAGAGTGAGATTTAGGCCTTGCCTTAAGGGCTCATCATCCACTATCAAGAGTTGAATTATTTGATTATGAAACCTTACTTCAATTTAAGTGTTCCATGTAATAATAATAACCCCTATGTGCACAGAGTCCCTATATTTCCAAGGTGCTGTCCAGAGACCACATCATTCTCTTTTGGATCATGACATAGGAAGCATAGGTGTCATTGTTCTCTTCTGCTGATAAGAAACTGAGACTCACATGCTCGATGGCCAGCCAGCTCGAGGTCAGTGGCAGAGCCAGGATTCAAAGGGACCCAGATCCCACCCCCACCTCCCACCCCCACCCCAGGCTTGTCCCTCTCTGCTGCCTCTTTATTTTGTGTTTCTAACACCCAATGTCATGAGCATGAGAGTGGGCCCCTGGTCATGCCTTATTCCCAGTAGGAATGCCTACCCCAGTAGGTGCCCAGTAAAAGTGTGCAACTGTGGTTGCACAGTTACTCTTACCAGTAAAAAATGTTGAGCAGGTCCCACTGATAGCTGTATCTCATTTGTGTATTATTTATTGGCTGTGAACAAAAGGTGGTGGCTAGAGCCAGTCTGGCTTGAATCCTGGCACAGCAGCTTTCTAGTGGTGCAATGGGCCAGTTATTCAACCTTTCTGTAAAGTGAGGATGATAACAATACCTTCATCATCAGGTTTTTGTGGAGCACTGAGTAGTTTGGGTACAGTGCTTCCTTAGATGAGAGCCTGGCCACAGAAGTGCTGGGGGCTGCTGATCAACAACTACAGTAAGTCAGTTGTAAAGCATGTTCTCTAAATAAGAATAAGATTTCAGATAGGCATAAAACTGAAATCCTAATCCTTTCTTCCTGCACTCCGGAGCAGGGCTTCGTGTGCGTATGTGGAAGGGAATCCCAGGGCAGGATTCCTGATTGTCAGAGGTGGTCTGTGATTCTCAAAACAGGCTGCATGTTGGAATTATCTGGGGTGTTTAAAAACAATCCCGATGCCTGAGTCCCACCCCAGGAGTGACAATGCTAAGGATCTGGGATGCAACCTAGGTATGGAGATGTTTAAAAAAAAAAAAATAGATTCTAGGTGATTCAAATGAACAGCCCAAGCTGAGAACCACTGTTCTATGAATAGAGCCCTACAAGTGGGGTTCACAACTCAAGATCCCCAAGGAGGGAGAGATCTTAGCAGGCTGGGAGAACTGGTAAGGGAATAGGGATTTGTCCAGGAAGTCTTGAGCTGGTGCAACTGCTGCCAAGGAGACACAGTCTAGCCAGAGATAACCATGAGAGCCCAGAGGAGTATGTCTCTCTTGAGGTCAAGAACAACTTTAGGAGGCAGTAATGTTTGACCAGACTTGGAAAAGACGTATCAATGCCAATTAAAACAGCCTCAAGAGGCTGCAACTCACTTTTCCAACCTCTCCACTTCCTTCAGATGTCTTCGCTGCTCAAGAACCTGCAATGACTCCCTATTGTCTGCTCCAACAAGACCTAACTCACGAGTGTGCCCATAATCATGGAATCTACTGGTTACATCACATATGACACCAGCAAGAAGCTACTGGTCTAATAGAACGTTAGAATGGCACACTGAAGGCACAGCCAAATGCCACTCGGAGACAGTACTAAGCAAGAATGGTGTGCTATCCTCAAGGGATGCATTCTATACCTTGAATCAAAGGCCTGTACAGGCTGTTGTGTCTCCAGTTGGAAAATACTTGGATTCAGGAACTCAGGTGTGGAAACAGCAGTGGCCCTGCTTATTGTCATGCCCAATGACCCTCTTGGGGAATTTGTGCCTTCCATCCCCACAACTCTAGGCTCTGCAAAGTTAGAAATCTTGCACCCCAGAGGGGGAACACCAGTGTCAGAGAACACAACAAGAGTCTCATTGAACTATAAGCTAAGGGTACAGCCTGAGTACTTTGGGTTTTTGTTTCTGGGAATTAGCAGGCAAGAGAAGAAGTCATTGTCTTGGCAGGAGTAACTGGTCCCTATCACTGGGAGGGGGTAGGGTTGCTCTTACACAATGGGGACAGGATAACCATATTTGGTGCTCATATGGTCCACTTGGATGCCTCTTGGTTGTCCTTTACCCAGAGTGTAGCGGTAAAGGACAATGCAATAGCTCTGTCCTCAAAAGGCCATGTGACCAGAAGCTCAGGGCCCCCAGGGATGAGGGTCTAAGTCGTGCTTCCAGGTGAGTCACTGAGACCAATAGAGGGGCCAGCTGAGGGGTAGTGGAGGAGAGAGATGATAATCAATTGCAGCTACAATGGCAGGGACTGTAGTTTGTCCCACTAATATTTCTCAGGAAGAGCCTTCCATCAGAATCCTGAGAAAGTAGATCTGAGCCTGTAAAGGGTGAGCTGTGGATGTGCTGTGCAGAGCCCCCTCCAGGGAAGGAGTTGTTGCTCTAAGTTCTGGAAGAGCATCAGTGGAACCTTCAGCTGTCAGCCCCTCCACACAGGTTGCTCTGCTGCAGAGACACTTCATTCAAGGTCAAGCCCTTTCACAGGCTGCCCACATGCAATGACAGAAGGACACAGGAGATACGCGCCGGCTGTGCCAACTCCAGAGACCCTCTTGAAGTTGACCAAGGTTGTCAGGTTTTTACCATAAATAACTTAGTTTCCCCCTCTGCTCAACCCTGTTTGCTCTGTCTCCCTAATAAATCTACTGAACTCTAAATGCTGTTTCAGGGTTCCTGGAACAACTCCCCGTTCTGCTGGAGTGGGAGAAAAACTAATCTCATTTACTGTGAAAAAGCCACTACCCCTGACATAGCAGGCATGGCCAAATGTCCTTCAGGTTCATAGACCCCTTTTGCCTTTTAATTATTGAATCCTCCCCTTCACCAAAGTTTGACAGGTAACTAGACATCCATCTAGCAGCTAGAAAATCCAAAATAAGTGATCAGAATTCAGAAGACATTTTAGTAAGATTATTGTCTATAAATCAGTTGTACTCCTAAATACAAGCAGCAGACTTAGAGAAATGAATTACAAAAATCATACTGAATGAAGTATGGCTTAAAAATATAAAGCCCCTAGGATTAATCTAACAAAAGATGTACAGGGGTCCTCTATTCTGTTTCATTGATCTATGTGTTTATACTTCCGCTAACGATAGAGAGTCTTGATCATGAGCCTTGATCATGACTCTTGATCACAGAGTCTCGATGTAGCTATATCATAATTCTAGAAATCGGGTAAGAATGATTCTTCCCTGTTTATTCTTCTTCCTCAAAATTATTTCAGTTTTTGTAGTTCCTTTGTCTTTCCATGTAAAATTTAGAATAATCTTGTCTGTATCTACAAAACATCTTACTGAGATTTTGATAGGAATTGTGTTGAACATGTACATCAGTGTGGGGGAAATTGGCATCTTTACTCTGTGGAATCTCCCAGTCTGTATACAGTTTGTCCCTCTGCTTATTTAGATCTTTTTCTGTTTCTTCCATCAACACTGTGTAGTTTTCAGCATATAAATTCTATACATGTTTCACTAGATTTACACCTAAGCATTTCATATTTAAATGATTGCAAATGATATTCTATTTTAGATTTCACTGTCCATATGTTGATTGCTGGTACATTAAAAATACAATTAATTTTTTGTATCTTTGTCTTATATTCTATGACCTAGCTGAACTTACTCATTAGTACTAGGTGTTTTGGTAGATTTGTGTGTGTGTGTGTGTGTGTGTGTGTGTGTGTGTGTGTGTGTGTGTTTTGGTAGATTTATTGGAATTTTCTACATAAACAGTCATGTCATCTGCAAATAGAAACCATTTTATTTCTTCCTTTCCAATCTTTATGTCTTTTATTTCCTTTTCTTGACTTAATGCAGTGGCTAGAACTTCCAATGCTACATTGAACGAAAATGGTGAAAGTAGACATCCTTACTTGTTCCTAAACTTTAGGGAAAAATCATCATTTTTCACCATGAAATATGTTAGCTGTAGAATTATATATATATATATAATATATGTATATATATTATATATATATGGAGAGAGAGAGATTCTTCATCAAATTGAGGAATATTCTAGTTCTATTTTTCTGAGAATTTTTATCATGGATAGGTATTGAATTTTGTCAAATGCTTCTTCTGTATTGATTGATATGATCATGTTATTTATCTCCTTTAATATGTCAATGAGGTATATACTATCGAGTGAATTTTCAAATATTAAATCAGACTTGCATGTCTAGAATAGTCATGCTATATAATTCTTTTTATAAATTGCTGAATTGCATTTGCCAAAAATTTGTTTAGGATTTTTACATCCATTTCCAGGAAGAATATTGTTTTGTTCTTTTCTTTTCTCTTTTCTTCTCTTGCTTCTTTCTTTTTCTTTCTTTCTTTCTTTCTTTCTTTCTTTCTTTCTTTCTTTCTTTCTATTTTTTGGCACTATCACTGTCTAATTTTGTTGTCAGGGCAATACTAGCTTCATAAAATAAATCAGTAAGTGTTCCCTCCTATTTGCTGGAAAAGGTCATACAGAATTAATGTTAGTTCTTTAAATGTTTGGTGGAGAGATGCCTGGGTGGCACAGCTGGTTGAGTGTCTGACTCTTGGTTTTGTTTCAACTTGTGTTCTCACGGTCATGATCTAAGGGTGTGATCTCAGGGTCATGAGATCAAGCCCCACGTCAGGCTCTGCTTGAAACTCTCTCTCCCCTGTGCCCCTCCCCTACCAAAATAAATAAGTAAATCTTTTTTAAAAAATAAATGTTTGGTAGAATTCACCAGTGAAACCATCTGGGCATGGAGATTTATTTGGGAGAGTTTTAAAATTATGAATTCAATTTCTTTGATGGCTATAGAACTGTTCAAGTTATCTATATCCTATTGACTGAGTTATAGTAGTATATTTTTGGAGGAATTGGTCCATTTTGTCTACATTGTCAAATATACATTTGTAGAGTTGTTTGTGATTGTAGAATTGCTTATTATCTTTGTACTGTCTGCTGAGTCTGCAATGATAGTTTCATTCCTGATACTAGTATTTGTGCCTTCTCTCTTTTTTCCATTCGCCCCTGCTAGAGATTTGTCAATTTTATTGTTCTTTTCAAAGAACCTGCTATTATTTCATTGATTGCTCTATTGGTTTTTGTTTTCAATTTCACTGATTTCTGTGCTTTGTTATTTCCTTTCTTCCATTTGCTTTGGATTTATTTTGTTCTTCTTTTCTAAGTTAAGATAAGAGCTTAGATGATTTGTTTGAGATTTTTCCTGTTTTCTAATGTAAACATTTACTGGTATAAATTTCCCTCTCAGTTTTAGCTGTGCCCTACAAATATTGATATGTTGTATTTTCATTTTTATCTAGTTTAGTGAATTCCTTTGTTATTTGTTAGATTCCCTTGTTATTTCCCCTTTGGATTTTCTAGAAGAATGGATCTTGAGGTGTTTGGAACTTTTCCTGTTATCTTTCTGTTACTGATTTTTAGTTTGATTCCACTGTGGTCAGAAAACATTCTCTGGGGGCACCTGGGTGGCTCAGTGGTTGAGCTCTGTCTCTGGCTCAGATCATGATCCCGGGGTCCTGGGATCAAGTTCCCCATCAGGCTTCCCATGGGGAGCCTGTTTCCCCCTTTGCCTTTGTCTCTGCCTCTCTCTCTGATAAATAAAGATAAATTATTTCTTTAAAAAGAAAAAAATTCTCTGTATGAGTTCAACTCTTTAAAATTTGTTAAGGTTTGTTTTATGGTCAAAGACCAACCTTTTTTCACTTGTGTGGTTAGAGGTTGGCAGCATGAGAAAGGGGAGGACCAAATAGAGATTTGGGGTGTCATTAAAAATATATAGGCTCCCCACAACTGGGGTGCCTGGGGAGAACTAGGTCTGCCTCAATCCAAGAGGAATCAGAAAATCAAAAGTGGTTTGAGAAGGCCAGAGCTGTCAGGGATGGAGGAAGGAGGAAGGTCCATGGGGTAAGAGGGATTGCCCTCTCCCTGCTGAGATCTGCTTCAGCTATTCTGGTCCGGCAGGAAGGGGGCAGCCTGCAACCCCCATGGGCAGGTCTGGAGCTGCCAAATCCTCTAGGCTGGGGGATGAAGGGGGCTCACAAAGCCTTGCCCTCCCGATCCTGTTGTCTCTGATCCTCAGCTTTTCTTCCAGAGAAGCTATCTTGGTGGATACTCCATGAATAACTGAAAAGAATGTGTGTTCTGGTGCTTTCAGGTGCAATGTTCCATAGATCTCAATTATATGCTGTTGGTTGATGGTGGTATTGAGTTCTTCTCTATTGTTGCTGATTTCCTATCTAGTCTCTATCAATTATTGAGAGAGAGGTGTTGGGGCGCCTGGGTGGCTCAGTCAGTGAAGCATCTGCCTTCAGCTAGGCCATGATCCCAGGGTCCTGGGATGGAGCCCCACATCCTGGCTCCCTGCTCAGTGGGGGTCTGCCTCTCTCTCCCTCCCACTCCTGCTCCCCCTGCTTATGTGCTCGCTCTCTATCAAATAAATAAATAAAATCTTTTTAAAAAGAGAGAGAAGAAGGGTGTTGAAGTTTCTAACTATAATTGTAGATTTCTCTACTTCTCCGTTCAGTTCTACCAGTTTTTGTTTCGCATACTTAGAAGCTCTGTTATTTGGTTTATACATTTTTAGGTTTGTTATGTCTTTTGGGTAGATTGACTACTTTGTCACATGTATCATTCTAGTAATATTCCTTGTTCAGAAGTCTACTTTATCCTGCTTTCTTTTCATTAATGTTTACATGATACATCTTTTTTCCATAATTTTACTTTCAGCTTGCCTATATTGTTATATTTGAACTGAGTTTCTTATAGATGACATACTTTTAAACTTACTCTGCTGATCTTTTATATGGTGTATTTAGATCACTTACATTTAATGTAATTATCGGTATGTTAGGGCTTATGCCTGCTGATTTTATTTTGTTTTTTCTGTTTTTCACTGCTCTGTTTTTGTTTTCCTGCCTGCCTGTGGGTTACTTAAACATTTTTTAGAATTCCATTTTTATTTATAGTATTTTTGTTATATCTCTTTATATAACTTGTTTAGTGGTTACTGTAAATATTGTTACACGTACAGAACTTATGACAGCCGACTGGTGGCATCGTTTTACTAGCTTGAGTAAAGTATAAGAACCTACTTTCCTTTATATTCCTTTCATCTCCTAATTATAGTGTAATTGTCTTAAATATTTCCTCTATATATATTTAGAACCACATCAGGCAATGTTATTATTTTAGTTTTAATTGTCAAGCATAATTTAGAAAACTCAAGGGAGAAAAAAAAAAGAAAACTCAAGGGAAGAAGGAAAGCCTATTTTATTTACTAATATTTTTGCTCACCATGTTATTTCTCCTTTCTTGGTACCTCAAGTTTCTCTCTCTCTCTCTCCTTTTATTTTTTTTTTTTCTGTTCGGAGAACTTATTCTTTTAGAGTAGGTTTCCTGGTGACAATTTATTTTAGTTTTCTTTCCTGACCGTGTCTTCCTATCTTCTTGCTTCCTGAAAGATGTAGGATTCTGGGTTGACAGGTCTTTCTTTCACCACTTAAAGCAATATTATACCGTTTTGTCCTGGCCTAATGGTTTTCTGGTAAATAATCTGCCGTTAGAACTGTTGTGCCCTGTGAGTATTGTTTTATTTCTGGCTGCTTTCAAGACTTTTTTTTTGTCTTTAGTTTTCAGAAGTTTAATTATGATGCATCTTGAGTGGACTTCTTTGGATTTATTCTCTTAGGAATTCATTCTTCTTGAATCTTTATTTCTTTTTAAGATTTTATTTATTTATTCATGAGAGACACAGAGAGGCAGAGACATAGGCAGAGGGAGAAGCAGGCTCCTCTCAGGAAGCCTGATGTGGAACTCGATCCATAGACCTGAGATCAAGCCCTGAGCCAATGGCAGATGCTCAACTGCTGAGCCACCCAGACGTCCCTCTTCTTGAATCTTTAGATTTACATCTCTTGCCAAATTTGGGAAGTTTTCTACCATTATTTCTTCAAGCACCACCTCCTTTCTTTTCTCCTGGGACTTCAGTGATCTATATATTAGATCTTTATTATAATCCCCACAGGTCCCTGGGGTTCTGTTCTCTCTCATTCCTCCCCCTCCCCTATAGTTTCTTTCTATTGTTCATATTGGATAGTTTCTATTGTTCTACCTTCCAGTTTACTGATTCCATCCTGCTGTTACACCCATCTACAATGTCTTTTCTTTCAGTTATGGTTTTTCTCAGGTCTAACATTTCCATTTGATTTTCCTTTATGTTTTCTATTTCTTTGCTGAGGCTTTCTGTGTTAGTACTGTGGTAACTGGGTACCCATAGAAGAATAAAATGAAATTGGACCTTACCTCACATATTTATACATGTATTAAAAATCAATTCTAGGTGTATTATAGACCTAAATATGAAAGGCAAAACAATAATTTAGAATCATAAATATATATGTCTGTGTTCTAGACCTCAGAGTAGGGGAAATTTTCTTAATGTGCTATAAAAAGTGACAACAATAAAGGAAACCATTGATAAACTTTACTACATTAGATTTACATTAAAAGTAAGAACTCCGGGGCGGCCTGTGTGGCTCAGCAGTTTAGCGCCGCCTTCAGCCCAGGGCCTGATCCTGGAGACCCGGGATTGAGTCCCACGTCAGGCTCCCTGTAGGGAGCCTGCTTCTCCCTCTGCCTGTGTCTCTGCCTCTCTCTGTATCTCTCATGAATAAATAAAAAATAAAATATTTTTTTAAAAAAGCAAGAACTCCTATTCATCAAGATATTTTTTAAAGAGTAAAATGTCAAGTATAGTATGCAAGAAAAGGTTTCTGCAATACACATAGCCAACAAAGGACTCACTTCCAGAATATATAAAAAGCCTTTACAAATGAATAATAAGATAATCAATAAAAATGTGGGCAAAGGATTTGAACAAGCGCATTACAAAAGAAGAGATCCAAACGGCCAATAAAATTTGAAGAAGTTCTCAGTAGTATTAATAATCGGGGAAATATAAATTAAATCCATCATGGGACACCACAACACACCCATCAAATAGACTGTAATTTAAAAGTCTGACAACACCAAGCATTGGTGATGGTGTATAACAATGAGAGTTCCCATATACAGCTAGTGGATTTGCAGACTGGTACAGCCACTTTGGAAAACCATTTGGAATTGCCTAACATTTGCCTAATATTTGCATTCTTTGTGATCCAGGACACAAAAGTGAATGCTCATATACATGAGGTCATGTACACATGCATTTTTCATAATAGAAATTGGGAAATAATTCAAGTGTCTATCAAAATAAAATGGAAAAATTAATGGTAGTAGCATCATACAGTGGAATACTATACAGTAATAAATGTGATGAACTTTATGTGCATTGTAATTGAACCTTAAAAATACTATATTGAAAAGGCACAGCATAGAGAATATAGTCCGTGGTACTGTAATGGCATTGCACAATGACAGGCAGTAGCTATACTTGTGGGGAGAATAGCATGACATATAGAGATATTAGATCACTGTTGTACACCTGAGACTAATGTAACATTGTGCATCAACTCTACTTCAACTTAAAAAAATACCATATTGAACAAAAGACACCAGAGCAAAATAAATCTTACTGCATAGTTCCATTCCTATAAAGACCAGGAGGGGGTAAAATTGAATAATAGTGTTTAGGCATGAATACTTGAGTGATAAAAATATAAAAAGAAACAGATAAATTCTTGCCCAAATGTAAGGGTTTGCTCTAGGGGAGAGGAGGGTTCCCTTACCTGGCAGGGAGCACACACACAGTAGGCAGGGAAAGCTATGAGGTCCTGGCAATGCTCAATATCTTGATCTGGTTGGTGATTTCATAGATGTTCACTTTATAATAATTTGTTAAGCCACACAGGGAAGAGGGAGAAGCAGAACTGAGGGAGGAGGTCATTTATCCAGGTGGTGGACACACGAGTCTATTCTTTCATTAGAAGCAGCCTAGGTAGAAATTAAGCGTATGGCTTCTGGGGCCAGTCGACTTGGATTTGAATTCTCTGGCTCCACTATTTACTTGCTGTGTGACCTTGTGCAATTTATTTCACCTCTCTGTGCCTTGACGGTCTCATCTGTGAAATAGGGATGATAATACTACCTAATGTGAAAATTAATATCTCATAGGCATACCGTAAACAGCGCATGAGCTTTATTAAATACATAAAAATCCATAGATTCATTCAACACACAACTTCTTTTTGTGCCTGTGCTGGTGGGCCCTTCCATAAGCCTTCACAAGCCAGGGGACTTGGGCCCAAGGGTGAACTACAGAGCTCTTAGAACTGGGGCTCCCCCCACCCAGAGTCAACGCCGCCACCTCCCACTAAAATACAGGTTGGACTACAAGCCTCAGTTAGGTTGAGCCCACAGGTTAACCAGGGGGTCTCAGCCATGGCAGCCCTCCGGGGGAGTAAGAGCCACACAGGTCCTTGCTGGCCGCCTGCTTTCACAGCTGGACCTGGGGGCTTTGGGGAGTCTGGCACCAGGACCCCAGCAGCCTCTTCTCCTCCAGGGCTCAGAAGAGTAGAGAGAGGTCAGACTCTGAGAAAAGAGGAGTGGGAGAGAGCAAGAGCCCAGGGTCTGGGACGCCTTTCATCCCATCCACAGAGGGAGCGGCAGAAAGAAGTAGGGGGGCGGGGTGAGCAGAAAAAGGAACCAAAGGCAGAGAATGAGGCCTGCCCGGCCGAGCGCTTTTTGTGGGGTCTTAATTAAGCCCGGAGGTCCTATTGTTCCTTTCATGGGGGAACATATGTTCGGGGCCTGGCTGAGGTTTGGGAATGAGATTTCAATGGTGCTGGGCCCTATGGCCTGCTGGGGAGGGGGGTGAGCAGAGGCGGCAGGGAAGCGGGGAGCTGTCACACTGATACCATCTCCCAGAGTCACCTGGTGGGACAGGAGCTCCGAATGTTGTTTGGGTCAGAATGTAGAAGGCAGGGGTGGCTGGGTGGCTCAGGGCATGATCCTGGGATCCTGGGATTGAGTCCCATATCAGGCTCCCTGCGGAAAGCCTGTTTCTCCTTCTGCCTGTGTCTCTGCATCTCACTGTGTGTCTCTTATGAATAAATGAATAAAATCTTTTTAAAAAAAGAGTGTAAAATGTAAACATGCAGACAAGCCAGGACTCTGGGCATCTCTCTGAGCTTATGATTAAATCTCAGTCCATACGTGGGCCTCAGTCCCAAGGGAACTGGCCAGTGGGGTGGGAGGGGAGCAGAATGTATACAGGCAAAGGGTACAGGAGTCCCCCTGGGTCAGACATGGAGCCTGAAGAAGGAAGCCAGGCTGGTCACCTTAAGGAGTGTGGAGGGGCCAGGTGACTCCCTAGAAACTGACAGGCAGAGAAGGGACTTAACACAGAAATAGCAAACGGAGACAGTATCTGTGCCAAGGCAACTCTAGGTGAGAACTCCTTCGTGATAGGGATGGTCTCCAAAGAACCCAGGAAGCTACTCCTACAGTAAGACCATCCGCATTTGGAAAGGGCCACCCCCCGGAAAGCTTCAGCACTGAGTGACAACTGCAGCAGCCAAGCAAGAACTTCCCTGATTCTCTCTGCCCTAGGGTACACACCAGCAGCGAAGCAGGTGGGCAGGAGAAGGAAGAGAAGCCAGAAGTTAATCACACCTCCCACAGGCAGGCTTGTCTTGCTGCAGGGGGTGCCCAGGAGAGCCAGTTTGAAGGGGCAGTGGGAGAAATGATAGATAAAGCTGCTTTCTGTTTGCATCCTAGCCCATCCAGCTCATCCAAAGTCCGGTTCCAGATAACAGCTGTGGAATGATGATTGCCAAGCGAGAAAAGCAAAGCACAGAACAATGCATCAGATGGTGTCTTCTCTCTAAGAAAGGGAGAATAGAAATATGAACAAGTCAATAAATAAATTTGCTTATGATTTAAACAATGAAAGGATAAACCAAAAACTAATAAAAATGGTTTCCAATAAGGGGAAGGAGGAGACAGGACTGGAAATGAGACTTCACTGAAAGTAGCTTGTTTTATGATGGTGGGTCTGGAGCCCTCCAAATGTCCTGCATAATTATAAAACAAAATGAAATCAATACGTTTAAGAGTAGCAGCTAAAAACAAAAAGCAAAATGAAGTGTATGAACTTAATTATATATCAAGGTTGTGAATTAACTGCAGAGAATTATTTCAAGTGATTTTAAAGCACAGAAATATGTTCACAGGAACAAAAATGCAGACCTTTGTTTTTGTTTTTTTTTTTTTTAAGATTTTATTTATGTATTCATGAGAGACACAGAGAGAGAGAGAGAGAGGCAGAGTCACAGGTAGAGGGAGAAGCAGGCTCCATGCAGGGAGCCCGACATGAGACTCTATCCCGGGACTCCAGGATCACGCTCTGGGCCGAAGACAGGAGCAAAACCGCTGAGCCACCCAAGGATCCCCAAAAATGTAGACCTTTGGTATGGAGACGCCTTGGGACTCCCAAGAGAATTTGTTTTAGCTCTTTACCTTGAAAACTCACTAAGATTCCTGAAGGTAAAACCCATGGAAGTATGAGGACTCCCCTAATCCTGAAGCCTGCCCCCCCACCCCCCGCCACCTGGAGGGTCTCACTCTCAAGCTTCTTAGCCTCCAGCAACTGGCAGTTAAATGTAGCTACCAGTTTGTGGCTATAGCAGCTTCTATTCCAGGTCAGCTGATTCTGTCTCTCCAGATTCCAGGTGGTGGGTTTGCCCTGGGACCTCAGTGCTCCCATGTGTCAAAGAAAAGTGCTTGATTTTCAGTTTGTTCACCCTTTTTTTTCTTTGTTAAGTATGGAATCATGACTTCCAAAGCCCTTTACATGTTGAAACTGAAATCAGAAGGTCCATCCATAAATTCATTCGTTATTAAAAAAAAGAAGAAGTCGTTGATTATTACTTTGGTGGTTGCTAGGTATATCTGTCAGAATTCAATCAGATAGGTAGAACCCACCAGGAGATATTTATAATAAAGGATTGATTATTGTCACCAAGTAAAAAGGTGTGCATGGGAGGAATTTGTAGTGATTTTACAATCAACCATAACTACCCTGCTGGATTCCCCAGTAAATTCAAGCAGATGTTGTGGGGATTTTTTAAAATTAAACATTATTTTTTTTTAAGATTTTATTTATTTATTCATGAGAGACACAGAGAGAGAGAGAGAGGCAGAGACACAGGCAGAGGGAGAAGCAGGCTCCATGCAGGGAGTCCTATGTGGGACTCAATCCCGGGTCCCTAGGATCACGCCCTGGGCCAAAGGCAGGCCAAACTGCTGAGCCACCCAGGAATCCCCAAACCTTATATTTTAAAATAATTGTAGATCAGTATTCTGTGGTAAGAAATAATGCAAAGACATCTCTTACATACTTTATCCAGTTTCCTCTAATGGTAACATTTTGCAGAACTCTGGTACAATATCATGTCAGGATACTGACATTGACACAGTCAAGATACAAAACAGGTCACTACAAGGATTTCTCATGTTGCCCTTGTAGGGCCATACATCCTCCCTCATCCCTTGCAACCACGCATCTGTCTTCCATGTTCACAATTTTGTCATGTCAAAAATCTTGTATAAAGGGAATTGTATAGTATATGACCTTTTGGAATTGGCTTTTTCCACTCCAGAGAATTATCTGGAACTTCATCCAGGTTGTTGTGTCTATCGATGGTTCATTCCTTTTCATTACTAAATAATATCCCATGGTATGGATGTATCACAGTTTGTTTAACCATCCACCCACTGAAGGACAATTCGGTTGTTTCCAATTTAGGCTTTTAGGAATAAAGCTATTTGTGATATTGTGATTTATAATAAGAAACATGTATTTAGTCTTCATATTCTTTTCTGATTCAGAGCTGCTAAAACCCTTGGGATTTCCTGAGTGCTAAGAGAGACATAGATGTCTTTTGTTATTCATAACAAGCTCCTTTCAACCACACCTGAGTTTAGGTTAAGAAGGTGACTTTTGAAAAGCTCCTAAGGAAAAGGGAACCAACCCTCTGTTACACTGTTGGTGGGAATGTGAACTGGTGCAGCCACTCTGGAAAACTGTGTGGAGGTTCCTCAAAGAGTTAAAAATAGACCTGCCCTATGACCCAGCAATTGCACTGTTGGGGACTTAACCCAAAGATTCAGATGCAATGAAACGCCGGGACACCTGCACCCAGATGTTTCTAGCAGCAATGTCCACAATAGCCAAACTGTGGAAGGAGCCTCGGTGTCCATCGAAAGATAAATGGATAAAGATGTGGTTTATGTATACAATGGAATATTACTCAGCCATTAGAAACGACAAATACCCACCATTTGCTTTGACGTGGATGGAACTGGAGGGTATTATGCTGAGTGAAGTAAGTCAATCGGAGAAGGACAAACAGTGTATGTTCTCATTCATTTGGGGAATATAAATAATAGTGAAAGGGAATATAAGGGAAGGGAGAAGAAATGTGAGGGAAATATCAGAAAGGGAGACAGAACATAAAGACTACTAACTCTGGGAAACGAACTAGGGGTGGTGGAAGGGGAGGAGGGCAGGGGGTGGGGGTGAATGGGTGACGGGCACTGAGGGAGGCACTTGACGGGATGAGCACTGGGTGTTATTCTGTATGTTGGTAAATTGAACACCAATAAAAAATTAATTTATTAAAAAAAAAATGAAAAGCTCCTAAGGATGAAGGCTAGTTGCCAGTGGAACAAACCATGTGATTAGAGGATTGGAATATTAGCCCCAACCCCTGGACCTCAAGGGAGGGGAGAGGGGCTGGAGGTTCAATCAATCACCAATGGCCAATGATTTGATCAATAATACTCATGTAATGAAGCTTCCTTAAAAATCCAAAGGACAGAATTTGGAGAGCTTCTGGGCTGGAAAACACATGGGGGCTGCTGGCAAGGGTGCAACACCCAGAGGAGGCATGGAAGCTCCAAGCCCCTTCCCTTACTGTGTCCCATGTATGTCTATTATCTGGCTGTTCCTGAGTTATATCCTTTTATAACAAACCAGTAATCTGGCAAGGAAACTATTTTCCTGAGTTCTGGGGACCACTACTGCAAATGAATGGAACCAGGAGCCAGTCAGTCACAAGCACAGGACAACCTGGACTTGGGATTGGCATCAGAAATGTCAAGGGGAAATCTTGTGGGACTGAGTCCTTAACCTGTGGCATCTGATGCTAACACTGGGTAGGTAGTGTCAGAACTGAATTGAATTATAGGACACTGAGCTGACATCACTGAATTGCTTGGTGTGGGAAACTCCCCCCCCCCCGCCCCCCAAACATTTGGTGACCAGAAGTACCAGATGTGGAGGAGAGTATACTGTGGGTAGAGAGAAAACAGAGGAGTTTTCCCATACACTACTATAAGGATTCATTTACAGATTTTTGAGTAAACATAAGTCTTCATTTCTCTGGGAGAAACGCCAGGATTGCTGAATTGCATTGTAGTTGCATGTTAGTTTTTTAGGAAACTGCCAGTTTTCCAAAGTGGCTACACAATTTTACACTCCTACCAGCCATGTCAGTCTCCCTTCTCAAAATTGTTTTAGCTATTCTAGTTCCTTTGCCTTTTCATATAATTTCAGAATAATCTTGTTTATATCTGCAAAAAATCTTGCTGGGTTTTTTTAAGATTTTATTTTTATAAGTAATCTCTATACCCAAATAGGGCTCAAACTTATAATCCCAGGATCAGAAGTTGAATGCTCTACCTACCAACCCAGCCAGGCACCCTTTGGTGGGGTTTTTTTTTTTTTTTTTTTTTTTTTCCCTTTGGTGGGGTTTTGATAGAAATTGTGTTAAGCCTATAAATCAATTTGGGGAGAACTGACAACATTACTATGTTGAATCTTCTGATTCATAAACACTCTACATTTATTTAGATCTTCTTTGGTTTCTTTCATCAGCATTTTGTAGTTTTCAACATATGAGTCCTGTATATTTTCTGTTAGATTTATACCTAAGTATTTTGTGTGGTGTGTGTCATTGTCGATGGTATCATATTTTTAATTTCAGTGCCCACGTGTTCATTGCTAATAGATAGACAATTGACTTTGTATGTTTATCTCATATCCTGCAACCTTGCTGAATTCACATACTAGTTTTAGGAGGCTTTTGTACATTTCTTAGGATTTTTCTATATAGACAGTCATGTCATCTGCAAATAAGGTCAGTTTTCTTTTTCCTCTCCAATCTGCATGCCTTTTCTCCCCTTGCCTTATTGCAGTGGCTAGAACTTCCAACACTTATATAGAGTGGTAAAAATGGATATCCTTCCCTACTTTGCAATATTAAATGGAAAGCATTTAGTTTATCACCATTATGTCCCTCATAACTTAAATTTTCACCATCAGCTGTAGGGTTTTCATAGATGCCTACTTTCAACTTAATGAAGTTCTCTTCCATCTTGGTTTGCTGAGAGTTCTTATTATGGTTGGGTGCTGGATTTTGTCAAATGCTTTTTCTGCCTTCTTTGATATTATCGTATGATTTTTATTCTTCAGTCTGTTGGTATGGAGGATTCTATTAATTGATTCTCAAATGCTAAACCACTCTTGCATACCTTGTTATAGTGTATAATTTTCTTATACATTGTTGGAATTAATTTGCCACATTTTTTGAGGATGTTTGACTCTGAGTCATGAGAAAAACTGGTCCATAGTTTTGTGTTAGTTTTATAATCTTTGGCTTTGTTATCAGAGTAATGCTGACCTACAAATGGTTGAGAAATGTTCCCTTTAGTATTCTCAAGTAAAAATTGTGTTAAGTTGGTGTTAATTCTCAAAATGTTTGATATAATTCTCTAGTGAAACCATTCAATGTAGAGATTTCATTTTCAGGTTTTTATTTATGAATTCAATTTTTTAAATTATTGGAGAACTATCCAGATTATGTATTGCTCTTGGCTGAGTTCTGGTAGCTTTTTGTTTTTTAGGATTACTCTATTTCTTTGAAATAGCAGAATAAATGAACATAACATTGTGGTATTCCTTTATTAACTTTTAATGGCTATACCGTGTACAGTCACATCTTTTTTATTCCTCACATTTGTTATTATACTCTTATCTCATCATGCCTTTGTCAATATTCCTAGATGTTTATCAATTTTATAGATTTTTTCCCAAAGAAGCAGCTTTTTATTGATTTTCTCTCTTGTTTTCCTTTTTCAATTTTATTGCTTTCAGCTCTGATCTTTATTATTTCTACTTTTCTTCTTGCTTTGGGTTCAGTTTTATTTTATTTTTATGGTTTATTGAGGTAAGGAAGTAGATTGCTGATTTGAGACCCTTTATTATTTTCCAATATAAGCATTTAAAGTAAATTTGCCTTCTAGTATTTCCTTAGCTGCATCCCACATATGTTGATTTATTTTCATTTTCATTCACTTCTATTACTTCTATTTCCTTTGCTACTTCCTCTTTAACCCATGGATTATTTAGAAATGTGTTGTTAATTTCCAAGTGTTTGAAGATTTTCTTATGGGACTATGTTGTTTAGATCCTTGCTGAGTTTCTGTGTAGTAGTAGTTTTATCTGCTGCTCACAGTGGGATTTTGAAATCCCAAACTCTGAACGTGGATTCATCTGTTTCCCCATTAAGCTTTATCAGTTCTTATTTCATGTTTTTTGAGGCTCTGTTATTTGGTGAATATACATTTAAGATCATTATGTCTTCTTGATAGATTGATGCTTTTAGCATTAAGTAACACCCATTTTTGTCTTGAGTAATTTTCATTGCTCTGAAGTCTTCTTTATCTGATTTTAATATTGCCACCTCTTCTTTTTAAAAATTAATGTTTGCATAGCACATCTCTTTCAATCATTTTACTTTTGACCTACCTATGTTGTTAAATAGTGAGGTCTTTGTAAACTATATGTAGGTGGATCTTGTCTTTCTTGTTCACTTTTTCAACATCTGCCCAGTAGTATATTTATTTCGGTCATCTACACTTACAGCATTAAATGTAAATCATAATAGCCCATTTATATTTAAGGTAATTATTGATATATCAGGTCTTACTCTGTCATTAAAAATTTTTTTCTGCTTGTTTCTTTCCTTTAAAAAAATGTTTATTTTTGAACTTGAATTTCTGTTCTAGGTAATAAAAATATAAGATGTAATACCAGGGCAGCCCCAGTGGCGCAGCAGTTTAGTGCCACAGCAGTTTAGTGCTGCCTGCAGCCCAGGGTGTGATACTGGAGACCCGGGATCGAGTCCCACGTCAGGCTCCCTATATGGAGCCTGCTTCTCCCTCTGCCTGTGTCTCTGCCTCTCTCTCTCTCTGTCTCTCATAAATAAATAAATAAAATCTTTTTTTTTTAATAAAATCTTTTTTTAAAAAAGATGTAATACCAAATGGTTGCCTTTGGTGACTTAGGCAGGAAGCCATGACTTTTCAAAGGAAGTTATGTTTCTCTTTCTCTGACTTCCTATGAGTTACATGCACATTTTTTAGGATCCTGACATTTATTTATAGTGTTTTTTTAGTATATCTCTTTGTATAGTTTTCTTAGTGGTTGCCCTGGACTTAAAATATACACAAGTGACTCACCTCAGTCTACTACTATCAACACTTTCCCAGTTCAAGTGAAGTGTAGAAACTTACTTCCATTTAGATATCTTTATCTCCCCCACCTTTAAATATCATTGCCTTGAAAATCAGATGTTCTTATAATTTTTGTTGCAATCCTTATATACGATTTATAAAACTCAGAAGGTAATCTATTGTATTGTATTTCCTAATGCTCCAAAGAACTTTTTTATTATTATTATTTCCTTTCTGTTTAAAGAATTTCTTTTATCCACTGTTTAAGAATAGGTCTGCAAATGATGACTTGTTTTAGTTTTCCTTTGTCTTTTATTCTTAAAAGATAGTTCCACTGGTCATAGGAATTATATTTTAGCTTTTTCTTCAGCCCTTGAAAAATGTGTGTCACTTTTTTCTGGCATCCACATTTCAAATAAGAAACCTGACTTCATTAGAATTCTGTTCTCATATGGATTAAGGTGTTATTTCTTTCTGTCTGCTCATAAGACTTTGTCTTTAGTTTTCAAAGTTTAGTTATGGTGTGTCTTGGCATATATTTCTTTGGTTTTATCCTATTTGGAGTTAGCCCAGCTTCTCTAACCTGTGGGTTTTTTTTTTTTTAACCTGTGGGTTTATGTCTTTTTCAGTTATTATTTCTTTGAATACTCTTTTACCTTCACTATCTTTCTCTTCTTATTTGTGACTTGAATGATATGAATTTTGGATTTCTTGTTTTTGTCCCACAGGTTCCTGAGACTATAAGAAAGAGCACTTTCTTTCACTCTCTCTTTTTTTTTTTTTTAAATTCTGTTTTGAAAAAAAAATAAATAAATAAATAAATAAATTCTGTTTTGTCTCTGCTCTTCAGATTGGGTAAATTCTATGGAGCTGTTCCCTAATTCACTGATTCTGTCCTCTTCATTATACTATTAAATCTATCCATTGAGTTTTTGTTTTCTGATATTGTAATTTTTTTCAGTTCTGTCATTTCTGTTTCTTCTACTTCTTTGCTGAGATTTTTCCAACTTGTTTCAAGAAAATTTACAAGTGCTTGTTGAATCATTTTTCTGATGGTTGCTTTAGAAATCTTCATCAGACAATTCCAAAAGCTGATTCATCTTGGTGTTGTCATCAGTTGATTGTCTTTTCTCATTTAAGTTACTATTTTCCTTGTTCATGATATGTTTTATAATTTTCTTTACTTTTCTTTTTTTACTTATTTAATACTTTTGGACATGAAAAAATGTAATTATAATTACATCTGGGTGATAATTTTTACCAAGAGTGCCCAAATATTCCCTCCGTTTGGAAATTTTGTGCCACACCTGCAGCAAACAAGAAAAGATAAATGAGGGATCCCTGGGTGGCGCAGCGGTTTAGCGCCTGCCTTTGGCCGGGGGTGTGATCCTGGAGACCTGGGATCGAATCCCATATTGGGCTCCCGGTGCATGGAGCCTGCTTCTCTCCCTGCCTATGTCTCTGCCTCTCTCTCTCTCTGTGTGTGACTATCATAAATAAATAAAAAATTAAAAAAAAAAAAGAAAGAAATGATAAATGAGTAAAAGTGGATCTGTAACAATCCATGGAGAGCAAGACTTTAAAGAGCCCTAGTCGACTGTGGCATGAAAGAATACCTGACCAGCATTGCTATCACTACTAATTTTTCAAAAGAAGCTTAAAATTGGGATCCCTGGGTGGCTCAGCAGTTTGGCGCCTGCCTTTGGCCCAGGGCGTGATCCTGGAGTCCCAGGATCGAGTCCCACATCGGGCTCCCTGCGTGGAGCCTGCTTCTCCCTCTGCCTGTGTCTCTGCCTCTCTCTCTGTGTCTTTCATAAATGAATAAATCAATAAAAAATCTTTAAAAAAAAAAGAAGCTTAAAATTTAGGTTTTGAAAAGAGATCTCCCATTTTTTAAATATTGGAAATTCATTCTTTTTTATTTTGGCCAGAATTTTCTGGCCAAATAAAACAGCACTGGGTTAGGCTTTTAGGAATAATAGGCCATTTATATTTAAGGTAATTATTGATATATCAGGTCTTACTCTGTCATTAAAAATTTTTTTTCTGCTTGTTTCTTTCTTTTAAAAAAATGTTTATTTTTGAACTTGAATTTCTGTTCTAGGTAATAAAAATATAAGATGTAATACCAGGGCAGCCCCAGTGGCGCAGCAGTTTAGTGCCGCCTGCAGCCCAGGGTGTGATCTTGGAGTCCCAGGATCGAGTCCCACATGGGACTCCCTGCATGGAGCCTGCTTCTCTCTCTGCCTATGTCTCTGCCTCTCTCTGTGTGTCTCTCATGAATAAATAAATTAAATATTTTTTTAAAAAGAAATGAGAAACACCAAAAGTTGTAAATAAATACATAAATATAAAAAGCTATGTTATTTTTTATTCTTGTGATTTCCTTAAAAGAGAGTAGACTGTGTAAAGCAGTAATAATAATAATGTAAGAAAAGCAAAAATGATAATAATGCAAGATTGATTTATAACACATGTAGAAGTAAGATACATCACAAACCATAGCACAAAGGAGGGGACAGGTACATGGCTTCGTATTGTTGGAAGGAAAGAATAAAAATAATAAAAAGTATAGAATTAAGAAGCAAATAGAGGAAACTTGATGGAATACTAAAAATATCTGACCCAAAAGAAGGCAGAAAAAGAGAAATGGAGTAACAAAAACTTGAAGGAACAAATTAAAAACAAGTAGCAAGATGTTAAACTTACACCCAACTGCATCATTAATTACACTAAAGATAAACATATTACACACTCCAATTAAAAAACAGAGATGTCAGAAGAAATGTCAGAAACCCAACTATATACTGTCCATAAGAGAGATCATTTAATTTTAAAACACAAATAAGTGAAAATTAAATAGATGGAGAGATATACCATGCAAACACTAAACATAGAAAATCCAGTGTGGCTATATTAATGTCAGACTATGCAGCTTTCAAGACAGAGCTTATTACAAGAGGTACAGAAGGCATTTCATAAGATTTTTCAAAGGACAATTCATTAACAAGATATAACAATTCCTAAAATGTATAAACTTAATAATAACATTTCAACATTTATGAAGCCAAACTGACAGAACAAAAGAAATAAATAGACAAACCCACAACCATAACCAGAGGGTGTTAAAACCTTTGGCTCAGAGTGTGATCCTGGGGTCCCAGGACGGAGTCCCACATCTGGCTCCCCGTGGGGAGCCTGCTTCTCTCTCTGCCTATGTCTCTGCCTCTCTCTGTGTCTCTCATGAGTAAATAAATAAAATCTTTTAAAAATATATATCAGGAGGAGAAAAATAATTAAAAATTAAACAACATACTTCTATACAATTCATGAGTCAAAAGGAAAAAATCACAAGAGAAATAAAATCTTTTGAACTAATAATGAAAACACAACATATCAAAATTTATATTATGTAGATAAACCAGTGTTTAGAGGGAAATATAAGACTTAAAATGCTTATATCATAAAATAATCAATTATCTAGGTTTTCACCGTAAGAAGCTAGAGAAAGTGAATGGAAGAAACTCAACTCAAGTAAACAGAGAAAGAATAATTAAGAGCAAAATTCAATGAAATAGAGACAAAGAAGAAAATGATAGAGACAAAAGTCTATTCTTTGAAAAGATTAATAAAATTGATAAACCCCTAGCTAGACTTATCAAGAAGAAAGAGACAACACAAAATACCAGTATCAAGAATGAAGTGGGTGGTATCACAAGAGATCCTACAGACTTTAAAAAAATATTAAGGAAATATTGTAAACAACTGTTAAAGATGAAATATCAATCTTAAACACTCCTTCAGAAAATAGAAGAGGAGGAAGCACTTCTGTATCATTCAGGGTCCAATCAGGAGACAGAAACTACACAGTAATAATTCAAATAGTAATTTGAAGTTTAGTATAAAGAAATACTAACAAGGGATTGGCAAAAAAGAGAACTGTCTAGTAAGAGTCCATGAAAACCCTAAGGAATATAGGAATAGCAAATGTAACGAGTAGCCACTATCTCTAGGGGCTGAGCTAGAGTGATCCCCTTCCTTGGGCTGAGGTCCAGACCTCACTGAGGAGGTCATATGATTCACTGGATGGTGGAGAGGTCACTGAGGTGCCTGAGGTGCCATGCTAGTGTGACATCTGGGATGCAGAGGGAAGTCCTCCACAGTGAGGTGTTATGCCTTGGAACTTGCTACAAAGTTGCTGGGGTGGCCTTTCTGGGGAGGTGCCTTACTAGCAGCACCGTGTCACTCAGCCACCTCAGAAGGGACTCAGGAAAGCTGCCCCATGTTGCAGGAACAGGGAGCTGGAGGGACCATCATGCTCATCTAGCTAAGCACTAGAAAAAGCTCACTCTGCAGGAAGAAAACCCTTTCCTCCTCCTGTGTCCTTCCAGCACCCTCTACTGACAAGGCTTAACATGATGCCAATTGTTTAAGGGGAAATCAGCACATAACTATCTCCTTCATCACAGGAGCAGGCAAAGAAGAATGGTTTTGGAGTTGAGAGGCAATAAATGGATAACTGGCACAGCCTCCCCTTTCATTTGATGTGACCAGAAAGACTGATAACAAAGCCTGACAAAGACTGCATAAGAAAATTACAGACCAATACCCTTCCTGAACATAGATATAGAAGTCCTTAACAAAAAAAAAAAAAAAAATCAATCATAGCAATGTGTAAAAAGGATAATACAACATGACTAAATAGAGTTTGTCCCACCAATGCAAAGTTTTAAATTTTTAAAAATCTATCAGTATAATATGCCACATTAAAGAATAAAAGAGGAAAATTACACAATCACCTGGATAGATGCACAACAAGCATTTGACAAACTTTAGCATTCATTCTCCATTTAAACTCTAAGTGAACCAGGGACACCTCCGTGGCTCAGTGGTCATGATCCATGGGTCCTGGGATCGAGTCCCATATCAGGTTCCTTGCAGGAAGCCTGCTTCTTCCTCTGTGTCTCTCATGAATAAATAAATTAAAAATCTTAAAAAATAAAATTCTGAGTGAATCAGACACAGAAGAGAATTTCTACCTGACAAGGCCATCAATGACATTATGCATGGTGGTAAAACTAGGGCCATGGAAGAGAAGTTTAAAAATCTAACTGGTAAATTTGATGCCATCTTAGATAGACAGGAAAGATGAGAAATAGACTTATTTCTCCTCCTCCCACCCTTTCAGCTCCTACTAGTATCTCCTATTAGCTGATCCCAGACAGAAACCTGTTCTCCTGAGAGCCTCAGAAACAGCTCATGGGAATCAGTTCCCTACAACTCAGAATAGAGCCAGGGAAAGGCAAAGAGGAGATCTGAGGGAAAACAGGAACTAAGATGTTACCACCTGCCAGGAAATCTCCCATATCTCTTGGCAGTAGAGGGAAGGCTTGACCCATCACAGCCAGAGCAACTCATGGTGGTCCAGCCACATCTTCCCCCTATCTCAACTCTGGAGGGCCTCCTGCTGCTAGTCTGGATTCTCATCCTCAACCTTTAATCCTTCTTCACATAGCATCCTGTTGAGCTGCGAGCATACCTAAGTCTGACATCCTTGGCAACCTAGCCCCACCCTACCACATGCCCCCCCCCCCCCCCCGCCCCGCCATCTTGCCTGATATTGAGATCACACAGTAAGCCACTCTGTCATGTGAATCTGTCTGAACTCTGGGTGCCTTTGGGCTCGTAGGTCTCCAAACCTAACATGGTAGGGACAGAAAGTTAAATTCCTCAAGTGGGTCATCGAAAGTGATGGGACATGGGGCTACTACTCTTGCTTCCTCTCTCTCAATTCCTGGACTCGTGTTCTATCCTACTGAGTACATAGCACCAGAGAGAGTGTTGATTTTAGTGTGTATACTATGGTCCCAAGGATGGTGTCCTGTCCTTGCTGACTTTGCGGTGGCTTCAGCTGGCCAACCCAAGGCTTTCTTAGGCCAGCAGCAAGTGTCCTTTCAGCATCACTGTAATATAAAATATGGACCCTCCGGACGAGCTGAAAAATAAGATCAGGTATGAATTCCATAGCGTCTCCTTGCTCTACACTCTGAGTTCTCACCACCCAGTCCAGGTGGGTAGTAATCTAAGTTTTATTTGCAGAGCCCTCTGCTGCTTGTAGACTTTCTCACACACACTACATTTATAAGGACACCGCTTTCTTACACCTTTAAAAAACATCCAGCTCCCCCATCAAGCTGTTTCACACATGGTGTCCTGCTCCAGCAGAATTAAGAGATCTTTCCCTTTGCCTTTAGGACAGCACACCTCCTAGTGGTCCTCCTCCCTTTCTGGCCACTCCTCTTCAATCTCCTTAGCTCCTCCTCCTCCCTTCTGCCTTTAAAAATAGGAGTCCCTGAGACTCATTCCTGGACCCTACTCTACTTCATGCCATGTTCCTTCCCTAAACTAGCTCACCTACACCCAAATTCTGGCTATACCTAGATGGCTCACAAATACACATCCCCAAAGACAAATACCATAAGATTTGACTCATATGTAGAATTTATGAAACAAACAGATGAACATGGGGTTGGGGGAAAGAGAGAGGCAAACCAGAAAACAGACTGCTAAAGAACCCAACTAATGGGATGGGTTAAACAGGCAATGGATGGATATTAAGGAGGGCACTTGTTGTGATGAGCACTGGGTGTTGTATGTAAGTGATGAATCACTAAATTCTACCTGAAACTAATTAGACCCTGTATACTAACTAACTGGAATTTAAATAAAAACTTGAAAAAAGAAAAAAAAACCCACAAATATATATCTTCAGTCCAGACCTCCACCAAGACCTGTGTGGCCAATCATCCACTCAATATCTCTACCTGGACATCTCAGAGGCCCCAAACACAACATGAACAAGTCTTCTGATAATCTTCATCTCATTGACAGGCACCATCGTCATTTCTATCACCCTTTCCCTAATGCCCCATAGTCCATCTATTGCCAGCCTCTACCCACTCTCGCTCTCTCAGTTAAATCCACTCATTTCCTTCCATGCTCTGTCCCCTGCCAAGCCCCATCCTCTTGGTTTGACAAGCCTCTTGGTTTCCCTTCTGTTGATGCCAACTTGCTCTTCACATACACACTGACCTTTTTATAAATGCACATTATGAACATGCCAGTCCTCAGTTTATAACCACTTCCTATTGCTCAGGGTAAATACCCACAAAGCACTTCAAGGCCCAGCTCAGCTCAGTCCTATAGGGTGGAGCCCTGCCAGCCCTCCAGCTTCATCCTGAACCTCTCTCCCTCCTTCTCAGTGCTTCCTCCACAGGCCCTTTCACTTTAACAAAATGTTCCATGCTCCTTCCTGCTTTGAGCCTTTATGTATATTGGTCCTTTCTCTAGGACACCTTCCCTGACCCCAAGCTCTCATTGCACCCTAAAGCTTGTCATTCATAGCTCTAGCCGGGTTCTATTGTCACCTACTCATATGACTACTTCGTTTAACATCTGCCTCTCCAATTAAACTACATGTCAGCCCCATAGGAGATCATGATGTCTTGCCCTCCTGTGTATCTCTCTCAAAGACCAGTACACAGTAACCCTCAACATAGCATCAGCCTTGCTATGACCTGGGCACTATTCTAAGTTCTAGATGTCTAGTAGCTCATTTAATCCAATAACAACCTTATTCACCTGTAGGTGAATACTATTACTGCCTCCATTTTATAGATAAAAGAATCAAGGCCAGAGAAATTAGACAAATTGTCCAATATCACAAAGAGCATAAGATCTATACATAGCTTTGATTCAAATCTACCGGCTGGCTCCAGAATCTGCTCCTGATCATTCCTTATTTGCCTCTCCATGGATGAGTGGGTGATAATTCCCACCTAACAAAGAAGAGCAGTCTACAGTTCCACAGAGCTGGAGTTAACTTTTTTTAGATTGTATTTATTTATTTGAGAGAGAGCGCACACAGGAGCAGAGGTAGGGGAATGACAAGGAGAGGGAGACACAGACTCCCCACTAAGCAAGGACCATGATGCAAGGCTCGATCCCAGGACCTCAGGATCATGACCTAAGCCAAAGGCAGACACTTAACTGACTGAGCCATCCAGGTGCTCTGACAGAGCTGGAGTTAGAACCCAGAGCCCAGGATTCAGCCTTGGTTCCTGCATCTTGGTCTGTAGTGACCTCATCAAAAGTTTGTAAGCTCTGGGTGCCTGGGTGGCTGCGGTTTAGGGCCTGCCTTTGGCCCAGCACATGATCCTGGAGTCCCGGGATCGAGTCCCACGTCAGGCTTCCTGCATGGAGCTTGCTTCTCCCTCTGCCTGTGTGTCTGCCTCTTTCTCTCCTTCTGTCTCACCTGAGTTAAAAAAAAAAGAAAAGAAAAGAAAAAAGGCTTATAAGCTAGTCATCTCTGGTCTGGCCCCAGCTCTGGCTTTATATCAAAAGTATCTGAGGTATTTGCTAAATGTGCAGACTCCAAGGCTACTAGGAGGGTGTACTCTGGAACAGTAGGCTCAAAAGTGTTCTGTAATTCCTGTAAATGTCATTGTACCCCCTCTCACCACTAGACTCTGGACTCCTGAGGCAAGGACTGGATTTAAACCTAGTGCTGACTCCAGAACTTGGCACACTTTAGACCTCAGGAAATACATGTTAAATGACAGAAAGGCCTTCATTTTGTTCTGTCGTAACTTGTACTCAAAATTCATCATTCACTCAAAGCCTCAGCATATCTCTGTAGAAAAGAATTCTCAGAAAAAGCAGAAAAGGGACGCCTGGGTGGCTCAGCGGTTGAGCGTCTGCCTTCAGCCCAGGGCATGATCCTGGAGTCCTGGGATCGAGTCCCACATCGGGTTCCCTGTGTAGAGCCTGCTTCTCCCTCTGCCTCCTCTGCCTGTGTCTCTGCCTCTCTCTCTCTGTGTGTCTCTCATGAATGAATAAATAAATAAATAAATAAATAAATAAATAAATAAATAAATCAGAAAGATTGCATGACTTGCCCAAAATTGCTCAGCAACCTTCAGACCACAAATTCTTAGTATTTGGGGAAAGGTACCATGAACCCCTTAGATGACCAAATGAAACTGAATCTTCTCCTCAGAAAGGTGGATGCACGCACAGAATGTTGCCTACCATCTTCTGGGATTCACAAACTTTGTGAGCCCCCTAAACTGAAATGAGGGAGTAGGGATGGATATTACACTGAGGATCTCCACTGTAGTCCTAGGAAAAGTTCATATTTTCCAAAAACTAAGTACAGTAAGGACCAGTGGTGATAGATTTCCAGTTGATTGCTGGGCATATGGTCATCCAGACTTCAGACTCCACTTCCCAGCATCCCCACATGAAATCATGTAATTAAGCACTAGCCAATGTGCAGATGAATACAGCTTCCAGGTTGTGCCCTCAAAGGGAACGATGTGCCTTCCCTTCTCTGCTTCCATTAGCCCCACAGGCTTGACTCCATCAGCTTCATCAGAGTTTACAGCACCCATGGGGTCTGATCAGCCACTTCCACTCATTTCACATCCTGCTAGCCTCCTGCTGGCTGCCCAGATCCCCAGGTCTCACATAACCTTCACCTTCATGGGTTCATTAAGCCAATCTCTATCAGAGACCCATTATTTTCAATGTCCCTGCGAAATGCTCAACATGACACAGCTCCTGATCTCAAGGACCTCATCCTCTTTTGAGGGAGATGCAGGACAAAAGACCTCCACATACCAAGTAGAGAAAGAAGGATACCAAAAGAGATCAACTCAGAGCAAGGCGTCTGGGGCTTGATCATGGACTAGTGGGAAGAGACTCAGGTTCTGACTTGGCTACCATGCAGCGTGGCCTTGGACTAGACATGTTTCCTTTCTGGGCTTCAGTTTCCAATCATTTGTCAACTTAGTGTTGGGGACTAGAGGCCAGTGAAGGTCTTCCTCAACCCTAACCTTCTGGTTCTTGGTACTTCTCACAAAACAATGGTGATGCATTTGTGCTATTGTGCTATAATTTTTTAGGAGGGGACTGATGTTCCTCTCAAGTCAGACAGGTTAGGAATTGTAGCAGTGGTCTTGCTACAAAGTGGTCATGTCTTGAAGGGCTTATGGAGTAGGTGAATCCTTAAGTGTGTTCTATAAAACTCAATAGTCATCTTAAACCCTAAATAGCCTAAATCCCTGCTTTTCCGATTGAAACCACTTCCCATAGTCTAATCTCTGTGACTGTGAAGAACAGCTGGCCACCACCTTCTCATAATGACCCTTCATAAACATTTATGAGACAGAGGTAAGGTGTGCCCAATTGACCCAGGCCATCTTGGTATCTGGGCAATTGCATTGACAGGAATTTGATTTGTAGTTTCCTGTGCCTACCTGAAGCTCTGCTTAAAAGTGCTCTGTTCCACACTTGCATCTACAAATTGTACCCCACCCATCAAATAAGGTTACATGCCAGGTTACCTCGAAGCCCGCTATGGTTTCTGGTGGACAAGAGTAAATGAGCCATATGCACACACCACCAGCTGGCTTCATTGATTAGTCCACACTGCCTTTTTTGGTAGTTGTTCTGCAAGAGTCTAACTGGATGGGTGCTACAACCAGCTCACAGAGTGTGAGACTCACAACATATCAAAGAGCTAGGGTGGATGAGGCATAGACTTGGGATTAGAAGACCTAGATTCTTATTCCCTGTCTACCATACAAACTGGTGCCCTTGGGTGAGTCACATCAGCTCTCTAAAGCCACAGTTTGCTAATATGTAAAATGGGATGCTGATCTCTGACCATGCTGCCTCACTGATTTGATGAGAAATATTAATGGGTGAGAATGTGCTGAATAAACAGACCTGAGTCCTAACTGTTGATGATTCTGCGATCGCAGTTGCTTAAGATGGCAGATGGTTAAGGATTCAAATCGGGTTGCCTGGAGAGGAGAGCACAAGAGGAGTCACATATTAGAATTTCTAGTTATATTTATTTTTGTTTCATGGGTGCAAATTTCTTTGGAGGTATGTTTTATAATGTCTATGTCATCAACAATTGTATTAAAAAATGATTGAACACTTACTACATGTTCATGGTGATTGCTTTACAGGAATTAAATCATTTAAGCCCCATGAGGTAGGTATTTTATTATTATCCCCCATTTTATTTTTTAAAGATTTATTTATCTTAGAAAGAGAGGGAAAGCATGGGAAGGGGGAGAGAAAAAAAAAAAGGAAGGGAGAGAGAGAGAATCCCAAGCAGACTCCCCACTAAGCGTGGAGCCTGATGTGGGGCTTGATCTCATGAGCCTGAGATCATGACCTGAGCCAAAACCAACAGTCAGACTCAACTGACTGAGCCACCCAGGTGCCCTTATCCCCCATTTTATAGGTGAGAAAATGAAGATGCTTCAGTGAAGTCAATAGGCTAAAGTTAACACAGCTACTACTAGGTGTGGAAGTCCAAATTGGAATCCAGGGTGCATTTTCTTCTCCACTACTTTTACTGCCTGGTACAGGAAGACATCCATAACTTACAATAAATCCTATTTTGCGTATGTTTTATGTTGTATGTAATATGTGAAGAATAATAAGTAGCTATTATAACGTATTATTATTATATATAATAACATACCATGATGTTTTTGAAAAGTGTGCCTAAAATACTTTTTTTGATAATGCCACCTAATAAAAAAAACTGGGACCACCTGCTTTCAGGTCAAAGCAAGGGGCAATATGAAGCTCATTACCCTCAAAGCAGAGCTGGGGCTGGAGTGAGGCAAGTGCGGTGCCTTGGCATCAAATTGAAGAAAATACGCACTCTCAATGCCCTGTAAATCTGGCCCTGGCTCCACAGCATTGATGGGGAGCTTGAAGAAGCTTGTGGAAGCCATTCGGAGGGGAATGGCTCCATTATTTATTGCTCCCAAACTCTTCAGCTCCTGTACCCCCAAGACCCTGACAGACCTGCCCACCTCCATAGGGCTCCAGAGGGTGGCAGGACAGAGATCCTGGAGTGTGGGTAGTGGGTAGGGGGCCGGGGAAGGTGACAAAATGAAGATTCTCTGCCAGCCAGCTGGAGTGGACCTGAGGGAAGAGGATTTCCAGTCCTCAACTCTGTGATTGAACGTGATTTGATCCTCAGAATGCTCAGGCCTAAACTGAGAATTAGGAAAATCTCTTCCCAGCTCCCCTGCAGATTGTGTGAGAGGGTGATCTGCCTCCTTCAAAGTTCCATATAGATCTTAAAGTTAGTAAGTACTGTGTGGGAAACCACATTGCATTACACTCTATTGCTTCTCCACTAAATTAGTCTAGAATTATTGGTCCCACCATTCCCCCCCCTCCTTCCATCCTTCCCAATCTGATAACTGGAAATGGGATGAGTATTTTACCCGAGGTGACCTAAAGAAGTAAGGTGGATAGATTTCTTCTGCCCTTCCCCCCAGTTCGTAGCAATTCCGACACCCTTTGGTACTTACTGCTGTTGCCGGGACACAATCCCCATGGCCCTGGCGATGGGTGGGAAGGGGGCATCATGACTAGGAAACAGAGGGACCACCAAGCAGAGGGCTCCCCTGACTTGTACAGAGGAGATTTTTCCCAAAGAAGAATGTCCCCTGCCCTGGGCCAGTGGCTCTTAGAAATGTCAGCATCATAATTCAGTCAAAAACACATGGAAAATAAAAATGTATGTAAGGATGAGGGAATAAGCAAAGCTCATCCAAGGTCACACCAGGGGTGGGAGGAGGACATTTTTCTCCTAAAAGAGGCCTAGAAAGAGTAAGAGGCTTAAGAGCCACATACCCACCACCCAGCTTCCTGGCTCTACCTCAGCACTGGAAGGAACGAAGGTCTGACAGCCTGGTATCAGCAGGCATGCTGTCACTGAGTGTCACAGGGCTCCCAAACGCTGCCTGTGCCCCAAGAGTTGGAAGATGGAGGGGACAGAGGACAGCTTCCTAAACTCCTCAGTACCTGACTTTCCTCACTACCATCCCCATCACCCCACCTCAACCCTGGGTGAAAGGCCCTTTGGCCAGTAACTCAGCAACAGTGTGGGGATTAGGGGAGAATTAGGGGAGAGGGTACACTCTCTCTGGGTTCCCTCCTCTGCAGTCTAAGACCCACTGATATCCCAGATTCCCAAATTTTGCAAAACTTGAAAGGAAAATGACATGTTTCTTTTTTCCCAGCTTTTTCCTTTAATAGATGGGAAGCAGGTCCAGGTGAAATAAGTTGCTCCGGGGGCATAAAGATAGTGGCAGAGCCAGGCCTCCAGCCTCCATCCCGTGCTCTTCTCATGACGTTCTGTTAGTAAAGCCCAGCTCCGTGAACTTGCATGCCACCCGCCACGGAGGTAAGGGGACAGAAGGGCGTCAGATGGACTCCTCCAGGGGTACGGGCCTGCCCCCGTGCGCCGCAGGTGGATGCCCGCTCCTGGGAATCCCCGGAAGACTGAGGCGTCTTCACCGCTCAGGAATTAGGAAGCCCAGAGGTCAGGCAGTGTCCTACCGGCGCCTCCAGAGCTTCTGGCCCTCTCCGCTCCAGCCAGGAGCCCCTTTCCCGCCGGCTCCCCAGTCGGCGCTGGCGCCTGCAGCCGTGCGCCCTCGGGGCTCCCAGCGCCGCGCCCCCGCCGTGCGCCCTCGCGCCCTAGGGCAGGCGCAAAGTTACGGGCGCGTGGAGTGGCCTCCCCGGCGGCCGCGGCGGTGTCCGTTTCTTCCGGGCTGGGGAGGGAAAATCACACAGTCCTGTTTTTTTCCCCAGCCCGGGCAGGCGCGGAGCCGGGCATATGGACATCTCGCGCTCCGCATCTGTGACATTGGTCGCGTTTTCTGTGGATGCCTGCGTGTGTGCGTGTGTTTGAGACCGGGCGCTGGGAACAAACGTGCATCTGTTAAATTTGACAATAACGTCCTACAGCGAAGCTGCCAAGACTGGGGCGGCAGGTGGGGGCGGAAGGCAGAGGGGGTGGGGGAGAGCTGGAGTCTCAAAAGGCGACGCCAAAGCGCCTGGCCCAGGTATTATGTCGGGAGAAGGTGAGGGGAGCAGCTGCTCCTTCTCTCGGGGTGTGTATGGGAGCGAGGGTGCGTGTGTCCCTGTGAAGAGTACACACCAATCTGCTCAACATATGTCGCCACAAATCACAGTATCTGTCCCTCCTCCCACCCCCCACTCCCTGCTGACCCAGGGCAGAACAGAGAGGCGCTGAGAAGAGGCGCCGCTCCAACAGGTGTCTTGGTGCGCAATGCACCTTTTCACGCATTCACTGTCTCCGCTGGCGGCTGGGATAATGTGGACACTTTGTTTCCAGGCGCTGCGCGCGAGCTACGGACATGGGGGGGGAGGCGGCCCTGGGCAGGGAGGGGGATCTGGGAATAAAGACCCAGAGCGCTCCCGAGGTCCCGGGCCCTCTCTTCCTTTTGTTCGCGGGCTCCCTGGGCTGGAGCTCCCTCCTACGCCCTGGGGGGTGGCATATGGCGCCCTCTCACCTACCCAAGAAAAAGAACCAGCCACCCATTCAAGAGCGCACGAGGTCTCTGCGCCCGGGGAGGAGGAGTCTCTGAGGGCATGGCTTCTCTCCCAACGCGAACGAGGAGCCCGCCTTATCTCTCCCCACCCCACCTCCACCATCCCCTCAGCTGGCGCGGCAGCCGTTGAGTGGGGAGCAGCGCGCCGGGCAGCACCAGCCTGCGGAAGCGCCCCAGCTCCCGGCAGATGAAATATGGGGCTGGTGAGCCCCTGGAGACCATATGCTTTCAATAAAAGAAGACAAATAGGACCGAGATAGGCCTTGCAGCCAACCTGTTATAAATGGGTGGCAATTGGGCCAATGTACACGGAGGCAGGGCCCCCGGGGGGAGGCCTGCCCGGTGCCAAATCCATGTGTCAGCTTCTGGGACAGGTGTGCCCAGGGGCCAGGGGCCAGGTCTCCCCCCTCTGGGTTTATCACGGCAAAGGTAATATTGTGCTAACTATGAGTAAACAGTCATTGTGAAAACGAGGGAGAGTTTATCAGAGGCAAACTAGTTGGGGGGTGGCTTAACAATAAAGTTGTCCGCCTTGGGAGCAGGTGACGGCTGGCTGCGGGACTCCCGCGGTAGATGTTTTCCAAAGCACTCCACTTTACAATCTCTTGTAATTATTTATTAAACGAAATCTATTTATTATTATTTTAGCAAACACTGGAGACAGGTGGGGCTTTCTTTTCATCGTCTCCTTTTGTTTGAAGGGCTGTTTGAAGTGGCCAGTCTCGGCCCAGGCAGCTCGCTCGCCAGATTTTTGTCTTCCCCTCTTTCAGGGCCCAGGCGAAGGCGAGAGAAAGAAGCCCCCTCCTCTGGCAAGCCATTAGCTATTCAGCTTCCTATGGCCCCCCTCGCTCTCGCTTGTTTCTCAAAGAGCCCCCAGGCACTGCTGAGTGTCCCCCCCGGGCGACAGGAAGGCGGTAGGGCGGACCGCTGCCTTCCTTCTTTTCCACTCTGCCCGTGGTCTCCAGGCGTCAGGCTGTCGCCTGTCTCCTGGGCCGCCTCGGCCACCAGGCCTGCTCAGGTCTCAGAGGGTAGAGGCGCGCGCGACTCCGAGGCCTTAGAGGCGGTGGCGGGCCCGGGGCTTCAGGGACCGGCTCTGCTCCCCGCTGGAAGGGCCGTTTCACAAACACCGCCGGCGCGCACTGAGTTGTCACTGCTTGCGCCTCCGCCGCCAAAAGCACAGGTATTGACTTTGGAGAGAGGTCTGTGCGTCCCCTACAGCAGAGGGGGAGGACGTGGGTCCTTGGTCTCTAATCCCCCAGGACTCTGTGACCTCCAGCCCTGCCCTTCTGGCCAGAAATAGGGCTGCGGAGAATTGTTCCGTCCCTCAAGGAGCCCGGTGCTCCTGGCCGCTGTGCGCTCCTCGCCCTATTTTTTGCGCAAAGCAGTTGTGGTGGCTGCCTGCAAGACCTGGAGAGCCCTGGGCTGGAGGTGCTCTGGGGAAGCTGGATAAGAATTCCAAGTGGGTCCCAGATTGCCTCCCAATTAAGAAAGCTCCCAAAAATGCCCAGAATCTTCTCTGGGGCAGGAAGTTCACCGTGTAGCTCTTGGCAGTACCCATTAGTCGCTTCAGGCAAAACGGAGCCAAGCAAAGCCACCCTTGCCTTTTATGCCTTTTATCTGAGGGCCACTGCTGGATGAGAATCCTGGTTTCCAGCTGCTCTTCAAGCTTCCTGGGGTTCATCGGGGTGTTTTGATCCCTTATGACCAGGGCTTGCACACTGGAGGGGGGCTGCTGGATCCCGAAGCCCTCGGGAAGCATGCTTTGGGTTTCCTGTCAGTTCATAACTTGCAGGATGATAGAAATCAAGCAAGGCTGGTGTATGGGGCAGGAAAGTAGACAGATGGAGCATGCATGGACAATGGCTCCCCTTGGCATGGGAGATGGGGCCTCTACCCCTTTTCTACTCTGATGCTGCCTTCCTCACAGATACAGAACTTCTATTTTCTACACTTTGAGGTGTCTGGTTTTGCCTTGAAAAATATATGTATTTTCCCCCCTATCAGGAAGAGACAGCAGGTACAAGGGAGAATCTAGAACAAGGAGTCTTAGGACATGGGTTCTATGTGGTTCTTCTAGAACTTGTTTGTGACCTTGGGTGAGTCTCTTCCCCTTCTGGACCTTGACTTACCCATCTGCAAAACGGGCCTTGGGTTCTCATCCTTCGAACTAAAACACAGATTTGGAGCAATTTGTGACCTGAAGGAGAAGCAGTAGCAAAAAATGTGGAATCCCAGAGTCTCATACCCTTTGCTGCTCCAGAGCCTGACCCCTAGCTTCAGTGGGAAGGTATTAAGGGAAGGGTCATCTGCTTAGCAGCACAACAGCTGAGATGGGGAGGACAGCGCCCCCATCCCCATACAGCCCTAGAGCCCTCTCTCCCTGGCTCCCTAGCACATCCCACCTCTCTCTGCCTAGGAGGTCACTGCACCCTCTAAGCAGCCAGGGCAGGTGTGGAGAGGTAGTCACTAGGGCAGATCCGCAGACTTACCTTGACCCTCCACCCCATCCCCTCAGTTTCCCAGCAGGGTCCAGCCCCTCTCCGCCAGTTTCCGGCAGGCACTGGGTGTCTGGATCTACTAGAGAGTGAAGCCTTCGCAGCCTGCAGAGACAGAACCCAGGCCCCAGTCTTCCCCCCCTTGGCTGTCCCCTCACCCCCCCACCAGACACGTTGTAGTCAAGAGAGAAGCAGAAGCCTCGACCCCTCACCCTGAGTGACCGGAAGCAGAAGACCACGGGGGTGTCCGAGGCGAGGACAAAAGGGAAGGTTGGGGAAGAAAGGAGGGATGATGCGTTTGGTCTCACTTTCCGACTGCGCTAACAGGGGCCTTCAGGGTCCCTGCCCGGGCTCCGATCCGGGCTCGCCGGATCCTTGCCTAGCACCAGGCGCTGGCTGGCCCAGCTGTGATTGGACAGGAGGACAGAGGGAGGAAAGAAGTGGTCTGCTTCTCACAGTTCCAGCACACTAAGAGTGTTTAAAAGACAAGGCCTTGTTTCGAGTTCCTGGCCCTCTCCTGGCCCATTCTCACCTGGGCCCTTCCCCCTTAGGCCCTGGCTCAAATGTGAGGGGGCTGTCCACGATGGCTAGTGGTGGAATGTCCCTGGGAGGTCCCACCATGGCCACCCTCCGCCTCTGGGACCCGATGGAAATTTCTTGGGTTCCCACTAGGAGATTGGGAGGAGATGTTCTCAGTGCTTCCCTCTGAGGAGTGAGGAGCATCATCACGGGACAAGGTGGTAGGAGGTAGGGTGGCTCCTGACCCCCAGCGAAGGACTCTAAGTGGCAGGGACTAGGCACAATCTTTCTGTGTGGTTGTCCTGTGCCCCCTGCCAGAAAGGAGAGGGTCAGGGAAACATCACCCCATGAGTTTCCTGGCCTGACCAGCAGAGCAGGACAGCAGGGTCACCTGGGGAATTAGTGGACACTCCTCGAAGCTGGTAGTCCAGGCAACTTGCGCCTTGTCTTATCTCTGGCCCAGTGATTTGGGGCAAACTGCCACCTTCTCTGAGCCTTAATGTCCCCATGTGTAACATATGGAGATCGACCAAGCCCATAGGCTCCCCAAAGCCCTCTTTGGGGTATCAAAAGAGGTTCTGGGCAGGTGCCAAGGAAAGACAGAGTAGGAGCAAAGCGGTCTGGGGCGGCCAGACACGAGCCAGACGAGGCTCCTCTCCCTGGGCGAGGCTCTTTGAGGAACCGAGAGTTGCTGGGACGGAGCCCGCGGGGAGAGAGCAAATAGAGCGGCGCTCCCCTCCCCCGACCCCGGCCCTTTGTCCGGGATCCAGCTGTGCCCCGCGGGGGAGGAGCGGGCTCGCGTGGCGCGGCCCCCTGGCCCCGGCGCTGATTGGCCGGCCGCTCGGGCAGCAACGGGGCAGGCACGCTCCGGGCCCCGGCCGAGCAGATAAAGCGTGCCAAGGGGCACACGACTGGCGGCTCGGAAAATCCGAATGGTCTCGCAGCCGCGCCAAAGACAGCCACGGTGGCCCGGGACCCCTTTGCGTTTGGCTTCTCCAGGGCTGTGGAAACGTCCAGGCAGCGGCACCTGCGTCTGCGCTGCGCTTGCAGACGGAAAGGCCGGCTCATCCTAACCATTGATCTCGCTGCCCCCTTCTCTCCCCTTTTGCGCGCGCGAACAAGGTAACACCTGGAGGCGACAGAGCGACGGGTGGAGGGGGAAAGGGGTCCTCTGATCCGGCGGGACGGGGGCGGGGTGGCTCTTTCTCTACCCCCCACCCCCCACCCCCTCTTGGCCCCGGGATAGGGAACTGCGCCCCGGTGGCCGACCCACGCTTACTGCGACCTTTTACCCTGCCGCAGGATGGCGCCTCATCCCTCGGGTGCGCCAACTGTCCAAGGGACCTACGAGACTGAGCGGTCCTTCCCGGGCGCCTCGGACGACGAAGGGGCCTGCGTTGCGTCCGCTCCGCCCAGCCCCGCTCGCTCGCGGGGCAACGGCGCCGAGGAGGAAGGGGGCGGCTGCCGAGGGGCCTCGAGGAAGCTCCGGACCAGGCGCGGCGGGCGCAGCCGGCCCAAGAGCGAGCTGGCTCTGAGCAAGCAGCGACGCAGCCGGCGCAAGAAGGCCAACGACCGCGAGCGCAATCGAATGCACAACCTCAACTCGGCGCTGGACGCGCTTCGCGGTGTCCTGCCCACCTTTCCGGACGATGCCAAGCTGACCAAGATCGAGACGCTACGCTTCGCGCACAACTACATCTGGGCGCTGACGCAGGCGCTGCGCATAGCGGACCACAGCCTCTACGGGCTGGAGGCGCCCGCGCTGCCCTGCGGGGAGCTGGGCAGCCAGGACGGCGGCTCCCCGGGAGACTGGGGCTCCCTCTACTCCCCGGTCTCCCAGGCGGGCAGCCTGAGCCCCGCCGCCTCGCTGGAGGAGCGTCCCGGGCTGCAGGCCCCTGCCTCCCCTGCCAGTCTGCGCCCCGGCGCCCTCGCTTTTTCAGACTTCCTATGAAGGGGCCTGTCGGCCACTGGGCGGTGGGTGCTTGGGACAGAGGGAGGGGGCGGAGGCCGTCAGGGACACCGCGCTGCGGCGGCCCTGGTGCGAACTTGCTCCTCCAGGCTCGGGCTCGCTAACACCCGGTGAACCCCGGGCGCCCACGAGGGTGACAGGCTGCATTCCATCCCCATCCTCCGCGCCGCGCCAACTCCAGCCCTCTGGTGCTGCCCGCGCAGGCCAGCATTGCAGCCTCCGCACGTCCCCCTCCCTGCAGCCACCCTACCCTCATTCATGCAAAGACGAAGTCTCATGCAAAGAAGAAGAGGATGCTAGCTCTACGCACGCAGCCCGAGACACCCCCTGTCTCCAGCCACCCTACCCTCACTCAAGTCTGTGGGTCTGTCTCTTACCAATCCTCCACCAATGTGATTTAACTCAGTATTTGATCTTTCACCGTTTGCTTTCTTCTCCAAAGACGCAGCGGACCTTCTTCTCCTCCAGTCCCTATCAAGTCCTGGTTTCTGGCTGCTTCGCTGCCTTAATCCAGGAAGGTGATCCTCTGCCTTCTCTCGTGCACTTTTGGGAGCCATTGCCCTCCCGAGGGGAGGGAGACCAGGCTGTGAACTGGGAAAGAGATTGTCCGCCTGGGGAACTCTCCCGCTGCGACCTGAAGCGCCCTTCTTTTAAAAAGAAAAAAAAAGAAAAAGAAAAAGAAGAAAAAGAAAAAATCAGACTGTAAATTATATGATATCTTTTGAAGTGAATTTTGGTATGGTATATTATATGCCTCCCCTCCCTCCTTTACACGTTTGTATTTATTGATGAGATTTCACAGCAGGGGGGAAAGTCTATTTTTTGTACATAAGATTATTTAGAGACTGGTGAATGAGATTTTGAGCCAATAAAAAAAGTACCCTCAAGAAGCCTCAGTTAGGTAACTCGACTATGCAGAGGGGAGGGTCACAGCCCCCTGGCTGGGGCAGTGGTAGGCCTCAGTCCAAGGAGAAATATGAAACATTCTGGGGGGTCTGAGCCCCTTCTCTGACTTGAGCTAAGAGGCTGTGGCCCTAGGCTGGAAGCAGAGCAGGTAGTGTCCTCAGGGCAAGTCAGCTAAACCTGTATGGAAAGTAAGAGCTGGAGGGCTCTTAAGAAAACATTGGTCCAGTTCCCAATTTTATTTATAGGGCAGTGAACTGTCATATTCCAAAGAGTGGTTTAGGTGAAAGACAAGTCTCCAACTAGGGATACTTGCTGGCGCTGCTGACCCTTGCCCCTACACCACTAGCCTGGACTTAGAGTGACTAGTGCATTTGGGGAGGAAGAGTAGTAGCCTGACCACAGGGTCAGAGCCCTCAGAAACACTGAAAGTTGACTGGGCATCCCAGGAATGTTCCCAGGGTGCTTAGAGGGCTAGCATGTTTTCTAAGCACATTTTATGCAGCCGGTTCTGGGTGTCCTGACGTGTGGCTTTGAGCAGCGGGAAGCAGAGAGTGGAGAGTCCCGCTGAAATCTCTGGCACCCAGGACACCTGGCAGTCTTGATCGAAAACTTAGCAAGAATGTGTTCAAGCCACTCATTACTCCCAAGGTAGAGGTGGGGTGCACGGCAGGGACTGAAACTATTAGAGCACCCCTACATGGCCTGCAGGACCCCTAGACCTCCAGGGAAGCCAGTGGAGCCCTAAGAATCCGCAGAGCCCGCCTGGCACTCGGAACAGGAAAATGGAGGGTGGGGACCCTACCCTGTGAATTGAACCCCAGAGACCTCCTGGGATTGGCTGCAGGAAGGAGCCAGCCAACCCCAGTGGGGCATGGCACCCTCATGGCCCACCCAGAGCCAGTCTGTAGGTGGGTTTCCAGTTAGAACGCAAAGGTCTTAGCAGGAGTTAATGCCTCTTGAGTCTCTCTTTTGCCCTGCCATGGAACTTTTCTTCTCTATTCCCAGTAAAGGTAGCTCTGAGGAAGTATGTCTCAGTTACCAGGGGCTGGTTTGGGGGGTGGGGAGAAGGACGCACAAACAAAAGAATGAATGAAGGTGTTGTTTTATTTCATGGCTTTAATCTGGGAGGAGATTAATGGGTTATTGGTGACCTATGCAGCAGCCAACTTTCCACCTGGGGCACCACCCAGGGACAGGTGTCAGCAGCTCCTAGTTGCACTGACCAAGCCAGTGCCTGCTACTTTCTGCATGTTTAGGGGAAGAGTGTAGACAGACGAAAAGGAAGAAGGTCCATCTCTGTCTTCCTAGGAAAGCAACAAGTATATAGACAAAATTATTTGAGGCCAAAGCTGTTGGTGCTGGGTAGAGGTAAAAGGCACAGGATGGAGGTGGGGCTGTTGTTACCTGGGGCTGGATTGGGAGGCTTGCAAGAGAAGGTGCCATTTGGGTCAAGGACTACAGGTTTAGAGAAGTCCTTAAGTAGGAAAATCCTTCTTCCTGTCAAAGGCTGTGGAAACCAAGTGTTCAAATAGGCAGGGACTCCCTGAAACTGCAAGAGTGTTGGTTCCATGTTCCAGGTGGATGCACCCACTGCCCAATCCCCCTCCTACTTTTGAGGGTGCTAGTTAAGGAGCCATTAGTCACCAAATGCACACAGATTGGTCCTCCGCCCCACAAATTAAAAAGAAGTATGGTTTAACCAACTTGACTGCTGCGCTGCCACCTTGGGTCAGGGGTGGATTTGACCCCAGAGCTGTCTGCCCCACTCTTCTCTCCAAGTCAAGAGGAAGCAGAGGAAGTTTTGGGCTTGCTTGGATCACTGCAAAGCTTAGGACTCCCTTGCCCAGGATAAGCTCCATTACTGTGTATGGAATTGTGTTGAGATGGAAAACTTCGTCACCGCCTCTTTCCAGAGAGCGACTCCTCAAGAAGGGCTCCAAAACATTTCTATGAGTGGTGCGGACAGCTAACTAGCCCAGCCTCACCATCACCACGCCCCCCAGCCCCCACAGGAATTTTGCTTTCAGAGGCTTTAAAATCAGTCAAGCTGGTCTCAGTCTCAGCTGGCAGCTTACGATCACCGCAGACTGCGCTTCAGCTTGCAGTGGTGTGGAGCCTCCCACAGTCTGAAGTCGTCACTTGCGCCCTGGCTCCCCGAGATCCGGACGGGGTTCCCATCAACGCCAGGAAAGACCTTCGGGTCGAAAGACTCTTACCCCTCTTCTGTCTTTGTCTGAGCCCAAGCCCGACTTCCAGAAAAACAGCACATGAATCTTGCGCCACCACCCCACCCCCATCCACACACACACACACAAGCAGGTAGATTTATGGTGCCCTGCCCCCATCCCACTCCATCCCCCAAGCCGGCCTTGGTCGGGAGACAAAGCGTCCCAGGGCCATTGGAATGCTAATGTCTGGGAGCCTGGCTGCTGGGCTGGCACAAAGGCAGGCGGGGCTGGGGGCGCACGCGACCCCACAGGCGCCCTCTGCCTCTCCTCTCCCCCAAAGGCCAGTCTGCCTGACTGTGTGACCTTGGACAAGTCCTTAAGCCTCAGCTAATTCGCTGGAGAATATGGAAAGAGTCCTTAATACCCTTTCACTGGATTTCTTGGTGCCTAAGAGAAGGCTTAGGCCTGCCCATGACCTGAAGCGGTGGGGAAGACCCTTAGGCCTTGGCAGGCAGTGGGGACAGTGTGGGGACAGTGTAAGGGGATTTGGCTGAGAATGTGGTGCAGAATAAGCGCTGAGTATATTACAATTACATTTTTACATTTACATAATTAATATTCTCTGTTGTGTTTGTTTCCCCCCTCCCCATCCTTTTTAAATACCTGCAGGCTGTGCTCAAGAAAAGGAAGGGGGCACTCACTAACTGTACCTGCCAGCTCTACTTTCAAAGGGCCAAGAACACAGACAGTGGGACACCTTGGGGCTGGATACCTCTAATCTTAGGTCCCTTCCTACAGCTGGTGAGGAGGGCAAGGCAGGATGTTCACGCCCATGGAAACAGAGACAAAGTCTTAGAATTGGCGACTTCCTCAGGCCTCCAATCACTCAGTGAATTATTGAAGCAAGCTAGGACTGTGACCTGGCTCTAGGTTCTTTGCAATTTAGAGCTCTTTGCTCTGTGATGAGATAGTTTGTAGTTGTTCTTGCTTTGGCAGTAGCTGGGTCTTCTGGGTCTTGTAAGTCCAAAGGCTCCCTTGCACCCTTGCCTTTGGCCAACCCTTCCACGGTACCCTCCATTCTCTGCTGAGGGCCCAGGCTGCTCTTCTCTGCTTCTGGGACGTGAGGGCCAAGGCTGACGCTGGGGGTGCCTGCCCGGCTAACCCGGTTGGGCACCGCATCCTGAAAGCAGCCGCGCGCCCCTGACCATGGTGCTGAAAGGACCGTGCTCAGAGCAGGAGGCGTTCCTGGTAACTTGGTGTTCTCAACACGGAAAAACATCCATCACCCCTGCCCGCGTTTCTAGATCACAGTCCTAGGGAACCCCCTGTGGATATGTAGACCTAGAAGAATGTCGGATTTCTATTGCCGTTAACTGACAGTGTGACCTCAGAAAGGCCCTTTTTTCTCTAGGCCAAAAGACCCTCCTGTGTAAATGATGGAGCTAGAATTGAGTGACCACGTTAGGAACTTGGGAAAGCATCTGAGAGGTCCGGAGTGGGGCAACATTGGAAGTGTAGGCTGCAGCACCCCTAACTGGGAAAACTGGTTTGGAATTTGGCCTTCAAGAGGAGTCTCATTTTTTGGGTTACAGAGAGCTTTTAGTTATTCCAAGAACAAAAGCTTAAGGAAGTCCCCCAAATGCACATACAGGATGGCAGAGTGGTTAAGGACAGTTACTTTAGAGTTACACAGACATTGGTTTGAAGCCCGGTACTTCCACTAGCTGGTAGTTTTCAATAACTGTGAAGCTGGGACGATAAATAGTGGCTGCCATAAATGGTAATTATTACCATTAACATCTTCATTTGTCTCAAATTCTTATTCTCCCCACATTTTTTAGGAGGGGGTGCTTTTGTACGAAGTTGAATTTCTTCTGTACCCCTGTATAGTGCAAATTGGCACAGAGGCTAAAGGCCACTTACCCTTCCTGATGACCCTCCTCAGCTGCAATCTACCCTTCCTAAGTTCCAGGATTGTATATCCAGATGTTCCTTGAGCACCTCAAATGAGACATGTCCAAAATGGAATTCATCTCCGGTAACTCCAAACTAATGCTGCCTCCTGTTCCGGATCTTATCAAGTATCAACAGCCAAGCATCCATACTAGAAATCTAGGTTTCATCTTGACTTTTCTCTCTCACTACTTATATGCAATTAACCCTTAAGTCCTGCTGATTTTTCCTTCTCATTATTTCTTGAATCTGGCCTTTCCTTTGTTTCCTTATGAACGCTGCTCTCATTTAGGCTTTTATCCTTCACATGGAGAGACTGCCTAACTAACTGATCTCCCTATCTCTAATCTCAATACTTGTCACTGTACTCTCCATGCTACAGCCAGAGTAACATGCAATTATAACACTGTCATTGCCCTGTTTAAAATCTTCAAGTGGTTTCCAGTCATCCCTGGGATAAAGTCCATGTTCCAATAGGGAATGACTGTGTAATGTGAGCTGTGAGTGATATGAATCTGGGTTCAGTTCCTAGCTGGTTCACTATCAGTATGACCATGCATAAGTTACTTAACATTTCTTCATCTGTAAAGTGGAAATAATATTGCCTTATAGGGTTTAGGTTAAAGTCAGGCTGCTACAACACACTCACTAATAATTCAATCTGAGGTGAGCATTCCAGGTGGGTGGTAGTTTTGCTCTATGACATCATTAAGGGATCTAGGTTCCTTCTATCTTCTTCCTCCACCACTTGTAGGTCTTTGCCATCTGAGGCTGCATTGTCATGAGTTATAGCCAGTGGGAAGGGAAAATACAGCATGAGGAACCTCAGCCACAGTCTTAAAGCTTAGACTCAGAATTAGCACATTCCGCTTCTGCTCACATTCCACAGGGAGAACATGATCATATCACTCTACCCAACTGGATGAGTAGTTATGTGCCTAGGAAGAAGGATTGGATTCTGGTGGGTAAGGAGCAGTTTGCACCACAGGGTTGTTGTCAGGATTAAAGTGGATTACATAGGCTATTATTGTTTGTTTTTATCATCACAAATCACTTATGCTTATGACCAGAGTCCTGCTGCACTAGCCTTTTTTTCACAATGGTTTACTTGCCTTGACATTTACCATCCAGAAATACTGACCTGCTTGAAGTTTTCCTTACATATATTCAGGTATCCCTTCCATGCTTTTCCTTTTCCACACTGATCTCTCTGCCCAAACCCTCTCTCCCCCCTCCCCAGCTCCCACCAAACCTCTAACATAGACATTACCTCCTCCCAGGAATTTTCTCTGAGCTATTCCTCCCTCTTTGCTCCTGCTCCTATAGTATCCTGGGCATATGAATATCCTTGTATTTCCCAGGTAGTATTGTAATTATCTGTTTATTCATCTGCACCTTCCACTGGTCTGTGAAATCTTCTCAAGGGCAGGAACTGTCCTTCATGGTTCTAATGATGCCCATTCTCAACTATATGCCAGATTTTTTTTAGAACAAAGTAATGAGTGAGTGCATTGACTAATGAATGAAAAGAATTTCAATTATTTGTTTAGAAATTTCTATCTTTCCCAGAATGGCTACCACATAAAGGCCAATGAATATTTGTTGAATACATGAATAATTTATATAGACATGTTACCCTTCTTGCATCATACCCTTCTCAGTGCCAAAATAACCTGTCCTTGGTTGCCTAAGGGTCTATTTTAGAAGATGCCCCATCTGATGAGGTGAGATTGGGTTATCACCACGGTATGATTATTTCTGAGATCACTAGTAACAATATCCACAGTCAGGTGTGGGTGTCCCTCCTGAGATAGTCCTCTAATGGACTTGACATCTATTTCAACTTCACAACTTCCTAATTCTATCACCTTGGGCAAGTTTCTTAGCTTCTCCAATCCTCAGTTTTTCCATTTATAAAAATGGAGAGAAAACAGTACCTACCACATAGGGTTGTATGAGGATTCAAATGAGGTAACAGATGTGCCCATACACTTCATGTGCCTGCCAGCAATTTGAAGCAGAGCTCATTACAGTACCCACCCCATCAGTATCTTATTCCTATGGATGATTAGCCAAGAAGACATGGGCTGGAATTGACTTTCTCATGTTCACTAGGGAAAATTTATAAGACTTGCCCAAGACCTATTAATTATGGAGACAAACTGAAGCTCCTGATATCCTAACATTATCACCAGCTATACTACCTCTGTTGTACTAGTTATCTATTGCTCATAACAAATTACCAAAAAAACTATTTAAAAAAGATAGCATTCATTATTTGGGTCTTCTCTGGGTAAGGAATCTAGACATGGGTTGGTTAGGTGTCCCTGGCTCAAAGTGTCTCATGACTGCAGTCAGGGTATCAGCCAGGACTATGGTCTCATCTGAAGGCTTCATTGAGGGTGGATCCATTTCCAAGCTCATTCATTTGGGCTGTTGGCAGGACTCAATTCCTCGAGGTTCATTGGCCAAAGGGCCTCAGTTTCTCAGTCGCTTTGGACCAGAGCTTTCCTTGGTACCTTGCCATGTGGGTCTCTCCATATGGCAGTTTACAATATGGCAACTGGCTTCCTTCAATGCAAGTAAATAAAAAGACACCAAGACCAAAGCCACAGTCTTTTTGTAATCTAACCTCGAAAGTGACATCACTCTACCTCTGCCACATTTTATTTACTAGAAAGAAATTACTAAATCCAGCCCAAAGCTAAGGAAAAGAGATTACACAGGACATGGGACACAGGACACAGATGCCAGGAGGCAAGGGTCATTGGGGGCCATCTCAGAGGCTGCAGTAGCAGAATTTTGCTGCCTACTTTTCAGACCTGTGACAAACAGACACAAGTGCATGTGTGCACACACATACCTCCCCAGAGCCAAATATACCAGGATTCAAAAGAAGAAAGCCCTAGGTGATTTGACTTCTGGAGCTAAAGCATATGTCTCTAGTGCTGAGTTGGCTTCCAGGGGCCCAGGAAGGGGGGGACCACTAAGTGCACGTTGGAGCCACCCCAGCTGATCTCTAACATCCATTTACTACTTTCACAGCCCTCCCCACCCCCACCCCTAGAGGCAGAGATTTAGGATGTCTGGGGCCTGGACACCGTACCCACTGAAGGGAAATTTACTGCCTCCAGAGAACCAGGGCCTGACTTGGGGTCTTGAATGCATCTTTTTCCCCTTTGCCTCTGCTTTATTAGGTTAATCATTGCTTGAATCGGTTGCCATGGTTTGGGCAAACCCATGGCGACTCTATAATGAAGCCTGAAAGACTCGGACCCCATTTATCATCCCCAGTGTTTGGGAGGCCCAAAGCCTCATTTGCCTCCCCCAAGGTCTGGGCACCACCCTTCAGCCTGGGGCCTGCAGGCCCCTTTTGAATGAGGAATGAACAGGTGGCGACTTGGAATGAGGAGGAGACCCACATAGGTGGAGTGAGTGGTGCACTGCACATCCCCCCCACACACACACACATTTTTCCACTCCAGGAGTCCAGACATGGACCAAACACACAAACAGCTCCACCAGACTTTTTATTTCTGGAGAGTGGGAAACCAAAAAAAATGATCTTCAGTTAGAAGGGGTCCATAGCTGTCCTTAGAAAGAGAACTCATATCTCGTCATACCCAGGTGTTACTACCCTCCTTATTTCCTGGGCATTAAATTGAGCAGTATTGCAATCCTGTAGTGAGTTGGAAACAGATGAGTTAAGGCCGAGTGGGGAAACTGAGGCTTGCAGGAGTTTAGTAACATGTTCAAGGTCACTCAGTGATGGTACAGCTAGGGTAGAAGCTAAAGCTAGTAAAATTTACCATAGAAATTTTCAAAAATAGAAAGAAGAGTATAATGAATTCTCATATTACCTATCACCCAGATTCAACAATTATCAACTCAGAGCCAAGTGTATTTTGCCCACATACTTACCCACTTACCCCCACACTACCTGTGTAGATTATATTGAAGCAAATTATAAACATCATACACTTTTTACCGTAAATCCTTTCCCAGTATTTTTTTTTCTCAGCATAAATTGCATAATAGAGTGTAGCAACAGAGGGCATTGACTTTGACAAAGATAAAAAGTCTGGGTTCAAGTCCAAACTCTGTCCGTCTCCAGCTGTGTGACCTTCAGCCAGTAACCAAATATCTCTGAGCCTCAGTTTCATGAACTATAAAACGATGCACTGTTACCTTTCTCATAGGATAATTGTCAGGATTAAATGAAAGAAGGCAAGATGAGTGCTCAGCACCTGTGCCAAATGCAGAGTCAGTGGTGGCTCTTACTGTTTCCATTCTTGCCACCACCACACCATTAGTAGTGGCTATCACCTGGCAGAAGGTTGGCTCTTGGCTTCCCAAATCCAGGTCTCTTGGTGAAATCTCTTGGCATGGAGGCAAGTGCCTTGTTATTACTCTCCTCCTGGTGCTGGACTCTGAGAATACGGATCTCAACAGTGAGCCTGGCTCCAGGTGCTGACGGGCCCCAGGCTCTGCTGCTCATAGCCCTGCTGAGCTCTGCACCATGAACCCCCGCCCCTGACCAGCAAGACCAGGCTCTCTCTTCTCTTTTTGCATCTTCAGGCCTTCTGACCTCTTTGCTGCTGGTCTCATTTGTGAGCAGGTACTGATCTACTTACCTGAAGTTTGTGTGTGTGTGTGCGTATGTGACTGAGTATGGGTACTGTCCCCACATAGGAGCTAGTGTATCCTCATGCTTCCTTGGGCTCAGCCTGTGAGGGAGACCCCAGGAGGAGAATAAGCACCTGCCCTCTGCAGTTCATGGTTGACTGACAAGAGACCAGAGGAAGCTTCATCAAAAGTATGAAGACACAAGCATATGTACTAAGAGCTGGAGAAGGTGAGGAGAAAACTAATCTGCCAAACACATAAGGTTGAAAACAGAAGAGAGGGGCAAACAGGGGCTCTATGGCAGCCAAGGGGATGGGAAATGAGGCAGCCCCTCTGGGTTCATTGTTTAGGTAAGGGCTAGCACCTGTAGTGGACCTCTCCAGGGAAGGTTTATTCTAGGCAAACACCCACACCCCCAGGGACTCAAATCTCTGAAGAGTCCTCCTGGCTGAAAGGGTGTGTCTTCCCCAAAAGCTCCCTTTCTTAATGGCAGCTAATTTCTATTGAGTATTTGCAATGTCTAATCATAGTCCTAGCACTTTCTGTTAATTAACCTATGAAACCAGAATTATTCCCATTTTACAGATGATGTAATTGAGGCTGAGAGCAATTCAGTGACATGTTACATGTTACTTGGTAAGAAGTGGAGTAGGATTGAACCCAGGCTCTCCTGGCCTAGAGCTGTAAGTCTTGAACACTGCTACATTGCTCCACTGATGGGCTCTCCCTCGCAATTTTAGATATTTGCAAGAATGCATAAAGTGGAAAGAGAGAATATGCATGCACTGTCAGGCAGCCTCTGTAGCCAACAAGTCACAGTCAACCTTGTTTCATCAATTTGCCACAATTCTATCAACCCCAATCCTGCAAACACATTTTTTTAAAGATTTATTTATTTATTTGAGAGAGAAAGAATGGAAGAGGGCAGGGGGCAGAGGGAGATGCAGAGAGAGAGAGTCTCAAGCAGACTCCTCACAGAGCATGGAGCCTGACATGGGGCTCAATCTCACAACCCTGAAATCATGATCCGAGCCAAAATCAAGAGTCGGATGCTCAACCGACTAAACCACCCAAACATCTCCTGGGTGTGTATGCAGTTTTTTATTTTCATTTTGTGTGTGGAATATTTCTAAACACATCCCAGATAGCTACCATTCTACTTGCAAATACTTCAATATCCATCTCTAAATGATAGGACATTTTTAAAAGATGGAGCCATCTTTATACCTGATGAAACAAACAATTCTGTAATATGATCTAATATCCAGTCCTATTCAAATGCTTCCAATCATCTCTTTCAAAAATGTACAAACAAGTAAATGAACAAAGAACCTCCCATTTTGGATTCTCCTCTCTCTCAGCCTGAGCAGGTGAGCCGGGCAGCCCACTGGAGGCCAAGACCAAGGCCACGACCAAGACCAAGCCAGCCCTGATTCCATGGCTTGGCAGGACTTGGCCCTGGGCAAGTCAGTTCCCCTCCACACATGCACGCACACACGCCCGCATGCACGGTGTGTTGCCCCTCTCAACCAGCCCTACCCTAAAGTTTGGTGACCAGCCATCCTGCTTTGGCCAGGACTTTCCTGGGTCCTGCAAGGCCCTGGCAAACCCAGATGGTTGGACTTGATAAGGAGCCGGAAATTTGGTGCCCACGCCAGCCCTCCCGCCCTCCCACTCCTAGATCCAGTGTGGTGTTATCCAACGAGAGCAGGGGTGCCAGCCACTGAGTTTCAAGGGCCCTCGAAATAACAAATAATTTACCGAAACCTTTGAGGAGAGGGCCCCAAGCCCCCTGTCCGCCAGCAGAGAATCAGGATCTTTTCACACCCAGGGGGCCAAATTCAGCAGTCTCCTCCCTCCGTCTTTTTCCCCTCTCCAGATCTAATGACAATCCAAAGAGTTCCTGATAGGGTTTTAAAAGATGCTCTTCATTCACTGTCCACCAAGCATGAAAATCCAGCTCGTTTGTCTCCATTCTTCGCCCTAAAGGCCTGGCCGGCCTCAGGCCTGCAGCCTCAAACTTGTCACTCACTTTCCACGTCCTTTTGTGAGTTTGCCTTTATTTCATTCTGCTGTCTCCTCCTACACCCTCCTCTCCCCCTGCTCACTCCATCCCGATCCTTCCCCTCTGCCCTCCCCCTGGGTCCCCAGTTCCTCTGTCCACACAAAAAAGGCAACAGACCAGTCTGGGAATTTCTTTAACAGCCCCTGTGCCCCCACCCCCACCCGGGCCTCTTCTCACTCACTGCTTCTAAAAAGTGGGAGCAAAAAGCCAGCAATAGCTCAAAGGGCTCAGGATCCAGCAACAAAATTGCCTCCTGCCCTGGCTGGAAATGGCCTCAAGGACCCCTGAGTGCTGATCTTTGGCTTCACAGCTGTGGAAGCTGAAGCTCAGAGAGGGGAGTGGACTAGCCCAAGGTCACACCCAGAGTTAATGGCAATGCAGTGCCCAGAGCCAAGGGTCCCAACTTCTCAGCCTGGACACCCCCTTGCAGAATTGATGGCTACTCCTCTGTCCTCAGGCACTGAATTTATTTCTTCGCTGTCTGGGGTCATAACTCGAAAGCCCGGGCCACATCCAATACATTGCTGTGCCCCTGAATGCTTAGCATGTGGCAGGCATTTGGTGGTGGTGGTAGTGCTTTTAATGAAATTGAGCTGAAGGATTGTGAGTGCCAGGTTGACCCCCTAATCTTTGGATCTTTTATCAGCTACCTTCTGGGCTGTGGCTTTGTTGCCAGGCTCAGGGTGTCCCCTGGGCACCAGGGAGAGGGGAGAATGAGAAGGGGTAAGAAGAGGATATGTGTCAAGCAGTCAGACCCCTTACCAGCCATTTCTCCTAAGAACATTGGGAGAAAGGGGGAGGGGTATTCCCACCCTTCTCCAGGGGCAGGGCAAATAGAGCTGGGGTCCTCAAGAGAGCAGGAGGTGGTGATGGGCGTTTCATCTGGAGCAACATGAAAGAGAGAGGAGTATGAAAGAAGCAGGGCAGAGTAAGAAAAGCAGAAGGGGTTAGGCTCTGCTAATGTGTCATCAATGTGCCAGGCCCACTGAGTGATAAGAAAAGTGGCAGCTCCTGGTTGTAGAGTCACATGGGCCTTGGAAGGAGGGGAAGGTCAGTCTCAAAAGTGCATCCCCAGTGGAACATGGCCTCTCCTCTATAAACTGGCTCACTCCTCTTCCTTGAGGCTCTACTGCAAAGGGCACTGCTAGCCACCCACCTGCCTAAGCTGGAAACCTAGATGCCAGCCTCACCTCAGCCTGTGGACCCTACCTTGGCCTGTCCCTCCCTGCTCTCTTCTTTGCCTCATGACTGTACCATTGCCCTAGACACACAAAGGTCCCTCCCTATCACCCCACCTTCTGATCCAGCTCACCATAGCCTAATCTCACTGCAGCTCATTTCTCTCCTTTACACAGAGCTTTCCATGGAGGTGCGAAAGCTGCTTACTTCTTTAGTAAGTGGTGGTAGTCGAGAGCATGGTTTAGGAGTTAGTCTCCCTGAGTTCAGATTACAGATCTGTCACCTGCCAGCTTGGTGACCTTAAGCAACCTCTTTAAGTCTCATTATCATTTGTGAAATAGGGATAATTATAGTACCTCTCTCCTAGGATGGTTATAAACATCAAATACATGATCTACAATATGGTGAGTATACACTATCTACAATGTAATAATATATAAAAGTAAGAAACTGCATGACACCTTCAAGGAATAACAGTTGTTGCTACTATCATGATTATTGTCCCTCTGTACTTAAAAAAGTTTTATTATGTCCATATATTATTTAAAGTGTTTAAAAATTGACCCATCCTTTCTTTCTGGCAGTATTATCAAATGCCTTAAAATAATCAAATTCTTGGGAAAGGATAATTGGGTGATGGGCAATATATATATATATATATATATATATATATATATATAAAATACATATTTTTTTATTGAAGTTCGATTTGCCAACATATAGTATAACACCCAGTGCTCATCCCAGATGATGGGCATTAAGGAGGGTACTTGATGTAATGAGCACTGGGTATTACATGCAACTGATGAATCACTAAATTCTACTCCTGAAACTAATAATACAGTATATGTTAACTAAATTCAACTAAAATAAAGAATTTAAAAAAAATAATCAGATACTTAGTCTAGAAATTCTTCCTAGAGAAATCATCAGAAATTACACAAAAATGTGTCAGCAATGATATTCATAATGCCATCTTTTATAATGGTAAAAGTTAGTTACAAAAGAAATGTCTAACCATAGAAGACAGATTAGAATGTTGTATATTAAATATGTTAGTTACATATTATATATTAATACTAGATTATTACATATTAGATTGGATTATTATATATCTAAAATTACATGCTATAGATAGATTACATGCATTTCATACACATCTCTCTCAAAAATTAGATACAAAAGAAATGTCCAACCACAGAGGCAGATTAGATTATTATATATGTTCAATGGGGCTGTGGCCCTTTGAAAATCATGTTGAAAAAGTAATGCTTGTTAACATGAGGAAATGTTCACAATATATTGCCAAGTGGGAAAAACAAACCAGATTTTAAGCAAGATGGCGGGTGAGGCAACTTACAAACTACTCCACTACAGAGTTTCTAGAAACTCTAGATAAAAGCTAACCAGTATTATTTTAGAGATATAATATGAAGCTATTTGCACAAAAGATACATGCATTTTTAATTTCAGGAAAGAATCTGGAAAGACATGGACTGATTTATTGACTAGACAATGAGATTACAGGACGATTTTCTTTCATTTCTAAATTCTGCTAGTTTTTTTGTACTGAGCTTGTATCATTTTTCTAATTAGAAGGAAGTGTTATCATTTAAAAGCTTTAGTTAATGAATGCAGTGGTACTTTGATTTTTAAAAATGCCTTTGGTGGGATGGCAGGAATGGCTTCCCAGACAGGGAACTTTTGCGCTGAAGTTGGCAAGCCAAGCATAGATCAGGATCAGGCACAGGCACTCAGGGGCTGATGTCAGTGAGCAAGGAGCAGGAGTAGGGGGTCGAATTCCCACCTCTCAACTCAAAAACTAGTGATCCCTCTTCCTCCTTTTCCAGTTCCCCACTGTCCACATGGGGCTCGAGAAAGGGATAGAAGGGAAATTGAACCAGTCCATTGGTTCAGGATTGGTTGAGTGCCCCCCATGCACCCTGAACTGTGTCAGACTCTCTGGAAATCCAAGGTAGGTCCAGGGCTCCAGCACGTGGTCTGCTCAGGAAATGAGCTTCTGTATAAAAACATGTACCAGAGGGCACCTGGGTGGCTCAGTGGTTAAGCATCTGCCTTTGGCTCAGGTCATGATCCCGGGGTCCTGGGATGGAGTCCCTCATTGGACTCCCTGCAGGGAGCCTACTTTTCCCTCTGCCCATGTCTCTGCCTCTCTCTATGTCGCTCATGAATAAATAAAATCTTTTTTAAAAAATATAAATAAATAAATAAATAAATAAATAAATAAATAAATAATAAATAAATAATAAAAATATGTACCAGAAACTGGTTTGGTTAAACATTAAAGTGAGACTTTCAAAACATCTGTAACCTTTTTCTTTTTTTTTTTTTTTTTACATTTGTAACCTTTTGAGATTAAGTATCTCTCTGTAGTGGGGTGAACAGTGCCCCCACGTCCCACCTCAGAAGATACATTCACCAGGAACCTGTAAATGTGACCTTATTTGGAGAAAGGGTCTTTGTAGATATTAAGTAATGGGTTTGAAGATGAGATCATCCTGGATTAGGCAGGCTCCAAATCCAGTGCTAAGTCCCTAGAAGAAAAGAGAAAAGAAAGAGATCCTGAGATACTGAGAGGAAGGCCACATGAAGGCAGAGGCAGAGGTTCGAGTTAGGTAACCCCAAGCAGAGGAGTGCCAAGAGCCACCAGAAGCTGGAAGATGCAAGGAAGGATTCTCTGCAAGGAAGGATTCTCTTCCAGAGGCTTTGGAGGGAGCGGGATCCTGCTGACAACTTGGTTTCAGGCTTTTGGCCTCCAGAATTGTGGGAAAATAAATTTCTGTTGTTTTAAATCACCCAATACACGATAATTTGTTATGGCGGCCCCAGGGAACTAATATACTTTTTAAAAATATATTGCACCTTTCCATACCTCTTTACACAGAGCACATACCACAAGTCAAGTGTGTGGCAAATAGTAAGAGCTCAGCAAAGGTTGGCTTCCACATTCACCTGTCGTGCTGGTTAAGGAGCCACCATAGGTGTCAGCTGTGTCAGCTGGGCACTCCTGGAGCTCCCAAAATGTTCCCACCTCTTCGTTGCACCACCCCAGACTGCTGTGAGGACAGCACTTCTCTCTGCTATCCTGCCCTCAGCTATTTTAGGTTGCCTGGCTCTGGTAGCTGGCCACCCACTTTTCAGTTTGCCGCCCCCATCATCTATGGCTTGGAGAGAGCCAGTTATCCAAGTTCAGTGGGGACTGCGTGCAAAAGAAGAACAGATGGAATTTAAGTGAAGATCTGTGGGCCTTTGCTTTGAATGTGTGAGCTCTGGGTTTCAGGATGATGCCAGATGATGGGAAGAAGTGAGGCCTCATCTAGTAGGGTGGGGAGCAAAGATCCCAGGGTACCAGCTGGAGTCCGTGGTATAGATATGATGAATGCAAACTTGCTATGGAGGGCACAGTGGCCAGCCTAAGGGTTTGTCAGCGGATGGGGTTTCTAGAATGACTGAGAGAGCCCACGCCAGATTTGGGGAGGAGTCCCAGAAGGCCACCTAGAGAAGGTGGGAATTTGAAGGAGGAAAGAACCTCAGGACAAAGAGGCAATGACCCACACAGTGAAATGAGAATGGGAATTGACCTCAAAGCCCTGGTTCGAATCCCAGCCCAGTCACTGTTAGCAGCAACTGGCGGATATCCTTTCAGGCTCTTAACATATACGTGAAGAAAAACTTACAATCTACTTCGGTTATACTATGCTTATTTCACTTAATATGTCATGAATGTCTTTCAGTCTCAATGAACTATAGACCTACCTTGTCATTTGAATTGCTTCTATTTTCTCATCTCTAAAATGGTTATTATCTGACTTGCTATGTTCTTGGGCTCAGGGACAGTTTATTTTTTTATTTTTTTAAATTTTTATTTATTTATGATAGTCACAGAGAGAGAGAGAAAGAGGCAGAGACACAGGCAGAGAGAGAAGCAGACTCCTTGCACCGGGAGCCCGACGTGGGATTCGATCCCGGGTCTCCAGGATCGCGCCCTGGGCCAAAGGCAGGCGCCAAACCACTGCGCCACCCAGGGATCCCATCAGGGACAGTTTAAATGAGAAAACTTACGGTGCTACAGAGGTGCGTTGGAAGGGGGGGTTTGTGTGTGGTTTATGGACATTTATTAGCCATCCTGCTCCAAGGAACTACATGAACCAGGAAAGGTGGGGGGACGTTGGTGGGAGAGAGCAACCTTCCTGCAGCCCATCCATCAGCACTGACAAACCTGGCCCCCTGAGGGCTTCCGCCTCAGCTGCTGAGCAACGGCAGGTATGGAGCAGGAGCCCCTCCCTGGGCTCTGGGCACCCTCCTCTTAGGTCAACAGGCAGAGTGGTCTCTGTCGGCCAGGTGAGGCCAGGGAAGATTAATGGAGCAGGTGCGGGCTGTGTGTGTGTTGGTGGGGGGGACAACAATCACCTGGCCAGACAAGGTCTCCCCCCCGCACCCCCAGAGACTGAGTGCCCAGCGCAGGCCAAGAAGCAAAGCGGATGTCATTCAGCCTGGCTTGGGCTCGCCTGGAGGTGGGCCAGAGCCAGCTATGCTGCCTCTGCTACCCACCTGGGCGGTCCCCAGTCTCAGCTGGACTCACCTGGACTCACCTGGCCTCATTCGATCTCCAACGTGGGGGCCCACAGAGAGGCCCCCGGAGCCCAACCTGTGACACTCAGCTTTAAAACAAATGTTTTTGTTTCCTTAATTTCCCAAGTAACTCGCTGCAGAAAAGTGTAGATTAGCAAAATACTATAAATCATCCATTAATCTTACCACCCAGTGATAACACTGTTAACATTTAGTTGATATTATATCTTTATCTCTCTACACACACCTACACAAACACACACATACACATATATATGCAGAGACACAGAGAATTCACTCTATCGTTTTTGTACTATAATCTTCTTTTTACACTTAACATTTGAACATCTTTTGGTGCCCAAGAATTATAAATCTGCTTCACCATTTTAATTGCTACATATATTCTGTGTGTTCAGTACAGTATCGTTGTATTTAATCAAAAATCCCCTTTGGATATTTAGGTCATATCCATTTTTTTGCACTTTATAAACACTGAAATGAACATTTTCATTATTTCTTTTCTTTTGTTTATTCATGAGAGACACAGAGACATAGGCAGAGAGAGAAGCAGGTTCCCTGCAGGAGCCTGATGCGGACTCAATCCGAGAACCCTGGGATCACGACCTGAGCCAAAGGTAGATGCTAAACCACTGAGCCACCCAGGTGCCCCACATTTTTATTATTTCTTTAGGCAAATGTCCTAGAAGTGAGACTGTTAATGCCAGAGGGCATGTGCTTTTTAAGCCTTTTGGTGCATACTGCTAAAGGCTTACACATGTGTTTATTGGAGCTCGTGGATGGGCCCTCCTGCATTCGGGTGACAGGAAGAGGTAGCAGCAAGGCAACATGGCAGAGGTTGAAAATGAGGCCAATCTAGCATGGATCCCACTGTCCAGGGGTTTGTGGTCCAGCCTTCACTCTGGGGAGAGAAGTCGTTGAATGGGCGGGTAAGCAACTTTGTGGGCTTGGGAGTGAGTACTTGGGAGCAGCACAGAAGTCAGATTGGAGGACGAGAAAATCTTCAGGGGACATGAAGTCAGAGAAGACTTCCCAGAGAAGGTGAAATTTCGGACAAGTGAAGAAACTGAGGCTCAGAGTGCCCAGTAATTTACCTTGGTACACAGCTGGTGGGCAGCCAGGCCTTAACTCCTGGTCTGTCTGGCCCTGTAGCTCATGAGCCTTCCTGGGCCAGGTTGCCACCAGAGCTGAGATGACTTCTCAGCATCACTTGGGATAGAAGTCCTTTGGAGCACAACTGGGGTCCCTAGGGCTGGGGAGAGTGGGATTTGAGGCTGTGGAGATGGAAGGAAGGGCCTCCTACAGGCTCCCCCACCCCCTAACACCACCACCACTGGCCTCCTCTGTGTGGGGCAGCCAGCTGGTGACCCGACCTTGTGCCTCTAGCAATGATTTAACCACATTAGTTGGGGTTTGGGGAGAGATTTGTAAAGCTGTCAGTAGGGGAGAGGCTTTAACTCCAGCCTCTTGGCTCAGCCACTAGTTGGGGGTGGGAGGAAGAGGACCCGGGGAGAGGCCAGGGGACCTTCTGGTTCTGCTTATGTTTCCTGCACTGTGGTCTACCACGGAACACCAGGAACCCACTGAACCCTGCGGCTCTGTCTCTTCCCCCACCCTAAGGCCAGCTTCCTTTAGTGTAACCCTAAGCAGCTCTGAAATATTGTCACTTCTCTCCCCTGGCCCATGTAGGCAGACCCCAACTAGTCACAGAAAAGAACAGAAATCACATTAATGAAGGAATCTAGAGATATGGGTTCATATCACAGCTTTCCAACTGCCCGTGCAGAGGCCCCAGAGCAAGTGCTACAGGGGCAAGCAGGCAACACGCATGAATGATGGTGGCCAATTGGAGACTATGGTCACCTGGAGAGGCCACATACCCCTAAAGGAGCCAGCTCATACTTAAGTCCAACTTATGACTTCCATGCCACAATGAAGACTTAGAATTTTTCAAGAGAGCTGGACAGTCAGATTTATATGTGAAATCCTCCCAATGTTACCACCTAACTGGAAAAAAATTCAAACACCATGTAGGACCAAGACAACAAATTCTGAATGTAGCCTTAGGCTGTAGTCTCTGGCCAAGACACAGAAATAATAAAGGCCAGACGAGGCACTATTAGGTAGTGTCTAGCATAACCCTTTTGCTTTAGATGGAGAAACAGAGGCCAGATTGGCCAAGAGAAGCATACCTTGATTAAAGTCATTTAGTGAGTTAGTGGCCTGGCCGGGCAAGGAATCCAGGCCTTTTGCTCCCAGCCTGTGCCTTTGCCCTAACTTTCCCGGCTGAGGAGGGCTCGTGGGAAGACACTGAGGGTTTTGGGCAGTGAGTGAAAAGAGGAGCCCCTCCCTCTCTGCCAGGCTCACCTAACGTACCTTCTGTCCTCTATGAGCTCAGGGGTCCAGCAACCAGGTAATTCTCTTCACCTTTCCCATCATTGCTGCCTCTCTGTTCTGGGACTCTATGTTCAAGCCCCTGTGGTCACCCACACAAGACAGGTAAGGGAGGGGTGTAGCACCCTTGCTCTATCAGGGACTTGACTGACAAGCTCCCCACTGTGGTATATGGCAGGTGGGAGTATCTCCACAAATACAGATTTTTTAAAAAATATTTTTATTTATTTGACAGAGCACAAGCCGAGGGAGCAGGAAAGGGAGAAGCAGGCTCTCTGCTGAGCAGGGAACCTGATGTGGGGCTCGATCCTATGACCTGAGGATCATGACCAGAGCCAAAGGCAGACGCTCAACCGACTGAGCCACCCAGATGACCCACAAATACAGATTTTCAAACCATGTAAGAAATTAAACAAAGAAGCAAGGCAGAGAGAGACTAAATTTTACATTTATTATGGATGAAGCTGATTTTTAAGAACAGGATTCATGGCTGTGGGCAAGTGGGCTTCGTAACATGGAAACCTAGAATTGGATTGATCAATAAACTCAAAGGCAATCCTGCACCATGATTAGCCTCCCCTAAGCACAAGAACACAGCAGAAATGTGCGCACCTTGTAGGTGACTTGGAGTCAGAAAAAAGGGCTGGCTGGGTCACTTGAGCCTGACTCACCAATCAGATAAAGCCACTCAGTATTCCCTGGAGGAGAATGAGGGGTGAGAGAGCAGAGAGACCAGGTGTGTTACTTTAATGGGATTCATTAGACACAGGAAATATTAAGATTGGACTTTATCTCTGCTTTTGGCTTAGCAGCGGCACTTGTTATTCTCTTAGTGATCGCTATGGACTTACTTGCAGTAGGCTTGGTTCATATCACATTATCGCAGTCTGCCGTCCGTAATATTATACCATCTCACATAAGAATTTTACAACACTATGCTTCTATTCGCCCCTTGCATCCTTGGTGTCATTGTTGTCACGCACTTTCTACTGATAGTATAAACCTCCAATGATAGCATTTCTGTTTTTGTCTTATACAATTATCTTCAAAATATTTTATATTTATGCATATAAGATAACTCTTGCTATCTTAATTCCTTTGTGTAGATCCAGGTTTCTACCTGGTATCATTTTCCTTCTCTTGAGGAACTTCCTATCACATTTCTTATACAGCAGATCTACTGGCACCTTTAATTTGTATGAGAAAAATGATTTCATTTTCACTCTTGAAAGAGATTCTCCCTGGGTATAAAATTCTAGATGAACAGGGTTTCCCACCCCTCCCCCCAGCAGTTTAAAACATTGCTTCACTATCCTCTAGCTTGCATAGTTTCTGATGAAAAGTCTGCTGTAATTCTCTTTGTTCCTGGGTGCATGTTTTCATGCTGGTTTTCAGCAATTTGATTGAATATTCTTTGGAGTGATTTTATTTGTTTTATCCTGCTTGGGTTCGTTGAGCTTCTTTGGTCTGTAGATTTATGGTTTACATCAAATTCAAAATTTTGGGGGACACCTGAGTGGCTCAGTTGGTTGAGCCTGACTTTGGCTCAGGTCATAATCTCAGGGTCGTGAAATTGAGCTCTGCATCAGACTACATGCTGGGTGTGGAGCCAGCTTAAGATTCTCTCCTTCTCCCTCTACTCTTCCCCACCACCCACGTGCTCTCTCCCTCTCTGAAAGAAAGAAAGAAAGAAAGAAAGAAAGAAAGAAAGAAAGAAAGAAAGAAGAAAAAGAAAAGAAATAGAAACTTTTGCCCATTTTTTTTCAAATGTTTTTTTCTGTCTCTACTCTCCTTCTGAGGCTCCAGTTTCATATATGTAAGACTACTTGATATTGCCTATAGGTCACTGAGACTCTGTTAATGTTTTTCTTAATCCTTTTCTGTTTGCTTCATTCTGGACAATTTCTAAGGCTATGTCTCCAAGTTCACCGAACATGTCTTCTGTGGTGTCTAATTAGCTGTTCACCGTATTCAGTAAAATTTCATTTCAAATACTGTATTACTCATCCCTAGGGGTCCATTTGGGTCTTTTTGATCATCTATTTCTTTCCTCATTATGTTCCTGTTTTGTTTTTTTTTTCCAAATCATTGAGCGTAAGTATATTTTGTAAGGGTTATTTTAGTATCCTTGAATACTAATTCCAAGATCTCTGTCATTTCCAAATGTATTTCCATTGATTTATTTTTGACTTTGGAAAGGGTAATCTTTTCCCACTTCTTTGTACTCCTAGTCATTCTTGATTGTTGTTGTTGGATGTTGGTTGTAGTCCATTAAAGAGGACTGGACTTTGTTCTGGCATGCCATTAAAAGACCAGTATGGTCTTTCAGAGGCTTGTTTTAAAGCTTTTTCTTTTTTTTAAAGATTTTTATTTATTTATTCATGAGAGACATAGACAGAGAGGCAGAGACACAGGCAGAGGGAGAAGCAGGCTCCATGCAGGGAACCTGACGTGGGACTCGATCCTGGATCTCCAGGATCCTGCCCCGGGCTGAAGGCGGCGCTAAACTACTGAGCCACTGGGGCTGCCCCTGTTTTAAAGCTTTTTAGGGCACCTGGGTGGCTCAGTGGTTGAGCATCTGCCTTCAGCTCAGGTCCTGGTCCCGGGGTCCTGGGATTGAGTCCCACATCGGGCTCCCCATGGGGAGCCTGCTTCTCCCTCTGCCTGTGTCTCTGCCTCTCTCTCTGTGTCTCTCATGAATAAATAAATTTTTAAAATCTTAAAAAAATAAAATAAATAAAGTTTTTTAAAGGTAAGACTAGAATAGCCTTTACTCTAGAGCTAGTTTAGTCCCACTATTGAAATATGACCCTTCTGGTATCTCTCATAGTACTTCCCTTGTTTTTTTCCATTCAATCAAACACCACAATCCTGAGTTGTCTGATTTCTCTTATCTAAAAATTGTTGTATCCTGTGTTTTGTCCAATTTTCTAGATAAGCCTGCCTCTCTTACTCCCTTATGACTGAGAAAAGTCTAGAAACAAACATTAGGAGTGGGGAAATGTTTTGCTGTTAACAGTTCCTTACAAGGGTGAGCAACAATGAGAACCTGGCCCATTTTAGGATCATACCTGTGCTCTGGGGGTTGTTCTATTTGATCATCTAGCCACCAGGCTGTCTGGTGCAACAGACAGGATCATGAATCAGGGATATAACTCTGCCCCCTCAGGGTACTGGCATTGTTTTTTTGGTCTGTCCCAATCAGTTGCCTCCTCCTAGTCATAATATCTGCTTTCCTTTAGACAACTGCTCCTCCTCTATTCTATATGGTTGCACTTGGGCTGCCATTTGGTGCCCTGCCCTCTAGGCAACAGTGCTGAGTGACCCATGCCCAGCCAATCAGACCTCTTAATCTCCCTGTCTCAGTCATTGGTTTAGGGATAATTACATAATCCAAGTGGGGCCAATCACATACCTTCCCTAAGTTTTTTTTTTATTAAAGTTTTTTATTTGTTTTTTTTTTAATTTAAATTTTGTTAGTTAACATACAGTACAGTATTGGTTTCTGGAGTAGAATTCAGTGATTCATCACTTACATCACTTACATAGAACAAACACCCAGTGCTCATCACAAGTACCCTCCTGAATACCCATCACCCACCTAGCCCATCCCCCAGCCACCTCCCTCAAATAAAGTCTTCTAATTTATGTCTCCAGGCTGTTCTTTCTTAAGATTTTTACATAGATGCTAAGAGAGGTGGCTTTTCCCTGAGGTATTGCTAGTCTGGATCGATACAAGCTTATAGTTTCCTGTGGACGCATCCTCCTCCTCTTTTCATCTCTCCAGTAGAAAGGATCAAGGCAGAAGGCCAGAGACGAGGAGCAAAGGGAGTCCTCACAACATGAGTGATGTCCACGCAGTCCCATAGGCCAGCTGCACCTCTGCACTTTCTGTTCCTATGATCTAATAGAGTCCCCTTTGTACTGGTTTGATTCATTTTCTGTCACATTCAACCAAAAAAAAAAAAATCTATTTACATCCTGTTTGAAGTCTTGGTCCAGGTGTCTTCAAAGTGTACTATGTACCCTCTAAGGAGTATACAAGATGATCCATTGGTGTGTGGGAATTAAAAATAAGATCTATTTATGAGTGAGTGTTTTCCAGATGGAAAAGAGGATGTCACCATGGCAGAAGAGGATGTGTGACACATGAACATTAGATTCCACCCTCCATGAAGGCAGGGCCAGGATCGGCCTCATGTTTGTTTCCTGGCACTGAACACAGCCTGACTCACAGGTGACATCAAATAAATATGTGCTGACCTTCCCATGACACCTGGAGAGGGGTCCCTACAACATTGTTGTGTGTTCCTGTCATAACTTAAAGAGAATTTCACAAGGTCCATAGCCCTTGATGTCCTACAAGTGAAGGAGGAAGCTGTCCTCAAATTCTTTGCAGCAAGGACCCATGTAGGTGGCACTAACCTTGACTTCCAAATGGAACAGTACATTTGGAAAAGGAAAAGTGAGGGCATTGATATCATAAATCTGACGACAACCTGGGAGAAGCTTCCACCAGCAGCTCACACCATTGTTGCCACTGAAAACCCAGGTGGCGGGGCACCTGGGTGGCTCAGTGGTTGAGTGTCTGCTTTTGACTCAAGGTCCTGGGATCAAGTCCTGCATCGGGCTCTCTTCATGGAGCCTGCTTCTCCCTCTGCCTGTGTCTCTGCCTCTCTCTGTGTTTCTCATGAATAAATAAATAAAATCTTTAAAAAAGAAAAGAAAATCCGGGTGGTGTGAGCATCACATCCTCCAGGAATACTGGAGGCACAGCAAATTGTGCTGAAGTTTGCTGCTGCCACCAGAGCCACTCCTACTGGAGGCCGCATCACTCCTGGAATTTCCACTAGCCAGATCCAGGCAGCCCCCCGTGTCTCCTGGTGGTTATGGATCCCAGGGCTAACCACTGGCCTCTCACAGAGGTGTCTTATGTTGACCTGCCTACCATCACTCTGTGGAGCAGACTCTCCCCTGCACTGTGTGGACATCGCCATCCCTTGCAACAGCAAGGGAGCTCACTCAGTGGGTCTGATGTGGTGTATGCCAGGCGGAGAAGTTCTGCACATGCAGGGCACCACCTCACATGAACACCCATGGGAAGTCATGCCTCATCTCTACTTCTACGGAGAGCCTGAAAAGACTGAAGACGAAAGCAGGCCGCTGCTGCTAAGGCAATGACCCAGGGGAATTTCAGGGTGAGTGGGCTGCCCTGGGCTCCTGAATTTACTGCTATGCAGGCCAAGGTCTCAGACTGGTCTGAAGGTGTGCAGATGCCCTGTGCACCCACCCATCCTGAGGAAGACTGGAGCACTCAGTCTGTGGCCATGGCTCTGTGGCTCCCCTGCTCAGGTCACTGAAAAGGTAGGAACAACAGTGTGGTCTTTTTTTTTTTTTTAGATTTTATTTATTTATTCATGAGAGACACACAGAGAGAGAGAGAGAGAGAGAGAGAAAGAGAGAGAGAGAAAGAGAGGCAGAGACACAGGCAGAGGGAGAAGCAGGCTCCATGTAGGGAGCCCGACGTGGGACTCAATCCTAGGTCTCCAGGATCACATCCCGGGCCGAAGGTGGCGCTAAACTTCTGAGCCAGAGATCCCCCAAACAGTGTGGTCTTAGGCTGTTCTACAGGATCCTAAACAGAAAAGGGAAATAAGGTGGAGGGGAAATAAAGGTTCTAAACATTCTTTTTTTTTTTTTTTTTAATTTTTTTTTTTTTTTTATTTATTTATGATAGTCACAGAGAGAGAGAGGCAGAGACACAGGCAGAGGGAGAAGCAGGCTCCATGCACTGGGAGCCCGACGTGGGATTCGATCCCGGGTCTCCAGGATCGCGCCCTGGGCCAAAGGCAGGCGCCAAACCGCTGCGCCACCCAGGGATCCCGGAAATAAAGGTTCTAAAAGAAATGAATGAATGAATATTTGCTGGGTAAATGAATGAATAAACATGCAAAGATGAGTGGCATTTAGACAAGTGCTTGTAGTGGGATGGAGGGTACAGAGGCAAGTGGACATGGCAGGTAAAGAGCAAGTAATGTGAATTTCAGTGAAAGAAGTGCATGGAAATATTTAGTAGAGAGATTTTTTTTTTCCTGGGAATGGGAGTCGGACACAATTCATCAAGGTAGCCTCATGGAGGACAAAAGCTGCAAAGATTAAAGAAGGGGAGGGGCACCTGGGTGACTCAGTGGTTGAGTGGCTGCCTTTGGCTCAGGTCAAGATCCCTGGGGTCCTGGGATGGAGTCCCACACCAGCTCCTCACAAGAAGCCTGCTTCTGCCTCTGCCTATGTCTCTGCCTCTCTCTGTGTGTCTCTCATGAATAAATAAATAAAACCTTAAAAAAAAAAAAAAAAAAAAGAAGATTCAAGGAGAGGAGGGAATTCAGCTGGAGCACAATTCCTGTCAGGAGCATGCCTGGCCCAAGATTTGGGTTAGAGAGCTCTCTTTGCAGGAGAATGACCAAGCCGTGACACTTGTTAGGAGCCTGTCTCAGTCAGGTGTGAAATGATGGACATGTCAGGAACGGTGCTGATACCAGAGAGACTTAAGAGGCAGACCTGCCCTGGTGACTGGATGTTGGGGTAGTATGACAATGGGCTGGGGATAGGTCTGGGTTACAGCGAGGGATCAGAGGTGTCAGGGCAGAGGTGGATCAATGAAGACCTAGGAGTTTCCATTTTGGGAGCTTGGGAGAGAGTTTCAGAGAAGACAGTTTGGAGGGAACATGAGTTCTCTTGATGGTTTCTGGTGTTTTGGAGTTGAGACATCCAGGTGGATGTGTCCTAGTGGCCATGGAAATTGTCAGAGATGGGAATAAGTTTGGGGGTTGTCAGGGAAGTGATAATATTAAAACAATGAGGGCAGCCCAGGGGGCTCAGGGGTTTAGCACCACCTTCGGCCCAGGGCATGATCCTAGAGATCCAGGAGTCTCATGTTGGACTCCCTGTATGGAGCCTGCTTCTCCCTCTGTCTGTGCTTCTACCTTTCTCTCTGTGTCTCTCTCATGGATAAATAAATAAAATCTTTAAAATATATATATTAAAACAATGAGATTGGTTATAGATGAGAAGCCTAAGGAAAGAACCCAAGGCACATTCAGTGCATGGGATCAACACTGAAAAATCACATCACTCCAGAAGACACCTGTAGCCTAAGACTATATATATTACACACACACACACACACACACACACACACACATACACACATGCACACTGACACACATGCATGTACACAACCCTGACAGCAGAGGCCTGGGCAGGACCCCTAGGAAGATGCACATAGCACGCTCAGTGCAGCAAGAGGAGGCCAAGCAGACAGTGGTGTCCTAGAGCCAAGAAAGACTGGGTATAAAAAGGCAAGGCTTTCAACAGGATCGAAAGCCACAAGGAGGTGAAGAATAGGGATTGGAAATGGGTGGGCGGCAAGGAAATAGGGCAAGCTCTGCCCTGCCTAGCTGGTGCTCTTGAGCCAGTCACCGGCCTCAACTACCTCCTAGAGCAGGGAAGGCCAAGGGGCTGGGCCTCCGAGGTGCCCGGCACGTGCTGAGTAAATGCCTAGGAAATGCTGGCTCCTGCTTTCTTGACGATGATGATTCTCTTTTCACCTTCTCTAAGCTCCTCGCCTGCTTCAGCCCATGAGACTACCCCCCACCTTGGGCCTCCGTCTCTGCCTCCCTCCCCGAGCATCCGACTGACCGGAGAGCCCCCTGAAGATTTGGGGGTGTCCCTGGGTCTCCCATTCAAACTCGTATCTCCCAAGTCTCCGGGGCCCGCCATTCCGAAGGTGGAGATGGCCGGGAGGAGGAGGAGGAGCAGCGAGCAGAAAGGCCCCAAAACCCAGAGAGGTCCCCGATTGGTCCGGGGCCGGTGGGCGGGCCTACTCCGGGCCCCGCCCCTAGACGCCCCGCCCCCCCCTGGGACTGGAGGTGTGTCGTCCCATCTTTGTGTTGGGAACTGTCCTGGGGCCAAGCTCTCCAAAATGCCCCCACGAGTCAGGAGAAGCAAGCCGTGTTTCGGTTTGGAGCGGGCGCTGGCAAGGACACCTCTGAAGTCCCGAATCCCCGTGCTCGGGAGCCTCCCATCCCTGTGCTGGGGCAGGAGTTCAGTTGGCGGGGGGAGGGCAAGTGGACCGGGAGGGAGCCCCGCAGGGGCGCACTGTGTGGCTGGAGACCGCGGCTTTTGCAAGCTGATTTGCTCTGGCGGGGCTGGAGCAAGCAAATGCTCATTTCTTCCAGAAGAAGGTCTGCTTTCCTTTCCCCCGAGTCCAAAGGGGAGGAGAGGGGGAGACAGGACTTTCTTGATGCCCTGGGACCAACATCCTCCTCCACGACCCCCGCCCCCCCCCCCCCCCCGGGCTCCTCACACCTTCTGGGATCCCAGTGCGCACAGAAAGCAGTTCCACCCCAATAATGCAGTAGACCCCCCCTTTGCCCCTATTTCCCACCGGGCAGTCCAAGGTTAAGGGCAGCCGGGCTGAAGCCACCCCGGCCACTGCCGCAGGGCCTGGGCTGGGAGGGCTTCGAGGCACAGCTCTGCTTCTGCCACTGTTGAAACGGAGGAGGAGGAGGGAGGTGTTTGTTTTTAATCCTCTTAATCCTCCAAGATTCAAGATTTGGCCCCGGGAAGTCTGGGTTTGTTGCAGACACTGGATAACACCCACCCCCGGAGAGCCTCGGGTTTCCAGCTCCAAAGCCCTTGGCTGCCCCAGTAACAATGTTTAACATTGGGGTGTTTGAATTCCATTTGATTTTAGAATTAACCTCTACCTCCCCTGTTTGTGGTTAGGGTATAAACTTTTCCTTTTAAACACTAAGCTTCAATAATACACTTTAAACAAGATTGAAGAGGGCTCAGTGGGTTAAGCATCCCACTCTTTTTTTTTTAATTATTTATTTATTTATTCATGAGAGACACAGAGAGAAAGAGAGAGGCAGAAGGAGAAGCAGGCTCCACGCAGGGACCCTGACATGGGACTCAATCCCAGGACTCCAGGACCACACCCTGGGCCAAAGGCAGGCACTTAACCACTGAGTCACCCAGGGATCCCCAAGCATCCCACTCTTAATTTCGGTTACCATCTTGATCTCAGGTTAGGGTCATGATCTCAGGGTGGGGAGATTGAATCCCAGGCTCAGCGCTGAGCCTTGTTCAGATTTTCTCTTCCTCACAGGTTGTCTCTCTCCCTAAGTAAATAAATAAATAAAATCTTTTTAAAAATAAATAAATAAGGGACGCCTGGCTGGCTCAGTGGTTGAGCATCTGCCTTTGGCTTAGGTCGTGATCGCGGGTCGGGTCCTGGGATCGAGTGTTGCATTGGGTTCCCTGCAGGGAGCCTGCTTCTCTCTCTATGTCTCTGCCTCTGTGTGTCTGTCATGAATAAATAAATTAAAAATCTAAAAAAAAAATTATTAAAAAAATTAAAATAAGTAAGAGACAAGAAAAAGGATTAATAGTTTAGGTGGATGTGATAAAGGCAAAAAGTGTGCCATGGGTACCAGATAACACAAGTCCAGGAAACCCTGGTGTGGTGGGCGGAGAGTGGGGTTCAGAGAGGCTGGGGCTTGCCTGGAAGGAGCGGGGGCATCCTCTGTACCACCCCCAAGGGTGTAAAATGGAGGCCTGGCTGCCCAGAGCCTCCAGGGACCTGGAGCTTCCCAGGCAGATCCTGGGGCAGATTGGAATGAATTAAAAGCCCTCGGTTCCACTTTCCTGCCTGCTTGCCTATCCCCCAGGCCTCCTAGGGCTGAGGGCTTTGTTTCTTTGGGGCTTGGATGGGAGCCTCCTACACACACACACACACACACACACACACACACACACACACAGTCTTCTCCTGGACCAGGAGATCTCCCCCCCTCCTCTTCTCTCCCTAGGCTGTGAGGCCCCTTTGGGAGCCCCTTTGTAAGGTAATTGGATTTCTCCCCTTGTTAGTTTGCAATGAAAATGTCATCTATTCCTCGCCACCGCCAGGGAGGGGCCAAGCCCCCATTCAGGGAAGCTGGCGGAGCTGTGAAGCTATTCAGGCCTCCCTGCCTCCCAGTCGGGCAGCTGGCTGCTTCCCTGACAATGCCCTCCTGGGCCTCCGCCCCTACCAGCGTGCCCAGCCCCAACTGGGGAGTGGCCCTGACAGGCCCAGGGCTTGGGGGGCTAGAGTCTGAGGTTCCCAGGTCACCACCACCCACCTCCAGCAAGTTGGCACTGGGATGTATATTTGATTTTCAGAGTATTCCCCACCCCTACGTGGGGGCACTTGGGAGGGGCAGGACAGAGGGAAGGTACTAGCTGGCTTCCCCTAGGGAAAGGGGGAGAAAATTCTCCAAAAGAAGAAAGATAAACCCCCTACTCTTACCGGCATTATTCAAATGTGGAAACTTGGGTCCATATTGCATAAGTACTTGCTCAAAATTGCACAGTGGATAGAGAAGGCAGAGAAAATAGGAGAGGAGGGTTTCATACTCATCTGTCCCATTGTTAAGCTTACTGTTTTTTTTTTTAAAGATTTTATTTATTTAAATAATCTCTACTCCCAATGTGAGGCTTGAACCCCCAACCTTGAGATCAAAAGTCTCATGCTCTATGACTGAACCAGTCAGGTGCCTCCTAAGCTTAATGTTTAAAAAGCAGAGTTGATTTGGGATGGCATTGACATTCCCTTCCCCCAACTCCCAGGAGCCACACGGTGCTTTTCATGAGATCATGCCTGGACTCTTGTCAGAGCTTCCTGTGAGGTGCTGAATGGTGACTGTCCCAAATTCATATGTTGAAGTCCTAATCCAAGTACCCCAAAATGTGTCCTAATCTGGAAATAGGGTCGTTGCAGATGTAATTGGCTAAGATGAGGGGTAGGTGGGTGGGCAACAATCAAGACCTGACCCATCACCCTCCTGCTTCAGAACTCATCAGCGATTTCCCTTGCCCTCAAGTGGAAATTCCAAGGCCTGGACTAGCTCTGCTTACTGCTCCAGCCGACGCACTGTTGCCCCTTCCTTATACCCCATGCCTCAGCCACCAGCAAAGTCTGAATGTGCTCCGGTGGTTCTCCCTGTCGGCAATGCTGGAGTGCTCCTCCTCTCCCCACCCCACTTATTCTCTTAAAAGATGGACTGCTCAGGGGTCTAGTGAAACTTGCCAAGACTTCCTTCTCTGGGCAATGACCTCGGAAGTTATCTGGAGTCAGATTGCCTCATCGAAAATCCCAGTTCTGACACTTGCTAACTGTGGCTTAGGCAATTTATTTTCCCTTTCTCTATGTCACAGTCTCCTCATCTGTAAAGTGGAGCTAATGGGAGTGATTACCTCAAAGGGATTGTTGGAGGATCCAGCGAGTTGGTGGTAGCTGGTCTTTCAGGACAGCCGCCAGTGACTGATGGCTCTAGGTAGCCTCCTCCTCCTACATGGAAGGAGTGTTTCTTTCTTTCTTTTTTTTTTTTTAAGATTTTATTTATTGATTTATGAGAGATATAGTGAGAGAAAGGCAGAGACATAGGCAGAGAGAGAGAAGCAGGCTCCCTGCAGGGAGCCCGATGTGGGACTCGATCCTGGGTCTCCAGGATCATACCTTGGGCCGAAGGCCAGCGCTCAACCCTGAGCCAGCCAGGCGTTCCGGAAGGAGTGTTTCTATGCCAGCCCTGAGCCTAATCTTCAAGATGACTAGCTCATCTTGGATGAGCTCCTTTCCTCTAGGATGGCATGGCCTTGAGCTGCCATGGAAAAGGTCTAGCAATCCAGCTGGAGGGGAGGCCACCAAAACAGGTCATTGAGGAGGAGCCCTCCTCAAGCCCATTGAGATTACACGGAGAAGAGGTGAGAACCAGCCATGCCAACATTCGAGAATTGCAGTTGAGCCTCCACATGACCTCAGGCCCAGCTATTACTTGGAGTGTGAGACACTCCAAGGAAGATGCACAGAAGAACTGTCCAGTTGAGCCCAGTCATCCCACAGAGCTGTGAGGGATAATTAAGCCACTAAATTTTCAGTTGGTTTGTTACACAGCAGAAAATAACAAGAGTGGAGTTAAGCAAGTCATATGCTAAGAACTGTATCTGGGCCACGGTAAGCACTGAAGGTGTTGATTTATTGCCACTTGTCTTAGAATTCTTATGGTTGCCATCCTCTACCCAGCTCTTTGGGGCAAGGGCAGGAGGCCAAAGGAGAAATGTGGAATCAGGAAAGGCACCCTGGTGAAGGTGGTTCTTGATAGGTTTGGCCAGAGGGTTGATGCCTTGGTGCTAGATGCCATGCAGTTGGAATTACCTTCTTCCACAGTAGTGTGGAGGTTGGTTTCAAGGTCATTTCTACCCTCCGTGGCCCCCATGATGCCCTGAGCCTCCCATATTTCCCTTACTGACCCCAGTTTACCATACCCACATAGGCTCAAGACTTTCCCTCTTGGGTATCTCTAGGTCTATGGATCCTGTGGGGCAGGTGCCAGCCTCCGTTAAGTGCTCTGGTGCCTTGGATTTAGGGCTGGTTTTGGATGGAGACATTTCAGATACTGAGTAAGCTAATGGGGGAAATGTTTTGTGGGGGAGGAGATGGGCAGAAGCCCTTAAATCACAACAGATATTCTCTTATCAACTGAAATAAGTTTAGAAAGCAATAGTTCCTTTCATTTATTGTTTGGTTACTCCATGGTACTTTTCATATAAGGAAATTAGTATAAATGCTTGATTATTTCCATTTATTTATCAGATTTTAAGACAATGAATTGCTTTTCTGTTCCTTCAAAAGAAGCAAATTAATTTTGTGGGGTTTTTTTTCTTTCAGTATCATTATGAACTCATGAGTCAAGCATCTGATAGATTTCAATCTGCTATCTTTATTGTCCTCACTGAAGCTCAAATTGTCCCGTTTTGGCCAGTGGAGGACTCTTTAAGTTGGCTCCTGGGTTCTTTTGACATGGCCTCTCAGTAGCTTGATAAATTTCTATCTGGTATAACAAGATGCTCCAGACTCATCTTAGATGTTTCCTGTTCCAAACTAGGAATCTTCTATCATCTCAAAAACCCTGATTTCCTTTCATGGGAAATGGGAAATGTTGTTATCTGGGTCCTAGGAATACTCATTGCTGCTGGGTTAGAAGAAAATGAGGGAGAGAAAATGTAAATTAAAAATACAAATATATAAATATTTTAAGATAAAATATTTCAACAGTTTTGTACTGGCTCTTCTGATTCAAATCCAGCATAACAGAAGTGTTATTTAACCTCTACTGTATTACACCTGTATCTCCTTTTTCCATATCAAGATTTCTAGTTCCCAATACCCAGATGATGAAGGATTAGAATAGCCCATAAACATTGGCTATACCACACTCTGCATACACAACAGTATCAGAAGAGCAGTACTAATATTACCACCACCAATAAGATGATTGATGGTCTATCTTTGCATATGGTCTCACAGTCTCTTCCTGCCCCTGTGATCTGTTGTAGATGGTGGAAGGAACATAGAACCTTAAAGTACCCCTGGGAATCAGCCACCCACCAATGAGGAACATCTGTTTGGGTCTTTTTGTGAGTAAAAACCAAACTTCTATTGTGTTAAACCCCTGAGATTTAAGGAGGGAGTTTACAGGAGGTAGTATTACCGTATAAATACTGTAATTAACTGTAAAATTATCTAGACTTGATGCATTGCTAAGTCATACATCTTCTAGTAGTTTATTGAGATATAATTCACATACTATATGAGTTACCCATTTAAAGCACACAATTCAATTGTTCTCTGTACATTCGCAGATATGTGCAACATACCATCACAATTTAAAACATTTTTGTCACCTCAAAGAGAAACCTCCTATCTGTAGCTATCACTACCTTAATTCCTCTGCCCTCACCCCTAATTCTCAGCAACCTCAAATCTACTTTCTGTTTCTGTAGATTTTCCTATTCTGGACATTCCGTATTAATCAAATCACGTAATTATGTGGTCTTCTGGGACTGGCTTCTTTCATACAATGTAATGCTTTAAAGGTTTATCCATATTGTGACCTGTATCAAAATTTCATTATGGTTTATGGCCAAATAACATTCCATTACACGGATGTAACACATTTTATATATCCATTCATCCATTGATGGACATTTGGGTTGTTTCCACCTGTTAGCTATTATGAATAATGTTCCCATAAACATTCATATACAAATTCCTGTGTGGACATATGTTTTTATTTCTCTAGAGTATACATGCAAGAGTAACATTGCTGTGTCATGTTATTCTATATTAATATTAATTCATGTGAAGAACTGCCAAACTATTTTCCAAAGTGGCTGCAGCATTTTCCATTCCCACCAGGAATGCATAAAGGTTCCAATTTCTCCATATCCTCACCAACAAATGTTATCAGCTGGCTTTTTGATTGTAACCATCCTAGTGTGTGTGACATGGCATCTCATTGCCATTTTGATTTGCACTTCCCTGATGGCTAACGACCTTGAGCATCTTTTTGTATGCTCTTTGGCCGTTTGCAGATCTTCCTTGGAGAAGTGTCTATTCAATTCTTTGACTGTTTTTATTTTTTTTTTATTTTTATTTATTTATTTTTTTTATTTATTTATGATAGTCACAGAGAGAGAGAGAGAGAGAGAGAGAGAGGCAGAGACACAGGCAGAGGGAGAAGCAGGCTCCATGCACTGGGAGCCTGATGTGGGATTCGATCCCGGGTCTCCAGGATCGCGCCCTGGGCCAAAGGCAGGCGCCAAACCGCTGCGCCACCCAGGGATCCCCCTTTGACTGTTTTTAAATGGGGCTATTTGTCTTTCTATTATTGAGTTGTGTTAGTCATAGAACTTAATTACCTTTTTAAAAATATTTATTTATTTATATAATTTCTACACTCAATGTGGGGCTCTAATTCGCCATCCTGAGATTAAGAGTCACATGCTTCTCTGACTGAGTCAGTCAGGTGCCCCAGTCTTTTAATCTTACATATTGTTGTAGGCCTATTCAGTTTTGGGGAAGGGATGAATCTGGGTAATTTATCTTCTTTTTAAAAAATATTTTGATTTATTTATTCATGAGAGAGAGAGACACACACACACACAGGCAGAGGGAGAAGCAGGCTCCATGCAGGGAGCCCGATGTGGGACTCGATCCCAGGTCTCCAGGATCACGCCCTGGGCCGAAGGCAGGCGCTAAACCATTGAGCCACCCAGGGATCCCAGTAATTTATCTTTTAAAAAATTATGCATTTCCCTAGTTCTTTTTTTTTTTTTTTTTTGCATTTCCCTAGTTCTTTAAATTTATTGCCGTAGAGGACACCTGGGTGGCTTCATATTGCCATGCAGTTGGGTATCATATTCATTTGTAATTCTTTTCATCTCTTTCATATGTGTGATTATATCATTTTTCTTGCTCCTAATAGTATGCATTTTAGCTTTTCTTCCACTCCTCCCCAGTCTGATTTAGGCTTGTAAGAGGTTAGATTTTTCATCTTTCATAAAAGCCAACGTTTCATTTTATTAATTCATTTTTTTACTCATTTCAATTTTTGCTTTTTAGAAATTCCATATACTAGCTTTGCGTTTTATTTCTTTCATTGTTATTTATGTTGGCTTAAGTCATTTATTCTGAAAAACAAAAACAGTAAGTCTATATATTTTCTTTTGTGAAAAGTTTTGAATGTATCCGGAAAGTTTTATATAATTTGTTAATAATTAAACATTTCAGTTTTGATCTCCTCTTTGACACAGTGGTTATGTAAAAAGTGTTTGTTCAATTGGTTACAATCTTTTTAAAATAATTTTTGCATCATTAGGGCAAAAAAATTTTAAATATTTTCACAGAATATTTTTTTATTACTCTACTCCTTGTACTATGTATAGAAACAGTATTTTTTTAAGTCCAAGAGAAAAAAATAATTCACAGATTGCTGGAATTCACTGACAGAATTAAACATCTAAATTTCTTAATTTAAATTAAAAAGTACTTTAACCATAGGTAGACCATCAGGTAGACCAGACTCCTATACTGAACTCCTATAAAATTAGGTTTTCATTGATCAGAAGTCTCTTCTTCCCAGAACTGGTTTTCCTGCTCAGTAGGTTCTGGAGTGGGTTACCACATTCCTCACTGGACCCCTGACAATCGCCTGTGGGTGACTAAGTGACAGTTCAATCAGCAGAGTGTGCAAGTCTTGGTCTTGAGGTCATGAGTTCAAGCCCCATGTTAGGTATGGAGATTACTTTAAAAAAATGTTTAAAAAAATTAAGAATAAAAATAAAAATAATCTTTTTATCATCCCAATGAATTAAGAATAAGTGAATATGGACTATAAAATCTCTACTTTTTGAAATTTAATATCTTTGTGACCAAGAATACATTTTTGTTAATGTTTCATATAGTTTTATATGAGACAAAACGATTACAGATGCATATATATGTACATATAAGATGCATTTATGTATGATCTTGTTGTAATTATTCAGATCCTCCACTTACTTGCATAATTTTGTCTACTGAATTGTCAAATTCTGAAAGCTTTGTATTTAGATCACCAGCGTGACTATGGGGTTTTTTTCAGTTCCTTATTTTTCAGTTCTATTTGTATTTCTAGAAGTCTCTGCTTATTTAACTGCCATGTAGTTTAGCACATAAAGGTTTACGACCTTTTTAATTCATGAGGAGGGAGTTTCTCTTTTAGAAATGGGTGTTGAGAGATGCCTGGTGGGCTTAGTGGTTGGGCATCTGCCTTCAGCTCAGGTCGTGATCCCGGGGTCCTGGGATCGAGTCCCGCATCAGGATCCCCATGGAGATCCTGCTTCTCTCTCTATGTCTCTGCCTCTCTCTCCGTGTCTCTCATGAATAAATAATAAAATCTTTTTTAAAAAAGATAAAGAAATCGGTGTTGAAATTCATCTATTGTTACACTGTAGCTAAATCTCCTAACACTGAACTATCAAATGAAGCTGTTCTGAGCTCTAATACATGAGCTTTGGTTCCTTAATTTTCAGTGCAAGTGTAATATTCCACTGCAGGACCATAGCATCAAGTGTCTTCTTACTCTCTTTTGGTAAACACTCAGGATTTTCCTCATTTTTCACTATTACAAACAGTGCTGCAAGGAATGTCCTTGTAAGTGCTCCCAGGACACATATGTGAGTGTCTCCAAGGTGCACAAGCAGGCCTGGGGTGGGAGGCACAGGCAACTGGGATTCTGGTCCCTGAAGCCCAAGGGCCTGGGTGTCTTTACCCCTTACCCAGGGAACTCATAAATATTATAACTCTCTCTATAAGCAGTGAGGAAAGTTAGGAAGAATTGCCATACAGCTTACACATTTTTTTTTTAAAGATTTTATTTATTCATGAGAGACACAGAGAGAGGCAGAGACAGAGGAGGAAGCAGGCTCCTCGCAGGAAGCCCAATGTGGGACTCGATCCCCGGAGTATGGGATCACTCCCTGAGCCGAAGGCAGACGCTCAACCGCTGAGCCACCCAGGCATCCCCGGCTTACACATTTTAACTCTACTGGGTTTTCTCTTTTTTCAATCAAGAGTTTACTTTTTTTTTATAACTTTATTGCCTGTTTCCTTTATTCCCCCCTCCCACCCCATCCTCTGTGTGCACATGCTTGTGTATGTGCCCATGCAAGCATGTCTGGTGAAAGGCAGAGAATGCCTGTCACTCAGGTGAGCCTTCTGTGGCCCTCATCCTTGTCTTCTCAGTAATGCTCTGTCCTTAGGCTTTTTCTTTGCATCCTGGAAATGTTTCTCCATCAGTCCTTTGTATCTTTCATTGGAATTTTATGCTTTCTGTTTGACCCACTATTGCATCCAGTTCAAATCTAATCCAGCCACCATATTTTTGTTCATCACAGTCTCTTACCATGAATTGCCCTTACTTCATAGAAGAAGTATTCTCTTGCACCTTACATGGAGCCTGAATATTAGAATATTAGAATATTACAAATATTCCAATTTTGCCAGTAAAATCTGTTGCTGCGGAAGATTATCCTCTGGGTTATGCATTTATTTTCCATCTTTATTGAGCACCTACTATGAGTTTGTGAGGTGTTAGAGCTACAGTGATGATACGATATTGCCTTCACCCTCCTGTCCCCTTTCCTCTCTGCTGAATCCTTTTCTATGGGCCCATATTTTCCCCCTGAGGACTCTTCCTCTAACAAAGAGTTCTTTCTCGGGATCCCTGGGTGGCGCAGCGGTTTGGCGCCTGCCTTTGGCCCAGGGCGCGATCCTGGAGACCCGGGATCAAATCCCACATCAGGCTCCCGGTGCATGGAGCCTGCTTCTCCCTCTGCCTATGTCTCTGTGCCCCTCTCTCTCTCTCTCTGTGACTATCATAAATAAATAAAAATTAAAAAAAAAAAAAAAAAAGAGTTCTTTCTCAGTCCTTGTCAGATGCTTGGATTGCCCCAACTTCCATACAGGACCCTCAGACCCTGATGGAATCTTCCTCACTGATCTAAGGTGGGAGATGTTGGGGTGTGTGGTACTCAATCATGCCCTGGTCAGTATTCTCCACATGCTGGTTCCCTTTCTGGGTGTGATACCTCGTGCTAATCCTCCCGGCAACATGAGCTGGGAGCCTTTGCATGAGAGCGTCTCCTGCTCCCACTCTCCCCTCTCTGATTGGGCAGCTCTTCCCATTGCAGTTGGTTCTGAGACCCACTTTTGCTGCCACAGGGTCCAAATGGGTCTGAAGGGACCTCTACTGCCTTGCTCCAGAGGCTCCCCAGCATTGCCCAGGTCAGCATCAGGAAGATGGCTAAGCCAGTCAAAAAACTCCATCCAGGTGGCCCAGCCCCAACCAGCCCCTCACTAATGGCAACTTAATCTGGGTCCTTGCTAGAAGCTGCTACAAGATCTGTCTCTGGCACAGGCTCAATTTCTTAAGTTGATACAGGTACTGTTTTTATTTGTAGCCACCCAGGTTTTTCATTAGGTATTGGAAAGGGGAGAGGAAGCTATGAAATATTTACTTTGGACATGTAGGGAAGGACACAGGAGCAGGGAGTGGGAGGCAACAGTGCAGCCATCGGCAGGGTGATAGGTGGGGTTAAAGAGCATCCTTACATCTGGCAGGTACCTTAGATGTTCCCTCTGGAGAGGAGAGAGAGAAGCCCTAAGAGGGACGTAGATTTGACCAGGCTGACAGCCCTTGGCCCTGTGGGGCTCGCGTGTGGAATGCCCAGGGCCCACTGAGTCCTAGGAGCTTGTCCAGCACAGATGCCCTATGCTCCTGGCCATTTCCCTTCTCTCAGCCAGCACCTGCTGACAGAGCACCCTCCGTGCATGAGGCACCATTGGCTAAGCACTGGGGGAGACAGCAGTGCAGGAAACAGAGCAAAATCCAGCCCGTGAGCCGAAGAGACTGCAGATAAAAAAATAAATCAGTAAAATAGGTAACACACTCAGTGACCACTATGTTATGACTGTCGCTTGTTAGCCTAGCATGCTCAGTACAAGGGGCAAGGGTTTGACCCCAAACCCGGTTGGGTGCCGAGCCCTCACAGGGCAGCGACTTCACACGAATGGTTTCATGTGACCTGGTGACAGTGACCTGGTCACCCTCCCCAGGCTCATTCCAGGCCCTTCCGTGGCCATCTAAAGGCAGAGGCTTCCCTCTGGTGGTTGCAATGCGAGGGGTGCTCAGGCCCTGCTGCTTGGGCAGGGGAGGGGTCCTTCACCTGGGGTCCTGTTCGGGTTGGAGGAGGGAGAGGCACTGGAACCAGCAGGTGGCCCTGCTCTGACGCAGGCAGCCCTTCAAACCCTGGCTCTTCCCCTTATTCCACTACCAGGTCTCTCTAAGCCCCGGTGTCCTCATCTGCAAATCGGGAGACAACTAAACAGGATGAAGAAGAAGATACACTAAGCATGTGGACAACAATAACCAATTACTAGGGTTGGCATCGGGCCTCTGTTCCCTAGTCTATAAAACAGGGTTGGAAAATCTCGTCTATGCCAGCCTCACAGAATGTCACTTAACGACCGTTTATTTATTGACCGCCTGCTCTATGCGGGCACCTATGGCATTTTAGGCTCCCTCACCCTGAGGCTCGCTCCTGGGACCGGGGAGGGGGCGCCCTGGCTGCAGCCCCAGCTCCCCAGCTGGGCCACTCAGGCTGGGAGGGGTGCACCGGGTGGAGGGCGAGGGCTGGGCTCAAGCAGCGGCCGGCGGCGCCACCTGGTGGCCACACGCAGCCCTGCCAGGTGACACAAGACGTGCTTTCGGCCTTTCTGGGGCTCTCAGGACTGCAAAACAGGCTTCCTTCAGGGGCTCGCAGACTGTGGGGAGCCAGGACCCGGTGCCAGAGCCAGCGACCCCATATTATTTCTGGGCACTTCCCAGGCCCCAAGAGGGTGGTAGGCAGAGCAGGGACTTGGAAGGAGCCAGGCTTTGGGGTTGCTGGCAGTGCATCTTGGCATACAACCTACTAAACTAGTCTTGGTTTCCTTCAGGCTGGCACAGTGTGTGGATGAAGGGGATGCTTGGGGTTTATCTCCCCGTGGAGCATATGTCCCCAGCTCCTCCTTTCTTCCCCCTCCTTTAACCACTCTGAGCTGCTACTGTGTGTCAGGAGTTGGGCTGGGTGCTAGAAATACAGTGGAGCCCAGAAGTCCCCCCACCCCCCTGGTGCTGTGTTCTGTCCAGAACTACCTTACCTCCAGCCTGCTCTGGGGCCATGGGCCTAAAATGCCTGCTTGGACTCAGGTGTGCACAATCTAATGTGCAGGGGAGCTCATCCCTGTGGGCCGCTCTTGACTATTGGGAGCTGATGGGGAAATATCTCTCGCTTTCATCCCCAGGTGGAGAATTTATTCCCAAGCCTTTTGACGGGGTCCCAAGGGAGTTAGCAACCCCACCACCATGGGAGGCAATTACACATTCTGGCATTAGCTTTCTCTACTTCCTTGCCTTTTTTCCCCTTGTTCCTCACCCCTGTTCCCAAAGAAATTACCTGTATGAGGCATTTGTCTCAGCATCAGCCTTCAGGAGAACCCAAACTAAGACAAGTGGTGAACAAAACACACAAACATCCCCACCTTCACGGAGCTTTCACTCCAGTCGGAGACAGGAAATAAGGCCGAAAGGCGCAGAGCAGCTCCACCGTGGAAAGGGCTGGGAAGAGGACGAAGCCAGGCAGGGGGGCAGAGAATTCAGGAGGGAGACAGCCGTTTTATCAAGGGTGGCCGTGGACCTCTCACCAAGCAGGCAACATTTGACCAGATGAAACCGAGAGCAGGTCTTGTTGACATCTGAGCACAGAGCCTCCAAGGCAGAGGAAGAGCAAATGCAGAGGCTGGGTGCATTCCAGGAACAGTCAAGTCTGACTCCAAGGTCTTTGGTCTAAGCAACTGGAAAGATGGAGTGGTCAGTCCCTGAGATGCAGGTATGGGAATGTCTGCATGTGTATGTGTGTGTGTGTGTGTGTGTGTGTTGGTGTGCGTGCATATGTATGTGGGTATGGGAGTATGCATATACATGTATGTATGTTTGTGTGTACATATGTGTATATATCTGTGTGTGTATATATGTATTGTGTGTGTATATATATATGTGTGTGTATATATGTATACACATACACACACAATGAAACATTATTCAGCCATAAACAAAGGAGGGGTACCTGGCTGGCTCAGTCAGAAGAATGACTCTTGATCTCGGGGTTGTGAGCCCGAGTCCCATGTGGAGTATAAAGATTACTTTTTAAAAAAATCTTAAAAAAAAAAAAAAAAAGGAAGGCAATCTTGCCATTTGCAAAAAAACATAGACCTTGAGGGCATTATGCTAAGTGAAATAAAGCAGAGAAACACAAATACTTTATGATCTTACTTATATGTGGAATCTTTTTTTAAAAAAACCAATTTAGGGATGCCTGGGTGGCTCAGCAGTTGAGGGTCTGCCTTTGGCTCAGGGTGTGATCTGGGAATTCCAGGATCGAGTCCCACATCAGGCTCCTGCAGGGAGCCTGCCTGCTTCTCCCTCTGCCTCTCTCTCTATGTCGCTCTTGAATAAATAAATAAATCTTTTTTAAAAATTAAAAGTAATTTAAAAATTAAAAACCCAATTTATAGAAACAGATTGGTGATTGACAAAGGTGAGGGTGGGAGTGGGCAAAAGGAGTGAAGGGGGTCAAGAGGTAAAAACTCCAGTTAACTATGTCCTGGGCAACATACTGTACAGCACAGTGACTATAGTTAATAATACTGTATTGTTTGAAAGTTGCTAAGAGAGTGGATCTTAAAAGTTCTCATTACAAGAAAAAAAATGTGACTATGGGATGTTATGGATGTTAACTAGATTTATTGAGGTGATCATTTTGCAATGTATACAAATAGCAAATCACCTTCTACCTCTGAAAATAATGTTAGGTATTGCTGTGTATATGGAATATAATGCTAATATAATGTTAAATGTCAATTATATCTCAATTTTTAAAAAACGATAAGTGAGGTGATGGATGTGTTAATTAACTCAATGGTGGGGATCTTATCATGGTGTATATCAAATTATCACACTGCACACTTTCAACATATTAGAATTTGTACATGTACATGTATGTACATACACAAATTAGACAATAAACTTTGTCAATCATACTTCAATACAGTTGGAAAGTAAAGTTATTAATAGAATGAAGAAATAAAGAAGTGAATCTGAAAAAAAAAAGTGAGAGGAGAGGAATCAGAGTATGGACACTCTTTCAAAGTGGTTGTGGTAGAGAGAAAGCCAGATATCGAGGGGTGGCTACAGGGGAAGTAAGATCAAGAGAGGTTTGCTTGTTTGTTTCCAGATAGGAAGAGCATAGCTTGTTTACACACTCATGAGAATGATCCAGCTGGTTCTTTGAGAAGATAAAACTGACAGACAGACCCTGGCTAGACTCATTAGAGAAGAGAGAGAAAAAGTCAAATTACAAATACCAGAAATAAGAAAACTGTGATCAATATGTATTATGCAGATATTAAAAGGATAATAAGAGAAAGTTCTGAACAATTTTATGCCAATAAGTTTGATATCTTAGATGAAATGGAAAAATTCCTTGAAGGACTAAACTGCCAAGTTCTCCAAAAAAAAAAAAGAAGGAAAAAAGAAAGAACCTAAATAGCCTGATATCCATTAAAGAAAGTGGAATTATTATTATTTTTTTAAAGCTTTTATTTCTAAGTAATCTCTACATCCAACATGGGGTTCAAACTAACAACCCCAAGATCAAGAGTTGTATTCTCTGCAGAAGGAGCCAGCCAGGCATCCTGAGAAATTGGAATTATTATGTAAAATTCTTCTACAAAGAAACTTCCAAGTCCAAGTAGCTTCCCTGGTGAATCCTATCAAACTTTTAAGGAAGAAATAACACCAACTCCACACAAACTCTCCCAGAAAGTTGAAAAGGAAGGAATACTTCCCAACAAATTCTATGAAGCCAGCTTTCCTTTGATACCAAAACCAGACAAAGACATTACAAGAAAATTACAGCCCAACATCCCTCCTGAATTTTAGTGCAAAAACCCTAAACAAAATTCTAGCAAATCAAACCCAATAATTATTAAAAAGTGAGTGGAGCTTATTTGAAGAATGTGAGGTTGATTTAACATTTGAAAATCAGTTGGGGTAATTTGCCATGTTAAGAAATTTTAAAAGATGCAGCAAAAGTGTTTAACAAAATGCAACATCCATTCTTGATAAAATTCTCAGTAACCTAGAAATACAACAGAATTTCCTCAACCTGATAAAGGACATCCATGAAAAACCCACATCTAACATTATATTTAATGATGAAAGACTGAACACTTTCCCTATAAGATCAGGAGTAAGACAAGAACATCTGTTTTCACACTTTCTATTCAGCAATGAATGAAACAGGACAGAAAATCCAGAACAAACTCACACATATGTGGACAACTGACTTCCAGCAAAGGCAGGTTGGGGGAGAAAGGACCATCTCTCCACAAGTGGTTCTGGATCAACTGGATATGCATCCACCAAATAAATGAATTTTGATCGATACCTCACACCATATCAAACAATTAACTCAAAATGGGCCAATGGTTTAAATGGAAGAGTTTTACATAATTATAAAACTGCCAAAAGAAAATATAAGAGAAAACCTTTGTGACCCTGGGTTTGGCAAAGATTTCTTAAATGTGATATCAAAAGCACAATGTACGAAAGAAAAAAATTAATAATTGGATTTCATTGAGTTGAAAACTTCTACTTTTTGAAAAACACTGTTCAGAGAATGCAAAAATGAGCCATAGATGGGGAGAAAATACTTGCAAATCATCTATCTGGTAAAGAACATGTATCTAAAATATAGAAAGAATACTCAAACCTCAATAAGAAAACAACACAATTTTTAAATAAAGATTGATGTTGTTGGGACAATTGGACAGTCACTTGAAGAAGAATGAGACTGGACCATTTCCTTACACCACACACACAAAAATAGACTCAAAATGGATAAAAGACCTAAATGTGAGACAGGAATCCACCAAAATCCTAGAGGAGAACAAAGGCAGCAACCTTTGTAACCTCTGCCACAGCAGCTTCTTGCTAAACATGTTCTCCAAAGGCAAGGGAAACAAAAGGAAAAATGAACTATTGGGACTTCATCAAGATAAAAAGCTTTTGCCCAGCAAAGGAAACAGTCAACAAGACAAGAATGCAAGCTACAGAATGGGAGAAGATATTTGCAAATGTCTTATCAAATAAAGGGCTAGTATCAAAAATCTATAAAGAATTTATCAAACTCAACACCAAAGAACAAATCATCCAGTCAAGAGTTGGGCAGAAGACATGAACAGACATTTCTCCAAAGGAGACATACAAATGGCCAATAGACACATGAAAAAATGCTCAACATCACTCGGCATCAGGGAAATGCAAATCAAAACCACAATGAGATACCAACTCACACTAGTCAGAATGACTAAAATTAACAAGTCAGGAAACAACAGATATTGGTGAGGATGTGGAGAAAGGGGAACCCTCTTACACTGCTGGTGGGAATACAAACTGGTACAGCCACTCTGGAAAACAGTATGGAGGTTCCTCAAAAAGTTGAAAATAGAGCTACCCTATGAAACGGCAATTGCACTACCGGGTATTTACCCCAAAGATACAAGTAGAGTGATCCGAAGAGGCACCTGCACCCTGATGCTTATAGCAGCAATGTCCACAATAGCCAAACTATGGAAAGAACCCAGGTGTCGATGGACAGGTGAATGGATAAAGAAGATGTGGTGTATATATACAATGGAATACTACTCAGCCATCAAAAATGAAATCTTGGGATGCCTGGGTGGCTCAGCGGTTGAGCAAGTGCCTTCGGCCCAGGTTGTGATTCTGGAGACACGGAATCGAGTCCCACATTGGGCTCCCTGCATGGAGCCTGCTTCTCCCTCTGCCTGTGTCTCTGCCTCTGTGTGTGTGTCTCTCATGAATAAATAAATTAAATCTTTAAAAAAAATGAAATCTTGCCATTTGCAATGACATGGATAGAACTAGAGAGTATTATGCTAAGTGAAATAAGTCAATCAGAGAAAGACAATTATCATATGATCTCACTCTTATGTGGAATTTAAGAAACAAAACAGAAGACCATAGGGGAAGAGAGGAAAAAATAAAACAAGATAATTTCAGAGAGGGAGACAAACCATAAGAGACTCTTAAACATGGGAAACACACTGAAGGTTGCTAGAGGGGAGGAGGTGGGGGGACAGGATAACTGGGTGATGGGCATTCAGGAGGGGGTGTGATGTAATGAACACTGGGTGTTATATAAGACTGATGAATCACTGACCTCTACCTCTGAACCAGTAATACATTATATGTTTTTATTTTTTAAAGGTTTTATTTATTTGTTCATGAGAGACACACAGGAAGAGACAGAGACAGAGGCTGAGGGAGAAGCAGGCTCCCTGCGAGGAGCCCAATGCGGGACTTGATCCCAGGACCCTGGGATCACACCCCAAGCTGAAGGCGATGCTCAACCACTGAGCCACTCAGGCGTCCCACATTATATGTTAATTAATTGAATTTAAATTTTTTAAATGTTGGCAGAAAAAAAAGGAAGATTTGAACAGGTACTTTAAATAAATTCGTGAATAGTGAATACATCCGTGAAAAGATATTTAACATGATTAGTTATTAAGGAAATGCAAAGTAAAACCACGATGAGGTATCACCACCACCACCCCACACACACAACAAGTACTGGCCAGGACATGGAGCAATGGGATCTCTCCATGGCTGGCGAGGTATAAAATCATACAACCACTTGGGGAAAATACTTTGCATTTATAAATAAAGCTAAACATCACTTATAATGAAGTAATGTTTCTTATAAACATCACTTATAATAAACTGATGTTTCTTATAAAGCTAAACATCACTTACCATATGATCTGGCTTTTCCACTCCCAGGAGTTTACTCAAGAGAAACCAACGTGTATGTCTATATGAAGACATGTACCTGAATGCTCATAGCTGCTTTATGTGTAATACCAACCACCACCAAAACCTGGAAGCAACATAAATTCCCATCGATGGGTGGATTGATAAATAAACCCTGGCATGTCCATTCAATGGAATATTGCTGAGTGGTTAAAAAGGAATGTACTACTGATGCATGTTACAAAGTGAGCAAACCTCAAGGTAATCATGTTGAGTAAAAGAAGCACAACAAGAAGAAGAGTATATGCCATATAAATTCACAGATGTAAAATGTTAGAATACACAAAATAATGTATGGAAATGGAAAGCAGACCCATGATGGCCTGGAGATGGAGCAGGGGCATGGTGGGGAGGGCTGTCAAGAAGGGATTCCCTAAAAGTCCAGTTACAAAGAAAAAAAAAAAGGGATTCCCAAGGGGCAAGAGGAAACTTTTTTTAGTGTGATGAAAATGTTCATTATCTTGATTGTGGTGATGGTTTCCTTAATGATAGGTTTGTCCCTTTAAACATGTGCAGTTTAGGGCAGCCCGGGTGGCTCAGTGGTTTAGCGCCGCCTTCAGCCCAGGGTGTGATCCTGGAGTCCTGAGATCGAGTCCCATGTCATGCTCCCTGCTTGGAGCCTCCTTCTCCCTCTGCCTGTGTCTCTGCCTCTCTCTCTGTCCCTGTGTCTCTCATGAATAAATAAATAAAATCTCTTTTAAAAATGTGCAGTTTAGGAGCACCTGGGTGGCTGAGTCGGTTAAGTGTCTGCCTTTGGCTCAGGCCATGATCTTGGGGTCGTGGGAATCAAGCCCCACGATGGGCTCCTTGCTCAGTGGGGAGTCTGCTTCTCCCTCTTCCTCTGTGTACTCTCTCTCTCTCCCTCTCTCATTCTCTCTCAAATAAATAATAATCTTTTACAAATGTGTGGTTTGTTTTACACTGAGTACATCTCAAAAATAATTTTGGGGGAATATTATATTTGGAAATTGCCTTCAAAGCCCGCCTTCCCAAAGGCATTTGAATGTTCTGTTTTTCTTATAATTGCATAACAACAAAAAAGTCCAAAATTAAAGTCTACACATCTCCTCCAGTTCCACAACTGTTTTGGGCTGCGACAATATGGCCATTTTCTTTTATGTGCCGTGGTGAGGGAAAAGGATTCATCTCGAAGGTCATTCTTCCATTCCTGTGAGTTGAGGGGTCCAGGGGCCCCCTTTGGCTTTGAGCACCAACAAGTGCAAGATGAGGAGCATCCCAACCACAGGACCGAAAAAGTCCTGTGTGTCCTCCCCACTGTGCTTTCTAGAGCTCAGCCATCTGTAGCCACCCACCCAGGACCCCTGCCCCACACCAGCAGCAGTGTCAGGTAGAGGGCTGTCTGCACAGGTGGCACAAAGAGGGAGGATAAGGTGACCAGAGGTGTTCAGGTTACAGGGTGACAGGACCTGGGATGAGCACACTCAGCAGTCCCACAGCTGCTCGGTGCCTTGCCAGCTTGCTGCCCCTAGATAGCTGCCCGGAGACAATCCTCGGAGAATTAGCTGGAGCCGGAGAGTCCAGAGGCCCCCAGCCGGATGCGAGTATGACCTGGGCTCACGTGCAGAGGTCAGAACGGGGACCAGGCAGAGAGCAGCAGCTGCCGTGTCCACCCCGTGGGGGCAGCTGCACTAGTAGCCATCGGTGCTTTGCACACCCACCCGGTAGCATGCCCGTGTGCACACCCAGTGGCAGAGGCAGTGAAACACAGGGGCCTGGGCCCCCATGAGATTCCTCCCGGGTTCCCAGCATGGCTTGGCCGCCTGCCGGCTGGGTGCACAAATGACTCAACATGCCCTGGTTTCTCCATCAATATAATGGACATAGCAAGAGGGACCCCACGCGATCTTGTGACTTCCAGGGGCCGGTAGCTGTGAAGTGCTCACATGGGCTCGGCACCGAGGATGTTCGCGGCGTGATTGCTGTTGTTAGCTAGTCTGTGCTTTCACAAGGCCGCTCTTGCCCTTTATTTTTTGTTTTTTTTAGATTTTATTTGTTTTATTCATGGGAGACACAGAGACAGAGAGAGAGGCAGAGACACAGGCAGAGAGAGAAGCAGGCTCCATGCAGGGAGCCCGACGTGGGACTCGATCCTGGGACTCCAGGATCACGACCTGGGCCCAAGGCGGCACTAAACCGCTGCCCGGCTCCTGCCCTTCACCACACCCACCAGACCACTCAAGCCTCCAACCTCTTGACTTCTGGGCGTGCGTGCGGCTCCCTGGCTGGCACCCGCAGACTGCGTTCTTCAGGCGTGGGGCTCGCCCCGCTGCAGTCTATTGCTCTAACTGCTAAGACCCTCTTGGGAAATCTGGAACCCAGGTCTTGGAGCAGGAAGGGGGGTGGGGGCTGGCCCCTGCAGGTCCTGCCATCTCCAGCAGAGGGCGACGGGCACCAAGCTTTGCCAGGCAGGGAGCCACCGGCCTGCCCCGGCCCCCTTACTGCTGTAGGGTGGGGCTCTCAGGATTCAGGGCTGCTGGTGGGTTTGCAGGTGCAGCTCCTCGCCAGACCCCTAACTTTCCTAGTTCCCACATGCCTGGCTTCCCGGAGGAAGAGGAGCCTCTTGCCAGGAGTGGTTTTGCCTCAGTTTCCCAGCGTGGTCATCTCTGCCTCCCCCCACAGGCAGATCCCTAGCAGGAAGGCCAGGCAGGGGAGGCCCCAGGCCCAGCCCACAAGCACAGCTGGGAAAAGCCATTCCTGTAAGAAGCTGCTCGGAAGATTGGGACAGGCCATCCCAAACCCAGAGCTGCTGTCTCCAGGCAGCTGCTAATCCCCCAGGGCCACAGGGTCACTAACTTTCCCAGAGCTTGGCCCCAGAGTGCCCCCTTCAGTCCTTGCTTCCAGGCCCAAGCGGAGGACTTCCCCACCCCCTCCTGACCCAAACAGCACAAATGAAACATTAAAAAAAAAAAAAAAATCACATCTTTATTGTTTGATTAATAAACGGGCTTGGAGGGGCAAGAGTGGGGCGTGTGGGCAACACCCAGCTCTGATTAGTCAGAAACTCCTGTTAACTGTGTACAAAATGAATGTTACAAAAATCACGTAAAAAACGGGGTCAGCAAAGCAGCAGCCTTGGGGAGGGCTCAAGGCCCCTGGGAGGCTGTGAAATGCGCCCAATCTGGCCTCTGGGTCGTGGCCGAGGGACTCCAGGGACCCTGGGGCCCACACACCTGCCACCACACGTGCTCTCCTCCGTGCTCACTTTTTACTACAAGATTGCCCTCACGGGGGCCGAAACACCACAGGCCACGGCACTGCCAGAAACCAGATGGGCCCTGGGCTGAGCGCTCGGCACCCCCTTCCCGGGGGCCCAGGCCTGCTGAAGGGGCGTCCTTGCTCCCCACGCCCAGGAGGCCGGGCAGGTGCAGGACCCGGCCCCGGGGAGGGCCTCGGCTCCCCCGAGAGGCAGCGGCCGCGGGAGGCCTGAGCAGGCCCCCCAAACTCGGCTGGGGCTTTGGTCAGTGCCCAGTGTGGGGAGAGGACCCACAGTCCCGTCCAGCCACCGTGATGTGGCCCGAGCGGTGCTGTCGCGGCACGGTCCTGCCTGAGCTGCTGGCCCAGACGGGGGCGCTAGTTGGGGTAGCACATGCAGCATCCTGTGCCTGCCGCCTCCACGCTGGGCTTGGTGCCAGGCCCCAAGAGCCCATCGGTGACCGAGTGCTCCATGATGATGTCCTCCACCCGGGTGATGTACAGGAATGTCAGCAGCACCCCCAGGAACTGAGGAGAAAGGGCAGGGTGGGTGCGAGCCTGCTGGGGACCCAGGTGGCTCTCCCTGGCGGCCCCCAGCCCGGGCCCTTCTGTACACGTCCCAGGAAATCCCAGAGACCCTCCCTTGGGAGGAGGCCCCTCCATCCTGGGACTCCTGTCTCCATGCCAGCAATGCCGCTCCCTGTCTAGGGGACCTTGGGCGAGACACTGAACCTTGCCAAGCCTCAGTTTCCTCCTCTGTGAAATGGGCATGATGATGGTATCTACTCTCAGAATGAAGAAGACCGTGCCTGTGAAGCACTTGGAAGAGCTTCACAAGCAAACCTCTTGCCAGTTGCCCTCTCTTGCCAGCCCTCCCGCCCTCCCGCCCTCCACCCCTCCCACGGTGAGCCCAGATGGTACAAGAGCCTTCTTCACCCCACCCCTTTGTACCTCTTCTGCTCTCTGTAATCCCCAAGCCACACTCTGAACCGGCACCCTGCCCACCATTCCACTTCCAGCTCCCCTCCCTGGGTGAGGGGAGGGGAGACCAGCCCACCTGGGGGAGCAGGATGCCCAGCAGGAGGCCTGCCATGATGGTGTAGTTGTCCATGAACCAGATGAGCACGGCGTTGGTGCAGCCCCGCACGTAGATGACGTCCTGCACGCTGAGGCGCTGCACGAGGAGGAGCCTGGCTGACACCTCGCCTCGCAGAGCCCCGGTGCCAACTCTGCTGCTCACTCGAGGTCCAGGCAAGGCCCTCCACCTCCCTGAGCCTCCAGTGTCTCACATGCTATAGGAGCAGGTGGCTCTAGACCATTGGGTCTCCGCGGGCAGTACTGTTCCCTAGAGAGCACTAAGGACAGGCTGGTGGCACTTCTGGTTGTCACAGCAGTTGGGCTTGGGGACTTGAGGGACCGTGGAGCTAAGGGCAATCCTACTTCACAGGCAACTGCCCTGTCTACCTGCCTACCTGCCCCCTGGGGGCACCTAGACGGCTGAAAACCCATCCAGAATTAGCTGAACCAAAAGGCCAACTCCAGGGGCTTATAAAAACCAAAGTGTTTTCTGCGTGGTTTTCCCGTGCACAAAAACACGGCACACACACATATCTACTGCATATAACTTTGCAGAAATACTACTAAATTAAAGAATGTAAATTAAAGAATGATTATATTGCAGTTTGCTTGGAATTTTATCAACAATTGTCCACCATTTTTAAAGACTATGTCCATGGCAAAAATAATACCCATGAGGGAGGCAAACCATAAACGACTCCTAACTCTAGGAAACAAACTGAGGGTTACTGGAGGGGGGATGAGGTAACTGGGTGATGGGTACATGATGGAATGAGCACCAGGTATTCTTTGCAACTGATGAGTCACTGAACTCTACCTCTGGAACTAATGATACCCTATATGTTAATTAATTGAATTTGAATAAAAATTTTTTTTAAATAATGCCCATGGTATTCATGTTGTCAACACAACTCCCCCCCTCCCAACCCCAGCCAACCAGGTGTCAGCTACATCTTGTGGTACAAACACCTAACTGCTTCGATGTGTCTCCTGTTGCATCTAATGCCTGAGCATTTCCACATGAAATGTTATATGATAGTAAATTGTTCTATTTCTCTTTCTACTTCAGCTCTGTCACTTGTTCTGAAGTTAGGTGTGTGGGTAGATTATATTGTCTGTGAATTTCATTTCGAGATATCACTAAGGCATTACTAGATGATCATTATAAAACCTGGCCATTGGGTCTGATGGCTTGAGAACCCCCGCCAGTCTATGGCTCTCCAACCAGAATGTGTGTCAGAAGCACCTGCTGGGCTCCACCCCCCAAAACGTGCATTTCTAATACGTTCCCAGGGTTGCTGTCACTGTTGGTCCAGGGGCCTCACTTTGAGACTCAAAACTCACAGGCATCTCAAGTCATCATGATTTTTAGCTCCCTTCTCAGCATCACCCTAGCGTCACTCCTAGCCCAGCAGAGCCCCAAGGCAAGCTGGTGTGGGCACAGCTGGGCACACAGGCATGCTGGGGGCACCGGCAAGGGCTTGGTGGCCTCACACAGAGAAGCCCTCGTAGGTGCTCAGCAAATGCAGGCGGGCAGGCTCTCCCAGCCTGGGGGACTCTTGGCTCCCTGAGTCCTTCGGTGTCTGGGCACAGTTGGAAAACTCTGGCAGTCCCTGACTCCTGTTCCGAGCCAGGGGCCCCACCCCAGAGAATCCCGCCCATCACTCTGGTGATGGGACAGGAAGAGCGACCCTTCTCAAGGAAAGAGATTTCAAAGACATTACCTCCTTGTCAATAGTTCTGTAGCCGCACATGGTGTTGATCACTTCTGTCTGAAACAAAAATGTGTATTAGCTGCCGCCTTACACAGGGCTTCCCATGAAGGACTAGTATTCCCCCCTTTTTCCTGACGTAAGAATTGGGGCACAGAGTGGCACTGCCAGTATGGATGGAGCTGAGACTCCCACCCAGGCAGTCTGGCTGGAGTCTGCATCTTAACCTCCCTCTCCCAGCACCCCCCTCCTCACCTAAAAAATGCCCAGGAGGAAAGATGGGGAGGCTAGGTCTGTGGCATTTGGGTGGGAGGACCACTCCTGCACCAGCAGCAGCCCAGGACCCCAGAGCAAAGCGCGCTGTCCCAGGCTCCCCCGCTGCAGGCGCCCCAGGGCCGGGGCTCTGCTGACAGGGTGATGCACAGTCTCAGAGGTCGGGGCCCGGCTGTTCTTGCTCCGCTGGCTCTTATGAAGGAAAACCCCAGACCACAGCCGGGCCCCCAGCCAGCTGTGGTTTCCCTGAGGACAAGGCCGGGGCCTCCGACCACACTTCCCGCCCCGGCAGACTGCCATCCTACTGGTCCAAGTGCCACCCATAGCCTTCCTGGGAAGAGCTGCTCTCAGGAGCGCCCGGCTGCTGCCTGCCCTCGGTGCGGGGAAAGCTGTGGTCGGCCCTGGACGCCCTGGACGCCGTCAAATCCCTTCCCAGCAGGCCTAAGTCGGGGGCGGGGGGCAGGGGATGGTACTTCCCCTCACTGTCCGTGCCCTGTATGGTCTCCCCCTCCTCCTACAAAGTGAGAGGAAGCTAGATGCCCCAGTCCCACCCTCCCACATGCAACTGGAAGCCGCTGTGGGGTGGGTGCCCCGGGTGCCAGCAGCGATGCAGGAGCAGCAGAGTGGCCAGCGCGGCCTCTGGTATCATGTTGCCTGCTCTGGATCCTGCTCTGCTACTCAGGAGCTCAGTGGCCAATCCCAGATGTGCTGTCCCAGGACACTAGATAAGTATTTGTTGAATGAATGAAAGAATGAATGAATGAATGAATGAATTCCTCGGCCTCTTCCATAAAGCAGTGGTGCTCAGCGAACCCACATCATGGGGCTGTCTTGAACATACAGTGAGATATACTCATCGAGGCCTTATCTCAGGGCTGGACACAGAGGAACACAGGGGCGCCGGCTGGAGGGACTCTGGACATGATCCTGGCCCCTGGAGGGCAAGGAAGGCGGTCTACTCTCCTTCCAAAAGAGTGAGTTGGACCTCAGGCCTCAGCTCAGTTGTCAGGACCTGGCTTGCGGGCAAAATAAACTCCCTCAGTCTAGACTGTGCCCCAGGTAGACCCAAATACACCCAGCATCCGCTTAACATGGGCCGACTTTTGTGACTCCTCTAGGTGGTGAACCCGACCCCCACGGAGAGGGTCAGGCCTGGGAAGCAGGTGCATGACAGCAGGACGGGAACGGTGTTTTCTACCTTTCGTGTTTGTTCTTTCAGTCGTTCCCTGAACAAATATTAACCGAACACCTGTTATGTGCCAATCACTGTTCTAGGTGTTGGGAATGTAGGGGAACGAAGAATGTCTTTGCCTTCATGGAACTGACATTCTAGAAAGGGAAACACACAATGAACCTAATAAGTGAGTCAACCACATGGTACATAGAAGGTGACAAGAGTAACTACTCTGCACTGTGCTTCCAGTTCTGGGGACAGAGCCCCAGGTGGGTTCTCCTTAGAAAAGAGGGTGTTCCTCTTGCCTTCAGGGAGCAGACGTGCAGCTGGCAGAGGCCTCCTTGCCACTGCCCAGAGCCCGGACCCCTCCTCCGGACTCGCCTCCCCTTCCAGGAGAGTCCCCTCTAAGGAGGGCGGGACGAGGCATCCATGCTCTTTCCTAAAGGTAAAGCCTGCTTAGGTTTGATCACAGAACCGCTCTTCTCCAGAGGCTCTGCTGATGGTGCACAGGTCCTGAGAGCCGCTCTGCGGTGGCCTCTTCCACCTGGGACAGGGCCACGGACAGGCGGTCAGGAAGGGGACTCCCAAGCATCCCAAAGCTGGACATGGCAAAGTTCACAAGGGTTCTTCATGTGTGCTTCCTCTCACTCTGGCACAGGCCTGATGAGCTGGGTTGTCTGAGGTCTGAGAAGCCAGGGGGAAGGGAAAGAGAGGTCTGCAGGGACAGGCCCCCAAAGGGTAACCAAAAATGAGAGGGTGGATAGCTCTAAAAATTGGACACAAGAGCTCAACAGGCATGGCTGTCAGAGGCCGTTCAATGTAGAGGCAAACTGCCCTCCACACCAGCGAGTCTTGGGGACATCCTGCAGGATAAGCACATTTCGCAAGCCTGTGTGAACTCTGTTGCTTCAAATCCTCTGCAGGAGACGAGCAGAGACATTCCTTTTAAAGCTGAGAGCTAGGGGGAAAAGTGACTTTCCCTGAAGAACGGGTCTGCTTTCTTCTGTTGAACAGTAGCAACGTAACCGACCATGTGTCCCCTTTTCCTCTGGCTACCAGGAAGCTCTAAACCACCAAGCACAAGGCTCTATTTCTAATTTTTTTTTATTTTTTTTCTCTTGTGTGTTCATTCAGATCTGTGGCTAAATGAAAAGAGTGTACAATAAATAGATTGGTATACAAATTCACGCACAGATTCACAAAGGGAGGAAACACCCTCTTTTCTAAGGAGAACCCACGGTGGTTTTGTAGTACAGGACCACAGGTACCCCAGTAGGTGAGCATCGCGTCTCCACCTCGGGTTCCCACCCAGATGCCGGCTCTATAGTCCATTTCTCTGCGGGTGGCATCCGTGTTGATACTCCCCGCCTGGACTTGTCTCCCAAACACCCTAGATCCAAGTGCCTCTTTGACATCACACACAGTCTACCTGTCCACACTGAGCTCATCCCTGCTGTCCTCCCCTTTCAGGCAGTGGCAGCCCCATGTTTCCTTGTGGCTCAGGCCAAAATCTGGGAGCCCTCCTTGATTTCTCTTTCTCCTACTTCCCGCATCTGATCCGTCGGCAAATCCTGTTGCCTTATATATAAAACAGAGCCAGAATCTGACCAAGTTTTACTACCTCTGCTAAAGCCTCTGTCTTCTCTGGCCTGATGCGATGGACTTCCAGTTGCTTCCTGGACCCCCCGCAATGGTGGGAGCACATTCAGCAGGAGACTTGGCTGCCAGTCTCCTGTGGTGATTGTCACATGCGGTTAATTTTATGTGTCAACTAACCTGGGCCTTGGGGTGCCTAGATATTTAGTCAAACATTATTCTGGGTATTTCTGCGAAGGTGTCTTTCAATGAGATTGACATTTGAATCAGTAGACTGAGTTAGGCAGATGGTTCTCCCTATAGTGGGTGGGCCTCACCCAATCAGTGGAAGGTCTGAATAGAACAAAAGGGCTGTCCGTCCCCTAGGGAATCCTTCCTTTCTTGCTGCCTGCCTGATGCAGACCTGAGCCGCCACACTGGCTCTTCCTGGCTCTTGAACCTGCCAGCCACATCTGCTCTCCTGGTTCTCGGGCTGTTGTACCCAGCCTGGAACTAAACCCCTGGCCCTCCTCGATGCCCAGCTTGCTGACTCAACCTGCAGATCTTGCTTGCCAACCAGAATCTCAGGGCCTGCTTCCCTGACAGCCTGGGACCTGTGACACATGGACCGCTGCAGACTCCCCATGTCCACCTCTGGCCCCCACAGCAGTCAGAGGGACCCTGGTAAAGCCTGAGTCAGATCCGCCACCGCTCAGCTACTAAAGCCCTTCAATGGACACCTCACCACTCATGGGAATACCAAAGTCCTGACCATGGCCTTCAGGAACCCGTCATCTCCCTGACTTCATCTGCTACTGTTCTCCGTGACGCCCGCTCTGCTCCAGCCACATTGGTCTCTGTGCTTTTTCTCAAATGCACCAGGGCAATTCCCACCTGAGGGCCTTTGCACTTGCTGTTCCCTTTGCCAGGAATGTCCATCCCCCAGATATGCATGGCCCACTCCTTCACTTCCTTCGGGGTTTTACTGAGAACCTACTTTTTCGGTATCTAAAATTGCAATCCTCCACCCCCCTGCTTTATTTTTCTCCTTAACATTTACCACCTTCAAGCATACTGCCTCTCACTCGTGTATTTTGTCAGTCTTCCTGACTAGAACACCAGTTCCATGCAGGCAGAGAGTTTTCCAGGTGTTTTCTGTACGTACCCCCAGAACCTAGAATCACATCTGGCATGGATGGCCTCGATGAATATCTGTTGAATGAATGAATACATGTAGGCTTGGAGAGCTTGACATGGACATTCAGGTGCCACTGTCCTAGGGGCTGAAGTTCAGGATCACACCCCACAGGCTTCTCTGAAAACGCCAGGCTCTTACCCAGCACTCCCCCTTCCCAGAAAGTTATCCTAAAATGGCAGCTAAAATTTCTAAACAAATCTTCCCTCCTGGTCCAGGCTTTTTTAGGGCTTGTGCACTTGGCACCGGCTCCCTGACTCATGGCCGAGGCCTGCACCCCCACTGGCAGCTGCGTGGTTTACAGAATCCAGGAGTGGGCACAGAAGGGTAGAGATGTTCGAAAAGAAATTTTCCATGACTCTTCAGGGCATGAGTAATTGCAAAGCTCGCCACCTCATTCCAATCCAGAGACGAGGCAGTTTTTGGACACATGAGTCCAACAACACAGAGGTCTGACGAAGCCACTCATCAGTAAGTGGGGACTCCGTGGGACAGCCCCCCAAGTGGTCATGGAGGTGAAGAGCTGAGTGGGGATCCTGCTGGGGAGAGGCAGGGCTGGCATGTACATCGCCAGACCCCTTCCCAGGTGCCCTCCAGCGAAGGCTGCGAGCCGGCTCCCTGCTAAGCTCCCTCTGGCCTGGACCCTCTCCATGCCTCACCCGACCCAGGTAGGAGTCCAGAGCCCGGGTGCCACGATGGTGGCCTGCATTTCATCCCAGCCCCGCCAACCCTGGGCGAGGCAGGCACCTGACGCTCTGGTGTCCCCACTTCTTCATCTGTGCGGGGGGCAAAGCAACAGGCCCCACCCCACGGTGCTGTGGAAGGAGCTGAATGTGTGATGCTGCTGGAGAGCCCAGGACGGGCCTGCGCGTGGCAAGTGTTCAAAGACCATTAATGGCCACTCCTGGCAAAGCCGGCCTTCCCCGCCCGCACCCCCGCCCCCACATGTAGCCCTTCCCACGGCCTGAGTCTCCAGGGCCACCGCCTCCTGCCCCCCCATCCCACTTCCCGATGGGCCGGGTGGCCCCAGGAGCGGCAGGTACCGTGTTTCTGACGCAGCAGGTGTAGGGCACCCCGCAGGCCAGGGGTCCGGGGGCGTTGCAGTCGTGGTACTGGTTTTTGCTCCAATCCCGGTAGTCTTCCCCACCACAGCACTTAAACTGAGAGGAAGGCAAGTGGGGAGAGGGCTGCTGTCACCATGGGGTCCCAGGCCCACGCCAGGAAGGGGCTCCACCGGGACACCCTGGGGTTTACGCTCGGGTCACCCGGGGGCAGGGGGGCCCCCAAGGCTGCAGGTGTCAGATACTCCTGTGCTTCCTGGCCCAGCTGCCTGGGAGGTAATGAGCACCCTGTCACTGGAGAGGCGTGCAAGCCAAGGCTGGGCAGCCTCTTGGGCAGGGGGCAGCTACCAGCAGGACTAGATACTGGAGGGAAAGTCTCCCTTGATGCCTCCATCTCCACGTCCCAGGGCAGTGGCTCAACCCTCGAAGGTCTCAGAGAGAAGGAGTCTATGGATGCCCCCACAGCCCAGGAGGCATCCCCAGGGGCCCCTAGCACCCCCTGCCCCTGCCCCCAGCCCAGCTCTGTCTATCAGCCCTTAGCAAAGGGGCACGCACCCTCCTCACGTCCTGCCTCGGGGTCAGGGCCAAAGGGGCAGCAAGGTGGGCCTCATTCCCCCCTTAGCTTAGCTTCTCCCCACGCTGCCCCTCTGCCCAGGGAAGCAGTGACTCCATTGAGAGGTGGGTGTGTGCCAGTCGTGCTTGTGGGCACTGTGCTGGGGAGTCAGCGAGTAACTGCTGCATGGAAAGGCCAGTGGGTAATGCTGTGTGCCAGGGGCGCAGGAAAGGGGAGAAGGGAACTGGGGGGGCAGCTGTATGTTGGGAGGTCAGGAGAGGCCCCCCTGAAGAGATGACATTTAATCTGAAACACGAATAGCAGGAAAAAGCCAGGCAACAGTGCACAGGCCCCGCATAGGATGAGTGAGCTGTGCGTTGGTGGCAGGCACGGAGGCCAGGGTGTCTGGAGCGGGGCGAGCAGGAGGGGAGGGATGAGGTGGGGCGGCCGGCCTAGGCCACACCATGCCAAAGTCTAGCCGGTCAGAATGGGTGGGGAGCTGGGATCATATTCTGTGATTGGGGGGTCACTGGAGGGTTAGCTACGGGAGTGAGAGGGTCAGAGGTCCCTGCAGAAACACAGAGCCCTTCAGGCTGTCAGCTTCTGAGACCTGGAAGCTCCCGCCCCCCGCCCCCCAGCCCAGCTGGGTGCAGTTCCAAGGGCATTGGCTTTGCAGTCCATTCAATTCCTCATGCTACCATCCGTCGCCATGTGACTCTGGGCAAGTCGACCAGCCTCTCTGGGCTTCACGGCCTCATCTGCAAAGCAGGAGGAGCACTGCCAGCTTTGCACAGCTGAGCCGAGGATTACCAAGTCAGGCCACGCATGATGCACTCAGCCTGGGGCTTGGCACCAAGCATGAGTCACCCCCCATCCCACCCCAGGAGAAATGAAATCCCAAGCCACTGGAAGGCCGGTTCCAATAAAAACATCACATTTCACCCGATGGCCAGAGCTGGCCGACACACCCCTGGCAGAGAGGGGCCTCCCGGAGGCTGCACCTGTTGTGACTACAGCGAGGACCTGAGCCAAGGGAGTGGCCACCACGGGTGGCCCTGGGCGCGGTGAGGTTTGGTTCTCACTGAGGGCTAGCACGGGAACCAGGCCAGCCGAAGCCCCCAAAGCCATGTCCCAGGAAGCACTGTCAGGGCCGAGTGGGCCCACGGCCCTCACCTTCTGCTTGCCACCCCTAGAACGCGGCAGCGGTACTCAGGACAGGTCTTCCCTGTCACTGTTCTAAGGTGCCTGGCACTGCTCTAAGGACTTCCCTGTCACCGCTCTAAGGTGCCTGGCACTGCTCTAAGGACTTCCACGTTGAGTCAAGGCAATGTCACAACGACATCAAGACATCAAGAGGAAGGGACCACCTGTACCCCCCCGCTGCAGTTGAGAACCTGAGGCTCAGGACTAAGTGAGATCGATGTGTAGACGCCATCCCGGGCAGTGCTGGCCTGCCACTGCTATTATTATAACACCAACAGACATGGGTGGACCTTAGTGGGGAGGGTCAGTGTCCCCAAATGATAATCACTGTATTCAAAAAATGCTATGGAGGAAAAGGAGAAGTCATGTTTTGTTCCTCTATGCAGGGGGAAGCAGAATCAGGAAAGAGTGCTCTCTACCTCAGGGCTGTCCCTGACTTGGCAGGGAGTGAGCTCCCTGTCACTGAAGAGATTCAGCAGAACGGTGTCTGAACTGAGCACCTTGGAGGTCTTTCCCACCCCAAGGAAGAAGTATCTCTGCCCCTTGGAGAAGGGTACCCTGGGATCCTGCAAAGTGGCTTGTGGCTAGAGCTGATATTCTTTTTTTTTTTTTTTTGGATGGGGGAATAGCTAAGTAACTAAAGAGGGACACAGACGGTAAGGATATTCTGGGCAGAAGAGTGGTTAAGAAGGTCAGGCCCCGGCCTTCACACCCATCCACGGCCCGCCATTGCCTCCCAACTTGGCCAGCCACTTGCTTTGGGAATGGATAAGCCACTGCTCCCTCACCCTCACCCTCGCCCTCTTGAGCAGTGTCCCGAGCCAGGGGCAAAGGGCTCGGCAGGTGCACCTCTGACCCACGGCACCTATCTCACCTCCTTCTGAACAAAGTCCATGATGTTTTTGAAGTCCAGATCATCGTAGTAGTTCTCGATTCCTCTTCGAATGTTGTCATTCAGAAGGTCGATGGTCTATTTTGAATGGAGACATTACAAAAAAACCCAGGCCACACCCCACCCCCTCAAAGTCCAACCCAAGATCTCCCAGAACTCGGGCCTGGAACAGGGTGCCCACATGGCCAAGTAGCCCCCACCCCACCTGCAGGAACACCCCACCGCCTCCCTGCCCACACACCCTCTCCCCGCCCCGGTGCCCCTCTGAGGCCTGGGTCCCTTTGCCATGTCTGAGCAGGAGTGATTCACCCCCTTTCCTATACAGATCAGAGAGCCCAGGCCCCAAGAGATGGCACCCGGCCAGAACTGGGCAGATTCCGGCCTGGTGCCCTTTCCTCCGCCCAGAGACAGGCCCCAGCTGAGTCTCTGTGCTCCAGACCCCTCTGCACTTTTCTCTGCCCGAGCTCTTGTGCTACGCATAAGGACACTGAGGCCCAGAGAGGGCGGCTGACTCTCCTGGGGCCCAGAGCAGGCTGGGGGGGGGGGGGGTGTCTGGCCAGGACTGGGAATCAGCTCTCCTGATTACCCCATGGGCCATGCTTCATCGCTGCAGGGCCCTGGCCAGGCCCCCCTCCGAGCTCAGGCGGGGCCCAGCCCCATGGGGAGCAGCGCTGGCACATCGCCCTCTCCCGGTCACGCTGGGCCTTCTGGATCAACAGCCCGGCTGTTGTGCTGAAATCCAGGAGCACAAAAGGCCCCACAGCGGGAAGGGGCGGGGGCGGGAGTGTGGGCGGCCCAACCCCACACTCTGAGCCACAATCAGGGCTTTCAGAGCAGGGAGGCCCTCGGATCACCAGAGATTGTGCTGGCACAAAGGGGGCATTCTTGGCTCTGGAGCCAGACGATCCCCTGGGGAGGCGCCTGCAGGCGCTGCTGGGCAAACAGGGCCCTGGGTCCCAGGCCTGGTCCTGCCACTGCAGGCTCCACCCCAGCTATTTGCCCTCTCTGAGCCTCAGTTTCTCACTTGTGAACCACACCTGCAGGTCTATCCTTGAAATAACCTCCAGCTATGAGGATCAGACTAGGCTGAGAAGGACCATCAAGCCTCATGGTCAAGAACATTTCCAGCAGCCACCCGGGCCTCAGATGTCCAAGCCTTTACTTCCTCACCTGCCAGGTGGAAGCCTCTACTTCCTTTAGCATCCAAGCCTCTACTTTAGCATCCAAGCCTCTACTTCCTCACCTGCCAGGTGGAGAGGACAACCTCTACCTCGTAGGGATTTGAGTCTAGATAGACTAAAGCTACAAATGTGCTCAGCAAGGTGCCAGGCACATAGTAGGCCATGGTATTATTATAGGTCTTTCTCTCCTTTTCCAGGAGGCACACACCCTATAGCATTGCATCATGAGTGGAAACGGCTAATCCCAAGGTTCAATTTGGGGTAATCTCCCCCAAACCACGTCCAGTATCAGGAAGAGGGGGACAGTGTATCAGCTGCCTCCTTCCCAACACTCACAGTGCTCACAGTCAAGGCAACAAAGGAAACCAGCTCAGGGAAATCTGTCTCCGTGGCCAGGAGAAAACCTTCTGCTCAGGAAGATCAGCCACTCAGAGGTGGACAGGGGAGCCAAGAACCTAACAGCAGCCCCGGGGGGCAGAGGGTAGGCCCTGTCACGTGTGAAAGACCATGCACACACTTGCTGGCCTCAGTCCTATATTGACCCCAGGGCAGGGGCTTGCTGGTCACATAACCTGAGCAGAGCAGGGACCCCGTGGCCTCAGGGCCACCCTTCTCAGAGGCCCCCAGGTCATGAAACTTTTCCAATCTGGGGTTCCTGCTCCTCCAGGGGATGAAGGGACAGGCCAGCCAGCTGGGGCATGGTTGGAGGCACCTAAGAAACAAGATGCTAGGGTGGGGTCAGTCCACTCCCCAGGACAGGGCAAGGGAATGAGCTCATGGCACTGAATGGTATGGGAGGGGGTCATCAGCTGAGCACAGGTGCAGGGGGGTGATCCAGGAGCACACGCATAGGGCTGTGTCAACTTCTTGCAGTCCACTCTCAGGGCCCTGCAGACACAGTCCTGGTCTTCCATGTCCCTCTGCACCCCAGCCCAATGGTCACCTCTCAGCCCCTCCCCTGGGTCACATATTGTTTGGACTCCCCCAGGCCTGGAGATAAGGAGTCAGGGAATGAGGGCAGGAGGCCAGGGCAGGGTCAGCAGAGGGGATCCCCAGTGGCCTGATGGGGAAAGGCTCTTCCTCCCTCTTCAGTAAGCAGCTCTGACCTTTCTCTCCAAACTTACTCAGTCTCTGGGTACTTTCCAAACATGCTAAGCCCAAAAAAGGCCTCTGTGACAATCAGGCCTTCCATCTGGTAAGCTGAGCTGGGCCCCCACAGGGAAGGGAGGCCCCGCTGGAGGCCCCTCGAAACGGGCAGGAGGAACAGATGGTCCCAGGCTGCGTGGACAGCAGCTGCCCCCGGCCCCTCGGGGACCTCTTTGGATCATGCTGGCTCTTGTGCTCTTTTGTGTGTGCACTGCCTTTGGCACCATGCATGTGCGTGTGTGTGTGTGTGTGTGTGTGTGTGTGTGTGTGAGGGGGGTATATACCAGAGATGTAAGGATACTTCAACGGTCCTTTTGCCATGATAAGGCTGCAGATGAACGAGTGAGACAAGCTGGTTGCATGGCTCATGAATTTAACTGTGAAGTGCTCTGCTGTGTTCAGCTACGTTCTGCGGGACTGGGGGAGCCACTCTGAGGATGTGTTTTGTGGACCCCAGCAGGGAATCCTGACTCCTCTGCTGCTCTCAGAGACCAAGCACCCAGTGCCCGCCCCCCACCCCCAGCCCCCCAATCCAGCTCACAGCAGCAAAAGCAGCTCCAACTAGGGCGAGAAAACCCACCTCGCATGCAAGGCTGGTGTGGCCTCAGGGGCCACAAGGCCTGGGCTAAACCAGGCAAAGAGTAAGCAAACATCAAAGGCCACAGGATTTTCAGAGCACATTGTTTAAACCACCAGAAGCAAGCTACAAAGAGCTGTCCTTTCTAGTTTGTTCTTTTAAATCTAGTTTTAAAGCTATCCAAAGCCTCCACAGCAGGGCTTCCAGTAAAGGTGCTCAAGGGGGTGGGGTAGGTGGCCAGGCTGGGAGGCTGAGGAGCAGGGGGAGGAGAGGGGGGTGGAAGGGCAGCAGGGGGAACCTCCCTCTTGGCCTCCCTGGAAGGAGCTTCCGGGGCTTTCCCCCTGAGACCCAGGCTGCAGAGGCCCGGCTGTCAGCAGCCCCGCTGACACTAATACCAATCAGCCCAGTTCTCACGGTGTACAGGGGGTGCTTGGCCTAGGACTTCCTTCCTTCCCTTGCACGTGAACCAAACAAGCATCTCTGGGCTTCCCTCAGTGCCCCAGACTGTGGGGATGGGTCCTATTGCCTCCAGTACCGAGACGGACTCAATCTAACAACCAAGGCCTAAAGAGAACCCAGGGAGCAAGAAAAAAGGAAGAGAGAAAGCTACAAGGTTCTTTGGAATATTTGCTAGACCCTTCCTCCAACCTGGCCGCAAGTCACAGATTTAATCCTGGCGGGGAGAAGAGGTCTGCTTCAGCTTCGCAGGTACCTGGGGCTCCAGCTCTCACTCCCACATGCTGTCCATGGTGGAGCACACGAGCTGGGAGAGGCTGCCCAGATCTCAGTGCAAAACCTCCTCTACTTTGCTGCATCGAGTGGCAGGATATATGTGTGTCCTGTGCTCCACTGAAGGGGCCACAGTGTCATCTTTTTCCTATCTCTGGCTTCAAGGATATGTCCAGAACCATCTAGTGCCAGGCTGGGTGCTGTCCACTGTTCCCTGGTTCCATGTTGGGGGATCAGCAACCTCTGATCAAGGCCAGGAAAGAGACCACTCCTCACCCTTGCCTTGGCAGTAGAGGAAAGATAGAGGCCAGGAGGCCAGGGCTGGGGTACAATGTACCAGCTACAGCCTAACACCCTCTGGGTGTCCCGCTCAGCTCTGCCTAACTGGGAACACATGGGCAGGAGCTGCCCTCCCCCAACACCCCTGGTACCCTCAAGAGAGGCCCCAGAACAAGCTGGAGAGTACTGGTCAGTCAAGGTGAGACCCAGACAGTTGTGGAAGTCACTCAGGTTCACCTCGTACCATCAGGACACTGCCCTTCTGATGCCCGGGCCCTTGGGGCTCCATGGCGGGCTCCCCAGAGCACAGCCAGTAGACTCCCTACAAATAGAGAAGCCACTTGAGTCTGACCATTGAGTCAGGCCTCCTAGCAGAAACCTTGCCAAGGGTCAGGGATGGAGAATCTCTTCTTTATGTCCAGGCACCTGTTGATGTTTTGCTGCCAGTGGTGGCCATGGCCAGTGCCCCTTCCTGAGAACCGAGCATGAGGTCATTAGCCTAATTTGTCCTCATCTGACACCACGAGTGGATTTGTAGACTTAACAGGTAGCCTATGGGGCCACCCCTGTTATAGTATGGCTCAGAGAAATGCTTCTCCTCCTCTTGGCAAGGAGGAAATGGAACTGGGAACTCACCTCCCCCTGGCAGCTGACCTTCATTACCTCCCGCCTTTTCTCTCCACGCTGCCCCTTCCTGCTGCCATCAACAGCCAGGCTGCTCCCCTAGCCTCAGCATTGGCCAGTCTTATAGTTTGCATTAGAGTTGGAAAGGACATTATTTTTCCTTATATGGTATTTTCCTCCATGATTATAAGGAAATGAAAATTGGAGAGCTAAGGAAAAAAATATCAAAAAGAAAATAAAAAGCACAGCCTGGGTGGCTCAGCAGTTTAGCACTGCTGTCAGCCCAGGGTGTGATCCTGGAGACCCGGGATCGAGTCCCACGTCAGCCTCCCTGCATGGAGCCTGCTTCTCCCTCTGCCTGTCTCTCTCTCTCTCTCTGTCTCTTCCAGGCCGATTTTTTTTTTTTTTTTTTTTTTTTTTTTTTTAGGATAGAGCTGTTACCACATTTATAGTTTTATATATCATTTTCCAGTTATTTTGAATTATGCACCATGGACATATGAGAACATGGCTTCCATGTTCTCATGGAAAAGCCGAGAGGCCTGATGGTGAGAGTCCTTCCTGGGCTGCACACAGAGATCCTCCCCTGACAGGACCCCATGAGGGGGACACCCCATCCAATCCTCAGGGTTTGGGGTTAATGAGATAATGAGAAATTCTCAGCCCTGACCTCAGCCCACAGCATCCTCCAGTGAAGACTAGAGAGCTGACCACCCCCACTCCACCCACCATGACTACAAGAAGGAGTGGTGGGTGTCCTGGCCCCTACTGACCCAGGGGCACTGGAAAGTGACAAATCAGCCCACCTTTGTGGAAACCAGACTGCTGCTCATTTAGGGGATTGTTCACCAACACAATCAATGCTGCTGACCAACCTGGGGCTGGGCTCTAGCTAGGAAAGCACTAATCCATAACCTCTGCAAAGCCACAGGCTGGCTGGGAGCCAATGGCTGCCCAGAAATGCGGCCCCATGAACAAATGGAATGAACATCTCTCTCCCCTCAGGCTGCCGAGACATGAACCAATACCCTGACCTTCCAGCTTGGAAAGGATGATCTGAAAGGAGAAAAGGGGAAAAGGGAGGAGAAGGTAGTGACACTAGATTGAAAAGACAGCTACAGGGCTAAGAAAAAAGGAAATAAAAGAATATTTTGAAACAAACAAAAATGGAAACACAACATACCAAAACTTGGGGAATGCAGCAAAAGCAGTTCTCAGAAGGAAGCTTATAGTAATAAATATCTCCTTTAAGAAAAAAAAAGAAAAGAAAAAGAAAAAGAAAAGGACCTCAAATTAAAAAAAATCTCACTTTGCACCTCAAGAAAGCAGAAAAAGAAGAGCCAATTAAGCTCAAAGTTAGCAGAGGGAAGGTAATAACAAAGATCTGAGCAGAAATAAACAAAATAGAGACTAGAAAGACAATAGAAAATATCTGTAAAACTAAGAGTTGATTTTTTTAAGAAATAAATAAAACTGACAATGTTTAGTTAGACTAGGAAAGAGATAATTCTAATAAACAAAAGCAGATATGAAAGAGGAGATGCCATGACCAAAATCTCAGAAATATAAAGGGTCATAAGAAACTATGATGAACAATTATCCACCAACAAACCGGGTAACAAAAAAGAAATAGAGAAATTTCTGGAAACATACAACCTGCAAAGACTGAGTCATGAAGACAGAAAATCTGAACAGAACAATAACAGGTAAAGAGCTAGTAAACTAGTAAAACTCCAGGGCCAGATGGCTTCACTGGTGAATTCTACCAAACATTGAAGGAATAATTAATAGTAATCTTTCTCAAATTCTTCCAAGATATTGAAGAGGAAGAAACACTTCCAAAGTCATTATGAAGCCAGCATTCTTCTGATACCAAAGCCAAATGAGGACACTGTAGGAAAAGAAAATTATAGGCTAATATCTCTGATGAACATCGCTGTAAAAATCCTCAATAAAATATTAGCAGACCAAATTTAACAGCACATTAAAAAGATCATACACCATGATCAAGCAGGATTTATCCCTGAGATGCAAGGATGGTTCAACATCTGTGAATCAATCAGTGAGATACACCATATTAACAATGAAGGATATAAATCAAACGATCCTTTCAGCAAGTGCAGAAAAAGCATTTGACAAAATTTGGTATACTTTCTGATAAAAATGCTCAACAAATTAGGTATAGAAAGAATGTACCACAACACAACAAAGGTCATACATAATAAGCCCACAGCTGACATCATTCTTAATGGTGAAAAGAGAAAGCTTTTCCTTTAAGATCAAGAAGAGACAAGTGTCCACTCTCGTTACTTCTATGCAACATAGTCCTGGATGTCCTAAGCCAGAGCAAGTAAATTAGGTAAGAAAAAGAACTAAAAGTCACCCAAATTAGAAAGGAAGTAAAATTTTCTGTTTGTATGACATGATCTTATATATAGAAATCTTAAAGACTCCTGGGGTGCCTAGGTGTTTTAGTTGGCTGAGGTTCCGACTCTTGATCTTGGCTCAGGTCTTGATCTCAGGGTTGTGAGTTCAAGCCCCATGTTGGGCTCCATGCTGGCCATGGAGCCTACTTAAAAATGAAAAGGAAAGGAATGATAAAGATCCCAGCAAAACTGTTAAAACTAATAAACGAATTCAGTAAAGTTGCTGAATACAAAAATCAACATACAAAAATCAGTTGCATTTCTACACACCAACCATGAACTATTCAAAAAATAAATTAACAAACCCATTTACGGGATCCCTGGGTGGCGCAGTGGTTTAGCGCCTGTCTTTGGCCCAGGGCGCAATCCTGGAGACCCGGGATCAAATCCCACGTCTGGCTCCCGGTGCATGGAGCCTGCTTCTCCCTCTGCCTATGTCTCTGCCTCTCTTTCTCTCTCTGTGTGTGACTATCATTAAAAAAAAAAAAAACCATTTACTATGGCATCAGATAGAATAAATTATTTAGAGATAAATCTAACCAAAGAAGTGAAGGATCTATATACCGAAAAGCATAAAAACACTGATGAAAGAAATTGAAGACAACACAAATAAATGGAAAGATAGCCCTCATTTACGGACTGGAAGAATTATTACTGAACTATTCATACTATCCAAAGTGATCTGCAGATTTAATACAATACCTATCAAAATTCCAATAGCATTTTTTCACAGAAACAGAAGAAAATCTTAAAATTTGTATGGAACCCAAGAGATTCCAAAAAGCTAAAACAATCTTAAGCACAAAAAACAAAGCTGGAGGCATCACATTTTCTGATTTCAACCTATATTAGAAAACTATAGGGATCCCTGGGTGGCGCAGCGGGTTAGCGCCTGCCTTTGGCCCAGGGCACGATCCTGGAGACCCGGGATTGAATCCCACTTCGGGCTCTCGGTGCATGGAGCCTGCTTCTCCCTCTGCCTATGTCTCTGCCTCTCTCTCTCTCTCTCTCTCTCTCTCTCTCTCTCTGTGATTATCATAAATAAATAAAAAAACTAAAAAAAAAAAATAATAAGAAAACTATAGTTATCAAGATAGTGTGGTATTGACCAAAAAAAAAAAACCCCAGACATACAGATCAATAGAACAGGATAGAGAACCTAGAAGTAAACCCAGTCCTACCCACTAATTTTCTATTAAAATGCCAAGAATACATAATGGGAAAATGTATGCTTAAATGGTGCTAGGAAAACTGGATATCCATGTGCAAAAGAATGAATTGGACCATTATCTTACATCATAAACTAAAATCAACTCAAAATGGATAAAAGACATAAACATAAGACCTGAAATCGTAAGACTCTTAAAAGGAAAGCATACAGGGGAAAGAAATCCTAGACATAGGTCATGACAATAATTTTTTCTTTTTTTTTTATTTATTTACGAGAGAGAGAGGCAGAGACACAGGCAGAGGGAGAAGCAGGCATCATACAGAGAGCCTGACATGGGACTTGATCCAGGGTCTCCAGGATCACGCCCCGGGCTGCAGGCAGCGCTAAACCGCTGCACCACCGGGGCTGCCCCGACAATAATTTTTTCAAACTTGACACCAAAACCACAGGCGATAAAGGTAAAAATAAGCATTATTATCATTACATTAAACTAAAAAGTTTTCGGACAGCAAAGAAACAAAAAAATTAAAAGGCCACTTACAGAACAAGAGAAAATATTTGTAAACTGCATATCTGATAAGAATATCCAAAATGTGTAAGGAAAAAAAATGTAGAAGGAAACTTTACAACTGAATACCAATGACAATGACAACAACAAATAATCTGATTAAAAATGGGCAGAGGGAACTATTAAATAGATATTTTTCCAAAGGAGACATACAGATGGCCAAGAGGGATATGAAAATATGCTCAACATCACTCATCAAATGCAAATCAAAACCACAATGAGATATTACCTAATGCCTATTTGGATGGCTATTACCAAAAAGGTAGGAGATAACAAATATTAGCAAGGAGAAAAGGAAACTTTGGACACTATTGGTGAGAATGTAAATTGGTCCAGCCATTATGGAAAACACTATGAAAGTTCCCCCAAAATTTCAAAATTGAACCATACAGTCAATCCAGCAGTCCTACCTGCGGGAATATATCCAAAGGGTATACTGCAGCATTACTCAGAATAGCCAAGATATAGAAACAACCTAAGTGTCCATGGACAGATGAATGGATAAAGAAATGGAAAAATATATCTGTTTATTTAATATATTTATATATTTTTATTTTTATGTTGTATTTATATATATCTATTACAAACACACACGTGCAATGGAATATTCGCCATAAACAAAGGAAATCCTGCCACTTGTAACAACGTGGATGAATCCTGAGGGCATTGGGCTGAGTGAAATAAGGTAGACAAACCTGGTCCACAAACCTGCCAAGCTCCCTTCTGCCTCAGTGATTCCCTCTGCCTGGACCTTCGTTTCCCCTGAGCCTCATCTGGGAGGTTCCTTTTCATTCCTTCCTCCTTCCCTCATCTGCCCCAGACGCTCACCTGTCACCTCTTCTTGTTCTCTGGTTTACTTGTTCAATGCCCAGCTCCCCAGCAGAATGGACCTTCCACAGGGAATTATCGACCCCGCCCTCTGCACACCCCTAGTTTTCAGCCTAGGGCACACACAGTGGGTGCTCAGCATACGCACGCGGCTGTCGCACGCGCCAGAGGCCCACCTGGTTCCGGAAGATCAAGGCCACCACACCACCAATGAGCTCAATTATGAGGCAAATCCCAAGGATGTACATAAACTGAAAAACAAAATTCAGAGATTCGCCTAGAGGGGCAAGAGAAGCGCCATTTGCTCTGAGGTCAAGTATGATAAGGAGGATCGTCTCTGCTGGAGCTCTTACTGGCTCCTGGGCCTTTTGCTCTTTCCTCCTGTGAGGACACAGGATGTGACAGATATTCCCCGGGAAAACCCATCTCTGGGGCCAGTCAGTGGTCAGGAAGGGTGACTCAGCTGTCCAGGCCAGATTGTTACTGAGGTGTGTCCGGGGGGTCCTCAGCAGAGTCTGGGTAGGAAACCCCCCCTCCCAGCACCACCACCGCCACAAGGAGAGCTGGTCCTCACTGCAGCTGACCCAGAGCGGGCAGGCCTGGCCTGATGGGCGGGCTGGGCCAGCATCTCCAGGTCTGCCTGCAGAACCCCTCAGAAGTGGCTTCCCAGAGCCCCCAGAGTGGGTGAGGGGATGTCTGAGGCTTGAAGGATATATACCCCCACCTTTACCCCTTATCATAGGGCAGGCATTGTCCAAACCAAGGCCAGCAACTTCCAGCCTCAGGCAGCACCAATGCTCTGCTTGTGAGGGCTTTGAGGAGCTTCCCACATGAGGGGTGACAGTGAGATCAAACACACATGTGGGTGCAGAGTGAATGGATCTGCCTACCCAGTACCCCCAGCTTTGGGGAGCCATTTCTCACTTCACAGAAAGGAGGTCAGGTGGGGCTGACCCCACCTCCTGATCCCAGACCAGGCAATTGACCCAAGTAGGCCCATCAGAGTCCTGGGACTTGGTCACAGGTTGCCAGTTAAGATTCCCTGGATCAGGAGCTGAAAAGGCCCTGTTGGCTTGAGACTGCTGGGACCACTGCAAAGATAGCGTGAGGACAAAGCCCAGTGTCCAGCCGGGAGGTGGCAAAAGAGAGAGAGCCCAAGGGCACCATCTAAACCCCAGGTCCCAGTGTGGGTTTGCTGATTACATGAGCCAAAGACTCACCACCAGTGATTTTTGGGTTTGTTTGCTCTCATTTGAGTGTGGTCCCTCCCACTGGCAACTTGAGATCCAGACCAACGCAGGGTTTAAATATAAAGGATTGTATTCAAATCAGCCTCTGCACCAAAAGTGGAGGTGGCTTGATCTCTCCTGGGCCAGCATGAATCAGGTAGGTTGATCCAGAGAACCTTCTAGAAAGTCTGGTTTGAGGCAAGAACTGAAAAAATTGGGCTGCCTAAGGGTCCAGGGCCAGTCTCTCCAGCTCTCCTGGGGACTCCAAGGACCCCCCCCCCCCCCCCCCCCCGCCTACTGGTACATGGGGCCAACTCACCGCTTGGAGAAGGCACAGGTTGTCACGGAGGGAAGCCAGCACGCCAATGAAGGAGACGATGAACATGATGACTCCCAGGAGGATGAGGATGATGGCTGGGGCCAGAAAGGCACTTTCAAGGGTTTTATATTTCTGCCGTTCCACCTCTGCGTAGATCCCCACGGACAGGACCAGGGCTCCGATCAGCTGCAGCAAGAAAGCAGGGAGTGAGAGAGGAGGACTGGCAGTCACTTGCGTTTCCTACAAAGAGTTCATCTGGGAGCTATGGTGCCTGCCTTTGGGGGGTTCACCCCCAGGTGATCATACATGAGGGAACCTGCTCTAGGCTGAACTGTACTCCCCCAAAGTTCATACGCTGCACCCCTAACCCCCGGCACCTCAGAATGTGACTATATTTGGAGACAGAGTCTTTAAAGAGGTAATTAAGTTAAAATGAGGTCATATGGGTGGGTCTTTATCCAGTATGACTGGTGTCCTTATAAGAAGAGATTAGGGCACAGACACACACAGAGGGAAGACCCTGTGAGGACACCGGGAGAAGGAAGCCATCTACAAACCGAAGAGAGAAGCCTCAGGAGAAACCAACTCTGCCAAACCTTAATCCTGGACTTCTAGTCCCCAGAGTCATGAAGAAGTAAATCTCTGTGGTTGAAGCCACAGCATCTGTGGCACTTCGTTAGGGCAGCCCTAGAAAACTGGCACAGACCCTATTTGGAAATGCCCCTTTAGAGGACACTACTGGTGAGTCAGGGGAAATGCCACTGGTTGGAGGGTCTCAGAGGACCTGGGTGTGAGTCCCAGATCCGCCACTTGCTAACCGTGGGCCTCAGACAGGTGTTGGACACAGGTCTACATTGTCATCTGAAAAATGGTATGAAGATGCTTGTTTCTGCCCTGCTCACACCCTAGGTTTTGGCAAGGCATTTGTGAGATAAGGAAAGTGGAAACGCTATAAACCCCAAAGCTTGGGGCCACTGTGATGCCTACTGCACAGGCAGGTCACCCCAAGGACATTTCAGAGCTGCTCAGAGAGACGGGCACTGTGCACAGCGTCCATACGCATGGCATGTATTTGCAGGAGGACCATTGGGAGGGTGGAGAGGTTGGAGCAGGAGGGATTTGGAGGGGATTTTTAAGTTGAATTCCTTGTTAATCAACTTTCCCAACAGTAGAAACATGACTGTTGTAGCACTCCATCGGGAAAAACCAGGCCGCAAAGCCCTAGGAGGGCCCCTCTTTTCTCTCAGTCTAAAACTCTCGTACTAAATTTCCAGGGAGTTTTATCAGTTGACACTACACCCAAGCCTCAGACAAGCCTGGGGCTACACTGCCGCCCTCGGATAGTGCCCTGATTGGCCCCATTTGGCTCATTCTCCACACCAGAGCGACCAGGCAATCCCTAATCAGATCAGGCTGGTTCTCTGTGTACCGAGCATAAAAGCCACAACCCTAATCACAGATGATTTGCCCACACAACCTGAGTTCACCTCTTATTTCCTTCCCCTTCCTCACTTGGCTTTAGCAGCACTGGGCTTCCTACTGCTGGTGGAACACACTAAGTGTGCCACCCCAGGGCCTTTGCACATGCTGTTCTCGCTCCCTAGAATGTTCCTCCTGACATCCACAGGGCTCATTCCTTCACCTCCGTCTTGTCTCTGCTTAATTGCCAGCTGCTTTGTGAGACCTTTCCGGGTCATCTTATCTAAAAGTAGAAAATCCTTCCCCCTGAAACTCTCAGTCCCATTCCCTGTCCTGTTTTTATCCTTTGCACTTACCAGTATTTAACATGCAACCTTTTTTCCTTTACTTTTTCATTTTTTGTCTTCCCCACAGAGACTATACGCTCCATGTCAGGAGGGATTTTCCGATTGCTTTGGGCAGCCCCAGCACCCATTGCAGTCCAGTCATTTAGGAAGTACAATCAGTGCTTACAATCAACGTGTATTGAAGGGATGTGAGCCGGACTTCCCATTCAACCCCCTTGGGTTTGCGTCTGACGCTGTCTACCCGTCTCCTGCCTGTCCAAGGATTCTGACTTTCCGGGCCACACATTCCTGAGGGCAAAGACAAATCGCTATGCTGGACTTCCCCACCAAGGAGAAGGTGGTGTGGGAGAGAAACCAGAACCGCCGGGTGGCCAGCTAAGGTCCGAGCAAAGGAAGTGAGGGGTAATACAGACAGGATGTTGGTGAGGCAGGCCACAAACATAGCAACCCTAACGTCGACAGCCAGAACACCAAGGAGGCCGCCTCTCCAGTTACCTACTAGCCTTAAATTGGCTCCAACGTGCCCTCAAAATAGATCCCCTTGACTTCCTTCTAAAGAGTACTAAGACTCTCCTGGGTAAACGAGGTGCCTGCTGTCTCTGAAGCTCTGACAAGCAAGTGGCCGGGATGCCAAAAGTCAAACAGAACAATCCAGAAACACCGGATAACAGAGGATTGCCAGGAAGCTGTCTCCCCGGGCCCAGGTCCGGGCCTCTGCTGCATTTCATAGCTAAATGCCATTCCCTTTGGTTCAAAAAGATAATCTGGGGTTACTGAGACACACTCCCCCTAGTCTGAAAGGGATGCCTTTCCAATACGCGGGCCAGGAGATGCGAAAGTCACCAGGTTGACCATATCAGGAAAACTGTGAGGGAAATGATGTCATCAAATTACCCACCGGGTGAATGTTTAAATTTCTAAGGCACCACACACACACACACACACACACACACACACACACACACTGGAAACTTCGTACATGAAAATGGTGATCATAGGAGGTAAAATCTACCTTTGCCAGAGCAAGATCAGTCAGAGGCCATCAGGTCAGTTCACATTCCCAAACCCAGAACAAGGTGAAATCGTTGTTCAAGGCCGGCCTATGCCCTGGGGGTCCTCAGAGATCAGGAGCAAGCAGCTGTAAGAAAGCCCAGCCTCCCTCTTCAGAATCACTGGACTTCTTCGGAAGCCCTCAACCCCAACCTGGAACCAGCCGCAGAGCCCCAAAGCTGAAGATCACGGTTTAAAAAAGACCCCACACGGACAGACGCACAGATGGACAGAAGTCTTGAGAGCTCACGCAGGTACTGAATTAAATATGCAAGGACACGGTGTCCTTGAGGGTGACAGAGGTGGGGTTTTATCCTCTGTCTCGATGAAAAATGTAGTTCTGCTCTCGCTGACCCAACAAGACAACATCTTAGTACTTTCAGAATTGATTCCATATACTTCTGAGACTTTTTTGTTTCTGGTTTAAATGGAAAAAAAAAAAAAAAAAAAAAAAAGGTCTTCTGGGCTGGAGGGCCCCCAGCCTGTGCCCCTCCCTCACTCCCGCCTGAGGCTTTGCTTCTGGGTTCAGGTGGCCTGCTTTAGAAACCATCTCCAAAACACCAGGGCAGAACTGACCCCAGCCCTCTCCAGAAAGGCAGTCAGCGGCTTCTTCTATTTTTACAAGTTCCCTAGAGACCCGGGGCCCACTCCAGAATGGCTTTGGCGGCAGGAAATAAAACTTCCTTTGGTGTGCTCTCCCTCCTGTAGCAAAGCGTCGCATTTTCCTTGCTAGTCAGCCTTGCAACATTTCCAGACCACTGAAGCCATAGGAAAAACTGTGGCAAACCCAAAGCCAAGCCTCCCAAGTCCCCCAGCACTGTGTGCTGAGCCATCACACACCCACTTCTCCTGGTCCAGCCAGGGGGGCTCCGGGCCGGGCAGACAACCCCCAAGGGGGGCTCCCACACAGCCTGGGCCGCTCTGGGCTCCTCATTCAAGTGCTCAAGGGGCAGTGGGCCTGGAGAGAGGCAGCCGTACCCCTCCCAGGAACTTCAAGATTTCCAATGATATTTGCATCTCCGACACTATCAATTTGTGTTTGCATTCGAGTATAAAATAAACTGTCAGTGCCAGCATGTAATCAATCCCAACCAGTCCTCTCTGCTAATTATAGCCTTTCCCCAAGGCTGGTGGTGACCACTCCAGCCCCAGCCAGAAGCAAATGGTGCCGGACAGCTTCAGCAAGACAGGGCTGGGGGCAGGGAGGTGGGGGGCTTCGAGGAGGCTGGGCACAGTCATGACCATCTGGGGCCAAAGAGGGGATGCTGCTGGCAGCCCCCAGACAAGGCCCAAAGCACCAGGCTTCGCAAGCCCTGTGGCATCTCCAATAGGGCACGCAGGAGCCCTGGGGCCCAGCATAAACCAACCTGAAGGTTCTCGCTGAGCCCTGCAGCTTGGAACCAGCTTTCCCCACTGCAGGGAGAGGCCCAGCTTCACACAGATGCTGGGAAGTGGGAGGCACTGGGAGGCATTCCAGCACCTGTGTCTCCTCCTTCGGGAAGCATCCGGTCACCATCTGCTGGCTCATCCTCAGCTGGGGCAAGTCTCACAGCAGACCTGCAAGACCCGTTTTCACCCTTTTAGGCACATACTAGCCACCTACTATGTTCTGGCTCTTGAAATGTGACTTGTGTGCCTAAGGAACTAAATTTTAAATTTTATTTCATTGTGACTAATTTAAATTTCACCACAGGTAGCTAGCAGCCACCACATTGGACAGCACAGCTCTAGAGTATCCCCCATTGAAGGCTGTCCCTCACCACTCTCCACAATGCTCCTTTCTGAAGCCACAGAGACCATCCTTATTTAAAAAGCATGTGCCCTAATCATCCGGCCACAAGCTAGAGCGAGTTCAATTCATATTCACTGACCTCATTCAGCAGAAAACAGTCTCTCCGCCCAGTTGCTCCGAAAAGCTCATTTCGGGGCACCTGGGTGGCTCAACGGTTGAGCGTTTGCCTTTGGCTCTGGGACATGATCCCAGAGTCCAAGATCAAGTCCTGCATCGGGCTCCCTGCATGGAGCCTGCTTCTCCCCCTGCCTATGTCTCTGCCTCTCTCTCTGTGTCTCTCATGAATAAATTTCAAAAATCTTTAAAAAAAAAAAAAAAGCTCACCTCATGTTGTCCCCCTCCTCTTGCCCCTCGGGAAAGCAGGACAGGCCAGATCCAGAAGTCCCTGGGAGTGCCCTCAACCCGAATGGATGTCTCCTCCAGGAGAGTGCCAGACCCACCTCCAGGACCACTGGGCAGTTCTGAGCTCCCGGGTCCCGGAGCCAGGGGCCACTGCCCTGCCCCAGCCAGCCCATGCTTAAGGAATGGGGCTCCTCCCAACCCCAAATCAAAGCCAGCCCCTTGGGAAAGCAACAGCTGCTGTCTCCTGCTGCCGGCAAAGGAGCCAGTCTCTCTGGCCTTTGTCACTGGTACTTTGTTATCAACTCTGCCTTGACCGTGAATAGGACTTCTCTCTTTTAACAAAATCTAGACATCAAGTGCGGAGCACTGGGTTAATTGCAGACCTTGGTCCATGATACTCTCTGACACAGCTCACTTTCACGTATAATGTAATAAGCACCACTGACTAGCCAGTTCTGCCCCCACTGATGTGGTGAGGTCACACGCTAAGGTCCCACATATGCGTAGGTCTGTTTGTGGCTCCTTATCCCTACCCTCCGTCAGTCTATCTGCAAACAATGCCCCCTGATGATAGCAACTACAGCTTTCTGATACATCCGGGCATCTAGAAGGCTAAGTCCCTTCCCGTCTTCTTTTGAAGTGGCTAGATATCCTTGGACCTTGATTCTTCTGTAGCATTTTGGAATCACCTTATCAAATTCCAAGAAAAAAAAAAAAAAACCTGCTGAGGTTCCACTGGATCACGTTGAACCTATAGATCCCTTTGGGGAGGAATGACATCTTTATCAGGACTTCCTGTCCATGAGTAAGGTTTATTCCTTCTTTATTAGGACAGCTCTATGAACAGTGCTTCCCAGGCCCTTTGAGCTTTTTGGGCAGAAATGGATAAAGGCCTCTAGAAGACTGGAGGGACCCCAGCTAGGTCCAGGGGTGGAAAACATGGCCTTTGGAAACAAGGTGGATACAGTGGTCTGTTTTGCTTCCCCTCCTGTCAGCAACAGATAGGCAAGAGTCTTCTTGATTTCGAAGACTCCTACATGCACACAGCACATTCCAGGCTAAGCTGGGAGGTTTGGCAGGCCCAGCTATTTGACCTGGCCAGGGCAGAGCGTGGAATTTCTAATCAAGAACTCCCCACATGTACCAAACACTGTGGGGAAGAGCTGACCCAGCTGGGACTCTCCTTAGAAAAAGTTTGGGGGCAGACAGGTGGAAGTGGTAAAACAGATAACCCGTAAGGATATTCTGAGACAAGAGGCAGAGCAATTACTTCCTCCTGGGAAATCAGAGAAGGCCCAATGGAGCCGAGCCTTGAAGGATACAAGGTAGTTTGACTTCCCACCACCGGATCCTCCACGAGTGCAGGGACCACTGGCCCAGTAAACCTGCTGGAAGAATGAATCTGAGAAATGATATTGCTTCAGATGCCCATAAGCCCAAAGAAGAAACTCTGGTGATAACATTCTAGAATGGAGCGTACAAGGCCTACAGATCAGAGTGCCCTGTGTTTAGTCTGGAAACAAGGGAAAGAGCAAAGGGAAAAAGGAAAGTCAAAAGCAGGGATCCCTGGGTGGCGCAGCGGTTTGGCGCCTGCCTTTGGCCCAGAGAGCAATCCTGGAGACCCAGGATCGAATCCCACATCAGGCTCCCAGTGCATGGAGCCTGCTTCTCCCTCTGCCTATGTCTCTGTGTCTCTCTCTTTCTCTCTGTGACTATCATAAATAAATAAAAATTAAAAATAAATAAAAAAAAAAAGAAAGTCGAGAGCAAATCACCTCCCCCCAACACACTCCTCATCTCTGGTTTTCTTTTCCCACCCTCTCCAGACCTCTCACTTCCCCTACCCCCTCACAGAACCAAGAGAGTCAGAAGCCGCCTCCCAGGGCTATATTCCCGCAGCATCTGGGTGATGATCTTCCCAGATCTCAGCCCCAGGTGGGCTTTGGCCAGGTGGACTCATTAACAGAGCCCAATTGGCACAGGAGCCACTGATCCCTGGAATGCATCCTGGATGGGTGGGCCTGGCAGTGGGGACAGGATGTCCCCCAGCTCTGGTCACTGCAGGCAGTACCCACAGGCCTAGGGTAGAGCGCTAGCTGAGAAGCCAGAAATGGGGAATAGAGACTGGGATATGGGTTTGGGGCCCCTCAGGAGGAAGAGCTCTACAGTGTGGGGTTGAGGGGGTCCTTCCTGCTGGAGTGTCCACTCAGGAGTACATCCTGTGCCAAACCACCACTGGTCACCCTCTCCCTCTGGCCAGGAGTGCCTTCCCCCCCTGCAGCAGACAGTATCCAGTGAGCAAAGGCTCTCCGGCTCAGGGCTGTGGGCTGCTGGCAGGAGTGCTGGCTGAGGCCTCCCCACCTCTCAGACCTTTTAAAAGGAGACACAGGCTCACAGGGGTGACAAGAGTGCTCTGTCCTAGACAACAGCCTCCAGTTCAGGTCCCAGCAGTCTTTTAGAGCATACACGTGTCCCCCAGCTACTGGGCCAGACATCCCCGATTCTTCTGCTGGCCTGGGGCTTTTCCCAGAAACAGTGTGGTAGTCATCCCCCAGAACCCAAAGTGGAGGTGAGAGGAACTCCAGGACCAGGGTTGGGGGATAGGGGTAGGACGAGGGTCTCATGTGACCTCACTTCTCCATGACCCTCGGGGCTGCTGAAAGGAGAAGCCCTGGTAAAGGAGGCAGCTGCATGGATGGGAGAGCTCAGGCAGGGGAGGGCAGCGGGAGGGGTAAGGAAGAGACGAAGGACCCTCCAGCATCAGTACAGAGGTGCTGAGGCCCCCTGGCCAGGCGACCACTGCCCAACGGTCATCCAGCTGAGTTGACCATATGTAAATTAAGGGTTGTCTCTACACTGTTTCATGTTTCTTATTTTTAACATTAGATGTAGTTTTATATCTAAGAAAAAATGAATCAAAGTGCTTTTTATATATATGTGGCCCTTCGCAGCGGTTTAGCACCGCCTGCAGCCCGGGGTGTGGTCCTGGAGACCCGGGATTGAGTCCCACGTTGGGCTCCTTGCATGGAGCCTGCTTCTCCCTCTGCCTGTGTCTCTGCCTCTCTCTCTCTCTGTGTGTGTTTCTCATGAATGAATAAATAAATAAATAAATAAATAAATAAATAAATAAATAAATAAATCTTATATATATATATATATATATATATATCCCTTGGTTCATTCTTTCTCCCTTTATCCCTGAACTAGAGTTGGAAGGGAGAGGAGGCAATCAGATCACAAGCATTAGTGCCTGCGTGTGTGGGGTCTTACAGAACAGGAATTGCCTCCACTCCAAGGACGCGTGACTCCAAACCGGTCAAAAGACAAAAGGGAAAAGGAGCAGTATCAGAATTGGAAGGGGGAGGGGACTTTAATCCCAGTCTGTCACTAACTCCCACATGACCTTGGGCAAGCCCCTCCCCCTCTCTGGGACTCAATTTCCCTGCTCCAAAAGGGAAGGGGTTGGCTACAAGCCCTAGAATCCTTTCGCTGCTCTGGAAGTCCATAGAAACTCATTACAAGGACAGCCCCACCTAGAATCCCAGCCATCAGCAGAAGGTGGCCCAAAGTCCCCTCCCCAGGTTGCTGTCCTACCTGGTCCAGAATGTCACACTTCAGTATGAGTAAAAGCCCTAGAGGGGACAGAGGTGCCCTTCCCACCCAGCCTCCAAGGTGCACACCTGCCACACTGTCCTATAGCAACAGTAGATAGGACACCGACTGTTCTTTGGAAATAGTAAAGATGTAGGGTCTAATACCCATCCCCCAAAACTCAGCTCAGAGCCCTCCTCCCCGGGGAAGCCTTTCTGGATCACCCCAGCTACAGAGGTCTCTCTTCACTTCTGATCACCTATGAAGTCAACAATGGGAAGCCCTCACCAGAACTGATATTTATCGTATTAGTTATGCTCATTGAACAAATAATGCCAGGTGTTTATTACTTACTGCATGCAGGGCACCATGGCAGGACCCAGCAACACACATACCATCCTTGACCTCAACAGCTTCAAAGTCTGCAATGTACTGTGCAAATGTGTTAGTTCCACAAGTTCACAGGTATTTTTTTATATATATATAGATTTTATTTATTTGTTCTTGAGAGACACACAGAGAGAGGTAGAGACACAGGCAGAGGGAGAAGCAGGATCCACGCAGGGAGCCCGATGTGGGACTCGATCCCGGGACTCCAGGATCACACCCTGGGCTGAAGGCGGTGCTAAACGGCTGAGCCACTGGGGCTGCCCAGTACACAAGTACTTGGTGGCTTAGCTCCCAGACCACACTCTCCCCACGGAAACCATATGAAAAACAGTCAGGGCCCAAGCTGGTCCACAGTGGCGTGATGAACCGCAGGATCCCGAAGCAGGGTGTCACGCAAAAATTTCTGGTGTTCAATAAATGCTCTTCCTCCTTCCCCAGTAAAGATATAGTACTGTTCAAACACCAACATTTTCAAATTAGATGCCAGAAACCATTTCCCCTTTTAGAGGCACTTTGCTCCAAGGATAATTCAGAGAGAAAGGAGTCCCTATTTTGAATTCCAAGGTAGCCTTCACTGATTCCACATATATTTATTAAATACCTATTATGTGTCAAGCCTGGGCATAAAAAGATAAGATAGGTCCTGCCCTCAAGGAACTCAGTCTAGTAAGACACAATTGCACACCAACAAATGCAGCAGTTAGGAAAACACTGGGGTAGAGTGTGCAGAGGGGCCAGAGAGGAGGAGATGCTAAATCACAGGCAAGACCTGTGAAATCTGAGGTGGTATCTGGAGAAGGTGATGCTTGAACTGAGTCCATTTAATGCATGGAATAGACGAGCAAAGATTTCTGAAGTAGACAAGCAGTTTCGGATGCCCATGAAGGTACCAGGGGGGCAGCAGGTCAGCATAGCTGGAGCCAAGCACAGGTGGATGGAGGAACAGGGGGAGGCCCAGCAAGCTCACTGAGGCCAGACCACCAAGGCCACATCTCTCAGGTTAAATGGGCATGTACATTCATTCAGTGTCTCTCTACTGAGGGGATTTTTAAGCCAGTGGTTCTCAAAGTTGTTGACCTCAGGATAACCTTTTTTAGCCTTAAAGTATTTGGAGGACCCTACAGCTTTGGTTTTTACAGATATTCATTATTTCCTACATAAGAAATCAAAACAGACATATTCTAAATATTTATTGACTCATTTAGAAATAACAATAGATTTACACGTTAGCCTAAATAGCATACTTTTTACAAAATATTTTCCGAAGAAATGGAGTGAGAAAGAGTGGCATGGGCTTTACATCGTTGCAAACAATGTGTAGCTGATGGAAGAGAGCTGCAGTCTCATAGCTGCTCCTCGCTCAGTTTGCTGCCATATTACTACCCCAGGCCCTGGGACACCCCACTGGACACGTCGCCCGAGGATGACAGTGGGGAAGGCAAGCAACATCTCCCTATCACTATAAAAATGGTTTTGACTTCGTGGACCTCTTGAAAGGATCCCCCCCAGGGCTCTGAGAGCAGCTATTTGGGGAACTAGAGGCAGGGGGTGGGGGGAACACAGCTAGAGCAGCAAACCAAACACATCAGCCCCAGCTTTGGGGGAGTTCACATTCTAGATGGGGAGAGACAAATAAGAAAAACTCCATATGTCATGGTTATAAGTGCTACGGAGGAAAATAAACAGGAAAGGAGGCCAGGGCGGCTCGGGGAGGGGACTGTCATTTTACATGGCTTAGCCAGGGAAAGTGACCTTTGAGCACACTTGAAGTAGGAGAGAGCTCTCTAACATCCATGCGATGTATGGACGAATGTTCAAGCAGCTCCCGGGACCTCGGAAGGTGCTCATGTGCTCACAGAAGAGCATCATCTATGGGGTGGCAGAGGGGCACAGAGTAGGAGATGAGGTCAGAGGGCAGGGCAGGGCAAAGCAGGTCAAATGGAGCTTTTCAAGCACCTGGGAGGATTCTGACTCTTGCTCAGAGTGGGCGGGAGGTGCGCAGGTTTGCAGAGGAACGTCTGACTGACCCGTGGGTAACTCAACCATGAGTTACTGGGACTGACTGACATGCTGAAAATGGACTGAGGGGGTGGAGGTGCAGAGGGAACACAGTCAGGAGTCTCCTGTGATCACTCTGATGCCAGGTGGCAGTGGCCTGGTCTAGGGTGGACATGGGGCAGGGGGTGGGAAGCAGGCCGACCTGAGATATGTTTCGAAGTTGCAATAGGGAAAGAGCTGAAATGATTTAAACAGGGAGTCCCACGCTCAGATTTGCTTTCAGAAGTCCTTTCAGGGGCCGCCTGGGTGACTCAGTCAGTTGAGGGTCTGCCTTGGGCTCAGGTCATGATCCCAGAGTCCTGGGATCGAGCCCCCGAGTGGGGCTCCCTGCTGGGTGGGAAGTCTGCTTCTTCCTCTGTCTCTGCCCCTCCCCCTGTGTGTGCTCTCTCTCCCTCCTCAAATAAATAAAATCTTAAAAAAAAAAAAGTTCTTTCATCGAACAGAATATTCACATAGCCGGAAGAGTCACCCCATAGCTTATTTGTCATCAAGAGGAAGCGCCTGTTGACAATGGAGGGGCCGGCGGACGGGCTTGGCACTGCAGGCCGCGCATCCTATGCCTCCGAACCCCCGGCGGTGCCCGGGCCTCCTGCCCCCGCGCAGTGCTTGTATCGGAAATGTGTGGCCTGAGCCCAGTGACCAGGAAACCGAGAAGCGCATCCAGAATCCAGACCGCTGGTGCTTTGCACATCACGGGCCGGAGGCGGCAGAGGGATCACAAGCAGCCCCGACGGCCGGGGGATTCCAGGGACACGTCACGGCCAAGACAACATGTGAGCCTTGCGTGCGGCCTGCTGGAGTCCAAGATCAGCCCAAAGGACCTTCGGGGGAACAACTGGGGAAATTTGCGGATGGGAACTGCATACGAGATGAGGTTTTGTCTTATGGAGTTTTTGTTTTTTTTGTTTTTTTTTTTCAGATGGACAATGGCAAGCTCTTGGGAGAATGCCTTTTTTGGAAAGCTGAACGCTGGAGTGTCTGAGGGTGAGGTCACAATGCCTGCAGCTTTCTTTTGGCCCAGTTGGCAAAAAAAAAAAAAAAAGTGTTGTATTGAAAGAGAGAGGTAGAGAGAGAGAGATGTTAAGATGTTAGCAATTGGTAACCAAAGGCATGCAGGTGTTCTTTAAACCCTTCTTTCAACTTTTCTGTGGGTTTAAAAAAAATTTTTTTTTAAAGCTCATTTCCCCTCTCACAACTTGATTTCGGAACTACTGATTTGAGGCTTCTCCAGCAACCAGGGTTCTCCAGCTTGCAAGACAAAGAGCTTCTCCTGCCCCACCCCAACCACACCGGAAGCATCAGAGCCAGGGAACAAAAGACCACGTCCCACGTATCTGTGGGGACACCGACTTCCCGAAAACCTGCTCATGCATGCTCGGTGTTTGTGGAGCGTCCACGATCTAGCAACGCCAGGGCATGTTGGGTCTCACTAAGCAGGCCGTGGGCAGCCAGCCCTGACTTGGGCAGCAGCTTCGAGCACCTCCCCCAGGGTCTGGCACAGGGCCCAGCATGTGCGGCTGGCGATTCAGGGTGGAAGCTCAGGGAGTCCCCAGTCAGGCTTCCAATGGGATGAAGGCTCATACAGGCCCCTTCCACCCCTGCGTTCCACATCAGTATCCAGGCCCAGCAAGCCTTTCCCTATCTACTTTGTGAATCTCCCTGAGCAAGAAGAGGGCAAGGCCCCAGTAGGTCTTGGGGGATCAGGCAAAGGCAGGCAGGTAACACAATGGTCCTCCCGGGACACCAGAACATATAACATTCAGGGACTCGGAGGTACTTCCACCCATGTTTCAGATGCACTGGGACCTTTCTGTCAAAGTGAGATTCAATGCAAGGCAGGAACTGTGGTGCTGGATCCTGATTATTTTTTTTAATCCACTGTGAGAAGTACTGTAGGGACAACTGGAGAAATTTTAACACGGATCTTGTATTTCCTTAGGCACGATAATGGTGGTTATAGTCAAGAATGTTCTTTTTTTTCTTTTTCAGGAGATGCATCTTGAGATATTGGAGTGAATTGTCACAATGTCTGCAACTTACTTTGACATGGCCAAATGTTTGGATTCTGGTTGGTGGGCACCTGAGTGTTCCTTGTGTCATTCTTTCACCTTCTCTAGGTTGTACTCTTTTTACAATAAAAAGTTGAGAAAGCAAGCAAGATGCAAGTTCTATCCCAAGAGGAAGCCTGCTTACAGGTCTGAGTTTTCCCTTTAGCCTGGGCCACAGCCCCGGGCCTACTCACCAGAGGCCAGTGGCCGGCAGCTTCCTGTGGCCTGGAATTAATGCCCTAAACAGATGTATCACTAACTGCTAACTGGGGCTAAATATAGGTTATAACAGGAACCTACCGATTATGCATCCAAGAAAGCCAGCTAGAAAACAGGACCCCGAGGGCTTCAGGACATGCCCCTCCCTGTGGACTGGGGAGAGGCCTGGGGGGAGGGGGAGGGGGGCCACTCCACACCCTCAATTCCCTCCTCCTCTACTTTAAGAAAAGTAGGACAAGAGAGCACACACACAACAAACTATCACCATGCAGCCCATGCAGCCCTGGTGCCAAGTGCCAGCTGTGAGAGGAGGTGAAGGCCGCATGACCGGCCACTCCCTGAGGCTGGGCTGCTGCAACCTGGCAAAGAACGCCCGCCAGCTGGAGGCCCTCCGCCACTTAGGAGCTGCATGACCTTGGACAGGCCACTTCCCTGAGGGCTGGTTGTCTCTGCTATTACCCAGGAGCACTAACACCTGCCCAGTAGTCACTCAGAGGCCCCGGGGAGACGGGGACACTCCTTTATAAACCTGTGAGGTGATGTAATACTTTTTCCTTAAAAGTCAACAGCTCCAAAGACTATATTAAGTGCCCACACCTGACCAGGAGGTGCCACTACTTTTCTTTAAATCAGCTGACTTTTCTTATTAAAAGAAATATGATCATGGGGTGCCTGGGTGGCTCAGTCAGTTAAGCGTCTGCCTTCAGCTCAGGTCATGATCCCAAAGTCCTGGGATTGGGCTCCCTGCTCAGTGGGGAGCCTGTTTCTCCCTCTCCCTTTGCCCCTCCCTCCTGCTTATGTGCATGTGTCCGCACTCTCTCTCTCAAATAAATAAAATCTTAAAAATAAAGTTATAAATAAATAAATAAATAGATAGATAATAAATAAATAAATAAATAAATAAATAAATAAATAAATAAATAAATAAATAAAAATCCTGACCTAACCTGTCAACATCTATGAGATCACAGATTTGAGGGACACCTGGGTGGCTCAGCAGTTGAGCATCTGCCTTTGGCTCAGGGTGTGATCCCAGGGTCCTTGGATCGAGTCCTGCATTGGGCTCCTCACAGGGAGCCTGCTTCTCCCTCTGCCCATGTCTCTGCCTCTCTCTGTGTGTCTCTCATGAATAAATTAAAAATTAAAAAAAAAAAAAAAGAAGAAGAAGAAGAAGAAAGAAACTCCTAAGGAATTGAAAAAAAATATTTAAAAATAATAATGAGGGACATCTGAGTGGCTCAGTGGTTGAGTGTCTGCCTTCAGCCTAGGACATGATCCTGGAGTCCCAGGATCGAGTCCCACATCGGGCTCCCTGCATGGAGCCTGCTTCTCCCTCTGCCTGTGTCTCTGCCTCTCTCTCTGTGTTTCTCATGAATAAATAAATGAAATCTTTATTTAAAAAAACATCACAGATTTGAGATACTAATTATTTTCTTCAACACATATCACACTAATGCTATTACATTTTTAAATGTTGCCCCAGAGACCATGTAAAAGCCTCTTGTGAACTGCCAGCAATAAGTAGACGGACGCTGCTCTGGCCCAACCCCTTATTTTGCAGATGGGAATTTGTGGCCCAGAGAGAGGCTGTCACTCCCACGAGGTCACACAGCATATTAGCCACCGGATAGCAGCTGTGACCTGGGTCTCCAGACTCCCAGGCCAGTGCTCCCTCCACCACAAGCTGTCCTCCCACATCAGGAACAAGAGTTCTCATGCCCTGGCATGCCCTCCTCTGATGAAAAAGTAAAAAGGATAGTGAGGGACACTGATAGACAGGGATGCCGGCTCCATCTCTGCCTTCCTGCAGGTCCAGAGAGCTGGTGCCTTGTGCCACTTCGGGTCTGCTCGCTCCTGGCCCACGCAGGGGGATAGTCAGCCCACCTCCGTGCAGGAGTCTGGGACCCCTGCCCTGGGAAACTGATCCCCACCCTGGGGTCCTCGTTCCTCTAGCAGAGCCTTGGGGAGAACCGGAGGGCCCCCAAATGCCTCGGAAATGTTAGATGGCTGCCGGAGTCACAGAGCCAGTGAACCAACAGCTCCCCCCACCCCACCCCCAAAACAGCTCATGTCTCCGAAAGGGAAACACTCTCCCAAAAAAAAGGCCCTGAGACACAAAGGAACTGAGAGTGAGGCTGAGCATTTCCTTCCTTGCAAGTTCCCTAACCTCTCTGGGCCGCTCCTTACCTCAGTGTAGAGTGAGGCAATGATAATGCTGCCTCTCACGGTTGCTGGGGTTGCTGGCTGAGTAAATAAGAGAATGTCTAGCAAACAGAGGGAGGGCTCACTGATTGTTAGCTTTAAGAGGACAAAACAGGGACGCCTGGGTGGCTCAGTGGTTGGACATCCTTTGGCTCAGGGCGGTATCCCGGGGCCCTGTGATCGAGCCTTGCATTGGGCTCCACGCAGGGAGCCTGCTTCTGCCTATGGTCTCTGCCTCTGTGTGTGTGTCTTTCATGAATAATAAAATTAAATTTTTTTTTTTTTTTAAAATGGAGGAAACAGAAGGCACGATTGGCCTGGACAAGGGGCAGCATGGAGGGCTTCCTGGCTGCATAAAGGCAAATTCAGCTCTAAGAGAGGCCAGGCCCAAAAGAGACCTCAGGGAAGGAAGAAGACAGGGACAAACAGGCCCCACTCCTGTCATAGGGTCTGTGTGTCCCTCAGCAACTCCTGTCCTCATCTGGTTTCTGCTCTGATCATGAGTCTGTCCCCCTCCCCACCTTCTTAGAGATGGAAAGAGTCTAGTGGCCACTGCCACCCCTATAGGAGCCCAGAGCCCAAATATCCATCCACTGCTGACTAAGTGTCCCCACCAGAGCCTCCTGGGAGCCGCTGGCTGCCCCGCCCCGATCCCACAGTGTCTGCAGCTGCTCTGTGCTCTCTGCTGGCACCAAGTGAGTGACAGCCTCTCAAGGGACAGGGACAGGGCTGACTCATCTCTCCCCCCACCCACCCAGCACAAGGCCAGGCAAACAGTGATCCTGGGTCAGAGGTGGAGCAGAAGCCAGCCAGAGGCCTGAGTTCTCTCTGGCCCTGCAGGGACCACCCTTCCCCTCTGCACACAAGGCCACACATCAGGCCTCTGTCCCCGGGGCAGGGCAGCAGTCCCCTTTACAGTGTGCACACCCATTCCCTAGATAGAAAGGATAATCCTGGGGGAGATCACCGAGTGCTGCTCAGTGTGGACACTGTGCCACTGGCCACGGAGTGTTAGAAGCAGAGGCAGCTGCTGTGTGGTTGGGGGTATTTCCTCTCCTCTGAAAGGAAGGCACCAGGGGCCCTCCACGGCCCTTGGAAGTCAATGTGGTGCATTTGTCCAGCTCTAGGCTAGGCCTGGGCCAGGAGGGGGAAACAGAAGACTAAGGTGTCCTCTTCCTCACCTGGAGGGTCAGCCCAGGAGGGAGATGGAAGCTAAGGTGGGCAGCAGCTGCCAGAAGCCAGGTGTGGCTTCCTGTCCCGCGGGGCAGCCTGGACTGTAGCAGAGCTTCAGGGTGACTCGGAAGAGGTGGCAAGGGGGCTGGGAGCATGAGGAGGCCGGGCAGAGAGGAGCACAGGCGAGCCTCAGGAGAGGGAGGGCGGTCACAGCAGAGGGACGATGACTGGACCTGGACTCTGAGGTCAGACACAACCCTTGGGAAGGCTGGGCCCAGAGGCCACACAGACCCACGCCATCAGGCACCAAATCAGGGGAAGATCACTTGGTTGATGGGTGAGGAGTGAGACTCATTGGCCACATGACCAGGGACAAGTCACCCACAATTTTCTGTGCCTCAGTTTCCTCCTCAGTGGGAAGAGGATAACTGTGCCTCCCACGGGGGCCAGTGGGCCAGTGCCTGCAGGGCTCTGAGTGGAGCGTCTGCAGGAGGCATCAGCATAGGTGCCAGGAGTAGGTATTACTGGGCAGGAGCCCCGTGCTGGGAGGGGGGGGGGGCGGTGGTGATGGTCAGGGGGTGCTGGAGGGCACGGGAGGGATGCCATCATGTGCCTGCCTCACCAACACTTTGCTGCACCACTTTGGATCCTCAGCACAACCCTGTGAGCCAGGCAGATGGGGGTACTTGTTCCATTTTACAGCTGAGGAGACTGAGGCCCCTACAAGGGGAAGTGACTGGCACAAACCAGCATCTGCATCCATCCCTAAGAAGAAGCTATTTCACTGTAGAGAAGTGTCTGCTGTGTTTAATTTTTTCCAAAGGGGACTTTCTTGCCAATGGAGCCGTTTGCATCTTGGCCTGCAGGGAAGTAAATATTTGCATGGAGAGGAGAAGGAAAAGAGCTTGGTCGGGGTCAGGACTCAGGGGCTCAGAGCCCTCCTCCTTCCTGCTGGGAGAGCCGGAAACATCTACTCTCCAGGCTGCTGGAAGCCCCTCCCAGGACACTGTGTATGGCCGTGGACAAGTCGCATAGGCTTTCTGTGCTGTTTCCAGCCCCTTGCCAGGGGACAGGCTGTGCTGGGCTCAGTGGAGGGCAGAGGGCAGAGGCCAGCCCCTGGAGACCCCCCATTGCAGACTGGGGCCAAGCCCCCTAGCTGGAGTGGAGTGGGTGCTGGCTTCCGGGGCTGATGCCAAATTCTGAGCCTCGGTCACTTCCTGAGGTCAAAAAGACCTTCTAGATCCAGGGGGCCTTGACTATCATTTGAGGCTTCTGGCCCTGGAGCATTTTGCAAGTACACACCAGGCCCCATCTTCGGAGCTGATGCAGTGGGTATGGGGTGGGATCCAGGCACCCCCACTTTTTAAACTTTCCCAGGTGATTCTTACGTGCAGCTGGGAGTGGAAGCCAGAGCTCTGGTGGTGTCTGTGAGGGAACTCTGACTAGCCAGGCCGGATTTCCGAGCCCACTTTCTCTCCATGTGAGTCCTGACTGATAGGCTGAAACTTCCCTGGCCTTCTGGACAATCTGGACGGTATCTGTGCTCTGGGAAGTTAGCGCACCACTGGGAAGAGGCTGGCTGCTGAGGTGCCCAGACAGGAGAGAAGGTCTGGCTGGGATTAGAGAAGGGGTACGGGGTAATCAGCAGGCTCAGCCTGGGTGAGAAGGGCTGGTGGAGGCCTGTGGAGACTGCTAGCTTGGGGTGTGGGAGATGGCTCAGGAGTCTGGGCTTCTGCAGGGGACTGGGATGTACCTGGGGAGTGGGGGGTGGTCCCTGAGTTCTAGGTATTGTTTTCCTTGCAGTTATCCTTACAACATACATCCTTTCACCTGTTCTAAAGGTAACCCTTCTCTCTAGTTAACTTTGTAACTTAAAGAAGTTTCTGTACAACCAGATGAGTATTTTTTGAGTCAAGGATTCATACTTGCGAGTTGAGCTATGATGATTTTTTCCCTTAAATTATATATTCCATTTGAGAACTACTGACGCATGGGCATCGTGTCTGGAATGTTGGTTGTGATCTCATCGTCCCACAGTTCTGACTGTTGCAGGAGAGACATGGCAGGTGGTTGCCTATCCTCATTTTTTATTTTATTTTTCTACCTATCCCCATTTTTTAGACGGGAAAATAGTTCCAGATAGGTGAGCCATATTTGCCTGGGGTCAGGGTGATGAGCTAGTGACCAGTTAGTGGAGAGAGGGGGACTCGATTTCTGACTCTGACCACTGAGCTCTGCAGTGGATTGGATGCGCCCCACACCCTCCCACCAAAAAAAAGATGTGTTCATGTTTGCCAACGTGACCTTATTTGGAAAAGGGGTCTTGGCAGATGTAATTAGGTTCTGAACCTTGAGATGAAATCATCCTGCTCACCTGGTTGTGCCTTAAATAAAAGGTCAAGTGTCCATTTAAGAAAAGACAGAGGAAGCTTTGGGACAAGACACAGACACAGAGGGCAAGGCCACATGAAAGCAGAGGCAGGGTAAGATTTCCCCCGGAGCCTCTGGAGGTAGAAGAACCTTGTGACACCTTGGTTTCGGACTTCGGACCCCCAGAATGGCGAGCAAATACATTTCTGTTGCCCTAAGCCACTGGGTTGTTACAGGGCAGCCTCAGGAAACAGCCAAGGAACAACACAAGCCATCTCTGCTCCCCCAGGTGGGCTCACCAGGGAGGGGCCCAACCAGCAGGAAAATCTCTTCCCCTTCTGGCAGGGTTGTGCTGAAGACCCAGGAGACCCAAGACCTGGATGGGGCTTCGGGGGCGGAACAGGCCTGGCAGGCGGAGCAGGGGTGCACTATAGGGTAGGGGGCCTAAGGGGTGGGGGGTGAGGCCTACCATCAGGGCCCTTCCCTGCCCCTCCCCAAAGGTTGTGCTCCAGCACTGCCTGCTTAGGGGCTTCCTTTGTGCAAGGAACGCCTGATGCTAGGAGGGTAAAACGGGAAGGGAATGTGAGCTAGCTCTCCTGAAGGACTTCCTGGTTCTAAAAGCAGTTTAATTGAAACTGCTTGCCAAGCATGGCTGTAAAACATTTGGGATTTTCTTACAGCCTTTCAGAACAGGAGTGTCACCTGTTCCTTGGCACAGTTAGGAGGTGACGTGGACTTCCAGCCGGGCCAAACCTCCAAGGGTCGTGGAGGGCCCCTGGTGCCTTCCTTTCAGAGGGGAGGAAATACCCCGGACCACACAGCAGCTGCCTCTGCTTCTAACACTCCGTGGCCAGTGGCACAGTGTCCACCCTGAGCAGCACTCGGTGATCTCCCCTAGGATTATCCTTTCCATCTAGGGAATGGGTGTGCACACTGTAAAGGGGACTGCTGCCCTGCCCTGGGGACAGAGGCCTGATGTGTGGCCTTGTGTGCAGAGGGGAAGGGTGGTCCCTGCAGGGCCAGAGAGAACTCAGGCCTCTGGCTGGCTTCTGCTCCACCTCTGACCCAGGATCACTGTTTGCCTGGCCTTGTGCTGGTCAGAGAGGAGGGGCGGTGGTTGGGGGTGTGGGGTGAGGAGATGAGCCAGCCCCGTCCCTGTGCCTTGAGAGGCTGTCACTCACTTGGTGCCAGCAGAGAGCACAGAACAGCTGCAGACACTGTGGGATCGGGGCGGGGCAGCCAGCGGCTCCCAGGAGGCTCTGGTGGGGACATTCAGTCAGCAGTGGACGGATATTTGGGCTCCGGGCTCCCATAGGGGTGGTAGTGACCACTAGACTCTTTCCATCCCCAAAAAGGTGGGGAAGGGGACAGACTCATGATCAGAGCAGAAACCAGTTGAGGATAGGAGTTGCTGAGGGACAACTTTATTAAATCCTAGCTAGATATTGTGGGGGATGTAAGCTGTGAACCCGAGTTCGGTCTCTACCTGTCTGGCGTTCCCTGGCATAGGTAACACCCCACCCCGGGGACTCTCAGAAGTGTTTCTCCCAGCCCCACTACTCCAGGTGCTGGGATCAGCTCTCTGCTTTGTGGGATGCTTCTAGGACAGCCTGCCTGGACTCACATGCCCATTACGTGGTGCACAGCCTCTGCCAGTATACCACTAAAACCCCAGGAATTAAGGGGTGGGAAGGACCTAACCGCCGCCCCACCCAAGGCCATATGCATTCCCAAGGGATCAGACTTCTCAGCCTAAGGCTATTGCCACAACCATGTGCTCTAGGCAGACAGAGCAACCCCAGCACAAAGGAGCCTCTAATAAGACAGACTCTGGAAGTCCTCACATCTGAAGTCCCAGCCCCCTGTGGATACTGGCCCCTATAGGGTGCTTGGTGCCTATGCATCTCTACTCTTGCAGAAGCCTCCCCAAGGCCTCTAGCATATCCGCAGACAGAAGTTTCAGAAGCTCAGAGAGGTGGTCCTTTACGCAGGGTCAACAGCAGAAGCGGCCCTGGATCTGTGTCTCCAGCTGGCACTGCCGGACAATTACACCTCCACTTTCAATCAGACCCCACACCCCTCATACAATCAGGCCCCTGTCACCCTCTCCACCTGTTACTTGGGCCATCCCAGGCTTCCCCATCTGCTTCAGCCATACTTGCCTACCTCAGGACCTTTGTACGTACTATTGCCTCTGTCTGAGATACTCTCGATAGGCCTTTTCTATGGCTGGCTCCTTCTCATTCCTTGGACCTCAGCTCCTCATAAAGGCCTTCCTTGATTGCACCATCTAAAGTAGGAAATTTCATCTCCTCCATTTGCTCCCTAATTCACTCTTTAGCACCAATCACAAGCTACATTTATTTACTGGTGTGTCTGTCTTCCAAGGCCCGGACGAAGTCTGTCTTGTTCAGTTATTTCCCAGGAAACATCGCAGTGCCTGGCATATACAGTAGGCATCAAATAATTATTTGTTGACCGAATGAGTAAAGAACCATCTCCGCCCTGGAGAGAACACAGGTCAGGACTGGACTCCCTGGCCTTCCACAAAGATGTGATTCAAACCCACTTATATCCACAGCTTCTCTCCGGGCAAGGCTTTTTTTTTTTTTTTTTTTAAGATTTTATTTATTTATTCATAGAGACACAGAGAGAGAGAGGCAGAGACACAGGCAGAGGGAGAAGCAGGCTCCATTCAGAGAGCCTGACATGGGACTCGATCCAGGGTCTCCAGGATCACACCCTGGGCTGCAGGCGGCGCTAAACCGCTGTGCCACCGGGGCTGCCCTCCGGGCAAGGTTAATCTTCTAATCTTGTATGTTCTGGGCTAACCCAGAAGACATCTTTCCCCTGTACATGGAGCCAGCCGGTACAGAAATTTCATTATCAGTCTCTTATCTAGTTTACCCTGAGCCCCACCCCAGGCTGGCATTGTGAGTCACCTGGAGAGGGGTGGCAGCAGGCCAGGGAAGGAGGAGGACAGGTTGTTACTCCTGCATCCTGGGGACAAACAACAAGAGACTGTGAGGTCCCCATCCATTCCTACCATTTAAAACAATGCCTTTCTTCCAGAAAGAAAAGGGCTCATGCACAGAAGCCTAAACTAAGAGCAAAGAAACTTCCTTAAGGCCTTCATTTGTTCATCTGTAAGATGAATGCACTGGAAGATTCTCCAAATGCCTCCCAGATCTGCCTTCTTGATTCTCTGGAATTGTTAAGGACCCCTGGCCAGGCTGGGAGAGGGGACCCTAGTCTCATTGCTTCTAGATCTTCTCAGATAGTCGGTAGGCAGGGTGGCTGTTTCTCCAGGATGAAGTCACTTTTTGCTTGAATCTCTCTATTTTCTCTGTGAAATCCTTGCCTAGAATAAGGGGAAAATGATCCTGCCTAAGGATTCAAGCACAACAATAATTTTAAAAATTCAGGAAATAAATTATGTGCATGTACAAGGAGATGTCCAGATGGGTGTTTCTCGGTGTGTAACAGCGGTGCTCTCCCAGGGCCAGAACCAAAGGTGACTTTCACTGTCTTCAGTGTGCTCACAAGAATTGCCTGAACGGTTTTTAACTGAGCACACATATTATTTTCACAAAAACAATAAAGCTCTTTTCAAAAGTTAGAAATTCCTGCTGGAAACTTAATCTATTTTCTTTTTCATCTGGCTTCGTCTAGTGCCTAACTGGGAGGCCAGGTACATAGCTCTTTGCAGAAATGCTATCTACCACGCACACCTTGGGTCCTGAGCAGGGGGAGGGTGGCAAGGGGAAGAGCCGCTGGCGGTCACGGGGACACAATGCACTCAGGCCATGTGGGTCCTGCCCTCGGCCTGTCCTGAACTTGCTTTGGGGTCTAAAGCAACTCGCTTCCTCTCTCTGGGCCTGTTTTCCTCGGTAAAATGAAAAGATAGCTCTAGAGGTGCTTCTAAGGACCCTTCTAGTTCTCAGTCTATGGCTCTTGAGTTCCTAGAAAAATGGAGAGGAGGGTGGGAAAAGATTAGCTAATCCTGAAGTAGTTGATACAGTGTTTATGCTAATGTTCCAGGCACTGGTGTTTGCTCTTCCTATATATTCATCCATTTCATAGTCTCAGGGACTCCCTGGTATCACCCATTTTACAAATAAGGCAATTGAGGTGCAAGGAAGTTAGTTACTCGACTTATAAATAAATACCAGAGTTGGGATTTGAACCCATGCAGCCTGGTATAGGGCCCACACTCTTAGACATTACATTATAGGAAAATATAAAGAATCACAGGCCACGCTATGATGGGGGGGGAGGGGTCCATCCATAGAGAAGGCAAGGAAGAGTTAATACTGCCTCTGGTACTATTGCCTCCCCCACCTACCCATTCCCATTTCCTTCCCACCAAGTCCTTTTTTTCCTGATTGGTCAACATCCCCCAGCCCTGACACCCTTTTGTACCCAACTGGAAATTACTCCATTGTTAAAGCAACAGGCTGATGCTTTTTAGAGGGCCAGTGCTTTCTAGAGGGCCAGTGACTCTACCATCAGCCCAGGCCACCCTGCAAATTCAAGGTCTCAGCAAATCTGACCACTGTTTACACACCAGCCCCACACACACAGGTGCCCCCACCTCAGATCCTTGCTTACAAGACACAGGTTGGGGCTTGAGCACGCCAATGCAATGAGCTTTCCCCAAGCACTTACTGTGTGCCCAGCCCCAAAACCAGCATTTGGAAGAGGATATGAACGAGCTACACCCCTGACCTCCGGGAGTCCATAGTCCAGCAAGGAAAAGCAGTTAAGTAAACAGATCTCTAGGATACCCTGTGGTCAGTGCTAAAATTAGAGGTGTGTCCCTAGTGGGCTGAGGGCACATATGTCAGAATGATTCACGCTGCATGGTGGGAAGAGGAGGCTCCAAGTGGCTCTGAGTGAGCTCATTCCTCATGGACACATCCTCCAAAATCTACCGGAAGGAGCACTGAACTGGGCATGAGATGTAGGGGCTCAGGCCAGCCTTACTAAGTGGCCCTGAAACACACCCTGAGCCCCGAGGCCCCCTCTGAAAACGAGAGGCACCCCCCCACACCGCCCGGTGTAGGACAGGAGATCTTGTGAGTGGTTCAAAGTCATATTTATATTGACTCATAGACTGAGCAAAGGCTTCATTGCTCATTTCCCTTGCCATCCTTCCCGTTGCATGCTGCAGCAAATCTGTGTGGGTGCCAGTTTGTCATTCAGCCCCTCAAACACTTGCCAGGCTGCCTTTTGAACACAGAACACAGCCTACATCACCCACAGTATCTAGCTAGGATTTAATGACGTTTTGTTTTCCCTGCACAATTTAGCATCATGCGTATTGGTTTCCCATTGGCAGTGGTGTATACATAAAGCCTCCTTTTAAAAAAATAATTTAAGGGCAGCCCGGGTGGCTCAGCGGTTTGGCGCCACCTTTGGCCCAGGGCGTGATCCTGGAGATCCTGATGATGGAGTCCCACATCGGGCTCCCTGCATGGAGCCTGCTTCTCCCTCTGCCTGTGTCACTGCCTCTGTGTCTCTCATGAATAAATAAATAAATAAATAAATCTTTTTAAAAAATAATAATTTCAGATTAAAAATGAGTCAGTTTAAAGTAATACAGTAGATAATACTATAACTGGTATAAACTCTATAATTTAACAAACACCAAAATTTTATCTTTTTTTTTTCTTTTTTTATTTTTTTTTTTAATTTTTATTTTTTTTTAATTTTTATTTATTTATGATAGTCACACAGAGAGAGAGAGAGGCAGAGACATAGGCAGAGGGAGAAGCAGGCTCCATGCACCGGGAGCCTGACGTGGGATTCGATCCCGGGTCTCCAGGATCACGCCCTGGGCCAAAGGCAGGCGCCAAACCGCTGCGCCACCCAGGGATCCCCCAAACACCAAAATTTTAAACGCACGTACAAAACCAGGCAAAACGCTTCTGTGCCATGAGACACCCTGACTGTGATTACCACTGGAGGGAGGGAGTGATGACCGGAAGCGGGCACAAGGGAGGCTTCTGGCTTCTGTTCTCTCTGTTCTAGTGGTTGACCTGGGGGCTGATCACTCATGTGTGTTCATTTTGTAAAAATCCATCAGGCCATATACACTTACGCCCAGTGCATTTCTGTATGTCTATTACACATTCATGTATCCTGTAAACCCACCAGTTCTCTTTCTAGAAATTTCCCTGCAGATATACACATGCATGTGCAAAATGACAGGTTCAAAACTGCTCACTGCACTGCTGCTTACAGTAACCAAAGATCGGAAACAACCCAAGTTCCCCAGGTGGGGACGGATTGAATGAGTTTGGGCATAGCCTCCAGTGAGTTCTATGTAGCCATCAGACAAAACGAGGTGGCCACTACCAGAGCTCCAAAATTCACATGGACTTACATTTCAGTGAAAAGGTAAGGGTAGGACTATGTATACTGTGCTACTTCATATGGGAAAAAAAACAGAATACATAATGCAGGTACACGTTCACCTAGGGCATGCTATGGCTGGGATGTTACCTCAGAAGTGAAGAATAAGAAACTGATCATAGATGTCCCCTCTGGACAGGGCAGGCCAGGGGAGAGGGGCAGGAGGGAGGCTGGTCACTGAGGACTTCACTTTGGTACTTTAAAATTTTGTACAGTGTCCTTGCATTTCATATTTGATAATAAGATTTAAAGCAGAAAGTCTTCCAAAAGGTGTGTGGCTAGGGTAAAACTTACAGTCCTTTCCAGACCTAAGTCTGAGACGATGGTGTTAGTACTTTGGGCTTATAAAGCAAGTAACCCTTGGCCCCACTCCTCACCCCAAGGGATGGTAGCAGAGATAATGGGCCTTCCTATAATGGGTTTCCAATTAGCAGCAAAGCCAGTCTAGAACAAATTACTTACTCACGCTGGGCCTCCACCCTGCAGGGAAATCTGGCACCTAGAGCTGCCCTGGGAGGGTTGGCAGGTGGCTGAGTCCTTGGCATGGGTAGGGAGGTTTTTAAGCAGAAATACTTCCAGGGATGGGAAGTCAAGGATTTGGGAAGACAATCTCAGTTGGCTGGAGAGGAAAGATTCCAAGTTCTGAGTCCCACTCTGCCCCAAGAGAAGCAAAGCGAGGGCCATTGAGTGGTCTTGCCCGCAGGCTATAGGGGACAGCGACAGAAGAAGGCCTTGACAATTCTGAGTTCAGCTGTAACCCACATGTCACTATCTCCCCATATCACTAATCCTCAAACCAATCCAGGGAAGTATGGGGCAGGGCATCAGTTACCCATTTCACAGATAGGAAAATGGAGGTACAAGGAGGTTAAGATACTGGTCAGTGATACACATGGAGAGAAGGGGTAAAGCCAGAAACATAGGCCCCACCTTCTGACTCCTGGTCTTCCATTTTCTCCTTACCTACCCGCACCCCCCACCAACAACCTTAGCCTCCCCTCTTTCAACTCTGACCTCCAGAGAGAAGAGCTCCTGCAGCCAGACAAGTAAGGGGCAGGCAAAGAATCCCAGAATCAGAACCCAGGGGCCTGTGAGACCAACAAGCCCAGCAGTTTACAACCCTAACAACAAACTAGAACCACCTGAGGAGTTTAAATAAATCTCTGTGCCAGGGGCCAGGCATCTGTAGTGTTTTTTTAAAGTCTCTGGCTGATGCTAATACAACTTTGGGAGCAAATCACCCCCACCCCAATCCCACATACAACCTTCTGCCTCCCTGAGGCTTCCACCAACCTCTACTTCATCCTCTGGCCCCCAAATGTGCTGCCCATCTCTCTCCCACATTACCTAGAATCAGAGAACTGGACTGGGAACTGGGTTTAGCCTGGTTCTCTCTAGAGAGCCAAGTCATTTAACAGCTCTGAGGTCCCAAATGAGGAAGTGACTTGCCTAAGGTCTCCGAGTGAGTCAATAACAGAACGAGACTAGAATCAGGACCTCTAGACCACCAGGCAAGGGCAGATCCATAGAGCAGTCAAATGGGAAGTCAGACCTGTCACCAGGCAGATCAAGCTGTTCCTGCTAATAGAATAGAACCGCTGAGGGTCTGAAGAGAATACAGTGAGCGTATGTTTGGGGAGGGTTGGGAGCCAGGGATCATTCCCCACCCCACCCCCACCCCCACACCCCCTCCCCGAAGTCCCAGGGCAACTCTGCCCTGTGGCTACTGGGGAGCAGGGGACTCTTCTAGAGCTGCAAGGCTGGAGCTGGCCTATAGAAAGATGTCCTCATTTCTAGGTGGGGGTCCAGCCTCACCCAAAATCTTCATAAAGAAATCAGTCTCTCTCTGAGCCTACCGGGAGGGCCCAGCTTCCCAGTCTACAAAAATAATAGTCGTGGCTCACACTTCTTGAGCTCTTCACGGGTCGCGGTGCTCACCGTACTTGGCCTACCTCATTCAATCTCCACGCCCGTCCTTACAGTTGAATATAATTACTGTCTCTATTTGCAGACGAAGAAATGACGGCCTAGAGACTTTAAGTAACTTCCCCAAGATCACTGAGCCAGAAAGTGGTAGCGGCAGGATTCGAAGCCCGGGTCTCGGCCCCCCACTGCCACCCTGCAGCCCAGCACTACACAAGAGGAGGTAAAGCCCAGCGGCTGCGGGAATTTACCCGACCTGCAGGTGCTGCCGGAGGCCACCCCAGGGGTGATGCAGTGGAATCCTCCAGACTCCGCGGACATGGCAAGCCCATCCTCCTTCTACCGAAGAGGAAACCGAGGCACGGTAGGGAAGCCTCTCGCTCCGGGACGTCCGCAAGTAGCCAGTGGGGACAGGACCAAGAGTCCAGGTTTCCCCGCCCAATCCAGCCCACAAAGCCCGACCACGTCTTCTCCACCCGCTGATGGGGAGGCAAACTCTGCAACCCCCGCGGGCGGGTGGGCGCGGGCAACGCGTAACCGCCGCGAGCGCTCCAGCCCGAGCGCAGCAGACGCGGAGACCCAGCGCTCCGAGCAGGTGCGCGCAGGTGAGCCACGGAGCGCTCCTTCGGCTTAATCCACGGCTCTGCCGCTCCGGACCCGTCGGCTCTGAGATTCGGGCTGAGCCGGAGCGCCGGGGTCTCCTGCTTCCCGGGGAGAGGGGGACGAGGAACCGGGCGTGCAGTCCCCGCGCCCTCCCTGGAGCAGCCAACCCGGGACCCAGGCCCGGGTCGGCGTGCGGGCGGTCCAGGGAGTGCCGGCACCCCGCCAGGTCAGGGTCCCCCCCGGGGTCACTCACCCAGAACACCGTGGAGTAGACGATCAGCGAGAACTTGAGCCAGAGGTAGGAGAGGCGCGCGCAGTAGCGCACCTGCTCCGAGTCCCCGCGCGGCATCCTGGGCTCTCTCCGCGGGGCCGCGGGGCCCGGGCTACGTCCCTCGCCGCGAGCAGCCCCACCTGCGGCCGCCAGCCGGGCCGCGCGCCCCCGCCGCCCGCGCCCGCTCCGGGACTGACATGGGCTGGCCGCAATCACAGCCCCGGCCGGGACCAGCCGGCTCGGCGGCCAATGGGCGCGAGGCCGCGGCCCAGCCCCTCGAGGGGGCGGGCAGGGGGCGGGCAGGGGGCGGGGCGCGGCCCGGGACCCGCCGGAGGCCCAGGGAGGGGAGGGGAGGGGGCGAGGGTTATGCAAACGAGACCCGGCGCCGCTGCGAGGGCGCGGAGGGGCGTGGGAGAGAGCGCGGAGGGCGCGCGGCGGGAGAGCCGGCGGGCCTCACCCGGGGGCCTCACCTGGGGGGGCCTAACCTGGGGAGGCCTAACCTGGGGGGGCCTAACCCGGGGGCCTAACCTGGGGGGGGCCTAACCCGGGGGCCTAACCTGGGGGGGACTAACCCGGGGGCCTAACCTGGGGGGGCCTAACCCGGGGGCCTAACCTGGGGGGGCCTAACCCGGAGGCCTAACCTGGGGGGGGCCTAACCCGGGGGCCGTGCAAGTGCGTGCTTCCCGCTGTTGCCAAGAGGAAAGACCGTAGGAAGAGGGCAGGAATTAACCGCTCAGGTGTTCAAGGTGTGGAAGTGAATGTGCAAGACGTGAATGGAACCAGGAGGTGAAACAGCTCCGCCTGAGGCGGGGGAGGTCCGGAGGTAGTTAGGCAGGTGTGGCAAACCGGGGCGGGGCTACGAGGCTCCCTCGGAGCTGGGGCTGCGCGTTTACTTTTGTCACAGATCCCCCAACCAGCCTTTCTCCTACAAGTTTCCGGGAATCCCTTTCTCTGAAGCCGCTTGAGTTCCCAACCGTGCCCACTCCCCACCCCAAGCCCGGCCTCCTCCTCCGGGAAGCCCTCCCCCTACCCATCCTCTGGCCAGGTCTGTGGCCCTGGCCCTTGCACACACTCAGCCGTGGTCTGACCCGGCCTCTTCTCTCCCAGTGTTTCCCCTCCCTGCGGTCAAAGTCTGTCTCCCGTGCACACATACAGGCACACACCCACACACCCAGCCCACGTCTGACCCAGGCCGAGCTCAGCCTGGGGCTCGGAGTCAGGCAATTGTTTGTGGCCTTCAGTGATTAAATGTGTGGCCCAGAGGTCAGGAGCTCAAGGCAGTGCTGGATGGGGTCCCTGGTGGTGACTGCAGGAATGGCGCCCTAGTCCAAGTCCCCTGCCCCGGACTCCCAAGCCTTCCATATACACACACTCCCAGAGAGAGACCAACACCAAGACAGAGACCACGCGGGCTCCAGCCCCCAGGGCTTTCCCCTAGAAGGAAGAAAGATTGGGGTACAGAGTGTTGGGGAGCAAGAATCTCCTGTCCCCTTCAAGGTCCTTCTAGCCAGACTAAGAATCAAATTGACATGAGGCAGATTAACAGGAGAAAATCAAATTTAATAGAATACGTACGAGGAATCCACACAGATGTGAAAGATCCAAGACAGGCAAAATGAGGTACCTGTGTCGCTCTGAATTAAGGAGAAAGTGACAGGGGTCTGGGGCTTCAAAGAAACGCAATTCACAGGAAGATGAAAAAGAGTAAATGTTTGATAAACGAATGTTCGCTGGGCCTCTCAGGAACAATGGGACGTGGAGGACTTGGCTGGAACAGGCCTTGCTAGGTTCCTCCCTTTGACCATACCTACTTTATTACTATTATTGTTTTTGGAGAGAGGGGGAAGGGCAGAGGGAGAAGGAGAGAGAATCTTAAGCAGGCTGCACACCCAGCACAGAGCCCAGCGTGTGGCTCGATCTCATGACCCAGAGATCATGACCTGAGCCAAAATCAAGAGTTGGATGCTCAACTCTTTACCCTCTTTACTGAGCCCCCCAGGTGCTCCTACATACCTATTTTATGTCATACTGTAGTTATCCGTAGTTATTCACCATTTAAATTCTTTTTAGGCAATTGAGAGGGAGATAAAGAGCTTTTCCTGAATCTACTGGGTTTTGATGCTTTTTAATTTGCAATAATCTTCATGCCAAAGTGGCCCATCTTGGGGCAGCCAGCCCGTGGCCCTTACAGTTGGAAGGCAATGCCTTGCGCAGAGAAGTATGGGGAATTCAGTGTCCTGGTACAAAAGGAGCAAATCCTACAAGGGTGTTTGCATTAGGTAGGGACACAGAACCGGGGACCCCTGCACATGACCTGAAAGCAGTAGCCAAGGGCTACCAAGACCTCTTAACACAGTGTTATAAGTTGTCCTTTGAGGAGGAGGATGATAACTCTTTACCCTTATGTGGGGGACTAGCTTCTCCCCCCAAGCCCTGCAGAGCTAGCCTTACACCAGCTCTCCCTGAGGGGCTGTCCACCTCCCTCTCCCTGGGGGTGACTCGCCCCACTGGGGTTTTCTTTCATTACCCTTGGCCTTTGCTAGCTGCACTTCTCTTCTACTTCAAGTCTTCCAGAGGGAGGAGGCTGTGACAGCCCACCTTGCATGGAGCCTGGAGCTCTTTGGGACTAGCACACTCTTACCTGGGCTCCTGAGCTCCTATGTTGCCCTTCCCCATCCCTAACCTGGCCCCGAGTACTGTGGGCTGCCCCCGGCCACATTTGCAAACACTGAGACTTCAGAAGGGACACCTTATTTTTAACTTTGCTCTCTTTTTGCCAGGAGCTCTGGGCTAGGGGTCAGCAGGACAAGAGCTAATCCTGGTTTTGCTGGGAAACTTTCTGAGAAACCATTAAAATGTATGACATAGACAGTGTGACATACAGGTGTAAGCATGGCACTGGCTGCAGTTTATGACCACCTAGTGAGTTGTTTTTTTTTTATTTTATTTATTTATTCATGGGGCAGCCCAGTGGTTGAGCATCTGCCTTTTGCTCAAGGCCTGATCCTGGAGACCTGGGATCAGGTCCCGCGTCAGGCTCCCTGCATGGAGCCTGCTTCTCCCTCTGCCTGTGTCTCTGCCTCTCTCTCTCTCTCAAATAAATAAATAAGTAAAATCTCTTAAAAAAAAATAAATGTGTGCTGATATCCTAGTTCAGAATCACCACCAACAGGGACCTGGAATTGGTATTATCTTAAAGGTCCCAAGTAATTTCTAAAGTGCAGCCAGGATGAATCTCATCAGCCCAGAGGTCATCATGTGGGGGAGATGGTCATTTTGTCAGATAGGCCACACACCAGAGGTCACCCAGCTATCCAGTGGTGTGCTGGTAAGGGTTTAATATCTGTCTCTCTGTTGGTGGGGGGTTAATGGGAGGGTCCCATTGCCAGTTTCCAGAATGTGAGTGCTTCCACCTGTGGATCCTGGGTGCTAAGAAGAGACATAATCACACATACAGCTCCGCTCACCACTGCAGCTCTCCCTCCGGCAGGCCACCTCTGCAACTCTACCCATTAGCTCCAAGAACCCTGCCCATAGTGATAGAAGGCACCTATGAAGTTCATGGCTCATTAATTAGCATAACAGGTATTAGAAATGAGCTCTCTTTGGGTGAAATCAGTAGTGAGACATGTAGATTGTCTAAAATGAGACACCACCCATTTCCTATTTCCTGCTCAAAGTAAAAGAATTCCACTTAAAAATGATACGTGGTGGGGATCCCTGGGTGGCGCAGTGGTTTAGCGCTTGCCTTTGGCCCAGGGCGTGATCCTGGAGACCCGGGATCAAATCCCACGTCGGGGTCCTGGTGCATGGAGCCTGCTTCTCCCTCTGCCTGTGTCTCTGCCTCTCTCTCTCTCTGACTATCATAAATAAATAAAAATAAAAAAAAATTAAAAAAAAAAAATGATACGTGGGACTAAATCCTGGAGGATCTCATGTCCCAGGGTATCTGGTTGCCTGATGTGCTCAGCAGTCTCACTGAATCCTGTCTCTAGAATGTTGTGTCTTCCTTGACTGGACCCTTCATGCAAGGTGATAGGGCACCTAAAAGCACAGAGAGCTAGGCCTTCACTGAGTTGATAGAACAGATTGTAGGAACCAGTTTTGTGACTTCTTGCCAATAAATATTTGTTTTATAGATATTTTTATCGATGTCACGATTTGTTCTGAGATCTGTTTTCATGATAACCTAGCAGCAGACTGTAGGAGGAAGTAACTAACCATCACTTTTAATGGCTACTGGTGCTTATGAAAAAGAACCTAAGAATGTGCAGGACCAACTTGGCTTGTATAAGTTGGCACTCACGCTGCCAGGCAAACGACTGTCTGTGCCTCTGTTTCCCTATCTGAGAAACCACAAGGTTGGAGGCTTTCTCTTCTAGCTCTAACAACCTTAGCTATAGTCCTCACGGTCAACCTGGTGAGCAAATGTACACTGAGCTGCTCCTGTGACTCAGGCCCTGCCCCAGGCTCTGGCCTACATCCACCAGCAAACATCTCTGTCATCTTCTACTGGGGAGGGAGTTGTGGGGACATATAACACATATGACAACAAACACATGAAAGGGAAATTCCAGGCACTGATATGTGCTAAAGATCTGGACAAAGCACTTCCTAATGGAAGAGACAGCAAGTGGGGACCAGGAGAGAGGGAGGGGCTTGGAGAGCTCTGGGGTTCACAAAGGGGACCTTGGGAGAGTAGAGGAGGTGTCATCGGACCTAGGAAGGGGCCTTGCAGCTTTGGTAAGTGGTTTAGACTTATTTCCAGTTTCAGCGAGGGCCATGGGGAGGTTTTCATCAGGGACGTGATACAAAATGTGATTTATACTTCAGGAGGCTGCCGCAGGGAGCAAGGACAAGTGCCTTGCAAGGGAGAAGCCTGGTGAGAAAGTCATCGTAGCAATCTCAGAACAAGAAGGCTGGGGCTGGGCTGGGGCCTAGCACTGGAAATGGTGACAGGTACTGGCATCAGAGATAGCATCTTGGACATACAGCTGATGGGACTTCCTGACAGATAGGACATGGAATGCAGGATGGGAGTGGGGGGAATCCAGGATGATCCGAGGGTTTTTGCCTAGGGCAAACTAGGTAAATGTCACTGCCCTTTACAAAGGTGAGGAAGCTCAGGGAAAGCAGGGGGAGGGGGAGGTTGGGTTAAAAATCAATTACTGGAGTGCCTGGGTGGCTCAGTCAGTTGAGTGTCTCTTTGGCTCCGGGCATGATCCCAGGGTCCTGGGATCAAGCTCCGCATCAGCCTGCTCCTCCCTCCCTCTTTCTCTGCCCCTTCCCCTGCTTGTGCTTTCTCTCTCTCAAATAAATAAAATCTTAAAATAAAATAAAATCTTAATAAAATATTTTTAAAAATAAATTACTTTGGCCATTTAATTTTTTGAGACATCTATTCAAAATCCAGGTGGAGTTGTCTAGGGAACTCAGAGAGAAGGCTTGAGTTGATTGATAGAAACTTGAGAGTCATCAGATCAATTTAAACCACGGGCCTCTGTGAGATCATTTAGGGAGAAGATGCAGCAAGAGAAGAGAGACAAAGACAGACCCTAGGGCCCTCCAACATTGAGAGGAAGAGAGGAAGAATGGCTGGCAAAGGAAAGAAAGGGGGTACAGCCCCTGAGGAGAAGGTATATGATGGAGACACCTGGAGAAGCACAAGCTTCAAGAAATTAGAAGAGGTGCGCAACAGGAGTCATTGTCCTGGGAACTTTCCTTAATACACGGAGGATTCATCTGTGCCTGAGAGGTCAAGTGGGGACAGAACAGAGAACTGACCATCATCAGCTCTGCAAGATGTGGGTCATTGGTGACTTTGGTAAGAGCTCTTTCAACAGAGACAAAAACCCAAGAGTGGAAGGGGAAGAAATGGAGGAGGCTTGTGCAGACAACATAGGGGAATGTACACTCCCAGGCAGGTGTAAGAAGCCATTTCCCCAGGGAATGCATCCCTGGAACTCTTCCCAGTCCACCAAATAGTTTTCCAGGCCAAGGACATAAGAGTTGGCCTCTGTTTGGGAAAATCTGAATGGCCGTGAATTCTTTGCAGCTTCTGCATCAAGAGATAGGATCTTTAAAAAAAAAAAAAAAAGAGAGAGAGAGAGAGAGAGAGAGAGAGGATCTATTTCCTTTCCTTCTCCATCAAGAGGTAGGATCTACCTCCTGAATCTATGCCAGCCTTCTGACTTGCTTTCACCAACAGAATGTGACAGCAGTAAGGTTGCTTGAATTGTAAGTCTTGGAATCAGGAGGCCTTGCAGCTCCTGCTTTGGCCCCTCTTGGAATGCTCCTGCTGTGAGAACAAATCCTCGAGAGTCTGCTAGAGAGACCACAGGAGGCAGAACCCTGGTTCCTGGCTGGCAGCCACCAACTACCAGACAGGTGAGTGATAACATCTTAGACCGCCCAGACCACCACCCTAACAGCTGACTATCTATGTAAATGAGTCCAGCCCAAATGTGCCAACCTAGAGAATCACAAAATAATTTGTGGATGTTGTTTTAAGACACTAAATTCCAGGCTGGTTTATTATACAGCAAAAGCTAACTGGGACATTGTTATAGTCAAAATTTTTTTTTAAAGATTTTATTTATTTACTAAAGAGATAGAAAGAGAGCACAAGCACGAGTGGGAGGAAGGGCAGAGAGAAGCTGACTCCCCACTGAGCACAGAGCCCACCGATGGCTTGATCCCAGGACCCTGAGATCATGACCTGAGCCGAAGGCAGACCCTTAATGGACTGAGCCACCCAGGTGCCCCCGAGTCAAAAATTCTTAAAAACACAAACTCAAATACCCATCTCTTTCTTTCACTCTCTTCCTTCCATTCTTGTCCCAAAGTACAGTCTATATTTTTGTTCTCAAGAGGAAACTTCATTTGTCCTTTGGGCTTTCCCTGACTGCTTTCGGTGCCACCCCCAGCTCAGACTTTAGACCCCTTCTCCTCCTTCCTGTCCCATTTTAAGTCTAGGTTCTCCATTTATCCTCTCCCAATTATTTGTTTAGCATCAGGCACTAAGCTGTGGGCTTTCCCATGCTTAGCGCTAAAGTCCTCAAAATCCATGGCATTTGATATGATGGATCCCACTTTACAAAGGAGGGAACAGAAGTTCAGAGAAGCAAATTGGCTTTTTCTCCATTAGGAGGTTCAAGTGTTTTGTGAATCAGCCAGCAATGTGCCTTCTACTCCCATGCAATTAGACCCCAGCTACGCTAGAATGACATGAATTAACTCTGTAGATTAAAAAGCAACTAGGCGCTATATATTCAGCTCAAATATTGAGTGTTTGATACTGGTTAGAGTGGAAACCTTAGGTAGAGTTAGTGTAGGTGTCCGCAAAATAGTAGTTCCATGAGACCTTAAGCATTTTGTAAAAAAGGAAAAAAAAGGATCTATCAGGTAAGTGTGGGAATGCTGTGGGACTTCAGAGCCTTTACCGTGGGAATGGAGGCTGTGCGTCTCTGGGAGGAAAGACGGGTAGGCAGCCTTTCTCAGCTGTGCCTGACTGCACAACTCGGTTCCCCTCAGACACCAGCTATATCGTCTCAAAGAACTAGTATCCTTCAGAATATGCTTTGGGAAATGCTGTCCTATGGGACTGGCTCCTAATTCTTTTAAAGTCAGAAGTGACCTCCTCAAAGTTATATGCTCTATATTTAAGAGGAAAATCAAAAACAGATTATTTCTGTTTCATGCTTGACCTTGCAAGCACAAGACCATACAACTTCCTCTGCCATGACTGTCAGACAACCAGATCCATTTGTGATCATACCTCTTAGGGCCCTGCATGGGGTGAGGGAGACACATACTTGATGACCTTGGGGACCAGGAAAATTCTAGACAAGAGCCTCCAAGGAAAGCCAAATGCTCATGCTCAGAGGGGCTTGGGTCACTATAGCAGTTTCCCACTTTATAAATCCTCTGAAGAGCTGCCTCTAAAAGGCTCACCCATTCTGTCCCCCAAGAAGGCTAACTGCTCTAGACCCGGACCCCATTGCATCCTACGGCTTCTCGCCTACCCTTGGCTGCCAGACACCCCTCCTTACAGCCCCACCCCCAGGCTGCTTCTAAGGCTTTCAAAAGCCTCAGGGGATTTCCTGCCTCCTTTGCTGGGCAGAGGGAACCAAACCACCTGTCCTAGACGCCCCTCCCCACCCCTCCTTCTAGAGACATGATCCTATACCAGTTATGCAAATATTTCCTCCCACAGAGGTCAGCCCAGGCCTTCCTTCCTGGTGTCCCCTGTTGCCCCCACAGCAAGGCTGCTGCTGACCAGAGAGCCAGAGCAGACATCTTCAGGAGCAGCTGTGGGTGTGTATGCGAGTGCAAGGGAGCTGGGGGAGGGAGATGTTAGCCTAACTGGCCGGTCATAGGGAACTAGTACTGAATGATAGCACAGCCGTGCAGTGCCGGGGAGGCCTGTGCAGACTTTGAAAGTGGTGTGGAGGGCAGCCCAGGTGGCTCAGCGGTTAGCACCTGCCTTCAGCCCAGGGTGTGATCCTGGAGACCCGGGATCCAGTCCCATGTCCGGCTCCCTGCATGGAGCCTGCTTCTCCCTCTGCCTGTGTCTCTGCCTCTCTCTCTCTCTCTGTGTCTCTCATGAATAAATAAAATCTTTAAAATAAAAAAATAAAAAAAAGAGAGTGGTGTGGAAAGGCTTGAGTGTGGTGCGAACTGCTCCTCCAACTCTGAGGCTCTGTTTGGGAGTGGGGGTGGGGCCTGAGTCACGTTCTTCAGCACAGCTTCTGGGCCTCTGATGGGTGTCACAGGAGGGCAGGGCCTATGGAAGAACTGCTGCTGGCCTTCAGAAGGGGCATCTCTGGAGTCCTAAAGAGAGCAGTCTTGGCCAGAACCCAGAGAACCAAGCTGGAGAATCCCGGATCTGGCTAGTGGGTGGGTCTTACAGCCAATGGTCAGTTGAGGCTGCCATCCCAGGAGCTGGCTAGTGGCTCATGAGCCTTCTGGGGAGGGGACAGGCTCTGAAGGCATACTGCTTCTGGCTTGTGGATGGATGCACGATTAAAGGGCAGCCCAGGGGAGCATTCAATGTCGGAGTGCTGGGCTCCAGGTGGGGAGGGCCTGTGTGAGCCAGAAGGCCCATTTCTTGACATGATTTGCAACGGGAGGTGGGGGAGAGACAGGTGGAGGAAGCAAGGAGGAAGATACCCAAAGGTAAGTTCAATATGATCATAGTTTTCCCCAGAACTTCCTGCCCCTCGATGTAGTGTGAGAGCCCGCCTGTATGAAAAGGGGCTCTGTTTTAAGAAGAAGGTAGGAGGGATCCCTGGGTGGCGCAGCAGTTTAGCACCTGCCTTTGGCCCAGGGCGCGATCCTGGAGACCTGGGATCGAATCCCACGTCGGGCTCCCAGTGCATGGAGCCTGCTTCTCCCTCTGCCTATGTCTCTGCCTCTCTCTCTCTCTGTGACTATCATAAATAAATAAAAATTTAAAAAAAAAAAAAAAAAGAAGAAGGTAGGAGGGGTTCTCCTGAGTTGAGAGACCAGCAGGTGTCCAGTCCTTTCCGCTATAACTTGACTTCCAAGCCTGGGCTCTGGGTGTGTCGGCAGAGCCTTTGGGACTTCATTCCTCAGCAAGTGACAGGCTACATGTTCCTGAGGATGGTGTGAGGCTTGGCCCATTCACCTCATCACCTGCAGCCAATGTGAGCCCCAGCTCCAGCCATGCAGATGCACCAGGCCTTGGGCTCCCACTGGGCTCCCCAGGTAACTGGGAGAGGATCCTCACCATGCTCCAACCCCGGGACACTGACGATGGTGGGCTCCCTTCCCTCCTGATCTCTGCCATCTGGACCCCTCGGGGGGGAAAAATATGGATGCCCCAGCAAGATCTGTTTCCTTTCTCTGTCCCTTCTTTCTGGGATCATCAACCATCACGAAGGTCTGAACACTGGGACAGTCCCTGAAACCATGACAGTTTGCCTGGCACTGAGGGGTTTCCTGGGTGCAGGTTCAGGTGCTAACACCAGAAAAGTCCCACGCAAAAGCAGGATAAGTTGGTCCCCCTACTTCTTTCCAGCCTTCCCCCCTGTTCAGAGGGGAATAGCTGGTGGTGAGAGAAACTCAAGCAGAGCCCTCTGAGGATGTGTCATAGGAGTAGGAGGGAGAGGCCACCAGAGCCACTCCCCTCTCTGCACAGCCCAGGGGCCGCCTGGGCCTGGCACCCACCTCCAGCCTGCTGGCTTTCTTTCCAAACTTTCTGGAACCGTCTGTCAGGGCCCTGAGGCAGCAGTAGATGCAGCCAGAGACTGAGCTTAGGACATTTTCTCCAGGGAAATATGTCACCCGGGGGACTTCGCCATAAAGCAGAACTGACGGGGGGGGGGGGGGGGGGGGGGGGGGGTGTCGCATGGAGTGGGGGGGGCACTTTCGTCGTCAGCGTATCCAACCCTTTCACGGACAGAAATGCAGCTGGAAGAGGGTCAGCATCCTGCTCAAGGCTGTGTCTTTACACCTTGTGCGCTTTCCCACATGCGTGCTATTTTGCACAATAAAACGTTTTTGTAAAAAGGCAAACATTGCCTCATTTTCATTTGCATCTCCCTGATAATTAGCAAAGTCGAGTGTATTTTTATATGCTGATTAGTCATTTGCAGCTCTACAAATTTCCTGTTTTTATCCTCTGCCCATTTTCCAATTAAGTAATAGCCTCTCTGAAGTGGGCGAGCTGAGGGTTGACAGGCTAAGAAAATGCCATTCCCACCCTCTCCTCCCTCATTGCGGTGGCAGTGAGGGCCCTTCTAGTAGAGGAGACTCTGGGCTGGTCTAGGGGAGCGTTGATGGGTGAAGGGTCTTCCAGCCGGCTGCCAGCAGAGGTTGGCCCCGTTGGGGCTCAGCCAGGCGTTCTGGGAAGGCAGCCTGGGAACACTGGCTGCTGGGGTGTTGGGCCAAGCCTACATGACTCACGGGGAGTGGCAGGGTGTCCAGGCAGCACGGCTGCATAGTAGCTCCACCTGTCACTCAGGAGGGCAGGGTGGCTGCCCCCAGAAGCTGCTCCCAGGGTGCTGCTGGGGGAGGGGGGCCTCCCAGGAACTCAGCTCTCAGGGCAATCTGAGGGTACCCAGAATGGGTCTGGGGGACACAGAAGTGGGGAGCTGGACCAAGCTATCAAAGAAGAGATGGAAAGCTTTTACACTCCAGAAACATCTATGCATCTGGGGCTCTGTGCCAGGAAGGTAAACAAGCCGTGTCCTGCCCTGTGTGGTTGCTGTGGGATCCCCAGAGGCCCTGGAGGGTGGACTCCACACTTCATAGTTTACAAAGTGCTTTCATCCACGTGTGTGAGCTCTTGCCACCTCCAGACCTACCTGGATATCACCCTCCTTCCCCACTGGACTGTGGGCACCATGAGGCAAGGACCATCTCACCACCATGGTATCAGGGTGCCGGGGGTAGTGCTGGGCACAGGTGGCTGCTCGTGAGACATGGAAGCCACAAGTCAGCTGTCCCCTTGGCCATGTGGGCTGACCCTGCTTGGACTCCATCTCAGACTGCATGGACCTGTCCATCCCCAGGCTTCCAGGGGATGTGATGACCAGCTGGTGGAGTCACCGGGGAGGGGTCAATGCTCTTCTCCCAGATTTTCTGACATCTTTCTCCCACTTCCTGTATTTTCCCCTCAGGTCACTTTAACTTCCTCTCTCCTGGTTTCCGAGCAATTCAGCTCAGCTGCCGCGCCTACTGTCTGCCTGCCCTGCCCACATCCCTGTCTGCCCTGTTCCCAGAAAACAAAAGGCCTTCCATTAGCAGAATGCCGCTTTCTGTCGCAGACATGGGTTGACTGAACGACTGTTTTCTTCTCACCCGAGGGGGGTCAACAGAAGAGTTTTGTGTGGGACACAAGACAGGAAGGAGTCAGTCTCAGAGAGCGTGCCCAAAGTCACCAGAACCCGGGTTCTTCTCCTCCACCACCTGGAGCTTCCCTCCAACTCCAAGGGACTCTTGCTCACCCTGCCTGAGCATTTCACAATGACCGCAGAGAACCAGGCTAGTCTCCTAGGGGGTCAGGTAAGCGGGGCTAGGTTAAGACCACTGGCAGCTTAAGGCTACTGTTTACTTCTAGAGCATCATAAATGCCATGGGAGCCTGGTAATTTAAGTCAGCTAGGTGGGGAGAGAGTCATGGAACTCTTCCCTTAAGAATCTCATCCTCCTTTACATTTACTGTCCTGTGAGGTCAAATCAGCGGCTCCCTAGAACATCCCCCAATTCAGCAGAGCTCATACATTCTTAAATTTGACCCAGGGATTATTTTACACTACAGCCCAGCTTGGATACAAAACACACAACTGAGCAAAAGTTGCACAAAACCCACCCACCCTCACAGCATGATGCATTCTTACATTTTCTATGCTATCCCTTTGTTTCCACACTAGTCATAATCTGCTGTTGCAAATCACTACTCTAATTAAAATTGTACTTGATCTCAGGGTCCTGAGTTCAGGCCCCGGGGGCTCCACACTGAGCATGGAGCCTACCTAAAAAAATAAAACAAAATACCAACAGAATGCCCTTGGAGAAACCCTACTAGACCTGCTTTAGCAAACAGACGAGCCACACCTGGGTTTCCAACATTTGTTTGTACAGAAAGTATCCAGGCATGAAGCAAAAGCAAAACCTTTAGAAACTTGGCTCCAGTGAATCCTGCAGTTTCCTTGATTGAGCATTGATTGCAACCCCTTATCGCCAGCTCACTCCCAGGGAGACTGGAGGGGACACTTGAAGGAGCCCCAAGGCCACAAGGAGCCCCTGTATCTCCAAGGGCGAGGACAGGTTTGGGGCCTCTACTTACAATAATATCGATGCAACATATGGGACCAAAAGCATGAAATAAGACCAAGTACTTTATTATGGAACTTAAAAGTCTGTGTCAAATCTGTAAGTAATGCACCAAATAATATTATACATTTATAGTAGGTACAATACAGAAGATATATACAATATTAAGGTAAAAATTCCTAGGCCTACAAATACATTTTTTTAAATTTATTTATTCATGAAAGACACAGAGAGACAGAGACACAGGCAGAGAGAGAAGCAGGCCTCATGCAGGGAGCCTGTTGCGGGACTCGATCCCGGGTCTCCAGGATCACACCCTGGGCCAAAGGCAGGCGCTAAACCACTGAGCCACCCAGGGATCCCCCCTACAGATAAATTAAATGAAAAGTTATAGTTGGACATTTTAATATACTTTTTAAACAACACAACAGATCAAGCAAGCAAACAACACTCATAATACAGAGGATTAAGTAATACAATGGACATGCTCAGTTTAATAGGTATGTTTAGAATTTTTAACATCAGAAATAAAGAACGTACATCCTTTTTTTTTTTTAACATTTATTTATTAATGAGAGACACAGAGAGAGAGGCAGAGAGACAGGCAGAGGGAGAAGCAGGCTCCTCGCAGGGAACCCAATGTGGTACTCGATCCCAGGTCTTCAGGATCATACTATGGGCCAAAGGTGGAACTAAACTGCTGAGCCACCCAGGTGCCCCCATACATCCTTTTCATATATGCCTGGAAAGCTTACCAAATTAGTCATGTTTTTAGCCGCAGTGGAAACTTATAAACTATAAAAAGCGGAGATTTTCCAAACAACATATGCTGATCACAGGCCAAAGAAACCAGAAATCAGTAAGGTTGACCTCCAGATTCCCTCAACTATCTGAAAATTATGAAACATTTTTCTTTTTTTCAATTTTATTTTTATTTATTCATGAGAGACACAGAGAGAGAGGCAGAGAAAGAAAACCAGGCTCCCTGTGGGGATCCCAACATGGGACTCAATTCTGGGACCCCGGGATCACACCCTGAGCCAAAGGCAGACGCTCAACCACTGAGCCACCCAGGTGCCCTATATGAAATATTTTTCTAACATAACTTCTAGATCAAAGAGAAAACTGCAATTAAAATAACAGATTTCCTAGAAAATAATGAAGGATACATCTAAAAACCTATGCCTTATAGTAAAGATGTACTCAAAGGAAACATTATGACCTCAAATTCGTTTTTATATAAAATGGGAGACTAAAAATGTATGACTTCCTTCAATCTAAAAAAATTAGAAAAAAGGATCAAACACATTCCCTCACTCAAAAAAAGCAAGAGGATGGGAGGCACCTGGCTGTTTCAGTCAGCAGAGCGTGTGACTCTTGATCTCAGGGTTGGGAGTTCAAGCTCCATGTTGGGCATAGCGCTTATTGAAAAATCAAATCAAATCAAAATTAAAAAGAGCTTAATAACTTAAACTTACAAATCAAGAAATAGTGTTATTGTGTTAAGACATGGACATAAGTTCCAGAAAAGTAGTTCAAAGCATTGAAATCAGTTGCCTCTAGGGGACAGGAATTGGGTTAGGGAAATATTTCAGGGAACCACTTCTTATTAAGTTTTATGGTATTGACTTCTTAAACTATATAAATGTATTACTTGAATAAAAATTAAATTTGAAAAATACTTAAAGAGTGAAAGGAAAATGAACCTGGGAACTTTGACCCATGCTGATACAGTGGAAAGAACATGGGTAGCCAGACATGGCTGAGCTGAAATTTTGCCTCTGCTGCTTGCCTGTGATAGGATCCTGGGCACTGCATCTCCCCTTTAGGTCAGGATTTCTTACTTTGTAAAATGGGCACTGACATGTACATCACTATAGCAGGTGACAAGGATGAGCCTCAGCCTCATGGGCTAAATCAGGCATCCACCCCCATGCCCTTCCCTGGCACAGGCAGGACTCTTGGCCACAGACCTTTGCAGATGAACTCAGCCCATCAGCTCCCTGGCTTCACTTCTTGGTTAAAATTGTGTGTAGGGGCATCTGGGTGGCATAGTCAGTTATGCATTAACTCTTGGTTTCAGCTTAGGTCATGGACTCAGGGTCCTGAAATCGAGCCCCACATTGGGCTCTGTGCTCAGCATGGCATCTCCTTAGGTTTCTCTCTCCTTCTCTCTCTTCTCAACCCCTCCACGCTTGCTTGCTTGCTTGCTCTCTCTCTCTCTCTCTAATTGTTTTTCAAATGTTGTTTTGGTTCCAGGCTTCCATAAGCCACAGCATTTTGGATATTTTCCATAGTCTCAAGGCCCCTGGGCAGATATTAGCTACAGTTTCTATTTTCAAACAGAAAATAGGTAAAAAAAAAAAAATGGCTCTAAGGGTATTAAGAACAGATGTCTTTATATCTACATCCACTTGCGAAAAGAAAACGTATTTCTTTATGCTTCAAACACTGTAAACAGACTAACTGCAGAAATAAAAACCTGGGGCAAAATTCAAAATCGTAAGAATAATAAAATCTACCTCCCATGTTGGCGTGAAGATTTGTTCCATTCCTGGTTCCATGCGTGATGAAGCAAGGCCTTCCACTCTGTGCGGAAGGAGGTGGTGTAGGAGGGGCAGGCGGACATTTGGAAAAGCAGTAACAATACAGTGTGGTAAGCGTCCAGATGCCGGAGAAGCAGTTGCCTGGATCTGAATGTGTTCCAGGAAGGCTTCCGGGAGGCGGCAATGTTAAAAGGAGGCCTGCCAGATTAAGTGGAAGTTGCCCAGATGACAGCATGCAGAGGAGAGTTGTTCCTGAAATTGGTGTAAACTCAAACCACCTGCAGATCTTTCCAAAGCCCTGGTGCCTGGCTCCCACCCCAAAACATCCTGTCTTATTTGGGCTTCAGGGTAACCGGGCACCAGTTGTCCAAGCTGCCCAGGTGATTCTAATATGCAACAAAGTCTGGGAACCGCTGGCCTGCCAGGGCTTGAGGCAAGACGCTGTGTCAGTCTATATAAATTGAATGGGGACTTGGAGGAGGCCAGACAGTGGGAATGGAAAGAAGCAGATGGGTTAGGATCTGGGGTGTCAAATGGACAGGAGTGGGTGATAGTGGGGAGGGAGCGAGGGTGGAAAAGCTGGTCCAGTCCAGGTTTCAGACTTGGGTAATGAGGTAGATGTGGTCCGTTTTCTGAGATGCAGGACACAGGAGAAAGGGGTATGCACAGAAACACCTGCTGATTAGAGGTGATGCATGCTCCTTACAAGGAAGTTAGGCTCAATTAATAGTAACCTTGGCCACGGTCGAGGTCACCATCACCACCATCACCATCATCATCCTGACCTGATTCAGAGGCTCCCTGGTGGCGGCAGGGATTAGAGCAGGGATGTCGCCCTCTAGTGTCATTCTCTGTGTACTACAGGTACTCAGGCAGCTTTCTGCACACCTACAGGGGACCCTCCTGGATTGGGGGGGGGGTGTCTACTTCTCCCCCTGCCCCTCCTCCCCTCGTATGTTCTCCCTTTAAAATAAATAAATAAGATCTTTAAAAAATGAAAAAAGAACGTGACCTTCTCCAGCAAGCATCAAGAACAATACATGATATTTTTGGCCATGAGACACCATGCTACCTGGGACTTTCCACGTGGGACCATGTGGGCAAGGAAGGGGAAGAGCTCTCAGAACTGGCTTCTTCCCACCATTCCCAGTGAGTACCACCGCGCCAAAACCCTAAAGAAGGAAGGCCCTAGCGAAAGAAGACATTCCTTCTCCTGGTTTCCTGTGCAGCTAAGGATGTCATGTGACCTTGTTCTGGCCAATAAAATACAAGCAGCATCTGCTGAGAGGGTCCTGGGAAAGATTTTCCTTCTGGCCAGAGAAGAGGTGTCTGGAAGAAGAGTTCTCTTCCTTCCTGGGACAGGAAAGATGTTACGAAAGGATGAGATATTTGGAGCTATTGCAGCCATCTTGTAGGCATGAGGCAAAGCCCAAGAAAAATACAAATTCCCAAAAATCAGGGCACCTGGATGGCTCAGTTGGTTGAGCATCGGATTCTTGATTTCAGCTCAGGTCATGATCTCAGGGTCGTGGGATCCAGCCCCACATTATGCTTCGCTCTCAGTGAGGAATCTGCTAGAGATTCTCTCTCTCCTTCTCCCTCTGCTCCCCCCACACACACACACTCACCAAAATAAATAAGTATTTTTTTTGGCCACATCCCATGGCCAAGGAACTTTGAAATCATGAGGCTATTTAATATGGAACCACATACCTCTAGGCTTCTGGTCATGTGAGGAAAATAAGCCCTCATTTGTTTACATCACTATTACTTACAGCAAAAAGTATTCCTAATATTATATCCAAATTGTTTCGGTGTGTTCATTCACTTGCCCAATCACTGATTTATTTAATCACAAAGCATATGCCATGGGCTAATTACAATGGAGGATAGGGAACTATGACCATGATCAAGACAGACATAATTCCTGGCCTCATGATTTTCTTAGCTTGGCAGAGAAAACACACTCTGAACAAGTGTGACGAGCCAGGATGATGACCAGAGGAAAATGTAGGAATGCTATTAGAGTTTAGGACAAAGCTAGCTAGCCTGGGTCAGCACCAAGGAAGTTCCTGAAGTCCAGTGGACCATTTAGGGTTAAGTGGGAATAGAGCCCAAACTTCGGTGCCTCAGATAAGAGAAGTTTTTCATTTTCTTTTCTTTTTCTTTTTCACGTAACGACCCTTGGCTCTGCCATCCTCAACATGTGGCTTTCCTCTCTGGATTCAGGATGGCAGCTCCTGCAGGTGCCACTCCCCAGCCAGGAGGAAGAGGGGAGGGGAAGCGAAGGGCAATCAGCTCCCCTTCAAAGATGACATCCTGCAGTTGTATGTGTGTCCTTAGGTATTGCTTCTGCCCACGTCCCATGGCCAGATCTTAATTGTGTGACCACCTTTAGCTTGGAAGGGAAGCTTGGGAGTGTAGTTGTTACCTAGGCAGCCAGGTGACAGCTGGCACTCAGGGAGGTTCTATGCCTGAAAGGAAGATGGGGAAGTGGTCCTGAAAGATGGTGAACGGTCATACCTGGTAAAGGAGTGGGGGACTTTCCTCTTAACCCTGAAAGCAATGGGGAGCCACCAAAGGGTTTCAAACAGGAAGTGTACAGTCATATTTGTGTCTTTATTTTATTTTATTTTAAAGATTTTATTTATTTATTCATGAGAGATGTACAGAGAGAGGCAGAGACATAGAGGAGAAGCAGGCTCCACACAGGGAGCCGGATGCGGGACTTGATCCCAGGCCCCCAGGTTCACAACCTGAGCCGAAGGCAGACGCTCAACCACTGAGCCACCCAGGTGCCCCAGTTTTTAAACACTGTAGCAGAAGACAGTGGGCAGTAATGAGGCTGTTGCTGAAAATCTAATGATAATTGTGACCTGGACCCAGTGGGGATGGACAGAGGGCATATGGATCCAGGCACTATGACCAACAAAAGTTTTTTATAACAAAGTGTGACAAAGACTATATGGGATTCCAACTTGTGTTGAAGGCACATGACATCTCTATTCATCCCTGTTTTCCATGGGTCAGGGGTCTTCAGAGTCCCTCAGCCTCATGGTGTCATTTTAGTGAAACTAAATGCGAGTAACCCGAGTTGATATCATGAGGCCAGTCAGCCGTAATTTCTAGTGGAGCCAACCTTGTAACAGGGTCAGGCTATGCTCAGCTATTCTGAGGTGAGCACAGGGGGTGGGGTGGCGGGCATTTGCAAGCCATCTCAAGTGGTCGAGCCCAGGGTCGATATTAATGGTCAAGAAGGCCATTGGGGGTGAATGGCCTGCGTCTGGAAAGAGCCAGTTGGCTGCCAGAGGGGCCGTGGCCTTCGTGGCTCTGGGAGCCTCCGCCCACGCTCTATGCCTGCAGAGCTGGCTTCTGGGAACTGGGCAGGCACAGATGAGAGACATCCACCGGCGAGCTTCATTGTTGTCCTTCTGGGAACTCATCCCCATGAGAGCAAAACCTCTGCAAAAGAAGAAAAAGGTAGATCCTAAAAAAAGACCAAGCAGCAAAGGCCCATTTGAAAAAAAAAGGATCAGACAACTGGAGAAAGCCAGCTAGGAACTAATTCCCACTGACAATTTTATTATACCTGTGAGGCTCTTAGAGAAAACAAGACGGCAGCCTCTCCTGGAGCTTCCCTTTGAAGAGAGTGAGTGGAGAGCTCTGCTTCTGAGGAAGTGGTCCCTACAAGCATGGAGAGCATGAGATGGAAGGATCCCATTACGCCAATGCCTGAGGCCCAAGAGCTCCATGCAGAGGCCACCAAGCAGGACTTCAATTTGCTCCCCTCTGAGAGAGAAGGGCCGGGTCACAGGCCACCAGTGTGCAGCTACCAGCCCCTGAAGGTGGGTACCCCGACATTACCAAGGTGTACTCACAGGTCGACTTTAAGAGGTAGAGCTGTTGGCAGCTGCCCGAAACCACCAGGGTTCAAGTCTGCTTGTCACAGAACCAGGCATGCTGTGAATAAATATGTTTAATAAAGGCACCTGGGTGGCTCTGTCGGTTGAGCATCTGACTCCTGATTTCGGCTCAGGTCATGACCTCAGGGTCCCTGCATCAGGCTCTGCATTCGGCAGAGTCTGCTTCTCCCTCTCACTCCACTCCTACCCCCACTCACACACACTCTCTGTCTCTCTCTCTTTCTCTCTCTCAAATCAATAAGTAAATCCTTTAAATTAAAAAAAAAAAAAAAAAAAAAAAAAAAGGCCATCTGGCCCGAAAAGCACATGCTAATGTATCTATTCTCAATGAAGTGGCACTTGAGAGGTGCTTGAAGGACCAGTAGGGTGACTTCAGACATGTCCCAGAAAGGACATTCAAGGCTCTCCCCAGCGGCCTCCACTCTTCCTTTCCAGCCTCCTCTCTGGAGCAGATGGATATCCCAATCATTTTAATATGGACACTTAGCTTTAGTTTTTCTTACCTTTCTCTGTCACACTTGAAGGATGAAATGCCAATATTTTTTTCATCTCCCGGAAGATCTGAAGATTAACATTTCCATGCCTCTGGGGAAAGCAGGTTTCTCTGGTGGCTGGTGTTCTGGGCCTTACCCAAGATGCCACGAAAGAGCGAGAAGCATGGTGAGAATTGGAAGAAGACGCTGAGTGTTTACAGAAGCAGAACTTCCTAAGAAGGTGGGGAGGAGAGAGGACTGTGGAACCAGGAAAAGTAAGCATTCGGTCCCCTGTCCCCAGCAGGGCCCTGGGAGGGATGGTCCCGGTGGAGGGAAGGTGGTGCACTCTGCAGGGCTGGGTCCCTGGGATCGGATCCCCAGTAAGCCCCAAGTTCTCAGGTCCCAGGCAGGCCTGAGAAGAGTCCCCTGCCATCAAGGACTCTACAGAAGCAGAGAGAAAAGCCTCTCCAAAGTGACATGTGTGCATTAATGACCAGCAAAGGCCCCATCCCACATGCCTTGGCACTATAGATAGCTCCGTGCCGGGGGTGGGTCAGTGGAACCCCAGGAGAAATAAGATTGGATTTCCCTGCCGGCTCAACAAGGTGGGGACTCAGAGTGAAGATTAAGGAGATTTTTCAGAGAGGTTTCGGAGGAAGAGAGAATAAGGAAATGGGACCCTTCTGGCACCCCTGGGTGCACAAACTGAGATTTGTGCTTGCTGTATCTCCTATTCCTTTCTGGAAGAACCCTGGCCTTGCTGCCCAGATAGAGGTTCGTTCCATGTCCCCTCCTTACTTCCATGGGCCACTTGAGTGGCAGCACCCTCTCACTCCCTGCACCCACAAAGTCCTCTCCCTCCCTGCTCTGAGGCTTGCAGCTCATGGTGTCACCCATTTGACATACGGGTATGGTGAGTTCTCTGATGATGCCGGGACTTGGCTCCCCACCTTGGCCAGGAGCTTCATGAAGGTAGGAGACATGATCCTTTCTCCTAACCCTGGGCCGATCACTAGAGGCCCTGCCTGGTGGAGAGGCTTGCAGGGCCCAGAGTCTCAGCAGAGGCTCCCATCCTTTGTCAGCCTCTCATCACCTCATCCACGCTACAGGACTTGCTGCCACACGTGCCCGACAACACCGTGTCTAAAGACCCAGCTGCCTCTGGGATGACCCTGTGACCCAACCAGCAAGTGGGTGTTGTGATGTCCCCCCTCCTCCAGGACAAGGCTTGCCTACCTGCTTCCTCCTCCGCCTGCCATAGATGGGCAGATTTTGCTGGAGCCTGATGCTGACAAATGAACTCACTTTGTGCTAAGAGGCTCTGAGGTCTGTGTACACCAGGAGCACAGCAGATGTAAACACTGGCGGCCTCTCTTCCCCAGCTAGATAAACTTCAGGCTTTCAGGACAAGGCACTGCCCCAGCACACTCACAGTGTTTAACCAAAATGTCAGCTACAACCCATACTCTTGGCAGAAGCCACCTCTCCCTCTCCCAGCTGAAGGCCCAGATTCTGGGCCACTGATGCGGAGGCCAGGGAGCGGGGGTACAGAGCTCATCTCCGAAATGGGCCAGCCTGGGACCCTCTGCTGTATGGACGAAGGGTAGCTATCTGCGAGGAATAAATCCTGTGATGACCCTGATGTCCTCCAAAAGCCCTGCCTGACCTATGAAGACATGTCCTTTTAAAGTTTAGATCCTGTGAAAATCAGAATGTTACTCCCTCATCCCTGACACGGTGATATTTTAAACCTTTTTTTTTTTTTTTTTTTGGTGTTTGTCGTTCATTAGTTCACCTGACATTTATGGAACATCCACTTGGTGCTGATTGCCAAGCACTGTACTGCCCCACCCCGGCAAAGCTGCCTCAAAGGCCACATTAGTGCTCAACACACTAATTTAAGGCTTTCATACCTATGTAAGGTATCAATAGATGATAGATAGATAGATAGATAGATAGATAGATAGATGATAGAGATGATTCCTCATCCCTCACCCCTGAGTCATATTTTAAATGTAATCCATCATTATCATTCAACTAACATTTATAGGAGCCTTATGATGTGCTGGCCAGTCTCCTAGACACCGGACATAAGACACAATCCAGGACACCCATGTGACAGGGAGGGGACCCCAGGTTGATGGTCGTGATAGGTCTGATAGAGAGGAGGTGGGCAGGCTGGTAGAGGCTGTGCCAGACAGAGGTTATCAGAGTTGGGGACCCACCTCACAGGCTTTGGGGTCTGGGGCAAGTCTTCCCCTCTCGGAGTTCCCAGCCTTCTCCAAATGAAGAACTAGATCAGGGATCCTCTGAATTTCATGAGCCAAGAATTTCAAAACCTAACTGATGGAACCATGGAGGTCGCCAAGATTTTATTACACTGAGTAAGGAATTTTGGAGAAAAAGGAAAGCCAGCCTAGCAACTGCCATCTGCCATCACATTATTTCATAAAAGAAAGGACACTTTAGCCCCAAAGCAGGAAGGGTTAGTCTCAGAACGAAGGTTGGGCTTGCAAACTGGATTCACTTAGCCGAGTAAACAGCTCACTCCTTGTCATTGCTGTCCTCCTTCTGCCCGGTCCAGGTGAGCTGGGGCTGCCTAGATGCCCCGAGGCACCAATGTCCCACGGTGCTGTGCATCACCTGCTGGAGCCATGACCAAGTGGCCGAAGCCCAGCACCATCTCCAGGCCGAAGACATGGTCAGATGACTTCCAACAGCAGGGATTAAAGGAGCGTCCAGCCCATATCACTGGAACCCCCTTTTCTGTTCTATCCACTTCCTTCATCCCTGCAGCTGTCCATCTCACCTGTCTTCCAGATGCCCTGGAAAGCCTTCCTGCCCACCTCCAGCCTTCAAGCCTCCTGGGGCCAGGTAGCACGAATCACGAGGAGCACCTAGGAGCACATGCCCTACGTCATGAGGAAGGCTGCCGCTCAGCAGGGTGGACACGGTCCTGTGCTTCCCAGACCCCCTTCGAGCCGCTGGCATGTCTCTGCAGACTGTCAGCTGTCACCCACTTCAGCCCATGTCTCGGCTGCAGAGCGCTGCCTTGTCCAAGGTTCCCGTCCTTTCTTGGGGGCGGCCTACATGCAGTGACGGGTGGATGGCCACATTTGCCCAGCACAAGGCAGCACTCAAGGGCCACTCCAGTTCAGAGCAACCAGCCCAGCGGGGTTGTGTCATCCATCACAGATCAGCTCACTCCTCCTCCACCCACTCCTGCTTCTCTCCCCTCCCTTCCCCAGGTATCATCCCAAAGCACCCTCCCACACCCTCTAAACACCCTGCCTCTAAAGTCAGAATCCGAGTTGCTCACCAGGTACCCAACCTGCACCACTGGCTCAGCCAATTGGCCAGACCCCATGGGCAGCCTTTCCCCCTCCCCCACGTCCTGGTGGAGGGACCTTCCCATACACAACCCTCCGTGAGCAAACTGGAGGCTTCATGTGTCCATAGGAGCTAAAGGACCTTAGATTTCTTTTCTTGTTTTAACAAAGACTAGCCTTCAAGACGCCTGTCTAGTGATGGACCCATCAGGCCAGCTCTGAGCAGCACGTGCACAGGTTTATAAATAAGTTAATTTAAAAATAAATAAAAATAAATAAATAAGTTAATTAAATCTTTTAAAAAAGAGAACATGACTTAAGGGGAAATGAAAAGTCTTAGATTTAATAGCTCCAACATTGAATCCCCTTACATATACATCAAAAGTGGTGGGATGTTGCAAGAGGAAGACCAAGTACGATTCCGGGCTTCTATAACTGGTGGCATGCTCTCAGGTTCCCAGCCTGGCACTGTCGCTTGCACCTGAGGCTCAACAAATTCTGGCTGCCCGGGAACAAGAGGGAGAAGAGCAAAGAAGCCCCAAAACTGAGTGGGTGCTGCTGCCATAGCCAAGAGATGTCAAAGGCAGAGGCCCGGGGACACCTGGGTGGCTCAGTGGTTGAGTGTCTGCCTTGGGCTCAGGTCGAGATCCTGGGGTCCTGGGATTAAGTCCCGAATCGGGCTCCCTGCAGGGAGCCTGCTTCTCCCTCTACCTATGTCTCTGCCTCTCTCTCTCTCTCTCTCTCTCTCTGTCTCATGAATAAATAAATAAATAATCTTAAAAAAAAGAAAAAGGCAGAGGCCCATCAGCCAGGGACAGACATCTAGAGGATGGTGGCCAACTGCAGAGAGGGAACAGGCCTCTGCTCCATGGCCTGGCCAGGGCTGGAGCCTCTTGCATCGGGGGCCGAGGCTGGGAGGGCCCCTCAGTGCACACACCCCCGGGAGGAGTAGGGACCCAGCAAGCAGCCCTGCTCAAGGAGCAAGGCAGGGTCCCCTAAAGACCACACACACCTAGCGCGGCAGCACAGCAGAGCCACCCCGGTGGTGAATGAGCACCTTCCGCTGTTCTCAAGCCGCACCCGCAGGGACCGCACGCCCGAAGGTGTGCACAGGTGCACCAGCGCTTACACACATCAGCTACACGCAGTAGCTTGGAAACAGCTACCTCACACAGTACCCGACACACATGTAGAGCTGGTGACCAAGAACAGATGCCTGTGGACAAACCCAACCAGCCCCTCAGGCCTTTGTGGGGGTCACAGAAGAGGCAGCGAGCCCCATCCTTGTCCTAAGAGAGTGAGGCCCCTGGACCAGCAGTATCAGTATCACCAGAGAACTTGCCAGAAGTGCTCCGAGTTCTGCTTCTCCCTCCTGCCGAGCCCTGAGCAGTCTCTGGGGCCTCCTCTGTGTCTACAACTCCCCTGTCATGCTTCCTATGAGCCGGCCCCAGTGCTAAATAGACCCTGTGCGCATTAGCTCATTTAAAACTCACAAACAGGGGCACCTGGCTGGCTTAGTGGTTGAGCGTCTGCCTTTGGCTCAGGTCATGATCCCAGGGTCCTGGGATCAAGTCCTGCATCGGGCTCCCTGCATGGAGCCTGCTTCTCCCTCTGTCTGTATCTCTGCCTCCCTCTCTGTGTCTCTCATGAATAAATAAATAAAATCTTAAAAAAAAAAAAAAACCCTCACAAATACACCATGAGATGTACACCTTGTTTCCCACCTTTGTTCAGATGACAAAGTCGAAGTTCGGTAACCTTAAGAGGCTTGCCCGGAGTAACCCAGGTAGCCCCAAACTCAGCCCAGCTCCCAAGAGTGGGCTCCTAATTGCTTTCTAGATGTAGCTCCTGGCCTGGGCTGAGTGTAAACAACCCCCGCCCACCACCACCACCGCCACCCACTGGGACTGTACCTCCATGCCCTCCCCCGCCACCCTCTATTTCCCCTGGGTCTCTTCCTGCCCAGGCATGCAGTCCTAAATCTTTTCTCAAGAGACAAGGCTGGGCCATCCAAACAGGGGGTGGGACAAGGGGCGGGAGCTAGAGCTGCACCTCGTGAGCAAAGCAGCGCCTCTGCCAAGGCCCTCGCCTGCCCGGCCTAGGGGAGCAGCAGGGAAGGCAGTGGCTCCAAGTGCTGGCAGTTGGCAGACTGGTGAGCATGTCCCAGACCACAGCCCAGCCTGCACCCCAAAGCCTGAACAGAGCCTGCTGTGCAGCTGACCCGTGGAACCCAAAGGCTGCCGCTGTGTGTTCATCTGATCCAGAAAGTTTCCCGAATGGGGGGACCTGGGTTTGAGTCCTGGCTTGTCACCAACTTACTGAGTGACCTGGGCTGGTCACATCCCCTCTTGGAATCTGTTCTTCCTTTCTGCAAAAAAGTGGTTGACTGATGATTTCCAAGGATGTTTCCTGCTGAAACTGTGTGTTGGATTCTAGATTTCCATGTGACATTTGGGAAGTCTGGCCAGGACATGGGAATCTGAAATGCGAACGGCTCTGGACCCGGCTGTCTGCTCAGCCCACTTCATCTTCACTTGAAACTTGGGAGTGATCCCCTCTGTGTCCTCCCGTGCCCAGCTCTGCACCTACTCCTCTCTCCCCTACGTACTCACGCACCCAAGAGGGTTTCTCTTCTATAGCATATCTGGACAGGGCACCGGTGCTCAGGAGGAGCGAGGAGTCAGGCCCCTGGTCCCAGACCCAGGGGCAGCCATGGGGGCCCATGCCATTGTGACTGACGCCAACATCTCGTCCAGCCTTGAGAACAACACCACGGGCATCACGGCCTTCTCCATGCCCGGCTGGCAGCTGGCACTGTGGGCCACCGCCTACCTGGTCCTGGTGTTGGTGGCCGTGACGGGCAATGCCACGGTCATCTGGATCATCCTGGCCCATCAAAGAATGCGCACAGTCACCAATTACTTCATCGTCAACCTGGCCCTGGCTGACCTCTGCATGGCCGCCTTCAACGCTGCCTTCAATTTCGTCTACGCCAGCCACAACATCTGGTACTTTGGCCGTGCCTTCTGTCATTTCCAGAACCTCTTCCCCATCACAGCCATGTTCGTCAGCATCTACTCCATGACCGCCATCGCCGCTGACAGGCAAGAGGGGGCGGTGGGGAAGCTATGGGAAACTGTCTCACTTGGTTGGGGCTCAGACAGGGCTGGTGACTTGCCTGCAGTCACACAGCAGGTTAAGGGTAGAACTTAGGGAACCGCCTCCCAACCGGATTGTGATCCAAAAGTATGCCTCCCGAAGGCAGGAAGCCGTGGAACCAAAGCAGGCAAAGTTGAGGTTAGACACAAGGAAGACCTTGGCACTAGATGGTTGTTCAAAGCTTTAGGGAGAGAACGACTGTGTTTAGGGACGTTCTGGAATGTTCTCTGGAGGTGATCCTTTGTGTGTGTGTGTGTGTGTGTGTGTCTTCCTTTTACTACAAGGAAATTGCTTAGATTTTTGTCTATTCTTAGATGTTTTGGAGGGAGACTTTAATATTGCATACAATTACCACGTAATTATAATGGGTCCAGTTATTTTCCCAATGCTGTTCTCAGGGGGCTGCAGGCTGTGACCTTCTGCTGATGGCTGCAGGGAGGGATGGAGGAGGGCTCTGTGGGGCCATTTGAAGCTGGTTGGGGAGGGCAGGGAAACGTTTGGACTCAGAAGGAGACTGTGTGACCCTAGAGGAGTATGGTTGAGCCAGAAAATGAAAAGGGACACTGAAAGTCATCAGGTGTGTGTGGGAGATGGGACACTCCCCGGGGACCCTCAGAAACACAGCCCCCGTGTCAGGATGGTTTAAGGAGGCATGATGCCCACTGGCCACACCCACCCCCCTACCCCCGGTCTCCATCCCCAACTACCTGCCCAGCAACACAGAGCAGCTGGCTTTTCTGCTCTGGGCAGTTTTTCTATAGAGTTTTCCTAAGGATTTTGTTTAAGAAATGTATTTCTACTGGTCAAAAATGAAAAGTTCGAAAACCATTTGCGTAGGCCAAGCTTGATTTTTGTATCCGGGGCCCCTGAGCCTAGAAACAAGCAGGATTGATGGCAAGTCAGGGGCAGGACCAGGGGCCCAGAACCCAGGCCTCTCCACTCTCAGTAAGAGGCACATCCCTCACCACCCGATCACAATCTCCAGCCCTACCAGAAGCACCTTGGTCCCCCTGGACGTTTCTGCAAATCCACTAGCATTTCCTTTTCATTCACTCAACAAATATTTGAGTGTTCCCTCTGCTTCGGGCACTGGGGAATGTACACCAGTGGGAAAAATAGTCCTTGAAGTCAGGCTCCAAGGAACAACCATATCTGGGGCCGGGGAAGGCTGTATATGGACTGGAGAGGGCAGGTGGGAGCCAGGAGACGAGGCAGGAGGCTGCTGAGTAATAATCCAGGTGAGAGACGATGGTGCTCAGAGATCCAGGCCAGAACAGTGAAAACTCATCTATTCATTTCTTCATTCCGATGTTCCGTGCCGGCAACGTACAGACGCTGCTCTGGGCATTGGGGAGAAAAACAGCCAAAGATGCCTGCCCTGGTGAGAATTTAAATAACAAACACATGAATAAACTGTACGTTGTATTTTGAGGTCACGGGTGCTGAGGGGCAAGGGGACCTGAGGTGCCCAGCTGTGTGTCAGGGTCGGGCGGGGGCAGGTTGTAGTAAGAGACCGGGTGTGGGGTGGACCCTCCTGCGGGGTGGGTTTTTGGAGGGTAGATGGAAGGAGGAGGGGAGAGAGAGAGTGAGCCGCATTAGCTCTGGGGAAGGAACATTCCAGGGAGCAGCAGGGCCCGCGGCAGGATCACCCCCGGTGTGCATGAGGAGCCCCAAGGAGGGCCGTCCTCCCGGAGACAGCGTGGAAAACCTCCGGGCTCACGGAGTCGGCACTCACCTTATGCCCCAAACACCCAGATGTGACCCCCTGCGCAGGCCAAGGATGCCCTACTGTCCTGGCCTTGTCTCAAGGTTCGGATCAATCCCAGAGAGAAATGGGTCATCCCAGACCAAAGCCACTTCTGGTGGATTTCAAGGAAACAAGTAGATGGGGCTACCCATGCTTTCAAACCCCAACCCCCTGCTGCCTGCAGGTGCTTCTCAAGCATCTCAAGCCAATCCCAAGAGCGCGATGACTTCAGTCCCACTTTACAGAAGAGGGAAAAGCTCGAGGGAGCCTTGGGTTGTTTGCTCAGGACTCTACTGGAAGGTAGTGAAGTCAGGACTCAACTTCCAATCAGTATGAATCCAAAGTCCCAGACCCGCCCCTCCACTGGCTAGTCACCTGCCTCCTCTGCGGGGAGGGGACACTGAGGAAATGGCCACCCCTCCTGTCCTGCTGACACACTCAGCTGGGGTCCAGGCTGCGAGGGGCAGAGCTGGCCCAGGGCCCAGCCACGGTCACAGAAGGGGGTCAGTGTCTCAGGGAGAGGAGGAAGGGGTCACCAATCATCTGGTGCAAACTCCAGGAACCTGTGACGGCAGACTGTGCACAGAAATCCCAGGGGCCGTGAGCTTCCCTGAGGGTGAAAAGTCACCCCAAAGGGAGGCAGCACCCCACATTTTGCTGGGACTCCAGCCCCGATGGAAACCACAGACCCCTCTGCTGCGCAGAAATCTCAAAGGGACCGCCTGTAGCCATCGCTACTTAAAAACGACAGTGGGTTCCAGACCCGCCGCTAGATCTTGTTGTTTAGAGAGTTGATAAAGAAGTGTATTTCTATGTCCCAAACGTACATATTTTAAGATTTTATTTATTTGAGAAACAGAGACAGAGTGAGCAGGAGGGGGAGGGAGAAGGGATCTGAAGCCGACTCCACGCTGAGTGCAGAGCCCTACATGGAGCTCGATCTCACAACCGAGAGCAGGACCTAAGCCGAAACCAAGTCTGACCCTTCACCAGCTAGCCACCCAGACGCCCCTATTTTATATTTTGACAACTGTATTTGAGTATAACTGGTTGTCTTTGTAATCTTGTGTAATTTATTCATGCAAAAACCATATTCTGAGGAGGGCACGTGGGCTTCACCAGGTGGCCAACAGGCCCATGACGCAGGGAGCCCCAGCTCCAGGCCCATCCCCTCCCTCTTCCGAGGCAGCAACCTAAGCCCCAGGTCACACAGCACCGCACAGTAGAGGCAGTATAGGGGCAGAGGTGGGGCCCTGTGTCTTTGGTGGGTGGTGCTCTTTGGATCCTTTGGCCTTGGAAGCAGGCGGCTACCCCACTCTCTCCCTTCCCCAGCCCGGGCACTTCTCGGAGGCCTCAGCCCCACTAGGCTCCAGGACATGCCCACAGTGGCCTCAGAGGTTCTGGAAGCAGAGGGGAGATACATAACCTGGCTCAGAGCCAGTGCTACCTCTTCCAAGCTGGTTCCTCCACTTCTCCAAGCCCTAGTCTCTTGGTGCAGGAAATGGAGAGACCAACCCGTGCCTGAGACAGTCGATCACCAGGCACCGGGGTGCCAAACAGCAGCTCGAATCCCCACAGATTCCCCAGAGAGAGGCAGGAGCTGAGGAGACAAGCCTGCTTCTGGCTGACTTCTTGGAAGAGGTGGCCTTTCAGTTGGACTTTAATGAATCCAGAAGGGAAGAAAAAATTTTAGGCTAAGGGGGAAGAAATACCCCCACAGAGGGTCACACAGGTAGGGCCGTTCCTTGACCAGAGAGAGCCAGGGCAGGTGCGGGAAGCAGCGACACAGGGGGCTGGAAAGTGCGTTGGCCGTGCGCAGAGGGCCTTGAATGCTGAGTTTAAAGGTTTGGACCTGCTCCGTTTGATAATGTAACCACGGCCGTATGTGCCTATTTACTTTGAAATTAATTAAAATTTAAAATTCAGGGACCCTGGGTGGCTCAGTGGTTGAACGTCTGCCTTTGGCTCAGGTTGTGATCCCGGGATCGAGTCCCACATCGGGGTCCCCTCAGGGAGCCTGCTTCTCCCTCTGCCCGTGTCTCTGCCTCTCTGTGTGTGTTTCTCATAAATAAATACATAAAATCTTTTCAAAAAAATTTTTAAATTCAGTTCCTCAGTCAGATTAGCCACACTCCCAGTGTTTGTAGCTGTGTGTGGTTAGTGGCAACTGAACAGGACAGTACATAGAGTATTTCCACCACTGAAGAAAGCAAGTGGGCAGCACTGGTTTGGGCTTTGTCGGGGTGACTGTCAGGCTCTGCTAAGGCTTCTGAGCAGAAGAGAGACCGGCACGGGGCAGGGGGCTCGGCTGGGCTGAGCTACAGGCAAGTGTCCCGAGTGGACCACTCTCTTGTGACCATCTGAGAGCAAGTCCACCCTCAGAGGGAAGCAGTGAGGTGGGGCCTGGGCTGGGGTTTTGGCTGCTAGAGTGCTGTGTGGCTGTGGGAGAGTAACCAGCCCAGGTGGCTCTCTGCAGGTCCCCAGCAGCAGTGAGGGGTGGGGCGGGGGGTGATGGGGCTACAGGGGAGACACAGGGGATGGGGATGGCTCTGATGGGAGGCTGCCCACCACTCACCCAGCCCTCTGCTCACAGGTACGTGGCCATCGTCCACCCCTTCCAGCCCCGGCTCTCTGCCCCAGGCACCAGAGCGGTGATTGCTGGCATCTGGCTGCTGGCCCTGGCCCTCGCCTTCCCCCAGTGCTTCTACTCCACCATCACCATGGACCAGGGCGCCACCAAGTGTGTGGTGGTGTGGCCTGAGGACAACGGCAGCAAGATGCTCCTTTTGTAAGGCCCTGGCGGGGGGGGGGGGGGGGGGGGGGGGGCACATGCACATGTGTGTGCGGGTGCATACCCCGGAGAATGTATGTGCGTGCACACGTGGGTGTGCACATGCGTCTGTGAGGGTGTTTGGGATTGTGTGAAAACACAGTTGGCGCTTACCAAGAGTCAGGCTTTGCATACACGAAGCCCTTCGATTCTCTAACCCTATGAGCCACGCATGCATGCTTCTTCCCATTCTTCGGATGAGGGAACCGGAGCGCTAGAAACTAAGCACTGTGCCCAAGGTGGCACAGCTGGCAGGTAGTGAGGCCACGGGCCGTCCTGCCCCACGCCCACCACGTCCCCGCCACCCCGCGGCTCAGACAAGGACTGTCCTCGTCCTCGGATGAGGATGTGAACGTGTGCCCGTGTGCACAGGGTGCTACCGTGCAGCTGCGAGCGCGGGTGTGCGCGCAGGTGTGTCTGGGGGAGGGGCACTGGGCGCCCAGGCCACAGAGGGTCGCGGTCGCAGGCGGGGAGAAAGGGCAGGGCCGGGAGCCCGGGACGTTCGGCGGAGGCGTGGAGCCTGCCTGTCTCCTACTGCCGAGCCGGCGACCCGGGGGCAGTCCTCTTCCTTTCCCGGCCTCAGTGGGTCTAGCAGAGGCTGGAGACCTGCTTGAGGCTCGCGGCTGGCGCGGGCGGGAGGCCGGCTCCGCTCTGCGGGCTGCTCTCGGGCGGGGCCCGCGGGGGCCGGGCCAGGGCGGCGGCGGCAGAGGCGGGACCCGCAGCGTCAGCGCAGCCCCCGGCGCACCGCGGACCCCGTCCGCGCAGGTCAAGCAGGCGACAGCTGCGAGCAAGCCCGGAGGCGGCGGATTTGGCCCCGCCCAGGCCCGGCCGCCGCGGGGGCGCACGAGCAGGCGCTGAGCGCAGGCCCCGCCCCGCCCCGCCCCGCCCCACGTGGCCTCCGTCGGGCCCCCGCCCCACGCAGGAGAGGGCCCCGCTGGGTGCCCCTCGGAGCCGGGGAAGACGCCTGAGAAGCCGGGTCCCGGGGACCGAGGGGTTTGCGGGGCGGGCCCTGCCTGCGGCCCCCGCCCTCCGTCCGTGCACCCCCGCTCTGCAGGCCCCGGGGCCCCCAGGCAGGTGTCGGGGGGCTATTCTGTGCCTGACCACTGGGGGGCAGTGTTTCTCCACCTTACTACAGGCCTCTCGCCCGAGAGGGGGACCCGTATTCACTCTGGGGACCCCGCCCGGGCTCTGTGGCGATGGGGAGTCCCAACCCCGATTCAGGCACCGAGGGGACACAGGGCAGATGTGCGCTCGGAAGGCGATGCTCCGGTGTTACCTAGAATTCTGCGAGGATCTGGGGAAAGCCTGGTTTTATGAGTGCAAATGTGTTCCTTGTTCTCGGTGGAGGAACTCCTGGGATTTAGATTGGGGGCTGCATCCTCACAGGCTCCCATCCTGGCTGTGCAGGCATCTGATGAGATTACAGGTGCCCTGTCCAGGAAAGTGCAAGTGAACCTCCCCACACCCCCAAAATCAAAATACGACAAAGCCCAGGCTCTGAGAGGAGGCAGTTCTGATTTTTGGCAGATTCCCGAAGCCGATCCCCAGGGCTCTTTGGTTTGGTGCTCCCTTCTGGGTAGGACCCGAGCCCAGAGTGAACTCCTATCCTGAAGCAGATCCCAGGAAAGAATGAGGCAACAGCGAGAGAGAGAGGTCACTCCTACTTGGGAAGGATCTTAGATTACCTCCTCATTTTACAAATGGGGAAGCAGACCGAGGAAGAGGTCGCACTTTGAAGTTAGAGTCTGAGCAAGAGCTCAGTTCTGATGTCACAGAGCTGGCCTTCGGTGGCAGGGAGATCGTTGGGGTGATTACATCTCTAGAGCTGTTTCCTAGGCCACAGGCCTCCTGAACCTCTCTGAGCCTGTTTCCCCCTCCAGACACTGAGGCAGGTAGCCCTGCTGATCCTCTAGCTCCATCTAGCTCAGACTCTCTGTGACCTTACAATGAAGGTAACATGAGAGGGGCCTGGCCTTCGCTGCTCCTCCCTGCCCTTACCTGCTCCACAGGGCATCTAGGAGTCCCCAAACCTTCACTTATGAGCATACTTGCCCAAAGGGCAAGTAAGCGGAATTCTAAAAACAGACTTTAGAGAAGATATTTGCCAAAGCCACCCACTCCTCTCCCTCTGGGTGGTGGCGCCTCTTGAAAAGGGGCCCAGCAAGGCTGGCACACAGGATGTGTGGGGCGGGGCCTTGGGAACACATCAGCCCTCCTAGAATAAGGTCACGTGGCAGGGCCGTGGGTCTCAGGCCCCTCCACCACGTGCCCATATCTGGGCCTCGTCCGAGAGTTGCTGCAGCATCACTCAGAAACCAGAATGGACAGGACACCTCTCCTTTACACTTTCCACAAGGAAAAGAAACTGCTCAACACAGCCCTCCACAGGCATTAGATGAGAAATCGTCAGTGTGTTCTGGGCCACTTGCTCCAAGGTGGTGCGAGAGAAAGCCTGCTGACGTGAGCCATGCTCCCAACCCAGTGCTGATGGGCAGGAAGAGACAACCCGTATCACGTACAGTGTGGCACTGTCGCCACTGCCCCCTTCCCCGATAAGGGTGTCGGTGCAGGATGGAACCGTATCAACTCCAGAAAATCTACCTCTCCAGACGGACAGACGCAGCTATAGATTATATATATCATCTATCCAGTGTGTATGTGCAGAGACGTATCATATACACACAAATGACCCGGGAAGAAAATACTCTATATTGTTAATATTTGTGAGAATATAATAAGTAATTTTACTGCCTCCTTTGTATTAATGTATAATGGCATCTTAAAGGTTAAACGAATGTACTATTTGGTTAACTTTTTCATTCCTATTTATTTCCTTTTTTGGTAGCATTTGTCTATCACCCGGAGGAATGCAGAGATAAAGCTGGTGTCCGTCTTGCAGCAGGGGACGCCCTCTTTGGGCATATATGCTAGCCAATGTCGTTCTCTTTTTCCCTTTAAATTAAAACAAGGCTTTGGGAGGCGGCCCAAGGGGGTGGGGGAGGGCAGCCGGAGTTGGCTCAGGGGGCGCACGGGGTCAGGGGGACAGAGCGCGGGCGGATGCCCAAGTCGCTCCCGGCCGTCCGGTGCCCAGCCCTTGGCTCTCCCTCCAGGTACCACCTGGTGGTGATCGCCCTCATCTACGTGCTGCCTCTCTTGGTGATGCTCCTCGCCTACAGTGTCATCGGCCTCACTCTCTGGAGACGCGAGGTTCCCAGGCACCAGGTGCACGGCGCCAGCCTGCGCCACCTGCGAGCCAAGAAGAAGGTGGGCGCCGGGGGCGGGGGCGGGGCTCGGCGGGGGCGGGGCCGGACCGGACCCCGCCCCTAAGGGGGAGCTGTTGAGGATAAGATGCCCCTAACTTGCCCTTGTCCCAAGTCCCTGGCCAGAGTTTGAGTTCGTTGTTCCCAGGAGGATAGACTGGCCTTTGGCCAAATGCGAAGTTAAAGGAAATTACCCAGAATGTTACAAGAATCGGAGAATCCTAAAGCCCCATAGAATCTCAGAGATCTTAGAATGATAGATTCTCAAAATCTTAGACTTTTTGCATGATTGGAGTGTTGAATTTAAGAAGCCCCACAGAACAACGGGAGGCTCCTGCCTAGAATCACAAGAGAATTCTCAAATGCTGGAACTGCAGACCTCGGATGCGAGAGCGTGGAGACTGGTTTGGAATCCAGTTGTACCCAGTCTGCCTTGGATTTCCAACCCAAGTACCAGTGTCCCCTCCCCTCCCTGCCTATCAGAGCCACCCCAGGGTCCTGATGCAGCATTCTATGATTCAGACCTCCTCCACTCTCTCCCAATCAAAGCCTCTCTCTGCTGTGCCAGCTTCCTTCTAGGCATCCAGGGGAGGCAATGGTTAATCCTATCAGGTATCAGGTCAACATCTTGGCTTCACGTCTGCTATTGGGCACTTTCCATAGGGCCATTCCAGGAGGTAGTCAGATATGTGACACCGTCTGAGTGTCCCTCATAAAGACCCGGTCTCCACTTGCCATCATTGGCTTGTCCTCCATTCCTCATGGGGTACTGGGCCATGCTCACAGGGGCCTGCAGAGACCAGGCCATGAGGGGGGAAGGTCAGGGAACTGGCTCCTGGGCCGATGCTGGGGTCCCCGACTAGATTCTCACTACTTATAAGTAGAAGGGCTATGGCAGACACAGATCCCAGGGAGAAGGGCACTGGAGAACCCATAGCTGGCATAGGGGACCTCCCCCAAGGCTGGGCTCGGGTCCTCCCCTCACCCACACTCCAGGGAGGGGAGCTGCTCTGAGGGAAGGGGTCTGAGACACCTGCTAGATGAGGTGGCCACTGAGCTGGGTTTCAAGGTGTTGAGGACTTGAAAGAGAGAACATCAGTGTGGGCAGAGGTGCGGGGCCCAGGAGTCAAGGCAGTGTATGCTCCGGGGGACTGAGGGCTTCCCAGGCTGGTGTGAGGGGAGCCCTGGTGCCACCCTGGGAGGATTGGGGTGTGGTGCTTCCAGGCTGAGGTGTGACCTGAGCCTCTCCCGGCCCAGTTTGTGAAGACCATGGTGCTGGTGGTGGTGACATTTGCCATCTGCTGGCTGCCCTACCACTTCTACTTCATCCTGGGCAGCTTCCAGGAGGACATCTACTACCACAAGTTCATCCAGCAGGTGTACTTGGCGCTCTTCTGGCTGGCCATGAGCTCCACAATGTACAATCCCATCATCTACTGCTGCCTCAACCACAGGTGAGCCATCAGTCCAGCCCCCCTCTCCTCAGCCCTCAGGGACCCATGGCCTGGCCCCATCTGGGCTCCCCTGTGTAGCTGAAGCCTGTGTGCCCCCCTCCCGCATGGGGTTGCTGGCCTCAGAGTGAGCCCCCAGCACAATCCTCACTGTGTCTGGGCCTGGCCTGAGCCCCACCTCCTCCTGAAAGCCTGGTCCCATTGCCCAGGCCATAGTTCTGTCTGTCTGCTCCTGCTCTCTCCTCAGGGGCTTCATCTGGGACAAGAAGAGAGAAGGCAGGGACAGAGATGGAGGGAAGTGAGAGAATTGTGATTTTTTTTTGAGTGTTTATTGGGTGCCAGAATCCTCCATTGTCTCCTGAGAGGTAAAAAGTAGATAATAGGAGGAAGAGAGGCGCTATCCCCATTTTACAGATGAGGAAACTGAGCCCCAGAAAGGAAGATACCTCATCTTGTGCAGCAAGCAATGGAGCCAGGATTCCATGGATCCCCAAGGCCTATAACCTTGACCCCACATCACACCTTTCTCTTGATGCAGCTTCTAGGAGAACTTGGACACAGGACTGTCATGTCAGGGAGGGGCCCCTGGCCCTCCATGTCTGGGCATTGGTCACTCTTCTGGTGACACAGTCCCTGAGAGTCTGAACAAGTCTCCAGGCTCCACAGGCTAGGTTTCTGAAATAACTTTGGAATAATGCTCCTGGCGGGAGTCTTCATTCATTCAAAACATGTTCACGAGGGGCTCCGTGTGCCCTGCCCCAAGCACCTGGGATACCCCCCAGGTGCCACGATTTCTTGCCTCAGGGAGCTGACATTCTAGTGGGGAGACAGACGATAAGCAAGCGTGATGAGTAGATGAACCACACAGCGTATTAGGTGGTGCGTTTGATGGAAAAAAGGAAAACCAGAGCTGGGGATGGGAGGACAGGAAGTGCTAGATGAGGATTGAATGGGCCCTGCCACTGTGTGGGGAAGGGCTCTAAGCAGAGGGAACAGCCAAGGCAAGGGTCCTGCAGTCAAGGTAAGGCCTTGGGCCGGCACCCTGTCTGACATGAGGAGGCCAGCGGGGCTCTGATTTGGGAGACATGTACTCTGACTTCCTTTTAAAAGAATCAGTCCAGCAGTGTGTTGGCCCTGGACCACAGGGGAGGGGCAAGCACAGAAGCAGGCAGGTGGGGAGGTTATGGCAAGGATCAAGGTGAGAGGTGGGGGGGGGGGTGCGGTCAGACAGGGGTGAGAAGTGGTCAGAGTCTGGCTACTACTAAGGTAGAGCCAACAGGACCTGATGGAGGGGAGGTGGATGTAAGAGAAGGATGACTCACAGGTTCCAGGCCTGAGCAGCTGGAAGGATGGAGTTGTCAGTTGTCAGGAATGGAGAGGGGGATGGCCAAGGGGGGTGCGGTGGGGGCTGGGAGGGGGAGCCCCAGGGGGGACATTCTGAGTATGGGCAGAGGGGCAAAGGCCATGAAGCTCCCATGATAGAGGCATTTGTTGGGTCACACCATGGAATCCTGGAGAGCAACAAGGTGAAGAACCAAAGTCAGGCCTGTTTTGCAACACAGAACCTTGCGTCTCCTGGGGACAGTCCGGGGTCACCCAGGGTCCCCTTGATCTCTGCTCCTCTCCAACAGGCCAGTGTTCTCTCTCTGCCAGGCAATTTCCTCCACTGCCATCTGCTTCCCCTTCTGATTTACCTTTAGTGCAGCCATGGGGAAAGTTATTTTTTTTTTAATTTTCATTTATTTATGATAGTCACAGAGAGAGAGAGAGAGGCAGAGACACAGGCAGAGGGAGAAGCAGGCTCCATGCACCGGGAGCCCGATGTGGGATTTGATCCCGGGTCTCCAGGATCGCGCCCTGGGCCAAAGGCAGGCGCCAAACCACTGTGCCACCCAGGGATCCCGGGAGAGTTATTTTTTAAGAAAATACACCAAAATGTTGTAGCTCCCTGTACATGTTTTCTTGCAAAGCAGCCCCCTTGGGAGAGCATCCTTATTCCACCTAACACCACTGAAGCCCTAATTTCTTAAGACTCCACTGGAATACTCCTTTAGAAGCCAATTAACCAGTCAAATAAGAAAATGTGTTGTTTCTTTAAACTGTATTTGGTTTCTGTTTGTCTGTAATAACACATGGTCTACTTTGGCTTAATCACCCACTGCAATCACTAGATTTAGCCCCACATTCCTTCCAGGTGTTTCCAAAAATCAAACACACTCAGGAATGCATCTCTAACGAGACACCAAATAGTGACAGGCAATTAGGAATGAGAGGACGCGTCCTGGAGGTTGGGGGCAGCCACGCGGCAGTTCCCAAACTGTCCCCTTCACCCTTCCGCTCATGGTGACCCTCTGTCTCCTAGGTTTCGCTCTGGATTCCGGCTTGCTTTCCGTTGCTGCCCGTGGGTCACGCCAACTGAGGAGGATAAGATTGAGCTGACTCACACTCCATCCCTCTCTGCGAGGATCAACAGGTGCCACACTAAAGAGACTTTCTTCATGGCTGGGGAGACTGCCCTTTCTCCGGCTACCAATGGGCAGGCCAGGGGTCCCCAAGATGGGTTACCTGATGAACCCTGAAGCCCTGTGCCTGGTTGCTGCTGAGGCTTTGCACCCTTTGAGAAGCAGCCACTTGAGAGGTCCAGATCTGAAAGTTTGACCCATATGCCCCAGCCTTCACTATATCAGTGGAAAAACAAGATGGCTCCAGGAGCTCTGCAAGTAGATACTAACTCCGAGAGCGCCCAGCCACCCCTCCGGCCATGCTTCACAGCACCCAGGAAGAGTCCAAGAAGATAGTATGACCTAGCACTTCCCTAATCTGGGAGTTGCAAGCTCAGGTGCCTTTCTGGGGCATATAACTGAATGAGTGAATTGGATCCAGTATTTAAAAAAAAAAAAAAACTCCAAATGTGATCAAAGGCAACTGACTTCCAGCATTGGAGTAATGGGATGGTGGGAACTGGAGGGCATATGCCTCCAAATGAGACAGCAGCCCTGATCAGCTCTGGACAAATGTTGCCATGTGGCAATGGGAGCACACTGTTGCCACATCTTCTGAATCTTTTAAGACACACCAGGTATCCAGATTTGCAAGACTTCCAGACTTGTTAAATTTGGCTCACATTTTTATGAATATTGGCTAAACCAAACAAAACATACCTATGGACATAGGCACCCCCACCATGATACCGATTTATTCTTAGGCAAAAGACACAGGTAGGAAGCTTCTTATTTTGCAAAGCCCATCACCTATGAGTCGATCCCTGGCTTCTCTGCCTCAGCATCTGAACTCAGATCCAGGCCAGTGTAGATGGTGGTTAAAAGTCCAAAGGAGCCTCGGCTGTGTTGCCTCAGACAAGTCACTGTGACCCTCAGCCTCTTCTTCTCCCAGTGACAAAACTGCCCCACAGGGATGCTGCGAGGAAGACTGAAGGGAGGCCCATAAACTAGCATGCCGAACATATAAGAAGTGCTTAATGAGCAGCAGGGATGATTTTTTATCACCACCAAGCTAGCCATGGATGCCTCCAGGAAGTGAGCGGCAGCTGGCACCCTTGCTCCAGCAGCAAGAAGCTGGCTGGCAGGGATTGCCAACCATCTCGACTCCCAGGGAGCTCCAGGCCTGGCCCAGTCCACTCCGAGGACACACTTTTCCCTGCTTGCCCACTCACCCTGCACACCCCACTGCCCTTCCAGAAGAACCACGTGACACTGTAAATGCAGAGCAAGAGTTTAATGCTATCTGTGTTCCCCATGAAGACCCCTGTGCCATAGGCGCTGGCAGTGCCAAATAAAGGGACTCCCGCCTTAAACCAAGTGAACGTGCAACTAGTCTCAGGGGAAGCCATGTAGAGCCATAGCCCCAGCTTGGGAGAACCACATGGCACCTTGATCTCAGGGTGCAGGACACGGACTGATGTATGATGCACTGGTGGGTCATGGGGTGGAGCAGCAACCTCAAGGGGTAGGGATGAAAGGGTCAGATGAGGCTCCATTTCCTACAGAAGGCATTAATTTAAAATGGGAGAGGAGAACAGTGCAGGCAAGCTGCTCCCCTGGGCTGTTGCAAGACTTCATCTGTGTTAGAGCAGGGGCTATACACCATCTGTTCCCTTGGAGCTGGCAGCCGGTGGGGATGGCCAGTGATGCACTGTCCTCTCCTTAAACCCACACGGCCTCTGGGGGCCCAGGCTATCGGACGACAGAGGCCTTCCATCACTTTACCTTCTTAAAGGTGCCAGGTAAGACCATGGGGCTAGAGCAGGGACCTGGCCAGGCAGGTGCTGGAAAACAAGGGGCAAGGCTAGTGCTGTGACACTTCGTAGAGGGCAGAGACGTTATTGTACCAAACGAAGGCTGGGGGCTGAAGCACATAATCTTCATTTCAAACTCCCTCCCCTCCCCACCCAACCCAGGATCCCCAGAGCTTGGTCATCACACCATCCCCACACATCCTCCCCGCTCTCCAGCCACCAAGCATCACTCAGGTCTTGGAATTGGTACAAAGTTTACTAGGTCATACAACATGGCTCACAAAAGCAATGGGGAATTCCAATGAGGGCACTGTTTGTTGGTTTGGTTCCTTTTACCCAAATGGAGACAAGACACTTTCCCACAGAACTGCCCACCTCCCCCCACCCCCAAGACAGACAGAATGCAAGACTGTCACGAAGTGGCTCTGACCAGTTCCACGGACACACGACTCAGTGGCATGGACACGTCCTGATGGGATCCTCGGGACGCCAGACAGCAGTGGGTGCTGGGACGGGAGGAAGCAGCTAAGATGCCCCTGGGAGGAGGAGTCCCGGCAGTGTCTGCTGGTGATAATACATTTCACACAGGGGATGTGTCCCCAAGGACGGGCTGCAGAGGCCCCATAAGGCCTGGCGGATGGCGTGACTTTTCATCTTGGGCCAATAAATAACTCTGTCAGACGAATGCAGAGACTGGAAATGGGCGCCACTAAACTTCACACGTGGGGAGCGTACGACCAGGTTGAAATCAGATCATGCAGAGTGGCAGGGCAGGTGAGGAGGGGCCGGAGTGGGGAGAGATTATCAACAGCACACGCTCTATTCTGTACCCTACGTTATGCGCCATTAGCTGGCTCGGCTTCCCTCCCCGCTGCGGCGGTGGCGGGCTCTGGCGCCGGCGGCTCCCCCCGCACGGCTCACTGGGAGGGACGGGGTCACCGCCCCAAGAGAGAAGTGCTGGAAGGGCAGCAGGCTGGGGGCCGGTACTCTTAGCTGCTCGTCTCTTCCCGGAGCCGGACGCCCACCGCCGTGATGAGGGCAGCCCCCTTGCCGCTGCCGTCTTCGGACAGGAGGAAGGACACGTTACATTTTGGTGACAGTTCCTTCACGGTTTGGTACATGATTCTGGAGAAGCTGAAAACGACAACACAGGGGAAGGGTGAGTAGAGGAGATGGGGAGAAACGCTGGACCCACGCGAGGATGCCGCAGGACCCTGACGACAGGGGGACAACCAAGATGGGAGGGGCTGCTTAGGAGAGGACACTGGGTTTGCTGCCAATCCTACTGCCACGAGTCTTTGGCAGGTAGGAACAACTGAGAGTCTAGAAAGAAGTGACTGCATGGCTTATCAGGGCCGGGACACGAATAACGCACTGACACACCCAGCCCCAAAGCCCGGGGTGTCTGGAGGACCGGATATCAGGAAGGGTGCTAGGGCCTCGATGTGGCCCAGCACCAGGGCAGCTGGGCCGGTGACATGGAAACAGACACCGTGAAGGCCCCACTGTGCCCCGAGACCTCCCTGCTCATCACCATCCATGACCCAACACCTAGCATCATCAGAAGACAAGAGAGGCGGGCCCCAGTGAAAGATAATCTCGCAGTGACAGGTGACTCCGGGTCCCTACATGGCGGGCTGACAGTGAGAGCGCGACAGGCTGAAGCAGCTCAGGCGGTGGGGCTCTCAGCGGTGATGCCGACTGCCCTCTGTTGAGCCCCTACCAGAGCCTGTCCTACACCTTATATACTGATTTCCAGTCCTGCCCATGGCTGTCATCCCGTGAGAAAGACGACACTCGGCAGTGCAGCCTCCATACCATGGTGCCAGGATTACATCCAAGGTGTATGGCTCTGAATCTAGCTCTCAGCCCTGCCAGTGTGCTTCCCCAGGTGACGAAGAGGACAGCTATGATGGTGGGGAGGTGGGGGCAAGACAACCAGCTCCATCCCCAGCCGTGGCCGTGAGGCAAGCAGCTAACGCCTACAATGATCTGGGTGAGGTAGCTTTTAAGTACAGTGACGTTATGGCCCAGTTTACCTGGGATGGTCCCAGTGTAATTATTAGCGGCACTCTCCTCACTGGCAAAAGCACCCCAGTTTATATGATAAATAATATGGTCACTAGATTCCTAAGAGCCAAGCTTGGGGAGGTGAGGTACATGAAAGGGCAGGCGGGGCCAAATATCCTCCTTGGGCACAGAGTGTCAGGCACTTGACCATGACGAGGCCACTCCCCACCCCTCTGCCTGCCCTGCAAGCCTCTTGAGAAACTGATCTAGCAGGTGAACAAGGCAACGCGCCCTCCTCCCTCCATCCTTCACTTCCTCTCCCCACGTACCAAGCACAGCCTCCTGGGCAGGCTGCAGCTACCCAGCTGGACGGGGAAGCCCACACCCACCCTGGCCTCGGACTCTGCCTGGCCCAAGAGGGGGCCCAGGAGGAGTGGGGAGGGGGGCGTGCGATGCCACTGGCATGCGCTGACCAAGGGAAGCCACTAGTCTCCAAGGATCCCAGTTAAGCTCCAGAGCGGCTCATGCCCTGGACCAGGCAAGGCTCAGTCCCTGAATGCACAGCCTTCGTTCGGGTCCTGGTGAGGAACTTTCCTGGTGGGACTCCCATCCTGCGGTCCCATACCATCAGGGGACCTCGCCAGCCCAGGCAGCTCTGCCACTCCAACTGGAAGCCCCACTCACTGCGGATGAAGCTTGTAGAGTGTGCCATCCACGCCCACAGTCACGTTGAGGTGGTCCAGCCCTCTGTTCTCGCGGATCTTGTCCACCACGGCAGCCATGCCCGCACCACACAGCTGCGCGGCCCGCTTGGACACCACCCCGCACACGGTCTTGACGAGGATACTGTCGTCACAGGTGCTGTTCAGGCCCAGCTGCTGGAGGATGGCCCGGACCTGGAGCAGCGCTAATCGGTCACTGTGGGGGACAAAACCAGAGGGCTGGAATGAAGTGGGACTGCCCAGAGCAGCCTGGGAGCTGACTCCAGCCCCAAAACACTGTCCTTACCATGAGTAGGGTTGTGGGGGCTTCCTTCCTCCAAAACATCACTTATTTATTTTTATTCATTTATATCTTTTTTAAGATTTTATTTTTTAAAGTAACCTCTACACCCAACACGGGGCTCAAACTCAAAATCCCAAGATCAAGAGCTGAATGCTCTACTGGCTGAGCTGGCCAGGCGCCCCTGTTTATTTTTAAGTGATACCAAAAGTATTACACCTGAAATTGTAGAAAATTTGGCAAATATAGAAAACTTAAAATTCTAAAATTAAAACTATTCACAACACCAGAAGCAATGCTATTAACACTTTAATATTTTTCCTTCTAATCTACTTTTCTTAAATGTCAATAAATGAGCTTCTTATGATATGCAAAATGGGCTCATCTTTTATCTGTGGTTTCCTTTCTGCCTTTTTTTCCCCCTACTTCACACTTCTGAGCTATTTCCCACATCCTTGTCTGAGAACAGGACCGGAAATAGCTGCCATAGTACTCCATTCTGGGGATGCACCCTAATTTATTTAGCCAGTTTGGAGAAAATGACATTGTTTGCAACTTTCTGCTATTATGAAGTAACACTCTGATAAAGTTTCCTGTTTATAAACCTTTGTGTGCAACTCTGCTTTTCCCCTTAGGAGATACATTTCTGGGTCAAAGGTACTTTGATACATATTGCCAAGTGCCTTTCAGGAGGTTGTGTCCATTTTCTTTTTCCCTCTCTCTCCAGCTGAGTTTCCACTATACTTGTCCCCAGTGGAAGGGATCACTTTAAAAAACATGCTAACAGGGATGCTTGGCTGGCTCGGTAGGAAGAGGATAGGACTCATGATCTTGGGGTCACAGGTCCAAGCCCCACGTTGGGTATATAGAGATTACTAAAAAAATAAACTTAAAAAAAAAAGTAGTAATGGCATCATGCTGCAGTGTGGTTTGTATCCTTCTCTATTTGAGAGAAAGACTTTTTTCAAAAAATTTTGCTTATTGCCCATATGAACTACTATTATGGCAAGACTTGTTATTCTCTTGGGATATTTGTCTTGATCTTATTGAATGGAAAGAGAGGACAATGACCAACAGTGATGGCAAGGGTGGTAAGAGCAGCCAGCCTTTCTGAAGCTGTATATGAAGCATGTGACAAATGCTTCATATACATCACTTCATTTCCCCCTAACAGCCCACCGTTGTGTGTACGGTTACCTCCATTTTCAAGACAAGGAGACTGAGGCTGGGAGCACTGAGTAACTCACTCAAAGCAAACAGCAGGTCTCAAGACCAGCTCTGTCGAAGCCCCTGCCCACTGCCCAGCACTCTGCTGCCCAGCGCTTGCATATATAATGCGAATGGTTTCCATAGCTTGCTATTTGCCTCAGGTTTATTGCCAAATTTTTTTTTAACTTACAGAAGATATGTAGCTAAATTTGGCAATTTTGGGGATCCCCAGGTGGCTCAGTGGTTGAGCATCTGCCTTTGGCTCAGGGCATGATCCCAGGGTTCTGGAATCGAGTCCTGCATCAGGCTCCCTGCAGGGAACCTGCCTCTCCCTCTGCCCATGTATCTGCCTCTCTCTCTCTCTGTCTCTTATGAATAAATATTTTTTTTAATTTGGCAAATTTTTTCTTTCTTGCTTTGCTTTCATTTTATTTTTAAATTCCAGTATAATTAATGTTGCTATTATTCTTAAAAAGACCTTTCCCACTACTTCATACCCATTAGGATAGCTATAATTTAAAAAACAGGGGTGCTTGGGTTTCTTTGGTTAGACTCAGGTAATGATCTCAGGATCCTGGGATCAAGCCCCACATCGGGCCCCCTGCTCAGCAGCGAGTCTGTTTCTCCCTCTCCTTCTGCCCCACCCCCTTGCTAGTGTGCGCAGTCACTCTCTCTCTCAAATAAATAAATAAAATCTGTAAAAAAAAAAAATACAACAACAACAGAAAACAAGTGTTGGGCAAAGATGTGGAGAAATCGAACCCTGGTGTGTACCACGGGTGGCAGTGTAAAATGGTGCAGCCACTGTGGAAAGCAGTGTAGTGGTTCCTCAAATATTAAAAATAAAATTATATCTAATCTAGCAATTCCACGTACAGGTATTTACCCCCAAAGAATTGCAAGCAGGACTCAATCGTGTATTTTTATCCTCATGTTCATAGCAGCATTATTCACTGTAGCCAAAAGGTGGAAGCAACGCAAGTGTCCAAGGACAGACAGATGGATAAACAAAATATGATCTATACATAGAGTATTATTCATCCTTAAAATGGAAAGAAATTCTGACACACGGTACAACATGGATGAACCTTGAGAATGCTATGCCAAGTAAAATAAGCCAGTTACAAAAAGACAAAAACTGTATGATTCCACTTACATGGGTGTGTACAGTCAAATCCAAAGAGACACAAAGTAGAAGGGTGGGTGCCAGGGACTGGGGGGATGGGGAGTTGCTGTTTAAGGGGTAGGGTAGTTCAGGGTGATGTAAAAGTTCTGGAAGTGAACAGTGGTGATGGTTACACAGCACTGTGAATGTACTTAATGCCACTGAACCGTAGATGTCAAAATAGTAACAATGGTAAATTTCATGTTATGTATATTTGACACTTAAAAAATGTTAAATTCAATTATATTTTCTTCTAGTTCTTCTATGGCTCCTATTTTGCCCACTCAGCTCTTGGCTGCATTTGGAATGACAGAAAGAGGGGAGAACTTGTTTCCTGGTCTGTAAATGAGCGCCCAGAACCAGCTGCTGACAGCCTCTTCCTTTCCAGCTGCGGTGAAATGCTACTACCCGGTGCACTCAGGCCCACCAGGGCCAGTGCGCTGGGGCCTTGTGTCTGCTGCTAGCACTTCACTGCTTGGGTTCTGGTGGGCAGTGAGTTTGACGTACAAGTTACAGATACGGAGATGCCTGGGTGGCTCAGCAGTTGAGCATCTGCCTTTGGCTCAGGGTGTGATCCCGGAGACCTGGGATTGAGTCCCATGTTGGGCTTCCTGCATGGAGCCTGCTTCTTCCTCTGCCTGTGTCTCTGCCTCTCTCTCTCTCTGCCTCTCATGAATAAATAAATACAATCTTTAAAACAAACAAAAAACAAGTTACAGATATAGACATGGGGGAAAGCGATGAGCAGGCTCCAGCGTGGCCCACATTAATATTGCTTTTATGACCATTCTAAAAACAAGTTGGTTTTTGCTTTTGCAGAGCACCCTGCCCTCTTCTCATATTTCACCATGGAAGAGGCAAAGGCAGGGATGAAGCAATCACGGCACAGAAGAAAACGGGAAGAAGACAAAGCAACTTGTGGGGCTCACTCACTGGGTGACCAACAGCCCAATCCCAGCCTGCCTTTCAGATGAATGCAGGTGGGACTAGACCTATGGCTCTTGGCTCTGCTGGTCTCAGTGCCCTTCGACATTAGTATCTATAATGCACCTTTATCCTGAAATGGAGTCCATACAACTTTACTTATACACAAGACTTCCAACAAATACACATAATGCTCCAACATAAAGAATGAAGAGAAGGAAAATTATTTATAATAAAATTATATTATTTCAATCTGTAGCTAGCTGCTCATGGCCTACTACTCCAGATGTAGGGGGAACCCCTCACAAATGATAAAACATCCCATGAGGGGCCTCCACACCCATACTGATCCCCTGGCCACATGGACCTCTAACAGATCTGTGGGGACACCCCTCATCACTCACCTCTCAATCTGGGAAAGATATTTGGTCTGAAAGATGCCCCGAGTCTTCAGTGTCTCAGAGATCTGCCCGCGGAAGAGGAACCCCTTCTTGGTGAAGTCAATCAAGATGTTACGGACAATCTCCCCCAGGTACATACCACTAATCATCTTCTCGAACCTGAAAACAGGAGCAGAGGCTGGTATCTATGTGTAGCCTTTGGTCTTCCAGTAGTCCTGGGCGTCTTCCTGCCCCTTGAGAGCATCACCACCTGCACACCCAGCCCTGCGCTCTCAGCAGAGGCAGAGGGAGGCCAGGAAGGGCAAAGGGATCTTTAACCCTCCCCAGGATCAGAACCCACATCACCAGCACTCACATCTAACTGCAGGACTGTCTCCCTCGTGGCCAGACTTCCTGCCTTTGCCCGCAGAAGTCCACTCCAGCTCTCAGCTCAAAACTTTCCTCCAAAAAACCTGTCCTCCTCCCCCTGACCGGGTTCCATCTGCCTCTCTCATGCACCCAGACACCCTCCCTTCTCTGTCACAAGGCACACTGCCTCTCTTGGCCCTGAAGCAAAAGCCTAGAGAGCCTAGAACATGTGTCCTGCTCAGCTTTGAGGCCCAGGGTCTAGCACAGCGCAGTGCTAGGCTCTCAGTCCAGTGCTCAATAAATATCTGCAGAATAAGCAAACAACTGGTCTGACTCTTAAAGGGACAAGAAGACAATGAGGAAAAAGTTTCTACTAGATTTCTGGAAGGTTTTGAGAAAGCTCAGAGTACTGGTCAAGCCCCAGCACAGCGATGAAGCCACCCAGGCTGGAGGGTTCAGGTGGCTACCACACTCCTGAGGGCAGCCTATTCCTGGGGCTTGTCTCCTGCCCTTGCCCTGCTCCAGTCCCAGTGTCCCCAGGCTGGGAAGAGTCCACTAGACGCTCCAAAAGATCTCAGGTGCTCCATAGGAGAAAAACAAGATTATGCTACTATTATCAGCTCCCAGCCAGTCCTTCTGACACCATCAAGGAGACCACCTCGGTGCAGTGCTGATGGGGCTCCAGCCCCTTCCACTGCCTGCTGCTTCCCTCCAACCCAGGAGGTCTTCATTTCGAGCCTATGGTAGGCAATCGAATGACACTGATCTTTGCTATATTCATTTTATGATTATCATCTATTTATGGTAATACTGGTTTCCCCTTTTGTTCCTCTCTTATTAAATTTAAGTAAAAAAATATAAACTGACTTAAAAACATTAAGTAAATGACATGTAGGTATATCTGAAAAAAGGCATAAATCTTGAGGGTGGCTGGAAAACAACTCTTATTTGGGAGGTGCCAACTCCCCCATCCTTTCTGCTCCTGAGGACAAAGCTCAGACCAATTCATCCTGGCGACGGCAGAGGATGGCCTGAGTCCTGGGAGCTTGAGACAAGGAGTCATCTGTCTCTCTGCAGGGAGGACAGAGACTGCCAGCCCAGGCAGGGTGTCTAAGACCCAGGCTCTAAAAAGCCATGAGGTGGTGTGGGAGGATGAGGGAGGATGAACAGAGCCGAAGCCCCCACTGGCCACATCCTAATTCACTTTGCCCTTTGACAAGTATAGGTCAAGTATGTTTTACTTCCACTAAAACAAACAAAAACCTGCTGACCAAGAGCTTTCTATTAGTCTGTTGGGGAAGAAAGAGCAATAGAAAGACCAGAATGTTCCAGGATGATCACAGTCACTGAGGGAAGTGGAGTGGCTGCTGCCACCCTGTCCTCTGGGCATACTCCTAGACAGAGGGGGCACCTGGCCAGGACATCAACCTGGGCCCATGTGTACCACATTGGGGGCACATCCTTCTGGTTATCTGCTCTCCGTGAGCCAAAACCAAAGTCAGGAGGGAATCTGAGGGACTAAGCTTCTGTCCAGACTCCACCCCTACTAGAAACTTCTTCTATTTTAACAGGCAAAATACAGTCTTACAGCCTAAACGTCCTACCACCATATGTGTCTTCCTCCACCAAGCACAGTTACCTTTGTTTCCCAGCGTTTAGAGAATATTCATCCACCAGTCTGTCGTAGATTGTTCTGATATCATCTAGACACCCGTTGTCCCCAAAGGCACCCCACTCCATGTTGATACACATCCGCCCATCATTCCCCTCCAGCATCTCGACATTCTTCATTTCTTCCATGTAGCAAGCATTGCTGCCAGTCCCTGCGGGACACAAGGTGGGAAATGGATGGCTGTGCCACCACGCCCGGGGTAGCAGGGAGGGCCTGGGGCCTGCCTGGGATTCCACAGACAGGGGATGTGTTTTTGAGACTAATAACAAAATAGCTTTCCTTTCCTAATGTTTTCCAGGAAAACCTTGAAATAGAAAAGGAGAGTCAGTGTTAAACTATCCAGAGAGCATGTGATCAACTTACTTTATACTAAGACGTCAATATCAAGAGTCTCGTGTGTTTACCTGCCCGGACAGGGCTCTGTTTATTTTAATAAAAGGCAGTCTGACAACAGAGCTACGTCTTCAATGGCAAAAGTTTAGGCAATATTCAGATTGGAAGGATATTTCTCTTCTCTCTCTCTCCAAACTACATGCATATCTATAAAACACTACATTGGGGGGTTGTCTACTATCACACGGTGGATGTCTGCTTATCTTTACTGATTGAACATGGTCATGGACTAGCCTGCCCAGTCCACCCTCCCAAGTGTTTCAGAATGAAACCCACAGTTAGTTCAGAGAAGGCCAGTGTCTTGAGCATGTCAGTGGTGCCTTTCAAAGGGAGACAGTTCCTCACCATTTTGATGTCACAGACCTCTTTGAAAATCTGATGATTCTTCTGAGAAAAAGGAAAAGGGATATTCCTCTGGATGCACACGCTCTACACACATACAACCTGACATATGGTTTCCAGAGGTTCAGAGTCCTCTGCTTTCCCTCCCTGAACTCCCCAGGCTGTGGACCTGCAAGGATTGGGGTAGGACCACCAACTGTTTGCTGTTCTCATCCATGAGGAGCTGAGTGTGGAAACTGAGAGGAAAGCACTCTAAAACGTGCACAACATTTCAATCACCATGACATCCAAGCCCCTGTGGTCACTGGCCTTGTCTTGGTAAATGGACTACAAAATTTAAAACCAACCATTTAACAAAGGAATACTTCCCCCAGATATTTTAATATGCACCTCAGTCACCTGGGGAGCTTGTTAAGATGCAGATTCTGGGGTGGGGCCTGAGACTCTGCATTTCTAACATGCTGGCAGGTCCACACTTCCTGTAACCAGGCCCCAGAGCACCACCAACCCACCCCTCAGGTGGGATGCAGACCGACTTTCAGCACCCTTGGGGGATACAAGGCAATCCCCACTGGCCAGACCAAAGGGCCTGGATTGGTTTCATTCTTTTTAAAGAAACTTAAGTAGAATTCATGGATGCTTCTCACTGTGTAACTGGATTGTTTTGTGTTTCTGTTTTCTCAGCTCCCTTTCACCCCAAAGTGTGAAAGTGAGAGAAGAGGAGCCCCAGAAATGGCCAGGGGTGCACAGAAAGCCAAAACACATAAATCCTACTTCTTGCCAAAGGGCACTGGGAGCAAAGAGATGGATGGAGGGAGGAAGGAGAAAGTGGGTGTGAATGCAGCAGGAACTGGGAGCACCTCCACTCTGCTCGCTTACCCGGTGCCAGGAACAGCTAATCAGGCAGCCCTGAATTAGGCAGGAAGGCCAGGCCTGGCCTCCAGTGGGGAATGTGCTGTGTCACTCTGGATTTGCGTGTCACACCTAAGGCCACTCATAAGCAGAGGAGTGGGGTGGCTAGGTAATAAAAGAAAGCTTTGCAAAAGAAAGGAGGAAACAAAATAGCCCCAGAGCCAGGCCCCCAAACCTTATACCTGCAGCTGTTCCCCAGTTTTCAGAATGTCCTCAGGAGCCAAACATGTCTTAACAAATGAAAGGGTATTCCAGGCATCAGGAAGGCAGCCTGCAGGAGCCTTATCCCCATCTCCTAGACACCTGGCAAAGGGGCTGCACATCAGGGCTGTCACCCCATCTTGTCCAGGTAGAGCCTGCAGAGGTTGGCCAGGAAACGGGGCCTTCTCCCAGCATTCTGACACCAGGAGCAGGCTCAGCTGGACAAATGGTCTTCTCACTGCCCTAGTTGATGTGCTTCCAGAATGCCGTGCTCTCAGGCCCAGACTCCTAGTGTGTTTGGACTATAAGGGAACAACCTACAGAGCCAACCTCTCTGCATCTCACCAAAGAGGCTGCCAAAGGCAAAATGGTGCTCAAAACTAATCACTGGCCTTTTCCCACAGTCAAGGGAGAAGGAGGACTCTGTTGCCTCCCCAGTCGCAGGCTCCCACCCCACAATACCTGCCTGGTGGCCCTCCCACTGAGCCCAGTAGTTGTCCCAATGGCCAGCCCAGCCCCAGGTACTCCCACCCTGTCCACCCAAGCTGTGTAAGCCATTTGGGGCCTCGCTCCTAGACAGCTCTAGTTGCAAGCCCTGGGGTGAGTGTTGGGGAACAGAAAGCCACCAGGATAGCTCCGCATCCTCGGTCCAAACTCTGGAGGTGGTGACCAGACAAGAGGGACAGACATAGTGTCCCATACAGAGAACTGAGCTGCTGGCTTGAGGCCCCACAGAACAGGACAACCCAGCCTTCCCTGCCCCAGAGAGACAGACTTTCCAGAACACCTACCTACGATGAGCCCAACCTCGCATGTAGGCTCCTCATAAGCACAGGTCATCATGGTGCCCACCGTGTCATTGACCACAGCCACCACATCCAGGTCAAATTCCTTTGGAAAGAAAGAGATACAACTTTAGGAAGGGACGGCACTGCTTGACACATCACCAGAAAAAGTTTCCTTACCAACCTTTAAAAAGGCAATTAATACTCTTTCACCAACTAAACTACTAAACCTACTATTAATGATGTATGACAATGGAGATCTACAGAAAGGTGCCATTCTACCCATTTCACAGATGATGCTGAGTACCAGAGAAGCAGCCTGGACCAATCTGGTGAAGAGAGAAAAAAACAAGGGACTATGGCCAAACAACTCTCTTTCTCGGGGAGTTTAGAGTGTTACAGCCTTCCAGAAGGCAAACACCAATGCCAAATCCATTCCTCAGAATCTGTCCTTCTGAAATAGCCATGTAGGTACACAAAGATACTTACTTCATGGCTCACGTGGGCCAGAAATATAGATCAAAGGGGGCTGTGTAAAACACGAGTTCCAGCAAACACTGCAATGCCGTGCCACCGCGGAAAAGAGGGAGGTTGATCTCTGTGTGGTGACATGGCAAGATGCCGGTTTCACATTAAATGGAATAAGCAAGTTGTAATAGAGCACATACGGGAGCATTCCCATCATATGATGCGCATATGTGTGAGTCGGTATATGCACAGAACGTAAATCGGAAGAATGCTACCATTAAGAGTTGTGCAATGGGCAAAAGTAGGTCAGCAGGTTTCTTTCCAGCGGGATGTAAGTTGTCTCACGTACTCTTCCAGGTGCAATCAGCCCCTCTGTCAAAATCTCATTCATGTCAGCCTTCCCCACTGCTGACTCGTTTGCTCTTTGGAACTAGAGGCATTTGAACTTTTTTTTTTTTTTACCTAATTCCCTCATTAATAAGTAAAGTCTCTGGAATTTTTCATGTTATATTTTGCAATGTCCTCCAGCCAAACACCACCAGAAACAAACCTGTAGTCAAATAGAGCTGGGCACAGTGACTGGTTACAACACGGGTGACACATCTCCCGGGGTGTTTGGAAAGTGCTAGAAAGCACTAGTGTGGGCTTTGAGCCTGAGGTGGTGGTCATAGGGAGGGCTCAAAGTGGGGCTTGCTCTGGACTGGACGTGGTCCGGAAGCAGGGCAATTCCCTGAGTGTGTGCTGAGTTCTGACGTCAGTACAGACTTGTTTTCTTCTTGTCTATTTTCCATCAGAGTTACGGAGAGAAGCTTCGAGGTCAGCAGGAGGTCCCCAAGGCCAACTGGCTGCGCCAAGCCATGCCCAGCTGCTAGGGGCTGCTTGTCTCTGTTTCAGGCATTATAAAAGTCATGATTTTACTTTTCTAAAACCATCCTTCAACAACACAATACCGTCCGCCTCCAAGTTACTGCTGACAGTTCAGAGAATCTTCAGACCCTGGGCACACACTTCTGTGCTTCAATTCTTTACAGCCAGTTTTTATGATCCCACCATCCCCAAAACAGTGAAGATTTTTAAAAACAACCTTTCCATAGTTACCTCTCTCCTTTTTATCGCTTCCCTTAGTAACGTTGCTACATCGTTCCCCACGCAGTCAGTCGCCTTAAAACCCTTCGTCCAGGTGATCAAGATTCCCTGAAACAGGTAAAGTACCAGGAGAGTCCTGTGTAATTAGCCCTTCTGGGCAGAATGTAAAGTTTCCCTCCCTCCCTCCTGAGTAAACATCTGCTGAAAATCTGCAATGAGACTATGTTAGAGCATCTCAGGCACAAAGGAGTAACATACAAGAGGTCCTCTGCACCAGCCTGCCCCCTCCTCACCATCCCCAACACCCACCACAGTCTGGTGGATAATTCGCATTTCACAGATGAAAAAACTGAGGCTTCAGAGGATAATGGTGCAGCCTCTGGTAAAACCAACTAGTTCCCCTAAGGAATAGTCTACCAATAGCATAAATGGAGAAATGCAAATTTTTAGTACCGCCTGATACTGCCTAAAGTAAACTTTTGGTTTGAATGAAGTTATACATTGGCTGGGCGTGTACTCACTACAATGAATACAGGTGACAGTACAAGCGAACCCCTTAAAAAAATGCAGGCCTTTAAAAACTACAGAGCACAAATGTATTTGGATCTAACTGCTGAGGTATAAAAGAGCTTAAGAGGACAACACCCCAAGCCAGCACAGTGACTTGATTAACTGGCTTCCAGAAGCAGGTGACCCTACCTAGCCTCCTAGGTGCTGCCTGCCAATCATTTGCCTTAAATCCTGGCCCAAGGCTCTTTGTGATCGGATGCTACTCCAGGGCTCCTCCCTGGCCACACCCCCACCGGTGACACAAGGAAGCACTTGTGGCTCCTCTAGCATGACAGGCTCCGTCCTGCCTCTGTGACTCTGCACAATCAGTTCCCTCTGCCCAGCATAACCCCACCAACCTGCCACCCTCAGCCCTAAGCCCTCAGCCCAGTGCCGAGCTGCGCACATAAGGCTGGGATCCTCCATTAGACTGTTGGCCCCCTGAGGAGGGGAACTGTCACCTTCAGCTCTGTACACAGCACTCAGTATTCTGCAGGTGCTCAAGACCTGGCCCTGGAGACCCTGTTTCATTCCATTTATTGAGCATTTATTAAGTAAGTATGGGGTAGGGTGGGGGTGGGAGGAGGGTGGACACAGGCCCTAGCTCAAGGAGCACCGGACACAACAGAAAAGAGACAATCACTAAAAACATGGGAAAAGTTTTTAACTTTTTAAATTGTTAACTGCAATTAACACTCGAAGGAAGAGGGAACATCGGGGAGAGGCTGAGATATTTTCACCTACAGGACCAGGAGGTTTCCCAGAGGAGGTGGGTACTCCAAATGATAATAGAGAAGGCTCTTAAGAGCCTAAAATAAAGCCTGGGTCAACCCACTGTGACATGTGAGCCACTCCCGACACTGAGTGGTCAGGTGAGGCTGAAGGAGACTCCAGGAGTCCGTGCTGCCCCGTGTCTAGGGGAAAGAGTCTTACCGCGTCCAAGCTCGTCTGCTTGCAGGGGAATGAGAATGTAAAACCCAGAGGCATTTTGGGTCCTTTGATCCCCATGTAGTCCAGGAAGTCAGAGATGCAGGAGACGATGTGGTCAAACAGCTTTAGGAGAAAAGAAGGGATTACCGTGCTCTCTGGTTTCATGATTTCAGCTCACATGTACAAGTGCACAACTACATACACACATGCACAGAACAAGTACCCCTCCAGGAACTTTGCAGCCCCCCAAGCATCATAAGCCCAGCTTTGCGGAAGGTGCCTGATGCTTTGAGGCCATGAGGACACAGCTGCATAGCTGGGTGCACCACGTGGCAGTTTGGGGGGACCCAATGCCACTGGACAGGTGACACACGTGCGCCATCATGGTATAAAAGCAAAACTGTCTCACCTCTTCCCCAGTGCCCTGCATGATTTCAATGGGAATGGCATAGATCTTGTTGTGCATTTCCACCGTTCTCTTTTTCCCACTGCGGATTTTCACCAGTAGGACACGGAAATTTGTTCCTCCAAGATCAAGGGCCAAGAAGTCACCATGCTCTATCACAGTCAAGAACAGAAAGATCATCAAAAACAGCAAAGTGCCTCTTGGTAGCCAGTAACCCCAAGACTCGAGCCCCTATATTAAATAGAGGGGAGAAGCTTTGGCTTCTGCTCCCTTCAGCACACGGCTCCAGCTCAGGGAGGGTGGGCAACTCACTCACTGACCACCATGATCTTTGAGCCACGCTAGCAGGACAAAAGACCCATGGACAAACCACCTCACAATAAGCCAACAAACAAAATTCTCAAGGGTTACTAAAAAGCAGGGCAACAGTGACCCGATTTTAGGGAAGCTCACACCAAAATTAGTAATTGATGTCAATGTGTAGACTGTTTGTAAAAATGTGCACATTTTCTTCCCTCTACTTTTCCTTTGCAAAGTGACTTTGCAGTTCTTCCCCTCAAAAGATGGAGTCTGTTTCTCCTCCCCTTGGCTCTGGCCCAGCCTTATGACTCGCTTTGGCCGACAGAGTGTGGCAAAAGCAAAGCTAAGCTGGTCCCCAGCACAGGCCTCCAAGAGGCTCTGAAATCCTTCCTCTTTTTTACAGACCCTGCTGCTACCACTTGAACAAGCCCGGTGGCCTGCTGGAGGGTGAGACATGTGGCCAGGCACTCCTGTACTCTTGCCGAGTGCCAACTGCTAGATGTGTGAGCGAGGCCTCTAAGCAGTCCAGTGACTGCAGACTCATGAATGTGTCCAGCAGAGACCAGCTGTGCCTGGCCCAGAGGAGCAATAAGAAGTGGTTGCTATTTTAAGCCACTAGGTTTGAGGGTGGTTTATAATGCGATGATACAACACAATAATAACTCACACATAGGACATAATTTATATCACAAAGATAATCTTAAGGACTCACCCAAGAACCCCTCAGAGTCTCCATAGCACTCAGCAAGGTCAGCCTTAGGGGCTGCATTCTTTTTTTAAGAGTTTATTTATTTATTCATGAGAGACAGAGAGAGAGGCAGAGATACAGGCAGAGGGAGAAGCAGGCTCCTCGCAGGGAGCCTGAAGTGGGATTCGATCCCAGGACTCCGGGATCACACCCTAAGCCAAAGGCAGACACTCAACTGCTGAGCCACCCAGGCGTCCCAGGGGCTAGACTCTGTTCTCCAATCTGCCTGGAGTCCCAGGCCTCCTTGTCTACCTCCCGCGCAACCTGTTAGGACTTAGGAAGGGTGCACTGGGTTATCTATCCTTCTGCTGGTTCATCTGCTTGTAAGAGACCCTACTGTAATCCCAGTACTGTAGGACTGGCCCAGTCATTCTTTTAAGAATACTTTCTGATTCTGAGCAGGACTGTGGTTTTAGTGATGGTGCTTGCCTAGGGGGCTTGACCTAGGGAAAGAAAGTCATGTGTCCAGAGTCAACAGGTGTGGCAAGTAATTGGTAAAAATGGAAAACCCAGGTTGTGAGTGGATTTCTAGTTCTTGCCAAAATAAACGCATCCACTGGAGATGCGACTTTCCTGCAGCCCCACTCGGTCACCAGTGGGGAGACGCCAGAGAGGTGCACTGGCCCCCAGCAGAGGCCCTCACCGGTCCCGTCTGGAGTGCTCCGGACAAAGGAGGGCAGCATCTTCACCACGGCCTTTTCGTGCGTCTGCTTCCTCAGGCCCATATCCATCTCGGTCCGCATTCTCTTCTTCACCTCCAGCAGCATATCCTTGGTGAGGCGGAAGTGGGCCAGGGTCTCCTCTATCTGCCGGTGCTGCTCGGCCAGGCGGTAGGCCACCGCAGTGACCATGGCGGCCCCCTTGCCGCTGCCACTCTCAGAGAGGAGGAAGCGCACGTCAGAGTCGGGGACCAAGCGCCTGAGAGTCTTGTGGAAACGCCGGGCATACCTGCGAGGGGAGCATGCCACAATAGTTAGAGGAGCCATCTGTCAGGGACCTCAGTTCCCCTTCCTTTTCCCCACACCTAAATTCCATGTTCTGTACTTGATTTTCTCATGACACAGGGCACACGCATGCGCTGTAGAAAAGCTGGCAAATGCAGAGAAGTTAAAAAAAAATGAAATAGCCCATAGTCACACATGACAAAAAGGATTCGCCTTGTTTCATGAGTGTCAAATACAGAAAATTCAGGGCTCGAAAGGGCTTCTGTCCTCCACCATGACAAGGAGATAACAGCAGTCATCCAGAACCCTGTGGCTGGAAGTCAGAAAGCTCGGGAGACAAGGGCAAGCTCTGCTACTTCCACATCAGGTGACCTTGGGCCTGTCACTTGACCCCGAAGTCCATGAGGATTGACGGTATCTGGCAGACAGGGGTGTGGGAGCAACCAAATGAGGTCATCAATTGCTTGGATTGGCTACTGGGGTTGAGGACAGGCGCCATAAATAATCACTCTTGTTTTTTTTTGTTTTTGTTTTTTTTCACTTGTCTTTCCCTCTGCCCCCAAGGGTCTGGACATTCTTTATGTCCTTTAGAAGAGGGCTTTAGGACTCAGTGAGAACACTGAACCTCCTCAAAGTTTACGGTCTGTCATAAGTATGAAAGGTTGCCTGCCAAAGGAAACAGGGAAACCAAAGCCCCAAAATATTAACAGTGATCAATGCCAAGGGATAGAATTAAAAAATAACTTCTATTCTCTTTGTAAGTTTTTGAACTATCTAAAGTTTCTATACCAAATACATGTTACTTCTGAAATAAAACACATTTGATCAAAGTTAC